>NC_138582.1:99831409-101229340 GCF_964289735.1 Phaethon aethereus
CATGCCCTGGCACCTGAGCCACTGGCTAAGCTGTCATTCTCGGTCTATCCTCTAGTCCAATGAGCAGTTAAATATTTGTAAGTAGCTAAAACAAGAGACTTCAGGAGAGCTCCAGATTCTGCTCTTTAGAGCAGAGGCAGGGAATTGAACTGGTGAGAGACAAAGGAAAACAAGCAACCTGATGGTTAGGGCTCTTCTCTGCCAGGGGAAGCACCTAGGTTCCTCTGCTAGTGGATGCTTATTTGCACGAAGTAAAGAGGAGAGTTTGAGGGTACCCCAGCACAGTGGGAACAGCTGATAGAGTAGTGGTAAAGGGATGCTGCCAAACATGGGATCTGTTGTTCTTAGCCGAAGAAATGAATTATCCTAATCGCTTGGGTAGTTTTTATAAATGGGGTAATTTTGAGTAACAGTTTTGAGAGTCGCTTACTGAATACCCATTGGTAGACGAAACTAGCTGGTGAGCTCAACATACATTTTCAAATACTCTGGAATAATGCAAGCTGCATTAATTGGTGGATTTGCTACTTGCTGAATTCCCTGCCTAATTCAGGTCCCATCTCACTTTATGGTAATTTTGTGCATGATCATATTTTGCCCTTCTCTGTCCAAGCAATTTAAAAATGAAGGCAAGAATCCAGAATTGCCTTTAAAGACCTTCATACATGCAGAGCCTATTGCCAATGCATCTGGGAGGCCAAGTTCTCCTTCAACCTTCTTTCTGGCCTCTGTAGGAGTCTAGGACTTGTATTTTGGAGAAGACTTTGCCAGCGAATAACCACCTCAGTCATGCCCCCTGAGGTTACAACCGATGTAGGCACCACAAATTATGTCTTCATAGACAACCAGGAGCAGACAGATGAATGCTAGCTGGATTTGCCACCCAGAGAGGCAGGACAAGAGTAGGGTAAGTTCCAGTTAAGAGGCTCTTAGCACCAGCACAGTCTTGAATGATGAAGTCAATTGTGGAAGCGGAGTTTATTCATACGGGTGTAATCACTGTGTGCTTAAATCAGTTTTGAAGGTAGAACTGTAGCTTCTAGGTCTTGCCAGAAATTTTCAAAAGAACCTGCCTCTCTGAGCTACTGCCAGGTTTCCTATTGTGTCCATATACAAAAATCTCATTTTGAATCTCAATAAGGTCTTGGCTTTAATAACGTTTCAAGGCTGCAAGTTTCATAGCTTATTTATCATGCACCGAATAAAAAAATTCCTTTTGTTGGTGGTAAATTCACTGCCTTTCAGTTTCCTTGGGTATCAGCTCGCTTTGTATTGTCTGAGGAGATAAAGGGGAACACCCCACTTAACCTCTCACCATCATTCTCTACTCCCTTTTCAAGTAATTTTCGTATGCCTGTAATACCATCTAACTTGTATAAATGCTGCCTTTTAAGAGAAAATAATGCAGGCTCTCAGGATCCGTATAATGAACTCTCTCTGTTACATTCCACTGCCTAATAGCGTTGTAGTTTTTTCCATTGAGGGATGCCTTATTCGATCGTTCTGACAAACTGCTGTTTTCTTGTAGCAAAATTGTTCAACATAGTGTTTTTACTGTTTTGTCAATAAGCAAAGGAAATAAAAACCTTATGGGGTTTGAACAAGAACATTCACACTCCGTATGTGAGCAGCGTTTGAAATGGAGTGTGCTAGGGAAGCAGAGTATAGTATGCAACCTGTTTACTGAAGTGCATGCCAGCAAAGTGAGATTTTGTTCCCATTTGCTAGGTTCTCACTTTGGGCCCATTTTCTCGCTCTTTTCCTTTCCACTGCTCCCTCACAATACCTGATACTAGCAGCTTTTTTGTTTTAATTGCTGTTTTCAGGCTGAACTTTTTTTTTTTTTTTTTAAGTGCTCATCCTAAGTGGGCTTACAAGATGAAATTATATGGTATCTGCTGTAGCAAAATGTTTCTAGTAAGACCTCCTGTTCCTTTGGGGCATTATCAGGCAATTGGGACCCCAGCAGAAGGGAAGAAGTGCATCTGTCCCTGAGCAGAGTACTCGGGATCTTTCTGAATTTAGGACATGTCTACAACTAAATTTCAGCTTTTTGATGATGAATTAATGAATGATATAAAAGTGTGAGTTGAATAGAGCTATTCATTTTTTCTAATCACATGAGGAAAGGATTGAATGCAGGAAACTTGAAGTTGATTCAAGCGACGCAGTCTTATATAACATGTACTAAGCCTGTGGAAGGCATTGCCACAAGCGATCTACAGCTGCTTCTGAGGATAAAAAGATCATCCAGAAGTGCTTTAGATAAGGTTTAAACTGTTTCAGAGGACTGTGAGTTCAAAATTAAATAAGCCTTTCATTGATTAGCGGCTGTGCCAATTTAACTGACCACTTCAGGTAATATTGCATACTTGTTTCTGGCCATTCATTGGAAGCACACTGAATTAAAGAAATTTTATGCCATCTGATATGATGACACAATTTCTGTTTTTGCTATCAATTGTGAGTTTAGACAGGTTCCAATTATGTTAATTAGTCTATTTTGATGTCAGTGTTCCCTATCTGTTGAGACTGACACAGGTCCACCCACCTACTAATGAATATGTTAATTAACTCTTATTAGGCAGCTAAACACAGCTCCGGAGCCAGGGAAATAGTGACAGCTGATGGCCCTTCAGGGCATAAATGGTTTCTCACTACGATCAATATTCTCCACCGCAGAAAACACTTCTTACTTTTTTGGACTTCCACTCACTTAACTCTCCCTCCGGCGGCTGTTTACAGTACTGAAGTGCAACCCCGAGTTCAAGCAGGGTAGCCTTAAAAGCCGCCTTAATGACATCTATAGAAAAATCATCTAACTCAGCTTTCATCTTCAGACAGAAGGTCAGAGTTCATGGATTTTGTTGTTAGGCAGCTTCCATTTCAACCCCCTTCCCCCTCCCGGCCCCATCTAGCCAGTGGGTTAAAAGGCTGCTTAAAATATCCAGTTTCTTGATGCATCAGAAGTCCCACATACTCTGGGGAACCAGAGAAGTACAAAACCAATGTTTCAGTGCTCTCAGTTCCAGATGGACCTGTTTTCTAATGCTGTTTAATTCAACTTCATGGGCGGAACAAGCCCTGCTCAGAAGCAGAATTTGTGCCTGGCTCAGAGGAGGATAGACAGGGTTTGGGGTTCTTGTGGTTTAGCCCCAGCTGGCAACAAAGCACCACGCAGCCACTTGCTCAGGTCCTGTCCCAGGTGGGATGGGGGAGTAAATTGGGGGGGAAAAAAAGTCATGGGTTGAGATAAGAGCAGTTTAATAGGACAGCGACGAAAGAGGAAATTAGTAATAATAATAATAATGATGATGATGATGATGGAATATACAAAAACAAATGATGCACAACGCAACAATTGCTCACCACTCAGTGATCGATAGCCTGTCCCCGAGCAGCGATTCCCACCCCCCGGCCAACTCCAGTTTATATACCGAGCATGACATTATGTGGTAGGGAATATTCTTTTGGCCAGTCTGGGTCAGCTGTCCTGGCTGTGCCCCCTTCCCAGCTTCTTGTGCTGGCAGAGCATGGGAAGCTGAAAAGTCCTTGACTGAGTACGAGCACTACAACTGCTTAGCAACAACTAAAAACATCGGTGTGTTATCAAGGTTATTCCCATGCTAAATCCAAAACACAGCACTATTCCTTTAGGAAGAAAATTAACTCTTTCCCAGCTGAAACGAGGACAGGGATTAACATGGTTCCATCAAGAGACGTCTGGGTGGACTTTGGATTAGCATGCCACAGGTGCACTCACAGCCAGGAGAAGGTGGGTTATGCTTTGGGTTGCCACCTCTCTAGGCGCGTGGTCCTGTACCTGCTGGGCACAGCTGTGCTCCCTCTGACCGGAAGAAACATGCAAAAGGTTGCGAGGTGCCGGGAAAGGAGACTGTAGCACGCATCGTTTTCCTCTTTCACCTAAGTTGCAAAAGCAAACAAAAGCCAGCGTAGCCAGGGCAGCGTAAGCATCGTTCCCACCAGAAGCTATGTGGGGGAGTTTTAGATCATTTCTTCTAACTCTTTGGTGATCTCATGGAAAAGTTTTCCAGCGTATTTACAAGACCTGGACTCAGAATTTCTGTTTTCAGAGAAGTCTTAGGCATGCTGGAGCTGAATACCCACTGACAGAGAGATGCAGACTAAATTTTTATCCCTGCTATCATAACAGATCTGATTTTTCAAGAATGCTGGACACACAAGAAGTAGCTCTGGTAACTTCAGCTCTAGGGATACCTATGTAAAGTCACACACATGCCATGTGTAGCAAACCAGCTGTAGGGACCCCACCTCTGTGTCCCAGAACCCTTCTCTCTGCTTTGTGCTTCCTTCATGCAGTCAGTTTTTAATATCTATTAAGACTCAAGATTCAGCTACCCTTCATATATCTGTGAAGGAGTCTACGAAGCTTTCTCAGGACTTGTGGCTCTATGACTGGGATATTCTGGCATAACTGTGACACAAACACCATTTTGAAGGTATGCAGGAGGTGTGAAATCGTTTTCCTGGATGTTCCTATATAGAAAAGTTATAGGACTGGCAGCACTGAATTTATTTACTCATTACAAGCTACACTACTTGACTGTGTTTAGCGTTGGTCAGTATTAGCCTGAAGCAACCACTCGGTCATGGGAGAAGAGGTGTTAATTCCCTTTCTTGTGCCACAGCAGCCCGGGCTTTGAACAAAGACACTGTGTACGCTGCACTGTGGAAACTTACAGGCCTGTAAGTAGATGTTACACTATTGACAGTGATTTGGGGGATTTTTTTGGTTCTCTGGTTCGGATGAGACAAACTTGTAAATGCAGAAGTTAATTGGTGGCTGAGAAAAGGACCCAGATACGTGAGTTTTTGAAGTGTTTCAGCAGACCTGATGGACACAGGAGTTTTGGTCATTTTGTGCAGAGCCAGCCTTATGTCTGAACAGACAGCTAAAGGTGAAGGAGCTGCAGATCCATAATTATTCAGATGTGAAATAAGAAAGATGATTCATTCAGGACACTTGGAAGCCAAGGAGTGCCAGTGACAGGAGCCGGGCTTTCTTGGCTGATATAGGCGCGTTAATCGAGGAAGGTGTGTTTGCTTTAGGGCATGCCTAGTCAAACTTCAAGCAACACATGATTTCTTATTCGGAGGAGGGAAGGGATAGCATTAAATATTTTCACAGAGGACAATGGAAACCCTTGTACCTGTGTCAGACCACTACGGTATTGTTTAGAGCAGGGAAACATAAAGACCTCGTTATATCTATATACTCTTGATGTTAATCTCTGGGGCGTTGCGTGTGGGAGGTGCTTTTAGTGCCAAGGAGCAGACAGTGATTTCAAGATTTTGGCTAAATAGACCTATGTGGGCAAAGAGATGTAGCATGAGACTTAGCATGAGATGGTTGCAGTACTAGGAGGAAGAGGGAGCCGGGGAGTCCTGTGTGGATTACAGCAGAGGTAGGGCTCTGATAGTCCAGCAAATATGTGGGCTGAATGTTTCCAGCAGCAGTTGTTTCTCCCTCGGTGCCTCCAGCAAAAATTGTAATACTTTGTGGTTAAAACAGCAAAGCGCTGTGCATGTTGCTCTTTGGAGAAACCGATGGGGTGGCATCGCTTCCTTACGTACTGATCAGTTCTTGTTCAGGTTTGGTTTTTGCCTTAAGATGCAGCACTTAAAGCAAAAGGCATCAGTCAGGCTGCAACACTGAGTCAAGAAAGATGCACCAGTCTGAATACTCGAACAAGGATATTAATGTTTGACCTTTTCTTCAGGAGAGGAAGAGAGTAAGTGAACGTAGGTCAGCTGTCCAGCGGCAGCCAAGCATTGCCAAAGCCAAATCATACACAGTAAGTATCTACCTGATGGAGAAAGACTGTAGAGCATTATTTGTACACAGCAGAGGGTCTTGCAAAGGCAAATGTTAATACTTTTGGTTATTTTTATTTTTTTTATGACTAAGACGTTCCAGACCAGCTGACAGCTTTGCTCAGGGTTTTACGATATCTCTGACCACATTTAAAGTTTTTTAAAAGAATGCACATAAAATCCTAGAGACATGTCCAGTCATTACATTATTCACGTGGGGTATGTTGTAAAGCCACAAGAGGGTGAAACTGTTAACAAGTTCCAAACTGAGTAATGAGCCTAGATATAAAAATATTCTGAAAAAAGATCTGTATTAACTGAGAATGCGAGAACTTTCATTTCCATCTATAAGGAAGCGTGCACTGTTTTCGAGATCCAGTTCTGTATGTCCTGTTGAATCAGCTGTGTAGGCAGTTATATCTTGGAGAAGTTTTGTCACTTGTAATGTGTCTCTCTGCAGCCAATCTTATATCCTTAATGAAGTCTTTTAAAGAGGAAAGGAGAATTTGTGCTGAGAGCTGCTCAGCCTGAAAGTATGTGACAGCCCTTTCTGTATAAGAACAAATATACAACATACTCTTCATGTGTGGCTCAACCTGTAAAATAGGATGATTGTAAAAACTGTGTTTGATTCAGATGATCCGATAATGCCCCTATTCTGAAAAGAGTTACTGTGAGATTTTTAACAGAGATACTGGTATGAGTCTTGAGCAGTAAATTCAGGCAAAAGATGGTCAGGTGCTAAGGGTGCTCATGTTGAAAAGAAAACCTGTATTTTCTATCTCTCTCTTTTAGATTTGACCAAAAGTTTGGATGCATGCAAACTTGAAGATTTTTTGTAAGTTTATCATCTTGAGTCTTGCAGCTTCTGTTCAACAAAAAGTCAGATTTATACGTGCATAGAGGTAGGCCAAAATAATTTCTGTGACTTCTTTGCAGTGTTTCTGGGAGTCAGGGTGATAAGGCTCTCCAAAGTCCTTAAAGAAGAATTATTTATTAGTAAGGAAAGCAACATTTCCAAACAGAATGAGTTAGGCTCTATTTTCTGTCTCCAGAAACCACTTCCCTTCCTGAAAGCATCAAAACAGCCAAAAGGCACTAGTGACCAAACAACATAATTACAAGTAGAAATAATTAGACAAATTAGCCTTCTGAGACCTATTGTAGACATGGGGAATACATTTGAAGTTAAGGCCTATATTCCCAAAGTTTGGATATGTTTGAGTTTCTGGTTTTGGTATAGGCCTGTCCTACTTCCAACTAACTAGTTTGCTCGTGTTTTCTTTGGATATTTTTCCTGAGTGGGCTTTTCACTGTGACTCATGCAGGATAAACCAAACTAGTTTGGAGTATGTGAAAGCAGGCTTCCGGAAGAGTACCAAGTCAAGCTATATAAATCTTAGACATACTAAAGGCCTGTTGTCTTTGAAAACCCATATGGACATTCTCTGCATGGAGTAATGCCTACAACTTACAACTGCTTTGATTTTTTTTTTTTTTTTTGTGTGTGTGTGGTCCAGTTAGAGACTGTATTGTGTGTTGCAGGGAAGTGCTGCTTGGAAAAGAACCGAGAGAAATGCAGTTCGTGGTTAAACAATAAATTAGTCAGGAAGGTGGGAAAACTGGAAATTTTTAAACAATCCCACTGAAGAGATTTTGGGGGGTTTTTTTTCAGCTAGTAGGGGAACTTTATGGTGGCGTGCAGAATGAGCCTGTAACTGAACATTTTAATGCTGGGAAAAATGGAGAATTAAGTCATTCCGTTAGCTTCTGATGCCCTGGCCTGATTTTGTGTTATTCTAAATAGTGCATGCCATATTAAAGCTTTTTTTGGGCCTTTTCATTGTTATGTAGTGATCAGATACACCTCTCAGTTGTTTCATCAAGACAATATTACTGGTGTTTTAAATTTTCATTTACAACTTAAGTAGCTGCTAGGTTCCAATCCTGCTATAAGCATCTCTCAAATTCGCTAATGAAATGCTAAAACACAGTATCAAATTACATTTAGGTAATGGGTTTTTGGGGAGAAAAAATGTGTTTACTTTTATTAAAAATATACTGATGTAGTGTTTGTAGCCAAGCAAAGGCTGTAGAAAACATCGGTGATTTTATCCTATTCTACTATACCAAACCCACCAATGACATAGCTATTAGACTATGACATTTCCCCTTTATTTTGGAAAAAGATCATCCCCCTCTCTCTGTGCCTGGGATAATCAGGAGTGTCATGGCTTCTGCATTTGTTGATATTCTTGTGATTTTGGGAGTCCCCCTCCTACTTACTTGAGTGCCTTCTAGCAGTGCATGTCCACCGGAGGAAGAGAACACACCAGTTGGAAGCGATTCTTGGAGTCCTTGCTGCATTTTCCATAAAGCTTGTACAATCTGGGATTGTGTGGCTGGTGGAGAAAAGGAATGATTTAAAAAGTGGCCGGGGGGTGAAATGGCAATTTCTAGGCCTCGTGATTCTGGTGAAAAAGCCCTGAAACATAATGACCCTAAGGCTTCAAAATGCAGGGGTCAAAAAGTCAAGAGCTCAAAAAAACCCCAAATGTCTCCTGGTTTAAACCAGTCTCATTATTTGAGGCAGAGTGTAACTTATGCTTGTTGAGTGCTTCGGATTAGTGGTTCAGAGGTTTTCTAGGTTGTATTTTTTGCTTGTATTTATGCAATGAATAACTTCATAGCTTGTTGGGGTTTTTGGAGGTGGGAAGGTTGTGTTGTTTCCATGCTGTGGATTGATTGTGAACAGTTTCCCAGAGAGTATTCAATATCTGAAATTTCAGCTGGGTTGATTAGCTGTGAATGCTTGCATATGCAGCGTGGCATTGTTCCAGTTCCTGGATTCAATGAGCATAACAACTTTGGCAGTCCGGATTTTGTAAAGTACTGATGGTGTCTGGAAGGCACCGGGTTCCTTCAACTCTCATTGGCAAAGACAGAGGGATAGGTCCCATTCGGGGACCTGGATGGAACAGCATATAAGGACACCAGTGACACTTCCCTCTTCTTTCTCAGGGAGCTGTACAAGGTCTCTCAAATACAGGTTCTTTTATGGCCTGGGGAATACCTTGAGCAGCAAAAGGTGTTGGTGCTGCCATTCGCTGCTTTTTTCCAGGGCTTACTCAGCCGTCAGAGATGAAGCTCCGAGAGCGAATTTAAACAGGAGCAACGGTGGAACTAGGGAGAAATGCTATAATGCTCTAATGAACACCGTACACTTCTGCAGATAAAGATTACACTTCAAACCCTTTAAGGTCATGTTATCCTTTGAACATAGAGGGCTGCATTTGTTTAATTTTTCTTTGGCATGATTGGCAGGATATCTGTTGAGAAGAGTCAGAATAGCAGCCAGGGAGAGGATTGGTGGGTCAGAAGAGTAGGCAAGCAATGCTGCCCAGCGTGTAGAAGTCTGCAGTGTCGCAGCACACAGCCTGGGGCAGGCACTGCTCTCTTACCTTCCCAGAAATCCAAAAATCAGTGCCATTCCTTCAGTCCAACTGAACAGACATTTGGCCCAAACAGATGGGACCTAACCATTGTAATCAGAGTATTTGTGGGTATATTTTCTTTTCTGGGGGTTACAAGCACATGTGTTGAGACAGTAAGTGTGCTCTAAGAGGGGGCAACCAAGAGCTGCTTATTAGAAGCAGCAATGTTCTCCTTATTTCAGTGCAGAGCTAGTTGCATTTTCTTTTGTTCTTTCAACAGGTTAGTAATTACTGTTGCAGTAATTAGGCTTGATGGAGAGTATATAAGACGATAAATGGTTATTCTGTGCAGTAGTGGGGGATATTTGGTGCCAAGCTTATTATTTTCAGTCAAAGCTAATTATCTCTATTATAATACATGACTCTGTTTCTTGAATTATGAGTGGGAAACTGCTGAATAGATTTTTTTTTTCAAAGTGCCCTGAACCATGGAGAGAAATGAAAATTAAAAACAATGAAAAGCTTGTTAGACAATGAGAAGACTCATCTGTAAAGCTATTTCTGACAGATTTTTTCTCTCTCTCATCTCCAGTTATATAAATATCAAATGCTTATCATGAAATAAATTGTTGCATTACACGTGGTACGGGTATAAAAGTTTAGTTCAGACACTAGAGAAACCGCCTGGGATCGCAAGCAGTGAGCTGCAGGGCCGGTGGGGTGCGATGGCGCTGGCCGAAGGGAGCGGCACGGTTGCTCCTGCCACGAGGCTGTGCTGCCCGCGGCCTGGCTGGCCTCTGAAAGACTGAGGTGGTCAGGGGATTTACAGGTGTTCCTATCGAGCGCCTTTGGAAAATACTGGCTGCCCAGAATAGGCATCTGTTTTGCTTGTATTTAGGGCCTGCCCTGGAAATCTGGACAGGGAAGCGGTGAGCAATGTCATGAGGGATTATACCCTCTGGCTGGCTCACCTCGAGCGATAAGGTCATGGAGAGAGCGTGGATTGGGTTAGCAGGGTTTGTCTACTCTGCAGATGCTCCCCCATCATTTATTAATAATGAAGTCGTCCCCTCCTCCACTTACATCATGGTTTCAATTTGCAGCACTGACAGGGCTGATCACCTTTCGAATCTCGGCCGACTTACGACACACCACGGGTTTGCTTTGCCCCACATGTCTGAATCGTGCTGTAACTTGACTCTCTGACTGGTGAAACGTGTAGTAGAGCTGCAACTCTCTGCCAGCTGCGGTGGCCGCAGCTCAACTGGGCTCCTGACACCCCTTACCCCGTCCGTCCCGACCTCACGCCTAAATTTCCTTACCGTGGGAATTGGGGAGTGAGCCTGGGTGGGAGGAGGTGGCACACAACCGCGCTTCGTCGTAACGCACCGACAGCCGCTGCTCACGTGGACAGCTGGACCCGAGCGCTGGGGAGTGCTCCCGGGCTCCGTCTTCGCGAAGCAGTCACTGAAAGTCCCTCATGAGGCCCCGTAGGGCAATTGATGGGGCGATGGAAAAGGCAGCTGTTTGCTGCTGGATGTAAATATTCCCGTGTTAAGAAGGCCTGAGGAGCGGGAAGCTTCTGCCGTTCCTGCTTTCCATATATACTTTCCCTAATTTTCAAACATTGTGATATTTAGTTGAATTTAATTCCCTACAGAAGAGAATCAGTAAAGCTTTCCTGTGTACTTGCAAGGCAGCTTTCCTTGGAAATTCTGAAGCGTGCTTTTCCATGTGCTACACAACAGATGTTTGAAGCTGATCGGTGTCATGTATTGCATTTTGTGATACTTTAATATGTGCTTTTGAGAGACAAACAATACAAAGAGGAACCAAATTACTAAGATGGATAAAATTTTCACAGTGCTAGTATTTGTCGGTCTGTGGATACTGCCAGTAAAACCACATCAAACTATCAACACGCCGCTTATCTGCAGTCTATGCTAAGAGCTGCTCAAGTCCCATTGGAAATTCCATCCTTTACCTTCACACTAATTTTTCCAGGAGTCCCTTGCACCTCACAAAAGCCGTTTATTGACCTTATAGATTTTATACTTCTCATAAACTCCAAATCAGACTTTCTCAGTTTTCTCTGGTAGTGCTGCTCTTATACAGTGAGTGGACTGCTGTTTTGATGACATAGGTATTATTTATTTAAATTTATGGTGCAATACAAATCATCTTTCTCAAATTAAGCCTGATCTTGTGAACTCTGTACAGGCAAGTTACCCTGGAGATTGCTATGTCTGATGTTAAATTCAGCATTGTACTGTCCCAAATCTTAATTCAGGTTAGTGATAGCATTTCAAGAGCTGCCTTAGGGGTGACTAAGCAGAGCCACAGCAAAGGTACCTTACTAATTCAGATTCCTGGTGTCATTGAAAGTCCAATTTGATGAAAATGAAAGGTGCTTTCCACCAAACTGCTTATAGGTCCTATTAGGCAGTAGCCATATATTCAATGAGTGGCAGAGAATTAAAAAATAATAATAATAAAAGCAGACACTATTCAAAGATGTTGTTTCAGATTTTTCCATAATGTCATTATCAATTAAGGTAGTCACTGGGTGAGGAAGAGTTCACATGTATTAGCATCTGATAACAGTTATTTGCATGAAAGAAGGCTGGAAGATAGGGCCCTGGACTGGATATAGGCTAATAGAACTTGTGTAAGGGCTACCAAGAAGGCAGTAATATGTAAAGTTAAGACAACACAGTCAACTATACTTTAAATTGCATCTAAATAGGGATATTAAAATATTTATCTGAGATGCAGAAGTGTAAGCCTCTTGACTTTCACAAGGCAAAAATATCTATAGCACAAACAGATGAAAATAGAGACAGTTTTCACATAATTGCATCAAACGTGTACCACTCACTCCTTCACTCCTTCATCTGAGAATCCAAAATTTAGTAGCTAGCAAGAAAATATCGTAAAACATAGTATTAGCTGATTAGATCTGGCAAGAAGCAAAACTCCAGACTTGCAGTACCAGAGAGCAGGAAAATCCATTAAACATATACAACAGGAACTCATAACTATTATCTTGTATGGATGTGTCTGCAAACTATAACTCAAAAAGCCAAACTAACCCATTTACAGCTGCAGGCATCTCAACAGAATAGCTTTAGATGCTGTTAGACTATTTTTGTTTTATGTGTCTCTTTTGTAGCTGCAACTTAACTGTTTTAAAGGGTATCTCTGTGGGAATTGATGGGTTTTATTATGTACATTTCTGTACTATAAGAAGGAGAATGATCGATTTTGTTTATGCTGGTTGTTGTTTGTTTGGCTGTGTGACAAGGTTGCTATCAACAGAAGGGATGAAGCATGAGGTAATGACTACAACTTAAATGAGAACACTTGTCATACCTGCTTTTTGCTTGGACTGATCAGCAAGCATCAGGGCATTGTCAAATGCCACGTGTGTTTTCTTTCATGTTTACAAACTGGCAAGCTTAATGGAAGATAATCTTTGACATTTCTTAACAGTTTCCTTCACCCATGAAATCAAAGCTACTAGTATTGTGCTAAACTACTCAGGGTCTAGTGAGAGTTTGACAAAAATGCTCTGTGAACTAAGCACAGAGACCATTTCTTACAGAGGGATTTTAATTTTTTTTTTTGCTAATGTATAATGTGGAAGAAATTGAAGTTCAGACTTCTACATATTCCCCTCGGTGAAGCCATGCTGACTACTCTTGGTGATTTTCTTGTCTTTAGTGTGCCTGGAAATGGTTTCCATGATTAGCTGCTCCATCACCTTCCCAGGCTCAAGTAGTTCCCTGGGTCCTCCTTCTTGACCTTCTTGATGACAAGAGTAACATTTGTTTTCCCCCAGTCTTCAGGCACTTTTCCCAGTCACCATGATTGCTCAAAGACGATTATTGAAAGTGGCCTTGCAATGACATCTGCCAGCTCCCTTAGTACTCATGCGTGCATCCTGTTGTGGCCCACAGACCAGTTTAATACGTCCAGTTTGCTTAAGTATTTCCTGACCTGATTCTTTTCCACCAAGGGTACATCTTCCTTGTTCCAGCCTTTTCCCTTGGTCTCTGGGACCTGGGACTCCTGAAGGCCAGTCTTGCTATGAGGCAAAGAGGGCATTCAGTACTTCAGCCTTTTTCATGTCCTGTGTCACCAGGACTCCTGTCTTATTGAACAATAGGCCTGCATTTTCCCAAACCTCCCTTTTGCCACTTGTGTACTTACAGGAGGCCTTCTTGTTGTCTTTGATGTCGCCCACCAGATTAAGTTTCATTTGGGCTTTGGCTTTCCTAACTTTTTCCCTGGATGCTTGGAAAATGTCTCCATGTTCCTCCCAGGTTTCCCATCCTTGCTTCCACCCTCTATACACTTCCTTTATGTGTTTGAGTTTGGCTAGGAGCTATTTGTTCATCCACACAGTCCTCCTGATATTTTTTAAATCACTGGGGTGGACCGCTCTTGAGCTTGGAGGAGGTGATCCTTGAATATTAACCAGCTTTCTTGGGCCCCTCTACCCTCCAGGGCCTTTAACCCATGGGACCCTTCCAAACAGATCTTTGAAGAGGCCAAAGTCTGCTTTCCTGAGTCCAGTGTTGTGAGCTTGCTTTTCATCCTTGTCCCTGCCTCAGGATCCTGAACTCCACCATCTCATGGTCTCTTCAGCCAAGACTGCCTTTGATCTCCACATCTCCAACAGGACCCTCCTTGTTGGTCCAGCATAGGACCTCTCCTCATTGGCTTCTCTATCACTTGGAGGAGAAACTTTTGATTGATGCTCTCCAGGAACGTCCTGGATTGCTTATTGTCCTGCTGTGTTGTCCCTCCAGCACATACGGGGGTGGTTGAAGCCCCCGACAAGGGCCAGGGCCTGCAAATGTGATGATACTGTATAAAGTTGCTTATACTGCTAGGGCAATCCCATGAGGGAAAGGAAGGAACTATAGTGATGATAGAGAATATTTATGTTAGTCCGGGACTGTAGAAGTGTATTCTCTTTTGCATACTGCCCTGCCAGCTGAAAAGGTTACTACTAATAGCCCTCTCCTATCTGGAGACTTATTACCCACACTAGAGATTACTGTCCCCTCTGACCTGTGGCTCAGCATCATGGGGGCCACTGCTGAAGTCTCATAAATCTGGTCAAGTCAGGGTAAACTGAGTGAACAGAGACTAAATATTTAATCATCTTAAGTCAACTTCACTCATTTTGCCTGAAGTACACTAACTCACTAGTAGGTCAGCTTGCTGTAACCTCTGGCAAGAGTGAGAGGCAGCTGGAAAGATCATCTTCGTCAACTGGCATAGCTAGATCTGAAAAAGGACTTCTGTCTTTGGCTTTTTTCCACTCTAGACATACTCTGCATATGACTAATTTGGTTTTTAAAAGAAACCCACAGAACACTTACCCAAAGAATTCTGCTGCTGCAGCATTCCTGCAATGAGGAAGAATGAGCTACAGTCTTGTCTTGGTCTGGGAGGTGAGAAATCTGATGGTATTTGCAATTATTTGTCTAACCTGGAGAGGAGTGGCCAGTCAGGAATTGTACAAAGCATGAGAGAAATGCTGTTCAAAGATGAGGGCTGCAGCATCCACCAGGCATTATCTTGTACTCCTGAACCTGTCTGAGTGTTGAGTGGTGGAATCATGAGGAAGAGACACCACTTGAAGAAGGCAGAAAATAAAAAAGAGAGAAGAAATACTGAATAAACTGGGGTCTGTCAAATGCAAACATCACAGGACAAATGCTTTCTGAAAAGGTCTTAAGCTGCTGCTCCTTTCTTTGACTGACAAGGGATTTTAATTAGGTGCCATCATGTTTTAAAACTTTATTGCCAGGCCCACATAGACTATAGGTGCTAATTTCTTCTTCTTTCTTCTTGACTAGCTGCAATTTGCTGCCAGTTGCCTAAAGTTCTTATAAAATTTGTGTAAGTTTTAATTCAGGAAAGACTTGGACTCCCTTGATGGAACCACATCACAAGCAAAGTTGATGGAACTAGGCTCAGCTGCAGGAGACCTTCCCCTTGCATCAAGGCAACACCTGGCACTGGTGCATCAACAGCTGGATGGACAGGGGCTATGTGAGGAGTCTCTGCAAAATCTGGTGTGAAGAGCTGAACTCCTCTGGCAGACGTGCATGACAAATTGCCAGACATGAGCAGAAAAGCACACAGGTATGCTTAAGCGCTGCACTCTGGGCAGCTGGGCACAGGCCTTGCACTTCCAAAATGTACCGTTGCAGTGGGAAAAAACCCTTCAGCCTCCAATGTCTGTGACAAACTGGGCACATTCTGACATCCTGGCAGCCATACTTGCCCTCTTTGCTCTTCTGCTCCATTGTTCTTCTGGATCGTGAATGCCATGGGTCTCAGAAGTTCACTTGCAGGTTTACCATTGTGCTCCCACCACTGTCACCCTCACATCTCACAAGGCTGAGTGTTTGTTCAAGATTTCCTGAAATTCTGTACTCTGTTAGATAATGGTACCACTAATGGTACCCAGCAACTGGGTCTTCGTTCCACAGGGTAAGTCAAACATGCAGAGTGGTAACATTAGGTGAAGAGGTGCCTTAGCACACCCATTAGATGCAGAAATTAGGTATTTCAGAGTCGGAAGTTGCTTTTTAATAGGTTCATGTAGTACTACTAGTGACAGATGTTATTGCAGTTATTAAAAACACACATCCTATAATAATGGAAAATCAGCATAAAGGGGTCTCGTGAACCCAAGAGCCAATGCTTATATGAAAGTAAGAAAAAAAGGGAGGAGCAATAAGTGTTAAGAACTCCTAATAACTCAAGCAACTGAATTGTGCATTTCTCGATGTGTTGGAGATTTTCCACAGATATTTCCTATGGAAAGGATTTATGAATCAAAGCATAAGAGTTGTCCAGGGAAGATTGGTCCCACATGGATACTGTTGCTGTTTTAACTCATCCAAATCTTCAAAACTACTCACTATGAACAGATTGTATTCATAAGTACAGGAAGCATTTGCATTTGGTATAGCTAAATTAGCTGAAGCAGAAATTAACACACTCCATATAATGTTTAACCAGAAAATAGAATAGTTGTACTGTCAGAATGAGACATTTAGAGGGAAAAGATACAGCAAGCCAAATTTTGTTCTTGGTTGGGGTTACCATAGGAGTGCAGCAGCATAGTTCAGAGCAAAACATGGCCAGATTAATTTGCTTTCTACTTGCATTGGCCTTCTTGTGAGTTATTATTTCCTATTTAGGAAGAAAGAAGAGCAGAAACATATATTTTTTTTTAGCATCATGGAAAATGGCCCAGACTATTTACCCTGTAGGGACCTATCTAGTATACATTTGAGGTAGGAGGTAGATGCCATTTATCATATTTTGTTTTATTTTAAATAATGTGGGTATCAGTATATTTCCCTTCTTCCTTTCCTCTTCAAAAAGTCCATCTCAGAACTTTTGACCTGAGACTGTAAGGTTATGACCAACCTCAACTCTTCTAGAAGTAGGATCAGAAGGGTTTGTGGATACCTTTGCATTCTCAGACTGCATTTAGCAATTCACATCACCAAAACTCAAGATTAAAAAAAAAAAGACCCAGAGTTCTCTCTTAATTATTTTCCCTGGCATAAAAATTTTCCAACCAGCTTATCTGTATTAGAAAGGTTGTACTGTTTAAATTTATTAGATAACACACTTATACTTGGAAGAAGATTAAGGATGGGCAGAAACGCTACCAAAGTTTCATGCTTTGCTTATGCAAATACTTTTTGTCCACGAATATCCTGAGTATTAGGATCCCTATTTGCTTCCCAGCTTCATCCTGGACAGATTTGGTGAAGTGCATCATATTTATGACCAAAACTTTGGAAAAGTAAGTATGCCTCAGGTTAGAATTTTAGGAGTTAAATTATTTATTTGTTTCAACTGGTGTTCCCATCATAACAAAGTATAATCTTTGGAGTTGTCAAGTGATGCAGAGAATCATGCTGAAGAGTTCAAGAGAAAGAGCACTGGGATGCATTGAAGTTGCCTTGCCCTCACTGAAGCGGGGGAATTCGGCTCTGCTGAACTTCAGTTCCTCATGTGCCATGGAGCTGATCCCAAATGGCCTTTTTGCTGATCTTCTCAGTGAATTGTCTTTTTATTCATTATCTGAAGGGATGCATCCTTTTATATCAATGGAATATCCATGAACTTCTGTTGGGGCACCAAAGTCTGAAGAACTTTTCCATTGACTTCAGTGGGAATACTCAGCAGAGGCTGGCTATGATGTCTCTAGTTTGGAGCTTTCCTGAGGTAGAAGCAAATGTGTTCCTCTGATACTGCCTAGCTCTGGTGAGCTTGTCAGTTGAATTTTTAATGTGCTGTTTGTCCAACATTGGGCATTTTCACTCAGGACTGAATATGCCACAAACTTTTGCTTTAGATCTAAACTAGGATATCTAGAATGCTCTGGAGCTATGGTGGATCCAAGCATATGCTAACTTCACATTAAAGGGAGTCAAGGGGTATGTCCCTCTCCCAGTTCCTCCCTTCCTACATCCTCTCTCGCGCTTTGAGTTTCATACCCACCATGTGACCTAGAAGAGAGTGGCAGTGCCCAGTTTCCCCTGACCTGGAAAAAAAGGTGACCAGGACTGAAAGGACCACTGCAGTGTGTGCTCCCACGGTCCCTCACCTTGTGTTCAGTATGTCTTTTCAAAGCGAGGTTCTTGCATGCTGGCACATCATTATGAAATGTTTACTGCTGTTCCAGTATGTTCTCTGAAACATAGGATATCCTTCAATTCCTCAAGTTTCTCACTCAAGCATCTCTTCAAGATGATGCTTCAAGAGGAAAACGTGAAAGCCTGATAAGGCAGTATTTAATTATTCATATTATTAAGTATTTAATTGTACCTTATTGTACAAGGTACAAGCAAAACATCTACCATTAATCATCAATGTTTTAAAACCATAAACTGGTTGTCCATATTTGCTAACAGTTGGGGAAGAAAGTTGATCTTTCCTGAAAATACTGAAGCAGATGGAAGCAGTGTGAATGCCAGCATATCCCTACAAATTCTCCTAACATGAAACAGTTTTGGACAGTTCAGAACATCTGGAGTGAATATGGGAGAGGGAAATGAAAAATTTCTTGAATGTACTTAAAGGCTGAAATAGAATCACAGTGGCGTAGACATGCAGAAACCCTGAATGAAATACACACATGGATATGGCAGAATGCTTAAAAGGAAGTCAGCCTGCTAGGAGCAGAACTATTTTTAGTCGTCTAATGAAGAAAGCAGCTGTATTTGAGAAAGCCAGTCACTCACTGCTTGGAAAATCAGCTGGAACTCTTTCTGGGTCCTGGTGTTCTTGGTTGCGAGAGGAAAATCTTCTGTGTAAGCTCTTTCAGCCCTGGAGAACCTTAAATGGCAGTCATCTTGGGTTTTGAAGCACAGTTGGGAGCTTCTTGGGAACAGATTCACAGACTTCTGTTGGAGCCCATGGTCACTCTGCGGTGTTCAACCACTCTTGGAATGAACGTTTCTTTAGGAGACAGCGAGGATCTGGCAAAGTACTCCAAGAAGTGCATTGAACATAACATTGAATTCTGCCTTTTTTTTTTTGTTCTGTGCTGTGCTGTTAGACAATGTTTATTTCCGTTCTTAATTTCCCCAGAGCTTTGCTGGGGTGCAGCAGTCTGTCCAGTTCGTTCTAAAGCCTCTGTTTTCTTATCTGTATTGTGCTTGTGTTAGGTATGGGAACGGAAGAGAGCCACTTCATTACGCTGCTCTAGTGAAACCTGAATTGTGAAAACTTGCTGCTATTTAGGTACTATCTTTGTACAGAAAAAACCTTTTGTAAGATATATTTTTTTTGTATGAAGGAGAGAGATGTCTTTTTCTGTCATATTGCTGAATTAAACAAATTATCGAAGTGAATTACGCATATCCTGGCTGTGACAAGAATGGATAATAGTTGTCACAAGGTCAAAACCATTGAATGTTCTTGCTGGAAGTAAAGGAGACAGTTTGATTTTTCCACTGGCTTGAGAAACCATTTCTGAACTAGTTAAAGTAGATGCATCATAAAAGGCTGAATCAAGAGAAAAGGGATTTTAGCTTAAAGCCAGTGTCGGGGAAGCCTGACCAAAGCCATCCGTCTGAGATGGCCTGGCATTTCTCAGTGAGGGGATGAGGTTAGTGAGGAGCAGGGCTTGGTTTTGAAAACCTGCTTCTGCAGGTGATGATCTATCCATTTCCATCAATGGCCACCTGCCCAAACCGTCAGGAACTGGGCGAGATCTAAAGGTGAGAGGAAGGCAGGGTATTCAAGAAGAAATGCTGTGGAGAGGGAGCTGGGCTCTGCGGGTATCCCTGCCACTGGGCAGAGTCGGCAGGCTTCTTCAGCCACTTCCAGCTCCTAGCCTTGCCCTCGGTCTGTTTAGAAACGTGTTCTTTTCTTGCCTGTCACATGCTTTAACCTGTGCAGTGTCTTATACAGTGGCGAACCATCTTGTATGTAGGCACTTAAATGCTCAAAAATAGGAAGGAAGGAAGGGAGGAAGGGAGGAAGGGGGGGGAAGAAGGGGAGGAAGGAAGGAAGGAGGGGAGGAAGGGGAGGAGGAAGCTCCAAGAAGAATATCCTGATCGCTCCTTTTTTAGTAAGACTGTGGCCTGGGGAAGAAGTTCATGCTTTCAGCCTCTTCCCATTTGCTTGTCACCCACCACGTGCCTGCAAAGGGCTATCCTATCGCTCTTCGGGTCTCCTGGCACAGTTTCTTCTATGATCGGTCCCTAAATCTGTTTCTGCTTGAGCAATATAGTTCTAAAAAACAACCTTTATGACAAGCGTTGAAGAGAGGGAAGATCATTCTGACTGAATTGCATAAGGGGCAATTACATGAGTATTTACTGTGGCGTAAGCCAGGCAGCTGGGGGACAGTGACCAGCAGCTAGAGGGGGTGCGGGGAGCAGGAGCCTCCTCGCCCAACTCGGGGGCAGCCGGAGCGGCAGGTCTGGCTGCAGCCTTCGCTTTCCGCCAGAAATACCTGCAGTTTTTAGCTGTTTTCAGGAGAGCCTGTTTTGCATAAACCATTTCTATTTTCCCATTACTCATATGTCCCTTTGTTAATAACATAATGTAAATAATTCTGTGCTGGATTTGGCATTCATTTAAACAGGTGTAACACTAAAGCAGCCGTAATTGGTTTCAGTGTTCCCAGCCTTCTCTCTGGCTGCACTTTCCAAAGGAGTTTACTTGTTTTTGCTTTTGAAGGCTCGTTATTACCATAATTCACCCATCAGTCTGCTGCTTTTAATGTTAATTCACTTTTATTACTTGGAAGGAGGCAAGATGAAATGTTTCAGGCTGCATACTAAGGTAGCAGGACAGTAAGGACAGGACTTCGAGTGGACGATGTTTTACATGGATGTGATGGGCATTGCAAGAAGAGGTTTGTGATATTTATAGTCTTCAGGAATCTGTGTAAAAGTGAAAAAATGCTTATCCTGATTCCATATAAATACCACATCCAAAGCACACCTGTCTTCTGCCATGTGGGCCAGCTAATTGGTTTTTGATCTATTTTTACTGTTCGTAGCTGAAAGGCAATTTTTTTGTTAAGTTTCACAGAAAGCTCTAGAGCTGTTTTAGGGGTTTGTAGCTGTGAAAAATAGCCATGGTTCTGTTTTTTAAAAAGCATTCTCAAGGAATAATTACAATGATTGAGAATGCTTCTTAAAAAAACAGAAACGTGTACATTTTTCATAGCTACACGACTCAAAATGGCTTTGTGGGTTTCTTCACATATTCAGGAAACTTAAAAATAAAAAGGAGCAAATCTGTCTCTGAGGTTGGCAACAGCTGACGTTTATATTTCACAAGTATCTGAATATGGGTTCCTCCCCATTTGCAGACACAGATGCCAAAGTTTTAGACTGACAGTGCAAAGTTTATATTGCAAGCTTTGTAAAGGAGCAAAGCAGCATTTTTCTGCTCTATGCCAGTCCTGCACTTATGCATGGCTGGGATGAAGCCTTGTTGGACAGTTATTATTATTATTATTGTTTATTAATTCCTTGCCTTGCGGTCGTGCAGAACAGCAAGTCGGCATTGTTGAATCGGGAACTGTAGACATGAAAATAGCAAAAAGGTTGCCCCTGCTGCTAAGCTTTTGGCAGTATTTTGTATTCCATTCTTGTCTGTATTAAAGCACAGAATGTAGTGAACGGGCCAAACCCTGAGATCCTTATTTGGTTATTATGAAAAGAGAGAGAAAAGGCTGTGATTCATTAGGAGGGGGATGAATAAGAGGCTGCGGAGAAGGTCTATGCAAGGTAGCTCGGGAGCTTCTGTCCCCTCGTCTCATAACCCACCCAGCAACGCAAGGGTCTTCTAAGCGCAGCGAAGGGTGGCTCTGTCAAAGGTGATGCATGACGCGCTGCTCATGCTGGGGCACACAGAGGAACAACGCAAGGAGGTGCCGGCTGCTCGTGTGATATGTCTAAGCACGTATACGCAGGGTTAATGGGGAAGGGAGCCCATTGAGACCTCATTGCATGGGGTGCTCCTGAAACCAACTATTTCAAAAGATTGATTGGGAGATACTTTTTTTTCATGGGAGTACAAAACACCTGGGGTTACCTATTGTCTCAAACAAGAGGGGCAGAGGAACGGGAACCAAACCTGTTGTTTCAGCACCAGAGCAGTCTCTGAGTGGCAGGTCGCTAATCCCCCTTCAGTATTTTGCCTGGAGCAGCAGGAGTTACAGATGTTTGCTTGCATCATCACAGTATAGTCCCTGATGATGGTGGTTTGTGTCGTCATAATCCCACAGAAATTATACTTTGGTTTCAATACTTTGGCCTGTCTGAGCATGACTGATCATTATCTGCCCTTCAAGATCAGCTGAAAGTGCCTAGCTGAACGCTCTGAACTTTGTGGTAGAAAAGGATGAGTTTGGGGGCTGGGTCTCTGAAAATGTTGCATAAAAAAGGCTGTTCTGTTTATTCCCCTGCGCTCCCCGGCATAAGTGAAAGAAGAGAGCAGTGCGGAGCTGGGCCCGTCTGCTGGGGATGTATTCAGTTACTTAGCTCCTTGCACAGGCCACTGCAAGCCTAGAAGGCAGCATTTCAGCAAAGGCCAGTGAGTGTCGTAAATAACATCAGGAGGAGACTTATTTCTTCTCTTCTCCCCAATTTTCACGTGAGAGGCTGCACGAGTCGCACACGCTTGTTTGGGGGGGTGACTCAGCTGATCGGCCTCACACTCCCCAGACCTCCCTGATCTCGCATCCAGGAGAACCTCGAAGGCAATTTTAGTAAAAAGGCTGTTCTGAGTGCCATGTGGCTCGTCTGTTTACAAAGTCACAAAGTCTTTTCTCATTATTTTTCAGGGATCAGAGGGGACAAAAGTTTAAATATTAGCTCAGCTATTTAAACGCTGTGGCAATGCCAGTCTGCTTGGCACATAGTATTGAATCTAGTGATAAGAAATTCGGTCGACTGATGACCCTCACGGCGTTGTAAGAAATATACTGATAAATTCTCTGTGAGGGATAGGAGGGACGAAGCAGCTCTTAAGTTTTATGACAATCGCTAATCAAAAAGTCTGCCAAAACCCTAGGCTTAGGGATCTATGCTGTTGCCCTCCAGTAAACTCAGATTTCCCAGAGACTTCTAGAGTATTCCTAGATAAGCAGTATTGCAGATGAGTAACGAAATAAAAAAAAGCGTTCTCCGGTAAAGGCTTCGTGCATACAATATTTTCTGGGCTGTAATTACATTTTTGTCCACTAGATGGCTTTTCTCCCGCCCCACCTGCAACCTGGTAGAGCAATCTGAATCAAGCAAAGGGGACCTATCTATCTAAAATGCTATTACCTACAGTTTAATTCAGATACTGGTAATGCTTCAGTCAAACATTTCTAATTATGTACAGCATACAGGGCTTATGTATCCTTTGATATAAGTTTTCCTATGTGGAGCAAATCTCCCGTATGTTGGCATAGAGGAAAACTCAAGATGTTTTAGCAAATTGTTTGCCTGCAAACAATGTTTGCTTATGATATGAAATTATTAAAGCCCACAGAGCACATTCTGTGGTTATTAAGTCTTCAGCATTGTCACTGAAAAATAATGTAAAATCTTCCAGACCTTGTTTTGGTTTGGCTGGGGGTTTTTAGGAATCGGAAACAGAGGAGTTCCTCCCCTTACCCACCCAGCCTGTAGTATAATCTTAATTAATGATGTTTGGAAGCAAATTTAGGTTCTGCAATTTTTATAATTAAGTGGGACAGATGGGACAGAATTCTACATCATGTGGCTTAAGCCAAATCAAATGGAGTGGAAAAAAAAAATTATGTTATTTACATTGAGGAAAGTCTCGGGTTTAGTGATTGTGTGAGTCCCACTGACCACTGAAATAGCAGCAGGGCTGTGCCTTTCCCATCGACTTAACCAGGTGAATAAGATAGTGGTCAAGAGAAGAGTACTCTGAATTAGTAAAGTGTGTGGTATTCAGGATATGACCAAAAAAAAATGCATCCCAACAAATATATTGTTATTATTTTATAATATTTACTCTCATAAAGAAAACATAACATAGTAGAATTAAAAATAATCACCAAGCTGATGTTCACCATTTCACCGAAGAAAATATAAGGGAATTGGTACAATTTTAGATGAGTAAATGTTCTACTTATACCAACAGGGCTGATGTGGGTACACACACTAGAGGAAGGTGAGAGAACCTCTATCATAAACTGCTATTGGTGTCTTCCCAAGAAGTTCAGTCCCTTGCTCCTACCAGCACCTGGGATTTGGGGGATTTCTGCAAGGAAGTTACTGCAGGAGCCTGCCTGGAGATGCAGTTCTTCAGTTCATTTTATAGCTAGTAAGTCTTCGGTGTGAAACTCCCATTTCTAGCTGTTGAACCAGAGCAAGTCTTTCTTTTCCTGTCAACTTCCCAATAGCCATGGGGGAAAAAAGAAGTGTGCTCTCATTTCAGCATCCCTCACCCTCCTTGCTTCTCCGCAAGAGGAAGTAAGCAAGCTATTTCTGTTACTCACCCTTTCCTTCAGCCTCCTTCCTTCAGCTCTTGTGAATCATTCCGGTGCCCATTCCTGCCCCCAGTTCTAGCTTTTGCAAGTTTCAGCACAAGATTAGGGGGGTTGTTGGGGTTCCCTGCATGGCACGGGGCCCCACTGGAAAAACAGTTGAGATCTTGGTCATCTCCATCAGCGGCTACTGGCTGGCAGCACTGGAACGGAGGAGCGGCACAATCACTGGAGCCCTTTCTCTGCAGATTCAGGAAACCGATGTTGCATCAGTTTGCACTCAGTTTGAGCTTTTTTGCTGCCATAAGGCTTAATTGTTTTAGTTTTCTTAACAAAAGCTTAGATTCTGTGGGAATTAATGACTGAGACCAGTGTCCACACTTGCCGGGGAAATCTTGCAACTGCAAAGCATCCGAGCGGATTTTTAAACCCCGTTTGCCTAATACCAGAAGCATTAGCGTGTTATTTTGTTTGATGCCAACAGAAGACAATCTCATGTGCTTTAAACTGAAGGGTTACATTTACCTGGGTGGTGCAAAGCTGAAGCGATGAGAATCATGGTGTGAAAAACCCAGGTACACTCATGGCCCTGGGGCACGGAGTACTTCAGGCTGAGCCAGCTATTGTGCTGCCTGTCATGGATGAACAGGATGGAGGAGCAGGCTCGTTCAGCTCTCGACTGATGTGATTTGACACTCTGAGTTTAGGAGGTGTGAAACACTAAACTACGACTGCTAATCCAGTGGTGGTCAGCTAAGCAGTTCAGTCAGAAACGTCAGGGGTAATACACAAGCACAGATCTTTGAGCCTCTTAGCTACCTTCTGCTTTCAGTTACATCAGTAAAAACCCATTGACTTCCTTACAGTTGCCACATCACGCTATTCCAGTGCTCCCAAGAGCAGAGTTGAGGGGACAGAAGGGAGGAGAAAGAGGCGAATAGAACAAAAATGCAGTCTGCAATTTTACTATGCACACGATATAGTCCCTTCCATGTGTTTCAACCATTTGGCCTAATAGAGGATGTTCTTTCTGGCCAACGACGACTGTGAAGCCACAAAAAACAACCAGTAGCACCTAAGGCTTCTGCGGTAGCATCAGTGGATTAGAGACGTTATGGAAAACCTTCTGTAGTATGCAAGTATGTGCATGCTACTGAACACACAGCGGTAACAATCCCATTTTTTATCTCCACCCTACTCCTATCTATAGCTGTCTGCTGATCATAGGCAGAAGAGACCATCTGAAGTCCTCCAAGCCTATCTAGAGTATTCCAAAAACTATAGCATTAAAAAAAAAAAAAGACTTTTTAAACAGGAGAAAAGCCTTAGCACAGTTTAAAAGCTGTCTGGGAGGTGACGTGTGGGGTTCCTGTCACTGACGCAGCGGGTATCTGGCATGCTGTGAAGCCAGAGCTTTTGTGCAGTGCAAAGGTAGTTGGGAAGAGCCAGGTCATGCTACTCTTCAAACTCACTGCAGCAGCAGATCCAAAGGGCAATAAATAACAGCTTAGCACTCAGTCCTTACCTGTGCTGATCTCAGGGAACTCGGGATAAGGAAGCAAAGTTGACCTAAGCCACCTTTAATCCATCTTCAATCTTGGTGTTCACCGAAGATCTCCTTTAACCATCACCAGCTTATTAGAGTACTGCAGCTCTTGTTCCAAAAATCCCAAATTCACTCACAGCAAGTGTTCAGCTGGAGGTGGGTAGGTCGTGTACAAACCAGCTGTGTTCATTGACAGTTCTTCTGTGCAACCCTGCACCTCTGCAAAGGCCATGCTGAGGTCCTTTGCACCTCTTCACTGGGCCTTTGATCTCTGCCAGCACTCTGCATTCCCCTCCCTAGGTTAAAGAAAAATAGTTTTTACCACCAAGGAAATCTGTCAGAGAGATGTTACTAACCCAAACGCCTCCACCCTGTGAAGGAAATGTAGATTCAATTCCTTTTGTGCATCTGAAGTGCTGCTGCCAAACCTATGCTATGAAAGGTCAGGGAAAACATAGTAAGCTAACAAAAAATATTCAGTAACACCAGAGCAAGAAGATGTGCATGTGCCAGAAAGTCTCTGGACTGACCGTAAAAGGATTTGCCAAAATCTTTGTCTGTCTCTTCAACTGAGATGCAGGTTTACAACGTTGAAAGTAGCCACCCAGGTTTGATCTCATGTTGGCCCAGACAAGGAGTGACTCTACTGACCTGCCCAAGCACAGGAGCTTGGCCGGACCTCAGGACTGAGCTTTCCTTGAGTAAACCCAGAGACACCCCAACCTTGACACCAGGGTGCCAGACACACAAGATTTGCTGTGCCTGCCCTGCAGTATCAGATCAGTTTCATCGACACACTGTCACCTTGCTGTTGTCTCTCTCTTTTTAACCCTGCAGAAAGATTACAGCGTTTCTTCTCCGGGTTTGATGAGATCTGTTTTTGCTTACACCCTAATGATCAACCATGAAAAAAATGAGTGACATATACCTGTTGTGAATTAGCATATGCTGTTAGTTAAGCCTCTGAATGTGTGTTTAATTTTCAGGTGGATGCGTAATTACTGTGTGACCTGTTTAGCATTTCAGACTCATTCCTTTCAAAGACTGGAGAAAAAAAAGAGGTTACATCCAAGCTGAAATGAAAAACACAAAAGATTATTTTTTTTCTGTATTGTTTTACAAAGGTTTCTGAACAAATTTATTTTCAAAGTAGTTTGCTCTCAATCCTAAGATGACAACTGCCAGGAACTGGCTGGGAAAAACCAAAAGTTAGCCTGAAAAGTAATAAAACTCACATGACCTGAAACTGTACAATACTGAGCCTATTCGTAACCACAGCTAGATTTCTTTGTCATTCTGGAAAAAATAGTGAAGTGTCTGGGGGTTTTCTTTGTTACAATTTTTCTTAAAGGGATTTTCTTTTGGGAGGCAGCTGCAGAAAGGATTTTTGTTGGTTACTTTTCTTTCAAAGCTTAGTGGTAACTGGCAAGCAATATGATTTTGTCGGGAAAGTATCACATCCTGTGTCAGAGACTAAATTGTTCCCTCGACTATGTACCGAGAGATAACCCTTTCTGCATTTATGGATTTTTTCTATATATTTGCATAGAAAGTCATTACAGCACCCTTTTAGCTGATAAAAGTAGCACATTGTTGCATGTTTCTGCATGTCTTAGAACTCCCTGGACAAGCTATTGATCAGGTAGGTCGCTCGCAAGGAAGCAGAAAGTCATTCTGTGCACTCTTCCTTGGACAAAAGATAAGCCTTGTTGCTAGTCTACATGTGCTATCTCCCCCTCTCTCTTTTCATAGAGCATGAAAACTTCAGAAATCACTTGCTCCTTTCTGTATAAGATTTCCAGCCTGACACATCACAGGGGAAGAAAGGAAGGAAAGGAAGGAAAGGAAGGAAAGGAAGGAAAGGAAGGAAAGGAAGGAGCACAACTTTTCAAATGGAGGAAAGTCAGTCCTTTTCCTTGCCCGATTCAAAAAAAAAAAGCAATGCTTGCCCAGCTCTGCTGTTTTCATGTTGATTTCAGTGCTAAAAATGATGCACACCCATTATATTAGAGTAGGTTTCTTCAGAGAGCGTATTTTCATTCAGATTCATGTAACTATCGACCAGAAGCAAGGTTAAATTGAGCCTGTTTAAAAATTAACCCATTTTTTTTTAAATTGCATAACACAGTAGCGCTCTTCAGGCAATCCTGCAGCTTTCTAGCATCCAGTCATCTCTGATGATGTGCAGGCTGTGTTTAAAGGCAATGCGCTCCTAACAGCTCCTGTGCCCGTGAAGTTTCATGCTGTTGCTTTAAACTGGTAATTCTCTGATGGTCTTTATATTGTTGTGGTGCGGGAACAAGTGTGCTCACTCATTTCTGCATTTATTTTCCTGGACACTATCTTTCAAAAAATATACCCTTAAATGCGCCCATTTCTGATTCTGTTCCCCTAAAACAGCTCAAGCAAGGGATATGGGAAAATGCAGGAAACTTTAAGTGCTTTAGGAATCCTTTCTGTCAAAAACACGTCTACCTTTAAGCCTGTGTTCTGTCTGTCAGAGCAGGGGCAGGTAAGGGAAGTACGTCAGGAAGCAATAATCCAAAGCTCGTAGTAAATTTAAATCACGTAATTCAGAGTTAGCTGCGATTCCTGCTGTCAGGAACACAGAGCTAAGCGAAGGTTAGCTTTCTTCTCCTACTGTATTTTCATTCGGATTAATATTTAAGCCGTGCTGGTGGTTGTGTCCAGGAGAACAGTCGGTCCTTTCACAGCTATAAATGGTGAGAGGCTGGGTCTGTCAGAGCTCGCCTGTCAGCTGTTTGGGCAAGGCGAGCACCTTGCTGCAGCTGGCCCCAGACCGAGCGCTTCCATAGCTCCCCGGCTCTCCGCTCGCACCAGCTCGCTCATTGGTTGTAGCTGTCGCCCTCCGTGCAGCGACTGCTTGCTGACAGTGTGTCTCTCCTCAGCTGAGATTACTGCGTGTGACCTACTTTGAAAATGGTGTGAACCAAGGTTCACAAATTGTCTTGGAAGGATGCCACGAGATCGGTGTGCAGACATGCGCGGTCTGGCAGCACAGAACTGGCTGCCTCCGTGTCCTTCCAGATGCAGCGCCCGTTCTTTCGCCAGCCCCGGCTTCACAATCCATCTTTGTGCTCTTGAGTGCGGCATATTGATTTCCCAGGCAGGCCCGCTAGGTTAGAGAGCCTCTGGCCAATAAGTCCTCCATGCCTTTTTGCTCTCAAAACAGCTGAAGTAGTAATAAAGATGAATAAAGGGTTTCAGGCTGAGATGTCGGCTGAAGCCTAGCAGTAGTAGTAGTAGTTGTAGTAAAAGCAGTAGTAGTGGTATCAGAATACAAGTCACAAAGGAGAGCTAAGTGGTGATATTTTATTTACACAGTTCATCTGTTTACTATAATCTGCTCGTTTATAGTGTAATGTAAACTTGCAATTACCGAATCTGCTTTCCATGCCAGATGAATGGCTTAACCTGTGTGTCATTCCAAAATACTGATAGAGGAGAAAATTCAACAGAAAAGAACAGCCCGGAGAATTGGAGCCCAAAAGCTGTATGGGTTTGGGTTTTGGTTTTTTTTTTTCCCCCTTCTTTCTCTTCCTTATATAAGCTCTATGCTGCAGAGGGGAGTTTCCACAGACTCAGAAAGATCATATGCAGCTTCAAGTCTACTTGAAAGATAAGGCTCCCCCCGCCGCCTTCCCCAAGGCTAATACATTACATACCTACTCAGCACAGGGCTGCCTGTTATCTGATAAGATAATTAGCATCAGACACTAGGAGAAGCATATGTATTCTTAAAAAGGAGCATTACTGAACGTTCACAGAGAGAGTTAAAGAACGTGCTTATCAGAGCTTTTCCACGCAGAATACTTGCATTCATATTTGACTTTGGGTCAAGAAGTCCTTTATTAAATTAGCAATGCAAATGTGTTTTACTTTATACATGTGGAATTTAAGTGTGTCGGACAGCCTCCCTCTAGAGTACTTTGGGGCTTTTCACAGATTTAGTGTGGGCCAAGAGTTCCAACTTGGGCTCTGAGTATTTCTTTTTGTTTGTTTTATCCTCTCTAAAGACATCTGTTCTACATGGCTCTCCACCTTGGCCGCGGTTCAATTTCCACTGACTTCCATGAACTCCATTATGAAACCCAAGTGTAAGCCTCTCCTCACACCAGGACCAGCCCGTGACTCCTGAACACAGACCTGCAGCTTACAGATGCCCTCAGCCACCTTTCCCAAAGCACCTGGCTATGGGGATCAGCCACCACCTTGAGGAAAGTACACCTCATCCTCCAGCTTGTCCCTCCCCTGCTGATTGACAGTCACGAGCCCTTGAAGCCATGCTATAGTAGTTTAAAAACAGGGAAAGCTGAGAAAAAGACCTTTATCAACTTTAAAAGCAGGACAACACTGATGCTCTGATACGGTCTTTGCCGGTTGCTAAAACGATCCATGGTGGTCAAAGCGGGAAGAGGGCAGGACCTGAAACAAGAACTTGACATCTGACATTTGCCAGTCCTGTTCATGGAGCGTCTGGCCCATAGGCAGGAGGTCCTGCCTGAGCACGCCTGCTGGATCCTCTGCAGCAAAGCCTTCTGGCCTGACAGTTGTAATAATAAATACCGTAACTGGGCTGACATTTTTGGCCTGGCCAGGTCTTTCATAAGTCTCAGCTGGGAGTGATTGTTTTAATGAAAAATGTTAATAGATGAATAGTTTGCCCATGAGTTGTTACTTCTAGCGTAGAAGGCACCGAGGTTTTTTAGTGGTGGTTGTTTTCTTTTAATAATAGCATATGTGGAACTTTCTGGGGGATGTGGCAGTGCTCCTCACCTAAAAGGTGGGGGCAGGACTCTCAAAAACGCGTGGTGTCCTTGTCACTTGCATCATTTGGTGTGACTGTGCGAGATGTGATGGCATCTGGGAGAAACTGGAGCCAAAGGGGGGGTGAGGTGGGGAGGGTGTTCAATTCTGGTCCCTGTTATGGGGCTGCTGGTGAAGGAGAAGAGTTCTCAGCCTACCCCAAAGGGGACCAGGGTATGCATATGCAGACCTGGGTTATTGCAGATGGGAGCATCAACTGCGCAGGAAATATTTCTCCTCAAGATGTTTTTCCAATTGATTGCAAAGGAAGAAATGGTTACTGATGCAGGGAGGAGGCAAATCCTTCCCACCCCTGGTAAGTCCCATTCATCTGACTGAAAGATGTGATGGATCAGCTTGTGGGGCTTTGCTCTCTAGGCAATCAGCCAGTCTGTTGAATGAGCAGATTGCAAAAAGGGAACGTGGCGGGAGCAGTACAAAGCAGGCCAACCCAGCGGTTCTTTTGTGTTGCCTATGGCTTTAGAAAACATTTTGGAGTAACAAAACAGACCGGGGAGACAGCGACGTAACTACTGCCAGGCATGCTCAGCCTTCAGCTCCTGTTCTTCTCTCAGAAATGAGGGAAGACCTGACGGGAAGAGCTGAAAGACAGCCCCTGACTACCAGTGGCAGAAATGTTGCCTGACACAGGTGTGGACACATAGTACTGCAACATACCAACATACCACTGCCAGATGCCTACTTCTCTGGTGTTACAGAAGGAGCCTAATGTTGCTTTATAAACCTTGGTTGATACTACTCACCTTGTCACATCTCTTGCATGAGGTGTCTTATTTCACAGTCTCTGCCGAAACATCCCAGGCGCTCAAGCTAAATCAGGAGAAGAAATGTAACATGGCCTTTCCAGGTTTGAACAAATGGGTGTGGAAACAGGGTATTTTAGGGCATGAGTAAATGGAGGTTAGGACCTCCCCCTTTGATTTGAATCTTCCATCACAGCTGATGTGTGGTCTGGTAAGATTCATTCACACAGCTGTCTTTCAAAAAGTGAGGTCCTACTAGCTACCACCCAAACCTTAACTGTCCTCTGCTAGTCAAGTTGACAAAACTTTATCTCTAACATCAGCTGTGAGGCAGCTGGTAACCTGATCCCTATCACTGGGATTTCAGGGTAGCACAGGGTACTGAGACTGTGCTTGTAACTTTGGCCAGTGAGAAATGGTAGTGCATAATTATTTGTTGGATCACTCTTGATATTTGATACTGCTGATCATTGAATGCTGCTAACCTGTGTGAAAAAGCTGTGCATATCAGTGGAAGCTCCATGAAATCATTCTGTTCCTTCTCCTAAGGAGGAATCAGAGGAGTCACAAGCAGCAGTCGTTTTCCCATGTCCTCATCTCTGGAAGCTGTCAAGGCTTCTTCCATATGCATATGAAACCACTGGAGAGCTGGGGAGATCGCATGGTCAGCTAAAGTGCCTACTTTTCTGTAGATGTTATCTAGGTTTTCATATTCCTTATTGCAAGCATAATTACTGCCTTCCCCTAATTATTTTAGTGACTACCTGAAGTTGGCCTTGCATGGCAGAGCAAATGGCCAGGAGTGAACCAGACAAGTCTAAGATCTCAGTTGTGTTAAGTATCTGCATCAGTGTTACTTAAAATTACATGTGAACCAAATTGACTGTGCTAACTTAAGACCATCTTATTTTCAAATACGGAATCAGCTTCTAAAGAGATTTAAGCTTAAACCAAAACAGACACGGTTCAACACGGAAACGTGAGAACATCCACTCTGTCTTTTACACCACTTTAACTAAAATAGATTTTAAATGATGCCTTTAGCGAAACTAATGTAAATTTTCCCAGTAGTTTAGACCTAGATGATGACTGTGGAAGCAGAGGAGTACTTTGAAACTCTTCCTTCCATAACTATTCCAGGTGCTGAGGGCCTTTGAAGTTTGTTGTACCTCTGTAAACTTTCGGGCCTTCGTACCTGCCCGCAGAATATACACAGAAATAGGAAAGTCCATCTCCATTTCACAGGGCCCAGACTGTTGTCTTCACTCTGTTGGGTGCAGTGCAGCCACGGCAGGCCGCATAAAATGGTAACTGCACTTGAAATCACATGCTCAGAAAACTGGAACAAATGGGAGCAGTCCGTCACTTTAGCATGCACATGGCCACAGGCCTGTTGTTCATAAATGTCTCCCTATTTCCTTCTCTCAGCTACGCATGGAAGTTCAGCGTCGTTGCGTGGAGTCCTGGGTAGGTTTTCAAATTTGATCCTGGAAGGCTCCCAAGGAAATGGCCTTCACCGCTTCTGAGGTGGGGCCTTCCTTTACGGTCGTGACGGCATGCCAGTGCATTTCACAGAAGCAATGAAACTGTCAAGTGATAGAAGGAAGCTTCTGGACACAGGACTTCCCCGGAAGCTAATCTAGGCTGAGGAAATGTATTTCTGTAATGAACGTCTGTAGGCATCATCGCTTTCGGAAAATGTCAAACTCCCTCTGTAAGTTACAGAAACACACAAGTGCATGTGTAACCCCTGCAGCATTAATCAAGCTCTTTCTCCTATGGGGTGCTAAGGAAGGGAAAGTGGGAGAGATTACTGTTGCTATTTTTACATGCTTGGGAGCTGATAAGTGATTATTAATAATGGGAGTCATAAATTACTTCACCAATGCATTTGGAGATGAGACAGTGAACTGACTCCTTGGAGAAATACGGGATAGGTATTCTGAATGGCAGACGCTGCAGAGGAGAGGGCTCAGGCACCGGGAAAGGCAGACCATATGGGCGAAACTGGATTTTTGTTCTGTTGCCCCACTTTAATTCGTTTGTGGTGCAAGCAAAGCAAGGCACCTCATTTGAAGTCTGCAGGTTTGGTGAAAGCCTTTGCACCTGCTACCTGAAGGATGGTTCAGCAAAAGAAATTCAAAAGTTTATGCAGTGGATTCTTTTTTTCTTTTGCTGTTCCCAAAAAAGAAGCTCATTCATATGCACTTGACAGTGAGAGGTAAATTTTCAGTGCAGTGCCAGGTGACTTAACCACACGATTCCCAGGAACAGTAGCGGGAATGCTGCAGCAAAATCCTCATGCCAAGGCATGTGAAAACATCTGTAGATTAATCCACTGCCCTGTGGCAATGGGAATGCTGGTCAATGAATTTTGTGCTGAGTGCTGAAACAAATAAAATCCATGCCACAAATCTCCTGTCTGCAGCACTGTGATTCTCTCTCCTTGAGATTCTGTGCAGACTTCTTCCTGGTGCATTGCATTAATATTAAATTAACAACACACTACTCACATGGAACTTACATTCTAAAAAAAGCTCACATTATGCTGTAAGCCTTTTATTACAAAATAATAGCAGTCGTGAGGTTAAAGTTTGTTCATACAGTTTTCTATAGAACATCTGTACATTTTTTATGGAGGATAAAAGCTACGTTCCATGTGTAGCTTAGTCATATGAATATAGATAATGAGTAGTTTATTGAATTTCCTTTTTGATTTTACCATTCGCTTATATTCGTATAAAGCCTTTCCATGCAAAACACACCAGATTTTTGTAAGTGGTGCTTTCTTTTCAGAAACACTAATTTCTCTGTCAGTGTTCTGCAGAGGATGTGACCTGATATGAAAAGGACCTATTCCTCTAGGATTTAGCTTGTAGCTAGAGGCATAAATCAGGGATTCTCTGAAGTGGATTGTAATCCACACTGGAGAGAATAAAGAGAAATCACTAGGTCCATATGGAGCAGGACCTTGAAAAGCTTTATGAGGACCACATTCACTGGAATAGTTACCCAGCATCCAAGCCATGGAAGCCCACACAGACTTCAAAACCAAAATATTTCAGGGCTTTTGTGGCCTTCCATGATGCAGAAGCTGGAGAGAATTTTTATTGAATCTGGCCTTAAGTAAGCAAAAGAATTTTGTAATCAGCGCATGGTTTAACAGGAAGCCAGAAAAATTCTTTTAATATTGGAGTGATATGGTGGGAAAGCTTAGCCCTAGATACAGTCCTGGCTGCTGAGCTCAAAAGAAATTTGCCTGCAAGCAAAACTAGCTGGGAGTACAGAAAACTCCTAATTAACCTGAATGGGGAAAAGGTATGTATCAGAATCTCAGTTTTTTACTGCGTGTGTATATAAGCCATACCATACTTTTCAAACGCTGACCCTTCACCCCACAAAATTGTTTTCGATACCTTAAATAGTCTCAGTCCTTGAATGCTGATCCCCCACCTCTTCTTCCCATCTTGTAGAAGCACTTTCAGTTATTGGTAGAGAGCGAGCTCTGGATACTGTGCCAGAGCTCCTTAATGCCATTCCAGGTGTCAAACAGCAGGGACTGTTAGAAAGCAATATGTAGCAGTCCTCAGCCCTGATGGTATTTCAGCATTAAGCCTAGATCCTGGAACAATTGCTTGCTGTATTGCCAGAAGTCTTAAGAGATTAAAGCTTTGATAGTATTGGTAGGAAACAGGCAATTAAGTGACCATGGCATGATGGTCTAGATGCAGAAGGGACTACATCATGTTATGCTTTGAATCTGAAATCACCCCCGTGCTCTCCAGGGAGCCTTTGTGCCATGGCAGTCAGCAGGGTTAGCTGGAGAGGCAGGTATGCTAACTGCAATTGTGTTTTCTCACCTTGAAATTTTATTTTCATGTTTTAGATGCAGAGATTTCATGTTAAAAAATGGCCAAAGTGGCATTAACCAACATCTGAGAGTGTTGTGGAGGTCCAGAGAAGTGGACAGGGCTTCACTTGGGCTCTAGATGAGTGGATCTGAGCTCATTCCTTTAGCTTCAGAGTATACCTGTAAGTGATGATGATTTCACCCGGAGCAGCATGTAAGCATTCCAACAAACAGGGTGTGCATTGTGTAGCAAAATCAAAGCTATGCGGTAATAATTGCCCTGCAGCTAAATGGATGCTTTTTCCACAGCTCAATCCTCAGAGGGATGATGTAGTTTTTAGTCATTCATCGTCATGTGACTTATTAAAACACTTAACAGGCAAAAAAAGTGGTTCTTTTGAGTGGTTTGGCGAAGGCTACACAGAGCGAAGTGCAAGCAGAGTGAGTTTCTACCTCTGTTGGCAGCAAAGTGTGTAAAGTGGCCGGGGCTGTGGTTGTCCTCTTAGCTCCCCTTCTAACTCACTGTTTGACCTTGGAAAAGTCCCCCGGCCACTTTGGGTTTGCCGTTCATTACGAACTTGAAACTCGGATCAGCTTCTCTAAAAGATTCGCGGGCTCCTCAGGCAAACCTGGGTCCAGCTCTGGGGTTGAGCCTGATGGGTTTATAATTTGCGCCCTGTGTACACGAGGTTTGAGGTTTTGACATGTAACCAGATGAAACATAATGGTTTCAGCTGAGTTTTGCTTTGAATTTTTGGGTTCAGCTGCACTCCTGACTTAAAGGGAAGGCCTGAAGGTGGTGAAACTAACTGAAGAAACGGTCCACGGAGGGCTTCTAGGGGAAAACCAGATAGTTTCACTCAGTCTTATTTAAAATTAAAGCCCTAGGTGTATGGTTTACTGTGGTTTTTATATTCAGTACAATTGCCTGTACCCTGTTCCAGGAGGAAAATATAAGAGAGGCAGGTGCGTAGCATTAAAAACCTGCAAGATGCCTCAGATGGAAGATCTCTGCACGCAAGCCTGGAAACATTGTGAGTGACAACACAGGTTTTCCTTGTTTGAATCTCCTTGCCTTGCTGCCGTTTCCTCCTTCCCAGCCATCCAAACAGTGCAGTGCAAACAAAACTTGTAGCGATTTTAACCCTGCGCTGCCCCAAGACTGGCAGAACGGGTCTTTTCGATTTCTTGCCAGGTGGCCAATAGGTACTTTGTTAGTCCGGTCACGGCCTCAGTCAAAATGCACCTCATGTCCGCTGCCCAGCTTGCTGTGCGTGGGTCCTCCTTTGCTAGGCCCGAGCGTCTCTCTCTGGCCTTGTAGCTACGCTATGGACCTGCAGATCGTTTTGAGGTCTGACAAGTTGGTGGAGCCCGAAGCCAGCTCTAGTTTGTCAGTGGTTTAAACTCATTTCCGTGCTCTAGTCCTCTGGACCTCCAGCGTGTAGCCCACGCCTCGAGATGCAGTTAGTGTAGACAGCGAAATAACGCAGGCTTACGACGGAAGAGGTTTCCGCAAACAACTGTTGTTTTCCTGGGCAACAGATTTCGAGGGCACGAAGGCGGGGTGAGCCAGGAGAGCTCTGGGCCGCCGTTTGCTCAGCCTATATCCGCCCCGCAAGCGTGGAAGCAATTGCCAACGCTGGATTTAGCTGGCCTTGGCCTGCATGGGCGGTGTCCCAGCTCGGGTCAGACCCAGGTACTGCCCCCCTGCTGCCATGCCGGAGGGACCCTCAGGGGCTGGGCCGGCTCAGGCCGGCGTCACAGGTCCCATCCTTACAGCCATGGTGCAGCGAAGGGGCCCCGGGGCCGTCGGGGCCGGCCGGTCCATGGGGGTGTAGCCAGCTGCACCCCAGTGTGCGGAGGGGAGTTTCAGGGGGCAGAGCCTGGCACCGCCTTGTGAAACTTTATTTTAAAGAACTAACTGTGATTTTTATACGGAGCATTTGCATGCCAAAAATACAACTCTCTCTATTTAGTGAAATACCCTTTGGAAAACTGTAAAATCATGACAGGTTTTCATATTTATTTTACATTCAGTTCAGGATTATACACGATCAGCTTTAGGGCCTTGTAGGAGCCAAGAGAATATAAAGGTTGTCAGAAAATTGGAGTCTCTATACCAGGCTGTTCTGATTTAACTGGCAGACCATTGAAAGTTACTGAGATCTGGGGAGAAGCAGAGCTTTTCAGAAACGTCAGTCTTCTGAGTGCTGCAATTTCTGACTGGCACCCACTCTCCAAAGTACTGACCTCAGCATCGGCAGGAGAACGGCAGCAGCATCTTTAAGCTATATTTTGTTATTATTGTTCATAAGTTTCCCCCTTTCTGAATAGATAAGTTTCCCCCGGAGATGTAGTAGCATCTGGGCTTTCTTGCAGCTGAGTTTAAAGCCGCCTGGTTCCCCAAAATGAAGTGACAGCTTTTAGTCTTCCACAGGAACGTGTGAATGTATTCAGGTTCATTTATAACACAGATTGATAACGCAGAAAATTGATATTAGGGGAAAAGGGGGGGGGGGGGGGGGAAGAGGAAAAAAAATCTTTGAGGGCTTCATCTGCCCGGGCGGGGCAGTAGTATAATGCATCCACACGCTTCAGTCCATGTGAGCAGAGTTGTACGGGGACACACGCACGCGCTCGCGCGCGCACACAAGGTGGGATCCTTTTCAGCCAGTTGAATTATTCCTTCAGTCAAAGGTATTTTTCTTAGTTCTAATAATAAACGCTGAAATCTGGGGTTAGCGCTACATACAAAGATAGCCTTTAAGATACACAGCGTGGGTTACGCCGAATTGTATCCAGTATACAATGACCACATTGTTTCTCCTCCTCTTTTTTTTTTTTTCCACAAAAGTATAAAAGAGCATCATGCTACAGACAGCACATTTTAGTCTGAAGTGGAACTGGCAGAGGATTTCAATGGAAAGTTGATTTATTTCAAGGGATTATGGGAGTCCAGGGATAAAGCTGGCACCCGGCCACAGGGAGAGCCCTTGACCTAGAAGCAGGAACAGTTTTCAAAGCTGTACATGTACATAACTGAGCAGAACACTTTAATTTAGTGCGGAGCATAACCTGAATTCCTCCTCTGAGGGAAGATGAAAGAAAGAAATTTTACTTCTTCGTAGGATGTCGGAAGCTGTATCCAAAGCTCTTTTCCCTATTTTACATCTTATTCTGCAGCATTGCAGGAAGCAGTTGTTTGTGACAAAAGGCCGCTTTCTTCCCTGCTTAACTGGGAAAGCAAATTGAGCTGCCACTCATAAAACTGACTGGATACAGAATTAATTTGCTTTTCCTGATAGATGAAACAAGTTAACAGGCCACTGCAGGTTACTCTCTGAATCAACATATGAAACATAATTTCATTGTCTTTCCTCCCCCCTTCCTCCAGGCCTTGAGCGGTAATTATAAAGACTTCAAATCTCCCTAGTGACATCAGCTGGTTAAAAAAATTTGGATGACAGGAATAATGTAACCCAGAGCCTGCTTTCAGCAGCATTGTTCATACTCCAGAGAAGGTAATTCTATACAAGATATTCTTCCGTTACTATGCTCTATTAATTTTAGTGGTAGTTTTCCGTAAGCTTCACATTGGGATTCACATCATCTGGCCTATTCCTTAGTCAGAAGGTACAAAGCATAACAGCAACAGAACGAGTCTTTAAAACGACATTTTGGAGCATTTCATGAAGACCGTGTATTATATCAAACATGCCATAATAATTACATTTACTAAAACTTCCTAAGCAGTAATAGGCTTCTAGCTTGGCTGGCCTCGAAATCAATCATAAACTTCAGCCACTTAATTAAATGCTTTATTCTGCAGCGCTCAGTCCAGCCAAACGTCCACAGGCGTCTGTAGGTATCTGACCTGAATCAAGGACTCCGGGTTTCAGCTCTGTGTTTCCAGACAGCGCGTCTGACTGATACTGCAAAACCACAAAATGCCAGATGGTTTCAACATATTACATAGCTCCCTGTATGGGCATCCACCGACAGTGTGTGCCTTCCTGTAAAATTTCACATGCTGAAACAACTTCTTGCAGTGTGGAGACAACACTGCGCCTGAAAACAAAGATTTCGCGACATTGGCGTTGCTCAGCCTCTTGTCAACTTCTGGTCTGGGAAAAATTTTCAGCTGTTCTAAAATTAGAAGATAACGTAAGGCTGGCTAGAACAGGGCATAGTCTGGGTAGGCTTCTTCATTATCAGCTTCCTTGCTGAACTTTAATCCCTACTTTACGACCCTTCTGCTGGTTTGGGTTTAGCTTGCATCATGGGCACAAACTGCCCGTTGTGGCAGATTTGCATGGTGATTTTGGCATCTGCATCAAAGTAAGATTAGCGGGTTCATTTCACTTGTCAGCTATGATGAGTGGGGACTGAGGGGCCTTCCCACCACCCCACCTGTGGCAGGGTTGGATCCCAGGTGGGAGGCTTGCGGTCTGGGGGGCCAGGGAAAGTGGTCCTTTTGCTACGTTACCTAAAGCAATCTTGAACTGAGATGCCCAGGTGCCCTTGCATGCTAAGTGGTCTGCTGGTTTCCTCATAACTCACACAGAAACACCCTGGATCTCTAGGGAAATGGGGAAAAGCCAGCTCCCAAGAACGGAGGGAGCCTCCTTCCGCAGTGTATGCATGCACCCTTTTGTCAGGCTCTGGAGGGCAGGCCCTGACCCTTTGCATTTCCTGAGCTAAGCCTTTCAATGTTGTGAAGTTCTCTGGGCACCCAAACTATGCCTCTGGGCATGCCCTGAACTAGCTTTGGCAAAGCTGATGGGGCTGGTGCCTGCTTCGCTACTTAATCTGGGAAGGAGGAAGAAGGTAAATTCAGCTCTCAGAGGACAGCCATTCGCTTAGCCCTGTTTCCGTAACGTATGCAGTCAAGACCTAGAAAAGGCAGCTTTACCCATCTGCATCCCAGCGCAGTCCTCCCTCCGCTGTGCATACTTTTGTTTAGCTCTGGCATTTGAGTTTTACCTGGGAGCTAGCGCTAGGTACCGTAGGAGATGCAGGCCGTGCAGATGCATGGGATGAAACTTGGCTGCATTTGTCATGCAGAGGAGTTGGAGCCCGGTGAAATGCCAGGGCATTAAATCCTGCCCGCAGACAGCTGCTGGAGTCTTCTCTTGAGCATACCTGTTTCTTCAAAAGCCATAAGAATTGGGTCTTGCAAACCTGATCCTGAACTGAGTGACACCGAAGTGATTCCCAGTGCATGCTGATGTACACACTGAACTGCTAACTCACTTTACCTCTCATGCAGCTGTGTGGGCAGTTGCATGTATTTGGTAAGGCCAGATTCATGCTCACCATCCCCACCGTGATGTTCAGAAATCCCTGAGAGCCCAAGAGGCTGACATTACGGGGCCCAAACCACCCTGCTATGTAAGGTGGTGTACATCCCTTTGCCCATGCTCCCCCCAAGTCCTCCACATCCTTTCTGAAGAAGTTCTAGATGTGAGACGTCACAAGTACTCTAGGTGTTGCTGCAGACTTTGTAATCTAGGGTATTATTTGCCCCAAGCACATCCTTCTAGATGACTTTGCATCCGGATTTCATGAAGAGATAGGGAGGACAGGAGGAATGCGTTTTCTTTAAAGGTTAAAAAAAAAAAATCATCTTTGTGCATTGAATGCTTTTTGCAGCCAGGTTACCAGGGACATTCTGTGCAGAGAGATATGCTTGAACTCATTTTAAGCTTATGTTGTAACTCCCTTCCTTGGCATTAGTACTAGTAAGTTTGTAATCAAATACATGGCAGCTGATGGCAGCTGCATCAGTGGGCCAACGAGGTCACTTTTAATTCACAGCCCTGTCTGTCGTTTGGTGGAGAAAATGTAATTATGAAATCCCTTGGGAAAGGGCTGCCTTGATGTGGCCAGGCATCTTAAGAGTGGAAGTATTTATATAGCATCTTTTCTACCAATAGAAATTATTAAAAAGGAAGAATAGAAACAGTTTCTGTTGCTTTTACATAGCAAGGAAACACATAACTGATTTCTCAGTGTGTTGCTTATAATTACTCTCTTTTGTATCTCCTAATTATGGCAAACAACAGGAGAACTCCAATGACAGTAGTGCTAACTCAATAAAATCTTAGTTACCTTAGTTGTAGTGAATAATTAGTCTTCCCCAACTTGATTTACTAATACCTTAGTTGACAAGACTCCCCATTCTGTGTATTCATTTTGTAGCTAGAGAGGGATTGTTTATAATTTACAGTTTAAGTCTGAGTGCTATTATTTTGCACTGTCAAAGAGCATCTGTTACAGTAGATAGCGCTTCATATGTTACCACCACAAAAAATAAATCACACCAGCCATGTTAGCAGCCAGTTTATGAGCACCCTGCAATGTTCAACTGTACAAAGGTGAAATTCTTTTGAAAGGGCAGAAAATGGAATTGCATAAGTGAAGTCTGTGGGGTCACCTACAGTGGGATGAGCTTGTCTTACCTGTGTTAGGACTCATTCACACCAGCTGTGCGATCCAGATTCAACACTCTGGTTCTCTGGATGGGGTAAAATCCAGGTTAAAATTTGCTTGTAGGTATTTGAACATTACGTGATTATCACTACAGGCATCCCAGGGTTTAACCACCCAGAAGATAGCTTATGTGCTTTCTGTTTCTATAGGGCAACTTACAAGTAGACTGTAATTAGAAGATTTGAATTAGATATAGCCATGTGCAGGCAAACTCTAGCATGGCATTCGTTGGTTGGCTTTGCCAGTACAGACAGGACCAAGCCATTTCAAAGCACATTGCAATTAATGTTGTTTACCTTGTGACAAAACCCCACGCCCCTTCAATGAACCCGGTCATATTTAGGGTTGGTCATGAAGCTTTACTTCTTTTATGCTTTTATTTTTGTTTGTCTGTTTGTTTACTTGCAGAGCACAGTAAAAGCAACAGTTTATGGGGATGCTTTTCACTCACTGTACCTTGGTGGAGAAGGCAAGCAAGGGCTCTCGACAGTGCAGCTGGCACCAGGTACCTCTTGTCTCATTTGCCCAAATGGTACTGTACAAGGTTTCACCAATACTGGCAAGACCATCACCCTTGTTCAGTCGTGCCACAGCTTTGAACTCATAGATCATACCAACACTATGAGTATTATGCCTCTTTCTACAGAAAAATTAGTTGTATCCTCATAGATCAAATCAAATTATATACTGACTATAGGTACATAACTGTGTTCAGTGTGGGCTTCCTGTGCAGCTAAGTTCGTAGCCTAGCCAGCCTTAATGGAGCTTTATTTTGCAGAGTAAAGCTGATCATCTAAAGCCCAGGATGCTAGTAGCTCACATTAATCTCAGCTGTGGTTGTGGATGCTCAGAATTTTAAGAAATCAGGCCTTATATTACCTGTTAGGGACCACATAGCTAGTCGGTGATGAGTGTTGTACTTTTTCCAGCTACTCATAGACTTGCAACACTATGAGGTTTAGAAGAACATGAAAAAATTACTTCAAATGTAATAAAGTTTAAATAACAAAGAATTGCACATTGTTACAATTGCTAGTTACATCAAGCATTTATTATTCCATTCTACCTCGCATTTCCTTTGATCTATTTTTAAGCCATTACAAACTTTGTTAAAATCCGAATTCCCCCCCTCCCCAATTGTCCTTTTGCCTTGGACTCACATTTTGAGAAGCCTATTTCTTTTGTGTTACTAAAATGCCAAGATTTTAATGGAATGCTTTATTAGGTTTCCAAATGCTTCTGGCCAATAACAAGCAAAGTTCAGCTCAGTAGTTTTAATCTCAGAAACATCAAATCTGTTTTCCCCGCATGTGAGAAGAGCCATGCAGCTCTTAAGAAGATTAAAGCTATAAATTCTAACGTTACAGGGGCCAATGCTTTCACAGTCCAGATCAAGCCGGGTTATTTTATGCAAGTTTTTCCTCCTGTGAATTTCCAAGACTACCGAGAGCCTTCAGTTTTGCCTGGGCTTTCCCGCTCCCCTCCCCATACTCAGGTATGCTATTTGTAGAAGGCAAATACATTGCTTTTTCTTCTGTTCTGCCTCTCTGCTTTTTTTTAATGTTAAGAGGCAAATTATATCATTTTCATTACCAGTGCAGCTCACAAAACCATCTGTTACTCAAAGACATCAGGATCAGCAGTCAGCTACCCTCAAAATAAGCAGCTATAAATCTGGAGTGCCTATACTTTCTAAATGGAGAGAGGCTTTTACATTAATCTCCTGGACTTGCTGAGTAGCTGGTACAGTGCCCAAACACGAGTAAGTATACTCAATTAGTAAAAATAGACATGATGTGGCAGTTCAATATATGGCATTTCAGCATGTGTGCTACAAACCAGAAGTTCAAGACCCAGAGACTCTGTTTTGTCTATATGAGTCAGTTATTTTCCTGGTTGCCCAACATCTTGTAAAAAACAACGATAGTATTTTATTTTCACAAAGATGTAATACTGCTGTCATTTACACAGGTGTAAATCTGGAGAAACTCAGATGACTTGTTAGGACTCTGGATGTTCAGCAACTCTGAAAAATTACATTTTTCAGGTGATGTTTGAAAGCTAGTATGCAAACCAGCTTTAATGTTCATGTGTTTTATACATGCAGATTTACATGGGATATACTAACATAGGCAGATAAGAAACATTTGCAAGAAACAGATACTTTCTGGAGCTTTTTTCTGCATAACAGGGCAAGTTTGGCTACATTACTTTGCAGCTTAAAACTTAAGGGAAAGTCTCCTTCTTTACCCCCTTAAGCAATGCAGTAGACTACACCTCTTTTTTATGGCAAGCTGATCAAAGTCAAATTATTCAAACGCAACTTCTCTAAGATCCCTGTGCTCCACTGCGTAACTGAAGGGCTTAGGTCTGGGTGTGGTGTTCTTGACCTTCTAGTCTTTTGTCTTTTCGGCCTGTTTTACTTCCTCTGTCTGCCCAGTTTTAGCCAGGAGAGCGATCTAAAGAGACCCTGTTTGTTTTCCATGCACATTATGATAGACTGCCATTGTGTAATGACATACAGTATGCAGGATAAAACACCCTGCTTATTATAGCGTAGTTAAAAGGCCTGTCACTATTTCCATTTCAAATTCCTATTTTCAGGAGTTTACTACTGAGCCGTAACAAATTGCAGGCAGGAAACTTGGCAGTCACATTCTCAGCCTAAGAGCAAATTCTTTTACCAACTTTAAATAAATAAATTAATTAATATTAATGGCATGTGCTCCCAGCATGCAAAATAAAGGAGGTTTTGTTATTGTTTTGCTTTGTTTTATCCTTGAAACAAAAGATGAAGATTAAGGAGACTATTTACATACCAAGCGTCCCTATACAAGAGTTATACAACAGACTGGGAGCACTGTTACCAAGTGATGGAGGCGATCATCTACTGGGCATTCCCAATGAGAGTGAGCTAATTCTCCCAACAGAAATATCAATATAGAAGGGATATTAATCAATGTATACAAGAAAAAGCTGAGAGGAGCGGAAGCGAGTTGTATATCACAAATACTTACAATGCCAGCAAACTACACCTTGATAACCACGATAGGTGAGAGTGAAATTCTTTGGGGTTAGCTTAAAAGGAACAAACATTAAACCAAAACAAAATAGTAACACCGCAGAGTTGAAGAGTTCGAAGTGGAATAACTAATAGGTGCAACATTTTTATGGTAAATGTGTTTTCAGTATATTTTAGCAACCCAGATTTTAAGTATACAGCCAGATAATTCAGAGTATGAAGTCCTGAAATAAATAAAACCCCATTTTTGGTCTGCTGTTGAGATAGCAGAGATTTCAAGCTGGTAGATGCTCCTATCTTATCTTTCTGTTCACTGAAGATTTGAACGCTGTACGGAATCAGGAAACTGGTGACTGTAAACTATATGAATTCAACATGCTATTAAGGAAAAGTGCTGCTACAAGAGTAGCAGATTCAGAGAAAGCAACATACCAGAACTTAAGAAACCCAGTGAACATTTTGGCTGGTAAGAAGCATTAAAAATGCTAACATGCAAGGAGACAGGTGAATCCTCAGAGAGCACAGTAAGTAGGGAATATCAGGTTACAGTTCTTCAGGAGAGGAATAGAAGGGGCTTGGTGGTTGTTGGAATTTCTTCTTTCATTTTGTTTTGGGGAAATTACAATTTTTGCAGGTTAAAATAAGAAAACATTGTTATTTCACCTTTGGAGTAATCCACCTTTTTGCCCTGCTGATAGTTTGCTATTTCTGAAAAATCAGCTGGCCTCAAAAATGCAGTCCTTTCTCGGGAGATAAGTGTTCTCGGAGATAAGTGTTCTCAGAGATATGTCAAATAATGGAGTATTTGACTGCATCGGTTACTGCAGATAACATAACCTGTGTGCCTATGTTGTAAACTGCCTGGGGAGGAAACTTGGCCTCATATAACTGATTTGAGCATCTAGTTCAAACAGGAAAGAGGTGTTGATCCTCATTTAGGGATCTGAGGGATTATTAGAATATAAACAAAGATTTTAGGAAATCACCAAAGGAATAACTTTCATGAGAGGGCTTTCATTTCAAGCTACATCACACAGATTTTGTGATCTCATTGGAGAGACCTTAAACATGTGCAAGGTTGAGATAAATGTGTCTTGGTTCAGATAAACGTTTTTAGAGGCCAGACTGTGACTCCTGCACAAGCTGAGCTTTTTAGGGACTCTTACAGAGCCTGCAAGCTCCACTTCTGCAGTTTTCAAGATGATCGCTACAAGGGACTCGAAGAAACCATTCAGCTTGGCAGTGACTCGCACTGAGCCAAAAGCTTCTGGGACCATTCCTGGGAACCGCTGAAGAGACTCTAGCGAGAGGCAGCGCTGGGGCTGGGATGCCTGCCCAGATTATAAACCATGCCGGAATTTCTGTACAGCTGATAAACTCTGCGCAGGACCTAGTGAAGTATATACATTTTGTGACAATACTTACAGGCTCTCAGAAGTATCTTTGGGGCAGCAAACGCTGGTATACAGTACTCGCGAGCTCTGTCCTCTCTGCCCCCTCCTCCCACGCTGGGCACATGGTTTGACTATGAGAATTACTTGAGGAGTTGCTTGCCGTTTCCCACCCTCCCTGCTCCCCCCGCTATACATTTGTAACCAGCAGAGGGAAACAGAGGGGCTCAAGAATTAGAGGACTCGCGTATGGTAACATATGAAGACTCTGCAAAGAATATATCCTACTATATAAACTTAAAAAAAGGGCTAAATCTGTAATGCAGCGAGGGAGACAAGGTGTCACAAATATGACTTCAGTTTTCAAGATTACAGGGTTATAGTAAAATAACCATATGATTTGATCTGTGTCTTGGAGGTGGATCACTTTGGAGGTGAGGGAGGTGGTAGTCCCTGTATATGCAACTGTTATGTTTACTTCTAGGCATAGTATTACTGCTGGGGAGACGCTGGCAAAAGGAGCAGCATTCAGAGAACAGCAGCAAAAACCCATGTGGGGAGGCAGAGGCGATCTTGGCTGGGACTCTCTATGGGCCAACCCGCTTTGCAGTTACCAGCAGGCAAAGGGTATTCATCCGTGCACTTATTGCAGAGCAGCCGGTGTCCTCTAAATCCACACCCTTGACTGCCTCACCGTAACTTGTTCACGAAGACATACCCTCAAGCACATAGCTAACCTTAAAGGTACGATTCAGAATCATTAAGACAACGGGACAACTTGTACACCTTACATCAGACACCAAGTTTACATATCTAGCTGAAGATGGGCCAAATAAGGGAGAGAAATGACTTGATATTTATGTCCTAAGAAATGAGATCTATCATGGAAAGGGGAGAGACAGATTAAATGGCAGGAAAACCACTTTTGTAGCGTGTCATATTATTCAGACCTGTTATACATACAAGTGTGTGAAATAATCTCCCGAGTTGGTGGGAGAGGTCCCATCACTTCAGATTTTTGACACCAGAATAGGTTGGTTGACAGAGATAGTTTATGAAATGGGAAGGGTTTTAGTCAGTCTGTGTTACTAAACAAGTATGAAAAAAAAGTAGATGGAATCATGGGTTTATTTTTGTTTATGTTAATACTGTTTTCTCTTGTCCTTGATATGTGGAATTGTTGCTTTTCTGAGTCCTTGGCTAAGCCTTGGGAAAAGAGATTATTCTGTATTGCTTTAATAGTAATAATACTTGTACTTCGCTGTGTCACCACTGTTCCACTAGATAAAAGGATAATTTTTACTATCCCTATTCTACAGGCAGAAGAACAGAGAGAGTGAGGATGTCACAGCACTGAGACCAAGACAAGGGACTCAAAACCAGGTGAGAATTGTGGCAGAAGCAGTGAAGTATTTAACAGAGCTGTTTGTGTGACAACCTTTCCAGCTTGGAAGAAGGGTAATTTTGTGGGAATATGATAGATGTCTGCAACGTTCTGGGTAGCCTGGAGAGTATGGATAGGGACTGGCCATTCTCTGTCTCAGTGCAAGAGGTGGGAGTATTGAATGAAGCAGGCAGGATGAGGTGATTCTTTTTGTGTCAGGGACTCAACCTGTGCAGTGTGACATTAAGAGACTGCGGATGCTTAAAGTTTACGTGTGCTGAGGGGGAGACTGTACAAGTCTTGGGAGATAAATCCACCAAGGGTTACTAAATAGGCAGAAACCACATCCTGCTCAGGAAGTCTCTTGAGCTGAAAATAGTGGGAGGCTGGAGAGTACATGGAGGAAGTAGCATTTAATGTCCATGCCCTTGTAATGCCCACATCTCCTGAAGCATCTGCTTATGACCACTGTCGTCCTATGGCCACTGTGTGGCCATTCTTATGTCCTTTTGCACAAAGAAAATGAGAATATAAACTGTGAAAAATCTATAGTTAGGAGCCATTTCAGAACTAGCATCTCTTGAGTAGGAACAGCTTGCCATGAGATGGTCCTGCCCCCACGTGCCCACTCCACTCGCTTGGCTATACTTGACCCCATGGCAGAAAGAGCGAGTCTATACCTGTGATAGAACGTAGACTTCACACAGGTTTGAATTTTACTGTTTTTGGAGAAGCCCTGTGGCAGAAGACACCCACTTTGGGAGAAGGCTGAAGATGTGTCTTCAGCAGGCAGGTGTTTCTGGTGTGCCTAGATGCCCAGCTAAGTTCCTTTTGGGAAAACTGCTTTCATGCTGTTGCGTTTTTCTTGTACTTGCTATATGCCAGGGCTTCTGGAGCTTTAAATACGTATTTGTCATTACCTCAAGTATAAAAAAATAAATACTATCATACAAGGAGAATATGAGAACAGATCCAAGGTAGGAAGACAGGTATAAATGGGACCTCTCCTGTGGAAAAAGTGGGCAGGGAGAAAGCGAGAGACAATGATATGACACTTCATCCATGATGGGAACAATTATTGCCTTTAGTAGAAAGGCCTCTGCTGAAGGGTAAGGAGAGAACATGAGGATCTGGAAAATCTCTGAGGGAAAGATGCTGCCTCTGTGCAGTAAGAAGTCAAAGCAATGCCAATCTAGTTACGAAATGGTCTGCACAAGCAGAAATAATTCTGATTTAAAGTAATATCCGACCTCAGGCTTCCTGTCATTTTTCCCAGGACTTTTTTTTTTTTTTAAACATGGAGTTTCAGGGTTCTTTGGACATATCCCAGCAACCTTGGAGAAGAAACAGGAAAAACACCCCCTCGGCTTGTAATCGGATGAAAGGTAAATGTTTACCATGCTCACCTAGGTTGTTGGTCAAAGCCTTGCAGGCTGAGGACTTCTTACCCTCCAGACAATTCACTGTCATGCCTGCAGTCCATCTCTGCCTGAGGATTTTCCGGTTGACCATGACTATATATCAAATCTAAGGGGATGTAGCAATTCCTTCATACCAAAATTATCCCAATTAAATATTTGTTTGATGTTTATGCACCAGTCAAAATTGCCCGTGCTGCAGATGACTGCAGTTTTGTGGCATATGACACCTTTTGAAAACAAAGATAGCTAGCTCTTTTCTGTGTAAAAGATACTTATATTTCAGGATTATTACTGCATTTCTGGTTAATCTTGTATTAGTTACTAGTTTTCTTTTTGACAGTACAATGAAAATATAGACACAAAATAACTCTGGTCTTGGACAGAAGGTAACTTCTGTAGGACCCTCTCTTGAAACCAAGGCACGAGCCCGGATTTACCAACATTGGCTGAATTCAATAAACTTCAGTTCTGAATTTGCATGAGAGCTTTGGGGCCAATGCCCATGTGTATCATATTTTGTGAAGAGGTAGAGACAGTGAGGGTAGAAAATAGCTGTTATTTTTATGTTGCACCTTTTCTCAACAGAAGACAAAGGGTTTTAGCGCGTGAACAAAACGTGCAGTCTTGGCAGCAGGATTGAGCACATTGGCTCTGAAGGTCTGGTAGGTCAATGATCCATGAGGTAGGAAGGATTTGTTCAATAAACCAGACCAGCTCAGTTGGGGCTATTAGAGGACGTAGGAGTCAAAAATCCATGTTTTCAATTCCTAGGTCTGTTCAAACAGGTAAGCAGCCCATTGTAGCCCATTCCCCTCCTCTCCTAAAAACTCATTGCACTTATCAAAATATGTATAGCATTGATCAGAGAGACTGTAACCGGCTTTAGAAACCACACTGCCTTATATGCGGGTTAGACGCTTTAAGAAAGGTCAAGAGTTATTTCCCAACCCTCAGTGTTTACATGATAGATGCTAATCTAATCTGTCTAGACCATAACGCCCTTAACAGACAGAAAAAAACCTGGCAAGTGAACTCGCAGATAAGTCTCCGTACCAGGTATGATTTAAAGGGACAACACGTGTCTCTTACAAGGGCTTGTGGCCTCCAACTGCTCCCTGTTAGCAGCCAAGAGCCCTCTCCCCAGAAAGTGGCTGGTGAATTCTCCTTAGGTCTGCACCATCATTTTGGTTGAATGTTAATTCTTGTTAACAGCGCTGCCTTGAGATCCCTGGAAACTGAGTATTCTCCACAGAGTAGAGCTTCCCCTCTGTGCCCTGCTGGCGTACTTTGACCCCAAGATGAAGCGATCACTTCTAGAAATAAGATGGCAGTTTAGTTTCCATTCCTGCTTGGCCCTTCTGCTCACACCAGCCATAGGGGTGACTGCAGTGTCAGAGGAGATATCTGAAGACCAGGACATGAATCGAGACCTCAGACAGCTTAAGACCACAGGCCATAAAGCATGTAACAGGTCACAAAAGTTATTACCTGAGAGGTGCCTAGGCCAATTAAGCACAATTATTTTCCACTGGTTACTGCTGGAACATCTTATGGGGCTAGCTGTGCCTGTGGTGTATCTCGGTGTGGTCACTGGTGGATTAGCTCGCCTTCCTTACAGATCAATGACCTGTAACTGACTGACAACTTACTCAAAAGACTAAATCAGTCTTGATTGTAAGACTTCAGAGGATTCATCGGTTTTTTTAACCCCATGATTAATTGCTTTCCCTGTTTTAAAAAAGCAATCAGAAAAAAAAAAGCATCTTATTTCAGATCTGCATCTTTCTAAGGACCTGTTGTTAAGCTGAAGCTATTGAAGCTATTGTTATTTAAAGAGGGATTTGATTGCTTCTTTTAAAAAAATCAAGACAATGATAAGGTAAACATTTTTTTACCTAAATATCTCATTACCTATAGGATAAGGCATGACAAACAATGATTTGTTCAGCGACCCTACCACCCATACCCTAGCCACAATGTAGTAAAATAAAGAAATTAACGGCAGCCTTTCCTTTGAATTCACTTGCAAAGGACCTCAGCATTTTAGACCATAAGATTTTTCTCTTTAAGTCACAGTGTAGTACTACATACTTGCTTAGTCTTCATGAATGCTTTTGCTCTCATTTCAGTAAATGTTAATTTGCATGAGATACTTGTGGCTTTAAAGAGACAGCATTGGCTCTCTGTGTCTACCAATCTAATTTCCTTCCATCTGAAAACAATCACAGAGTTCTGGAGAACATCACCAACATCCCTGTTCTGACAGAAGATACACGTATTTCTAAGTGAATACACAAAAAATAAAGACGTTAGTCATATTTTATTATGTTCACAGAAGTGGCACTTCAAGTTAAAGAATACATTCCAAATACATTATTGTTCAGATCATGTACATTTTTAACTTCCCTCAGGAAAGCGTACCTTAATTAGCCAGCTGTAATCCAAATTATAGTTTCTCATTTGTTAAAGCTGTTAAAATACCTTAAATCAGCTGCATATGTCTGAAATAATAATGAAAATAACTGCATTAGCAAAAAATATCTGAATGCAAGAGGACTATAAATAGATAGGAGGTGGATTGGACAGTCGGCAGATTCTGAGTTGGAATAAAAACATCTTACTTAAGCCAAAAACATGGCAACCAATATTTTCTGTTATAAAAATATTTGAGATTAATTTAGTTTTTATGAAAGCTGTCTGAAACTGAAATGAATAGCAGAAGTTCTCTGCTATTTACAAGTTTATTTACAAGTCAGTGTTAATACCTGAAGCATAAAGCAAGGCACCTTACGAGCAATGACAACAAACCTTTGCTCATACTCACAAATCTTTTTTGCCAGGGGTTAAGAATGACTGTATGTTCATGCTCTCTCAGAGTAACCTCCACCTTGACAACGCTTGACATTTGTGCAAATTGTATGACAAGCCCGTGAAGTGGATTACTACCGTCCACTAGAGGCTGTAATGAGACCAACAATGTCATTTAATGACAAATTGAAGACTTAGGCTGTAATGATCAATAATTGTGAAATTACTTTTCACACTCAATACATCATCAATCACTGGATTTTCCTGAATGTTAAAAAAAAAAAGGAACTTCTCCCATTTTTCTTAGATACTATTAATTGTATAAAACACGCAGTGTAGATGACACAGAACAACTAGCAGATTGAGAGACAGTTTCTTCCAGACAGTGTGCATCTTGCATGTCAAATTGATTAATATCTTTTGGTCAAGACTGTATTCAGCCGGGAATCATATGAGTTTTAGCACATCACCAGCAGTAAATAAAAATGCTTGCATCGATGTTGGGTTCTTGTGTCTCACTTACCACCGTGGTGTCAGGGCCCCTGTCCGTACTTCACCCAGCCACCTGACTAGCATCTGTCACATTATCTCCGCTCTCTTCCTCTCCCCAGGGGCAGGAAGGTGTGCAATGGAAGAGTTTTGTCTTGGAAGTTTGCTGCTACTTTTGCATATGCACCCTTTGCTATATTGCCCTCCTCAGAGCGGGCAAGGTGATGGCGTTCAGGCTGGCTCTTAGCTTTTGTGGGAGTGCACTGCAGGTATCTGGGGTAGCCTTTGGGTGGGACCCAACAGCTTCACTGCTGAGTTGCCTCTCACCATTCCTGTTGTCTGAACTATTCTGGTGGCAGGTATAATCATGTCTCCTTTCCACAGCAAATGACTTTCTCGTCTGGCTTAGTTCTGCACTTTTGGGTCAATAGGGCTGCACTGCCTTAATAGGTACTAAAGAGACCTTTGTCCTGGCCATTCAGCAAAGGTCAGGTTCAGGTGCTGTTTCCCACCCTCTCTGCCTTCACCAGCACTTCCATAATTTGTGGTATTTTCCATGGAGAGAGTATACTGAGCCCCAGCGTAGGCCCTCAACAGGGGAGCCACAGAGACACAAGGACATCTTAGGACGTGGTAGTATGTGTGTCAGGTAGTGTGTCAGGCAATGTCCGTGGAGGCAGAAGTCCCCTCATCTCTCGTCTATTAATGCGACCAACATATATTAATTCAAAACGGAGGTGAGGAATGGCTTATGAACCTGACGTGGCTGGCAGCAGTTGTGGCGCTTCCCAAAACCACGGGTTAAGGCTGCCTGGCTGTCTCAGGAAAACAACATTGCTTTGACTCACAATGGACTTATATTTTAGGGGTCTCTTTTCAGCTCTGAAGCAGAAACACAGACAGAAATGTAAAAGCCTAGAGCCTGGAGCATGGCAAAAATTGTGGCCAACACCATAGCCGCAGAGTGGAGGAATACACAAGCCTCTTACATGAGCCTGCCGCAGAAGGGAAAGTTGCCCAAAGCTTGCTTCAGCATGAATGTGGCTTCTCTTTCTCTGTGTGTGCCACACCTCTTGGCAAGGTGAACGTTTGAGAAGGAAAGATTCCTTTCTCCTGAGGTAACACTCCCTACAACTGGAATAAAAAAGGTGGCAGATGGGAGAATGGTGCATACTCAGAATTGAATACCAACAATGGGGCTGCAGCTTCTTCGGGGCCTTCACTTGATTTTCAGCAATCTCCATTCTCTGTCTCTCTCCCTTGGTTCCTTTTATTAAATCAATGAACCTTGCATTAGCTGGGTGAAGATCATTTTGCTGTCTGCTTTGCTGCTGTAGATTCACTGTCTCATAGTGCCGAGTAGCACGTTTGTCCAGACATCTTGGCCTGTTGCTGCTTCTGTCCCCAGACCACTCCTAAAACGGAAGATGATGTTGGATTTCATAGTGAATCTGAAATAAAGGGGCAGAAGATGCTGTGGTAAAAGATCCTTATGTTTCATAAAGCTAGTCTATATTACAGTATCAACTCTAAATCAAGTGCACTGCAACTTACAATGTTATTATTACGTTCTTTAGCAATTACGGTGAACTAGTACAGTCATTTATAGAAGGAACTACTTTGCTGATCTTCATAATGACAGACTGAGTCCTAGGGTACTTTGCATTGAGACTCTAATGCTAGATTTAATGCTAAAATATAATGCTAATATATAATGGACACATAGCAGATATACCTGCGCTAGAAACCTGGTACATTGGAGCTTATTGTTGTGGTGAATTGGTACAAGCTGCAATAAACAGCCTGGTTGGGATGGCCACGTTGCAGCGAGTGCACATCTGAGGCCTGTGACCTCACAGCATTCAGCTCCATGGTGATGGTACATAACGGCCTTTGGTATTTATGCAACATTTTTTGCAATGTCCTTGGGGTGGGGAGAGGCTTTCTCTCTGTGCTGTACCTCACTTCCCGATGCCAAAGCAGAGAGTGAATGGCTCCTTATGGATTGCTGTCAGGTTGCATGCAAGCATAGGAGCCCGCTGTTCTGTGCCTGTATTCCTCCCATTCACTTCTTCCATAATTTGTTCTATCTCCTTAAGTCATACCTGGCTTAATAATTTGGTGTTTTGTCTTTTCTTCCAAGACTTGAAGATCAGACTGAGACAGTCCAAGAAAGAGGCTGTTTTCTCTGGTTTCTGATTTGCACCCATGCTTGTTATTTGCCCATCACTGCAGTTTGTGGCACTGCAGAGATCCATGCTGACAGAAGAAGTAAGAGAGTAACTCCGGCTTGCGCTGGAGCGCTGGGGAAGTGTGAGTTGCTTTAATTGGGGGGGAGTTTGGGAGAGGCTCACTGTGGTCTGTGTACGGCTGGGAGAGATGCGAGGGGATCTTTGATTAAATGCGTGCTAAGGAATCCAGAGGGAGTTAGTACCCAAACATGCGTGGTTCAGCCCTGTCTTGTAGTTCAGCGACGGTATGAGTCAGAGCCTCTTTGGTCTGAATGAAGTGGAAGGTACTTTCTACAAAGCAACTCAAGCATATGCCAAGGATCCGGATAAATAAAACTAATTCAGAAAAAGGGAGTGGGATGCAGGCTCTTGCTCTAAATCACTTCGCAGCTCTCCACAGTGAAATGCAATATGGCATCTTAAATAAAATCACCCTCTTCTGACTCTCGCAGAGGCTGCTTCAGAGCATTCCCTGGCTTCCAGCACAGTTTTATTTCCTCCCTGAGAGAGACAGAGCAGCCTTGACTGATTTTCATGCATCCCTTAAACCAGCATTCCCTGCCGTTTCTGAAGGACAGCACGCTTCGCTCGCTGACTCTTCCCCCCCCGCCCCAACAACATAGGTTTGAGGTTGGGTTTTTCCCCTCCCCAGCTCATTTCTTTCTGCCTGCAAAGTGCTCCGAGACCCCCGCGACGCAGCCGGCCCCAGGAGCGGGGGCTTGTGCGGCGAACGGCGGCTCGGAGGGTGGGGGGTCCATCCCGCCGCCCGGCGCCCGCCCGGCCTTTCAAGCGGAAGGAGGGGAAGGTAAGTGTCGAGGAGAGACCTCCCCCCCGCCCCGGCTCCCCGCTGCCCCCGGGCCGCCCCGCGAAGGGTTAAGGGCCGCCTTGGCCCGGCGGTGCTGTGCGTATGCAATAAGCTGTGTGGCTCTCTTGGCCGCCTGCCAGAGTGTTGCCTTGCCTCCTCCTCCTCCTCCCTTCTCTCCCCCCCCCCTTCTTTTGCATGAAGTAGGATCCTTGAGCTGTTGCAGAGGCAGCCAACTGCTCCATATTTGGCTTCTATTACCCCCATTTACATGCTGGAGAGAGGAGAGGGAGCGAGCGCCGTACCGCAGACATCATTTCTACTACAGTGGTGGAGACATCCCGGACCTGTGTCACTGCAGGGGGAAGGAAAAAACCCAAACAAACAAACAAACAAACAAACAAAAAAAGCAGACCCAAGCCCCGTGATCAGCTAGGAAGACATTTGTGTGCGAGTCTCTCTCTGACCCCCCCCGCCAACCCCACCTCCACTGACACTTTACAGTAAGTGGCTTTTTCTTCCTCCTCTGCTTTTTGCCTTCTTCCCCCCCTTCTTCCCTTGTTCAGGCTGGAAAATCGCCGGCGACTTCCAGCTGGAAAAACACGGGGCCGGGGGGGAAGGGACCGTGGTGCCACCCTGCCGCGGAGCCGCAGTCCGCCTTGCTGCCGCCGGCCCGGCCCGGCCCGGCCCGCAGGCGCTGCCGCCGCGGGCCCGGCCCCGTGTGGTGGAAGGACGGAGTGGGGGAGGCGGCCGCGAAATGGCCGAGGGCGCCGGCGGAGGGAGCGGGGAGGGAGGGTACGGCGGGCCCCGTCGCCGGAGTGGGGGGCCGGAGCCCGGCGTCGGGGCCGGGGCGGCCCGGCGGCGACAGCCGCCTGTACAGCCCTGCCCCCACCCCCTGCTCCTTCCTCCTTCCCCCCCGGGGCCCGGGCGGGGTGCGGGTGGCCGCGGGGACGGTGGACATTTTGCGAGCCGCGACTGTCCCCGGTGCGGCGGCCGCGGCCTCGGGGTGCGTGTGGTGTGCCGTGCGTGTGGCGGCACGGGGTGTGTGCGTGTGGCTGCGCGGTGCGGGGGGGCCGCGCGGTGCGTGTGCGCCGGGCGGGCCCAGCGGGGCCGGGTGCCGGCGGGGCCGGTCGCCGCCGCACGGCGTATGTAGTACGGGGCTGGGCGGCTGCCGGAGGGTGAATGAAGCGAGGAGGAGGAGGCGGCGGCGGCGGAGGAGGCGGTGCTGGGGCTGGGATGTGCCCGGCAGCAGCCCCGCTCCGCTTCACTCAGGGCCCAGGCCGGCTGCAGACGCCACCCGGTACTGCCGGCCGGGGGAGCGGGGGCGGGAGGGGCAGCGCCGGCGGAGGGCCGGGGCGGGAGGGCCGGGGCGGTGGGGGGGGAAGAGGGGCACCGGGGAGCCGCCACCCTCCGCCCTGCTGCCTGCCCGCGGCTGCGGGGCCCGGCCGGCGGCGTCCCGAGGCGCCCGCGGGGAGCGGGGCCGGGGCTTCCCGCCGCCGCCGGGCCGGGGTCCGCTCGCCTCCCGCGGCGCCCGCTGCCCTCCTACCGCTCCCCTCCCGCCCCCCCCCCCCCCCCGCCCCCAGCCCCTGCGCCGCGGGGACTGCTTGGGCCGGGATGGGTGCTTTGGTGCTGGGTGGGTTGGGTTGGGTTTTGGGGGTTTTTTTCTTTTTTTTTTATCTTGTAAGGCATCGTAATTTACCGGTAGAAAACAAATAAATGACCCCTTGCATGTTTTGTGGGTGCTGAATCTCCGTCAGTGCAATTCCTGAGAATATTAAAGTCTAAATTAAAGCATGCTGGAAAACGTTAGCTCCTACTGTAATAGTAATAGCGATAATAATAAAATGACAGAATTGGGAGCGATTTATGTGTTATTGAACAGGAGGAATTACTGAAGAGTAATAATAGAAAAGAAAACAAGTCGGAAGCCCGTTATATAATGCACTGTGTAGATAACGAGAGCGACAGGCTATTTTTATTTTGTTTACCGTATGCTGTGTAATAGGGACTCCTCCGAGCAGCATCCCCTCCCGTGAGCCCGAACTCCAGATAGCATCGGGTGGGGGGAGAAATTTTAAGCATTCCTGTTACACCCAGACGAAGAAATCCGGGTTTGTAAAAACCTTCCTCCTCACAAACGTTTTTTTGTGTACAGATCGGCAAGGGTGCAGGTAGATGACCTTTGCCGGAGACCTTTTCCCTTTCATATGGTAAAGAAATTCATATTTTGTAATGCAGGTTATACTTTAACCTTTCACGCTCATGGTTATGTATTTTATGCAGTAATGGTTACTTTACGTGTCAGATGTGGTCAGGCGTAGTGAGTTACTCTGCTTACACACTGAGAAGTCAAGGACTTTTAATTTCAGTTTCGAACGAAGCCTTCCCCTAAAGGAAAATCCTGGCTTTGCGTTAATCTATTTCTGTTTGGGTGATGGAGGTGGTTCAGTTTTATGAGACAGAGCAAGGGTTATGAATGAGGAGAGGGAAATTGAGAATGGCCGGGGAAAATATTACGCTGTAGTTATTTTTGCGATGCTGCTAGATAATAGTAAGTTGTAATTGCACGTTATTGCACCTAATTTGTTCGTAAAACCGGCCCGGCATTTTACGGGCAGCAGTTCTTTTCAAAGGGTGGCTGCAATCTCCTCGCTTTTTACATAAGGCTGAGGTCGATAGATTTTCCTCCGTGCTCGCCTGTCTGTCTGTCTCGCTCTCGTCATGTAGCGACATGTCAGCGGTGTCGGCTTGCAGTGCGCTTACTCCAGCCCTGATCAGTCATGTAATTAGATCAGGCTGCCATGGTAACAGACGATGTTCACCCTCCATTCAGGTGCGCGTGCGGCTAGTGGGGCGACCCACCGGGCTACCACCAGCCCTACCTGTGCCGTGTTGGTGCCGTACGGCCCTGCCATGGGCCGTCGCCTCCAGCTTGCTGAAAATTGAAGGATGCTGGTGGTGGTTTCCTAATGGCTGAACTGCTCGGAAGGGTGTTCTTTGCCTACTGTAGTGTCAGGTAGATGGGACGGTATGTGGCAGACTTAGCTGGTTAGCCAAATCGGCAGTTCCACTGGCGTTTGTTATTAGCAAATTAACGAAGGTGTGGTGCTTTGTAAAAAAGCTTTTGACTTATAAAAGCTTGCATAAAAGTTTCTTTGGAGTTTTCCTTTTTTTTTTTTTTTTTTTTTTTTTTTTTTTTTGTGGCTGGGTGGTTTAACTGTTTAGTGGCTGTAACAGTGTTTGTGAGTTTGTGACAGTTCCCACAGTTCCCATTCCAGCATTCATATTTTAGGCCGCAAGCTGCTTGTTCTCCACTCCTATACTGTACTTTACACTTTCTGGCCAGTAAAATTAGAATTGGTGATACTTGATATCACTATTGTCACTTAGGTATGCTAAGCTTCTGTATACTTAGCAAGGTCTAAGCCCTTTTTGTGTTTTAGGTGAAAGCTGACTTCAGTTGCATGTGATAAAAAACTAAGTATATACTATTAAAAACAACTTACTCCTCAGCAAATACTTTGTTTCCAAACTGGTATTTCTTTTGCCTTTTTTTTTTTTGCCATACACCAGGAGACTTTCTGCCACAAAGATTATACCTTCAAAGAATATGCAATCCGATTAGCTTCGAACTGCATGCTACTCTTTAAAAATGTATTTAACTAAGGAATGTATAATGTATATTTGTTTGCATTCCCAGTGTTTGGACACCACTCTTTTGAACCACTTTTTCACAAATGTAGATATAATTTTATAAAGGCACCAAATTTGGCACTCTGTTCTAATGCCATAAATCTGGAGCAACTCCAGGGGACAGGATTGTGAGCCACTTACATGGGTGTATATCTAGAATAACACCATTTATTGGACTTAATCCAGACATGTAGTAGAGTAACAGAGCTCAGAAAGTGATCTGCTGTGTATCACCATTATTTCTGTATCTTTTTATGGCAAAAAGCACTTGTGGGCTTAAATAGGATTTTTGCCTGATTAAGGAGCTGCGTTAAGCATCTGCAGAAGTGGTTAACACCCCTATTCCAGTCACTAATCTTGCATGCACTTACACTAATATTGAACTTGGCCCGGAGGATTTTGTGTCTCGATGATGAGAAATCATCATCACCCACAGCTCCCCAGCGTTTGTAGTACCACGCTGGAACATAATGCAATCCAGAAATATCTCAGTAAAATAGATATTTTAATAGCTCTGATGGTAAAGCACCAGAGCTGGAGGAGGTAATGAGAAGTACTTGTCAGTGGTTCAGCTCTCGCAGTGCCAGGCAGCTGGCGGTCTCTTGGTTCAGTGTGACGAGTTTGCAGGTCTCAGCCTGTCTGCCGAGCAGAGGCGTTTCTCCTTGGAGGGCCGAGGGGATGTGGAGTTCGCGGGTCGTCTCCTACACCCGAAGTGCAGATTTTCAGTGCCTCAACTAACTCACCTTTCTTGTTAGGAGAGAATATCCCCTGCTCGGCATGACCGCCTCTGTTTTGGGCCTCAGTACCGAGGAGGTAGCTTGAAATAGAGGAGCCTCTCAGGAGGACTGGCTAGAGAGAGTGAAATAATCGTGCACAGGATGACTCCTCTAGAGTAAGCCTTTTTGTGCCGCATGCTGCTTATACATATTTTATTGTAAGACAAATTACCTGTGTGACTAAGAGCATTAGAAAGTAATTATTTTCAAAAAGGCCACATATACATAGTTGGAAGAATTTTTGAAAATAAACAGTGCAACTTTTCTCGCTTGCCCTTCTGGCCTGACTGAATTTATTTAGAAAGGTTGAAAAAACTAGTCTTGTTTTAAAAGGCATTTACAAGAGACCTGGAATTTCACTTAACAAAAAATTTTTATGTAATAGGTCCAGTGGCCTAGTTTCCTGTTAATTAAGAAAATAGACACTTAAATGCAGTCACCTGAGAAGCAAACAAGGATTTAGACATTAGAATTTAAAAATAATTGTTTTAGTAACTTAGGTAGTAAAACAAAATCAAGGCTTAATTTTCCCCTTGCTGAAGTTTAGCAGCACATCTTAGTAGATGGCAGTCAGGGTGATCATTGTTCATACAGCGTGCTGATTTTGTTGTGGTGTACTAATTGAAGGGGAAATGCAATAAAGAAGTACGGCAGGCTCGAAAGGAAATGCCTGTCAGAATTGCATAGATGGTCTGAAGCACTGGCCGCCTGCAAACCTACTCCAGCGTGTGAGAGCGAGCGCTCATGCCGATGCCGCTCGAGAGGAGTCGGGCTATGTGGCAGCCTTAGCTAAGCATACAGGTTGTGATTTGGCTGCTTTGGAGGACCGTACAGGTACGGTGTGTACAATTCACACAGTGCAGATAACAGATTTAGTCGCAGGTCTCTTTCAAGACTGCTGTATTAACAAATAAAAATATAATTAGCATGAGAAACAGAAGTACGACAGGCTTGGCACAGGTAAAAATTTCATTGCAAAGAAATGACGTGCTATATTCCAGTGACTTCAGTAGCCTGAGCTTTACAAACTTACAATCCTGACCTCATCCTTTCATTTTATTTTTATGCAAGACTCTAAGGGCAATAAATAAGTAAATAGGTATTTGGACAAAGGCTGTATTTTGGAGCCTTGTTCAGTGGTTCACATTCTTTTACGTAATGAAGTTGAAGATTTTTACTTGGTTTTGGCTGAGCTGATACTTGACTAATGTTTTAAAATGTAAGAAACTTTGCAGAGTCCTGACTTTTGTAAAAAGACAAAAACCGAATCAATGACTGTAATTCCTTTTTGATCTCAGTGCATGTCTTGAGAATGTAAGGCTTCGTGGTTGGTTTTTTGTTTTTTTTCTCAAAGCTGTAGTGTGAGGTGCTTGTACAACACATGCAAATCTGTGTGTGCGCATTGGTCCCAGTCTGCAAAGTTACTTTAGTCCCCGTCCCAGTGATGAGGGGTTTGCTGAATGAGGATTGATTAAAGAACCTATCTGGAGTTAAGTATGTGTGTAAATCCTTCCATAAATAGGAATGAGTAAGTATGTTCATAAACTGAAACAACAAAAATGCTTCTCAGTGAGGGAGAAATGGTACCACTAAATCCTTTTATTGTCCCAAGAGCGATAAAAATATTTGGTGAGATTCCAACTGAAAAAAAACAAAATGTATTTTGTTTAATATGTGATGTCAGCAGAAATTCAATGCTCTTTGTAATTTTACTGAACAGAAATACAGAAATAGAAAAAAAAATCACATTGGTAGACTTTTCCTTTGCTTATATTATCTTGGAATTTGCAGTAATATGCGTTGACTCTAGCATGCTACTGTTAATGACAAAATAGTGCACAAGGTAATGTTACATTCCCAAAAAATCCCCTGATTATTTTTTACCTGATAGTAGTAGTTGCAGCAGTATGTTTTCTGGATGATGCCCCTCCTCAAATAAAATACATTCTGTTGGCAGTGAAGACAGTCATCTCAACTTGCTTATGATTCTTCACTTCATTAAGATCACATTTAGTAAAAGAGCACTCAGTTTGAATAAATGGGCTCTGCTCTCTACTGTATGTGCTCTGTCTGCAGGATTAAATATATAGTTTATTTGTGCTTGAGTAATAGCAAAAGCAGTCTCTCAGTTTTCACTAGGATATCTTAGCATGTTGTAAATGGTTTGACTCTTAACTGTGGTTTTTTGTTTTTGTTTCTTTTTATTTTGATTTCCATCTCCTCAACTCCTGGATCAAAGTCACATCGCAGGCCAAGCCAGATGGGCAAGCAATACAAGCTGTGAATTTATTCTTGACTCCTGTAGGACAGTGACCGCCTTCGTTTTTGTCTTCACCATACAGATCTGCACTGCCAATAAGGTGAGAATGTAATGCTTTTTATTCCCTCTAACAAGCGTACGCTGTCTGCTCTGTGGGCTCTAATCGGCGTGGACACCTTACCGGTGTCTGTACGATTACCTACCCATGACAGGTTTGTACTTCCCTTGCCTGGCAGTAGAGGTCCTTGAGAAACTCTCGTCAGAAAAATTCCATTACTTCTGGTGACTCAGTTCGGTGACTTACAGGACAGTGGGTTCCAGATGAGTGGTGTTACGCTCACCTAGGTCAGAGCATATTCAGTTACTATAAGACGATAGTATGAATGGAAAAGTTTACAGGCTTTGATTTTTGCTGTAAAATGCCACACGTAAAATTGTATAAATCCTTCCTGTGCTTTTATGAATGTTTTTAGTGATTCTTGTTGCTTGCAGCCTGCTTGACTTTTCCAGTGTCCTGAGTTCCTCCTGTGCACTAAACTTTGTCTGGCATGAGGATGCTTCCCAGGATAACCTAGTCACTACTGACATGCCTGACTGTCTTTTACTGTGGTTTGAGGAATGTTTTCAATTCTTCTGATTTATTTTTTTCCCCTGAAATGCTGTAGCCGGACAGGACGTAATAGTGCACATATATCAGTCTGCTCTCCCTCTCCTCTCTCTCTCTTTCACATATGGCTGTGGAGAATACCTTGAAAAAACCAAGTCTCAAGGCTCAATGATCATACTGCCAATAAAAAGAACATAATTTTTTTTTTTATTTCTTTAATCTGATTGTCATTAAGCCAGTCTAGTTTTTTGGACCTGTTCTATGATTTTTGAGTGCTTGGGATTGGCAATACTGTTAAAGCTTAAAAAAAAGATTAAAGGGTCATAAGAAAATTGCCTGTGTCTTTAAATAAAAGAAAATGAAATGTAGTGGTTTCTTGCAGAAAATCAAAGGATTTTTTTTTTTATTTACAGCCAGAAAACTTAATTACTATAGCATTCTATTTATGAGGGGCTGATCAGAAAGTCTCCATTGCAGAATAACTTTTTAATGTATACAGCATGTCGTAGAGAAGTATGCAGCATGTAATTTACATTTTACTGTGGCTGCGGGGAAGGGTGCTGTGCTTTAAAGGGAAGTTGTCTAAGCTAGCGGTTACATGCAAAGACATGCCTGTTACGGTTTACAAACCAGCTTGAATGGTGAGGGTGGACTGTGACCACTATATCTCTTTGGAGCAGTAAGAATTTCTTCAGAGTGAAAAACCAGGCAAAGTGCCTGTGCGCTGACACATTTCGTCTTTCCGTTTTGGAAGAAAACCGACCTGGTAGCAGCTATTGACTTGGGAGATCGAAGAGAAGGAAGCTTTTTGTTACGACGTTAACATTTCCACAAAGCATTTCATTTTTTTTCCAGAATTAGCTTAGGTTGTATGAAATTGTATTTAGTTGCAGAAATTATTACCGCAGGAAAGGCTTCTCTCTCTTAATTAGAAGTAATTGTTTCTAATGTATTGGTCAAATCCTAGGAATAACCAGGCTGTGCTACCCACAACGTACTGCTAAGTCACCTCAAATATGTTAGCATCTGGCATTTCCTGTGATTACATGAGAAAGAATATAGATGTTAAGCAAACATTTTGGATTAAAAAAGTAACCTAGTTAACCTGGTGCAGAGGCATGACAGGAATATAGTACTATGCTGCTTTTTGCTGTACCAGTGCAGCTTAAAGTATAGCATTTTTGTGGACCTGAGATCAGGTTTGTTGTGGCTTCTTTTCTTGTTGTTGGACATTTTAGTCACTGAGTTTGGGGTACCCTTGTGGGCCTTGTTAGTTAGTTCTCCTTTTCTCTAGGGGATGATAAAAATCAGGCCCACTGTATAAGGGAGTAAGCGAAATATAAGTTATTGGGGTAGAGACTGCCTGCTTACAAACGTTCTCTGTCACTGGATGTAACACGGGAGAGCTCACAGTAGTAACACGTGAAAGAAACATGACCCGGTGCTGCGCAGCGAGCAGCCACAGATGGGTTTCGCAGCTCAAGATAGAGCATCGCACGCTAGGACCCATCGTCTTTCCCAGCTTTCACCTTTGTTTCAGGGTGAAGGTGGCAACAGACCCTGTCCGTTTGAGGCAGACCTGGGTTATTACCACAGAGTGAGTCTGTGGTAATAACAACATCAGGCACGTTTGACTGAATGCATCCAAAATCAGGTCTCATAAACCTTACTTTAGGCCTAATGGCCTTACACGTGCATTCATGGCTTTACTCGCATGAGGAATCACGTGGCTTCAGGGAGTAATGTCGCTGTTGTGTGTAAGCTCCAGGCACGCTTACCCTTCTAATTCAAGCAGCGGTCTTGCACAGCCTGCTAAGCATCTTGCCTGAATAAGGACACAGGGGTTAGTAAAAATAAAATAAAAATAAATAAATATATAGCTTTCATTTTTTTTAAGTCATGACTTCAGTTAATTTTAGCCTGCTCTAAAAAACATGAGAGTTATTGTTATTTGTTCAGAGCATGCACTGCCTCCTTCCACGTAGGCAAATGACTCAATGCTTTCTTTTAAACAGTTGTGTTGAGAGCATTTTGCATGAGACACTGGACATTTTAACAACTAAAGAGTTCTTTTTAATCTTTTCCACTGTCCAGTCACTTGATATCTATTAATCGTATTATAGTATTGGGTTGAATTTATAGTCACAGCCCATTTGTAAGAATTTTTTTTCCTGAATTTTCCGTAAGTCTGCCTGTACACTACCCAATATGGCTTATTTTTCATGTAAACAGGATTTTTGTTTTATGCAGACTTCTGGCTATTGCTCTCTGTAAATTGACAACAATCTGTCCTTTTAAAATACTTTGTAGTGAACATAAAAAGAGCTAATCTGTCTCTATATTAGTGTGTTCAGTGGTGGCTTTTTGATTGCCATATCAGTATCCTAGCTGGCTTTATTTCTTCCCTCTCATACTGTTTAGTAAGGCCTACAGTAGCTGTAGGGCTAAAAGCAGTTACGTGACGGAGATTTTGAATGTATTAAGAGCACAAGTGAATAGAGATGTGAACTAGTGATAATTGGATGGTAATTAGAATTTTTTTTTTTTTTTACAATTGTTTGTTTTGTAAGTGAATAATGGTAAGGTATATTAAATGAAGTGACATGAGTGCAAACTGACATCTTAGAAATGAGGCTTTGCTGTCCCCTCAGACCTATGCTGTAACTTCAGTCCTGACCTTTCACGTTTTTGCTCTGTTGTTCCTTCAGCAGATACTGAAGGTCTGGTGTCTGACTGATTGAAAGTTTTGTATCATGGTCTAAAGTGTAAATGGAATTGTGTAGCAATCTGTCTACATAAAAGCACAAGGCTCGCATTCATAATGCGATACAAGCCAAGACCTGAGGTTTGATTCACCTTCCAACTTCTGTTTTAAAAAGGTATATCTGCAAATGGAGTAAGAGACTTGCTGTCCCGTGCACTCTAACTTGTTAGCATTGCTTTACAGCGTGGGCTTTCAGATGTTAGAGTAAGTATTGGAGAGATGGAGAACCTGTACATGCCGAGGGCTGGAAGCGGTGAGATGACTAGATGAGACGTGCAGCTGCGTGTAAGCATCAGCATCCGTGTGTGCCCTCCTCCTGCCCTCTCCCTTGGCTGTGTGTGTTGGGCAAGGGCGTGCTGGTGGGTTTTGTTGTGCCTCAATACCAGGTTGCTTTTGGTTGAAGGTTAGCCCAAGTGGCAACGTCCGGATTTGTGTTAGCTGAAGGGTTTCTTGTGGTGAGATACCGCGATGGAGACAACCCTCAAGTTTGATAATTTCTTCTTTATTTTCTGATCAGTTCCTTAGCAGTCATCAACTCATTTTAGGACTAGCAGAAAACCTGACTTAAGGATTTATTGAGTTGCTCTTTGCTCTATAAAGAGTACAAATGTTGACATGTTTCTTGCTCGTATTGGAGTGTGGTTGTGACTTACCACATTTTTGTTTGTCAGGTACCCACGCGTGAAGGTCCTTGTATTTTTGTAAATTTAACATTTCTGTGAGGCCAGCTGCTTAAAAGAAAGTTCGGCTTTAATGGAGAAGGATAATTACAAAAAGCAGGCTTAATCCTCCTTTACTGTGCTCAGAATTTTTGTGCTAGTGAATGTTTTCTCACTGGTGTGGTTCCTTTTCAGTGCCATGTGTAGTAGCGGAGTAGAGAGTGATTTTTCAAATTAATATGATAGTAAAAGCGTTCTTCCTCTTCCTGAGCCCCTGAGCACGTCCCTTCCCTGGTACTGTGCCATGTTCATAGCTATCCCCAGATACTCTGACAGCAAGTAGATCCAGAATTGTTTGAAAATTTACTGTATGCAACAGGAAAAAAAAAAAAAGAAATCCTGGTGGATTTGTGCACTAGCAGAAGTTTTACGTTTATTCTCCATGTACCACTAGCAGTTAAAAACCCATAGCAGCAATGTAATGCATTTTTATTTACAGATTAGTAGGCTCTACTCTGACATATGACTAACAGGGAAGCCCCTCCCTTTAACAGTTGTATGTCATCTGCTTCAGAGAACTAATTACTTGGCAATTCCCATTTGATAATTCCCTCTTTATTTTCTGATGAGTTACTTAACAGTGATGAGCTTGTGGAGCAGAATACCGTGCTTAATCTGTGCTTCAGAAACTATGGTGGGGGCCTGGGGATATCATTGTTTTCTAGATGCTGTTTAGCCTTGCCACAGGAACATTGAAACCACACTAAGACATGTTAACAGTTCACAGTTAACGGTAAGCTTAACGTGAGTGATGCGCAGCATTTGCCAAAAATAAAAGAGGGGTTTAGATTACTGTTGCACTGCAAACAGCATGTTAAATATATCATTTTTCCAAAAATCAAAACAGAACCTAACACAATTTAGACACGAGGAAGTAGAAGTTTGTGTCACAGGTATCTTCTGTGTATCATTTCTCCCCTTCATTGAAATGATCCATTTAAAAGGAAATTTTATTCTCTAAAAAAACTTTTTTAAAAAATCACTATTTTCCTGTAATATCTATTTGACAGTTCAACTGATACTGGTGATTGTTGTGTTGTTTTAGTATGAGATAGTTAAATAAATCATCACTGTGTTTTCTTTACTGTTACCTGTCTGTCTCTGTTCTTTCCCAATCCCTTTTCACATTCTTTTACTCCAGTGGCCACAGCAACCCTTGTTTCTGGCAGGGGAATGCATTGCAAGTCTCGCTGCTAATTACAACATCGCAGTGTTCCTCGAGGGTACCTGAGTTCAGCGGCGCTTAGCTACAGCGCCAGGCGAGGGGATTTATGGGGTGAAGTGACCTCAGTCTGCTCGTGGCAGTCCTGGTAAAGTCAAAGTGAGTCTCTCCTGCAGTTCAGAGGTCAGATGGATCCTGTTCAGAGCCCGTGTCTCTGAAATTCAACTGTGTGAAACCATGTTATTGAATCGGATCAAAATTTTATCATTGACTTCAGTAGAGGAAGGTTTGTGGATCAGCTGCAGTCACTTTGACTAGCTGGTGGCATTATCGCAGATACTGATACCTGAAGAATTGCATTTTAGCTGATCCAGTGCCAAGCAGCTGAGAATTGGGCTATTTTTTCTTTTACTTGAATAAGAAGTGTAGTATTTTGTGTATTAGCTCACATGACATTGCATCACCAAGGCTTGCTGATTTATTAGATATTCACAATGATATCTCTTGGCCAGTAAGGGAAGCTGTGTCGCAGGCTTGTTTTATCAATGAGAAAAATGCATTTGTACATAGTTACATGTGCTTTTTGTAAAATTAATCAGAGGAACAGTAATTTTATGAAACATATAATTCAGAACAGATTAATCTACTTTAATTGTGCTCATGAAGTACACCAACTATAAAATCTTTTGAAAGGAATATTAATCAAGTTGATCAAAGGTGGCTTGAAGTACAGAATTCAAATACCAACACAATTACTTTATATCTGTCTGTATGTTTTCTGTAGCTTGGGTGATCATTTTAAAAACCTATTTAATACAAAAATAAGTTCTATTTTGCTTTTTGGATATTTTTTCCTACAGAATATGTCACATTTTAGAAGCAAACATGCCAGAGGGCAAGACAGATAAAATTTTGCATTTTATAAAATGTGGTGAGTAGGGAGCATAATAAAACAAGCAAGTAAAACCCAAGAGAAGGTAATTGAATAATTTTTTTCTTTTTTTTTTACATTTTTTCCTATTTACTTTTTTTTTTAAATGACTCAAGGTATCTCTCAGGTTTTGCTGTATAGACATTGCCAAAACCACAAATTCTCCCTGAAAATCAAGAAAAAAACCAACTATGACCATGAGCAGAATGCTCCACCTGTGATCTGAAAGGTTCACTTATACACCTGGGAGTTGCGCCTTGACAGATCCTTCTACAAACCATTACAGCTGTTGTGGAGGGACCTGCATCCCAAGCCCTGGTGACAGATTCGTTTTACAGAGGCAATCAAAGAGTTACTAGTCGGTGATTTGGGCTGGTATTCAACTGCCTGCTCAGAGGTGAAAGGTTGCAGTGGCAGTTGTCCACCTGTGAATTGTCCAAACCACCTTGTGTTCACCTTCCTCTTTGGACTTAGCAGCATTTCCCCAAAGACTGAGACATTACTCAGGCGGCATTGCCTATGATTTCAGAAGAGATTGTGCCTAAGGACATACAAATTTGGTCCAAGATGTTTTCTTCCTTAAGCAAGGGGAGGCAATGTTGCTTGTCATTAAGATTGAACGTTCGAGTAGAATGTTTGGCCCCAGACATACAGATACTGGTGTTTGTATCAATATTTATGCAAGTAAAAGACTATCATATGAATGTTGTGAACATGAACTTTCAGCTCATACAAGTTTTTAATTGCATCATAATGTCTTAAGACTTGAGCATTTGGTTTAAAACAACTTGTTAACATACGGTAGAGGTTTCTCTGCTGATAACTGCTGTTGTCTCCCTGACACCCAAATGAAATGGTAACCTTCCCCCCTACTTTTATTACAAATGTGAGAAGTAGTACATCCTAAATTTTGTATTTCTTTTCTCTGGATTCTCTCTCCCTGTTTCCCCACCAGCTACCCTGGCCTATGTTAGCATGACTCCTCTGTGAGCGACACTTGCTGATGGTCTAGCCAAAGATGAACTGGTGGGTCTGGGCAAACGCTTTGCCTTTGCATTTCCTAGTCTGCAGAACTGAGAAGCTGCTTCACCACTCTGCTTAGGTCTTGTCTGTCTCCTCTTTGAATCAGGGATGAGTTTCAGGTTTCCTATTTATCCGTCTTGCTACATTTGCTTGGATCTCTGCTGCGATCTGGCCTGATACTTTTGTTGTTGGTGACACAGTCTTGGAAATCACTTGTGATTTCCTTTGTGAACTCAACAGTTGATTAATTAAATTGTGGGGAGGTAAGTGACATGGCAGTGCTGTCTCTGTAATGTGTTTTGAGGTTTGTGTTCTACTTTACGGGGAAAGAGGAGGAGGGTGGGTATTATGGACCAATAATCTAGAGTTTAAAATTGCACTGTGTTTGTTTGGATAGCGCACAAGTATATTGACTTAAAGTATGTGTGATACCATAATACCGGAAGGACTGAAGGAGGAGTGAAAAAAATCTTTGTTTTGTTCCGTATTTGCACAAGCTGACAGAATAACTCAGTCCCAGTGCCTCGTCCTCAGCTATGAGAATGATATAAACTGGCATGGGTATGTCCACGGCCAGTTTATTTTGGTTGCAGCTCAGCAGCAGATTTGGGAGCAATACAGTGTGTAGTGACTGAGTGAATTAACTTAATTCCTGAGTGGAAGTATGACATTTGTTACATGACACTATTATCCAGATGTTGTTATCTCTTACAGTACAGCCAGAAAGGGCCCCAAGGAAAATTGAGGTGGGTAGAAGGTTTATAGTAGGCATCTGAAATACGTTAAACAGCAGCAGTCAAGTATGCTCCTGTTACCTAAGGAGTCGAACTTGTTGAATGTCACGTTGGCTGTATGGAACGGGAGAAATGCAAACTAAGACACACTTCTGCTACGCGTGCCGCTCTGCTATGCGGTGCGTTCATCTGAGCTGTCAGCTGGCTGGCTGCGCGGCGTTTGGTGCTGTTGATAGAGCTCAGCCAGAGCGTCTCTGTGAAACCAGTAGTGCTGCGCAGCCTGTGCTGCAGCAACCAGGTTTTTATGCTCCTTCCCTTGTTCCGCATGAACTGTGTGTGTTGTGCGTCGCGCCGAGGCGCTCGGCCAAAGGCAGCGGTGGAATAAGGGGTCTGGTTCCCACGTCCGTTACTTACCTGGATGGTGCAAACGGAGCCACGTGGGTGTGTATGTGGTGTGAGAGAGCATCGGATCTGGCCTGGGGTCTCAGACGGGGGGTGTGGGGTGTGTCTGGGCCCTCCGGACTGGGAGCTGTTGCCAGCAGGTCAGTGTTGCTGATCGGACGCTGCTTGGTTGCTGCTGCGGCAGTTGAGCGTTCGCTTGGCTTTTCCTCGAAGTGAAAAGAGAATAAAAATTGTTCCTCAGTCAAAGTGTCATTGATCTTCTTCCCGTGCTTCAGGTGGACGTGTTGGTGAATTAGATTAATCTTTATTAAGATTAATCAAGAAGTATTTTGCTCTTTCATCCTTCTGTCCCATTTTAACCTTTTCCAGACTTTAGTCTTTTATTGCTGGCCAATTAATTTCACTCCTTACCCCCTTCTCTGCTGAGGTTCTCCTGTGCTCAGCAGTTCTTGCTGCTGCATATCTGACCTACTTGTATGGCTCCCTCACCAGGTTTGTTACCTGCATGATACTTTGATAGTGTGTTGGCGCTTTCTTCGGCTTGATTTTTGTGTGTGTTTCTGTGTCTAAAATCCATTTCTGCTCAGAGGGTTTCAATACCTCAGTAATTTTCTGCAAAACTGCAAATTTGAATGTTGTTTCATCTACCTCTCTTCCGTACTCGTTAGTCATACCTGGATTCTGAGCTTTGCAATCCTGATGATCTGCCTGGACAAGCCTTTCACTCCATACAGCCTTCCCGTTCTCCTCATGGGAAAAGAACCTTTATTTCTTCTCTGCAGCTTCAATGTGGGTGCCCATTTCCCTGGCCGAACATGGGATTTTCAGTCCTGCGTACCCCTGCCAGTCTTCTCTGGCTTCCAGCTGCAGTGTCTCTTCAGCAGGCATCTTGCTTTTCAGGCTTGTCAGCTGGTCTTTAACAAATCGGTTGCATATATTTGTTTGTATAATAGTTCATGCTTGCAGTGAAAAAAAAAAAAAAAAATCAGTTGTTCTCGCTGTACCTGAGCATGAGCTGGGAGCCACCCCCTTTGGGTCATTTGTTCATAAGATAATGAAGTCACTGTTACTTTATTATCATATCATGTGGTCTGCTACTCAGAGGATTATTTTACTGTGTTAACAGCAGCATTTCAAATTGTTAACATTAGTAAGTTTTTAAAATGTAATATAATTTTCACATGTCATACTAGTGAGACAAAAGTAACAGCCTTGGCAGTTTTCCTTAGGTTTCCAGTTGTTTTTATACTGTGACTCTGCTCTGGTGGCAAAGTTCTGTAGTAGCAGGTTGCAAAACTTTCAAGATAAAATGTAAGCTAAACCAAAAAAGAATGTTTGAAAAGCACTTCATTCAGAAAAAGAAAAGAAATTGAACATGGTTTGAATTTTGAGTGAGGCTCTTCAGTGAGGGGAAAAATTCCTGGACTGCTATGGAGGAGTACAGGAATGAAGCACTGTACCACTGAGTGAGTGAAGTTCACAGAAGGTATGAAGTGAAAAAATGTGAGGCGTTTTTTCTTTGTGTATCACTGTGTTTTTGGCAAGACCTGACTATTGGAATGATAATGTGGTTACAGTAGACTTTAAAAAATCCAATAAGTATTTTGGTTTATAATTTTGGAGATTATATGTTTTCTCAAAAAAACTAGGCTTTTGAGTGAAAAGAAAATTGTCAAAAATAATGCTTTTATCTCAAAATTGATACCCCTCCTTCTTACAGGTAACACCAAAAAAAATACAAACTAAAGAATACTAGAGGAAAATACATATTTTTCCAAATGGGTTTACTCGGTGTATGTAAACAATAGCTTGCATATAGTTAGTTTCACTTTTCCCCTACTTAGATAGTTTCCCAAGGTGAGAGAAACATCTGAAAAAAACCCCCATCATGTGCTTGTTAAGATTATAAAAATTGGTGCAGGGAGCTTGGATGTATGAGTTACTACTTTTTAAATCCTCCATTAAAAACAAGACTAGACTCCATATTGATGGAGTCCTTTTAAAAGCAGTGCCCTTTTAATCAGCAAACAGGTCCTCTGTGCATCAAATAATTAAAAATAGAGCAAAGTTTCTGAACAAGGCGTCTGGCAGAAGCGTCTGTACTTCCATCTGTGCGTGATTAGCAGAATGTTTCATGATATTTAAATAGCACAAGCTTTGCTCTCTTTTTTATTATTTGTTGTGCTGAAGACCTGTTTGCTTGTTAAGTGGTCTTTTTTGAATAGTCACTGGCAGGGAATCAGGAAAGTGTATGAAGACATCTTGTACACACTGCAAATGCCAAATTGTCCCTTTTTTTCAGAGAGACACTGCCCTCAACGATTTTTTTTGATAGGAGTTTTGCCATGTCCTTCGCTTGGTTTTTAAAATTTCTTAGGGGCCAGTTCATTCCAGAGGGAGTTTAGTATCTATTGTAGTCACTGCCCATGGACTACGGTTTCACTGATAGGGCTATTATTTGTGTAACAGAGGAGCTCAGAGGCACGGTACAGTGCGAGTACGCACCAGGGTGTATTTGCAGAGTACGTGTGGCGGTTCAGATCTGCAGCTTCTGCTGGCTGTGCACGGGAGCCGTGCGTCTAATCTGTGGTGCACACTGCTCTGAAGCCGTACCCTTCCAGCAGGGATGTAATCAGCCAGGCAACAGCTTTCCAAGTGGTTTTGAGGCCTTAAACTGGGACTCCTCCTTCCTGGCAGTTGTTCAGCATTGGGCTGTGTGCTTATTGTCTCTGGCTAGCGACGGGGCGCTTTGCAGTTGTAGCCACTGATTTCCCTTCGTACTAGTACGGTTTTCGTGTGTGTGTTTTACAGACACCTGAACAAGTAGGTATGCCATGAAAAGAAGCTGACGCCTGGATGCTACGTGTGTTGCTGTAGCTGGCTGAGGGCAGTTCTGTTACGTGCAAGTGCCCGGTTGTTTGGAGCTGGCAGGGAGCTGGGACACTCCGATGGGCTCAGAGGTCCTTTGTGGAGAGCTGGTATTCAGTCTTTGAACAATTTGTGTTCTTGGATGGGCACAGAAAATAAGAGCTTTTGTGGCATGTGTAAGTGGGTTTTACTCTGGAGCTGGGCTTTTTGTTGCTGTTTATTTTTTTGATTCTTGTGTTTGAGAAGGGCTGTGGTGTGTGAATACTGACCTTGGTCATCTCTTAACTCTGGTTCAGGACTTCAAAAGAAATTGTGGTTACTTCTGAGAGCAAAGCTGTTCACCTGTCAATGTAAGTGTATGAACTCTGTGTGTTCATACCTCAGACAAAACACTGAGAAGCTTCTGCCACAGAGAAAGAGACTCCATGTAGGGTTCATCTCACCTAGCTTGTGCAGTGCTCCTGGTGTCCATCATGCTGTTTCTGGCCCAGCTTCTGCAGAGTGGGGTGCTCCAGGGTCTCAGAGCCAGTTTTCCTTAGCAGGATTATATCTGACATGGGCGAGTGGTTGGAAATTCAGTGAGGGGCCCAGTGGTAGGACCATTTTGCAAATGCCTGTACATTGTGTGGTTCAGCTTCCAGGTGCCCAGGGAAGCCTGAAGATGAATGACTAGATGGCAGAGGGCTCCTGGAAGGGCAAGAGAAAGAACAATCATACTTCATTGTGAAAGCTCAGGGCACATGTATGCCTGTTTCTTCAGCTAGACCTGTCAACTAGGGCATGAAGCAGTTCTACTCACATTTCACCCACATAGCTCCTAAAAAGTGTTAATATTGGCCTTCTTAACAATTGATTTCTGCAGAAGGAAGGAGACTTACTTCTAGAGCTGATTCTTGATCAGTGCAGTTTGCTGGCCCTCCAGGAGCAGGAAGGGAGAAGGAAGACTCAGGCTTATTTTGGAAAGATGTAGAAAGTTGTGTTGGTAGGTTAGTTAACCTAGCCAAGTTTTGTGTTTTGCTCCTAGTACTTGTTCTCAGAATATACCATAATGGGTTTTTTGGAACGGCTTCAGCTTAAGTTGTGAATGTGAATTAATTAACATTAGTATGAATTGCATATTGTGGAATGGAATTTGTTTTTCTGTGCCTTCTGTCATGCTCAAGGTACTTCAAACACTTTAAAATAATGAGTGCAGCTATAATAGTGCAGTGGCTCTGTAGACAAACAGAGCTGTCCTTCTGGGTGCAACAGGAGATCAAATTCAAGGATGGTTTTGCTGATTGGAGTGGGAAGAATACCGGTTGCGATGTTAGTATTACCCCTGCTATTTTTTTAAAAAACATTTGTGACAGGCTCTCTGTTTTGGCAGACTGGATTCTGCTGTTTATTACTTCATTTATAACTCTCGATGCAGTGTAAACAGAATGATGAAGAATTGCAGGGCACATTATTTAAACCTCATTGTTGCATTTCTAGCCCTGATTATTTCATATCATGACATACTACATGAAAAAGCTGGTAGTCCTTAATTTCCTGAGACAAAACCAAGAGCTTCCTTTTATGACCCTGCAAAAGCACATTATAGCAAAACAGATAAACCTGGTAAGATCCTGTTGATTTGTGTGAAAAATAAGGGTTCCATTAGTTGTCTGCAGGTCTCCGGAGGAGAGGGAGGTGCCTTGTATCACTCAAAAACAATTCTTTTCAGCTGGCTGGAGAGAAGTATGGATAGCATCCAACATACAGACGTCTCCAAGTACAAGGATTATAATGGAAATGTTGATGACCAGTCAGTATAGAGATATTAGCAAGCATTTATATAACTCAGAGTTGTTGACTACTGTAGACATGTTGTTTTAGGCCCTGTTCCCACTGGCATTCCTCCTGTTGACTTTTGGAGGATCAGACCCCTTTGGCTCAAATTTGGAGTGAAGTTAATTAAGACTGAAAGAAGCGTACACGTTCTGAAGTCAGCTTCCGGTTTTGGAGGGGAGAACAGTGGAAATAATGGACCTGTACAGTGATACTGAAAGACTTTATGGCATGATCAAGCCATACACTGAACATAAATCTTTCCCTGAGTTATTTGGGATATTTCATTTTGATCTGTAGCTTGTAGTGTAGTCTGTTAATGGAAGGCTCGACATGGTTTTTGTGCATTCCTCATAAAGCTGTTCTTTGACAAGGAGAAAAACATATCTATCTAATTACACACACCTTTCTGTATAAGGCAATAGGCGTTCATTATTTTCAGTTTGTACTATTATATGAAAGCTTCTCCAAAACTTTGGCAGCTTGGTAGGAAGGAGTGGCAGTTCAGTGCATTCTCAGCTGTGCAGCTCTGATGTATGTTGCTTTTAGACACCTACATGTTATAATAAAAATACCCTTATAGCCAAAGATATGTAACCACAGTCTAGATAATTACAAAAGAGAGAGACTCAACTAAGTACTGAAACAGGAAAAAAAACCCAAAACAACCAAACACCAAAAAGAGAGATTCTTTTTTTTGAAGGGCAGTAGAAATGATAAAGGAAAGAATTACTATTCCATAAATATGAGGAGGGGAAAAAAAAAAGCTTAGTGGTTCACTATATGTTAAATTGCTATCAGTTAGGGAATATATGTGGAACAAAAGTCTGAAATACTAAATACTATAAATTCAATTGATATTCAGGGCTCGGTTGTTCTCCAGAAAAAGAATAAATGTGTAGCTTTGCTAAAAACAACAAAAGCCAGTTTGGGGAAATGTATGAGTACTGATAGAAAAGCTGAACAATACATCTCTCTGTAAAACTGCATGTGACTGGTGTAAGTGCTATTCTGTCACAGCTAGGGCTGCTGAAATTGTAAGCAGGTAGCAAAAATTTACTGTTTAATATTTCACGGATAATAATTGTTCTGAATGCTTTAAATAGCATAGGAAATGTAATGTCACAAACTTGACATTTGAATATTAATATTGATACTGAAACAGTCTCACCACAGAGAATGCCAGGACTGTAGGAGGTAGGACAGCATTTTGATCAGATAGAGACAGAAAAGTTTTAAAGACATTCAAAAAGGTTAAAAAAATGCCTCTGAAAACCAGGGCAAAATTACCTTTCAGGATTGGACATTTTATATCCAGTTTTGGGAATATCCCTACACAGGTAAAATTGGAAGCAAAGAGATGTTTTTCTGTCATTTCTGTCCTCCCCCCCTCGTCCCCCATTTGCTGTTTGAGGAAGACTCTCTCAAAAAGTTTAACAGCACAGGGCTACAAAGTGTTTTGGATTCACTCGTACAGATGCATGAGTGTGTGTGGATTCAAGAAAAGATGCATGGGGATGTATAGTCTTTACTGTCCATTCTCAAACTTGCTTGAGAGGTATTGTAAGTTACCCTCTGTACCATCAAGATTTGGCTAGGGGTTACTGCATGAGAGAGACACCTTTCTCTGCTAAACGTAAAGGGCTGACTTTCCCTTTTTTTTAACAAGCAAGCTTGCTCTCTCCACGTCTGTGTGCAGGTGAGTGTGTGCACAATCCTGTGCTGTAAGTTCATTACGGCTTGCCAGCTTCTTGGAAGAATGTGTGGTGAGATCAGGACAATACAGCTCTTCACATACAAACACACAGTAAGTTGCAGCCTACCTACATGGTGGAGCCCAAGGACTGTTGCCTTGTTGCGTTCACAGTGTAACAAACTTCCCGTAAAGAGGGAGACTGGTGAAAATCACTAAGGATAGTTTGCAAACAGAAGAGGCCGGCCAAAGCCGAGCCCACGTGAGGAAGAGGAATATTTCTGTTTTGTCGCTCTGTGTAGTGCAGTGTTGCTATGGACGGTACCCCTCTGTTGATAAATCCCCTGGCAGCTTTTAGCAATTATGTTGTTATGTAGATGATTTGGTAAATCACTTAGCTGGTGATAGTGCTGATAGATTCATTGCTTTCCAAAACTCCTTATCACAGAGTATGTAGAGCACATTTTAGGCTTTGTACTGCCGGTGTAGGTTGCATCTAGTTTGATTCTAGCCGTTTAGCTATGTGCAAGCTAGTTAAAGGAGTTTTCTCTTTTGGGGACAGGAAGGAAAAAATTGTCAGCCTCCTTTCTGAAAGTGTTTGGGTAGTTGTGACTTCTTTTTCCATTCAAAAATACATCTTGCACTTTCAAACTGTCTTATTTTCAGATGATTAATAGTAACTTTTTTTCTTTAGAATGCAAATGCAATTTCAGCGTACATTCATGCTGTATAATACTCCTCTTTGCACAAACTGCTTACCAGACAAATTAAAAAGATAGGTATGTATTTAAAAACCAACCAACCAAACCCAAAATACAGTTTACCTTCTGAAATATTTACATACTCATAGTTGTAGGTGCTTGCAACATATATATGCCAAAGTGGCAGCATTCTGCTTTGCCAAGCGTAAGCAGCTCCCTTTAGCTGTGTGTTACCTGCTGCAAGTAGGAGGAGAAATTGGGCAAGTCGCTAGAACCGTTGCAATGCCTTTGTGTCTCAGCGGTGGTAACCGACACTGAAACAACCCCTCTGAGGTACCTTTTGCAGGGGGATGTTGGGGAATCCCAGGTCCCTGGCAATCGTCGGCATTCCTGTCCAAAGGGTGACTTTTATTAAGAAACGCAGATCCCTTGCTGCCAGTGTGCATATACAAACTGGGCAGACTCCTGACTCCCAGGTGATGCCAGTGGCGTTTTAGCCTGCCGAGTTGTTGAATTCATTAGGGACAATTTCATTTTCTCTAAGGAGACCTGGACGAGATAGTAACACATAGAGATCTTACTCTCCAGGGCTGTGCTGTTTGTGAAGTGATTCACAGCATGTATGGAGTGGATGGAAATTGTTGTCCTGGAAGTGTTCCAGTTTGTTATTATTTTGAAGTCATTTTGCCCAGGCACAAATGCTGATGATTGTATGGGGAGAGCCTCTAAAGTTACAAAGAGTGGAAAGTGAATCTCTCACACCTTAGGTTAGGTTGTAACTACTAAATGACATTTTATTTTGTGGCCAGCTATTCACCTGACTATCCAACCCTCTGTTCTAAATAAAAAAAACAATAAAATAAAATAATCAGGGGACTTTGGCCTGTTACAAGATGGGTTGCTGTTGCAGATGATTATGTAGATCTATTTTACTGTCCGTTCCTAATGCTGAGATTTAGAAAAGCATCTTGATTTTGAACTGCCCAGAAACACAGCCCAAATTGGGAGTAATCATACTGAAACAAATGACTTTTTTTCATCCTATACTTCCTCTATTTCTTCAACTGTTTCCCATAGTATCAGTAGGGTAGGATAGTAGGTTAAATGAATTCTTTTTTTTTTTATTTTATTTTATTTATGCTGTGGTATAACTGCTCTTAGGGACACAGAAGTAAGTTGTTAAGATAACATTCATGTTCTGATTTAGAGCCGGAACCTGCTCCCTTGATGTTAGTGCAAATTAATGGAATTAGAATCAGACCTTTAAAGACTAAGAATAACAAAAAACCCTAAGCCCCAACTGTAGTATCTTAGAGCTGACCAAGTTAAAAATATGAATGAAAAATTGTGACATACGCCTAATCCTCAGCTAATTTTCATAGTGAATGAAATAATCTTCCATGGAGCTATGTGTGGCCAACATGTTATTGTACATCAGGGTCCTATTAATCCATAGATTATTGACAGAGCATATGGTAACTGCTCCTAATCATGCCATATACAACACGTTTTTATCTTTGTATTGTTTAAAACTACATTCTAATGTGTCACTGGGGATATATGTAGTCTTGGAAAAACTGTTTGTGCTGTGGTATTTGCTGGCAATATGGTATGAGGCTAGAATGTACGCTAGATGTACAAATTACGTATGCTGCAGAATTTGCAGAATTTATGAATTTGCATTTTAAAATACTTGTCATTTCTGGAAATACCCCGAGGTGTAACTGTCCGCAACTTCCCTCTACTAAGTAATTATTAAATATTTGCTTTCAAAGCTGAATCATTAAGCAGCTGAGGAGTGGGTTTCCCAGCTAGTGATTTTAAAACCTTGCAGTCAGAACTGTGACCCAGAAAGTTTTTTTTTTTTAACATTATTGCTATCCTGTTCATTAATAACATGTGAAGTACTGAAGCCTGTTAGCTGAATGCCCTGCCTCCCCTGGTGCAGTTTATTACCCTGCCTTTTAGAAAAAGTGATAGCAGAAGGTGCATGCAAAATCACACCCAAATTTGGTTTAATCTAGAGATACTTTACCTGGCATCAGTTGCCCAAAGAGAAAAAAAGTTGCTCACACCTCTACTTGGAGCTACCTATTGCACATGTGAGCCCTTGGGAGTAGGGGTTCAAACCCTGGGAGAGCAGAGTGGCATCTGTCCTTCCCCGGGGTGACATTTTGGAGGCCGGGGGTATGGGAGTGCCAGGGGTCATGCACCTGAAAGCTGGGGCCTTGCCTGCCTGTGTGCTGTTGAGGGACGGGGAACTGCCCGGGGACGGGCGACCAGATTTTCATTTTTCCCATCTGCCCCTGCTTGCCCTTTGCTGTTGTGTTTCGGTGGGGCCGATTTCTTTTCTGTAGGATACCTGCGGGATTTTTGTGGGATTAATAGAAGTGCATTTGTTGCACCTGTACCTTACTCCTGTGGAAGTCCCACTAGCTTTAGGGATAAATCCATCCCCCACCTTAAGCAAGTCCACTGCATTTTGGGCATTTGACTTCCCCAGGCAGCTGCAGGGCAGGAGTGTTTCCTGCCCTTGCTCCACCCTTGAGCGAGCTACGCCGTGTTTGCAGTGAGCGCCTGTTAGCTCTCAAATAATATCCATGTCTTTTCTGCAAACTCCCTCTTTCCCAGGCCGGCGAGATGCTGGTGGTGGGGCCTGCTGGGCCTCTCCTGAAGCCCCAGGTGCCAGGGAAGGCCCTGGGCTTGCCCCTGGCTGCAGGCCTCCCGGACAAACACCACCACCCGCGTCTCCTCAAGCGCCCGTGGGCCCGCGCTCGAGGCTGACCGCTTCCCCTGCCCTGCCTGCCTTTCTGAGCCCCAGCCCCTCCGCGTTTCCTGGAGCGGTGGTGTGTGGGCCTGCGGCCATACGCTCCTGCCGCACCGGAGCAGTGGCTGCCCCTCGCAGGGGGTTTTCCACCGCTCCTGGCTGCTGCGGGGTCAGGTTTATCCCGAGAGTGTGCGTTTGCGGGTGCCCGATGCCAGCGGTGCAGCCATGGCTTGGGGAAGAAGGAGGGATGAGGCACGTGGGGGCTGCCTGCGAGACGGCACACCTTCTGCATGGTTTCAGAATACCTGGAAAATAGTAAGGCAATTAACTGCTAAGCCTGGAGTTTGTTTATATGCACCCCAAATATTGTATAATACCTATAACCCCATTTTTTGCCACCCTTCGGGGTGGCATGGATACAACGGTGCGGCGCCACATGTGCGTGACTGCAGGGAAAGTACCCACCATCGCAATCTTCACCAGAGGCTGCCTACTGCAGAGCGTTGTTGGTTACGCTGGTTAATTGGTTTGCAGCGTAACAGTGGTTTTTTAGTTTGTACTCTGTGGTGGCAATAGTGACCAGGCACTGTGGTGTGTGGATGCCTGAGAGCCTGTCTCTGAAGAGCAGTCACGCAGGGAGGGAAGCTGGCTGTCAGCCGGCGCCCAGTCACTCTGTGGGGGGCTTAACATTTACTGGGAAAACCATAGGGAGCTTGCAAATGGAAAAAGATTGAAAGCCTGCTCAGTCTTTCTGCAGGTGAAGTGAGCTCATGAAGTTATCTTTTTGGTTGTGCTGATTGTTTTGTAGATTATTAATTATATTTTTTTTCATTTTCACATAATTTCTCTTGCTTCTTTCCTGTACATTTTCAGTCGATGGATAGCTCTGACTCTTTGAATATACGTGAAGTTGTTTAATATCCAAAATTCTTCATTGATCTAATAAATTAATTCAACTGGGTGACTTTGAAAACATGGTAGGGTAGCTTAGTGAATTTATTTAAAAATTAATGTTTAACATACAATACCTTCTGTCAAGTTACCAACCATTCTGGGAGCGGTGTTGTAGTTATGGCTGTTTTCAGAGAACTTCAGAGTTTGCTGGAAAAATTATCATTCCGAGTAAAATATTTTCTGCTTGTTTTCATTATGAAAGGGAATAAATTGTTCCCACATACACTGACAGTAATCCATCCATTCGTCAGACCTTGTAGTAAATGATAATACTCCCCTGACCATTTTTGAGATACTGAAGTGTGGAAGTGGAAAAGCCCTTATTTCATTATTTAGATATATGCAAATAATCCTTTTTTTCCCTTTTTTGCGCTTTCTCTGGCAGCTTTTAAAAAATTCCACTGCACTCCCTGTAGATGGGCCCAAAACAGAAGAAACCAGTCGTGAAAGTTCAGCCTGGTTCACATCTGAGCGTGCTGCCTCTCTTGCCTCATCGCGAATTCACAGCAACCCACTGGCATGATAACGTGGAACGAGCTGCAGAGCCATCCACAACTTTGCTTAGTCTTGAGCAGTCAGGCTGGCAAGAGAGTGGAAAATGCTCTCCAGTGGGAGGTTTGATCCTTAGAAAAGTCTGAAATGGAGCACAGAGTTGTGCTGCATATGGGAGTAAATTCTCGCTCAGATGGGGACGGCCTTGCTTCTGTCCTGTGCCTGTTGGTGCCACGGCGCAGGGCGAGGGAGGAGAAGCAGCAGGTCATGCCCCTGGGGCAGGCAGGAAAGCTGCTGCCCTTCCTAGCTGCGTTCCCCTGATGCTTTGGTGGGCCTTGCCCATGCGTGGTGGCAGGGAGGTGCCCGCTGGGGGTTTGTTCAGGCAGTATTCATCGTGCTAGGACAGCTAGGGCTCATGGAGCCTTGCTGGAGTTCAAGTGAACTGTGTGATTAGTATCATTTTGTCTTCCACTCGGCCTAATAGTACCGGGAGGCTGTTTCTGCTTTGCTTAACTTAATAGAAAAGATATTTTTACTTTCCTACATGTATACCTTATATAGAACATGTGGCGTGGCTTTTTGTCAGGAGACAGCATGAACCGTATTTTCCAGTGTCATGACTGGCAAGTGTGAAATCTGCATCAAAATGCTTTTCCCAAGCATCCTTTAGGCTGACTAGGGAGAAGTACTGTTGGGTGTACAGGGTGCTCATACCTGAGTTCTGGTCCCCACTGGTGTCAAGGGAGTTTTTCCATTGAGTTTGAGTAGTTGAGCTGGGGAAGTGATCTGAGAAATCCTCCAGCCTGAAGGGTGTGAGGTGGGAATGCATGGAAGGAACCCTAAATGATATTAGGGAAGCGGTAGGCTAGGAGAAGGAGGGTCCAATAAAATCAGGTAATAAAACACACCCATAAAACTGCAGGACCTTAAGTTTGAAAGAGTAGCTCTATGCTTACATGCTTGGCACAACTTTCATTTCTAATTTGTCTCCTTCCTTCAGGCTTCCTTTTGCCAGAGAGATGGTCTGTGTGCCTGCTGTCTGCAGCCGGAGAGTCCCTGTCTGGTCATGCCAGTGGTGGCAGAGGTCCAAAGCCAGGGAAGATAATGGAGTCTTCCGTGTAGCAGTCATGGCTCTTGGGTGGTTGTGTTTGGCTGGTTTTCCAGATCATAGACTTAAGGCAGTAGGGCATTAGAAATATTGTAGACTATTAAATATATTGTTGGTGCATTTGGCTGGACTAACTGCTGCTTTTAATAGAGTTCAGATTTGAGATTTTGACAGGGTTTGGACATAAGCTTTGTTCATTTGCATTTGTAAAAGGAAGTTCTTTCATGCTTTGAAGGAAAAAAAATTATGAAGACAGAACTTCAAGTCTCTTCCTTAAATCAAAGTTTTCTGCCTGAAATGGGAACAACTCAGCAGAACAGTTTTAAGTAAACATGGCCATAGCTGCTTATCGGAGACATTGCCATCCTCTCTTCTTACTGTGTTACTTTTTTGTGGTATCCTGGTGTCTCTCAGTCACTAATGTATTTGTTCTCACAGCACCTCCTTCACAGGCATATACTTTTACGTCCATGTGATAGTTGCCACCAAGATTTGAGACTTTGTTTGAAGAGCCCGCTCCAGGAGTGTAGGTTTTCTATCCCTCTGTAGCTGAAATTTTTGAATTGCTGTCTGAAAGGTCTTTCACCCTCCAGACTCCACTTTTCTCTCTCCCTCTGTCATGGCTGCTTCATTCATTATGGGGGGGAAAAAGACAGAGGCAACTGTTCCTGAGTCATCTCAAGTTAGTGTTTAGCACAGAAGAGGATAAACTCTAGGCCAGAGGTGGCAAGTGACAGATGATGTCCAGTTGTAGCCTATGTGTGAATGTGGTATAAACACTGGGAGAATTGCTGAAAATCATGTGTGTATGTGAGAGGGCAAGGAGTTAGGTACTACCCTCTAAAGCTAGTGCCTGAGCATGGGATCACGTTTCTGCTGGTAGGTAGAAAAAACACGCCATACTGTGAAAATGGCTAACTGATATCTAACAGTACAGCTTGGGTGGTTTTTGCCTGTGTCTGTTAAAATACTGTAGGCTCACACCGGGTCTCTTATGCAGGGAGCACTGTCACATGTGATTAACTTCTGTGCACGTAAGTGCTTCCACTGTACTATTAGTTGAAACTTCATTATTAAAAGTAATTTTTATTTAAGTTAATATTTTGCTCTTACGACCTGCTTCTAAAGGACCAATTTGTGTTAATTTGTACATGAACAACAACAAAAAAGTTTTTGTTACTGAATGTAGGATAGTAATTTATTTGATAGGTAAAGTAAAACATTCTGTGATATTTGGTAGTGTACTTCTGTATGTTCTGTAGCATATTCTTTAAAGTAATGGAAGAATAAGAAATGAGAAGTGAGAGAAACTTTTTTGGTTTTTCATGGGAATTAACATTTCTATACATTTGTGAGACTCTAGTATATGTTATTTCTCTTTTTGGCCATGTTATGAGGAATAAATTAAAAAAAAAAAACCAAACAGAGAAAAAGAAGGCTGTGCCTTTCTCTCTGCCAGTTCTGTCATGCTTCAGACAATAGTGCATCAGGACATGGGAAGTGATGTCAGCCATGTTTTTAGTCCTATTTTAAAAATTATACTTCTTGGTGAAATAGTCTCCAAAATTATAAAGCTAGTACACATGCAGATGTAAGTATATTGCACTGCCAGTGTCAATCTAGTACGTAAAGAGCTTCACTACTGTTTGTATCTGTTCTTCTTTCATAATGGGCTGCAACTTGTTTACTAATGCTTGAAAGCATGTACACATCAAATAAATCTCTGGTATTTGGGCCATAGTGTACCAGCATTATGCAAAGGGTAGATTAACCACACTATATTAAGCTATGATCCACTTTACTCTTGATTCCTAGCTATACTAAATCAACCAAACCATCAAAGAACAAAATTAGTGGAAGGGTTCCTCAGACAATAGATTTATTTCCATGTTTATTTGCGTTATTGCTCTGAAAAGGGCAATCAGAAGAGGAAATCTCCTTGGGGCTCAGGGCATTATAAATTAATCATAAGACATGAAGTGAGCTTTAGGGTGTAGAAAACTAGCAAGAGATGCAAATGCTACATTGCTGGATTGTATGGTGCGTACGGTGTTGCTGCAACAGCTGAGACACAATACGCTCGCTGTGACTGCTGGTGCTGTTAATACATAGTCTTTAGCAAGCATTATATGGGCAAATCTGACACAGAATGAATTTGAAACAGTGACTCAAAAGACTTTCCTAACATGAAGCATCTTTACTGCATATCCTTTTAGCTCTTTCCTGTTTTTACTCTGCTCTCTTTCAGTGAAAAGGTCAAGAAAAGCAGTAGCTTGGTGGCTGAATTTTCAGAAGTGCTTTAGAGGAGAGAAAGTGGGGGAACCTCTTAAAGTGGTGTCTTGCTCAGTAAGTTAAGCCTTTTGTTCTTCAGTTAATTTATTTTCACTATTTTTTTTTTTTGTTGAGTCTTATGTATCAGATTAATTAAAGTGACTTTAAAAGTATTTCCAGGCAGGTGCAGAACTCCTCATCCCCACCTCAGTTTTCCCCCTCCCCCAGAGGTATCCTTTGCTGTCAGAAACCTGTCAGCCCACCTTGTTAGACATGGTAGCATTGAGTCAGCTGTGTAGTTTCATAATATGACTGTCCATCTGCACTGAATGTGCTTGGTTGCCATATTCAGGTTCAGAGAATTAGAATACATAGCGTGTGCCTCCTTCTTTTTCACTTTCCCTGCACATGTGTGCACCCACACACTTGAATAATGCTTTCCCTTTGTCATTGCACTCTGAAAGCCACCAGCTGCATTAAGGAGAGATTTTTCAAAGCCCAGAACAGGAGCTTTTGGACTTTCCATAAAGCAGTAAGATACGTATATTTGCTATTGCTATCACAATAAGGAATTAAAAAAAAAAGAAAAAGAAAAAAAAGAAAAAAAAAAAAGGAAAAAAAAGCGAGAAATGTATCCTTTATGGTAACAGATAGAAATGGAGGCATACAGGAATATTTTCTTGATGTAGCTAGAGCCTCAGCTAGTGCTGGTGCCTTACTGTTGATTCAGATTGAAGGTCACAGCCTTAAAAAGTTAAGTGCTGAATATTCAAATTTAATTTATAGCATTAAATTAGGATGGCTTATAAGTTTAACTAGCCTTAAGGGTGCTAAGTATTTCCATCTGAGGCCAAAAGGACTTTCAGCTGGTCAGCAGTTCTTGTGATTGGGCCTGATACTACCTACTGTAATTTTCTTGCATACCTGATATCGCTGCATTTTTTGCAGGTATGAGTTTCTTTGCTCACATCTTTTCATGCCTCATTTGCTAACTCTTCTGTTCTGCAAAATTGGCAGAATGACAGCAGACAACTCCCTCCTCCTTTTGTGTTAGGACTAATCCTTGGGGTTCTTTCTGATGTGTCTCCAGAAATATGTATTCAGCTTAGGCTGAATGCTGACTTAGAAATCTAAAATATGGACAGTGCAGATCGCTTTCTGAGTATTTTCTGTCTCTTAAAAAGAAATTGTTGTAGAGGTGTACATGAACAGTTCCAGAGTTTTAAACTCTCTGTGACATACAAATGTTTTAAAAATACAGATGTACTTTGGCTCATGCCTAAGTGCTTTGCTGAATCTCTACATTTGGCTTCATTTTAGCAGGGCCTGTTGTGGTAAGACAAGGGGTAATGGTTTTAAACTAAAAGAGGGTAGATTTAGACTAGATATGAAGAAGAGATTTTTTACAATGAGGGTGGTGAAACACTGGCACTGGTTGCCCAGAGGTGGTAGATGCCCCATCCCTGAAAACATCCCAGGTTGGACGGGGCTCTGAGCAACCTGATCTAGCTGAAGATGTCCCTGCTCACTGCAAGGGGGTTGGACTAGATGGCCTTTAAAGTTCCCTTCCAACTGCAGAATTCTATGCTTCTACGTAGCATACTTGGAGCTTTACAAATAACAGTTAGATGACCAATCATTTAACAGGTTGTGCTATTTTAGTGCTCTGAATTGTGTTTTTCTGCTTTGGCATGATAGACAGATTTTTATTTTGATTACAGATTATGTGGCTTGTTTTTACTTTGGTCTTTTTTTACTTAACATATGATTTAATTAAAATTTTGTTGCAGTGATTGATAGTTGCTTTATTTGATACTTGTTTATAGGCATTTATTCATTACTTTTTCGGTGTACTGATATTTGTCAGAAGAGAATGATATTATTTCTTTTGTCAATGAAAATGAGGCTATAAATTACTGTAATTTTGGGATACATTTCTAGTATGAGCAAACAGTATTCCCTTGGTGAGTTTTCTGCTACGGAAAACTGGGTTATGCATAATATGTTTTAGAGAAGACCTGTATTCCTGTGAAAAGGAATAGCATTGTGCAACTCCTGGAAACTGTGAGAAGTATCTATATTTATGTATACTTGTATTCAAAGTATGCCTCAGGATTTGCAGTGTTGTTCCTCCTGGTTCATGTAGAGGACTGGAAATGGTTGGTTGCGGGTCCTGTTCCTGATTATTTTTTTAGTTTAAAATTTTGTTTTTCTATGCCAGTTTTTAGGATATGAGATGAATGAATGGTTCAACTCTGTGCATCTTGGTGCAGTCACCTGCCAGGTTCTTCCCAGAGCTGCCCTGCCTCTGCCGCTGGTGCAGCTGCCTTAGGTCTTGAGGTACCCACAGTCACCGAAGATCAAAATGCAAGTCACACAGGTGTGTGACTTAGTATTTTACTGACAACTACAACAGGATTTAGCAAAATTACAACTCAAGAGTAAGCTGTGGGAGGAGAGAGGATATGATCTATTCTTCCCTGCTAAAATCATAGCATTAGCATTCTTGGCAGCCTCCCTGAGCTCCACGGTAACTTCTGGTTTACATTTTAAAAATGCACCAAATAGCATATACTGTTTAATTCCGGGTTGCATTACGCAACAGAAAGCGATTGCCTCAGTGAAGCACATCTGCATTGCGAGAGTCAACTCTCCTGGGAAGAAAGCGCATCTTCTGCAGAAGTTGGGGTGACGTGTGGGCAGGGCATTGCTAGTTTGGCAAGCAGAGGGAGCCAGCGTTGGAAAGCTGCCTCACCTTTCACTTTTCATGGAACTTACCCTTTCTCCCTGTTTCAGGCACCAGCCACTGCCACTTGCTTCTCCTAGTGCTTGTGTGCCCCTGGGGATCTTTCAGGGGTTGATTAAAGCATTAATCTGGGTTCTGAGAGCCATGGTCTTTGCTGCCTGTCTGGTTTGTTTGTGATCCTTGAGCAGGATAGGCTATTAGGGAGCACTAAGGGATGCAAATCAGAAAACATCTGGAATAGCTAAGAAAATGTTTTGTTTTATTTAAAAAAAAACCCCCAGAACAAAACCAAAACCACACCTCTGTGATAGTACCATATTTAACTGATAAGTCAGCAGCAGTTGATGGCAGGTACAAAATTCCTGTCATTTTTTATACTGGGTTTCAGTTTGCTTCTTCCAAGCCTCTCACTTGCTGGAAGCAAAGTCAGGCTCCTCCTGTCTCATTTCAGCTGAAGTTCTTCCTGTCATCCCAAAGCTTGGTTATCAGCCCTCCTTTTCCTCTTACAAGCATGCATTACATTTTTATGGCAGTGTTTAGCAAAGAGTTTCCAACAGCGCCTATGACAATGTAATTGGACTTCTCTGTCTGATAGAAATTACTCCCTCTTTAATGGGGGGCTCTGGATGCTTTCTAACACTGCTTTCTTTGAAGCAGGCTTGGGTGTCTGGTCAGATGGTCTGTACTGTGGGTGCACAGAGTTTCATCAGGCACTATTTGAAGTAGTTATTAATGGTTTGCTGTTAAACTGCAAGACTGGAGTGAGTGAGATTCCCCCGGGGTCTGTCCTGGCTTTGGCAATACTCATTGTTTTCATTATTGAAATGATGGATGGAGCAGAGAGCGCAGTTATTAAATTTACATAGGATAAGAAGCATGGACGGGGCTGCAGGCTCCTTGGAGGGCAGGATTGAAGTTCAGACTGGCCCTGGCTAACTGAAGGAATGGTTTTGGGGGAAAAAAACAGGATACAAACTTAGAAGCACCACACAGGGATAGAAATATCCAGTTGTGTGACACAGGATGGGGAATGGCTGACTCAGTGGTCCTACAGAAGAAGGTTTGTGAGATAGTGTTGGGCTGTGCTGGAGGCAGTTTGGCCTGGTTTAGTTGAATAGGGTGCTAAAAATCACAGCTGGTTCCCAGACCACCAGAGAAACCAGCTTGCAGCGTGTCCTGCTCTCGTGTCCCCTGGGAGCTGGGCTGCCAGTGCTCTGCTGAGTGGGCAGCTTCTCCTTCCTTCCCCTGCCTCCTGCAGCTCCGACTGGAGCTGGTGACCCTGCAGCTCCATTGCGGGTGCCTGCAGGGAAGAGCCCCAGCTCAACTCCTCCCAGGCCTGATCCGGGTGCACAGGACAACACGTCTTGAGAGTCAAGGGGGTCGTAGACCTGAGGCTGTGGGTGTCGTACAGTCATATAAGGAACAAACTTTCCCCATCCCCGCCCCTCCAGAAAACACTGTTTTGGGGTGTGTAAAGAGAAGGCATGAAATAACCTGTCCATTCCAGTGTTGGAAATGGCTCAACATCTAGTTTGGGGCACAACATAGTTAAGAGCCAGCTGGATGGCATCCAGGGAGAAGGCAGTGAAAATGATCAAAGATTTGGAAAACATGACCTGGGAAAGAAGATGAAAGAATTGGGATTGTTTAGTCTACAGGGGAGCAGGCCAGTAACAGACATGATAGCAGTGTTCAAGTATGTCTAAGGTTCCTGTGGGGAAGAAGGGAATAAATTGTACGGCACAACTGCTGGGGTTAGGATGAGAAGGGCTTAATTTGAAGGTGGCAAGACTTAAGTAAACATATAAGAAAGCTTTCAAGGGATAAGGGTATTTTGGTGCTGTAGTCATTTGCCTTTGAGAAAGCTGTGGAAGCATTGTCACTGGAGGTTTTTATAAAACAGACAAACCTCCTCCAGGAATATTTTGGGCATTGCTTTGGGGAAGGAGGTGGAATGCATGGTTCTGAAGGTTGTTTACCAGGAAATAATAAAGAACTTCTTTGTGTGTGTGTGTGTGATCCTGTGAACGTAGGTAATCTCTAATAACCCAACAAATAACTTGGAAGATAGTGGCAATTCATTATTGCAACATATCAGTGGTAAATAGACAGCTGATTTATGCACAAAAGCCGATGATGATGATATCCTTCTGCTCTCTGTTCTAGTTTAAAAAAAACCCCAAACCTGTGAGTAAGCTAATTTTACTGGAACGTTTCAAAAGGCTGTTCCTGTAAATATATTACTCTATACAGAAATAGAGGAAGTGATCTTGATTGGCTCTGCTTGTTGAAATACCGTGCAAACACAATCAGTACCTGCTAATACATAGTGTGGCTGTAGTAAAGCCAGCAGTACTCCCTGAGGCACGGGAGTTTTGCACTAGAGCGTGATGTTATATTTTCAACCTAGATGTTCGTGCACTTGCGTACTTCTTTTATGTGGAGTCGGGGAGCAGCCTGAGAAGAACTAGGCTTTAATTACCTCATTGCTATCTATATACATGAGTTATTCTTCTCCATTGTCTCGTTACATTAAGTGCATGAGGCAGCAATTGAAGAATAAACCTCAAACTTGTCCTTTGCTTCTTAAGTCAAAAAGCACTTTGGCAGCTCCTGCAGCCACCGTGATTGCATCTCCCCATGCGTTTGCTGTTCAGTGTATGGGGGTGGCGTGGGGAAAAAGGAGAGGTTCTTCCCCATAGTGTAACCTCCTGCCTTGCAAAATGGCTCGTATGTCCACATGGATATTTTCTTCCTCCTTTTGTTCTCGCTGGAGGATCACCTCCATGACTGTGCCAGTTTCTGCAGGTTACCTGAAGCCTTCTAACTTGGTTTTTGCTGCAGAGCAAAAAGGTTTTTTTGTCTTTTTTGAAACACAGCTTCCCCTGCCCTTGTGGCTGTGCAGGGCAGGGAAGAGGAGGTCAGGGCTGCTATAGCCTGTGGGAACAACCTGGGTGGTGAAGGTGCTACAGGACACCTGTAGGAGAGACTCCAGAGTAGGTAGGGCCAGACAGTTTGTGTCTGGTGAGAGCAGCCAGGCTCCTTGCCTCCTGCTCAGCACAGCTCCCGGCTTGAGAGCCCTGAGGGGTGTTTTGTCACTGTCATCCGGAGACTAGGAGCACTGGCGGAGGCTGGTGCAGAGTCACCATGTGCCCTGCGTGGATTTAGCAAGGCTTATAGTAATCCTGGCAGGATCCACGCTAACTCTGAGCGGTCAGACATCACCACGCGTTCATGTCCCTGGCCTTGCAGCTCCAGTCACGCAGTGCTGTGCTTACACCAAGAAACCTGCTGCTGAGCCAGTCCTGGTGCTTCTGCATCTGGAAGAACTTCCCTGAGCACTCAAGACTTGGTTGAGAGAGGCCATTACCTCTTTGCAAAAGCTTCCTCCTTCCAGCCTGCTGCTATTGCAGGTCTATGTCCTGATCAAGCATGGTAACAAAATGGGGGCATGCATTCGCATGTGCACATACGTGCATATATTTTAACTCTTGCCTTTTTAAAATTTGAAATACTAGCACGCATTTGTCTCTGTCCCAGTGTATCTGCTATGCATCAGCAAACTAACGTTCTTCATCATCTTGAGTGTCCCATCTCATGAGAAATGAATCAGCACTGCTCCTCCTGTGGAGCGGGATTTAAATTGTGACTGAAATCAGCAAGCAGGAAAACTTTGTTAAAATAATCAGCTTCTAAATATTGTTTTGCATTTACTCTTTTTAGTTATTGTCCTTAAAGAAGGGAATGCTTTCAGTACTTGAAATAATTTTGTGTAATTTTTTTTAAACTTGTACTACATTCTATTTCTACAGCTGTTCCTCCAGGAATCTGATCCAATAGATTTCTGTGGGCCTTTAATTTTTCTATTTTTTTTTTTTAAATTTTAATCAGTGGTGTGTTTTCTGCTCACTGTTTACTAGATTGTATTTTTGCATGTGACTTGTATCAGGCTACATTGACATGAGAACGTTCAAGAAAAATGCACAAAAAGGAGGTTTTGAAACATTTCTGTCACGTAATTAAATGCTTCCTTAAAATAGAAGCTGGGAAATAGGAAAAAAAATTAAACTGGTTTTGCCTTAAAATGAAACCATTTTTAAAAGCAACAGTTAATTTTAGTTATTAAGTAATTTTTTTTGTCACAGTATCCTAGAGAGTTTTAGAAATTGTAGATCCTGAACTCTTGCACATCACTTCTGTTAAGCAATTATTTGAAATCCTATTTTCTTACTTTTACAACTTCCAGTTTCTTTCTCCTGTTTGAACTAAGTATTTAACTCAGCCTGCTGAGTGCACTGAAATGAAGAAGATACCCTCTCTGGCCTGGCAGAAGAGACTGCTATTGCAAGCTGCTGCAGCATGTCTGTCAGGCCTGGTTTAAGAAGTGCAGTCAGTAACTGCTGTCAGTTCCAAGGTTTGATTTTCTTTGAGACTTCAGCAGCAAAAACACTGAAATGTTCTTGAAATGTTACTTTTAAAAAAAATTAATTCAAATGGTTTCAATAAATACAGTATTTGAACGTAACATGGATTGTCACAGCCTAGTTTAAAATATGTCTTAATTTATGTACATAAATGCATGAGAGAAGTTATTTATTAGTCTTTTTGCAGAAGGTAGTGATCTAGCTTCACTGTGCCCAGAGGGAGAGAAGAGGGTTGTATAGCAGACCAAGGAGAGGATCAGGATTTGGGGCTTTGCCCTTGTGTTCCCAGTCATGTTCTTGGATCTTGCCAAAGCAACTCTGTTTTTCAAATTCGTCCAGCTGTAAATGAGGAAGTGAGACTTAGCACTGTTGAGAGATTTTAGGATTAAAATCTCTCCCAGGAAAAGGCGAGTAAAATGCTACTTCACCATTTCAATGCCACCATCCCTTCAGGACTGCAACAATGGCTGTTGGTCTCATGGGGGGCAGCAAGCTCGAGGCATGTGTGAATCAAGTGTGATAGCACCGATCACTTGTGGAGTCTATGGGTTTTCTTCTCGGGGAGCTTTGCAAATATGAGCTGAAAGTAAAGATACTAGAGAAACTCATTTTCTTTCTCTAGTGTGTGTATGAAAGGCCAGTTCATGGAAACTGGGGATGAAATTAAGGATGTGGTGCTGAGGTAAATCTTCAGGTGATTCCCCCACTTCCATCTCTCTTAGCCATGACTTCTTTTGCTTTGCACACTTACTGGTATTGCTCCTGGTCACAGTTCACAGGGGGAGTAGTTATTGCTCCTGGCATGTACTGTGCTGGTTAACTCCTGGCAACATGAACTCTGTGCTCTATCACACTTACACCTTTGCCTTCTGCTCTCCTAGCTCGACACCTGTTGTCAGCCACCTTTGATGCAGGGTGGCACCCTCGTGTAGCCATGTCTTGCACCTTGGGTTAGATGGATGAGCGCATCTCATGGCTGCTTTTGAAAGCAGATGTGCAGATGTGTGTGTATTGCCAGCAGGCTGTGGCTGAGAGATGTAGGAACCTTTTTGCAGAACTATCAATTATGGTTTGTCATTGATTTGTCACCGTTCAGCAGCCTCAGTGCTGACAGCCTGAGAGCCCCATGGTGGGACTTACGTAGGTGCAGCACTTTCTGCAGGCTGAGAAAGTCCTTGCTGAGCTTAGGTCTGAGTTTTGATCATAATTTGTCACTAATTGTCTTCGGGTTAGCAGGCACTCTCTGTCCACATGCAAATTGTGCAGTGCGTTTCAGGAATCGCCTGCAGAATGTATAGAAGGACTCTCATCATGAGTTCAAAGAAAATCAAAGAGCCCACGGAGTGTTGAAACCAGCAGTAAGATGTGTATAAGGGTCTCTCTGCATGGCCCAGACCCCCCAAGGTGTAATGGAAAGATTAGACTGGGGCGGGGGAAAGGTGTGCGTCAGCTTGCATGAATCCTTTGGAATCCTTCCGCGCCATGAATTCCATTGCATTTTTGTTTTTTTTTTAAAGAAATTGCTAGTGGAAGCTGTAATCGGGAGTATGTTTGTTTATAGAGCTGCAAGGGGGATGCCAACACAGTGACTTGTGGTTGCGGACTGATTCACGGCTGCTGCAGCCAGTGAATGGTGGGCAGGGTGGGGTGGATTTCAGGAGCAGGAGAGACACTAACTGCAGGCGGCTAAGAGGGACCTTCTGCGTACGAGTGAAGAAAGCAGCTCCTCTGCAGGCAGGCCAGAAAATGGAAGTAGCAGCTAGCAAAGCCTCTAGACAAGATTAAAACTGACAGGAAATGAAAACTAACTTCACTGTTTTTCTTACAGGCTGACTGCCTTCCTCCTTCGCTAATGCTCACGATGTCCGTAGGAGAGCAGTTCCCCTACCTACTTCTTGGAAGGCGCACGCTCGGGTTAAAGTGCATGACCAAAGTGCAGAGCCAAGCTCTGCTGTCAGTGGGGCTGCATAAGCCTTGGCTCTTGGTCCCGCTTTATTTTAGACGTGCAGTTACTGTCATTATCTCCGTAAAGCTGCATTTGAAAGCAAGGACGTGTGTAAAGAAGGAACGCTCTTTCCTGTCTCTGTCTCTCTCTCTCTGCCTGTTAATCTGTTACAACAGATCTGTTGCTGTGCAGAGTGTGTTAGGCTCAGCAACTGCTCTTCCTCGGCATACCTGCCAACTTTTGAAATCTATAAATAAGGATGTTTGGAGCAGAGGGAATAGACACACCTTCTAACTCCATTGAAATACTTGGACACAACATGCTTATTTTGGCAGGACAGATTGGGAAAAATGAAATATATATATTTTGCTAGAATATAGGGACTAGCTCTCCCAAATAGAACAGCTGGCATGTATATGTGACTAAAGCAGATTTGCTTAGATTTATGCTAGTCATGCTATGAGCTGCACTAAAAGAAAATGAAACAAGTCATCTTTCATCCCCCTCAAAAGCAGACCTTTGCCAAGGTTTGTTCCTTAGAAATTAGATGAACCTGATGAAGCAGGATCTTGTGTCTAAAAATAGAGCATTTTACCTTCCTTCTTGCCCCTTGCAGGCACGGCATAATTTTACCTCAGCCAAGAAGTGAGATGAAAGGGGATTTGAGCTTTGCCTTATGTCTGTGTCCTCTTTTGAGCTGGTGACAGACGACCCTCATCTTTCCTGACTAGGTTCAAAAGTGCAGACAGTAGGAAGCCTGACAGCAAAGAACCACCGTTACAGGTTGTTCATGTGCAGCATAATTAATAATAATGTATTATTATAAATTATGACAAGCATAATTTAATTCAGGGCAGCAGCTGCATTTTGCAGGTAATGTGGCCTTCGGTATGACTGTATGGTTTCTGCTAACCAAGAACATGATGCTTGGTCTCTTGGGGCTAAATGTTCTGCTCTTGAAGCAAAACGGGGTTTGCAATCCTGAACGAAAAGATGGAGCTTGGAACCTGAATTTTGCAAAGCCACCCGAGCTGCAGGTACACCGGAGCATAGCTCCGCAGATAGCCCCAGCTGCTCTTTTGGCTTCTCGAGACACGTGTGAGCTGGGTGGCTGCGGCTGCCTCCCGGCTCTGCAGGTGCGTGCTGGGGAGGCAGAAAGGGGCTGGGGGGGCTGCAGTGCTGCAGCCTCCTGCCCTCGGCGCTCACCAGGAAGGCAGAGTCTGACTAGCAGGAACAGAAAAGCTGGCCGTCGGCCAGGATGAATGCCATGATCCCAGTGACAGCTTCCTTCCCCCTTCTCTTCCTCCCCACCCTGAGTGGTTTGGAGGGTTGTGTCCCAGGGCGCTCGTCAGGGTGTGTGTGTGTTGGGGGGGGGTGTGCTGTTGCTTTGCCTTTCTGTGCTTTTTTTGCATGTGGATCTGTCTGCACCTGTTTGCCAGCTGCTTTTCTAACCTCTGTGCGCGGCGGTCTTTGATTCACGGGATCGCAAGCGTACGAACCAGCGCGCGGCAGCTTGGCATAACCATTTCATTAGAGGAAAAGAGGCCTGTGTCCTGCAGGGTTGTTTTAGTAAAGACATGTCCCATCTGCTGCTTCTTATCACCCTTTTTATCTGTGCTGCTGACTCATGCAGTGTGGTCTACTCAGCTTTCCATTCCAGTCACATCACACTTTTGAGTTACCTTTACTATGACTCACGCTTGTTTTTTCACTTGGCAAGTGTCGAGCCAAAAACAACCTGGTCTTGTCCTTCTTTTGTGTTCTGTCCTATCCTACCCTTTACCTCCAAGTTCCTGTCCCTCTGTCATAATCTTGTTCTTCCCCTGAAGTAAACCACCTGTAACAAAGTTTTAAGCTGTGTAATTTTGTCTTTCATAGCATCTCTACACTGTGTACCTGAGGCTAGTGAGACTGCCAGGCTTGTCCTAAAATATGTTCGTTCCTCTTACTTGCCTTCACAGATATGTTTGGTGGAGAATTTTTTTTTTTTTAAATTGTTTCCCCTGTTTAAAGAAAAAGCATGTTTATTAATGTTTTGGTGTGAAATTTTGCACTGGGGCACGTGCATCTTTCATGTCTTGTTATGTAGTATACGCACACAGATCTGAAGTCTCTTGATTTCAAATTTGCCTGCCTGTTGGGCTAATGAGACCACAGCTTCAGATGACTTGTGCTGAGGTTTCCATGCTTGCTCTGGGCCTGTACTTCTAGAGTCAGCTCGTAGACCAAGGTGTGCAACCTGCGTAGGCAGTCGGTAACTCAGTACACCGAGCTTGAAATGTCCACTTGCTAGTGTATTGTTTCCAGGTTGAAGAGGATGATTGGGTTGTGCTACTGAAGGCTTGATATTTCCTTGCTTTTGGTGAGGGGAATTTTGCCAGCGTTTTCCTTGTGGACAGATTTGTGACCATTTGGCCCTTTTCAGTGCTGAGATCTCTAAATCCTTTTCACAGGAGAGCCTGGTATGTGCTCCACTGAGGACAGATGATTGGCAAAGGTTGCTGTACAGGTAAACTGATGCTGAGTTCTGTATCTTACTGTCCTGTCCCTTGGTCATGTCAAACTTCTGCTAAAACTGGCAGTCTGGTTGAAATCTGTTTGCCTTGAATAAACCTTGTAGAATTCAGCTTGTATATTGCTGTTGTGATAACTACTTTGATATGATAGAAATTGGCCTATAAAGAAAGGACTAAAATTCTAGGGAAAAGTTTTAGGACAGGAAGGCAGGGGTAATGCCAGATTTTTTTTTTTTCCAAAAAAAAAAAATTCCTCTTACTGTTCTAACAAAACTAGGCAGGTTTAGATTGCTGTGTCAATTTCTTTTTTTAGGAACAAAATTAGAATTTTTTTTAATTGGGGCTCACATAAATGGTGAGAATGCACATCTGTCTCTTTTAGACCTGTATGTAGAAAACCCTTTTTAATATTAAACGTGTTAGATTTTTTTGGACCAAGCTACTTAAAACTTTTCCAAAGGGTAAGTGCATCGTAGATTAATCTGTGCCCTTGGACGTAGCCTTTGAAGCAGCACCACCTGATCGAGCAGACTCTCCAGTCCCGTCTCAGCAATCTGACATGGAGGAAAGTCCCTTCTGTACCTGATCTGCAGGGGGTTCGATTGGTTAGAGACTTGGTAACTCCCTCCTGTGGAGGGCACCAGACTGCATTTCAGCATTTCCCTGGTGGTGTGTATGCTGAACAATGGCTTGGATGGATTGTGCCCTTTGCTGCTGGCAGCTTGGCCTGGAAATATCAGGGGATATGTGGTGAGTGTGGAAGCTTTGCCCTTCCAAGCTTGTGGGACTGGCCAGCCGTTAGCTTTGGTCTCTGGGCAAGTATGTCATGTCCTCTCCTGTTCCCATCTCTCTTCCCTATTTAGCTTGAAAACTTCATGGTTCTGTGAATTGCTATTGCTGGTTGTCCCTGTCGGTGTGCTGCCAAGCTTTGTTGGTCCCTGGTGTAAATAAATGGGGCTAATCATGATCGTAAGCAAAATATTCCATTGTTTCTGAGAAGCATCTTGTTTTCTTGTGAGCCTAAAGTAATATGCTCCATAACTCCAAACCACAAATGTACAGCCCTCCCGCCCAACATGTGGCATCTGAAACAGGGATTGCTCGCTTGAGTCCTTGACCTTTAGAGGTTTTGCCTTTGTGAGAACATGACCGCAGATGGCATATATATGGTGCCGTCCCTGACCTGCTGCAAATGGTGCTGAGGTACATCATGGGCACACAACGTGGTGCAAAGGAGATCGGTGCTTATCGACGGAGGTCCGTGTGCCTCGCAGCCATGCGCCATGACTACACCATTGGGAAGACGGTGACGTGTGGAGACTTCTCCATTTTCTGATTTCACTCAGGGCGTGAGGGAGGAAGTGTGGGTGTGCAGGCGGCCACTGCTATGTCCTTCTGCCGGTTACTGCTGGGTGGCTCTCGCCTCGGCGGGAGCAAGGTAGTACACCTTCTGCCTCGGGACACTAGGCAAGATGGGTACAGGCTTGGGTTTACTCAGTGGCTCGTTTTACCGTATGCAAAATAGATGTGCAATGATACCTGCCTTTGTTGTGGAATTGAGGCTTAATTAATTAATTAATTGATGTTCGCTAAATGCCTTGAGATCCAAGAATCACTGCATATGCCCCAGAGCAGCAGCAACACTTTGAGGTTGGAGAACCATCTCCTCTCCCATGATGAGGTTTCCCAAAAGGAGAGGCTCCAGCCCCTGCCTCCCCGGCTCCTCTCCCGTTTTTTTTGGATGAAGCAGTGCCATGCTGTGCGTTAATTGTATAGCTTGGTCCCTCCGACTTCTGCCTAAATAAATAAATAAATAAACTGATGTGCTTAATGCAGTCAGCACGTAGGGCACTTGCCAAAAGAATTTCACAAAGCAGCAGAGCTGGGTTGCCAAATGTCATGTCTTTTATAGAAAGCATTCTTCAGGAAGCAAAGTTGCACGGGGGGGGGGCGGGGCGGGGAAGAAGAAAATGTTATAAAAACTCTCACTGCAATAAGAAACATTTTCTTCCTCCACAGGGAGAATGTCTGGGCCATGTCATGGTGGGATCAAGGGAGTCTATTTTTATTTCATCTTAAAGGCCCCTCTCTCATTTCTGTTCTGCACTCCCCTTCCCAAAGAGTAACTCTTTACCGTGCTAGCTTGGAGAACTCAGTTTACATTAGCATTCAAGAGCAGGGTTGTGGGATGGTCGTCTTATATGTGAAATGTTTGCCAGTAGATTTTGGGTGGAGAGAAGACTGTTTAAACAGTGTCGGTACCAGAATGTTTATTAGTTTAATATGATTAATGATTGAGGAAAGCAAACAGAGATTTTTTTTTTTTTTTTTTTATTTAAGGGAGCATGGGGGAGGCAACAAAACTTGAACATCAAAAAATAAGACTGTATGTTGTAAATGCACGCGAATGTGTTTTTATTGAGAGTGCTTATATGTACAGTTTATATGTTCAGGTGTGTCTATGTTTAGGTGTGCATTGTGTCACCTTGGCAGGCGTGAGCTGCAAGTGGCTCAACCCTGGTTCTCCTCTGACGAGTGGAGTTTGCTGTGGGATCTGCTGTGTTCAGAGTGCCTCGATATCAAACCCTGTTTGAACCGCACCCCATGACTTGTGGTGGGCTCATAGGAGCAGAGGCAAAGGTGCCCTGGGGTGAGGTGGCCCCTGCCGTGTTCCTCCAGGGGCAAAGGATGCTGGAGGGTGGGTGTGAGCAGGTGGCAGATTGGATCGGGCATTTTGGTTGTCAAGCATTGTGGCCTGTGGGCTGTAGGCTGGGCATGGGTGTCCTGGGTAGCTGGGCTGAGCAGTGAGCGGGGTTTCACCCGCAACTGGCTGCTGCTGCTCAGCTCACTGGGCTGCTTTTTGGTAAAGCCATGGGAGGATGAGTTTTGGAAATCACGCTGTATAGACTCGTAGCATTGCTTCTGTTTATCCGTGTACTTCCAGTTCCTATCTCAAGGCGGTTCTTACAGCTCCAGAGGCCAGAATTTTTTACTCTAAATTAAAGCTTGTTTTGGCAGCGAGTTGTCTGTAAGTGTCTGCTCTCCCTACGGCGCTCCCAGTGCTGTGCACTAACCAGTTGACTTCTTAAGCCTGGTGTGCGCTTACAGTGTAAATGTGGTTCATTGAATTGGTATCAGTAACAGAGAATTGGAGCTATAGTGAAAGTTTACAAAACAGTGCTGAAATTGATTTTCTGAACTTCACCCCTCTACAGTGTTTTAGCTCATGGGAGTTTTTAATAGCATAACATGAGATCATTTTAGGCAGTAACACAGCCTCACAATGCAGTCCTCACATGTTATAGCTGCAAACTTGACAGAATATGAATTTAAACTATATGTAATCCTGTTTCTATCTGTATCTGTCACAATTCATTTGAACTTCCATCAGGGTTACTATGAGGCACTGCAGAATAATTAACACAGTATGCATTAGCCGTATGTTCATTTGTCCTGTATTTTGTCAGGAAGAAATCATCACTAGTAATCTGAAGGGCAGCAAGAGCTGCTGCATTTGGATTCTTAATGCCTGTATTGGAACACCACGGTAACTCATTGGCAATGAGTTAGTAGAGTTAAATAATTTAAAAATGTTGTGAAAAAAGACTTCTTTCCTTCTTCATTTTTCCAGGAGGGAAATTTGAATTCTCTGTGGTGAAAAGCCCACATTTCTGGGCATGGTATCACTGGGGAAGTCCTCGCCACACAGTTGTTTGATAAGGGCTGGCGTTTCTTCCAAGTTGTGCTGTGTCAGAAATAGGGACTGTTTAATCATACTTTTTCTTCCTTCTTGTAATTACACAGTTCTGAAGTCCTGCGCCACTCTTTGGGTTGCAAGAACTGGAATTTTCCCTGCTGCTGGTGTGAGTCCTCGCCCACGTGTCTTGTGTTGTGTGTTGAGCTAATGGGCAAGGAAGGAGAATCCATTAACAGGCTAGTGCAGACTTTGGTGTGCATGGTGGCTTTAAATCTAGAGTGCAAATGTTGTAACATAATTCCCAGATCGGAAGAAAAGCGTTCTGAACCACAATTTCTAGTATGTACTTGTATGACCAGTGCAATGAGATTGTGAATCAATATGGTGTGTATTATATAAGCATGATTTTAGCTTAATTTCTGAATCAATAAGTCACATAGTCCTTGAAATATATGAATGTCAACATGATACTTGCACAAAGAAAGAAAACGTGATGGGGAACCCTTCCATTTATACTTAAGCACAGATGGTGTGGTGATGAGCATGGGAAGAGCTTGAATTGGTCAGAGCTGCACTAACGTAACGCCATGTGCCCGTTCCCTCTCGCTTACTTCTGGAGGTTTTTTCCGTCTGTCTTTTTCATTGCAGATTTATTTATCTTCTCAGCATTTTGCTTACATTGTCAATATAGCAGTGTTTGTTCAGCTCGGACCAGGAGAGGTATTCAATTTTGCAGCTGACGTTTAGTTACAGGGCCACCTTTTAGTCGCTGTGTTAGATTGCTGTTCCTTATGAACAATATCTCACAAGCAATATAACCTACTAACTAAGAGATCTTGGAGAAAACCACCTCTTACTCTGAGTCCCTAGTAAAAGGCAGGTGAAGGCATACAGTGGGCGTTAGGTTATCACTTTTTCTGGAGCTTACATCACTTATTTGAGACATAAGAAACCTCCAAGACTGCATCTGGTTGAAGTTTTTCTTGTAATCTACAACTGTTACTGAAGTGTGTAGCTTAGCTTGTGTGGATGGCTTTGAATGGATGGCTTTGAATGGATGGCTTTGAATGGAAGGCTTTGAGCAACCTGATCTAGTGAAAGATGTCCCTGCCCATGGTAGGGAAGGGGTTGGAATAGGTGATCTTTAAATGTCTCTTCCAACCCAAACTGTTCTGTGATTCTCTGGATCTCTAAGAAGTTTTTACTTTTTTTCTCCAGTGCAAGGATTTCCTTTGCCTATTCTCAATAGTTACTCTTTTACTCCTAGGAGCAGAAGGTACTGTGTCTGTGAATGTTTTGACACTCGTTGCTTTAGTTCTTGAGTCACGACTTACGTAAGTCTCTTGAGTAGGTTTCAGGTTGCTATTTAGAGGTGATGATATGCTTCTTGTGGAGATACCATGGAGGCAAGGAGCTTTAGGCATTGATTGTATTTCTTTCTTTATCCTTTTCTCATTATTTTTGATACTTTTTTGTTTGTATGAATAGTCATGAAAGGCAAAAGGGGAGAAAATGTGTTCGTGGAGAATCCAGTATTTTAAATGCAGATGTAGGCACATAAATAGTTACATTCTGATTTTAAATTTTGCTGGTTATCAGAGTGATTAAAAGAGAACAGAAAAATCACTAGGTATCTCCAGGTGAGTGGCCTCTTGAGTACGAGACCATTGCTGTTAGGGTGCTCAAATATGAATATAGGAAACATAAGTCCAGGTGTTCAGGTTTGAACACTTCATGTAACATTATAAAAAGGGGAAGTGGAAAGAGGAAGAGTTGGGAGGTAAGGAACAAATAATACGGTGGCTTGTGGGGAAGCCTCAGATATTCAAAAACAGTTACTCTAGGCTTAAAAATTTTCAGCTTTTAAAACTATCAACTTCCTGCACCATTTGATTTGACTTTTTGTCATAATCTTTAGGCTTCCCCTTTTCTACTTTACTTTACAGCTCTGTAAGCTAGAAACCTAAGGGGGGAGAGCAAGAGAGAGTGAGCGTGACCTAGAGTCCCACATTATCAAGAATGTGATGGGGGGAGATAAATTTGTGAATACCATGCAAAAAAGTTCAGAACCTGGAACCACTCCAGGTCATGGATGGTCCTGTAAAGTTTCATGTCTTGTTTGTGTAAGATGGTCAGAAAGTTATTTTCTTCTTGTCTCTGAAAGAAAACTGGCTCCAGACCTACTTGAAATCTTGCGGGATTTGCTAAAAATCATGGGAATTGGTTACAAATGTCTAAGTGTTAACTGCTATATTCACCCTGGATAGATGATTGTTTTGGCTCTCTGTCTTCATACTTCTAAACTGATTTCCATTAAAATGCTTGTTTTTAGACTTGTAAAATGTCTTTAGAGTCTTCATCAGATTTCTTGAAATTGTCTGTAGGAAAAATACTAGGATCACGTTCTTCATGAAAAATTTTTAGATCGTTTACAGTGTGTAAACTGTGTGTATAAATATTCATCAGAAGGACAAACCACTTTTCATCATGAGCATTTTGCTTTGTTCAGTAGCTTTCTTGTCAAATAGGAATGCAAATTTGGGACACACTGACTTTCTTCTGATATTTTATGCTTGTCATTGTGCACCTGTAGGATACTTGTTTGACTTGTGAGTGAAATACTGTGTATGGTTGTAGGAAGAGTTATATTCAGCATTTTAAGGACTCTGTTATGTACAAACCTGATCTTTAACACGTAGTTTCTTTCTGTTTACAATGATAGGTGCATTGCTCTGTGGTACTAGGACAACTTTCAGTTTTTTGATAGTAGTAGTGATCTTTGCTTGCCTTGCTACAAATATGCTGAGTGGGCTTTTCAGGGATGGGATTTACCGATTACTTTATCAAGTTCTGCAAACAATATCTGATTTAATAATTTGCTTTCTGCTTGTAAGTACACATTACTTTTTTTTGGTAATGCCTTCAGAACTTCTCAGTTCATTATCAACTCTCAGAACATAATTTTAGGAATAATGTGTATCCTGACTGGTTATAACAAGGCTGAAATTCCATCTTGGGTTCTGGTGTCATCACAGAACCAGGATGGAATTACAGCTTTAATTTATGTACTATGGGGGATACATTATTTATTACCGTGCATTAGAAAATGTTAATCTCTGCTTGTGTTGCAAGGCTATCCTACTGCTCTGAGTCTCCAGGAAGTGCTGAGACGTTGTAGAACTACTGTGGATTACAGCTTCATAAAGCTGCCAAAAAGACCATTGCATTATTCAAAAGCTGATAGTGGTGACGAAAATTTACAGAGTCATTATGGGGTTTTTCCTAAATAGTAGAATTCCTACAAGGCTTTAGTTTGCTAAACATGAGCATTTCCTTACCTTTAGTCCCTTTCAAGTGTTTCATTTCACCTGAAGTTGTGATCGGATAAATGTGTTTGAGGAGCATTGTGTTTTGACGACCTTGATTCAACAAAGCACTTTAACCATAGTCAAGCTCCACTGAAGATAATGGAAATTAATCATGTGCTTAATTGGTTTGCTGAATCACTTCTTTAATTTCTACTTCTTTGGTTGTTCATAAAACCTATCTCTTAGCTTGTCCTCTACTTCCCAAAATTGTGTGTGAGTATGTGTGCATGTATGCATGTGCATGCATCCATGAATACAGCGAAGCTGCAGTGGAGCAATACTAGCTAATGGAAAACTGCTGTAGAATTAACTGATTCTTTCTGTTTTCATTCCAGTGACTTTTTTATAAATGTGTTTTGCTCTGATAACATTCCATTTTTATAAGCATTTTCAATACTAGAAAAGTCAGTAATCAAGTTCTGGTATGTAATTACTTGCACTGTGTAACCAGTAACTTCTACAACTATGGCTGTGATGAATTTCAGTCACAGCATTCCTTCACAGCCAGTGTTCACTGGGGTTTAGCCTTTCTACAGGAACTGAGAATTTGTCCATTTTTGTTTTACAGCCTGTGGACATGTGTTTGTACAGAGACCTAGTACCAGCCACTACACCCTACAGCTGTTACTAAGTAACATAACTAACCCATGCCTCTTCAGAAAAAGAATTTGGTATTTTGAGGGTGAGGGGTTGCAATTTTGCATTTGCAACTGCGGTGCCCTGGTTTGTAAAAAAGAGAAAAGAAAAAAAAGAAACAAACCCAAACCCTAAAGGTTTGTAGGAATTCTAATTAATAAGCCCTAGCAAAATATCTTCAAAGTACTCAGCACTATTAGATCTGAAGAAAGGAACTAGATATTTGTAAAAGATCAGACAGATACAATACCTTAAGAAAAGAAGTCACTGATGTAAATTAAGTGAATGCTTTATACTAGTACAAAAGTATTATAAAAAATTAAATACTCCCACTTTCAAAGGTGGCATTTTTATCTAAGGCTCTGATGACACGTATAAACCACACAAGTTTCAGTCTTGTGGGTTATATTGTCACCAGAAGCTCTGACTAATAATAAAGTCAAGTCTTACAAATGCCAGTTGGATATAGTATGACTCTAAATTACTTTTTTTGTTGTTCTATTATTGTCATATGTTTAAGAAAAAAAAGAAGAAAGAAAGTTGCAGTGCCTACTGACTAATTAGACCTAGTGGGGAAGTGTTATCCTGAATTTAATTTGGGTGGCCATATTATAAATCATAGACGTGCAATCTAAAACCCAGTGACAAAGCTGATAATCCCTGAGGTATAAGAATCTTGAAGCTGGTGTAGAGAAAGATGTACAAAACACGCCGGCTGCTCTCCCCCACACAAAATTAAAGTGATTGTCATTTTTGCAGGGAACACCATGGGATTCAGAATTAGAGACATCCACCTCTCCTCAGTTTGAGAGCTGAAGAGATGGATGCAGTTTCTGTGCAGTTTCAGCTCGCTAGAGCTGTATAAATAGATCGCTGGTGCCTTGCAGATCTGTGCGGGACCAATCGCCGTTCCCTTCTACGTCACAAGAAGATGCAGAAGAGCAGTCCTCTGCGACTACCTCTCGTGCTGCTCATACTGAACAGTTAGGTTGGGACTTTGGAAGGCAGAAAGGCTTGCTCAAATGATGTTCTCTGCTCTGAAGGAGTCAGGCGTGAGTCTTATGCAGTTTTAGGCTGGTGTTTTAAAAGACTCATCTGGATCTTAAATGGGACATGGCCTGTGTGCTGGCTTTCTGAATGAGTCGCAGCCTTGGGCGAATCCAGTGTCATGTGAATCAAGATAGTGTATCACATCAACAGAGGGGAAATCAGCTGTTTAGCATTGGGGCAGTTGTTTAATTGTGTTATGATAGGTAAATGAGACTGGAAATAAATATGGAGCAGCATGAATTTTATACATACACCAAAACGTCTTACTTTTCTGCTTGCTTACTCGCTACAAGTATTATTGCCAGTGTTGGGGGAGGAGGGGGCTTTGCTGTAAGTGTGATAGGAGAGGTAGAAATGAGGATGAATGTAAAAGTTTAAGGGTAGATTTCTCAAGGTCCTTAAGCTGCCTGTCTCTCCCTGTGGCTGTAGGGCAAATTATGTTGAGCCATTACAGTCCAAAAGAGTTGGATCTTGCTCCTGGCAGCCAAGGGTGACACCCTGGATGTACATTTCTGCGCATATGTGAAGGACCAAAGCCTCAGTGCTCCTCTGTGAGGAGCATAAGCTGAAAAGCAAGCTGGAGTAGAACGGGGAGAAAGAATGACAGTAGGTTTTAATGTAGGATTGGGGTCCAATAACTTCTTGGCATAGATGCCCAACTCTGGGAAATGAGTCTTAAGGTAGCATTGTTATACATGTAGGAAAGTGTTCCGGCCACCCCTTTGCTCTGTAAGTGCTTCCCTCTTAGCTTGCCTGCAGAGGTCAACTGGAGAGACACGGCTCTGCTCACTCTGGCACAAGGTCAGAGCTGGTCCAAGCTTTGTTCTTCAGAGCGTGAGCTGTTTTCTTGCCGGAATTTTCTTCGAAGATCGGTAAAGATTGGGTAGTCGCATTGTGCTGTGCTGATGCTTGGGGCTGGATTGTGCCTGCCTTGGTGCGTTTGCGTGAGCTTGCGGAGTTGTGTAATTGCAAGTTTATCTGTCGTACAGTGAATGACTGATGGCATAATTTGTGTTTTCAAAATACGTGAGCAACTTAACCTAATCAGGTGGTTTGATAAATATTTCCAGGAGAAAAAAACCAAAGCATTAAGGTAGGGAACAGAGTTACAAACTCCCTTTAATGAGCTGCATATTGTTTGATCATGTTTTTTCATATACATGAGCTTCTGCATGCCAAATTCTAGTAATAATTGGCAGCTACTTCACAGTCCTGGAGAAATAATACTATAAATACTGGAAACAGTAAAAATGAGTGGATGTGTCAGTTTGCCTTTCAGACTACTGTGACTAACAGGTGATTAGTACAAATAGTAGAAGGACCATTTATCCTTCTTGCTCCTGGAAATACCAAGAGAGGAGGGGCTGGGGGAGCAGAGAGGACACATTCAGCTCCTTCAGCCAGTTAACAGTGGTACCGCTGACAGGCTTGGATTACAGTTCTGGCTGTGCGGGTGTTTAATTTGCAAATCTGAGCAGTCCTCACTTCTTGAAGCCCCTGAAGTTAAGCACATAAATGGTTTGGGGCCTGAAAGAGTCTCGTTGGCTCATTCTGGAGATTTTAAAGCAAAACCTTATGATGCAGGAAAACCCCCAAATTACAAGTCTTTTCTCGCTTCCAGTTCATATATGCCAGTAATCTTCAATGCTCCAAAAAGATGCAACAAATTAAAATATTAAATGTTTTTGTGTGCAGATCAGCTGCTGTTATTTTTCAGATACACAAGTTTTAAATAGCAAATGTTAATTTAAGGCAGTTTTTAAGATATATGGAAAGCACTTCTGAAAAAATACTCAAACAAGAGTGAAAGTTTTTTTTTTTTTTTTAATTAAACATTTTTCTGTAGTACAAATGTGTCAATGCTTGGTGAAAACCACACTCACTGGAACTTGGGAGAACAGGGGGAACAGTTCACTTTTTCACAACGAAGTTTTTAATGATAAGGAGATGATCCTGGTAATAACTGTGAAAGGGCCTAGGAAAGTAGTACATTCAGGGGTGGATGAAATCTTTCTACAGAGTTTGGATGTCTTTCTGAAGATGCTACACTGCAAATTTTTGAGCTCAATGCTACTCATATGCAATGGAAGGACGATTCCCACTATGGAGGGGATTCTAGGCTGAAATTGTATGGCCTGTCATGTGGATTAGCATAAGCCTACAGGAGCATAATGGTCATTGCCGGCATTCAAAATCTCTTAATTTTTACTTAAAGCGTTGATTAATCTAGTTTACATTACATTTAAATATATACCTGTATGTTGAGGGACATGCATTTTAGCATAAATATGAGTACTAGTACAGGGAGGTGTGTTTGTAGGTTTTTAGACTTTACTTCTTTTAAAGCAGTTATGTAATTATCATTGCCTTTTTTTTTTAGTAATATATCAGTTACTGAAAGTGGGATGTTGTCTGTTTTGCCCATTTGAAAGAAAGTTGTGCAGTTGGTTTCCTTGCAAACCTCGGTCACCCTGCAAAGACTGGCTGAAGGGTTACTTTCATTTTCTGCAGGACGGTGGTGATGGGAGAGTTACGTGGTGTTGCAGTCACCAGCTGTAGACACTGAAGAGAAACCCTAGGTGTAAGATCGAGGAATGTTGGAAAAGACAGTATAATATTAAAATTCATATTGGGTTGGTGCTGGAAGATGAAACTGTGGAGTGCTAGCTTTGTCATGACACATTTGCAGGCTGAAAGCAGTTTCATCCTAGGTCTGAATAAATGCTGCAGAGATCAGACTTCACTGCAGCCCACGTTAATACGTATGTGTGTATGTAAAGAGGTACAATATCCTAAACAAATTAGAGGTTTGGGGTTTTTTTCTGTTTACAAACTCTTCACCAAAATTAATAACATATGTGGCCATATGCAACATTGTGAATGTTCCATAAACTTAGCTTTGTTCCTGATGTTGTAATTATCTATGTTACATTATGAATCACATTAAGGAAAAATACCTTGTTTTGATCTTCCAGGGGGGAAAAACCCTTTCTCTATCTCGCCTCTCCCCAAAAACCCCAGACACCTACTTGTCCTGTGTCATCTGAAGCAGATTTGAATCTGTTATCTGTACCTAAATCTACAGATACACTTTTCCTGTCTTGCATAGGAACAAAATGTTGTCCCACTTTCTGTAGTGGCAATTTGGTAATATCACAAACAAGTTACAGTAGTAAACTGAATGTGTTAAAGAAGTGGAACAGAGGAAAGATTAGACTTCAATTCCCCAGAAAATATACCTAATATTATTCATAAGCAGAATGCAATTCCCAGTAAGTAAAAGTAAAGCTGTGTTTCAAACCAGCATAAGTAAAATAAACCTCCCTGGGCAAAACTGTGCCTGGATTTGATACTAATGAATCTTGCAGAACTGGCAGTGCAGTTCTGAGTTTTAACATCAGATCCATTTGCTTGCCTTTCTTGCCAGTTCAACATCATTTTTCATGGGCCAAAACAGATATTTTAGTTTGTTTTCTTTCTGGAGCGTGCTCTTTCTCTCTCTCAGTCTCTCTGCAGTAACATTGGAATCCACTGGCCAGCTCCAGCTAAATTTCACAGATGAGTTGAGATCACAAAATTCTTGAACTCCTAACAGTTTTTTGAACCAGGCAGTTGGATATAGGACAATGACAGAAATTAGTTACCTTTCTGAAGGAGGGCTTGCCCATGTTATCACAGATGTGAGAGTGCACTGTGGTGCGAGATGTTGCAGGTGCTCCCAGTGCAGAGCTAGCTCTGCTCAGAGCGTGCGTCTTGCTGTGCATGGGGTCACCTGAATGTCAGAGGCAAACCACAGGAAACCAGCCTTCATGGACTCCACTGCTTATGGGAGTACTTGGTCTTCTAAGGAGGGAGAATAGCCTAACTCTTTTTGCTTCTCCTACATTTTCCTAATAAATGTAGTATTTTTATCTTTTCAGCTTTCCTCTGATCTAAACCAACAGCACATATGCTCTTGTTTCCCATGTTCTGCAGGAGGCAAATGGAGCCTGAGACAAAGTGATGTGACCAGGGCTATATGGGAGACGTAACGTGGTGCTGGCCTGTGCAGCTGAGCTGGGAGGTTAGAGCCCAATCGCTCATCTTTTCTCTCCTGTGTGTAGAGTCACTAGTGAATGCGGTTTAAACACATGGATCAGTTATTAAAGGTCCCGGACCTTCTCAGATGGCTCTTGAAAGTAGGAATTGGACACAAAACCTGCACTGTCTTAAAAATTAACCACATTATGAACCATGTCTCTGGCTTGTTAAATACAAAGAAACAGTTATCTTTGAAGGAAATGAGCACAGATCCACAATGGTTTGAAGAGAGAGGACAAACGGCATGGTAGCAGTCGTGACAGGGCCCAGCTACCCCTGCTGACTTTGCCCTTTTCGTTCATGAAAACAGACAGTGGTGGTGAAGTGAGACTGTGGATTTTACATAGACTTCCTGCATACTTGGTCTTCCTGCTCACAGTGAGCTTGGGGTCCTCTCCTGTGTGGAGGGCCAGTGGAAGGCACATGAAGAAAGAGAGAAGCTGTCAAGAAGTATTCAAGTACTAGGAAAGCATTTCACTTGGCCTTGGCCAGGTCCTCAGCACAGTGGTCAGTGTCACTCTTGCTCATGAATTTGATGCCAGGTCCAGAACAGTTTAGCAGAAGTGGAGCAGATGGAGCAACAAGGTTCAATTGGTTTCCTGCACCAGGAACGCATGGAGGTTTCCATCACAAGCTATGTCTTAGCAACATCCAGTGAAACTCCTGAGCGTTATGCTGTTACTGCTAAGGACAAACAGCTTATGAGGAAAAGATCCTTTTCCCCTTCCTGATGTTTTCAACAAATGTGATGGATTGTGTAGACAGGTGGCTTCTAGCCAGTGGCCTGCAGACCTCTGTGTGGCCTGCAAACCTTCATAGGCTCAGCAGGTACTTCTTAATAGGTGGCAAAAGGTAACTGAGAAAGTTAGACATTGTGTTACCGGATTCTTAGCCTTTCGTGCACTGAGACAAGGTGCAATGACTGTCTGTTTACTCGAATTTGTTATGAGCAATTTCAAGATTTTGGGCGGCTTTTTAATGACATTTGGAAAAAGAATGTAAAATCCACCATGAGAAAAAATACCAGAGGATATTTAACATAAGTTCAGATTACAACATAGTCACCTTAAAAAAGCACTACTGCCTAAAATTGTCTGCTGGCTGTTTTTACAACTAATGCCTAAAACTTATTATTTTTCATGGGGTTTAGTGGGGGAAGAACAGTACTTTTTTCTGTCTTTTTATCCAGTTTGTTTTAGTTTTTCCCTTCTGTAACCATTCTTTATTATTTTGGTGCAAGATTAAGAGAAAATACTTTAAAGAGTAGAAGGACTCATTGTAAAACTACAGAAATTAGGTTAGTTACTGTATTTGAAACTACTTTGATCTATTTTCTCTTCATTGTTAGCTTCAAGATGCTCTTGCTGCTGTGACTATTACACTGATGCAATATTACAGTACATTATAATAATATAATCTTATTTGGTGGCATAAAGATGAATGACAGCAGAATATTTGGTTTTTATGATTATGCCTACATTAGCAAGTAGTGTGGACCAACTGGAGAGTATCTGTATAGTGAAAAACGTGGCGCTGGGCTTGCAAGGTTCACACCAGGCACATTTCAGGGTTGCTTTTACTTCTGAGCAGTCTGGTGCTGCTAATTGTGTGTTCTGAAGAACATGACACTTCTAGTTTAGTTCTTCCCAATAGGAATTCAGTTCGCATGCTCCAGGACCACCCCATAACGCAACCAAAAGCCCAGGCATGACAGATTATCTGGAGACTTGCTTCAAAAGCTACATGCCTGATCTGAACAAAAGTGGTAAGGTAGCTGTGCGCTGTAGGGACCTTCTGCATTTCAGCGATCTGATCTTGTAGTTGTACCAGTTAGTAAAACACATTTCACAATTTTTCTTTCTTAATGTTCTTTCTTCCCTTTTCTTCGTAGTAATTACTGAAAGGGGAAGGTTGGTGTGAGTAGGCCTCGTGAGAAGGAAGGCTGTTTTGAGAAGTCAGAAAGGAGAAACCTTCTACTGAAAGAAGGATTGTATCTTCTTTAAGGAGCTTATACAATGCCAAGTGCACATTAGGTGCATAACCAGTAATGACCCGTGTCTAGCAGTCTGCGCTCGATTTGCTGACAGGAGCGTGCACCACTGGAGGTAGTGCTCATGCCATTAAATTGAAGAGAGTGGTCAGATATTGCACTGAACTCAGGCTGTCAGTCATTGTAAGACACTGGCCGGGCATCCTTTATTTAAAGGTATGTAGGCTCTTTCTAGTGTGTGTCCCAAAGCAGAGAAGGAACATATGGTATGGTGAGATGTAATGTCATGTTATTGTTAGCATGACTTGGAAAAATATATGATGTTACCTAAGAGAGTAGGTGTGAGAGCCAGTCTGGCAGATGTGACAGTCCTGCTTTCTGGATCGGATAGTTGGCAGCCCGAAGAGCCTACTATCAAACCTGGTATTTGCTGAAGTGCTCGTGTTATGATTTGTGCTGAAGAAAAGGAAGTAGAAGCAGAGATGATAGAAGCAGTAGTACAATGGCTGGTTTTCTTTGGGGGGGGGGGGGGGAGGGAAGTCTGGACAAGTAGACTTGCACAAAAGCTTAGTCTTTCTCAGTGTCCCATCTCTCCTTGATTGAAAGAGTAAATTTGGCTACAAAATCTGATTGGCTTTTGTTGCCAACCAACTCGCTGAATCCAGGCAGAAGACAATGTTTCTTCCTCTGCCTGGAAGATTTTAGTTGCTGGCCAGGCTGCTGGCATAGTCCTACTGATCTCAGAAAGTCAAACTAAACTACAGTGGTGCTGGACTGGCTGTGGCTTAGTCAAATTTCTGTTCTAAAAAAAGCTTATGGTCAGACCTCCAAAGTTTCCTGCAACAAAGGTCACCACAGGTTTCTGCTGAAGCGTCCTGTACTCTGTGGCACTGGAGATACATAAATGTATAAGGAATATTGATTGTTCAATCTTTCTAAATAGCAGCAAACAACTGTATCAAAATCCAGTCTTATATAGCTAGAAGGTAGGTGAGCTGGAGTAAGTAAAGCAGACAGTAATAGGAAAAAATACCAGACTTACCTGTCCCAAAGAACGTGACCTTTCTTCTTTTTTCCTAGAGCCCTTGCATTGGAAGAGCTCAGAACGTATCTGGACATTGCAAAGCATGCCATGCTTCATTTTCTCTTTCTAAACTGGTTGTGCACTGTAGCAGAGGCACTCCCTCATTGCTTTTCATGGGCAAAACACTGAAGTATTAGAAAAGGATATTACTGTCCGAGCAAGCTCAGCCAGTGAGAGGGTGGGCGGATGGGATTCAGCTCTTCGTCCCTTGGCTCTGTGTCACCTTTTAATGATAAATGGGCTGCCTCGAGGCACGGGGGCAGTGAGTGTGGGCCGGTAGTCCTTGCTCCAAAAATCATGCGATAAAGTCACTCTCGGCTGTTAAGAAAAGAGGGTAGTTTATGGTGTCTGAGCTTACAAGCAGAAGGCAAGAAAAAGAGTAAATGCCGAGGGAGAACATGTGCCCAAGCCTGCCAGATCCCAGGGAGGCAAGGGGGGCCTGTTCTGTGAAACTTGGGGAAAAAGAGTTCCTGTCCCCATGACAGGAGGTGTGCAGAGTGCCTGGTGCTGCCATTTCTCAGTTCTTTATAGCTAGTCCCAGAAGAAGATTGGATTTTATCACTCTGCTTTGCTCTGATCTGGCCTTGGCTCTGTCCTGGCATGTGTGATAGTCCCGCGGTGGCTATGTCCCACCCCACCCCAGAAGCACATGCCCTGGGGACAGCGAGGGAGGCTGGCAGTCCCATCTGCTGCCCAGGCTGGGAGGTGGGCAAGCCTGCCCCAAATCCAAAAATATAAGCCGAGTCTTCCTCTGTAGTTCGTCCTGGGGTTTAATTTCTTTCTTTACTTGATTCGTTGTTTCCACTGCTATTGTTTTTCATTGTTTTTGATCAGAGTCAAGTCATGCTAACATAGCGAACGTACAAGTTGACTGGAATGGAAAATCAGCTCACTCTGTTCAGCTCCATCAGCCTTTTGAGAGAAGCACCACTGCGAAATTAAGGAAGGCTGGGTGAAAAAAGGAGTACTACTGCTGGCATTATTTTCACTTTTGTGATTATTTGAGTTTTTCTTAAGGTCCCAGGCTGCCAAAGCAAGGGGTATTATCTGTCTCAACTTTCACTGAAAAGCAAAATATTTCTGCCTTCCGAGTGCAGACCAGCACAGCACCTGTTGTGTTCCTATGGCTCGGAAGCCAGAAGGCAGAAAAAAAGACCCCGTGATTTTTGTCCAGCCTCATAGCTTTTGAGGGAGGTACTGCGTTCTGGGGAGATGTGTGCTGACCGACCAACATTTAATTCTTGGGAGTTAGCAGTACAGCATGCTGCAGGTGTGATATGCTGCTATTTTCAGGGGACCCGGGTCAAGTTGGGCTGCTTTGCAGCCAGCAGGGTTAACGCTGCACGTATGGGAAGAGGAAGGGGGATTTGTACTTCAGAATGAGCTTCATTTGGCTCTGCTGGGGGCTAGAGAAGCCAAGCACTGCCTCATTTATTGCACTGGGAAGAATGAAAGAGCTGACAAAAATACTCCTTTAATTTGTTTGAAGCTGCATTCATTTCTCCAGAAGGGGGAGAACAGAGTAGTTGAATGCTGGGAGCAATGTGCCTAATTCAGGACTTCCCTTCCACCCTGACTCGAGCCCAGACACTATGGAGAAAAATCAAGACATTTAGAAAGTGTCTGTCAAATCTACTCACATGTGATTTTGCAAAGTCCAGCTTTATCTGACCGTCGAGTGAGGCTCTGTTCATGCAACTGAATAGTTCTGTATTAAGACTTCACAGCTGGTTTTGGTACCATTCAGGTTACTGACTGAATACCATAAATGCACAGAGGTGCAAGCCATGAGTGGACAGTGACTGCGGGAAGAGCATGCATGTGTATGGCAGGCTCGCTGCTCTGTTCTGATCATGAAATCTGGCTTACAGTATCACAGTGTAGGGAAAAAAAAAAGGGCAGAACCAGTTTAAAGTGTTTTGTGTTTTGCAGTTTTTTTACAAAACTAGAAAACTTCCTCCATCACAGTTAAACCTCTTCATCTGGCAAACCCTGATTTGTTGCTCCTGTTTCTGTAAGGATCAGATGGGTAATGGAAGCTGTACAGCAAATTAATGTATGCTACTTGAGATAGTAAAATGCAGGGCTACAATAGGCCTTTTTTCAGCAGCTGTAAAGCTGTTGTGTGACTACAGTGAATCCATTCAGTCTCCCCCACGCTTGCTGGGAGCGCCCAGGAGAAGGGAGTTGTACTAGTGAAATGACTGTCTAGCAAAACAATTTCAGAGGGACAGGCTGTGAAGTTTCAACCTCACGTGACTTAAGAGATCTATAACTTTGTCCACTTTACCAGATTATCTGCTAAACCAGCATGGATGTTGTGTTCCTTGCATCAGCCCTCTGAGATGGGGGAATACTGTTATCTTTGCTGTAGAAGAAAGGGAAACTGAGACACAGGAAAATTTGGGTTAAGTGATGATGTGCATTAGGAGCCAAACTCTCATACTTTAGCTGCACTGTAGAAGCTCAAGTGTCATTCAGAGCTATTTCAGCCCTTCAGGAAGTGTCACATAGCATTTGCCCATAGGTCATGCAAAAAGCCTGGAGGATAGCTGGGAATCTGTCCCTCAAACAACTTTGTCTTTTTAAACAGAGCATTAAAAATGTAAGTATGTATGTAAGAACAGGAGGATTTTACGCTGATTTTGATCTTAAAATAGAATCCCCGGTCAACTTGTATTTGAGTTGGGGGAAAAAATGAGAGGTAGAACCTAGTTGATTCAGCTGGGTGACACTCTGTAAAATACTCCCTTTAAGACTTTTTCTTAAATTAAGAATGGTTTCTAGGTGGCATGAGTCATGGACAGAGTGTCCTCATTTCGCTTTGAACTTCCAGCCTTCTCTGGATTTGTGTCACAGCTTTAGAGGGCTTTGTCCTCTTCCTGTGAGTCTGTAGGCTTGGCTGTCGCAACCTTTACTCAGGTTGAGTGCGAGCAGGCTCCTTGAAGCAAGCAGCAACACCACGTAAGCGAGAACCAGCTCGGTGGAGTGGGGGAGCAGGGTGTTTTAAATGGAGTATTTTGGATTTGTTTGTACCGTAAGCAGCTCCGGGGAGCAGTCACGTAGGCGCAGCCTCTGTGCACATGTCAAGGGAAGCCTCATCCCCTCTTATATGTGAGTAGGTCTTTGCTTTGAGTTTTGGTTGTTCTCTTTGGGTGTGTGTGGGAATCAACTGTGACGTAGACAGCTGTACTTTCTGAATTTCTGCCCGCTTTTGGAAAAGTTGTATTTTCTGAAGTGCGTACAGCCACAGAAACCTGTGCATAATGTCTCTGTTTATTAATTAAAAGCAATGGAAAATACTATTCCGAGCTGTCGGTCTGTCCTAGCTGAGGAAGAAAACCAAAGCAATCTGGCTAACATGCACCCAAGGTCAAATCCTGCTCTTTGCTGTTGTGAAAGTTTGTTGACTTCAACAGGGGTAATCACAGGCGTAGCCCCAGGAACGGTTTGTCTTTCAGGCTTTTTACAGAGCAAGAATGAATATAGTTGTTGGTCCTACAAGTTGTTTGCAGAGAAATAACTGGGATGCGTGTAATCCGGAGGGGCCATGCAAATGCAAGTCCGTGCTCTCGGAGGGAAAGTGAACTCTGCACTGGCTGGCAGCGTTTGCTTCTTGTAGCCAGGGGATTTTCCTGCTGACAAAGCCGGGTTTGGAGGTTTACGTACCCAGCCAGCTCCTGGCCTGCCTTGCTGCAGGTATGGGTGAGGGAGGAGGGTGAAATGGGGGGTGGTGAGAAAGTGTTCTGGTAGCAGCACTTGCTGAAAATTCAGAACTCTTCAGACCTTTTTTGGTGATGGTGGAGAATGTCAAAATTGATTGTATTAGGGACCTGCCAGTTTCTGTTACTCATTTGCTTCGTCGCTCCTCCTCCCTTCCTTCCTCTCTTGTCAGCTGAGCTAGGTTGTGTAGTGCTAATGCTGCATTGCTTCTCCAGCACGGCTACTACTTCCCCACGCCGCTACTACAGAAATACTACAGTAACTCAGTGAAGAGTTAAGGAGTTGGCCATATACACATTATTAGTGGTAATAACAGTGGTAGTAATAACAGTAAAACCGATGATTGCTCTCCTGTGTGACAGTTGGATGCTTTACATAATGATTTTTCTTCTGATTTGTATCTCTGGGCTTTTTTCCCTTTTTACCTTCATAAATTGGTGGAGTCTGGCATATACTGGACTGTGCTTTAAATGAATACTTTGTTGTGTACTATCTTACAGATTTTAAAAATAACATGTTTTTGAGTGGTCTAGAATAGTGGGGGTTTGGTTGGTTGTGTGTGGGGGTTTGTTGTTGTTAAGTGCAGCCCACATTCTGCTTCTGCTGGGGGGAGTTACAACACTTGCTTTAGATAATGAAATATACATTGGAGAAAGGTCAGGGATTTCCCCTAAGCCACCCACCAGTTGCTTGAAATGACATTTTCATTCTGAGTGTTTCTTGTTTTGTTTTTGTTTAAGATCCTGGAGCACAGGGAAAGAGTTTTAATGCAAAACATCAGAAAAAAAAGACTGCAACATCTCCTGTGAGAGAGGGGGAAAAAGGAGATTTACCATTACATCTTGAAACACTTATACGATTTGAGGTAAGTCATTGGAGGATCTTGTCATAAGTTACAGTTAGTTTATAATTAAATTAGTCATTACTTGCCTCAGTGTGTCATGATATTTCTATCGAAGGCAATAAAAACAGATGGGCGAGGGAGGGAGAGAACTTTAATGGCAAACCCAGAAACAGTAATAAATACATGTAATGCATTTATCTTTTTGAAAATGGGCCCCATGAAGTCCAATCCCACAAACAGGCAATCATTCTAACATTTATAAGGGTTAAGCCCTGTTTAAATCAATGAGGCTATTCTCCCTGAAAGTTAGGCATGTGCCTAAATATTTCCAAGTTTGGAATCTGTATCATATGGGAAGTCTGTAGAAGAAACCTACTGAAGAACATACAACAAACAGCCAGAAAAATGTATATACAATTCTCTTACTGTTGGTGATAATGTCATGAGTAATCTGATTTTACATCGCTCCCAAGTGATATTTTTGTATTAAATACATAGTTCTCATTTTTATGTTTAAACACCTCATTGAAATACCAAACTTCTTAACAGAGCCTGTAAATTCTACACCAGCTTTAATAATACGTCTGCCTCAATTGCTTCATCAGTGTGTCTTTGAACAAGTAGAGTTAAATATATAAAGAAAATAATGTCCCCTTTCATAACTAGAGTTGCAAATTGCACTTGGATATTTGAATAGCAGCCGAACTAAGAGTTCCCTGACTGAGGCCGAATTGTGTTGTCCTGAGTCAATAATTTTTTTTAATAAAGGCAATTGTGAGTTGCAGAGAAAAGCTCACCTTTTCCCTGTAGAGTCTTCATTTTTTTTGTTTTAATTTCCCATTCGAAAAGAATGACCTCTGAGTCTTTTTTGTCTAGAAAAGAGAAAATTGTTACAGTAGTAAAACTTCTAACCATTGAAAATGCTGCATAAATGAAAAGTAAAAACCACCAGCCTCTTTCTTAAATAAAAATTTTCAGTTATTTACTCTGTTCTGCCCCATGAGTGTGCTGAAGGAGACAAAATTACTGCAGGGAAACCTCAGAATCAAAAGACCCATATAACATGGAAGAAGCAGGAGATACAATCCCACAAATGTGCAGAATATCAAAACCTTTGGCTAGTGGCATTTGCAGACATTTGTTGCTTACCAGGTTTCAGAAGAGAGGAGAGCATAGCTGGCCCCTGGTGCTTGCTTTGTATTTGCTTTGTAGGAATAAAGCTATTAGGTTTCTTTTGAAATCAACAGACTCACTGCAGGGAGCTAAATATTTCCTTTCTGGTCAGTGGACAAGAGCCATTGCTTGGGAAATTGTAATAGTCCCGTAGGCATTTGTACTGATTTATCCAAAAAGTTCAAAACTTTTGCAGATCAGTGTAGCGAACTCCTTCTTATGTGCAGGTCTTGCACTAGGGACTGTGAGCCCAAACAGGAATACAAGACTCTTTCAGTAGGAGTCTGAGACGATTTTTGTAGTTGTGAAATGAGGTATTAATGCAAATGTTTGAAACCACTGCTGTACGGTTTAGAAGCGCTGGTTCTTACCCTCCCCTCTCTTCCCCCATTCTGTGGGTCAGGTGGGGAAACACCTTGCTCTCTGGAGTGAGCCCTGTTTCAGGCGCGGGGTGACAGTCCTGGCCAAACCGGTGAGAGAGGGAGCAGTGCACTGCAGTGACCCATCTGTGGTCATTCTCAGCCCACCTTCGCTTTCTCTCCGTCCTGCTCTCCTGGTGGCAGGCATTCCTCCTCAGCTCTGCAGACCACAAATCAAAATACTTTTATTCCTGTCTTTTTTTCATGGATGTTAGACTGGGATAATGTGCATGATTTTCCTTTCACAACTGCTTTCTTGTTGCTTTCTGAGGAAGCGCCCATTGAAGTTCAGGGGAAGGTATCTTCGTAGCATCTGTGTGGCCTTTATAATCATTTGATCAGCTCTCTGTTGCAGTCACAAAATTCTTGAATCTTTTTTTAGTTTTCTTTGTATCAAAGAGTGCAGGAGCTCATTGGCAGAGTATTAAAAAAAAGGAAGTCCTTTGGTGGCAAAAGACATGTTTTAAGATATACTAAATTATGCCACTGCTCCTGCCCTTTCTTGATTATTTTTTCAGCACGTGAAGAAATAATGCCCCCTTTTATGTGCCCAGAGAAGGTCCTATGGTGTGTGCCAGGGTGGGTGCTGAGCTGAGCAGGCAGAGGGACCGACTTTAATCCTGCCTTGTATTTTTCACTGGGAGCGAATACGGGGGACTGAGCCTGCCCAGATCAAACACATGCCTGTTTTGTTTTGCCTTTCTCTGCTCTTCTTTCAGCTGTCAGCGTGCCATGTTCAGATGGCAGTGATCAGTCACAAATTGTCCCCCATCCATGCTCCTCAGCTTTCCTAAACCATTAGTTCCGTGGAGCTCTTCAACAAAGATGGCACCAGTTTGATTTCGCCCCCCCGCCCCAGCTAATGGAAAAAGAGGTTGTTTGTTTGTTTGTGTTTTCCCCTCAAGTCAGCTGCATTAGTTCCCAAAGCAACTTGTGTTAAGTGGAAATGAGGCTTTGATAATATGTGTGCTTGCTGGAGACTTGCTTAGATTTTTAAAATTTTTTTCTCCCCTGTATATGGATCTTTTCAATGGGGCGCCTGTATTGTGAATCAGAAAGCACACGGGCTGCCAGGCACAAAATGGAATTGTTCACTTGTTTCTGTAAGTGTGTGTGAGCCTTTGTAAAGAGGAGATGGTGGGGAGAGAGAATGGAGACCTTTGCTGTGGGGAGCTGGGAGAGTGCAGTCGCACAGCCCAGGACACCGCTGCGGTGGGATGTGGCCATGCCTGTGCCGCTGCTGACATGCCCATTCTGCTCAGCTCTCGTGGGCATTACCTGGGACTCGCACCGCTTAACATGTTGCGTGAAAATGGGTGAAGCTTACGCAGCTATTGACTATGCTGGCTATAAACCACATAAGGCAAAGTATTCAAAAGCTGTAGTATTTCCAACTCTTTCTTAAAACCATGTGCATTGCCTTTCAAAAGAGTGATGTAAATATGAACCATGCCAATACTGTGCTTCCTCACTGTGAGGCTATTTATTATAAAGGACGTATGGTACAAGTCATTTTAGTATGGAGTAGATAAGAGCTTGAACCAAAGCCTTGGATCCAAGCCCACCAGCAGCTTTGCAAAAGGCAGGATCCAGATCTGAAGTCAGTGGTTCACACAGTTTCTAGTAGAGAGTGGTTTCAACTTGCTCCATAAAATGGGAGCAGCCAGAAGTTTTAAATTGAGGCTTTTAAACAAGTTCTTGCCTTTTTCTCACCCACCGTTCTCCTCTGCCTTAGAAGGTTATTGTGAAAGCACATCAGCTATTTTCTCCAAGCCACTATAGCCAGAACACACCAACTCAGGGAGTGGAGAGGGGCCTCTGTGGTGGTTACCGTTCTACAGCCATATGCTTTTTTTTGAGAGGAATTTTTCTTCTGAGGAGTGAGACCTCCCTTCTGGATGAAGGTCGTTGGAGTCACGATGGAGGCTTAGGAGGTAGGACTTTGAAGTTTCACAGACACCAAGAAACAGTTGATCAGCGTGGCATGCTGCCAACCAGGCCACAGTGTCTGGACTCCCCACCTCCTAAAAAGCCCTCTCTCGTGATACCATAGCTGAATTACAGACATGAAAAATTACAGCATTGTGGACAAGAAATTCATAAAATGTAAACTTTTCTTTCCTTGCTAGAAATGGGACTATGTTCTTATTTTTCCCCTTTCTCCTTTGCCCTTGGACACAATATTTTTTAGGGCTTTTCAACCTCTAGCTGTGCATTTACTAGAGAGGCATCTGATTATGTGTTACTTTACACATCTGTTACATACGTCAGAGAGTCAAATCCAGCACCTGGAGACTTTACATGGATTTGCAGCACTCCCTGTGGGACTTTGAATCCATAAGCCAATGAATGGCTTATGAGGATGCAAAAATGCAGTATTTCAATTTACTGCATATATTTATGCAATAAACTGCAGTAATATTACATATATATACTACAGTCCCCTTTGTGTTTGGCAGAGAAAAGCTGGCATGGGAAAGACAAGAAGTGCTGGTGAACTGGGAAGTATTTAGGTATGGCAGTTGATTTGCTCTGTCCTAAAAACATCATCTTTCTTGTTGACAGTATGAAAAACAGTTTTCGTGATGATTCAAACATCTAGTGGGCTAGAGATAGTGCCCAAACAATGTTTGTGCATTTCAAACTTAATTTCAGAGCTGTTGGACTGTGGGGAGATGCCAAATACCTGAGGCAGCATTGATAGCTGAGGCAAAGTTCAGGCTTTGCAGTTTTGTCCGGAGAATCTATACTGTTTGCGCCTGGTATAGGAAGCATGAGTTAAAATCAGTATCTTTTCTTTGAACAGCATTTTCTTCTCCACTAACCTCGCTGTTCAGAGTTCTGCATTTCTTTTCCTCTGGTTGCTAATTCTGCAAGTGCATAAAGTTTGGAGAAAACATGTGGCTGGCTCCTTAGCTGATCTTTTCACATGATCCATGTAGAAACCGAATGTGATAGACAGTATTTCTACAGATAATGAGCTGAGACTTCTTTGCGTGCTCTGCATGCCAGTGAGCAGACAGACTTAATTGTAACTTTTTGGATTTTTCTGTTTGCCCTGGTGTGACTGTGCTCTGTGCTGGTGGTCCTTGGGTAGAGTGGTTGAGAAGAGCGTCGCTGAAAAACTTGTGTGCACGTCGTCTCCTGTTTGCTGGTACGTAGCAGAGCAACTGTGCTTGCCATCTAGGGAGGCGAATGATAGCCATTGTAATGGCAACATATGTCAACCCATGCTGGGGAACCTCTTTCTAGCCCACCGTTAAAACCTGTTGGCAGAGTGTTAGAGGGGGGCCGGGCAACACAGGGGTTAGCGCAGAGGAGCTAGAATGGGGGAGATTTTATTGAATCCAGGACACTGTGAAAATGCAAATTTGGCAGAAGGCACACTACAGCAAGAGGGTGAACGCTGAGCGAGCTCGGTCCTTTGTGCCCTGACACAGAGTGGAGCCATGGGTGTGAGGAGAAGCCGTCCCAAGGGCTCGTCAACCTTGCGGCCCGCTCACCCCCTGCAGTGGGGAGTCCTTCGGCAGCCGGCCGCCCTCTCCTTCCCTGGCTCGCTGCGACGTGGTTGCTGTGGGCCGGGTGCTGCAGCTGCTTTGTTTGAAATGATAATATTTTACGCTGTTACTGTGGAATACTGCAGTATCTTTTGTAATTACGGGCTGCATGCCAGTAATGTACAATAACATTTTGCTCTTCCTGTGCTGTGGCTACTGTAGGCATTCGTTCCAATTTGGGCTGCATTTGCAGTACGTGGTATTTATTTTTTTTCTAGACCCTGCTCGTTATCTATTGTGAATATTTTTGGATTATTCATTTCTACCCACGTCTGTCTGTACAAATCTATCTCAGAAAGCTCTTCAGAGAGTGGCTATCTCCGTTGAACAAGCAATTGTTGTGGCTTTTACAGAATTACGTTCTTTTGAAAGTATGAGGCAAGAATGAGATGAAAATGAAGATGAAAATTGCTTTGTAAGTTTAAAAATGGCTATGGTTTTAAAAATGTTTGAGGCGGATACAAGGCTAAGCCTTTCTTTGACTCATGGTAAGCATATTTAGCGCTGAGGTCCTGGTCTGCACTAAGCTGTAGGTGCAGAAAAATCCCAGAGGTGCAGAAACCTCTGTGATAGCAGAATCTTTGGAGGCAGTTACCACTGTCAGAGCCTGTAATGCTTCTCTGCAGTTTTGGTTTTAACTATTAATTTTTTTTTTTTTATTTCCAGAGGAAAGTAATCATAACTTGGAAGATGGTCAGTAGCATTCATGCCAATGATTGTTTATTAACGTTGTCATGGTCTGGAGATGAAATTTTTGTGGAAGGGAAATTAAAGTCCTAGACATCAGACTTCACAGCTAGTCAGCCTGCACGCAGTTTGTTTCTGGAAGGTAGAGGTTGAGTCCAAAAGGAAACGAAGGAGTCACAACACAAAGGAGACAATTAATTTGTTTTCTGGTAAACTTGGAATAAAATACAGTGCGTTATACAAAAAGGATTGCACTTTTCTTGCATGTAATTTTAGTGTCCTTTTACTGTGCTGACTCACCAAACTTCAGTTTCAGTCTGCATTTGGTTTAAATTACCTCAGAGGCCTGCATTTGTACGCTGCTCTGTAAAGTACTTCTCATCTGCAATCCAGACTTTTGTCTTTTTTTTTTTTGTTCGGGGTTTCAACTGACTTACCTTTTTTTCATTTTCAGGTCTCTGTTTTACTAGCATTTGAAACCAATCATTCTGTGTGCTTGCTTGTGCCCTGCGATAGGCAAAAGCCATGTTGCAGCAACAGATAGTACAAGGAGTGAATCACTGCTCTCTGTCTTTCCATTACCTAAACCGCTACGCATAAATATTGCTTTATGTACAATACAGCAGCATGTTTATCTCACTACACTGACGGAACAGTGCTGGAAGTGAATATAATTCTTCTTCTATTACATCTTTAATGAGCTACAATTAAAAATAGTGTGTTGGCATGCCAGAGTAGATGTGTTATTCTCAGAACTTTATTGAAGCCATTTCGGCTGTTAGATTTAGTTGACATTGTGGTGTTCTGAAAACCTTAAGAATTAAACAGCAGAAAAATCTGCTTTGCTAGGTGAAAGTTAACTGGACAGTGAAATTCGTCAACTAAAAAGATTCAGGTCTGTACTAGTAGAGTGTGAAAACCTGATTTTATCTGTCTTTGAGGGTGAATTTTTTACTACATAGGAAAAAAAAAAAATCACAAAGCAGCAGGTTTCTACAAAGCTCCAGTTAGGTCCTAGGTCTCTTGACATCTGTGGCAGCAAGTCTGAGTCACAGATAGCACAAAGCTGTGAAGCCTAATACTCTCAGTATTCAAAAGCACACCTACGTAGGAGTTTAATTTCAAGTGCCTCTTTTAGCTCTGGGTACACCACACCCCCCAACAAAATTTAAGAGTCATTCTTAGAATTTTGCAGAGAAAAATTTTCTCAGCACTTGTGGCTTTGTGAAGGATTGACATCACTTAGAGATCAGAAAATAGCACTGTCAATTTTAGTTTGACGGCATTCCATTCTCTGCTCCAAAAACTTGATGAATAACAATGGATGAGTCAAAGATTTCTTGGAATTTTCTCCCTCCCCCCCGCCTTTTGCAATTCCATTGCCATTTTTAGCATGGAGGGCAGTTTTCCAAAGAATGTCTGTGTGCTTAAACTGTCACTTCTTGAAAATTCAGAACAAAATTGAGTTGTGTCAGATGACAGAAATCGTTGTATGTTTTTATGTATTTTGGTAACGTTACGTGAGCTTTATTGAAGAATCCCCAGTAAAAGGCAGGAGGCGTTTGATACAGAGCTGTTGCATCTCCGCTTCAGCAGCATGGAGATCTCTCTATCATGCCGCTTCGTTATGTTGTGATGAGTTTTTGCTTAATTATTTTCTGTGTTTTAACAGCTGGGCTCAGGGAAGGTGCCTGACAAAACAAATTATCAGTGGATTTGGGAGACTTGGACCAGCTTGAAGAACTTGTTGAACCACAGCATCCTTCTTTGCCTCAGTTTTCTGTGTGAAAAACAAGGATTATGTGTCTCATGTATTTTAGCAGGATGTTGAGAGTAGAAATACTAAGGACAGAGTATTGTGCAGGTACTGCCGTTACCTAAGTGATGTGGTATGTTTAAGATAAGTAGCGTTTTCAGCTGTTCTCAGCAAAATCACTGGCCTTATGATGAGTGAAATTTTTAACTCTGAGTATTGGTTTGTTTTTTTTTTAAATTGCACAAGTATCAGGCATATTCTGACATGTCAGAATGAATGTGTGAAGTATGAAGCTGCTGAAAAGAAATGAGAGGAGGAAACAGATTAAAGTGATCGTAAAGGGAGGATCTGTACATTTTTCTTCCGCAATATATAGCTTGTATTTTACTTAAAATTGGCAAAAAAAAAGAGAAAAGGAGAAAGTGCAAGTGCCCCCTTAAGAGCTGCTGTGTCAAATTTGAAGAATGATTTGAATTCAGTCATTAACTGTGAAATGGAGGGATTTTAGTTCTGCTTTGAATTATGCATCTCAAATTAACCTTAGCTGCAGAGTCTCTGCTGACGCCCCCGTAATGACACATTATTGGTACTAATGGCTTCTTTGTGACTTGAGATACAAACAGACATCCTAGACAGAAACATTTCGGCTTTGAACTAAATAAGACACACGGCATGCATTTCCACCTTGGGTTTCTAGTGACAAAGCTTTCCTCTCCTGGTGGCTGGTGCTCATGAGCTCTTCTTTCCAGCTTCCATGTGCTGCTCCTTGTCCTGGCAGCTGAGGGCAGCTGAGTGAAAACTGCTTTACAAGCTTGGAAGAGCAGGAGAGCAATAAATTTGGAGCCTGGCCAGAAGCTGAGCGTTGTAAGGAACCAGGACAAAGACTGGGGATGTGGGCAGTGGATGGGGAGTGGGAATTTCTGGCAGATGATAATCTCGGGAGGAAAAAGACCCAACATTGTGAGGGAAATGGAGAAGAGATGCCAGGATTTAAGGAGGAAGTTGCTAAATAAGGGAGAGCTGAGATTAACAAATAATGGTAGGGGTTTGTTAACCCTTTATGTGCCCTGCTGACATGAAAAGGGGCTGTATTTTTGGAGCTCTGTGCACTTAAGTCTTCCTTCTGAAGCTCATGGTCATTATTTGAAAAACTCTACATCTACCCAGAATTTCACTCATGGGTTTTGCAGCTTTCTCTGTGCTACTGGTGTCTCTCCTGGGACAAGAGTCATAGTTACTACTTGTGTCGTAGCTACTGGGTGGACAGCCTGTACATGGCTGTGAGTGAGTGAGTGAGAATGGCATAGCCTGGCGAGCTACGTACAGAAGATGCACAGAGTTTTACATGTTGATGAAAAAGGAGGAGTGGTTCAGCAAGGCAGGCCCATAATTTACATCCTGGCTTCTCCTCCCAGAGATACTCACTAGGACATTTTCTCAGTGGGATGTCAAGATGTGGGAAACACGTTCCTGAACTGGGACCCAAGACTTTTAAATAAAAAAAGAAAAAAGTGGATATGCTATACGTCACATTTACTAATGCATTAGAGGTATTTGTATGAATAATTAAAACACCATTTAGGATTGCCACAGTAATAGAACAGAATGTGTTTTGTCATTTTTTTCTGTTCCTTTTTCTTGATTGATGAATTTATTGATTTCTTCCATTAATTTAGAGTAGGTATCCTAAACATTATTGCAAATTAGCAAGGCTCTGCTTTACATTAATAAGCTGTTGAGAGCGCTAATGGAATGAAAAGAAGTCACAATTCAATAATAGAAGTCTGAAAAATTGAGGCCTAGAATGCATATCTAGTATTTTGCATCAAATAGGTTTGTAAAATATTAGAGCCTTTTTGTTTTTCCTAATTGTTAATTCAAAAAAATACTAATTCGAAATTCATTATGAATAGCCTAATAGCACATTGGAAAAAATGGAAAATAAAGGCAACAAGCAACCTCTGATTCTCCATTGTATTTGTAGTTAACCTTAAGCTGGTTGGAGTCAGTGGGAATATGTTGTGCGAATTTGAGGGCAGAACTTCACTCTTAAAGAGACAGTGGTCCTTCTGAAACCATGCATGAAAAAAATAATAAGCTTTTGAAACTGAGGTCTGAAAAACAGACAGGTGTGATCCAAGAGACCTGAAGCAGGAATTGTATTAAATTTCACATGCATGTGCACACAAAATATTTTCATATTTCTTAGCTCAAATTTCTTCAAATTTATGTCTTTCATTTTTCCTTAGTATGTACATTTAATTCATTAACCAGTTTTCTTATATTTTTCCTACCTTCAGAAATACTGGTTTATGAATATGCTAGAATGTATGTTAAATATGAACACTTGACAATTGTTAGGTCAGTGTTGTCATGATCCTTTTTCAGGACTGTGTTTCTCTGTTTTCCAGCTACAATGGACAATTTGTCGTAACACTTGAATTAGTATCATATGTTTTCTTTGGTACTATTGTTTTAGCCATGCTTGGAATATGTGTTTTCATACATATTTTTGGTCCCAGTTTTGGATGCAATAATGTGATGACTGGTGCTGAATGAAACTTCATCCATTGGGTTATGTTATCTTCTGAGTGTTTGTGACGTGTCATGTCTGATGGTGTGCATTGACCTTCTCTTCCTTGTGTGTCTTGCTGTGTACTCTGAGCTTATTTGTCATTGTACACGTTATTGACATCACGGGAATTGTAATTGATGACAAAAAGAACGTAAAATACAGCGTGTGCTTGGGATGCATTTATGTTTTGTCTTTTGTTGTTTGGTTTGGATATGGTGTGTGTTGGGTGTGTTTCTTTTTTTTTTTTCCTCAGCTGAGTGCTTTTTCTTTCCCATTGATGAGGAGTGGGAGGGGAGCAGTGCTGTCAGTCAAGGCCTCTGCTCATCCCCACAAGCTCTGTACTAATAGCAATACACACTTACTTCTTACCTAGCATTTTTCCAAGGCTTTGCAAAAAGGAGCTCATCTTTTGTAGTGTCTTGCAGCTCTTTTGCACGGGTGCCATCCCTGAATGACATTTTGTTTGGGTCAGGGGTTGGCCCTGTGCATTGTTCGTCCTGTTGGCCGCCTCTGTTGGGAAGCAAGGTTGTGCCGTCAGAGACACGTGCTTCTGCCTACCAGCTACCAGCGATGCCCAAACTTTATTGGGGATGAAGAGGTAGTCTGGCTATAGACATGGCCACTCATTAGGCTATGTTTTAGCCCTGATTCTAGGGAATGGTTAATTCCCTGGGCTTAATTTGAGGTGCCTTGCTCTGTTGTCATAATACAAAGTGAGCTATAGAAATTGTCTACTGCACAGGGGGTTGTAGAATAGCTGTCTCAATATGGAAAGTGCTGTATGAAATCATTCCACTTACTGTTGTTACATGTAACACCTACAGTGACTATAAATGAAGGACATTAGAGGGGAAAAAAATCCTATTATTTCAGTTAGTTTACTTTGCGCATATTTGACAGCCGTCTGTGTATAGTCAGTTACATAATTTCCTGGGATAGTCAGATTTCTCTTTATTTGTGTGGCTCTTTCTCTCAGCAATAGGGGAAAGAAAATATATTAAGGATCAGAAAATGTGGCTGTAAAGCCAGGAAAAATTGTCGGCAAGCTCAAGAAGAGATCTAAGTACGTGGAACTGCTTTTAACTCATCTTCCAAAAGCAACTTGATTCCGGAATAACAGTGTCCTTTCGGGCTGCATTTCAAGATTGTGATTGTACTCAGCCAGGAATTATAAGGATCAATAGCAAGCCCAACACATCCTTTCTTTTTGTGACAGGTCCGCTGATTGCCACCAGAGCAATAATAGTGTATTGGTCAGCACAAACACCAGAAGCAGTAATCGTGGATTTTTGTCTCCATCGTAGCATGTGTTTAGGGATATGCTGTTTTTTGTGGTGGATTTGCACCTGTAGTCTGTGGGATAGGAGAGTTGTTTTCCCTGTTCACCTTCCCCTCTCTCTTGCTTTTATGCTTCCACCTTGAGTTGGCGATGGGCTGTTTGGTGTCTTTCCAAGGGCAGGGAGAGCATGCCTAGCCAGAAAGATAAGTGAATAGGTCATTTTGAGACACCAGTGTTTTACAAGGTGTGGTTTTTTTCTGCCTATCCTGCTTAGGAACTAGTAAGGAGCAAGATTTTCCCTGCGTGTGTATCGGGAGCCCTTCTGCGTCGAGGCTGCAGTGGAGCTGAGCATGAGGTCTCTTTTCATCGAGGGAAGGCCCTGTGCTTTTGCTGTGTTTTGGCAGCCTGATGTGGCAGCGAGTCAGTAACCTGTGTGCGTGGTGGTGTGTGGGTTTTTTTTTTTTTTTATCTGCCTTCCTCAGTTAACTGAAGCTCAGTGACTTCCTAACCTGCTGTCTGTAGGCCATTGTTGTACAACTCATTAAGGTGGCCGGGATGGTGATGGCAGGAGTCCTGCCTGTCCCCCCCACCCCGTGGGTACTCATTAGATGGCTTCCTTGTGCTGACATAAGCGTTGTGTCATCATGCTCTGAGCCAGGTCTGGGAAAGGATCCAAGTCAAAAATAATCCCTAAAAAAAAAAAAAAAAAATGTTTTCAGCAGGATCTGTTCCCGGTTCTAGCTCACCATCATTCTCACACCGGCCTGGAAAGCATGAGGGTTTGTATTGGCGCGAGGAGAGGTAGGGATGAGCAGCCGAGGCGAGGTGGTCAGGGGACGCTACCTGCTCGCGTGGTGCTGGGCTGAGGAACGGGACTCTCCTGAGCGTTCTGCCTGCCTGTCCTTCCTCGAGTCTGTTGGCCCAGCTGCACTTCTGATAAATTCCAAAGCTGTGAGACAGTTTGTGGCTGAATTTACCTGAAAGGCACTGTTTGAAGGTGTCAAGACCCCTTGAGCTCATGGATACATGGTGACTGGTAAACGGACCCAAATCAACTCTCACCAGTGATAAAAAGTTAGCAGGGACTCAGCTGCTGACCTCGTCAGGCTGCCTGTTGAGGCACAGTCCCACTGTCCCAGTCGGGGTTGAGTTGCACCCATTTTGCAGGGGGTCGACTGTTGAACAGCTGGCAGGAGTGGAGTGCAAAGTGCTCTCTGGGAGCGACTGTTCATTGCAAGAGGCAGCAACAGTTCACCTCCTGGGTCCTGACTGCCCGGGGCCTGCACTTCCAGTTGCGTGGTGGTTTTTTGTTTGGTTTTGGTGGTGTTTGTTAGGGTTTCTTTAATTTCCTCTAGGAATCGAAATTTCTGGAAGCTGGAAAAGTTGGGAGGTGAGACTCCCTTCAGTTTTTGTTTGGGTGGCCAACTATTTAACCCTAAAGTCAAACAGGTCTTTCTAGCCTTGCCTCTACATAGGTCCCCTTGAACACTTGGTGGCATCTTTGTGCCCTGCTGGGTCCAGCTTCCATCCCCACGGGGCTCCGCTCCTCTTTGGCCAGAGTGCGCGGGTTTCACCTGCCCAGCCCGCCCTGCTGCACGGGCAGCCGTGCCCTGCGCCGCTGCCGAGGAGCTAATATGAAGACACACATTGTGGTTTCCTGCTGTTTTGCTTTGTAACCAGTCCACTGGTAAATATAGTTTGTGTGTGGTTATAAATTCATTCTCTCATTATGGGTGGTGGTTGTGCAATAATTATATAGACATTACAACCGAGGATTGTTGTGGATGGGTTTTTTGTTTTGTTTATTTATTTGTTTTTGCGCTTGACATGCCCTGCAGTGGGAAGGATAGGCTTTGGTATCTGTCCTACGAGCAGGTCCACAAGAGGTGTTGGGATTCAGCGTGGGCACAGGCACCGTCTCGCAGGCTGCCTTTGCGTGGCTACACGGGCACCGCAAGGCAAATCAGGAGCTGTGCTATTCAGGCACCTTTTTATTCTTCCTTTACTCTGTGGGCAGACATGCTGTCCCTCCCTGCAGGTTTGGTGCTGTACATGTGTTTATTCTGAAACAAACCCCTCCTGTCTCTTTGGAGGTGTCGATGGTGCACTTCCAGAAGGCATTGTATTTCTGGCTGCTTCCAGTCCTGCTCTCGGGGCAGAGTCCTCCAGGTCGTGCTGCCTGGCTGAGGCCGTGGGCTTGGGGTCTCTGCCCCCAGCAGAAGTGCTCAGGTCCTGCTCCTTGGAGGTCTTCACTTCAGATGGGGTCCCTCCCTCTCTTCAGATGTGGAATGAAAATAAGGGTGGATTTTTGGTTGTTCCCTCCCCCCCATTCCTTTATTTAAAATTCCAGTCAACCAGATCCAGAACAACACTGCTTGCTCCTGCTGCGTTCTCATTTTCCTCCCATCCCTCCTTTAATTTTACATTATCCCCTGCGCTGTGTTTGCAGGCCATATGTGTCCTTTGAACTCTGAAGAAGCTGTGCCAAAAGGAAGCCGTCCTCTCCTCCCCTCCTCCCATCGTGGAGCTGCTCTTAGATAATTGCAATTAGTATACAATGCGGAGCAAACCCAGAAGCGAAGTTCGTGGGTGAGTGTCTGCAAATTTCCCAAGAGCTTCGGAAACGCTTGCGCTTGGTCTTTGCTTTTGCTCTTTAAACCTGCAGCAGTTCTTGGAGTCCGAAACGGCCACTCCTGCTCTGGGAGGTGTTTGTAACCCAAATTTGCCTACCGCACCCCTGGCGAGGCACGGGGACGGCTGAAGCCGCTGGCAGGGTGCCATGGCTCAGCCAGGGCCTCCGGGTGGAGGAAGGTGGAGCTGCCCGACATTGTGTTACGGCACTCGGCAGGAGCAAGGCAAGGGGAATAAGCGGCTTCAGGAGCGTGCTGTAGCAGGACGAGCCCTTCAGCTGTGTTCCCGGGGAGAGGCGGGCAGGTTGCCTGCCGCAAGCTGACAGGAATGGGAAAAGTAAAACTTGTCCCGTTAACCAAAAAGCGGGGGAGTTACTTCTCGTCCTTCATGGGCTGCAGAGGAGAGGGGCGCGCTGCTGGGCCAGTGTGCCCCCGTGGCGACTGTGCAGGGGCAGGCGTCCGCTGCTGGCTCAGCTGGAGAGATCGCTGGTGGCTTGGCCTTCAGTCTTTGAGGGGGATATCCTCCGTGTAGAAGGCTGACAAGTGCCTTTTGGGTCCCTTCTTGAGCCTCCCAGAAGTGTCTTGTGCGTTAAACCAGGTTTCTGACCTCATTTCTCAAAGGAGTTTTAAATGGGGAGAAATAGGAGTATTAATTAGTGCCTCATTAAGTACTTGTAGTCAAGTATGATAATTTTCTTGAAAGGATAATGTATTAGATGAATAAAAATACTCTCCATTAAAAAGTGAACACAAAGTCATTTTAAACCACAAAGATTATTGTACATTTCTGAAAAATTAATGTGATTAAAGCAAAATAATAAATTAAAAAGACCCTCTTAGGCTGTTTAACATGTTGATCTCTAATCAATTATTCTCATATCTAGTGCTTCCGGACTTTAACCTTACCTGCAGGGACAGGAAATAATTTTTACCCCACTTCATTTTTTGGCTTGTAATTTTTAGTTTGAGTTGTGGGTGTGGTGGTTTTCTTTTTTTTTTTTTCCTCCTTCCCCCCCTTTTTTTTTTTTTTCTTTTTTTCTTTTCTCATGTCTTTCTCAGAGACTGACCACAATGAAAGATGAGACCCTAGACAGGTTAGAGTGCTGATTTCTAGATTTGGAGCTGAGAAGAAATATTTTCAAGGCTATTTCCTTCTGTCCCTTTTGTCTGTGACATGGTATAGGTCGTGTCTGCTAGGATCATGTAGGCTTCCTTCAGTTACTTCATATGACTTCACACAAGTTAGTTTTTTCCACACATAGTGTGCCCCTTAGATTAGTTTTGGATTAGGCATTTCCTTAACTCTCTACTGAGCTGCTTCACATTCAACTACTTAATGAGAATTGCTCTGTATGTTGTGGAAGACAATAAAGTAAATGGTTGGAGCTGGAGACATAACCCAGATCCATGGGTTTGCCACAGTTACTGATGAAGTTCATGTATTTATTTAGGGAGGACATAGCCAATGATAACAAAGCTCAGTGTAAAATGGAGCAGGTACTGGGTTTGCAGCAGCCTATTTAAAAAACTTCGGTTTTTGTGGCATTAGGAATGAAGGCACTTCATCACCAGTCTCAATGCAAACATTGCAAGTGTTTTATCCCCTCTTGCTTGGCACGTTCCCTTGGTTGGGGTATCTCAGGGCAGGTGTTTGGTACTTGAGTCTCCCCAAACACTTGTTCCTCGTAACAGGTCTGTGGTACAGATACAGAGAATGCTAGCAGTCAGTGCTCAAGGTCTACGAGTTTACTGTTTTATATGCCTTAGGTACCCGAGATCCATATGACCTTTTGAAAATACTACTAAAAATTGTTCAACAGGCTAAAATGTACTCTCTGGGAGTTTGGGTACCATACTCCCAGAGGCACTATCTCAGGTGCCTTCTGAACTCTCAGGCTGTTTGATGATGATGACTGCCAGTTTTCTTTCATCATGAGACACATAAATTTAAGTACTATCTGTGACAGCCTTTGCATCTGATTCTCCACCTTTGTATTTTCCTTTCAGCTTTGGTGCTCCTGTCCTGTTGCAGCTTTGCCAAGCTTAGGCAATTGGGGTGATAGCTGCTGCCTTCTGGCGATAGCAGCCTTGATTTCTGTTGCATCTAAAGGTGCTTTTCTCAGCAGAGCCATTACACTGTGCTCTGATCAGCCATCTCGTTCAGGCACTGTATGTGCGAGAAAGACATTTTCCTTGTCTTTGGGACACTTGCAGAGCCTGCAATGGCTGGCTAATGGCCTATTGAAGGTTTTGAGGCATCTTTGCTTTTGTTTGAGAAGATGGTGATGGCCAGGGCTTCTTGGTGGTTTATGAGAATAGCTACAGTAGATAGCTCCAGAGTTCAAGGAGCCTGTCGCCTGTGTGGAGTGGTGCTCCTGGACATTTATGTGAGCTCTGTTGTTGTTATAAAAAGTGCCTCCCAAGATGAATGGTCTGTGCTGCCCTAATGTTCCAGTGTCTGATTAATAGTCTTTTCTGGTCTTAAATGAGACCAAATCTATCCGTTGACTTACCTTGAAAATCCTCTTAGTGCAAATGATCTCATTTTCAAAACCACCTTCTAAGGTTACAACTCGTAATGTAAGCACCCAACTGGCTGCGGTTGTGCCTGCACCACGGCTGCTGTAATGACACCCTGGGTGTAGACGTGCATGTGCAAAATGCATTTTGCACAGCTCCCAGCGTGCCAGTTACCTTCCCTTGCTGTTTCTGTCTGTTCTCCCCACATCTCGCAGAGGACACAATCAGGCTTCTTTTTTTTTTTTTTTTTTAAATTGTGACACTGTAGCTATAAATCTGTAAAAATCGCAAGGGCATAACAAAGAGTAGATCTGACTGGCGGCGCTGCTAACTTTTTCTTAGCATTTCCCTGGAATTCTAGCTGACATCTTCCCTTAATACAAATATACGTTATTTGCAAGGAGCTCTGTTTAAGCTAGCAAATTATTGTGGCAATGTGTGAGACTAACAGTACTGGAGAATAAAAGAGTGGTGCAGTATTTATAATGATAAAATAATTTCAGGTTATGTCTTTTTTTTCTTTGTGTAGTTTTTCTTTTATTACTGGTGCTAAAATGGCTCTTGCAGCGCAAGTGAGAAAACCAGACTGAACCTCCTGTTTTTTTGTCGGGCTCCCAGCTGGAAACCCCTCCCTCGATTTTTCCATTGATAAAAGTGTCACAAAGGGATTCTAGAGCAGAGGAATAGGCGGAAATAGAACAATATGAAGTCTTGGACTTGAATCACAAATATAGTTAACTGATGTAGATACAGTACTGGAAGAGCTGCTGCTCCTTTCATGACCAGGTTCATTTAACTGTGGTCTTTGCATTCATGGCTGCCCTTAAAGCCATGTAACAAATCGGGTATTTATTGTCTTTTTACTGCGGAGGCTCTTTAAAAGGATATTGCAGAGCATTTTATGCTCTCCCTTTCTACGGACCACTTTATCTGACCTTCAAGAATTCAGAATCGCCACAGGGGCCAAAAAACCATACAAGAATGCTTTTATTGTTAATTTATAAAATATGTCTTTCACTAATAAAATAAAGGTGTGACATTTATAGAGCTCTGATAAGGAACACAGCAGTAGAAAAGGCCCAGGTCTCCTACTGTTCAAATTAAGGGCAGCTGATTTCAATGAGAGAAGAAGCAGGCTTGTTAGAAGCGCAGGTTAACACATGCACTCAAGTATTCCCATGGTGCTCAAAAAAATCCCAGGAATATTTTGCAAGTATTGAGAAGTGACTTTGTGGAGGTCTTGTTTCAGTTAAGTTACTGAGGGTCCGTAGCGCTCCTTCAGAGTGTTTGGAGAGGGAGGATTACTTGGGTTTAGTGCCATTAGGTGGTAAGTTTATACTTTTTCTATGACTTTCTTAGCATTGTATCACTAAAACAACGGCTTCTCTGTTGCCGCTGTGTTTGCCCTCTGTGTCAGGGTAGAAGAGCTGACTGACGTTTGCTGCAGTGTGTGTGGTCACCTCCCCCTCGCTTGGAGTAGGTGAGTGTCCGCATGTGATGGTGGTGAGGAAGCGGCTTGGCAGCACCTGTGGACAACGACTGCTGCATGTCTCGTCGTGCTGGATGCTGCGGGGAACGTGGTGGGCCCCGATCTGGAAAGCTCGATCCCGAGTGAGGCAGCAGTCTGCGTCCTGTAGCTGCAGTGGAAGCAGCAGGCACTCGGCACCCCGGATCAGTGCGCAATACCCTGCTTGTTGCAGACCTTTTAGATCTCTTGAGCTTTACTGTGAAGCACTGTGGTTGTCCTCTTTGCGTACCTTCCCACGTGGAAGAGTAGGTGCTGTCTTCTCTTTCCCCCCTGTTCTCCTCCTCTCTTTTTTCCCCGCTTTTCCTGTTTTTCTTAAACTTGCCAAGGTGCCACAGAGCCGCACACCAAAGTCTGTTTCCCTGTTCTGACAGTTTATTGTGATGGGGTAACAAGAACGCACACAACTGTTGGAAGTATGGGATGATAATATAGTAGGAACCTGTTATGTACAGAGCAATTAAGTGTGATGTGTCGGCCTATCCGTATGTTATTGCAAGGGTATAAAGAAAAAAAAGCAAAATAGTAAATGATCAAGAAGGAAGACTGGAAGTAGTGTTTGGATTTAACAGACATTTTCAATCTCTTAATCTGACCTTATAAATCGTGCTGTTTTTTCTCATTAAATTTTTATTGGGCCATCCTTCCTTTAAGCAAAAAAAGGAAATCCAAGAGGCAAAAATACTTTTAGCTGAAAAACTACGAGTAAGAATAAATCAATGTGCTACCTTAACAATGCTGTTAAAAAGTTGCTTTCAAGTGAAACAGACTGAAACCTAGGAGGAGTAACTGATTGCATTAAATGATATAACTTGTCTACTTTTTTGATTCTGCAGGAGTTTTTTCTTCTTGTCAGTATAAGGAGATAAGAGTCGGTAAAGTCAGGTTTCCTATTGCTGCTGCTCTGTCCAACATGCTATTTCCATGTAGATGGAGGGATTCTTCATGCCTATGCCTTATTCATCATAATAAAAATACATGAGAGGCAAAATGTGCCCTTGCCTAAGATGTGTACTCTGTGTATGAGTAAATACAACACAGGCCATTTATTTTGATGGCTATTTTGTATAACATGCAGTAGCCACATGCAAATACCATATACAACAGAGGAAAATGCTAAAAGCCAGTTCTTACTAGATACTAAATGGGATACTGGTTGGTGAATGATTAAAAATATAGCTACCCTGCATTGTCCTTAAGAGACTCGGATTTGGAAAAGGCATGTTATCTGTAATAGTGGGCAGGGCATGCACTGAATCAGAGTGTTTTGGTTTAAGAAAGAGCTGCCAGACACCGAAGGGAGGGGAAGCAGTATTGCTTTTTAGTGCTCTTGGTTCCAAAGAAGCAGAATAAGGTAATAGAGGAAAGGGGTAACATTCTGAAGGTGGGGGTTTTTTTCTGTTACGTAAAAATTAGATGTTTATCAGAAATTATGGCAATTTAGTTGAGTGTTATGCTTTGGACAATTGTAAGACTAATAGGATGGAAGTAGTATAAGCAGTAGCTACAATTACAGCTGCAGTTACTAAGCGAAATCCATGTTCTGTTATTTGAATGCAGCATTCACTGTCAGCCTGAAAGGCAGCAGTATCTTAAAGAGGCAGGGGAGGAAAGTTGTCCTCTTTTTTTTTTTTAATGTTATTGTCCACTTGCTTTTTTTGAGAAAGCTTGTGTGCGTGATTCATCTAGGAGGTTAAATTCAGTCTTTCTCTTGCACCCAAAGCAGCTTAAATAGTTTAAAAAAAGAGAGTAAGTATGCATTTAGAAAGTATATATATAAAAAATTGAAGTATTGGTATGAGAGCAAAATGGAACTGTTGATTTTGTATTCTGTGTAGCCCACTAAAACTTAGAGGTCATGCACAAATTATTCAAAGGGTAATTTCCCTTACATATGTCATCAGGTTTCTTACTATTGTGAGCCATTATTTGCTTCCTTTTAGTGATGTGTCAACAAACAGATTTCTTTTCTTTGTAGATGTGATTGAATTTTATTCATTAGAGAGATTACAACACATGAACAGTTGTGCCTTTAAAGTACTGGCATTTAAACTGTTTATAAGGAATGTGTTTATGCTTTGGATAGAGATCAGTTGGTGCTGGTGTTAGTCAAATTAGGGCTGAAGTCATGGAAATCTTGACTTTTCACTCACTTTGTGAATTCTGGCAATTTAGCATGCACAGTAGGCACCTCACTCATTGCAGTTTCCAAATGTAAACAGATGGTGTGCTCAGGAACACCATGACTTAAAAAGATATTATTAATACTGGGTTTGCCGCCTGTATCTTATAAATGGAGGGGGCAGGTGTATGGCTGGTATAAATTGGCATGTTCCCATCAAGTGAAGTTATGCCAACAGAGGCAGAGCGGGCATCTATCCTCCTGGCCACTATTTTTAAAGAAAACTGCTTGTGTAGTTGTCTCTATATGTGTGTTTCTTCTGTTCTCTTATACTGTGTGGCACAAGGTGTTCTCTAGTCACCCCTTTTACCTCCTCAGGTGACCAAACACACTTTTCCAGCAGGTCTCACCCTCTTACCCTTCTCTAAATGCCTGTTATTTCCATTTTTCCCATTTTCCATTTTGAATATGAAAGTAACTTCTCCCATTCCTATATTCCAAGTTGTAGGAGCGGGATAGGATGTTCTTTACTCCCCTCCTTTCCTGCTCTTCCATGCCCATCCCTCTGGATTCACACATCCTGAGGAACTGCCTGAACTCAAGCTCAAGTTATGACTTCACCCACATGATGCAAAAAGCAAAATAGTATGGCTCTGTGAGTTGAAAAGTGTTACGTTTCTGTAGTGTGGAGCGGGGAAAAAAAGTTTGTACAGGTTGTGCTAGGGTTTGCTGTGTGATTAGATAGATGCTTTCCAAATCCTGCTGTGCAGGCTCACAGCGTATTTCTTTCTGGACTTCCCAGTGGGTAACATTGCACCAAATTGGATGAGCCATTCCCATTCAAAATGTCAAATTTGTGTTGCTTAATTTGCAGTGAGGATGTAATGTGATAGTAAAATTGTTCTGTAAAGGGTCATACACTGTTTTACAGTCAGTTTGTGAGGCTCAGGCAGAAGGAAATTATCAAAAAAACTCGATGCTCATTATTTATTAATTGAGTTCTGGCACAGCCTTGCTACATTCTGGCTTTTTGGTTTTTTCTTTGTTTACAAACAACAAAAAAGAAAAGCACAGTTCATTAAAAAAAAAAAAAAAAAACAAAAAAGGGAAATTTCTTAACAAAGATTTCTGACAAGGAAGAAATGGCATGTGGAGGTGCCTTGGAGTACCGGGAGGGCAACTTGGCATTGCAGTGTCACCATCTCTGAGTGTGGCTCCTGAAGGAGAAGAATACTTCAGAGAACAGCAGACCACAAATCTTCAATACAGGCATGCTGGGTTACCAGAAAATATTTACCCTGGTAAGTTCTGTGGTGGGGCTAGTGGGGCTATTTTAAGTGCTTGTAGTTTGCTGCTTGTATGGATTTACTTCCTTAACAAAAAAAAAAAAAAAAGAATCAAACTAACAAGAAGCTCCAAGTGTTTCCTCGCTTTTCTGTATCTCTTCCTCATTTCTGTACATATTCAGGTAAAGAACAGTACACTGAAATAATTGTATCTTTCTTTACTAACTGTGGTTTCTTGACTTCAAAAGTCCCGAAGCTGCTTAGAGCTCAGTCTTGTACTGCAGTGAACCCTGTGAGGACAGACCCTCTCATAGATGCTATGGCCTGTATGGGCCTGTGTCGAAACCTGAGGTGTGAAGTTTACACTGACAGAAGGTCTGAAGACTTTAGCTGCTGGTTTTTTTTTCCCCCAGGGATTTAAAATTAACCAAATATAGGTGATTTTTCACAGGAATAGCTAAAAACACATCTCTGATCAGAGTAACCCTTTTGCCAAAGTTTCAGGCTTGCTCCAGAGCCTGAAGGCATTTTTACGTCTCAATAAATTATTCACAACAACAGTAGCAGCAGAAGTAAATTTAACACAGTCAAAGCTACGTATTTATTTGCCTACTCTGTTTCTCCAAAATGGCTGAAATTTTTTTGCTGAAACTTTCCCACAAAAGATCAGTCTGAGGCAGATGTTAGCATGGAAGATTTTAATTAAAATATTTGTCAGAATTGTAAAAAGCTAAACCCAAGGCTTTTGAAGAAGAGGGTTGAATAGTCTTAAGTGTCATGGGAATTACCTTCTTTGGGCTGCTGGTCTAAAGGTGGTGTCTTCAGGTGGAAGCAGCTGCAGCACTATATACCCTGTCCACAAGGGAGGCATTTCTCTCACTTTTATCTGCTGCTGTTCTGTGGAGTGGTAGAAGAAATTGGTCCAGGAGATCATTCTTTTCAGGTCACTCAGATCCACATTGTTTCAGCTCTCCTTTCCTTGTCTGCTTCTTTGACTTCACAAATGTTTCTTTCCTCCCTTTGGATTAGAGGTGGAACTTAAAAAGCAAAATACATAGCAAAGCCTGTTGGACTTCATCAGGCTTTGGCCCTGTCCTCATCAGTTGAGCCCAAGGGGTTCTTCAGCATCATCCTTCGTCAAAAAACAAGAAACCATTGGCAGCTGCTGAAGCTCCTGCTGCTTTGCTCTGCTTTTACCCCATCAGTGCTTTTTGGACAATTGTGGAAGCAGCAATACCCCACAGGGGTCTGTTTGCAGTTCTCTTGCCTAGCTAAATGGCTACGGTGGCTTTTTTTGGGCCACATCAAAAACAGTGAGGCTCCCGCTTTCCAGGCTGTTAGTCAAAGCCCTGTCTCTGGTTGTCTCCAGGCCACTCCTTACTTCTGGGCAAAAACGGCGTGCTCGGCTGTCACAGCTGGGTTTGCATGGGGAGGGAGCTCCAGAGCAGGGACAGTGAAGGGATGGCAGGATGTCCCAGCCAGGCCTCTTGGTTGGGACAGCTGGGACCTGGGAGGTGCCATGGGGTGCACTCCTGTCTGTTGATTTTGGCAGTGTAACCAGTCGGGATACAGAAAATGTTTGCTTATCTGGGTCTCCTGAAGAGAAAAAGCAGGGCTTCAGTTTCAGGCTCTGACTTACAGCGTGTCTAGGAAGTCGGTCAGGGCAGGACTATTGAAAACACTTGCAGACATGCAAAATGTCAGCTTTCCCTGGCCGTTCGCTGGCTCCCTGAAGCACTGCATAAAATCACTAGTGCAGTTCCTATGTGCTCAATCTTCTCCAGCTGAAGCTGGGAGTAATATTTGCATACCTCACTGGTTGTTCAGGCTAAATTAATATTTGTAGAGCACAGTGTGTTCCCCATATCAGAAGGGCTACATGAACACCGCTGTTTCTAGGCAGTTACATCCTATTCTTGAATATTTTAAATGTACTTAGCCAGGACAGAGAAGACTCATGGCATGTTTAGAAAAACCCCGTCAGTCCCTCGGTGTATGTGTAAATGCATTTTTTTACCTAGGTGTTGTGTTTATAGTAAAGCAGAAACTCTTCTGTTGAGAATCCTATTTCAAAGGTTGATTTTTGTGTGCGTTTGCCATTTGTTATTCCAGTTGCAACTGCATTGCATACTGGGGAGAGTATATGTAGTTTTTTCAGAGTCCTTCCCTGTTTGTAGAAACCTTGCAGTGCGTGCATAAATCCTTTAGCAAGACTTTTTCTTCAGCTGAGAACATAAATAGAGTAGATAATTGTCTGTTAAAGTTGATTGGTATTCCTTAAATTTGATCTCATCCCTTGCTTATTTACACATCATCTGCACAGAAGATATTTCTGCTGTCTTCTGAACTCTCTTTCACACAGTCCAGTGAGATGTTAAAATTTTATAAATGTTTGTAAAACCAAACTAGAGCATTAAATGAAATCTGGGGGAAAAAAATTAAATCTGAAAAAATAATTAATTCAAAGCTATTAAACGTTCTCCTGCTCATATATTGTCAAAATTCCTGAAGTGCATGAAGGAGGGTGATTTCTCCAAAGGTCCTGCTCGCAGAGCATCTGCTGGAGATGACAGCATCAGGAAAAATAGGACCAGCCGCGGCATCCGTGCTGTCGCACAGTTAGCATCACAGCTTGCATGAGCGGAGCAGCACGGTCTCCTGCGGGAAAACCTGGGCTTGTAGCTCTTAACGGCCGGGATTCTGCTGCTTGTGTCACGCTGCCGTAAATCCTGAGCAGCTCTATTGAAACAGAGGGAATTACTCCAGATTTATGCCAGTTTCGATGAAAAGAGGTTTTTTGCTGAATGGATCTGGGCAGCCACTTGCCAGGTGGAAGGGAAAGAAGTGACTCAGCGTTCGGCAGTTGTTGCTGATCGCTGGCTTTTGCTAAGCGCCGAGTCACAAATTCCCCCCCCCACCTTCTTTGCCCAGCCCCCTCCTTTTTTCCCTGGGTGAGTGGCTGCTTTGTGCACTCTGCAGAAAAGAGGACTTAATTTCTCATGGAAGAAGGTACATAGGACGGGATGGACCAGCCTGAGCCCTTGTTGTCAGCAAGGAGCTTGCGGAGGGGCAGACAGACCACCCTTGCTAGGAGCAATCAGCCCTCGGTTTGACTGCAGCTTCTTTCCCTTGGCGATGAACGTTTGTAAGAGGTAGTTAGCTGTGTAGCTGGCCTCGTATTTCTGTCTGCGCGGTAATAACCTGGCTAAGGCCGGTGACCACAGCTCCTCCCGCGGGCACGCACAAGGGAGCAAAGGGTGCAGCAGAGCAGAGTGAGGTGCAGCCTCCTGCTTTTTCCCCTCATCCGCTGCCACCCTGCTCTGCCTCCCCAGCAAGCTCACCTTCTCTGAGCTAGCAGTGGTGGCCGTTATCTGCGCCCCAAAAAGGCAAAGGAAGGGGGAGAAAAACTCCATAGCTAAGTTCTAGGGCCATGTGCCAGTTGAGTAAATATTGGGGTTTATTTTGGACTACCCAAGAAGCGGGCTCCAAGTTTAGAAATGGTGTTAAATTATTGCACTGAAAAATGGGATTTAAAAACTCTAACTGGAGAAGACAATAGCTTACTGTAGATCTTGGAAAAACATGGGCTGATGAACTGAAGCTCCCTGAATGTTTCAGCCCATCTGTCTTGTTAGTTTCTGTGTCTTAATCACGGATTTCATGAAGTGTCTAATTTTCTTTTTTTAGCTTTCTGTCTTCCTCTTGTATAAAAGTTAAAGCAGGGAAATCATCTGAGCTGGATTTACTTTTGCATCTGAGAGAAAAGCAGTCTATAAAAAGGAGTGGTGTGTGTGCTGGGAAATCAAGTTTGTGTGCTTTGGGTTTGGGGGGCAAGATTTTCCCACCCTCACTTCTGCTGTGGTGGTTATCAGGACAGCTGGGGAGTGCAAGTATAGGCACATACCCAGTAGCTGACAGTGTTTTTAATTGTCTGGCTCTGGTCCGTGGCTGTCTAAACAGCGTGGACTGGAACGCAGGCTCCGCTGAAGTTACCAGCAAAATTCCCTTACTGTCCTTCCCGTGGCTGCCGCTGTTCCTGGCAGCTGTCGAGAGGTACTGGCAGGTCCCTGCTCCCTCTCACACCTCAGGAAGTTTGCAGTGGCTCTTCTGAACCAGAGAATTCCTTCCTATTCCTACCAGGGGGGCACAAACCAACCAACAGAAACGTCCCCCTTTTTTAATGACTCCTCCGGAGGGTCATGCATCTCCAGGTTCTTTTTGTGTGAATCCATCACGCAGAGCCCAGTCAGTTTTTAGCAACAGTGGAAATTTTTGCCACCCCCCCAGCACAGATAAGGCCATGTATATTTGCAGTGTGTACTATGCAGAAGACACTGATTGACATTAATTAGGAGTGGGTGGTGTGAAAGTGTAAAAATAAATTCCCTTCCTGATGGGTTTACTCTTAGGAGCAAAGTACATGGTGTGACGCTGAGTGCGCGTGAGCATGCACGCATGTGTGCATGTCTGAGTGTGTGTGGAGCAGAGGGTGTCTATTCAGCCTTTGGAACAATAGTGGGTGTGAAGCATTACAGGTTTAAACGCCTGTAAAAGTCTGGGATTGCAACCTTTTTCTTGTGAGCTTCTTGGTGAAATGTGCTTCAAAATTGTTTCTTTTCAGTTCGGAGTTCAAAATGCTGTGCTAAAAAATATACAATGCTGCAGATTGCAACTTGTGTCAGTTCAGCTGCCTCAGCCTGCTTTGTGCTGTTATGGGAACTGTTTTGAGAAGTGATCAGGAGGGACAATGTTTCTGGTAAATTTTAGCAGGAGCAGCATTTTGACATAAAATAGATCACCATTTAGCTAGCTGGTATTGCTCTGGTTGATGATATTTATTAATTCTTTCTCTGTGTTTATACTGAGAATAAGAAGCAATAAATGAATAAGAAGCAATAACTGAATTCCACTGTATTAATGGTTCGTGGAGTGTGTTGTCGGATGTGGCTGGCCTTCTCTTATGAAATAAATGGACAATTATCTGTGCTGCTTTAAAAACATATTCTTTGGATCTTAACTGCATTATGGTATCTGAGCTCCAGGACTATTGTCTCTGAAGTTTCTTCAGTATCTGTGTTTTATATGAGTGATACTGCCAGAGGGTTATCTGTGGAGCTTTTAATAGCTGCCTGTCCATTCATCTGCTCTACTTGACTGTATTTATCCTTTACACAAGAAAGTTCAAAACACGGACACCTTCTCAGCCTAATGCAATAGTCACTGACTGAGTGACACTGACTGAAGACCTCTTCCCCAGTGGCTGGGGCCTTTCCATGCCAAACTGCAAGTTTGTGTTTGATCTTCATTGATTATAGCTGAAGGACAAATCTCCTTTCTGTAACACCTCAGAAATGACGTGTGTTACCCTAATTTGTACTTACTTAAGTGAGCTCTGAATCCTGACCTCCTGTATTGGACCCCTTTTTATTATTGCCCAATGATTTGATAGAAATTAGTTGTTAGTCTCTCCATTTCCTAGCAGAGTGTCTGTGTGATGACAAAGTGAACCTTTGCTCGGGGAGAGGGTGGGAGCAACACCTCAGCTCTCTTCTCCAAGCCTGCAAGGTGCTGGTAGTACATGCTGTGGGCACCATGAGCTGCAGCTGCTTGTACTGTGCCTGTGATCGAGATGCAGAGCTCTTACTTAGGCCTTCTGGTTAAGTATAATTTTCTAGTACTTTATTTAAAGTAGATTTAATATACTGGGTATTAAGTTAAGGGATTCTCCTTCTCCTAGAAGGAAAACACCAAAGCTGACACACTGGCTTGCACTGGACTTGCTAACAATAAGTAGTGTTGCTTTAGCATCATAATATGTCAGAACTGGCAGAAAAACCCCAAACAAACCAAACCCCAGAAAACCCCCTGTCTTGCTGATGTTGATCCTTCCCCGTACTGGTATTTTGGGTCTTGTGTCACATGTTGCTGAGAAGGAGCACATGGCTTCATCTACGAGAGTTTGCTGGCCATGAGAACGTGGAGCTAAGGGTAGTGCTGGCAGCTATTTTCCAGCCAGCTAGCGTCAAGTGTACAGAGTGCATGTGATAAAGCACTTCATGCACTGCATCATGGAGACAGGAATTCAGAGGTTTCTCCAAATGTGTACCGAAGGTCCCTCTTAATTAACCTAATTGCACGTGGTTTGTCTAAGGATGTGTAGGCTTGAATCATAGAGTAGTTTGGTTTGGAAGGGACCTTTAAAGGTCATCTAGTCCAACCCCCCTGCAATGAGCAGGGACATCTTCATCTGGACCAGGGTGCTCAGAGCCCCATCCAACCTGACCTTGAATGTTTCCAGGGATGGGGCATCTACCACCTCTTTGGGCAACCTGTGCCTGTGTTTCACCACCCTCATTGTGAAAAATCTGTTCCTTAGATCTAGTCTAAATGCACCCTCTTTTAGTTTAAAACTATTACTCCTTGTCCTATTGCAAGAGCCTGCTCAAAAGCCTCTCCCCATCTTTCTTATGAGCCCCCTCTAAGTACTAGAAGGCTGCAATAAGGTCTTCTCGGAGCCTTCTCTTCTCCAGGCTGAACAACCCCAACTCTCTCAGCCTGTCCTCATAGGAGAGGGGTTCCATCCCTCTGAGCATTTTTGTGGCCCTAAGATGCTTGCTACGCTGTCCCTGGGTGAGCCATAAGCATGCTTGGTCTGCGACAGCTTGATTGATGTGGGTGGGGAAAATGTTTGAATTAACTACAGAAGTGTAAAAAGCAATTCACAGGTATGCAAACATCCTCTGCATGGGGCAAGATGCTGTAGTTTAGTTAAGGAAACCACAAGGAGATTGATTTCTGGATTTTGGTTTTGTTTTATTTGTTAGTGTAACAATTTGCTTATGTTTGAAAGGGTTAAGCAGAGATAGGTTCATGATTGAAGCTGCAGCGATGTGCACAGAATGCATGGCATATCTGGTGTCAAAGAAGTCACTTGTAATCATGTATGTGTAGATAAAAAACCAGTGAGTTCTAAGCAGTGTTGTTTTTTCCTGGCTGTAAATGCGATGTTACTACCAGTTAATCATAATTGAGTATCATGAGTGTGTTTTCTTGCTGTAAACCTCAATTCAGTGAATTGAGGAAAGATATGTGAACTGTGAAGAAAAAAGAAAGGAAAAAAAAAAAGGGGGGGGGGGCAGAAGGGCCATGTTTGAAGTCATCCTCAGACTGTTTCTGTGTTTAAGGGCCAGTCAAATAGTGTTCTTGGGAGAGTTACTCAGGGCTTAAAGCATATTCAGTGTCTTCAATCGCTAAAGATCTCATTCTAGAAGAACCTTGTGGCCTTTGGGACTATATATCTATAAATAGAGATATGTTCCTTCTTAGGGACTGTAACCTCTGAAGTCAAACCCACCACTATAATGCAGGGTTTTCCCGTCATTACTGGGTGTACGTAAAAGGTACGAATCCCAGGCCACTTTCTACTCTTGAGGCAAGTAAAAGGATTTTGAACCAGGTATAAATCGTCTAATTAATTAAGCCTTCTTGCCCTTTTCACATTGATTGATATATTAGGCTGTCTAAACATAAAATGAACAAGTAAAATGTGTGTGGGAAAACACTGTGTAGGTACATATCCTTCAAAGATTGGGTAGCTATTTATAAGCTTGAATTAATTAGTTGGGCTGACATGTGCAATCCGTTCAGTTTTGTGGGGGCTGGACAGTTTGTGGGTAAGCAGGAGGGAAATCCTTCGAGGGATGTGTCACTGTAGGACATTCTCATACAAAAATTTGTGGGGGATAAAAAGGAAAGTACTATTAGAAAATCTGCTCATGATCCTCCATACCATGAACATCTTTTAAAACCAGAGCCTGTGTTTCATATGGTTGTTCAGTTGTCATCATGTTTTTCAGTTCCCTGTTACAAAACAGAGCATTAAATTATTTTTAACACAATGTATAGAGACAAGGGCTTGAAATAGTTTGTAATCAGCTAAACCGAGCCATGACTGCATTGGTAGGTGCTTTCCTGTTAGTGTTTGTAGAAGAAAATAGTGTTTGCACAGTTCAGATGTTTTTCATATCAGAGCTGATCATGTTTGTTTGCAGCCCAAGAAAACAGAACATCAGATTTCACCTCAGAACTATTTTAACAAAATTTTTTAATAATCATTGATTGTATTTCAGAAACATGGTAGTACTGCAGATGTTACCATAATTGTAGCCATAAAGTTAGAATAGAGCTGCTATTATTTTTGGAGTGTGTCTAAACCAGTGATTTTTCAAGTGGAAATGTTGGCAGAATTTCACTGTATATGTTAAATTCAAAGTTCCTTCCTTCCTTCTTCCATGCCCTCCAGTTGTAGTTACCTGTTTGGTGAGGAGCAGAATACAGCAATAAGGATTTGCATTCCAGGGACCATCTCGGGAGTCTGCATGCAGCATGGCAATAAATACCTGAGCATTTCAGGCTGCCCCGTGTCTGTCCCCATGGTGCCCCCCTCAGATGGGGAAGCTGTGGTGCCTCCACTGCTCAGGTGGCCAAATCAAGCCCGGAGGTCGGCTTGTGCCCTGGCCCGAAGGGCGACGCGGCTGGGAGCCGAGTCTGCGCCTCCCAAGTCCCACCCTTGGGTTCTCGGTGCTGCGTCACCCTTCCTCCGATCTGCAGTTTAAAGACCTAGGATGGGTTTAATACTGCACGACGGTCGTAAACCTGCTCTTCGAAGCCTTGACTTGGATGAGTGAAACCCATTCCATCGTGAGAGGATGCTGTGGAGCTGCTGACGCAACTTGTCTGGGAAGTTTTCTTTGCTGGAGAGTGTCAAAGTGGCAATCGTGTTTCCCCTTTGCTGAGGTGGTTGTTGCTGTGTGCATCAGTGATGCTTTGGTGGGTGTGTTGCTTTTTTCAGACTGGGATTCGGAGCTGTGCTTTTCTTTTTTCGTTTGCACTTTAATAGTAAACCAATGTTTTGTAACAGCAGCGTTTTCAAATCCCGTGATCACTGAAGTTGCCAAATGATTATTTATTTGGAGTAGAAGTTTTTCATTGTATAATCTTTGGCTAAATCGGAAGGAATAGTGCTTCAGGAATTTTTTTAATAGAAAAAAATCATAATAGCTTGACATTCCACGGCACACATAAATTGTTGAAAGTCAAAAGACCATTTGCTTCGAGGCTGCACATAATGATCTCATTTGTTATTATGTGGTCTGCACAGGCTACTCAAGATGTGTAGGATTTCTTCCTCTCTAATGTTTCTGCATCAGTGTAATAGATCTGAACACTCCATAGATATTTGGCCATCTGGTTCTCTTAATTCCGCTGAATTTACCAGAAGAAAAAGTAACATATTATGCCTTTCTAAATATAGCCCTTTTTCCATGATTGAAAATTGAATCACTTATTCTGTGGAAGACTCTGATATTCTGTAGTTTTCTGTTGTTGCAATTTGAATATTCTTAGGAGAAGTAAACCCTTGATTTCTTGGTACAAGTATTGTGTTCTCCAACTGTACAAACCAAGTAAAGGTATTGGTGACCTCTTTTATTCTTCAGATTATAGTAAAAATAAAGATCTTAAAATGCCTTAGAAGGAAAGGAAGGCAGTGTAAAAAGAAGGCTAGCCTGCTGGGAGGAATAATTTAAAACAGAAATTTGAGGCACTTCCGTAATAAATCCCAAACCAATAAAACTCTTTGTGATTGGGGTTTGATCTTTAAATTGGATTTCTAGTTTGTAGCCTTCCACTGGCACGGTCTTGTCAGAGGGTCCAGCATGTATTTTGGGGTTAGCGCGAGCGGTTTCGGTTGCCGAAGCGGTGTTGCAGGAGGCGTGCTTGAAGCGGTTCGGAGCTCGCCGCGAAGCTGTGCGGCGATTTCAGAGCGCGAATGCGAATGCAACGATCTCCTCAGTGCCGCTAGGAAAAAGAGTGGTATTAGTAACAATGAGGAGAAGAGGGACCAGCACTTGATGCGATGACAGTTTCTGTTTGCCAGCCAAGTAAATGTGTCAGGAGGTCACCGAGGAGTATCTATGGCAACCGAGGGACGAAGGATGGCTCTGCTGGGCCAACGCTGCTTGCTGGGCAGGACCCCAGGCAGTGAACTGTGATATGACCTGATTAGGACTAAGCTACTAACTGAAATTGATACTATTTATCAGCCACAGTCTTCAAAAATCAGTGGAAAGAAAAAAAAAAAAAAAGAGGGAAAAAGAATCAGTGGAAAGAAGAAGAAAAAAAGGACCAAGGAGGTTTGTCTGATATCTTTTCAATTAAAAAAAAAAAATTCAGTACACATTCAAGTGTGGTAAGCCTGATGATCTCTGGAGAGAGGAAGGATATTTCTCATTTCTGCTAGGAATGTTTTTACTCTGTGTTGTCTTAATTTTTCTTAAATTTTTTTTTTTTTTAAAGAAGTCGGGCCGGTTGGGAATCTTACAACCAACCCCAGACTTGCCATAGGGGCAGCCATAAATTTTGTAAAGTGACATTTCTTGTGTAGGTATTTAAAAAAAAAAAAAAAAAAAAAAAAAATTAAAAAAAACCCCAAACACCAAGTCTTTCAAACCTTTGATGGAAAAGCCAGCAGCTTAAATATGGTTGAAATCCAGTCTGCGGAGTGGGTTAACTGAATTCCTAGTGTAACGCTATTAAAGCAACCGTCTTGGATAATAAATGGCAATATGTTGTATGACTCACTTGAGGGGTCATTATTTTTGGTTGGCCTGAAAGCCGCTGCTGTTTGCTGGGCTGTAGCGAGGAAGGTGTCAGCTTGTGCCGCGTGTGCCATCTAAGTGGCGTAGCAGAAGAGCGAGGGCAAGTTTCCTTGGTGACCACTCTGGATGCAGGTTGGGGAGAGGAGATGAATTGCCAACTGTTTCTTTGGCCTGTAACCCAGAGTATTAGAATCTGCTATGAAAGTACTGTATGTACCTTTCCCTTTGCCACCCTCCATTTTGTACTGCAATGTGGAAGCTGAAAAAGTAGTACTGCAGTGTGGTACTTTAGGATTCAAAGGTTATGGCATTACACTGTGTTATTGAGGGGATTAATAATCTCCTGGACACATCATAATTTGCTTTATATCAATAAGCATGCATATAAATAACGTGGTAAAAATGTGCACATAAATAACGTGGCAAAACCCTGCAGTTTACTTGAGCGTCCTTCTTTCTGGGGGCCTGCTGCACTCTTTATAACTTGAAGTTTTGCATCTGAAGCACTTCTTACTGCTGAGATGGTCTTCTCTAGCATGACCCCATGCTCTGATCCTTAGTGTGCTCAGAGCCAGCCTCAGACTGGCAGCCTGGTGAGCCTTGCATGTTCCTCGCAAACTCTCATGTTGATTTTTCATATTCCTGCGTTTTGCCAGGTGCCAGCCAGCACCGCAGCCCCGTGGGTCGCGCGCGGAGGAGCCCAGGGTCACCACGAGCTCAGCGGGGTGCTGGCTGCTGCAGGAGCAGCACCTTCTACTGGAGGGGAGCCGGGAGGGGTACGTCATGTTGCTCTTGAGATGCTTCCTCTGCATACGCATGGAGCAACACGAATAGACTTCTAAGTCTTCTGTATCCCTGCCAAGCAGAACGTTACTACAGCGTGCTGTCGTTCAGCGGCAATAAAGGGAAATAAAAGGTGAAAATGTTTGCAGGATCGCAAAACTGTTGACTCTTTCAAACCCCTACAAAAGTAAATGATTGAGCAAGTCCACAGCTAGTTCAGTAGAGATGTGCAGCTCAAACTGTAAATTTCTATTCCCAAATAATATCTGGTTATTGTTTAATGAAGTAGAAAGTCAAGGCTTTAAACTGCAAACAATTCAGATGTTTTTCTTCTACAAGATTATGTGGCGCTTTTTTTTTCTGTTTTCTTTCTTCTTGTGTATCTAAAAGTTTACTGTGGTAAGTCCAAGTGACAGAGAACATGGTTTGTTCTGGCATGAGGAGAATAGCCAGGCAGTGTTTCTTCAGGTTCAGAAAGCCTGGAGGGAGGAAAAAAGTAAGTCAAACTTGCTGCTGCAAACTGTTGCTGGAAAATTGCTTCATAAAGCCTTTCCCAAGTTCCCATGAACCCAAAAAGCTTTTCTGTGCTGCTGAGTTTACTGTGCTAAGCTTGTGTGTGCTGGGACTGTGCATTCTAGCAAAGCTGGAACGGAGTGCCTGTCCGTGACTGTAAAATGACCTTGTTCATACAGTCAAGTCCAACTTGCTTTATAAACCTGTCATGACATCGTTGTATTATGATATGATACTGGCTGTAGTGGGGACAGGAGCTGAAGCAGAACCTTACTGAAAAAATCTCCTGTTTGGGAGATGATGAATTTGAAATAATTTCTGACTCATGGTTGTAGTGCTGTTTGTATCCATACTTTTGATGTCTGCGTAACGTGTTACAATGGTGATTCTTAAAAAACCCAACAAATTCTATTCCTCATCGTACACAGAAGCTGCCCTAGAATTTTCCTTGTTACCTGTTTTTGGATCCTATTTTGTTGGCAGTATGGTACAAGCTATAGCTGGCACCCACATCATACAGTGCTAGGCTTTGTGTAAAAATAAGCGAGAGTGAATGTGGGCAGGGCTGTAGCCTCTGCAGTTGCTCTATTTGTAGCACATCTCCTTCATCTTTTGTATGTGATATTTGGACAGATTTTAACAAACCTGGCTTAGGGTCTTAAGTGGCAACCCACATCGTATCAAAGCACTTAGTATATTATGAAAGGAACATGCTTATACAGCACAAGCTATGTATAGCGAGCTATTTTGTTTGACTGACGTAAGGAAAAGGTGTTTGGAAAGTATTTTAAAAATCTACGCATTTTTATTCCGTGTCAAAACGCAGTATTTAGAAATCTCACCATGAAAGCATATATTGATAAAAGCAGCTTCCCCCTTGGTTTTAGAGGATACCTGTGACCTGAAGGCCAGTATGATCAGTTGCTTTCACTCTGCGTTCATGTTGGAGTACAAAGGACAATCCATGGGTATGGTCCGCTCACCAGGATTTGGTGTAGAGGGTCTACCCTTAGTAATGGGATAAAGTTCTTTAGGGAAGGCAGATGAAGTGTTTCAGCAGATGAGATATGATGGGTGAAACCCATGTGGTGTCACCAACCCCATTTTCTGCTTAAGAAATAACCTGAGTTTTCTCATACCTAAGCACTTGGCTTGAAATACTAGGGAAAATAAAAGTGGATTTTTCTCCCTCCTAAATGCAAAAGAGCCGTTGGAAATGTTCTTAAACAGGCAAACTACAAATTCAATAATATGTATAGCTAATTTATCACAAACAAGACATGCTTATTTCCTCACTCCTTTGCTTCAGAGACAACGGTTAGCTAGTTTGTTTTCTGAGACAGTAACACATGCAGACATTAAACAGCGAACAGTAGAAAGTAGAGGGCTAATAGCAGTGATGGCAGAAGCGCCATTTAGCTTCTCATTAAATAAAAACTGTTTTGCTTCCAAATTCTGAAGTTGTTATAGTTATTTAATCTAGTTTGCCCAACCTCTCTTTTTAAGACATTTGTTCCGCTCAAAGATGCAAAGAATTTTATGTTGCCAGAACACTTTGTTGGTTTAGATAATAACCCTTTTTTTCATTCATTGTTGTTCAACATATGAGATAAAACAGTTTCAGATTGACGCTTGGCCCTCATTTAATTGGAGTTTCAGGAAGCAGAAAAAGGGAGTGCTAACAGAGTGCCTTCAAATAAATCATGATTAATTGCATGTAGAAATGCTCTGACTTCATTTGAATATGCTTAACAAGCTTTTACTGACTACCACCAGTTTCTGCTGTTTGAGAGTAAAACTGAGAGCACGTAGCATCAATACCTATTTGAATATATGCCTGATCTTGCTTTCACTGCTAGAAAGCACAAGCAGTAGTTCTGCTGCGGTCTGCCATTGGCAGCAAGGAAGAGCAGACTGGATGCTGAAACTGGACGTCTTGTGTATACGACACAGGTACAGCTCTTCTTCCCCAGCAACAGTGAGCATCGAAGCCTTTTTTGAAAGAGGATTCTGCTTTGTGCACCTTCAATTCCCTGCTGAGTGCACTCTTCTCTGCTCTCTCTTCAATAAAAGGCATTTTCCAGTCCCCTATCCATTGCACCAAAGGCCTTCACAGTGTTATTTAGCCGTATTTGAGTTTTTCATTGCCATTAGACCAGCCTGCATGGTACGCCTTTCTGTGCTGTTGAACACGTTTGTTGTATTTCTGTCAGTGCCCCATCACACTTGGGACTTTGGGGGCCTGGCCATTTTGCAAGGCAAATTCTTTCTTGCTCATGGCTGCCAGTGTGCAATTCTGCTTTCTCCAGGATCGTTCCCTTTGAAAGTCGCTCTTGCTGTATCAGCAAGTGGAAGGTGCTCATTTTGAGGGTGGGGGAGAATAAAGGGTGAAAACTGTAATTTTCATGCTCTAAGCTGCTATCGCTGAAGTAATGCAACACACTTGCTGTATCGGCCATCTGTTAAGCTATTACACCACTTTACCGCTCGTCATCTTCATCAGTGTGTTCAGCATTTGGTGATGAGGGTTAACTGGGGAGAGGAGATTGCAATTTGTTGAGATGCACTAGGCTGAAACCCTCATTAAAAAGTGGCAGCCAGAGAAGCCCAGCTCTCCAGCCTCAGTAGAAAATGAGTCCCCAGAGGACAGTTCCTCTGGCTTTGGTGTGATAACTTTAAAGCCAGACAGACTTTAACCAAGACCTGTGGTTAAGTCAGAAAGGACAGGTGCCTTCTACAGCTTTGTCATACTTCACAGCTAAGGAAGGAGAAAAGCTTTCCTCTTAACACCTTGATGTAGCCAAGATCCAAGAAGCCCCAAATTGTCTGTAGTTGTGTTGTTGCTGCCAACTTGCAGTCTCATTTGGGGGCATTATGCTTAATTGTTCTGTGCCTCTTCTTTTTCTTACGCTGTGGGGTTTAATTCTGCCCCCCTCCCCCAACCCTTTATCCATGGGAAGGCTTCTTGCGGGTGTCAGTTGGGTGGCATTTTCCATGCTTCATTCTGAGCAACACAGCCTGAAGATCCCCTAGTTCTATGCTGAGGAAGGTGCCTTCTTTCTGAAATCCTGTAATAGCGAGGTGCTGTGAGCCCAATGGTTAGCCGGACAAGGAGGGGTGTCAAGCCATCTGTCCTGAAAACTGATTCCAGTTACCTTTTATAAATTTGATCTGTGCCTTTGATGATATTTTCCATGTACTGCCTTCTAAAGAAAGTAAAGGCAAAGGCAGTGCTTTAATCTGTTATCAGCTCCACAGATTCCCGTTAGTGGTTTTTTTGAGTTTTTGGTGTTAGTAAAAAAAAACAGGGCCTGTTCGTAAAAACAGATTATCAGCAGGGAGAAGGAGGCACAGGATGGTAACCAGCATCTGGACAAGAAATGGAAAAGCCGAATAATAAGAAGGAGCTACAGGTTGAGGGCTGAGTTGGGAAGATACAGGAGATGAGAGCTAGGACATCAGTTAAGTGCATACAGGATAGCTGAAAATGTCGGATAGGAAGGAGAAAGAGAGGAGAGAGTGGAAAGCAAGTGTATCAGAAGGTGCTAGCAGTGGACTTGAGCACGAGGCTTCTCATTTGTATATAATACTTTCGCAGTATAAAAGGATGGAGTTTATTCTTGTTGGTGGCCTAATAAGAACTCAGGCTTTTCTATCTTACCTCTCTGGAAACAGAGTGGCTTCAGAGTGAAGAGATCTGCCACAGCAGACATAAACTAGTTGGTGGAAAGGTCTCATCTTCTGTCCTTCTTACAGAGTCAAGGGAGTTGTAAAGCAATGGGTACATCCAGAGATGTGTGCAATTCCTGTCCTAACCTTTGTCCCACCTCATCCTTTTGAGTTTTCCTAATCTTAGCTGGCTAATGCTCCAGCGGCAAAATACAAATACTATCATCATCCTTGCTGCTAGAAAAAGTGATGACTTTTTTAAGTGTGTTTTAAAGGAATCTAATGACGAGGTGCTTCAGGGTAAAGGTTTAATTTTTAGTTTGGTTGTTTAGATTTCCAGTTTATTCTTCCTCTTCAGTTGTGCTTGCGCAGATTGTCTTTCAGATAATGCAGAAGAAATAATGTCCAGTTCTTGTGCTCTTTCTTTCTTTCTTTTTTTCTTAAATTAACAAACTGGCTTACTAGGAATACATTTTGAGAGGAAAAGGTTATTTTTCTTGGAATTTTCGTGATATCTGAGATTAAGGTATCTCACTAGCAATTAAGAAATAACTTTCTTTTTCATAACCCTATTGTACTTCTTTTTGTGCCATACATACGTCTCCTTCCAGCCTTTCTCATCTAGTGACTTTTCATGAAATCCAGCTTAATTTAATATTAGTTGCAAGTTTTTGCGTTGTTATTTTAAACTTAGTTCTTTCCAAAAGAAAGGCAAATTACAGGAACAACTTCTGTAAGATACAAACTCCTAGATGATGATCTCAGTTTGCTTTTCACAGTTAGGCACAATAAATTACTTTTCATTGCAGGTGAAATTTGCTGCACTGACATGTTTCCTCCTCCACAGAACGCAGTTGGGTTCTGAGACAGGGATAAAAAGCTAGCAGTCATGAAACTGAAGCAGCATTTAACTTTTTATTTAACTTCATATTTATCTGCTGGATAAGCTACATAGCAAGCTGTATAGATGGGTTATTTTCCTATTGTATTTTAATTTCCTGTTACCTGTGAGGAATTTGCACTTAGCTTTGTGATGAGCTTCCCCGGGGAGCATAACATTATACTCCAAAAAAAAGAAGAATCCTACAGGCCTTGCTTTTTCAAATTTCTTCATGTGAAAAAATAGAAGAGCTTTTCTGCGTAGGGAATGAGGAAAGAAATCTGTTGAGTCGACTACATTTTTGACAAAGCAGGTTTTATTTTTTATGGCCTGATTCAGTATTAAGAGTATTGCAGTCTCATTCCATCTTAATTTCATCAATCAGTGGAGTTATTTCAGCATAAACCTGGCACAGGGGATGGCAGAGTTAGCCTCTCTGTGTGTAATTATTCTCTAGTCTGCAAGGGTAAAAAGAACCTTCTGGAGGCCAGCAGCACTGCCCTATTAAATCTGCTGCAAATGTGATCTGAGGCATTTAACACTTCAAACTTTAATTTTTTTTAAACAAAACTTTGAAAGTAATTTTTTGTTTTTGCAAATACACCAAGGATTTATTACAAGAAAAAGGGACTAATGCCCTTACCTGTAATGAGCCCCACAGAGGCAAATCTTGCCTCATTATTTACTCTGAAGGCAGGGAGTTCGTCTTCCTCTTGGTAAGAGGTATACAGGAGTGGGCCCTACCAGAAAAACACAGTTATTATTAACTACCTTGCTCTAACCTGAAATAAAAAAAACCCTCTTCTCTGAGGTGAATTCATTGCAGATTCTTCTCTGATGCCATGCTTTTACTGACTTCTTGTGTTAAAGACGACCACTCTGTGTCTGTGTGTTTATAAGGAGAAGATGGAGTGATAGGCAGTGAATACCCACTGTGTGTATTTGACATTAGAAGACAGAGAAGGTTGCCTGTCCTTCAGGTTATGGAGTTACACCCTGCAAAATCAAGTGTTTTAAAATCCAGCATTTTAAATGGCCAAATCAGTTCTTGCCCTTAGAGGCATTTCAGGACATGCAGCTGCAGTGTACGTATTTGTAAGATTCAGCACTTAATTGATGCTTTAGAAACCTCATATAATTTCCATGTTGGTGCTAGAGTCTTTTCTGTGTTTCACAACTGTATCTGTTAAGGTCAGAGCTATCAAATCTGGTTAGTCCTGGCCTGATTTCCAGAGCAGGCAAGTCGCCTGCAACCCTTCACTTCACTTTAATGGGCCTCTGGGCACACACAGCACTACTGTGAAGGAGGCCAGCTATGTAGGTCCTGAAGTATGGATTGGTACCTAATTTAGTGTATCCAGGGGTGAAAATGTCAGTTTAGTATTATCTCTCCCTGGGACTCCTGTTCCATGTATTGCTCTTTGTATTTGAGACAGGAGCTGTCATTCACTGTATGCCTGTTACAGAAACCAAGTAGATCAGTGCCTCTAGGTACTACTGTATATTATATATCCCCTCATGGGTGAGTTATCACCCTCTATTGAATCTTACTGTAGCTGTTTTTGCTGAAATGTTTTAGTGGGGCTCTGCTTGGGTTACCCTAGTCCTGAGGGCTGCTTGAGCCCTGGATGAGCAAAGGTGGGCAGAACAAGCTCCATCTCTTTAACAGGTTCCCATACGGGGGAGCGAGGGAGTTGCCCCTTCCTGAAGGCTTGAGCCAGAAGAGGCACAGTGACAAAGGCAGCCAGAAGACAGCCTCTGGGCCCAAATGGCATATAAATCTCCTCTACCCTAAGCTGATTCATTGTTTGGTACAGCTTTCCCCTCTTCCCTGAGCCTCTCTTGCTCAACTTCACTCTTAACTGGCTCATCTTTATCCTTTTTTACTCGGACCTTCACTCACTCTCCTTCGATTCAGCTGATCTCTTCCTCACTGAATGCAGAGCTTCATGTTTTACTACCAAACCAGCTACAGGGGAGCAGAAGACACAAGGGCTGTGTCTCATCTTCCACTGAGACACAATAGCTTGCTTGCTTGCTCCAAGTCTCTTTCAAGGCAGAGGAAGCTAAAATAGCTTAAAATACGTATTGCTGTTGAAGGTGAACATGTGACTGCCTCAGGCTCCATTGCCACCAAAAGCTTACAGAAATAACATGTGGTCTGCTGCCATCTGCTTACACCTCCTTCCTCCACCCTCTGTTGCTCTTGTCACTTCAGGCTGCTGTAAGCTCTTCAAAGCAAAGACCATCTTCTCTGTCTTTGCAAAGGGCGTGCTGCTGTGGCACCTTCTCCACCCCATCTTTGCTTAGCTCTCAGTTTGCACTGTAATACAAAGAATAGTAATAAAGTTGATAGTTTTATAATGTAGTCTTAATGGGGATGTGGGTTGAACCAAACAGGAGTTTCATTTTGTGGTAACTGCCCAGTTGTAACTCATCCCTAACATGAATTTGTTGATAACACTTAGATCTCAGGTATTGATCAATGAGGTAATTGTCATCCTATAGTAGGACAGATGATGTAATTCTTACCCAGTTACTGAAGACAGTGAAGACAGTGACCTTGAGACAGATCAGATGGTTGAGCAGCATAGATGGGTCACTGATTGTAAAATGCTCTTGTTTTTAAACTAAACTGTCATCTGTTAATTATTGGGGAGGAATAACTATAACAAAATGCCATCACGTTGCAAAAGATACAGCATTTATTGACTTTCACCAGCAGTTACATACTCTTGTTTTGACAGGTGACTTTTGATGATTTTGCTGCTTTATTGCTTTGGCTGTCATTTCATTTCACATTGAGGTAGCATAAAAGCTGACTTTTGTGAGCCCAAGGAAAACATTTGTTTCTGATAACAAGTCACACATTTTAATACAAAAAAAGTAAAGTAGTGGTGGATGCAATATGAGAAATTCTGGTAGAGGGGAGGAAAATATATGAGACAGTTTTGCCAATGGGAGAACCTAGTCATCTGTCCTGTCCTGTCCCACCCCCCAACTAGAGGTGAATATACATTTGAATAAAGGTAGCATCTTTTCATTTGAATACTTAACAAAAAAGTTACAAGCATCAACCAGCTTTTTCTTTAGGATAAACAGTAGGCAGAACTTGAGAAAGGTGAAGGAGAAAAAAGAAATAAAACCACTTGCTATGATTGCTAATAGCATGGTTGAGAAAGAGCCATGTTTTTATCTCAGTGGAAAGAGGCTCCAAGAGACGCCAGTGCAAGTGTAAGAAACGTTCAGTTATGAGAAGCGTGGATCCTGAAAAGGAAAACCAGAGAGGTTTGAAAAGACAAATGGTTGGAGAGCTATTTTTGGTTCTACTGTTGGTATTTTCTTCTGAACTACTAATGCATTTCTGGCCTAACATTTGCTGTTCCATGTCAGGAATTTTTTGATTTTTTTGTTCCCCTCTCCTTAGTAAACTGGTGCATTTGCAAGATAAGTATTAAACTGAGGAACTTGCCAAAGATTTCTCTTCAAGCAGATCCTTACTGAAAGTAGTGGGAGAAGTTAATCATTTGCATGAATTTGTGACCTAATAAAGATTACTACAAAAGAGTGATCTGACTAATCAATTAGTGCAATTAATTGATCTCAGGAAATCATAGAGACATAGCTCCATTGGATTCTGTATTTTCCACTTTTCTTTGAGGCACAAGTTTCTCCGGTAGGTTGTGTTTGAAACTAGTGAATATTATGGGCATTTACTTATTTTACCGAGTTCTATGATCATGTGCTTTGTGTTGTTGAAATACATTTCCCGTTTCATGGACTTTTCAGGTCTTCTGTTTTCCTACAGTATTTGCTTATGGATAACATTACCTAATGTCTAGGGGACTCCTAACATGTAGGATCTTATAGTCATTTAAAAGCATTTAAGATGTTAAAGTTTGTCCGTTCTTTATGTGCAAAGGGCCTTGTGCTTGGAAATCCTTCATGCCATGCATTAGTGAGAATTTCAGGTTTCAGAGGGATAAAAGAAGAACTTTGATGGATGTGGTCCCTTCAACAGTATTTCTTTTCTAAGTGTGCAATAAATCTAGATGTGGATAATTGAAACGGTAAGAAAATCATGAAAAGAGGGAAATTACTTGAATCCTGTAATACCAAAGGAAACAGAAAACCTCTCACACACACTCTCTGCCCTAGGGATTAAGCATATGTCTTAATTTTTAAGCAAGCTTCTGTACTGGGGTGCAACCACTTCAAAAATTAAGTTTCTTTGGCAGACAGAGGCTCTGGTTGTGTGGGGAGCCATTCCCCACTGAGCTGTGAGCTCAACTTCTGAGTGCTCTCTGCTCTCCTTTACGGTTTCATTCCCACAGCTTTGTATGAGCTACGCGTCTGCTCTTACCCCTGTTTTGCAGATGAGGTACAGAAAGGCTGAAGGACAGGCTCATAAGAGGTCAGTGATGCTGAGGTTTGATTTCTTCTGTTTCTCAAATCCTGGGCAGCTATTCTATCCTGTAGGTCACCCTTCTCCTTGAAATCCTTCCCTGGTGTTTTTTGTTTGGTGCCAGTGTCATTCAATTGCTCTCTCTGCTCCCGTTTTTCCAGCGTGGTTGCAGCTCAGTTACCTCAGCTAACTCACATCCTTGACTAGGAGTATTTATACACTCAAAGACAGTGGCACATCACTGAAGAGTTTCTGCTTCTAAAGTACTGCTTCAGAGAGTGAAATTTGCCCTGGGGCTGTGGAGCAGATTTCAGTCTGCATATCAACTCTTGCAAGTCTGATCATCCACTTGCAGTGCAGCCCCTGCATTTCGCTTCTGTACTTGGTTGAATTGTTTTGTTATTTCAAAACAAAATGGAGCGACAGTGCTTGTCTATGAAGCTTCCACTTTATGCAAATTATTTTTTATTTTCTCCTTCTTTCTCTGTCAGCTACTACCTTGCCTTCCAAGTTTAGCTAGCAGTTGTTGGGAGACTCAGACCTTCAGATGACTCTTTACCTTAACTATTTCTCTCTTTGCTTGCTAGGAACTCATAAAAAACCTCAAACCTGTAACAAAATTATGGGGAACAAATTAAGCCATTCGCCCCAAATTTCTCTCCTCTCTCTACAGTTTTTCAAAGCTGTTTTACAGCATGGAAGTGGAGGCTAAACCGTGGGCTGTTTTCCCTGACCAGGGATTTGTGCATGGCCCTTCTCCCCTGCATTCCATGTATGAATGGTGACCTTGTTCAAGCCTGCTCTGACTTAGCTGGGAGAGGGGAAGAGCCCAGGTCTCGTACTGCATCCAGCGTACTCAAGGATGCTTTTCCCAGATGCTCAGTCTTGCTCCAGGAAACCTCTCTTTTCTTCAGAGCACTTTGCACTCCTGCCTTGCACCTGTCTTGGACATGTTGGCTAGGACGTCCATAGAGGTTTCTTATTCGAAACTTATTAACGTTTTAGGGTACCTGTTGTGACAAGTCTGTAACCAGATGAACCTCAAATAATTGTGTTTCATAAGATACAAGGAGGAACATTCTCATCTGACGTAAGTTGTTGCAGCTCCTCAGCCTAGGACTCACATGGGTTTGTACCAAAGCGCTATCTGGTGAATTATGGTGATGGAAATCTTCCTCACACCCCTTGGTCCATGTTTCTTTCATGCTGCACTTAGGAAACAGGGTCTCTCAAATTGAAAAACATATCCTTTGCTTCCTAACATTCTTCTTCATAAAGCTGTAAAGAGGCCTGGACACGGTCCAGATAATTCTGCGTTATTTTCTTGCCCTGAATTTCTTCACTAGTCAGTGAATTTTTTTCCACATCTGTTCACTGCTCTGCTAGCCAAAGTGGAACATTACAGGGACTTACTGCATAGTCTAGAGACTGATGAATTGGCAGGATGAGAGATCTGTATATCTGATTTTCCTGGAAGACTCAAAGGAAAGTCAGGATTATTTTAAGGACATGGAGGGTTAGTTGTTTTTGCTTACCTGCCTCAACTATTGACTTAAGTGCCTGACACTGAGGGATGTAAACGTTGATAGGATATCCAAAACTCACGTACATCAGAATTAACTCCAGTATGCTCCATGAAATAAAAGTCAGGCCATACGCACCTATGTCTTGTCCTGTGATGTGAACAGTTAACTTTTTTCTGAAAATAAGCATATCTTTGGACTTGGTTTGCTCTTTCTTGCAGCAGTTCTCTGTGGAAGTAAGAGGATTTCGGTGAACCTGTTGCTCGGCCTGGCACTCACACCAAGGTACAGCTGCATTCCCTTGTACTGCATTATTCTTTCTCTATCAAGATGTGTTCACCAGATGGAGGAATGGAGCTCTCCAGACAGAGACCTCACCATGAGTCTGTTTGGTAGAACACTCTTGGTTGGGTATAGTTTCACTTCATATCCAGTTGGAGGAAGGCTTTCATTTTCCTTGCTGCTTCTTTGGTCTTGCCTAACTCTTTAGGGCTACCAGGAAAGCCTGATAACCAGTGCCACACACATTTTGGTTCTTCCCACATACATTTACGTGTCCAGTGGAGGAAAAAGTTCATCTTGGTCCACTTAGTAGACCTATATAATGGGTGAACGCAGAAGACAAGGCAATAATGTTTGCAGAGCTTGCTTGTTTGATTCAGATAGGTGAGAGCCAGGAAGTCCAACTTAGTAACAGTAGTCAGCAGCTTAGAGCTCTGTCTAGATGGGATAAAAAAAAATACACAGGCTTTCTCTGTACTGCAGCTCTCATCATGGTTACAGAGATATGGCAGTAATACTTCATACTCTCCCACTGTAGATGTCGTCTATTATGGGCAGTGAAAGTCAGATGTTTCTATATTTACTGCTAGAAATAGGTAGGTTTTGTGATGTCTGAAGACACCTGAACACACAGCATGTATGTTTGTGTCATACAGCATGATGGGGCTTAGATCCCTGACTTTTATCTTAAGAGGCTTCCAGAAAGTCTGAGCAGTGCTTTAAGACCCTTTTAAGGCCTGTTCCCAGCTCCCTGGTTTCCAGTGGAGGGCCTGAGAGATCAGCCCATCTATAGCTCCGCTCTACGCCTGCATTCGGACGCTGCCTCACTGCTGCTCTCTAAGACTCTTTTGTTTCTCAAATCATTCCTACCAGCACATGCTTTGCCTCTTGTTGTGGGGAGGAGAATAAGTAGTAAGCACCAAGGCCCACAAGTGAAGTCTGTCCTGATAGGAAGGTCCCATCCAACAAAGAGAAAGATCCCATGTAAGTGGGACCCGTTTTGCATTTTTCTTCCTTCCTCTGCTTGTACATCTTTCTCAAGTCTGAGAGAAAGTCTTGAAAGGATGCTCTGCAGAGCACAGCTTCGGAATGTTCCATGGGATAATCTGTCTGCCTACATCTCTTTCAATAAAATTAGAAAGTTAGACTTTTTGCCTCTATTTCAGAAGCGTTATGCGAGGAGAAAGTGACTTTACAACTCCTCTCTGTCGTGCCGTAAAACTGCGTGGTAGTCACCTTTGGCGAAAAAAAACGTTTCATACCCCATTGCTCTTTTCTTTTGAGGCTCAGCAGCAGTGGCAGTCCCATCTGCAGAGAGTTCAGGAGTGCAACTGGCACCCTAGAAAAAGAAAAACACTTGAGTAATTTGCATAGTGGATCAGAATCCAGCCCGCCCAGCTGCCGAAGCAAAGACCACAAACTTTCACATTTGAGTCATCTGCTGAAAAGCTACATATTTTTATGAAGAAAGAACTAAATGTTTCTTTTAAAGGAAATTTATTTGCTTTCTTGCAGCTGAATCATCTGACTCTTAGATGGTGAAGGTTATGTATCAACAGGATTTTCTTGCTGTCTTGATGTGTCTGCTGAGCTACGATGATCAGAGTTTGACCTTAGTTCCAGTCATAAGAACAATTGTTTGATTCTAGTGTGAATATCAATGTTTGCATCTATAGAAACCAATCAACACTTCCTCCTATTTTTTTGTAAATAGGCTGTGACTGTGGCACTTGGATTTCCTGTTTCTTGCATATCTGAATCAAAAAATCTCTGCACACAACGATGTTGTCTTCCGCGTTCACCATCTATTGCCTTGTTAGTAGGCATCATCTTTATTACAGTCTGTATCTCTCCTGTTGAAATATGTCCAGACATCAGTAGAGCCTATAATCTTCCTTCGTTTTTATTCTATATCATGAATTTCTTAAAGGGACTTTCTCAGTAATAACTGTAGGAAATGTAAGAAAAAGCTGGTTGAACTGCCTACAATCAGCATTGCATAACGTTTAGTATTTTTCCATGATAACCTTTTAAAGTGACATTTTTTTCAAACTCAGTGGCAGTTTTCTGTTGATTTTTCTTCCTTTTTACATTTCAGCATGAATGATTCAGGTTGTCTTGAGAACAAGATACAAAACCCTGCATTTTTATACCTTTTTTAAAAACAGGCCAGCTATTTCATTGAGGGGGTGGATATTTGAAATTTGGCTGTAGAGTTGCCCCAGTATTAGGGATCTACATTCTCATTTGCAGGAAAATTTGTGCTTAATGAATCAGTTTATAAACTCTGAAATGTCTCGTTTTGCACCTATACAGCAGGAGTTAGGTAGTGCTGCACTGAGCATAGTGTATTTTAAAGCTGAAGGACTTGCTCTGATTTTGCTACATCTGTCTCTTGAGGAGTGCTGTGGTCCTGGACATAGGAAGCAAGAGGAAGAAGATTGTCCTCCTGTGTTTTCAGCAAAGCTGTTGGTTGCCCAGACAGAGTGGAGCAAAAGGAAGGGATGGAGAACAACAAGCTATGGGAGATGTGTCCAGAAGTGTTGGGGAACTTGTTGGGGACTGTCTGAACAAGGAGATGCAGGGGCAGTTATGGCTGCAAGCACCAAATGTGGGGACAGCATTTGGGAGCTGGTGTAACTGTCGGGGTGGATTGTGTGATGTGATTGGGATTAAGATGAGGACCCAGGAGGAAACTGGGGTAAAGAGTCTGAGGAGGGAAGCAGCAGGACTGAAGCCACAGAAGAGAAGGTGAGAGGGAAATCTCTGTTCTGTATGTTGGCGTGGAGTTTGTGATTCCTGAGTCTGCAGTTGGATGTTGCGTGTCCTGTCTGGTGTGAAAATATAAGACCATTCTACCTCTGGTTGGTTGTTACAGTCTAAGCACTTGATACAGCTTCATAGCCCCACTGAGACAGCAGACTGAATTATACAAGTGTTGTCCCTCTGCATCATTACAAAAACCCTGGTGTGAAACCACACAGTTTAGCTTAAACTGCTAAGTCTGTTCAAAGTGTCTAACTTCACACTGAAGTAGGTGAGGAGCATTCATGCAGTTTGTTCAAGCAGCTCAGTGGTGGAGAAGCAGTCTCCAGCAAGAGGATGCAACAAGTGTCTTGTTGGCTGTAGTACCTCGTGTGAATGTATCTCCTTCTACCTCTTCACACCCCTTAGTCTTGCTGTCTCTGTGCTGCCAGCACAAAACTGTGCGTGCAGATTGTGTGTCCTAACCCTGCAGTTTTGGCTCACGTGAGGTCCAGTCCTCTGTTCCTGCTTGTTGTTATCTCAGTGCCTCCAGTGGAAGGGGTCTGTTTGTTTGCATTTAAAAGTTTCAGTCCTGGTTATGATTTTGACCTATAGCTACGTGCAGATGTCCTCTTTTGGGTCTGCGTGTGTCAGCACGATCTTCCACGTGCTCACTGCACCTCCCCTTGGAAATGTCCCTCTTTGGTCTGCTCTGGGGTGGAGTGAGTGCTCCCCAGCTGGTTGGAGGCAAAACTGGGTTAGCTTAAAACAGTGTAAAGAGTAGTTTGTATCTGCTCCAGTTTATTTTCACCATAACAGATTACAAAATGCTTTTACACCAGACTGCTAGCACTTCTGAAGGGAGACAGTCATCACAGGAAGAGGGGCAGCTGGTGCCAAGCACGTGTGTGGGAGGAAAACCTCATCAAGCGGTGTAGCTGGGTTTGGAAGGGACCTTTGTCCACAACCTTAGTCTCTCCGAGTACTCCGTTCTGTCTGTGCAATGGAGAAAAAAACCTTCTCACAGGGGTGTTGCAAACGTGCTAATTTTAGTATATCAGGCAGTTAGGTAATACGGTGACAGCCAGAAAATAACCTATCAGAAAATAGCTTGTTCTGTCTTCAAAGCATGGGGTTTAGGACCATTTTTAATAATGAGAATGAAGCAAACCACTGAGTGTTGCTTATTCAGCAACACCAGCTCTACTATACCATGAATGGCACCATTTCCTGTGGGGAAAAAAACCTCTGTGTGATCATAAAACTAAGAAAGAAGATGAAATATGGCACAACTGGCCATATTTCTGGTATTACCTTGTCTTTCAGTTCTTGACTTAAGATTTTTGACACATCTGTATATTTTTGTATGTGTAATGAACTGTTTGTGACTGAGTTCGCAGTTGGTCAGTACTTTCTGTCCAAAGATGTTAAGTACTGTAAAGAGGGCTTAAAGGACACTAAAGCATCTTCTGCCAGTACGCTTCTTTAAATCACATTTGTGTCTCCAAAAGTGCTTACCTCTTGTTGTTAAAAATGACTGCAACTTTAAGGAGATAAGAGGGGAAATGTTTTTTCTAACTTACCATCTTCTAAATCTGATAGAAAATCATGTCTGGTCATTTTTACAGGTCTCCCTAACAAATAATTTCCCTCTATTGCTAAGTCCTTGCATAGCAACAGGTGAATGAGCGATAACAAAAAATACGGCTATGAAACCACAGATGTTGTCATCAAGGAAATAGAGCTGGGTTAATTCTCATAACCAGGCTTAAATCGTTCTGAAAATTACACTATTGGAAATTATCTATGTCTCTTACTTGCACAGTGTTCAAGGAGTTGGGTGTCTTACTATGTAACAGGAAACAGGTATACTGATAAGTAAAAAATAAAATTATCAGAATACCTGTAGGCAACTTCCCAGGGTGCTGAGTACGCATCGCTCCAGCTGATTTTATTTGGAGGATTCAGCAACTCTGAAAACCGAACACGCAGAGTCTAAGGCAGAGAAATAAGTTGACATGTGACAAAATGTTGGTCTTAGCAAGTTTGTTTGCCACAGAGTAAATGATGTGTGAACTCCTGTGTAAGAGTGGCCCCTTAGTAACTGCCCTTGTGTGTGCTGTTAGGCCAAGGTGCCTTGTGGCAGACAAGAGGTGGCTCATCACCCTGCATGGAAGGAGCTGCCCTTCTGCATTTACCTGGGGCTAAGATCGGGTGTCTGGGCAGCTCCTGCAGAGCCCGTTGGCATATCATCAGCGTACGCCCGTCCGTGCACCTGGCTGCCTTGTTTGTCAGTCTGACTCACCACCCTTGCTCTGGCTTCACAAAATCATTTCTGCCTGTAGTATGGCTAGAATAAGCGCAGTGATGGGAAATGGCTTTACTATAGGGTTGGGTTTTTGGTTTTTGAGGTTTTTTTGTTTCCCTGAGGAGATAAAAACATTGTGCCTTGTCTAGGTGTCCTGGTTTCGGCTGGGATAGAGTTAATTTTCTTCCTGGTAGCTGGTATAGGGCTGCGTTTCGGATTTGGGATGAGAATAGTGTTGATAACACACTGATGTTTTAGTTGTTGCTGAGCAGTGCTTACACTAAGTCAAGGACTTTCCAGCTCTCACACTGCCCTGCCAGCGAGGAGACTGGGGAGGCACAAGAAGTTGGGAGAGGACACAGCCAGGCCAGCTGACCCAAACCGCCCAAGGAACATCCCATACCATATGACATCCTGGGGGGGAGTTGGCTGGGGGTGAGGGGCGGCTGCTGCTTGGGGACTGGCTGGGCGTTGGTCAGTGGGTGGTGAGGAATTGCACAGGTGCATCACTTGTTTTGTATATTCTATTATGTTTCTACAAATATATTAACAACAAAAAGAGAGGCAAGGAGAATCTCCATCCCTTACTGGATATGGCGGGGAACATTGTCTCTAAGAATGACGACAAGGTTGAGGTACTTAATGCCTTCTTTGCCTCAGTCTTTAATAGCCAGTCCAGGTATCTGCAGGGTATTCAGCCCCCTGAGCTGGAAGATGGGGATGGAGAGCACAATAACCTGCCCATAATCCAGGAGGAAGCAGTTAAGGACCTGTTAAGCCACCTGGACACCCACAAGTCTATGGGGCCTGATGGGATCCACCCGAGAGTACTGAGAGAGCTGGCAGAGGAGCTTGCCAAGCCACTCTCCATCATTTATCAGCAGTCCTGGTTAACAGGGGAGGTCCCAGATGACTGGAGGCTTGCCAATGTGATGCCCATCTACAAGAAAGGCAGGACATCGAAGGGATCAGGCCCAGCCAGCATGGGTTCATGAAAGGCAGGTCCTGCTTGACCAACCTGATCTCCTTCTATGACCAGGTGACCCGCCTAGTGGATGAAGGAAAGGCTGTGGATATTGTCTACCTGGACTTTAATAAAGCCTTTGACAGCGTCTCCTGCAGCACTCTCCTGGAGAAACTGGGGGCTTGTGGTTTAGACAGGTTTACTCTTTGCTGGGTAAAGAACTGGCTGGATGGCCGAGCCCAGAGAGTTGTGGTGAACGGCGTTAAATCCGGCTGGCAGCTGGTCACAAGCGGTGTTCCTCAGGGCTCGGTTCTGGGGCCGGTCTTGTTCAATATCTTTATAGATGATCTGGATGAGGGGATTGAGTTCTCCCTCAGTAAGTTTGCAGATGACACCAGGTTGGGTGGGAGTGTTGACCTGCTGGAGGGTAGGAGGGCTCTGCAGAGGGATCTGGACAGTCTGGATCGACGGGCAGAGGTCAACTGTATGAGGTTTGATAAGGCCAAGTGCCAGGTCCTGCACTTGGATCACAACCCCATGCAACGCTACAGGCTTGGGGAGGAGTGGCTGGAGAGCTGCCTGGCGGAAAGGGACCTGGGGGTGCTGGTTAACAGCCAGCTGAACATGAGCCAGAAGTGTGCCCAGGTGGCCAAGAAGGCCAACAGCGTCCTGGCCTGTGGTCAGCAATAGTGTGGCCAGCAGGAGTAGGGAAGTGATTGTGCTCCTGTACTCAGCACTGGTGAGGCCACACTTCGAATCCTTTGTTGAGTTTTGGGCCTGTCACTACAAGGATGTTGAGGTGCTTGAGCGTGTCCAGAGAAGGACAACAAAGCTGGTGAGGGGTCTGGAGCATAAGTCGTATGAGGAGCAGCTGAAGGGAACTGGGGTTGTTTAGTCCGGAGAAGAGGAGGCTGAGGGGAGACCTTATCGCTCGCTACAACTTCCTGAAAGGGGGTTGTGGTGAGGTGGGTGTTGGTCTCTTCTCCCAACTAACTAGTGATAGGACGAGAGGAAATGGCCTCAAGTTGTACCACGGGAGGTTTAGATGGGGTATTAGGAAAAATTTCTTCACCGAGGGCGTGGTCAAGCATTGGAACAGGCTGCCCAGGGAGGTGGTGGAGTCGCCATCTCTGGAAGCATTCAAAAAATGTGTGGATGTGGCGCTTCAGGACGTGGTTTAGGGGACACGGTGGCGCTGGATTAATGGTTGGACTTGATGGTCTTAGAGGTCCTTTCCAACCCTAGTGATTCTGTGATTATTTTATTTTATCTTCCTTTTCTGTCCTATTAAGCTGTCTTCATCTCAAGCCATGAGTTTAACCTTTTTTCCGATTCTCTCCCCCATCCCACTGAGGGGGCAGTGAGAGAACGGCTGTGCGGTGTTTAGCTGCCTGCCAGGTTAAACCACAGCACCAGGCAGTCTGGTGTTTGAACAGGGTTGGGTTTTTGTTGCTGGGGCTGCGGTGTTTAGTAATTTGACTTTGGTGCTTTTCTGTTCGTTTTATTCAGCCAGGGGTATATCAAAGATCTATTTTTGATTAGACAGCATTCCTGTACTATAATAATTCACAAGCAGCATTCACACACTAGTTCTGTGAAATGCCTGTTGCTCCCTTCTGTATGTGTACTTCTTGCCCTTGCCTTCCCGTAGGTACAACTTACTCTGCGCAAGTTGTAAACTTCATGGCGCAGGTGCCACCTCCTAATGTGTGTTTGTACAGTGCGTAGCACAGCAGGACCTAGGTTTCGTCGTGGTTTCTGGGCATGCTGTAATGTAAGTAAGGGTACTCTGTCTTGCTGAGTAATTAGAATAGTTCACACTAGCTGAACTTGGAGAGCTGCCTGCCTGCAGGCTGGTGAGGAAAGGGATTTTTCTTTCCAGGCTGGGAGGGGGCTTTGCAAACGTTCTCTGAGTCACAGCGGCAGCTGGCTGTTTGGGTGCTGGACAAAAGCATAATTTGGAAATAGCTTCAAAGTTTAGAGATGGCCTTTCATAACCTTCTGCTCCCAGATGAGTTAAGTGGGGGAAGATCACACCTCCCTCGGTGCCGTTGTTTCAGTCTGCCAGGCTGCAGACTCAGCGAGAGTGCAGCCTGCAGGTTTTCATAGTGAGAGCTTTTGTCGCTCCCAGAAGTGCTAGAAACTTAATTGCTTTCAAAGGCAAGCCCAGAATCTGGAGGACCCAGTACAACCTGCTGAGAGAACATAAATCATGAGATACTATCGGGTTTCTGTGCTTGGGCTTGCGTGGAGTGAGTTTGCTTTGTGAGCGAATGCCTTTGGAATACACTGGTATGTGGGTTTTTTTGTTGATTCTTAGACATAGCAGTAATTGTTGTTGGCTTTGTTAATAGGCATCTATGCTCTGCTCTGTAGTTCATGTTTTCTAAAAAGTGTGCAGACAAAAAGAAATATTTGTTCTGCCTTGAAATCCCAAAAGCATTTCTGCATTTAAATGGATTGACAGCCTTGATCCAGGTGGTTCCCAGCCATTGTCCTTTCAAATAGGCATGGAGAGAGAGCTGGCCAGTTGTCGTTTGACCATTGCTGTTCATCTTTGCTTAGAGACAGTGCTTAAAATGCCAGTATTTACTTGTTTCTTTTTTATGCTAGTTTGCCAGCCACTTTTGTCCCTAGTCAAGTGAACTGTGATGGCAACTAAGAAGAAGGTGGCTTTTGTAGATACGGAATAGTATTTTCAAATGTCCTTATATAGCATGGGTCCCTAAGTTTTGTTTTCCAAAGCAGGTCTTGTGTAAATCTGTGGAGCTGGTCCTTAAGTTGGTCTGGGGGCGTTTCTGGCATTTTTATCCACAACCCAGGTTTAAATGTAGTTTTCCCTATCTCCTTAAATGCTTAGTTTATAGGCTCTCCATTGATAAGAATACTCTTTTGATATATTTTGCATGGAAGCTAAAGCAGGAAAAGGTTTTAAGGTAAGCCAGCCAAATAATCTAGGGTCTTTTGATCAGTTTCCATTAGTATTAAACCAGTAATCTGTCCTATTAGATGTTGGTTGAAAGGAAGTTCAGTGTTTAAAGAAGATAAACATACCAGTTGACATTCAATATGTCTTCTCAAGTCACCAGCATAAACCTCATTGAACTTTGTTGGCAGAGGTGCTTTCTGCAAAGGGTTCCTAAAAACACCTCCTCAGCTATTGGACTCGTTTCTGAAATGCTCTGGCACTGCGGTGGGTCTGGTGCCAGCACTGGACACTTGGTCCAGCTCCAGTTGGAGCTGAAGAAGGGCTGAGTTTTAAGGCCTCTAGGATGTCTTTGTGTCCAGCAGAAACTGGGCACTGGAATAATGTGTCATCCAAACTGTGGTGTCTTCCTAGAAATTGATGAATATGCTATTTTAATTTGTGGAGCTTATATAGCTGAAGTTATTGAGACATTAGCGCTTGGAAGTGAGAGATCTGCAGCTCTTAAGATTGCCTGGCGCACAGACAAGCAAAGATCTAAATTGCTTTGAGGTGCTGACAGTTATCACAGCTTTGTGCAGACACACCTTTGCTGGTACTGACAAGACACAAATACCAGTTTCACATCACTGTGCTCTCTTTGGCTGGTGTACAGCTTAAAACTGTACTATACCTTCATGACTTTGGCACAGAAAATGGAAACAAGGGTCAACAGCAACAGTAGCCACTTATCAAACAGTTGGTTTTAAATGCTTTGAGTAAAGACAGTATTTTATAGAGAAATTTGATCTGTTATTTGAAAACTGGACGTTTAATGCAATACATCACACCCCAGGCCGTTCTGCTGAAGTTGCACTGGATGCGAGAGCAGACTTTGGTCTGTGATGAGGACAGTAGCAAATGAAGGAAAAACATTACCTTCTTTCAGCAACAGTGAGTTCCTCCAGACATTATAGGTAACTGAAAAGCCTGTTTTCGAAACAGCTCTGACCCTATATGCAAATAAAATTTCTGTGATTCCAGCTTTTGCTAGAAATCACATTTATTATGCCTCTGTGTGACAAAGCACTGGCGTATTAATACCAAGTGCTTCCTGAAGAAACTCATCTGAAATCCAGGGTAGGTCACAAGTGACAAAGGGTTGAGACTCCCCGTAATCCACATCATGGACTACCATGTATGTCAATAACAGCCTACCTGCCTATCAAAGTTTCACATTAAGATAAAAAGGGTATTGACAGATTTCAGTGTATGTAGTCTCCTCAGACTACTGATTGCGGTTGTTGCTGGCCGCTTCTGGGAGCCCCTGCCTGCAACTATGGCATTAGAAACGAACAGGCGAACTCTGGCTGATACCCTTGGCATTGCAATGTGGGTATATTAACTTTACTAATTTGTCATGATTTGGCACTCCAATGGCAGAACTCTCAGTGTTCCCAGCTGCTGTTAGCACTGGATTTAATCACAGTACTTTTGCCATCTGCTATTAAAGCATTGCAGACTGCTAGAGGAGTAGGGGATTGCACTGGCTTTGGGTAACTTTCAGAAGAGCTGAGCAGATTCTTTTGATTTGCCGTGATCAAACATCCTGATTGCCACAGCGTGACTCGAGTTCCCTTTTTGACTCGGTGACTGAAGTCTGTCATGAATTCTTCTAATGAAGTGGCATGCAACCTTCTTGAATTAAAAACTACAGTGGTTCTGCTCCCCGAGTGCTGCAGTGGGGGTGGAACAGCAACCCTGACTGAAGTCTCTGCTGTGGGTGCGTGTCTGCTGCCTTTAGCTGTTCTGCTGGATGTTACCCGTGTCTGCTCCGAGGGCAGCAAGGCAAGCCCCACAGCAGGCACACAGCACAAACAAGGCCTTTGTCAGCTGTGATATTTTTTCCTCTGACTCCTCTGTTATGTTTGTGTTGTAACGTGCAAGATGCTGTGATGATTTGGGTGACTTTTTTTTTTTTTTTTTTCTTCAGCCTATGACCTGTGTTTTTACCATTGTAAGCTCTGAACAAGTTTGTCAGTTTTGGATTACTTTGTGGCTCACCTGGGATAGTCTGTTGTCTCCTGTCTCTTCATCAAGCGCTCAGCGCACAGCCCTAGCTCAGTAAATAACTTCAATGAAGAGATAAACTTGCCTTGCTACTGTTACAATTCTTAGTCTTCTGAAAAGCCAGTAGATGGGGTGTGTGCAGTTCCTGTGCAAAATCACTGCATTTCTCAACCCAAAGATCCAACTTTCTTTTTTTTTTTTTAACATGTTTGTTGCAGAGAATCTTTTTATTGCTGTTAGAGATGGCCCTCCACCTGAAAATTTAAGCAGTCCTGAGTGGAGGCACCCAAAATTCTTGATTGATCCTTATGCATGAACTACTCTGACCAAATCTAATGTGCACCTTGCAACACAGTTAGGTCTTTGAAATCTGAATATAAATTTTGTAACCGAAAATAGCCTGGGTTACCACAGACTTCTGCTTAACTTGATGTTGCAGTACCAGGTATAGATGCCATAGGACCAACTACAAAATACGCTTCCTCTTTTTGTGTCTCCAAGCCCAGCATATAAGAGTAAATATCTATTTGTATGCATAATTCTTTTGATTATAGATGCAAAAATTTAATTTCTAGCAGTGTGAATTAAAATATTTTGCTGCTATTAATAATGTTAATAAGGTTCATGTAAATAATAATGATAATACAGACTGTAAAAAGGGTTGCTTGTCACATCCCAGGGTAGATTTCATGCTCTAGGTCAGTTATAGGTGGCTTGAAATAGGAAGGAATCTAAAAAAGGAGATGAGTGGGTTTGGGACAAGTGGGTCCCTCAGTTGTCTTCCTTCACGTGGTCAGAGCAGAGCATGAACCAACATGGAAATAAGCTGGTCCAAGGTCATTTATGCCATTCAAAATGAAACTTATCTAGGGATGGAGTCCTGTTAGGTAGGTCTTAGTTGCTTATACCTCATTTGGAATGGAGAAATCTTCAAATGTTTTGGTAATAATTAACCAAGGGAACTCTGCTAAATCACAGTCCATGTCGGACGTGTATGCATGTAAGGAGGGAGTATATTGCCAAGAAATAAGTTAAAATTAGAATACTATATCAGAATTCAGTTTTATCTTCTGAGAAGAAGTGCGAATGCTGATGGCCAAGATCTACAGCTGAAGTTTCCCGAGAGATTTTGGGAAGAAGTGATGTGCATGCACACATACATTCTCCTTCAAGCTAGTAATGCAATCACAGGCATGTAAAAATCTTCAAACAGCAGAGTAGTCTACATTAATTAGAAAGAAAAGTTTGATAGTGGAATATAACAGAGTCCTGGAGGCACCAGTTTTGCTCATGCCTGTGATGAAAGCGGCAAATAACATGAACCTGTTACCTAGCACTGCCATTCAGATGAGAACCACAATAGATGTGTTCTAATCTGGTGTGCCCAAAATACTCTGAGCATTTAACAGTTGCACAAATGTTTCACTTTCCTAGCAGTCTGATTTTGTATTATAGCATAATCAGTTTCCCCTCTGTCTTTAATGTGCAATTCTGCTGAGTGTGCAGTTCACATTGGCTGCCTCGGGCAGACTGCAGGTCAGCTTTTGAATGTAGGAGAATTCATAAAATTTAAGTATTTTGTGTACAGTTAACAGCAGTTGTGCAAGTACAAAGACTTTGCTTTATCAGCAGATGTGCTCTAGGTTTACGTTTATGTCCACATTCAATTCTTAGGTTTATTGCAGTCGAGGGGAAAAAAAAAAAAGGAGCTCGGTGCAGTCCTTAACAAACTGCTTTGGTAGCTGGCCAGTCCACTTACCCTTGCTTGAAGCACATGCTAGGGTGGTTCTTTCTTCCATTAACTCTTTGATGCTGGGAAACAGGGATGATTCACATGACATGGAAAAGGGGAGGGGGAAATTAAAATAAATGCAAGATTAGCAAAAACTTTGTGCTTGCCTTGTGCCAAGCCAGGGAGGGATTTGTGTACTGTGGGAACGATTAGATGGTTAAGTTTGCTGGACTGCTGTGGCAGACAAGGGATATTTGAGAAGGTGATCCAGCTCTGCTGGAGTCTGCCGGGGGAGCGGAGGGCAGCCTTTCCACTTGGAAACTAGAGTTGGGTTGGGCACTTTCTGGTTAGTCAAAAGGGTTGCTGACTGTTGTTTGCGATAGCTCAGCTGTTTCCCATGTGACATGGCTGCGTTTCCTCACTTCTTGCCCGAGCTGGTGCTGGAGTTTGGAGTAGAAGGCGCTTTGCCAGCATCGCTCCTGCCTGGTTAAGGCTTTTTTTTGTTGGACTGGAAAGAGATGGGGAGGAATCATATTCATGGATGGAGAAATGTTGATGAGAGGAATGCGGAATGAAGGCCACGTATCCCTGCTTCCCAAGTGCAGAAATAACCCACGCCAGCGTGGGAGATTGTTTGTAGCACCTCAGCTTGGCCCAGTCAAGCGTCCATCGTGTGGTGAGCAGAGAGTGGGGTGGGACTTGCAGGGTGATTAATGCAATCTCTAAATGCTACGAGGGGGAGTCATTTGCAAGCAATGGTGGGAGCTTTTTTCCCAGGGTTAAGTACTGTCCTGTCCTCCTTTAAACCAGAGAGATGGGAGTCCAGGACAAGGATATGAAAAATAGATTAGCTTAAATTTAAGCCTGGCATCTGGATCACCTCGAGCTTTGGCAGACCTCGAGATAATACTTCAAAGTTGTTCAGCCCCACAAGGTACAGTATAATTTTCTGTTTGGTGAGAGTATTACTCGGGAACTGGAGTCGGTCTTGGGGCTTCCTTGTCCAGGGCACTGTCACACCAGCTAGAAGATAGCTCCTGGCTGAGCTGACTCTGATCCTGCATGCTCTGAGCTGCTTAACATCTGTTTAGCTTACAGCTGTTCTCCACCTCCCCAAATATTTAGCAGTAAACATTTACCCAGAATTGGTTTTACCACATGGAGCAACAAAGTGTAAATATACCTGAGCCTTACTGAACCTAACTGTCTTTACTCTCCCAAACTGATCTTATGTATTTTAAAATCATTAAAGCCAAAGCAATGTACATATTCTTTGTTTCATGACAGCATGAAGGGAGCATGGCCTTCTAATTACCCTGAAATTTAAATATATGCAGGAGCACCTGGAAAGCGCTGGGCTCTCTGGGCTCCCTGAAATCTGGCAGGTATCTGTCTCCTTTCTTTGATCAGATCTGGGCACTGAAGAGAAATTTAGTGCAATGGCTTACTATGTATTTACCATTCTGGTATTGATGGCGTGAATCCCCAAGTTAGTGCTCAGAGGCAGAGAACACCAAAGGGTGCCTGTAATTGTCACCATAGTACATGGACCCGCTTTCTCTTCTGGTGGTTTACAAGGGAGAAAGCAAGTCAGCCTAGTTCAGTTTTTTAGCCACGTGCATCTGGAGCTCATTCTGAAATAAGATTCATAGATGCCTGCACGTAGGTAGGGTTTTAGGTTGTAAGATTACTAATTGGTTTCAATGTTGTTTGCTGCTTGAATGTTGGTTTTTTTTAATATAAGGTAGAAAAGGTCATCATTATTTTTTGCTTATGACAAAAAACACATTTTCTCTTAAACGTCTTGATATGAAGTAATTTAAACTAAATTTCTGCACAAATAATTTCCAAGAGATTGGCTGTCAAGTATGATGAAAAAATATGCACTTTTGCAGGACCCAATGAGACACTGCAAATTTAGATTTATTCTCAACGTTAACTGTGGTTGAAGATGTCATTTTTTAAATGGCACTTTTAGAAGTAGTTGACTTAAAAGTATAGCAATTCAAACCACAGAGGGGATGAGTTTGAAGTGTAAAGTCTTGAAATGCAAGGCAGAGGTTGGCAGTTTCACTACAATTAGAAGCAAGGCAGGCACAACTCCCACTTCTGAAAACTTTCCTATCACACTGCTTCCTCTCTTGGCCTAGAAAACCTGAAAAACCCCAACTTGGAGTGGCTTTGCTTATTGACTTAACATAGTTATACTCAATAGCATTAGGAGACAGAGCAGAATGGGCTGCCAAATCTTTCTGTAAAGAATAATCTTTACAGAAAGCTTCACAGAGGTGTTTTTTTTCACATGCTTTCAGTCTCCTGAGAATGCCGCTTTTTTGAGGAAAGCGAGTTATAGGGTGTTGTGTTATTTTATTTTATTTTATTTTTTATTTTTTTAACAAGCCTTGTTTTGTTAGGAAACCACTCCCTTCTGCCTCTGCATTTAGACTCGCTAATTGCCTTTTGGTCGATGACATTTTCCATGAATCGCCACATTCTCCCACGCTGTTACAACTTCACACCGATTATGTCATGTGGCACTTCCGCCTGCTGACTTTGGGAGGAGTGGCTGAGGGAAGGATACGGTGTGCCTGGGAAATTGCGATTCATTCGCTTTCTGGGAGAACTTTGCTGGAACCAATTTTTGTAGCTGCTAAGACGTGGCGAGGCTGTTCCTCCCAGACTACGACAGGTGGCTAGGGTAGGTGGGACCAGGAGGCCATCCTGTTGCCACTGTGTGCCGCTGCTGAGGATTTTGAGTAAGAAGCCATGACAAGGCGGTGCGTGGTGTGTCAGGCTGATGTTTTTCATCCTAGTCGCACGCTGTAGCCGAAAGCCAAACCTTGGTGCCAGAGAGGGTGCAGGAAGGGGCAATCTTGGTGGATACTTCTGGTTCACTGAGCCCCTTGGGATGCCGACCGAGCCCGAGCTGGAAGCCTGTTTTTTCTTCCAGGGCCTCAGGACGTAGGTTTGTCCTTAACCCAGCTCATGTCCTCTGCAGCAATGATCTGAACATTAGATCATTGCCAACGGAAGCTCAAGTGCTGCCGACATGACAACTGGATGTAGCAGAGTTGTTCAGCGCAGCTAATCCACTTAAACTGCGGAGCTCATCTGCTGATCTGCAGGGGTGATGGCACTCTTAGGTGCGATAGCTAAAGAGGCTTTGGCTTGAGCCTAGCGCTTCAGGGCAATCAAAATCTGCAGTTAGGGCTGAGGATCTGGTTACACTAAGTTGGCCCTGATCCAACCAAATGTCGTGAAAAGTGAGGGGTTAGGTGAGATAAACCCCTCTACTTAAGCCTTGTCTTTGCTTGGGAGCTGATGAACATGTTCAAGTGCTTTGCCAGTTTAACTGCTTTGATCAAAGGTAAGGCTTACTTGGTTTCTGAACTGGGATGAGCTTTGCCAGTAAAAACCCTTTTTTAAACTGGGATAATTACATCCACACTGCTAGCAGGTAAGGTTTCTGCTTTAATCGTGTCACTGCACATAAGGGTACAGATCTTCTACAGGTAGAAAACCTGTGATTTCTGACGTAGTAAATGCAGTTGGGTCCCACCTACACTTGTGGCTATTGGCAGCAGTGCAGGATGAACAGCTGGTGGTGTAACAGGATCTCTGACTACATTGCTCTGTTGTCCAGCCTGTGACATGAGGGTTTTCATCTCAAAGAGGTGGTTAAAAAATTCAGGTCGATCTGACACACTAGCAGCAGTGGTGGCTGCAGGCAAGCCCAGAGGTTGGCAGGGGTGGCTGCAGCCTGCAAGAGCAGGCAGTGGGCACTGCTCCTGCCCTGCCACTGCTTATCCTGGATCAAATCTTTATTTGTTCAGTCTTACCCTTTTTTGCGGTTGAGGGGAAGGGAAGGGGAGTATGAGGAGAGGTGTGTGGTATACTGAGTACACTGCTGAGTCCTCTGCGGTCCTCTCTGTGGTACTAGAAGGCATCTGCAGAGACCGAAACCTGGTTGTCTTTCGTGAAAAGGGCTCATAGTGTTCCTGCAGACCACATTCTTCTCTGCAGCTAATCCCTGCTTGCTGCAGGGAGGTAGAAACGGGAGTGCTGCGGCTCCAGTCGATTCTGGTCCCACCGCAAGCCAGCGCAACCAGGGAACACGCTCACACCACCCACATGCAACCCATGCCCCCCGGTACAGAGACCTGCTCCCTCCTTCAGCAGCAGAAAGAGACAGAAATGAAGGCAGTACTCAAACTCTCTCTAAATTTCAGGAACGGCTGAAACTGATATCTCATTTGTCACGTATTTTGAGCCATGTTTGGGTTTTGCTAAGTATGAATTGACGCAGTTACTACTTCAGTCACCGCAGACAGCGTACTACTAGGTAGGTACATGTAATCAAGAACAAAAGGGAAGAGGAGAAAAACATTTTCTTCATAGTCAGGAAAGCCTTTATAGATTTGGCATCACACTTAAAATTGCATTGTATTAAAGAAATGCAACACTTCTGTATACAGAAGTATACTGTATACTTCTGTATCTCTTTAATACAGATACTGAATAAGGAGAGAACCAGGAAACAGGAGCACCTGTGTTGCATAGCTTTCGGCAGGTCAATTATCCCATCTCCAGTGAAATTGTCCTTTGCATAAGGTATGAATAATAATACTCACCTTGCAGGAGTGTTATGAAGTGTGCAGTTAATTATTTTTTTTACAGTGTTTGTAATATGTAAAGCCCTAAATGAGTGCTAAGTATTATTGTGATTTAATTTTATTGAGGATTAAACATTGGTGACGTGCCCAGCTGAGCATTCACTGGCAGTGAGCTAGACAAGTGACCAGCAGCAAGCATGTTTGGCAGCAAGCAATGGACAAAAAAGGAAAACAGGGCTAACTTATTCCAGTCCTAATGTATTTTTTTTTCTCTGTTACCACCATACGTTTCCCATGAAGCAGATGGAGGTGATCAAAATATCAAATTGGAACTTTATATTTTAATAGATTTAAATTTTACTGTATAAAAGGCAAATAAAGGTTAATGGCATGAAAATTCGTCTTGTAGGAGGATGAGAGAGTAGAAGTGCCTCCAAGTGTGCCCCGAATGGTCCTTAAATGATAGCTTTTGGAAACAGATCGTACCCAAGTACTTACGTGGCTGAATTTTCACTGGAGCGGTAGCACGCCCAGGGTGCTGGTTCCTGCACGTTTTGTGCTGCTGCTGCTGAGCGTTTTTGCATTGCCAGCAATGTGGTCTAAAAGCCTGGAGGGGAAAATCACTTGGCCGGGGTTGGTACCCCGTGGCAGCAGCTCCAGAAAGGGAGCGTGCGAGGTGGGTGTGTGCGGGCGCGCGTTTGGGGGGTGCTCCGAAGTTTGAAATGTGAGTCAGTGCCAGACTCTGACGTCTTTCTGTGTTAGAGCTGCCGAGTGTAAGAGAGGGAGAGACGGCGCGTGTGATTTCTCCAGCTCACTTTAATTTCCCGTGAAACGGGGCCTTTCCAGCAGTGGGGTTACTCCAAGCGCGATCGCACCAGCAGGTTTTGCGTTGCACCTCACCGTGCGTGTGCCTCCCATGCGTTTTGTTACTGCTTGCTCATTCTCCTTAATTTTTATTAGGTGTGAAATGCAAAGGCTTGTCCTAATTACTACTACTAGGTGATGGCACAACGGAATAACAATCTTTCGATTATCAGGACTAACTTCTGCCCTCAGATAATTACACCGGCTCCAGTGAGCCTGGTCTGTATTCCCGGTGGGGTGGAAGGATTTGGCCCACACTGTCTCTGTATGCATTAATTCCCTGTCTTTGCTCTGTGACAGTGTCCTGAGGAACAGGTCCAAAGGTCAGCGAAACGGAGAAGGATCTTTCCAGTGTCTTTTTTTATGCTTTGAGCCAAAGTCTGCATCCTACCCAAGTTCTCATTGCTTTTGAAAACGTCTCTTGGCCCTGGATTTTCTCAGGGTTTGCTTAGACCTCCCCAGGTCTAAAAGCTGTCATGGTCACTTACCCCAACGTAGTGACAGCATCAGCTCCATAGTTAAGTTCCCGTTTAGTGGTGTTTCTGAAAATACCAATTGCTGCAAGAAAAGAAATTGTAGAGATGCAGCATATGTTGCACATAATTATAATTTATTGCCCCCCCCCCCTTTTTTTTTTTTTAAGTTACAGCGTAAAATTTAGGGGGCAAGTCTCAAATCCTGCAAGATTCATGGCACAATGCAAGTTTATTGGAAAGAACCTTACGTTTGTCCCTAAATCTTACAAGTTCTTAACTACAATTCTCTTTCTTGCATGCCACTCACCTTTAAGAGGATACTCCTTTTTTGGCATTATTAATTATAATTAATAAAGATTACAATAATGATTGTTCTTGCTGTTAGTATTTGAGGAGATCTGTATGGCAGGAACGCCGAAATCTGGATTAAAAATAGCATTTTCATGTCCTCCCACTCACTGTACTTTGTGCACAGAATGGCTTTTATAAGCACAGACTTGCTGCTTGGCTAGATAAAAGAAGCTGTCACTTCATTTCTATAACGAAGTCGTTCCCAGGAGAATTTCATTGTTTTAGCAATAAAATTTTTCTAAAAGGCCTTTTATTTTGCCTGAGAAAGGTAACAGAAATGAACTTCTGAGTGGTTATTCCACAAAACAATTAGGAGAAAGCAAGACTCTTGATTTTATGTAAGTAGATTTGTATGTGTGTGAATTCCCCTTCGTGTAAGATGAGAATAAATTCCTAACTGAAAATCAGGTTAGAAAGACACCCCCCAACCTTACACAAATTCAGAAGTTTTTTTTTCCTTACTCGCAGAGGCATCACACATCTTTATCAGCCCTCTCCTGAGCAAATTTGGTCATATGCTTAAGTACAGCCCTATTTCAAAAGGCACTTGCATGACTTCTGATTCAGATGCTTTCCTGAATTAAAGACAGTCATAGATAATCATTACCAATTATTACAGTGCATTAATTTTGTCACCAGGTATATTCTTACTCTCGGGGAAGGATGATCGCCGTATACTGTATTGCGGCTGAGCGCTCCGTGAGGCGGGGACTGTGCTTTTGCTGTGTGTACGTACGCTATCGAGCACGGTGGCGGGCCCGGTCCCTCCCTGCCCCTGTGCAGCACGCTGCCACGGCCTCTCTTGCCACTTCCCCGACATTTCTCACCCCTTTTCTCAGCTGGTCTGTGTCCCATGCCAGCGTGACGTTCCTTTTCTTTGAATGCTGAACGTGCTAAAGCATATCAGAATTAGAGCATCAAAGAAGCGCTGATACGGAAAGCATATACAGTAAGCAAAACGTTCTATGGCTTGGGTTGAATTCTCTCCCTCCTTTTTTTTTTTTCTTCTTTATTTTTGGGTATCTCATTTGTCATGCATTTTGAGCCATGTTTGGGTTTTGCTAAGTATGAACTGACGCAGTTACTACTTCAGTCACCGTAGACAGCCTACTACTAGGTAGGTACGTGTAATCAAGAACAAAAGGGAAGAGGAAAAAAACATTTTCTTCGTAGTCAGGAAAGCCTTTATAGATTTGGCATCACACTTAAAATTGCATTGTATTAAAGAAATGCAGCAATTCTGGAAACTATTATTTATAGGAAGGTTTGTGAATTCAAGATGTGCTATTCTGACTCACCCAACAGCAAACATGTTTGCGCTCCGGCTGGTATGACTCAGGCTGGCATTTGTCTGTAGTGTGGCAATTGTTTTAGCCCTCTGCTTGGTGCACGATGAATGAAATGGCTGAGGTCCCCCGCTGCAGATTTACTACGTGCAGCTACGCTGGTAAATCGCAGGCTCAGCTGTAGAGTATTTCCTGTAACACGCACACACATGCACGCACATGCACATACATACACATACGTGTGTGCACACACCCCTCCCCCTTAAGTAATACATTACTTTTAAGTACTAGATTCATAGAAAGGAAATGCATAATTACAGTGCTGGCTTTGCACCACATAAAGCAGCCCACATCAAAAGGTGTTTGCCATTAATGTTTCAACAGGTAATCTCTGGATTTATTGCCAAGCCGTGTTCCTGTTACTTAGCGATCGGTGTCGAAATCATTGAAATCCTTGTTGTAAGCTAGCATAGTCATCTTAATCCTGCAAAAAAGTTAGTCAATAGTGCCTTTGTTTTCCAGTGCTGTGTTTGGCGTTGCATCAGCGGCGCGGAAGACGTGGCCGCGCTGGAAGCGGGGAGAAGGTTAAGGGTGGGTTCTGGGCCGGTTTCCTAAGGAAGCGAGGCTCACGTGGTGGCATTGTTTGTGCCTGCGCCCGCCTGTGCGTACCCGGCCTGGCGGCTCGTGTTACTTGGGTCCTCCTCAACCCAACCTGCTCCATGGGGAGAGGCTACGGGGAAGCTGCTCCCTGAAAGTTTTGTGTAAGTAGGCAGTCGAGGAGCTGCGGGGGCCTGCGGCTGAGCCCAGTGGGGCAAAAATCTTACTGGCACCATGGAATCGGTACGGTGGGCATCTGCTGGGACCACCACTGACGCCAGAGGTCAAGGCTTTCTGCTGGTATTTGTTGCTGCTAAAACCCACAGAGCTATCTTCTTCAGGTGGTTTCTCTTTGGCTTGTTAAAATACTGCAAATAAACAGAACCTCAGCTGTTGGTTTTGGAGCTGCTGTGCTTTGGGACTCACAGCGTTTGGATTCCCCCTTCACCACCATCTGTTTGCGGGAGAGCTGTGGCCATCATCTGCGAGATGTCTGTACGTTTAAAGAAGGCCTAGCCCTTGAGCTTGTTCTCATCTGTAACAAGTTACAAGGGTGCTGCAGTTCTTCAAACGTGCAGGAGGCTCATTGTCTCAACTCAGGGCTGAGCTGCATTTTTTGCATAATAGCTTCCACAAAAGAAAAAAAGAGAAATATTTATGTCATGCAACAGAAGCATCCAGAGTGGTTATTTTTATTGCTTGTATCTGTTCAACATTACTGGCTCTGAGCCTGAATTATTATGGATCACTTGCACTCTTTTTCCAATTTCTTCTGCTCAGAAGACCTGTAGGAATGACTGTGTTACAAACATGCAGGCAATAGGATTGTTTTTACTTAAAACCTCTGTGTGAGAATGAAGATAGTTGGCATGCTAAGAGAAATGTAAATCAATGTTGAAAACCCCCCTCCTCCCTCCTGCTCTTCCTGCTTTGATAGCCATGAAAAAGTGCAAATAGGGGGTGCTCATGTTAATGGGATGATAGATTTTTATTAAAAATAGTCATTGACATCTGATAGGAGGTATTTTTCTTCTTCCGGTTTTGTACTATTGCTTCTCGGACAAAACAACCTAGACATGCTCCTTTTAGTTTTCTTTTCACCTGATGGCATGGTGCGTTGCACCCACTGCCCACCTCTTTACTTGCTCTTTTAATTCCTTACGCTGCACTCTCTTCATGGAGAAAATCTCATAGAGCTTTGAGACTAAGCACAGGGCTAAGCACAGTTTGATATCAAGTCTTGTTGGAAAACCTCGGTATTACTGAAGTACAAATAACAACTATGGTGGTAATTGCTGTTATTTGTGTAAAGGTGATGTCTCGGAGGTCCTAGTCAGACTTGTATTTGTATTGTCATTAGGCATCGTGTAGATGGAGAGTGTAAGTTTGAGCTGGCATGCATATTTTCATATTTACAACTGCCCCTGTGGTGATGAACCACCTTCTAGTTTCTGATCGCTTGTTCGAAGGTGTCAGGGTGAGGGAATGGGTAACGAGAGCAGCAGGGACCGCTCTGGGAGCAAAGTTGCTTCCATGGTTTCCAGATAACAGGTTTTGAAGGACTGATGTCCAGTGAGTAGAGCTGAGAAAGCCCATTCCCAGTATGCTTGCATAGGTTAGCACTAAAACCAGGGTGGTTTACCTGAGCCTTAAGTTGGGAAAAATACCTGCTGTGGATGAAACAATGATGAATAAAGTTTCTTCAAGATTAAATCTTGGGACACTGATTTCTAGATGACTAACAGTTAATGTTAGTTGTGCAGCATCAGTGGTCATCTTCAGTAGTGGCTCCTGCACTGGAGAGTGTGAGCTGCAGTCTTGCCCCTTCAGCCCCACGTGCTGGTCCTGTCTGTCTGCTGTTTGCAGACAGATGTTCCCCTCCTGCAGCACTTCATTCCCCCAGTGAGTAAGTGCTTGCACCGGAAATGCCACTCACAGAGGAAGGATGCGCCGGGCTGGGGCATGTGTGCACAGAGCTGGGGAAGATAACGTGTATCTTCTTCCCCCTACTAAAAATTGTGGGGCAGGATGGATTGCTTCCTTGTCTGAACCCTATGATCTGCTTGCTGTTTTTCTGGTTTAGGACTTGCAGGATATGCAAAGTCCTTGATTTACTATTCCCTTACACCCAGATACAGTTATTCACCCTGCACAAAGTGGATGTAACACCTTGTGAAGTTGGGCATTTCGCTATTGACCACATGCAAAGGCATGGGAAGTGCTTGTTTATGTGACAAAGCTGTGGAGAATCACGCTTCAGATGAGGAATGGATGCTAAACAGAAATCAGAGTGATGCCTGCCTGTTCTATGCAAATGAAACCTCTTTTGTGCTAAGGTGATATTCTTTCACCGTAGCCTTAAAGTAGGCATAATTGTGATTTAAGTCTTTCTTACAGTAGCAGAACAATTAAGGAGTAACGAGGAGCAGCCCCGTAAGGAGCAGCCTTTGTACCTTAGACAAAATGTCAGGAGATTTTCAGATGGGTGAAGATTGGCATGGCTGGTGTAAAGATAGTTAATTCTTGGTTGGTCTGTGTTTTGGGGTGTGTTGTTTTGGGTTTTTCTCATTTCCATTAGAATCTTCTCTATATGTATAAAATCAGCTAAACCTGTTGAAAGTCATTTAGAAGTGTTTTCTGACATGATAGATGATATGCACATCAGGTAATTGAAATCGCACATGCTCCAGGAAGATACAACCTCGCCTTTCCCATTTGCGGTGGGGCAGGATTGAACCTGTCTAAAACTATTTCATGCAGAGGGAGAATAAAGGAGGAAATGAATTACAGTTTTATTTGAGTTGAAGGATTTAGTTGTGGGATAATAGCGAACAACGAAACAACTTGGGAACAACACTGCTATCTCTTAAACAGTTTTATTAGCTTATGCTGATTTGTAAATTAGGAAAACCGAATTACATGATGCAAGAGAGCAAGGAATGGCAATTAAAAACCTGCAGGAAAGGACTAGAAAAACGGTGATCTCTCACTGCCTGCTCTTCAAAGATGGAGAGCATGACCTTTTCTTGGAAATAAATACAGGGTATTGCACAGAGCCAACTTCTGGTTTTCAGTTTTGCCAATTTGCAGTTCGCTCACTTGTACTATGGTTCTTATTTGTTGATTGCCCTGGGGTCCAATTTTAGTATCTAAATGCTCCCAAGAAGTACCTGCATGTTCTTTGATTTGAGGTCTGTTCATCTCTCAATTACACTTCTAATCTGTCAACTCGATGTCCTTTTTAGCACTCAAAGGCAGGACTCTGCTGTGATGTTTGAATAACCATAATGCTGTGGAACCATGAAAAACAGCTTCCTTGTGTAACACTTCCTATTTTTAGCCGAGATGCGATGGGTATGTGTATCACCATGTATGTGATAATGATTCATTGATCATGTTGCAACTTCAGTTGCAAAGCCTGGTTAAAACCTACTTGTGCTGCAAACTGGCCTTCCTTGATGGTCCCTCCAAGTTATGACTCTCTCACACATGCCAAGAAGAGCATGTCATCGCAGCCCGTCAGATCTGCATAGTAAAAAGATCGTCCCAATTAGGGAATGAGTGCTGTGCTCTTCAGGCAAGGATTGTGCTTCAGGCAGCAGCATATCTCCCTGTGCATCCTGAAGTTTGTGCTATCCTTTCTTTAAATCTTAAGCATAAAAATGTCTGGGAACATTTGCAGGCAGATGTGCCTTGGCCCTTGCGGAAAGAAATACCTACAGGTAAGGTCAAGTGAGCAAGCTGTAGCAGATTAAACTAGCTTGTGGATTTCATAGAATCACAGAATGGTTTGGGTTGAGAGGGACCTTTTAAGGTCATCTAGTCCAACCCCCCTGCAATGAGCAGGGACATCTTCAACTAGACCAGGTTGCTCAGAGCCCCGTCCAACCTGACCTTGAATGTTTCCAGGGATGGGGCATCTACTACCTCTCTGGGCAACCTGTGCCAGTGTTTCACCACCCTCATAGTGAGAAATTTCTTCCTTAGATCTAGTCTAAATCTACCCTCTTTTAGTTTAAAACCGTTATCCCTTCTCCTATCACAGCAGGCCCTGCTCAGAAGTCTGTTCCCATCTTTCTTATAAGCCCCCTTTTGGGGCGTGTGTGTGCTTATTTTTAAATAAGTGCATCATCTGCTCCGTAATGATTGTCTGTGTGCATGGTGCAAAGGCACCCTGTGGTAAATACAAGGTCTCTCACCCTTTTTTCCCTGAGGGGTAGGCTACCTCGTTTCATGCCATCTTTCCTGTGAAATAGGAGCGCAGGGAGAAGGGTATGTGCCACAGAGCACCGCTGCAGTGTGTCACACAGATGCTGCTTGTGACTTGTTCCTGTGTCCACCCGCTGGCAGGGGTCTGCAAGACACATTCCAGACTGATGGCGAGATAAGAGATAACTGCGTAGTTAGCATGCAACGCTTGCTCCTGTTTCAGTGGTCGAAGCCCCGCTAGAGGCAATGGGAGCTGCCTTTAATTTGAAATCCTGCCTGCTGAAGTTAGTGGAAGGACTTTCACTGAGTGCAGTGGGTTTCAGCCCAGTGTTAGACACAGCTGACTCTCCAGGGAGGCTCAGAGGAGTCCCTGCAAGCAGGAGCTGCAAAATTTGGTATGGGAGACAAGGTGCGCGTGGAGTAAACTTCCCTTCTCTTACTGAAAATAAACAGAAACAATCTAATTTTGGCAGAAACGTGAAATATTTTCTTGCAGTCCATTTTCAGGTTCCCCTGAATGTTGAATGAGAAAGATGAAGATTTAAAAGTGGAATTTTTAGGAGATTTTTGGATTGCCAAATTATTGAGGGAAAAAACAACGATAATTTTGAAAATGCTAGAAACAAAATTTAACAACATGTAATTGTTATAGTTAATAACAAAATTAAACATTCAACAAATGTTAACAATTTAGAAACAAAATGTTTTGAGTATTTTGAGCTTCTTTGGATTGTGTTTTTTTCCAATCTTGAGATTAACATAATTTAAAGAAAAAATAAATGGCTTGAAAATAAATTGTTTCAGGTTAAGCAAAATTTTGAGGGTTGACATAAAAATAGGTTTGGGCGTTTTTTCTCTTTTTAGTCTGCTTTCTGAAGTTAAAAAGCTTGTGAGATCATGTCTGATGGTGTGCTGCTCTGTTAGATAAGCAGCAGAGTCTCATTTTAGTAGAGGAGAGAAGCTGTTGGCCAAAGTCCTGGAAGTATGGCCAAGGGCCTGGGTGTGTGAAGGATCTTGAGGTTGCAGTGCCTCTGTCACACAGGAGCTGTACTTCCAGCTCAGAGTTTCTTAAGCTGGGAGGACTATTGTAACAGGTATCTTGCATTGCCACGGTGCCTCGAGGAGAGGACAAAGACACATGTAACTGAGACTAGTGGTCACCATCATCACTGCCAGCGTGCCTTGGAGAGTCGCAGCCAGCTGGACACCATGGATGCTGCTCTGGGAGGGCTTAGCCTCAGCCAGTAAATCCAGGAGTAGTCTTACACCTGGATCAGCTGGGCAAATACTGGTTTGGGTTTTGGAAGGTTTTGTCATTGTTGCTTTGTATGTTCAGCTAAAACAGACTGTCTCAGGGCTGTAAACTTTTTTTTAATAGTTACCATTGCATTGCCTTCCCTCTGCTCTTCGCCCATGAACTGCTCTTGTCCGTCTGTCTGACTTGTTTCCTGCCTTCACGTAGGGTGAGATTCATCTGCATTCATCTGTAGCCATCTAATCTGAGCTCAGTTGTCTAGACTCACTTTATGGAGGGAGAGAAGCAGACCTTTCTAGAGAGTGATTCATTCTGTCCTAAAGCAGATGCTTAAGATAGGTCAAATTAATCATTTTCTAGATTGCCTAGTTTCCTCCACTGAAAGTAAAGAGAGCTTGCACTGTCTCAGGTGTAGATTTTTGTCCTGCACATGTTTTTGGTTCAGGGACCTGGATCCCACCATAGTGCTGGTAGGATGGGATCCATGTGCGTGAATCCTGAAGTTACATGTGAAATGTTTGAGGAGCTTCACGTCAAGGAGACAGGAAAGGTTTGTGGCACAAAGTGAAACTAAGAATTTAGGAAGCACAAGTAGACCATGGCAACCTGGCTGAAGGAAAAAATGTTCAATTTGGGCCCTATGGAAATACACTCTATTTTAAGTATTCTGTGTGGGATTCACATAAAAATGAAGCACAGCAGTTTTCCCAGACTGCAGTAAAAAGGCTGAGGATAGTCTGATACCGTGTACAGTAGGTCAAAAAAATTAAGAGTTGGTCCACAAAGAAATTCTGTCAAAAAATAAGTATGAAAGAATGGCACGACGTTAAAAATCTCAGATGTGAAAAATACTTCCTACTGAGGGATAGCAAGTGTGTGTGTGCATGTGTATTTTTCATTTCAGTACTCCTCTGTTGCAATATCACAGATAACCACAGAAATAGATAGATGTTTGCCTCCCCTTAGAGGAGTTCACTGAGAACAAAAATCTTCCTGTGTGGATCTCTCTGCATACCCTGGGCTTTGTTTGCACACACTTTTCAAAACTACAACCCCGAGTAGTTTTTTCTTCCTCTTGTTATGGCAACAGAAGTATCTACAAACTATTTTAATTATGTATCTGCCTCAGCAACTCTGAACTGGGTTTTAGTTGTTGGTAATAAGAAGCACAGAGCAAATTACTCTTTCTTTCCTAGATCAGTGTTTGACGTACATTCACTCTGTACTGGAATCTCCATCCTGGGAGCTCATTAAAAATGCATTTGCTTCAAGGAGATGTAGGAATCAATTGTTCATTTGCTAAACAGCTCTGTGGACTTTCATCTTTTTATTCCTTCCTTTCTTTCCTTACTTTGTTTTGCCTTTTTTTTTTTTTTTTTTTTTTTTTGCAGCTCTATCTTACTTTATTTGAAAGAGGAAAGCCAGTGAGGACCTGTGAGCAATCCAGCAGTTTCTGAAAAATCTTCATGCTAAAGGATAATCCAGAATTCCTCGAAGAAGAACATAGTGAATGTTGTGAGTTCCTAGCAGCGATAACGTGTACTTGCAATTGTGTCCTTTGGGGCGGGCGGTATCTGCACTGGAGTGGTTGCTCCCATCCCTGTGATGTACTGTGTATCTTTTCGCTCTGCTGAAACCAAAGGCAGGTGTGTTTGGGTTGGGCTGCAAAGCTAGGCTTGAATTTCTCTCCCTCACTCTCTTTCCTTTCTTTTAATGACTTCAAGGGCAGAATAGTGTTAGCTAAGGAAAGATGCTGGGTTTCTTTTCTTTGGACTGCTGCAGTTACTTAACACATTACTATCACTTTTCAGTTAGCTCTGTAAGTCTGTATTTGAAGTCCTTATGACTGTATTGCCTAACAAGAATGAAATATATTACGGATAACAGTTCAGCAGTCTGCAAGTCAGGTTCAGGAGTTTTATACATTCAACCATACAACAGTTGAAATTATTTGGCCACTTTCAAATTAGAGGAATGCAAATGTTGTTATTTGTGCTTGGTATTCCAAACCCCTGTTGCTTTGATCAGTTTGTTATATTCATTTGGGTATTTTCAATACAAATACTCCTCTCAGAGGTTTGTGTTCATGGGAATTGGATTAACGCACCTTTCAGAGGGAAACACAGCCACTAAGACCCTGATCCAGCTGCAGCATTTAATAAAAGAAACTGGTCCCATAAGGAGTGGCTAAAGAGAAGGCATAAATATTTTTATGTTCATTGTTTTTCTCCTGAAGCCCACTGCTTTTCTGGGTTGAAATGGGCAAATGCGCAGATCAAATGTAAACATCTTCACAGAGGAAAACAAGAATTCTCTGCCTGCCAGGTTTGAGAATAATTATTTTTGTCTTAAAAAGGAACCTAGGAAATATCAAAATTAGGTAAGTTAGTGTTTAAATCCTTATGCCCAAAGTATGCAGTAGTCCTTCAAGATGTTAGTAGTGATAAAACAGCGCAGATTCTTCCAGTTTAAGCAAATTACTTTTTGCACTTTCTGTAAATTTAGTAAATATAAATATATTTTCCGGCTGCTAGGCGTGCCTTCTAGCTCCCTGAAAGTTGGATGCCCTGCTTTGCTCTGCTTTTCCCTTTGAGTTCAGGCTTTGGGAAGCAGATTGAGACAGAGTCTAAGTGGTGCTGTTCTCCCAAGAGCCACTTGCAAAATAAATGTTAGAGAAGACACCGAAAAATCTTCATCATCTTTCCCCTTTCATGCATGCTTTGATCTACAGTGAGCTAGTTAAGAAAGCTGACATTTGGAGCTGTTAGTTACTAGTACCACTAAGCTGCCAAGTTAGTAAGTCATTAAGATGAATAAGGGGCCTCTGAGACCTGGAGCTTCTCACCGTCTATGTATCCAAGCAGACATGGCCATATCAGCTTATTCCCACACTTCGAAAGACTTCTTTGAAACCACAAGGGCTTACTTTTCATGCTGACATCCTAGAGCAGAGGAGAGCAGCCTTAAATAATAATAATAGTAATAATAAAAACTGTCCTAGCATGCAAAGCTGTTGGGATAACAGGAGATGTTTGTTCAAGATGTTGCAATCACCTCTACTGATTGCAACAGCAGCACCACCTCTTGCGGAGGAGAGCATTCTCTGGGTCCTCTAAGGTATGTGGTGTGCCAGATCAGCCAGATAAACTGCATGAAAGGAGGAGGCAATCATCAGCCATTATAGGGATGGAGTATTTATCGAAGATGCTGTCAGTGTGATTATTACATTCTGCCCTGTGCTAAACGGTTTAAAATGAACCCACGTAAAGCACAGCACAGTGGTCTGCTACTGTGGTGCCAAAACCCCGAATTACACTCCTGAGGTTGGCGCAGAAAAAGCAGCACTGTTCTCGCCAGGAAAGAAAGTGCTCTTAAGAACGGCTATCACCCTGGCATCCAGGACTGATTTCTTCTGGGGAGTCATTTGTAGGTGATGGGGAGCTCTTTAGAAGTTCCTTGAGAGCATATTTTGTCACCTGGCTTCTGCTTGGAGGACGGTGCTGCAAGAAGGAGGTGGTCGGCCGGGCTCCTCCTCTCCCTTCCCCTCTTTACTTTATGCTCTCAGGGAGACAAGAATACCAGAGATGAGGAGAGGTGGTGTTTCTGCAGAAAGGAGATGCCAGCACGCAGTGATTTTACTGAAAAATACTGCGCTCTCTTCCCTGAGTGTTTTCAGGGTGTTGTCACGTTAAGACGTGCAGAAAGCGATCAGACCTTTTCCATTGCAAGCGGTAGCTGTTCTCATTCCTTCCGGTGCTGCCTCCTGCCACCCAGGCAAATTTCAGAGGAAGGGGGGTGTGAGGAGGGGAGGGGACAGTAAATTGTGACCAGTGTCTTGTATCCACCTAGAAACTGCCTGTTTACTAAACAGTACAAATTTCTTGCTTCCTTTCGCCTTCTCTCCTCATTCGGATGAAGCACATTTCTGGAATAGCAGAGCTTGTACAAATCAAGTCCATATTCCTCTTTTGCAGAGAGAAAAAGGGATGTCAGGAGGACTTGTTAAGGAGGAACGATTATTTCACTTGGTGAGGGGTAAAAACAAAGCAAGGCAAGGCTCATATGCTTTCGCAGGAGGGTACCTTGCAAATTCCAGCATACGGTTTTCTAATTTTCTGGTAGGATTTAGGTATCCTAAGGGGTTTTTTTCCATCCTGAAAACATATGCCACAGCTAGCCACACAAGCACAAACACATTCTGACAGGACCAATGAATAAACTCTTCGTGTTCCTCTCTTGCAGGCATTTCTTCAGTTTTGTTTTTCTTTTTTTGTGCTTATGCGAAAACCTCTGGCATGGTTTGTGGGAAATGGAAAACAAATCTCTAAGTTCAGTATGTGTCAATAACTGTTGATCTTGCATCTATAGCTGTTATTTTGGGCAAACTGTAGATGGCAGGATAGTAAACATCCACGCTCCTTGTTCTGACAGGCTTTCCATGCCCGCCTTCGGTGGCAACCTGCCGCCATAAGGGCTGACCCCAGAGAAGGTGTTGGGGACTGCGGCCGCACAAGGCTTAGCCCTGGTCCCATCCCATTTTGAGCTGCCACCTAATTTCTCCACTCCTTGGCCCTCCTTGCTCCCTTCACCCTGGTCCTGTCTTGTCCGTACTCCCCCTCCGGCTGCCAGCTGTTTTTCCTGGCACCTGGACCTGCGGCAGGACTGGGAGCGACAGCTCCTGGAGCTGATGTCAGTGCCATTTTCCTGAGCCGCCTGGCCAGGCTGGCAGCAGCCTGGGCACACCCTCTCCCCAGAGCATCACCTTTTCCGCCTGCCTGCACTGCCACAGCCCCTCGGAGAGGCATACACAGGTGATGAAAATTGAATGTTATCGAGCATTTTACAGCAGTTTTCTGTGAGCGGCCGCCTCCCGTGCCTTGAGTCGCAACGCCGGGTTTGTGGCGTGGTCGGAAGTGATGCCCAGTGCCTGTTCAACCAGTGATGAGCTGTGCGCACCTTGGAAGAGCAATGGGAAGTTTTGACACATGCAGCCTTAATATTTCTGAACATCTTTGCTTTCAAATGGCTTTGGTATCCGCATGTTAAACCACTTCATGCTTTTCTATGGAAATTACCAAGCCGCCGACAAAAGACAGAGCTGCGTGTGTCTGTTCTTCCAAACAACTGCCCAGTACATACCACTTGGTATTTATAGGGAGAAGGAGAAAGGGAAGAATCGCTGTCATTTGAGAAATGTCTCTCAGAAATGGCAGTAATTTATTCCCAGGCATTATTCTTCATTAAGAGCTACAGACAGCTGCAGCTTCCCTTTAAATAGAAATTGCACTCTGTAGGAATGCTATACATAGGGCTTCAGGTTTCTGACATTTCTCTGCCAAAAATCAGAAGTATTTCTCACCAAATAAATGTTTATTCAGAAAGTCTTTTTTCCTGGCTTTTATTTCACGTCACATGCTTCCGCCGGCCAGACAAGAACGGCTCAAGGCTGACATTTGGGAGAGGAAGCTGAAACAGTTTGGGTTTCTTTCAGGGCTTCAAAAAAAAGTCTCTGACCGTAACTCTGGGCCTTCAGTTTGGCAGTTTATTTTAACTGATGAACTTTGGATTCAAATGGACATGGCAGAAATACAGCAGAGCTACTGTGTCTGTGCAGAGGCGAAGCAGGTGGTGGTAGGTGTTTCTGCACGTCAGGTCGGGTCACCCCCTCTCCTGGCTGAAGCCGCTGTGGTCTGAGTGCATGGTGGCAAACCTGCCTTGGTGGCATGCAGCAACCAAGCTTTTTCAGCGGTGGGGGATCCCCCATATGGTCACCTGTGGAGAGCATGTGAGAGCCAGGCTGTGTCTGCTTGCCCCTGCCCCCCAGGAGAGAGGTGGCCAGGGTGGCTTTGAGCCCTGCAGAGGGATGTGCAGCGATGACGTTGTAAGCCACTAGTGCTCAGGGACCGCTGCAGGGCCAGACACCTTTTTATTCACATCTGTGCAGCTTCCTTGGATTTACATCTCTCTCCTCCACATTCCTGCTGGCTGGCTCCTTGACTCACAACTTCCTAACCTGTCTTCTCCCTGCTGTCTTTTCCAGCCTGGACTGCTGAGCTTTCTCCTCCTTTGTCTCCAGGGCTTATCTGCTGGATCCATACTTTCCATTTGGTGTGCCAGCCCCTACCACTCCAGTAGATGACTTTGCTGTCGTAGTAGCCCTAGTTGGTTGCTTTTGTAATCTGCGGCAATGCTGTTCCTGTCAAATACAAGACGTCTTCCTCCTCCTCATCTTCCCCCAATCCTTCCTGCACCCCAGGCACCCCTAAGTTTATGGCTGGCAGTATGCAATCCATGTATTAAAATAATTTTTAGTTAGGTCATTCATTACTCTTGCTTTCTTCTCGGCCGATATAGCTTCCAGAGAACTGAGAAGCTGTAATTTCTCCAGGGCTAAAATCCAAGTCTTTGATAGGCAGGCATGACGCCTGGGGCCACTACATGTTGCTACCGGTTGTCAGCTTTGTAAAACTTACCCTGCAGAGCAAAGAAATCTGGGCACAAAGATTGTTCTCTTTTCTTACTGTGGCAAGCTGTAGTTTCCAAGTCTGTTCTGCCTTCCCTTCATTGTCTTCCAAGCAAATGGCTCTAAGATTATGACTCCCATGTTTGGACTGAGAACAGCTTTTGCCTGAGCAAACAGATTTCTCTTTGGCAGTCACTTTAACTGCTGCCCCAGCTTTTTGCTGTCAGCTTTGTTTCATGATTTACTAGAGAAGTCCAGGCAGTACTAGTGCATTGGAGCGAGTAAATGCAGCAAGAAAGGCAGGTGAATGTGTTTGTTAATGATTAGAATACCAGGGTGGTTGCAGTGTGGTCCATGAGAGCAAAGCATCTCCTGTAGTTCAGTGGTGTAGCTTATGGTTGCTCGTATTTTTAACTTGGTAGTGTCGACTGGAGAAACTTCAGGTCCTTGCTTGTAGCACTCCTCGGTTCAAGAGACTTCCAGGGAAACCAAGGAGCACTGGGAACCAAGCCCAGCCTTCACAGATCGATAGCATGGCGTGAAAGCTGCTCTAGTATTTGCAAGTTGTGTGTGGGGTGAAGCTGGCCAAAACACAGGTGTCCCATGCCTGTGAGAGTATTTCTTCTGCTGCTTTTCTGCCTCTCCTCTGTTTCACTGCTGCTTTGTTGTGCTGCTGTGTTAGTGAGCATCACTGGTGAGCTGGTTTGCTGCGCCCATGATGACCCTAACAGTGTCTAGTAGCCTGCCGATGCTTCTCTCTAAGCTGATAATGTTGGTGGCAGCAGCAGGAGGAGGAGAATATAAATTAAGTTCTCCTGGAGGGGAAGCTTTTTCGATTTTCTGTTTGGAGTGTGCATTCAAAAGGAAAGGCTGCTGCTACTGGTAGGTTAGTTAAAAGGGATCACGAGCCCTTTGTAGCGGAATACTACTCTGAACAACTTGTTCATTCATATTTATTCCGGGTTTGTTTGCAGCCTGCCAGGCATGTTGACCCTGGATACTTATGCTGGGAAGGACTATTAGATACTCTTAGACAAACTGGCAGTAGTGATGCTATCAGTGTTCCTTCTCAGTGAGTTTTATGTTTCTGGTTGTTAATCAGCATAGGTGATTCCAGCTGCAGGCACTGATGAATGTTTCAGAGGCACCTGATGGCACAAAGGTCAAGAGAAAGAAGATAAAGCAGCAAGTTGCCAGGATTGCTCTTAGCTTCTTTGCCTGTTGAGGTGTCAGACCAAGAGACAGACTAGGAAAACCTAAGATGCTGTAGTCTTTTATTTATTTCTAATGGGTTTTCATGGCAGCTCTTTAAATAATAGAAAAACCCTCCCCACTAGGGCAAATCAAGTTTATTGCACTATTGCAAGTTATTACAAAGTTGTTGCACTAGTAATAGAAGACATCTGTTTGGGGAGCATTGGTTGCCTTAGATGAGGAGAGGAAGGTTATTTGTGTGTTTCTGTGCCAGGCAATCTTCAGTCAAAATTGGGGTGGTGATTTATAAATTCCCTTTGTCTCCCTTGCAACATCTGGACTGCAGTGAATCCTGCTAAAGCATTACAAGAGCTGTGCCAGTTGAAGAAGCTGGGTAAAATGTGGTTTGGCTTCCCTGGTGGGTGGACATTTGTGACCAGTGCTATGGAGGTTCCTTGCGAGAGAGGTGTCTGCAATGGAGGTGGTGGGCAAATTGTGCTTTAAGCCTTCAGCTGCCAGGAGTTTGTCTCTCTGGCAGTTAAAACCTCTCTTCTCAGCAGCTTGATTTATCATTTCTGATGCAAATAGTTCACAAAAAGAAACCTCAGGTAACATAAACCTCTGGTGAAGTAAAAGCAAGTTTGACACTCAGGGTGGAGCAACAGGAAGAGCACTGGAGGAGCTAACACTTCTCGTGTTCACAGTTGATGTGTTTTGTGTCTATTTTACATTTTTTGAAAGGAGTGTTGTTTCTTTGTTTGTAAAACCATGCACTGCAAGTGACTTTGTTAAAGAATTGGCTTTTTATGGGGGGAAAAAAGGCAAAATAATGTCTCTCTGTCATTCAGTCTGTGTCATGTACTGGTGCTGTTTAAGGCGGGGAAGTCCTCGTAACTAGTTTCTGAGTTAAGACATGTCCGTTAGATCCACAGTGAGAATTACCAGGATTCTTTTTTACTTTTACTAGATCCATTAAAATGTTTGTGTAACTATCTTTATTCAACCTGAAGGATAGCCTGCAGAGTGATCAAGGAGATATAAGTACAAGCACTTCCTTCTTGTTATCCTTGACCAGTCAAACCAGTTCAACTGAAGGGGTTTGGCTTAGTGAGCAGCCCTACTGCTCTTGATGACATTCATAGAAAGGGTGAGTGAGCTGCAGAACTTTATGTGTCTTCATTATAGGGTGAAGTCTCTTCTTAAATTAAGTGAAGCAGGCAGTCTTCGTTAGCTCTGGATTTTCTTGTTGTTATTATTATTATTCTAATGTAATTATCACTTTTCTTCAGTCAGCCTTCTGCTTTCCTGCTTCCAAATAAACTCCTTCCATCTGGAGAGTATTTTGAGATGGGGAAGGTACAGTGAAGCTGTGAAACTATTGTTAGCACCGTGTTCTTCGTCTCCTCTTTAACTACCTAGAATGCTATACAAGGAAGTAGAAGAAACAAATACATGAGAAACATAATAGGATCCTCCTCTCTCAAAAAAGATTATGCAAAGGAAGACTGTTATCTTCCTAAGCACATGCAGTGGGAGAAGGCATCATACATCGATCTGTAAGACCCCTGTAGTTCTTTATATCAAAAAAAGCAGCATTAAGAACTGAGGAATCGCCCTCCTCTGCTCTCAGATGACAAGACACGCTGCTTTAGCAGTAAGTAGTTCTTGGGCATAATGAAATACCTCCTGACTGCAGGGACTAAGAAAGGCTCAGTCACGATGGGTACATCTATCTGTGCCTCTGAGCCCCGTGCAGAGATTCCCAAGCTGACAAGGTGCTTAGCTCAGGCTAATTAGCCCTGCTTCTCCCCTTACATCTTTTCTGATTATGCTAATTGGACTGAGCAGGGTGCTGCCTGACACTGGTGAGAGTCAAACAAGCGTGTCTGTACAGCCTTGCCCTGCAGTGTATCCTATGAATGTCTGAGCCCACTCAGCACAAGCCCACGAGTCTCTGCTGTGTTGCTGCACAGCACAGGTATTTCCTGGAGTTTCGTTGTACGTGCTATCAACAACCGCTCGGCCTTGGGTGGCTTGCTGGGACTGCAGTAAAGCGTTAGGGGAGATCTTGAACAACTTACTGCCCGTATCCTCCTTGCTCTCAGAGAAACACATGAAGAACTTGGACTTTCTGCTTTTCATCATGTTTATGTGTGCAGGGCTGGCAGAAAAATGGGTTGGCAGGTTGAATTAGATTGCGAAACCTTGCTAATTAGCTGTGCGCTCCCCACTCCACCTCTCCCTTCTTCTTCCTCCCCAAGTGGGATTCTTGCAGAATGAAATGAGCGCAGGGATAGGTGACTTTCACAATTTGGTGTTTTAACATTGAATTCCAGCTGTAGCTATTGCAATATATGTAAGTTTGCTATCAAATACAGTTTCAAAGACATTGACTGAGCTTACAGAAAACAGGCTTTAGAAGAAACAATCAAAAAAAACCCCTGACAACCCCAAAATGACAACAAATAAAACTACTTTTGCTCGTTATAGTAGAAATGGCTTTTTACACTCCTGACGGTTCTTCCTCTGACTGGCACCTTCCTGAGAAATGTGGTTGAGAATGAATGCATATGTATACACACATGCCCATCTATATATACATTGATCTTAGTGAGCCTGGGAATGTAAAAGCGAGTGCAAAAACGTATGCTGGTTTTGGCAAGTTGGTTGTTTTAGTTGCACAGTTTCCTGATTTTCTTCATTTAAAAGGTGCATTAATGTTCTGTGTATGAAGCCTGAAGTGTGATAGTTAGATCTCTTGTCAAAGGATGGATGTCCACGTTTCATGCCATATTGCGAAATAGTAGTCCTCAAAATATCACGTCAAGCCTCTACCGTGAATAAATAGCTGTGCTGTATTATTTTTAGGAGTAGCAGTTTCCAAGGATCGCAACCATTAAGTGAGTAGAAAGCTTTATGAAAGAGTAGAAGGAGCTTTGTTGACTGAAATGGCTGGGTCAGAGCTGAAAAGGAAGAGTTTGCTGTTTTAAAACATAGCAAACATTTTAGACATTCTTATCAGGATGCTTCAGTAATGCAGTTGTGTGAAAGACTGATAAGGGAATGTGCAATAGCAGCCCTCATAATTTAAAGTGCCCGAACTTGGCATGTTCTGTGGTAATGTAAAATAGTAATAAATATAAATCTCATGTTCTGGAATTCCCGGGTCTGCTTATTAGCAGATCAGTGCGTAAACACTGGCTCAGTGTTTCTAGTACTATAAGTATGTGTTTTGTCCTTGCAAAGGGATGCGTGCTGGCTCTGCACACCCGGAGCATGTATAAGACAGGCTAGATTCAGACTGAGCTGTACTCCGCATTTTCTAGAGGGAGTCTGTTTTGTATAAACTGCACATGAAAACAATACATAGATAATTTTTCACTGTAATGCAGGTTTTTTCACCAGTTTTAAAACACGACTATTAGTTTACTGGTTTCACTCAAGCTGCCTAAAAAGATCTTGTCAGGAACACCTTAACAGAACAACTCAGTCAGAGTTGCTGATTTAATGTTGCTCCTTGGTCAGATTGGGACTGGCAGTTTCCAGTTTGCTCCCAGTTCTGCACCCATAAAGTGCATAAAAATGGTTTGAAAGAGCGGGGAGAGCTTTGTTCACTGCAACGACTGCACTGGGATTGAAAATGGAGAGTGGCAGATGAAAGAGCACTGGACCACCAGTGGCAGGGGACGAATCCCAGGCTTTGCACCCCATGGCCCCCATAGCCCTGTAGTAGCTGTTTTTTCTGTTACAAACTTGAGCCCTGAGCATGCTTGTTGACCTGTGCATGCTCTTAAGGATGTCTGGCATGCCAGGGCTGGAGCCTCGAAGCAGTAGGGAACGGTGTTTATCTGCGGTCAAAGAGGGAAACCACCATGCCGACACAAAGCCTGTTGTCTGATGAGACCAGTGCTAGAGGTAATGTGCAAGGCAGTGGTGATTGCTTCTTCAGGAAAGCAAATGGAAGCAGAATAAACAGTCCTTAATTGAGTTATGGTTGGTATTTTAAGGCTTATGGCATAATGCATTTAAGCTCAATGAAGGCATTTCTTTTTAAACGTTCCTTCAGGACTTCACAATGTTGCAAAGAGCAAAGCGAACTATCTGGTTGTGCAAAGCTGGTACAGCATTGGTGTAACTGAAACTGCAATTGCACTCACATGAGTTCAGTCTCAGTGCTTGTATTGTGCTGGAAAACCCAAGTGATTTGGTGTAGAAAAGATCTGTCATATTAAAGCATCTCTTTTTGGTTCTGTGGGGTTTTTTTGTCTTTCCATTTTTGTTTTGGCAAAGATGGTGTGGGGGACGAGGAGTTAAAGATTGATGATTGTTTGTCCGTAAACTATCTTACTGGAACAGAGACTGTAGGAGGCTTTCTCATGGCTCTTAGTCAGACCAGTGCCTTATCTAAACAGTATTTGACCTTGGAGATGCTACATGTGGCTTTCATCAAGCCTACCTGCCTGGTCAGAGTGGACGGTATGGTCATGCTCGCAGCGGAGTGAGAGGAGCAGTCATTTAGGGAACCATTCCCGTGTATCAAACCACTGCATTCTTGAAAGCCTTTCCTTTCTGATATCATCCTTTCACTTGATTTATTTTAATGTAGTTAAAAGGTGTGCCAGGAAGGAGAATTTGATACCTTGATGAAGGAAGTCACAAAATGAGGGCAGTGCTGTGTCCTGACATCACCACATGGTACATTTTTTGACATTGCATTTAATACACAATAACTTGTAGGGGTAGCTATGCAGCAGCTCAAAACAAACACTGCAAAATCTTTGATCTTGGGCAGTGTTTGTCACTACAAATGTAATTATCTGTGTGGACCATCAGTCTGACGACTAGTAATAGCAGCAGTGTGGGAGAGCTTGTGGTATCCAGTCTAAGGCATTTCTACCCCGCTGATGTCGAACAAGCTGACAGCAGGTAGGAGACTGATGGCAGAGGTCAAGTCTTGCTGAGCTCATTACTTGCCTTCTGTTTTGTGGTGGAGCGGGGAAGAAATTGTACCCTTGATGTTTACCTGGAAACAATAGGAAAGGAGGAGATACAGAGGACGATATGCAATTAGAGAAATAAAACGGCAATTCGTGCTGCTCTTTCATACCATTTGTTGCATTAAAAAGTAAATTCAATAATTTGCGTCGTCTTATTTTGTAATTTTTTTAGATTCAACTTATAATGGTAGGAACATTCTTCCCTTGGTAAGAAGTAATTCTGATATACAAAATTTCAAACCTAAGGGATAAGACAAGGGAAATTGCATTGTTCTAATAAATAAGGAATAATTTAAATGATTCCTGACCAATTACTGATTACTTTATCCTTTCACATGTGTCCTGGTTTCAGCCAGGATAGAGCTGGTTTTCTTCACAGAAGCTAGTGTGAGACTATGTTTTGGGTTTGGGATGGGATGAGAAAATGTTGATAACGTGCTGACGTTTTGAGTTGTTGCTGAGCAGTCAAGGACAGTCCAGCTTCTCGGGCTGGCCTGCCAGCAAGAAGGCTGGGGGTGCACGGGGAGCTGGGAGGGGACACAACCAGCACAGCTGACCCAGGTTGGCCAAAGAGATATTCCCTACCATACGACGTCATGCCCAGTACATAAATTGGAGTTGGCCGGGGGCTGGAAATCGCTGCTCGGGGACGGGCTGTTGATCACTGGGTGGTGAGCAATTGCTGTATTGGGCATCACTTGTTCTTGTACATTCCTTTGTTGGTATTATTATTGTTATCATTGTTGTTTTCTTCTCTCTTGCTGTCCTATTAAATTGTTTTTATCTCAACCCACGAGTTTTTTCCCAATTCTCTCCCCCATCCCACTGCAGGGGCGGGGGGGACAGTGAGCGAGCAGCTGCGTGGTGCTTAGTTGCCGCCTGGGGCTAAACCACGACAACATGTGAAGGGAACAACAGAAAATGGTAAAAATTTAACCTTGGTAAGGTTTGGCCGAATAGTGCTAAGCATGGCTAGATTTGAAGTGCAGTGGAAACATTATGGGTTTTTCCAAGTGGATCCCCCCAGGAATTTGAGAAGATGTCTGATCAGAAAGCTGGAGTTGAGATCCCCACCTTCTCCCTTGCTCAGACTTCTTTGGGTTTCTGTTTTGGTTCTGGCTTGTTTCTTAATTTAAGCAATCACCTCTGTGGTGTATGTTGGTTGCAGTCAGTCTTGTCCTATGCTGCCTTTTCATGAAATGCATCTACAACGCCTAGTGCACTGAACCTGGTAGAGGCAGGTGTTACCTTTTGGAAGGAGAATTGTGTTTCTCAGATTCTATTGTACCTTTAAAATTCTTCCCTTTCCTTCTTGTCTGCAAAGAGACAAGCCAGTGTTTACATATTCACGTATTAACTCCTGCAGCCCTTTCCTCTTGTGCAGCCGGTGGTTTGGGATGACTCCATTGGTAGCGCACTGGCTAGCAATCAGGAGACATAGTGGCAGAGCCAGAAGGAAAAGCTATCTGATGGGTGACTTGAGGCATGTCATGACCAGTCAGTGATGAATCCATTAAATGGAGATAATGATACTGATATCACCCCTTGGTAAAGCATTGTGAAATGTTTTCATGAGTATTTCTGGTCCAGAGCCTGGGTGTTTTTAGCCTGGATTCCAAGGAAGTGAGGTGTGTGTGGTGGTGGTGATGATGATGTCTAATTTGTCTGCTTGTCCGTCCCCATTCCCCCCTTCACATAACACTGAGTTTCTTGGCTAATTCGCACCAAATCCAGCAGGAAGTGGAAGTCTCAAAGACAATTAAATTCCTACAAATTTTTTTGTTGTTGCTAAACTCAGCAGGCAGGGGAGGTGAGAGGCATGAGTTAGTGCTGACACTGAGGGGGAAGAGGCAGCCAAGCTCTGCCCTTGCCAACTCTCTTCAGCAGTGGCCGGCAGCAAGCCCCACCACTGCATCCAGTGGGCCACGGCAGCACTTGCCTGGGTGCCAGGCCAGCACAGCAGGATGTGGAGCAAGGCTGTGCTGTTGGAAGGTGGTGCAGAGGTGGGTGAATGTGGAGGGACGGCAGAGGCGCAGAACATAAATCCTGCTCTCTCTGTTCTTCATTAGTATGGGACGTGTTACTAGAAGGGGTTCTGACTGAATTTTCCATTTAAAATCCTGGTGGTGGATTTTGTTCCTGGATGCTCTGAAAATGCCGTTCTCGTGTTCCTGGTTTACTTGGCACAGCTCTCTGGTTTTGTATTGCACTGTACATTGAAGGCAGCTACACGGTAGTAGTGATAATCACACGGATGCAAATTTATGATCTCCTGTTTAGTAACTCAGTGGGGGCACATGTTTATCTTGTACGCTTGAGTGCTGTTTTTAAATAGTACTGTATATACAATAGATAGATTTAAAGTTGACTAACAAAGAAAACATCCTCAAGGCTGAAAGGATAAGCGTGAAAGATATGCAAGAGTTGCAGCCTGCTTTTTAGCACTACTTTGTGTCTGGCATGTTGACATACGTGGCTGTAGCAGTTAGATGTCTCATTTATGCACCCAGATAAAGCCCAGATTGTTTAAAGCAATCAGATTCCTCTTGTGTCTTGGAAGAACAAGTTTATACTTTGCAAGAGAGAAGAGATTTGCAAAGTGATTTTTTTTTTTTTTTTTTTAAAGGAATATTTACGTAAGCATCCTTTCACTGGGAAGAAGGGACAGGTAAACAAGTAGCCAGCTGACCACAGGCTCTGTGGCTTCTGCAAAGATAATTGTATGAAGACCAAGACTCTTGAACTACCTTCAGGTAAGTTGGTTTCAACTATGTTAGTTTAGGTAGGTGTAAAGTTCAGTTGCTTTGAAATGGAGAAGCCATGACCAGGAAAGAACATGACTAGAAAGCATCAGTCATGGAAAAATACTGTAGCCTAAAGTCAGCTTTGAAGTCTCCGAGTCTTTTTATTGTCTTATTAGACTTTAGGTTAGGCCTTCAATACAGAAAGTCAAGATCAGACGTGTCTCTGAAATTATTTTTCAGGGATTATTTATATGTGTGATGTGTACTTCTCTGCCATTTTAATAAGAATCTCTCATATCGAACTTGTTATTATTACTATTACGGCATTAGGTTTGTAGGCCTTGGTCAAAGCCCATTTTGGTAAGGCATTTGAATACATAAATAGTAATAAAAAGACTCTCCAAACCAAAAAGGTCATAATGTGCATGTGTATGTATGTGCATGGAGGAGAATGGAGGTTTCAGAGAGTGTGTACGTTGGCTCCCAAATCAACCTACCTTTGCAGTCATTTTGCGGATGGTGGACTAGGTGGTTGTGCAGTGAATGGACTAACTAGTCCAGGAAGATCACCTCTAATTTCTCTAACTAGCTGAAAATCCCATCTTTGAATCAAAGGGAATTTGACTAGAATAGTTTCAGTTCTTCGTCTATTACTTTATTCTTTTTGTTTTATTTTCATGTACCTTCTGTTTGCATTGAAGACGTGCAGAAGATGTATTTATGTACATCATGCCATGTCTATCTCCCTGACAGGACGGGACAGTTCCCTGCAATGCATGTTTAAGTATCTTGCACTATTCAGTTCCCGGTTTCCAGACCTCGTGGCTTCCTCCACTTCCCTTAAGGAGTTGTTAATAAGTCTTATATCATATTCAGCCTAATTTTCACTTTTCAAAATTTCCCATTAGTCTTAAGTTGCCCAAGACACCATCTGACATAATTCTCTCTTACTCATTTATGATGTTGGACATATCATCAGAGGTAGAAGCAGCAGTAATGGGATATCGCAAATAGTCTGTCCCTTCAGTACATGCTAGCAGGTGTTCCTGAGATACTGTTTACATGATATGTCAAACCCTAAAGGAGAGGGAGTGTGCTCTGGACAGGCACTGAAACTTTGAGATGTTTACGTTTATCTGAAGCAAAGTGACTGAGCCTTTTTTATACTGGCTGATTGAAGTCGTGTTGCTGCACTTCAAAATTTCTGAAGGCCTCATTTCATCACTCTGCCTTTAATTTCTTTCGACTGCTCTCAGTTCTTTCTTCTTTTCCTGTCAGTTCTATATGCTCTCTCAACACTAATTTTTCATTTCTTCCTTTTTATTTCCACAGTAGATGGTGGAGTCACATCCCACATGGCTCTGCCATCTGGAACAACTTCCCTGACTCATACTCTTTTTGAGTTTCAACTTTATCCTTGGCCTCTATGTGTTAATCTTCCTTCTAAGAAAACAATGACATTTTATGCCCAGAGGCTTCCAGCTCTTCTCTGCTCAGTCTTTTACCTCAAGACACGTAACTTTTGCTACCCTATTGTACACAAGGTACATTGTGATCTGTGCTTATTATTAGACAAGCAAGACTTATTTTAGCGACACCTGATCACTTACTTAAGTCTAATTCCTGCTCAGGACAACACTTCAGGGCACACTTACCTTTTTAACACTCCCTTATCCCTTTGATTTCAATTGGCTTCACTGATTTAAAGTCATGTACACGTTTAAGTATTGTGAACATGATAAAGCCTCAGCTGTGAAACATGTTTTTTATATTTAAAAAAAAAAAATCAAACTAAAGCATATTGCAGGCTGAAGATAATGAAAGATTCCACAGAGAAATAAGATGTAAAATCTGATACTACATCTCCTTAAGTCTCATCTTGAAAACATGAAACATGCTGTAAAATCAAACAAAAATCCAGCAGCCTTGCTTTTCAGTCTGTTGGCTTAAAACGTTTTCTGATGTACACGGGGATTTTCAGGAGTTGACATAGTATGCAGTTGTTCTAGCTAAATTACGGAAGTCTTATGCTTTCTGGGATCCCATAGTAGAACTGCTGAGTTGCAATACTTGCATTAAAAAATTGAGGTTAGTTTATTGCGTGGTTGGACACAATTTGTAATCCTAGTGCTTTTCTCCTAGTGGCTCCTTTAAAGCTTCCATGAGATGGGGGGAAAATACAGCTAATTGCAAGCTGTGCCTGGGCACCACACAGTCCCGGCTTTGTGCAGAGAACGGCTTTGGCATCTGGAGTGGGAGCTCAGTATGTATTAGCAGCAGTTCATTGACATAAATCGCTGTCAGAGCAATGGAGGAACGCAGCTGTGTATTTTGTGAGTGCTGGATGCGGTCTATCTCAGACTCACCGTGAGGTCATGGAAGATCTGCTCAAACTTGTGTCTCAGACTGTAAGTCTTGGGTGTGGGGCACTGCAGTTGGATAATCACTCACTTTTGAAATAAATGGAAGCTCAGTTGCAGGGCTCCTACCCATTTTTCCCTATACTTGCCCCTTTCTTACCATTTTCTTCTTTCTTCCAGGCAGAAGATCTGTCCAGAGAGGACACATAGGAACACACATCCTTCCTAATTCATAAAAAGTGAGGAGGGAGAACAATGCCTGGCTTCAGAGCAGCCCTTTAAAGGAGGCTCATTTAGAGTCCAGCCAGTACTGAAATCAGCTTGTCCTTAGGGAGACTGCATCACCTTCAGTGCGTCTCCCACCAAAACCAAGAAGGGGAAATGCATTCCCATTCATCCCCAGGAGTAAAGCTGCCCTGGTGTATCTAAGCTGCACCTTAGGAAGTCACAGTGCTGCTGAGGAGAAGGGGCAGGGAAGGTACAGTCAAAGCAAAGTGGCTCAGACTGCTCTTACAGCCCACAAAAGCAAAGCTACCAAATAATTTTTTTATGGAAACCTGCATGGTGCCTCTGTGGCCCAACTTTGGGCAAATCAGTACAAAGAAGAGAGTAATGCCATAGGTTGCAGAGTGTTTTCATAGGTTTCTCAAGGTTTTTTTGTTTGTTTTTATTTGGTTTATTTTTTTTGCTTGGTTTGATGTCCCTACCTAAGCATCCAGCTAAAGTTCTTGCAGTCACGACCATCCTCTCCTTGCCTTGGGTCACTGGGGAGCGATGCAGTGACTTTCATGTGCTTCTGGAGCGATGACACAGGCAGCGTTGTAGCATGAGAATATTTTTGAAGCCCAAGTGTGGGCGTACGATTGTCAAAGTTGAGAGGTTTTTTGGTATAGAATTTGAACCACAGTGTTTCGTTAATGAGGGGTTTGCCTTTGTCCTCCTTAAAATGAGGAAAGTAACTGAAGACTGCATAATGCTTGGATCCTTGTGAATCATGGGGATTGCATGGCTGAAAATGTATTAGCTAAAGTCCTTTTAAAACGCATTGCTTTTGTGCCTCTCACATAGTTCCCTGTCCAGACTCCCACGAATCTCTGCTTTTTTACCTCTCTTAAATGCTTAGTGGATGTGAAAAGCCTTCCTGTGTGTGCAAGTGGAGATGCTAATGCAAGGAAAAAAGATTCATGTGTTCCTTTTCCCGTTCACCACAGTTCTTGGAGATTTTTGTGGAAAATTCACCACCCGAGGACCAAACTAAGCCTCCTTCTTCACAGCCTACTGTGGTTAGACTGTGGGATTAGGCCAACCTGAAGCAGTGTTTTGGGGAATTTCTGAGAAGTCCGTTCCCAGTGAAACCTCTTTTTACTCTGCTTCCCATTCTGCAGAAAGCATATTCGTCACACCAGTGCTGCCATGCTCATCAGTTCAGCAAATATTTTTTTGGCATTGCACTTGCTGGTTTTGAACCACGAAATGCTTTTAGGTAAAGTTATCATAATATAAACTGAAAATTGACAGGCTGAATAGTTGTGGTTAGTATATGCTATAATGGTGATGACATGGGAAGATACGTTGTTTTTCTCCAGATGAGTGTTTGAGGTTAGTTCTAGACTATCTTGTTCATCATGTGCCAGCTAAAATTATGAGAGCATGACTTAGAAGTAAGCAGGTTAGTTTGATTTTTATTTTTTTTTTAACCTGATAAAAGGCTGTTGTCAAAGAATGGATGTTGTCCTTATTTTAGGATTTAAAAAGAATGAAGCCAACCATTAGAAGGAGTAAAAGGTTAAAAGGACTAAATTCCCCTGTCCAAGAAGTTATTCTCACTGCATAATAAAGCAGTCTCACTCATGGGACTAGTATGGGCAAAGCTATTGCCCATGGCCCGCAGGGCAAAAGCTGGCAGAGTTCAGGTGCCTCTTCTTCAGCAGAAAAGAGTAGAGTGAAAGGGGGATGGGTAGCAGCAGGCAAAGCTGGTGCTTTCTGTTGGCAGCAGAAACAGCATTTTGTAGACCTGTTCCTTATGTACCTTTCCGGTATTCAAGACCAGAGTGGTACAGCATCCTGCCAGGATGGCGGCTCAGCAGAGCCACGGCTGGCATCTTACACACTCCCATCAGTTATGGGATGATCTGCACGCACCAAAAGATGTCACAATGCTGAGTCAAGCAGTCAGTGCTCTAAAGGACCGCAGAAACATGTGCCCTGTTCGTAAGATAGAAGCAGGAAAAGGAGGCATTAGGCAGGAACTGATGTTTGATATCTTCATATCTAATGATAAAAACAAAAGTGACTCAAATGTCACTTTCTTCCCAAACAGAAGTCTTTTTGGTGTGGACTGCCAGTCCGTGTTAGGAGTGATATGCAAAGAATACAGAATTTGTGTGTGGCTAAATGATGGTTTCTTTTTCTTTCATCTGCCTCCGTTTCGCTTTGTGCTGCAAGGTTGCATTTGCCTGTAAAAGGCTTGACGTGTTTAATGGCACCTTGAACGAACTCCAGTGAACTGCAGCAGAAAGAGAAGCAGAGGAAAGTAGGATAGCGGAAGACACAGTAACCAAGCTTAGATCTTGAAGTAAAACCCTGCAGTTCTGGAAATGTCCTTACTCCATCTGCTACACCAGTGTGTGAATTTGGGGTTTAAATCTGCTCCAAGGTCTTTGTGGTGGTTGGGCACAGAGAGGCAAGTTAGCTGTGGAGGAACAGCCTTAAAGGTGAGTTTGCCTGCCTCCTGAAATGCTGTGCTGAAAAGAGGTTGTTAGGACAGCCCACTCAAGTGAATATTTTTCCAATGTTTCCACTTTTTCTCTGTTTGTATGGGCTAATCTCATCCCTTTTTGGGGTGTGGGAAAGATCGGGGAGTAGAGCGTGTTGCTAATGTCTCCCCTGCCCCTGAGCTGAGGAGCCTCTGAAGCTTCTTGAAAGTTAGACCATGCTGACTTTTGTGTGGTGCCCTTTAGCCCCAGCAAGTACAAAGAGCATATGGTATGAATGGCTTGTTTCTAAAACAGCATCAAAGAGCCAGAGGAAGAGATGGTCTTCTAATCCTAATATTCTCCTCATTCTTATGGTCTTCTAATGACTCCTGGAGGCACCATTCCCTTTCTCAGCGATTCCTTCTTCAATCTTGCATACCTCATGTCAGTACAGCCAGTACTCTGAAGAGTTTAATTTTAAGGCCTTAACTCAGAAAAGCTCCCATTTTCCCTACTTCCGATTAAATACTGTAAAATATTTTAATCTGTTTCAGTTAAAATAATGATAGCATATTGATTCATATGATAATACTGGTAATATTGTCTGACAAGTACAGTTGTTCAATGAGGTTAAGCATACTTGGATATAAATAAAAAGACCAGTTTATTCAAGGACAGTGAGTGGTTGTGATCGTCGAAATGTTGACCTTTCAGGGTTGGTGTTTGTACGTCCAGAAGTGAAGGCAGGTGGAACAGCTAGCTACTTTTCTCAGGCAAATATCCTTCAAAGTTCACTGCAAGGAAAAATCACAGTGTTACATGTTGCACACCTAAAATAAAAAGTGAGATTTTGACAATTCCACAAATTAGTTACTGACACATATCTTCTCTCTTTTCTGGGGCCTTTCGCCCCACACGTGATTTTTTTCATTCACTGGGGGATGGTCCCATTTATAAGATAGAAGCAGGAAAAGGCAGCAGTAGATAGGAGGGCATGTTTGTGTCTATGTGTTTAATGGTAAAAACAAAAGTGACTCAACTGTCACTTCCAAAATAGGAGCCTTTCAGGTGTGGGCTGCCAGTGCATGGTAGGATGTGGTGGCTTAATGCACCTGCTTCATTTCAGCAAGACTAATGCGTGCACTTTTAATTTCCACAGCCTTGCTCCCGGTTTTTGGGACAAGCACTTGTGTAACAGTTTGCAGGGACGAGGCCTTTGCCTTGAAATTAAGCTGGGAGGACATTCAGGCGCACGCAGTGGGATGCCGAGCACAGTGGGATCCTGATCCTGGCTGGGGCCTCTGGGCACAATGCTGTCATAAATTTTAAATAATAATAATACTGTAAAAAGTTAAATAAATGTGTCAAGTTAATTTTATGCTCCCCTCCCCTCAGGCAAATTAGCATAAATTGAATTTTCTAATAATTAGCCCAAGCAGTTATCACTGAATAGATATACCTGATTCTGTGAATGGTGGTAATACTTGGAGGACTGATTCTGCAAGGAGCAGAGAGGTTCCCAGACTGACCCAGCAGGATCAGGTCCAGTTTTACAGATACTATATGAATGCGTTTGCCATTAATGGGATTAGTTATAGGTTACATGTGTATTGCCATACAGTTCGGATTTTGGCCACTTACATTTACAGCCTTAGAAAATAATGCACTGAACTGCCTGCACCAGGCTTATTAAACTGTCATAATAAACCATTTTACAATTCCAGGCGGCCCTTCCCAAACGTATTGTAGAGCCTATTAACAAACACCTGTCAAGTTCAATTGAAATGTCTAAGTGGCCTGATCTACAGCGTCTGCTGCCGTGCCAGAGAAAGCAGGGCTTGCACGGCGCGCCAGCCGCATCAGGTTAGCGCGCTCAGAGATGAGGCTTTTGGGAGCAGGGGGGCTTCAAGGAGCTCTTGGCTTGCCTTTCAACCTGGTGGATTTTGGTAGTAAGTAGTGAGGGAAAAAGAAGGGAAAAATAGGTTTGTGAAAGGCAAACGGCCTTTCTGTTCCCTGTCACCTGGCTGTGACATGTCTCCAACATTTCAAGCTTTTCTTTCTCTTTTTTTTCCCCTCCATTTTTTGTCAAGTCAAGATATGAAAGTGTAAACAGATCTTTTCCTCTGTTGCAGACTTGAATGAGGGCTGGCCCCTGGTACACGTGTGAAAATTGCTTGGCTAGGGAAGATCTAATGGTCGTTGTATCATAGCTTCGGAGATAAAGACCAAACTCCCTAGCTGCCTGTCTTGACACTGAGTGCTACTCGTACATGTTTGCTTCCAGAGACTGAGCTTACAGAAGAGGAGTGGGGAAAATTAGCCCAGTAGCATCTCAGAAATGTTTGTGGAGGGTTTTTTGTTTCGTGTTCAGGGATTTTTTTTGTCTTTTTTTTTTTTTTTAAATCATGAACTCTGGATCCAAGGAGGCTCAGCAATCAGCGTGTTTGAACGCCAGCCAAGGCACTAAACTGGCAGCCGTCCATTCTGATATCAATGTGAGTGAAATGTGTGCTCAGTAACTGGATTCAGGCCCTTCATAGTTTGCAAGCAAATATTTCTGCTTTTGCAGATCAGATAAAAAACAGAAAAAGCTGTGCAGCTCTTAAGCGTGTGCGCAGGAGGGGTCTGCACCTTTGCAAAGGGGCATTAACATTTCTGTGTCCCAGTCGGTCCTGTGCCTTATGTCGTCACGTTGAAGGCTATGTTCTATTTCTAAAAGGCATTTAATTATGTCTTTTAATGTTTTAACTAAATCTGCTTTGCATAAAAGCTGTAAGTACCTCACACTGGTAATAAGCTGTAGGAAAGTGAAGTAAATTGGCATTTTGTAAAAAGGTTGTACGAAACCAATGGAAAGCTATGCAAATCAGCTATGATACAGCCAAATTTGCATTTTGTCCTGGGTTGAGTGATGATATGCACAGTATGACTTCGGCAGGCTTGCCTCTCGGGATGATACGTGCACTGATGGTATGGCCCTGTAGGGTCAATTTAACAAGCGTAACGTCGTGATTTTCCATGCAGTTTCTCAGAACCAGTGAGCAACGTGCTGAAATAAATAGTGACAGAGGAAATAAATTTTTAAGAGTAAATACATGCAGTAGGAGGAAAAAGTGTTACACAAATCTTTCGCCTTGCCAAAAGAAGGTTAGCAGTTTTGTTTGGTGCTGCTCAAATTTCGAAAGTGACTCCCTTCTGCTGTCTTACTTTTTTCATTGTTACTCCCTGGTTTAGAAAACATCAGGACAAGGAGGTGATGCGGAGTTCTTGCGCTTTAGGTGCTCAGATCATTAGAGCAATATACAGGGAAGGGCGACATGTTACAAGCAGCTGATGGTGCAGTTTCACAGCCTTTGAGTTCATTGAACCAATGGCAGCTCATAAGAACTGTTGTTTTGCCCAGCTGAGAAGGAAGGTGGGAGCATACTTCGGGTTTCTGATGATAATAATGCTATTCTAGGGGGGACGACATGCAAACGGATGCTCAGAGCCCTCTGCGGTCTGCTTTATATTAGATTGGAGAGACATGTATGCTTTTTAAGTGTTGCTGGAAAGTACCTCTGAAATGACCTTACCTGCTTTTTTCCTCATACAAGTGTTTCATTTCAGGACTTCATTCAGTATGTTAATTGGAAAAAAAACCCCCAAAATAAATCAAATTAATTACATTTTTTTGGCCTTGGCCTTCACATCCTGCATGTTCTCTCCAGCCAGCTATTTGAACACAAATTTGTTATCTTTTCTGCTGTGAAAATGGACCAAATAAACATTTTTGTATATGCTTTACTTGTCACAAGGGTGAATTTGCTCCAGCATCCCTTCCCAGTTCATCGGTGCTGTGTGACAGCTCCATGCTGCGGGGCGCTGGGCACCAGAAAGAAGCGCTGGGCGTTTTCATTTCCCATGCCGTCCCGCATCCCTTGAAGTGAGTGAAATGTCAGCTGCTAACCTGCAGTAGGCTTTGGGCTGCAGTCCTGCAAGGGCAGCTCAAGAGCAGACTGAGGGGAGCATCTCCCCATAAGGCAGTAGGTAAGCAGCATCTCTCCTTAAGGCAGGACTTAAGCAGGAGTTCAGTAGGTTTTGGACAAAGCGCCTGCCTGGTACAAGGCTGTCCTGGATTTTAGCATAAGCTTAAGTACTCTCTTTCTGTGACCTCAGCACACGCAGTGCTCTATTAGTTTGCCTTACAGAAGCAGAAGGGGGTTTGGCTGCTTTCAAATGAAGTTTGCCAAGAAAAAAAACAACCAAAAACCCCAACAGCCCAGCAAGTATCTTTCCCCCCCCTTGGCTTCTCTATAAATAGTCAAAGCATTTTTCAGAGCAAGTTTAGTTAACGTTTTGCGGTGGTGAGTGAACACTGTGATGTTCTGATATGTGTTGTGCTCCTGAATCTTCTTGTAATTCGGGTTTTTAAATGAGAGGAAAAAAGAGTGCTATGAAGTCTCGTCTGAATTTCGTCATTGACTTCATGAGAAGTCCTTTGAGTGCATTTGGGAACAGTTTGGCTTCTCATTTAGCTGTATCATTGAACACATGTTGAAAGTTTTCCCTTCTCATCCTTACCACACAGACAATCACGTCATTCTTGAAATGAATGCTCCTTTTGCTGTCCATATGCAAGAAATTATGCGAACATCTGTGTAAGTCACAACATACTTGGTGGCAGGCTGCAGAGCCCGTCTTTCAAACCCCTGTCTGCAGAGGGTCTGTGTGCAGCCATCGGCTTTGTTCTCGCACCGCACGCCGACTGTCGCTTTCATGTTCCACTGCTTCGCTACTAATAACTAGCAGGGTTTTGTCTTCCCCCCCCCCCCCGCTTCTTTTTTTCCAAGCACCAAATGTATAGTCTCATTTTGTCAGCTGGTTTTATCAAGAAAATGGTATCAGAGTCGTGTGGGGTTTTGTGAGTCATTACCAGAAATACTGCAGTGGGTGGTTTAGCCCCTTCAAAGCGGCTGCTCTGCGTGTTTTCGGGGTAGTAAGGTGCAGGGAAAATAGGATCACGCCTGCGATTTTTTGCATGCACCCTTGGGAATACCCTCAGTGAGGGCGATGTACTTGTTCTGTCAGCAGCTCTCTGCTATTTCCTGCTGGCACCTGAGGGAAGACGAGCGATGCTCCTGTGTCTCCCTGCAAACAGAGTGTTTCTCCTTGCGTGACAGGGTACTGTAGCACAAAACACAGGCGTTTCAGTCGCAGGGCTGTGAGAAGCCAGGGCAGCTGCCTTTGCAGAAGTGCCCAAAAGAGCGTGCTTAGGTGTCTGTGCTTTAGGCGTCGAGGCTTTCAAATCAGCCTCACCAGTTTGTAGGTGGGTTTATTTCTGTTGCAGGTATCAATGCTTCTTCCTAAAGGCTTGCTGCCCCTCCGCCTGCGAAATGCAGCCCCGTTTCCATCCTGAACCTCGTTGGAGAGCACTTTCCCTGGAGTAAATCAAACCAGCTGCTCCCAAGTGCTGTCTCCTCACTTTTAATGGCACAGCCCAGCCCCTTGTATCAGGGCTCTCGCCATCGGCCTGGTCTCGCAGGAGCTGCACATCCTCCCAGCAGCAGCCCATTAACGGGACACTTGTGGAAACGTTTGCTGATTTCCTCACGTGGTGTGCAGACTTTTCATCAGGGAAACCATTCGGGAATAATGTGCAACTCTTTTTCAGAGTCCTGCTGCCTCCCAGACAAAATTGCCAGTCTTCAGAGGCCAGTGCCAGGAACTGCCTCTCTGTGCCTGCAGTCCCCAGGGACCTGGTGCCCTGCTGGGACCCAGAGCACGCGAGTTTGCATGAGCACGTCCCACCACCGATGTATTTTCTCTCTGACGTGGGGATGAGGAGGTGCGCACACATTTGGTCTCATGTGCTTCATCTGAGCATTCAGCAGCAAAGAGCTTCTCACCAGAAGCATGTTTGTTTTGGGTAGAGGCTTTCCTGTCAGGTCCTAAAGTATCATACTGTCCTGTGCGCTAAAAAAAATATTTCCCCTTCCAAGAGATAACCAAAGCAATGCAAGGAGAATGTTGTGATGAAATCAGAGTGGGGGTGGAGAGGAGGAGCAGCAGAGACCCATCTCCTGCCAGTGTCCAGTTAATGCTCCTAATGAAGTGTAGTGCAGTGCTCTGACACACAGCAGAAACCTGCTCCCATGAGTGGTGGTTTGTTATGCCTAATGCTCTCCCAGGCATGATTTATGACAAATAAATATGCAGTGTCCTTCCCTGCTTCTTCCTACTGCTTTGCTGTTGGGGTTTTTTTTGCTCAGTTTGGGAATGTCAAAGAAAAACAAAGTGTTGCTGTTTCTGGCCAGCTCCCGGAGCCCAGGGGAGCAGTGGTGGGAGCAGGGTGCAGGTAGGTGGCTGCTCTGCAGCCTTCCTACCTGAATCCAGAGCGCAGCTGTCTGCCCCAAAAGTCACCTGAGAGGGAACTGCTGGTCCCTCAGCTGGCCTCTCCGGACAGAGCTGCGCAGGAGGCTGCAGAGCTCTGTGTAAGGAGGACCGACCTGGCTCTCGGTGGCAGAGACGAGCCAGGGCAGAGCAGCTGGCCGGCATCTCAGGGGCTTCCTCCTGAGCGAGGTGGGCAATCTGCAGCACTCATTGCTTTGCCTGGCATGTGTGCATTCCCAGAAAGTGGTTATTTGATAAGGCTGTAGAGTATCTGATTGTGCCATACTGCAGTCCCCAAGAAACGTCAGAAAGAGCTGTAGCCATAGGTCCAAACTGAAGTAAGGAAAGGAGGCATCCCTGGCGCTGAGATGGATCCCCCCCTCTACTGTCCCTTGGGCAGACATCCTCCCATGCACAACCCTCGCACATGCACCGTATCAAGCAGTTGCTTGGTGTATCAAAGAAAGACCAGCCTCTCTTCCCCTAAACCATCCCGTACCCTCTTTATGCTGCTGGCAGGTCACTTGCATCGTGGGAAGGGCCGGGCGGGTGCACGAGACAGGTTCTGTTGCAGTGAGTGGAGGGAGCGTGGTAGATACGCTCTGTAGCCGGCTCCTGTTCCCGCGTGCCCCGCGAGAGGCACCGAGACGCGGCGTGAGGAAGAGTGGAAGGAGCGGCTGCTCGGTATGCTGCTGGAGCGCGACGGCTTTGGCTGCTTCACCAGGTCAGGTTTCCCTCCGGCTGCGCCCAGCGGCGTCGGCTGGGCAGCAGCCCCGGCACTTCTCCCCCGCCTTCATGCGAGCGGCAGCAAGACATGGCTGCTGCTGATGGTGGGGGAACAACTGCCTGTCTGCAAAGATTAAACACCCTTTTTCAGCGTGCCTCTGGAGCATGTGCAGGGATTAGCCTACCCCGGCATGGCTGCGAAGGGGGCTCGGCTGCAGCCTGCTGGGGCTCCTCAGAGCAGGGAGGTGGTGGTGGTACCCTGCGTGCCAGTGCGTGGGGTGTGCACGAGAGTCGCAACGTGGTGTTTGCATGCCGAAGAGCAACGGGACGAGTCCTCTGGTGTTGCTCCAGCTGCAGAGAGCTTGCATGCTGAGACCTGGGGCAGCACCAGCTCTGGGGACGTGGGGCAGCGGTGGCCCATGTGGTCATTGTGCCAGCTGGGCTTCCAGTGGGAGAAGTTTTGAAGTGACAAGCAAGGGTAACAGATCGCTTGATGAAGCAAACTGCGGCTTCTTTGGGATGCTGCAGGCAGGGCAGGGCCAGGCACAATTCTGGTCCTGGTCCTGGTGGAAACCAGACCATTGTGGAGGACTGTCCTGTCACTTGTCATTACATGAGCCTTATGTAGAACTGCCATAAATATATTTCTGGATTTTCCTCAGGCATTTTTTTTTTTCCTTTCTTTTTTTGCCTGGAGATTTGGCCTGCTTTGAGTCTGAGGCTTTTGTTTTAGAAAATAAAATAGTAACAGTAATAATAAAAATTTCCCCTTTGTTCTGAGGTTTTTGTCACTCTGGTGGCTGAGACAGAGCCATAGTGTCTGAAACTGTGTGGATTTAGGTGTGGCAATACCAGCCTTCCCCCACACAGGTACAAATTAACTGCTTGTTGCGTGTGTACTGTAGGCCTGGTTTGTACATTTTTTTTTTTTTAATCTAAACCACACACTTACCTGGCAAGTCCCAGTTAGAAATTGGGCAGCCCTAGACCAGTGAGTCTCTCCATTGACTCCAATGGGCAGCACTCCTTTCCAGAGCCAGGAGCTTATCTGGTCAGCCCTGGGGAGAGCATTTGGTGGTCTTGCAGCATGGCATCCCTGGTCCCTGATGCAGGACAGCATTTTATGTACATGCAGACATGTGTTGTCATGTTGCCTTTGGAGTCAGTGCCCTGTTGTAGGGTGGAATATTGCTGCTGTGTTTGAATATTATTCTCCACGGGTTAGTTGCATCGTGCTCAGAAGCACAAATGCACCCGCAGAAGATTTGCAGAGGCAGGTGGTAGCCTGTATTTTTCTTCCTTTTGCAGTTTTTAAATAAAAAAAAAAATCTTTTCAAGTTCTACGCTGTCAAGAATGTGGGTGTCTGGCTGAATGAAAGAAAAATAAAATAAACTTGCATAATAAATACACTAGTAAATTTGAAATTTCCCTAAACTCGTGGCATAAATACAACTGCTTTTGGGGGTTGGTTTGCTTGGTTGCTTACCCAAGGAAGGGGAGCAACTTTTGAAGAAAGTTTACCTAAATGCCTTTCTTTTTGTAATTATGTTAATTATTAGCAATGTACATATTCTAGTTGCAGCATGAAATGCTACTTTCCAGCAAAATCAGATCTGCCTCTTTTACATCACGTCATATGTCAAGTATGGAACAAGAATCCAAAAGCCTTGGGTATATCTGCATGTATTTTAAATATATATATTTATTTATTTAATAATGCTATTTTTTTCTTTTTCGGCATTTTAGAAGTTGACTGCCTAGAGGTAGGCACCTGGGTTTATATTTAGGGACTGAAGTAAGTGGGATGGCTTTCAAAGGTCCTGTGTACCTGCAGCTCTCGGTAAATTAATTAGAGCAGGTGTTCTTTTTGGCAAGTTTGACAGAAACAAGTAGGAGATGCTGGGTGCCCAGCACCTTTGAAACACTAGGAGCTTATTCAGATGCCTGTAGATGGAGTTAGGTGTTTAAATTTAGGCACCCAAGTTGAAAAAGTTTTGACCCTGTAATCATAACAATCACTGTCCCCTCTGTCCTGAAGTGCTGTAGCAGAGATTCATCTGAGAAGCTGGAGGTTCGTACGTGGGAGTGAGCAGGGACAGAGTATGTGTCTCTCTGCGGTGGAAGCGAGCTCGGCTGCTTGCCTTATAGCACATGCAAATGAGGGTCAGATGGCTTGACAGTTGGTTATGAAACTAAATAGCAATTATGCAAAATGGGATTGATTTTGCACATATTTTTAGGTTTTGTCTTTTAGGAGCTTGAATCTTTAATTAAAATACCAAAGAGGAAAAAAAGTACAGGCGACAACTGTGATGTTTCACATATATACTGGATGTAAAGTAATAGCCTGCTATGCTCTTTTTAGGGATCATTTTTATCCCATTGCAACTGAGAATATAAAGCCATCTTCCAACTTGCCAGAAGTGACACCTGCTTTCATACTTCCTAATAATTACTTTAGCTTTGACAGAAAGTACTTGGCAGGGTGCATACAAATTATGACTCGCTTCAGGGTACAAATAATGTCATAATGACTTTAAGAGTTTCTCTTTATGCTCAGGATATTTGCATATACATGTTTTGTTAGCATGACATGAGCGTGCGAAGAAGAGTTTTGGATGACTTCTTTAACTTTTGAATAAAAATGCGTCTTGGATATCGTAAGCATACCAATAGACTAGAAAAGGGAAATAAATAGTAAGGTTTTCCGTGGCTATTTAAGCATGCCTCCCCCCCCAACTCTCTGTTGCTGTGAAAATGCCTTAGACATTTGTAAGGAATAAAATTACTTCTAAGGCTAGATACTCACTGTTGTCTTGCTAGAAGAGAGAACTTGCCTACGGGTAAGTGGCATCAACCTGCAAGGACTTTTCTCCCTCTGCCCTGCCTTGCAGTGAACAAGTGTGCAGTTTAAAGTGCATTTGGATGTTGTATGTGCTCTTTTCCCCTGTTTTTTCCTATTCTTGCTGCAGTTAAGTAAAACTTGAAGTCACATGTATTTATCTGTCTGCAAAATCAAGGTCTTTATTATGTATCTCACCCCAGATTATAGCTAGGATGTTAATCTTCCACAGTGGTTGGTAGTTACTGAATAGCCTTTAAAGGATTCAGGGTTAAACGTGCCAAAGTATGTATTATATATAAAAGCCTTTTTTGGGAGAAGGTTGCAGCTGCGCAGAGATCAACGATATACTTGCCCAAGATGAGCCCAGAGTTTCTGGTGAAGCAAAGATGCACGTCCACATCAGGCTGGCAGGAGTTTTGCCCTGGGGTCCAAAGGAGACTTTCCCTTCTCTACGTTATTTTATTGTCCAGCAGCAACCTGAAGTTCTAAAATGCTAAGGAAGGGGATCGTCGAATTCAGTTTCCCTGTTCGTATCTGTGACCTGTCTCCCTGCCCAGTTTTTATGGGAAAAAGGCAGCAAAGGAGAGGGGCAGGTATAGGGTACTGTTAAGCATTCACTGAACCATTTCTGAAGGCAAGTTGAACAATTTCTGAAAACCAGAACATGAAGCTTCCACATGAGCTTCCTTAAAGAACTGGAAGAGGGAGGCATCGATAAATATACTGCTTTTGCAAGGCAGAAAGAACAGTCATGGAAAACAGTTGGGCGTCGGGCAGTTTCTTATCTGAAAACAGTACAGTATGTTAATTTTTCACCTCTGTTAGGGGACTTGAAAAGACAAATGCCTTTTGCTTCCTGCCTGAAAGAAGCTAAGCTCTTTCTATAAAAAGAATGAATTTGGAAAACGTCTGGTGTGTTTCTGTGTGCGTGCGTATTAGTCCGTGTGTTTTATCAGATAGAGCTTTAGGAGATACAAAGTTCAGATGTGCGTGGGTCTTTCGTTACCAGAAGGACTTTGGCAAATTGCAGGGAATTCAGACAGCTGCAACAAAAGTGATTAATGGACTAGGGAAGAGAAGAAAGATTAAGAATTAAATACGTACGGTTTGTCTGAATAAGAGAGAAAGAGGATGAAGGAACAGAGTGATGTTGAAACTACCAGTCCTGCACTCGAGGGGTATAAATATCTGAGTTTGGAGCAGAATTGTTTTGGGTGGTCCAAGCAGTATGACTGGGAGTAATGGAATAAAATTCAGTGCTGAAAATGTAGGCTGAAATCCAGAAACACTTCCAGCTAGTAAGATCTGTTAGACTGTGGAATAATCCCCGGCGGGAAGGGGTGGAAGCCACATCGCTTGAGCCATTTGAACTAGACCGAACAAAGGCAGAGCTCCCGAATACAGCACGGGAAAGGTCCTGCGTAGGAGAGGGGTCCGAGCATCACCTTCGAGGCATCCCCCCTCCTCCCTGTGTTATCTGTGGGTGGTACCAACACTGACAATGGCTGCAAATTGCACGGGGATTTCTAAGAGCAGTGTATTTTAGCATATATTTGAATAGGGATTTCCTTGCGTAAACACAAAAATGCCTTTCTGTTCAGCTTTCTGCCCTGTAACTATCTCTACTTGTACTTGTTAAAAAAAACAACTAACGAAAGAGAGCAGAAGTTGCCTTGCTGTAAAACTACCTAGTGATAAACTTTTTTATACTTCACTTGGAACAGGCTCTCTGGGCTGTTCTTGAAGACTGAGGAAGAGCTGTTGGCAAGCTGCGTACAGCCATTACAAGTGAAAATGACTGAGTAGAACAGGCCTGTTTTACTCATTCACTTTTCTGCTGTATCCAAGCAAGTCATAAGCTCTTAAATTCCACTTTTCATGTAGGGGCTTGGTCTCCACAGTTGTGTGTCTCTTTTTTTTGTGTGTTTGGGTTTTTTTTTTTGTTTGGTTTGGTTTGGGTTTTGCTTTGTTTTGTTTGTTGTTGTTGTTGTTATTGTTTTTTTGTTTGGGTTTTTTTGGTTTGGTTTTTTTTTGTTTGGACATAAAGTTAATTTTCCAGTGCATGGCTAGGCGGCTACAACATGTATGAGGAAACTAGGGATTTTTTTTTTTTTTAATAAGCCTATAGGGTTTTTTTATGTTGCTTATGTTCACGGCACCATATCCATTATAGTTTTTCCTTACCACTGGGTTCTTTTTAAAAGAATGGCATGTAAAGGAAAGGTTTACCTTCCCCTCCCCACACTGCTGTGGGGCTTTGGATTGCTGCATTCTCTTTGCTGCTCCGTAGATAAACTGAGATAAAGCTATCGCCGCCTTCTTTTCACTTCCTTCAGGTCAAGTCTGTGCTATGCAATTTGAGAGAGAGAAAAGTCTGATGCCGAGGTGGCTGTTCACCTGAAGCTTGCAGGATTGCGTGCTCGGATGCTTTATGTTGAGAAGGTAGGGGAGCAGGCGCACGGTCCCGCACAGTGTTCCTGATGCAGAGCTCCGCTGTGATGTGCGGACCAGGCTCGAAGCATCCTGCATCTGTACCTGTCTGGTGTTCCAGTACTGTGTTTTCTCTCTCCAAGAGCCCCCTGAGTGGGGAAGAAGATTTGTGTAGCTTCAAACAGGTTTACATGTCGCAGCTGGGTTTTGTACGGTTTTCAGAGTCTCTGAAAAGCAAGGTTAACGATTTCCCGCTGCCACCTAAGTACCAGAACACAGATGGGGTGCTGGAGAGAAGTACATGTCAAGGTGTCGTCAAAACATGTATTTCTATAGCAGGAAGTATTGATTCTGCAAACTATATTCTATTAGAATGGCTTTAGTTCTCCTATATTAAATGACTGATGCAGACTATATTTAATCAATTTGTGTGATGGATGTTGGTGAACCAATGTAGCAGTTGGTCACCGTGCACATCTTAGTCTGCTGCTGGCTGGTTGGCTGCTTTCAACAACCCAAAAATAGGGTTTGGCCTGAAAAGCAAGGTTTTAAAGGTTTATTTTGTCACTTAGTAATATACTGAGCTTTGGTTGCCTGATTTAGTCATTTTTTTAATCAACATTTATCGACACTGAGTAATGCCTGCAAATCATGAACTGTGCTTTTGCTTGTTAATGTGCTTTTGTTGTTTTCATTGTTTGTAAGCCTGTTTCAAAGGAGCAGTTGGGGTCATCTCTCAGACAGCATTGTATCTTCCGAAGTGTATGCTGGTAGAAAACAAAAAAAAGTCCATGTTCCAGATCTGGGCGGAAGGTAGTGATTTTTTTTTTTGGCTGTCTCTGAGGTGTTCTTTGCTTTTTATTTGCTTTCTAAATTCATAATACAGTCAAGAAGCAGCTGAATTGCAGCAGTAGTAAAGGATAGAAGCAGGAGCCGTGTTTCTGCTAAGTCCTGTAGAATTCAACAGCAAATATCATCCTCCTTGTATTATCTTGAGCTTTTCTGTAAGTAGTCCTGCTAGGCTCCGTTCTGACATAGTTTGTAAATGGTCCCATCTGTCATTACAGTTAGATCTCAAACGAATAATCTATGAGATGCCTGTCTCCCCTGTCCTTTGGTGAATTAATTTTAACCTAATGATTCAACTGCAGTCCTGCCTTCCCAGCAGCCATTATAGAGGGCACGGTACGACATTTCTGTGGCACACACTTAACTTTCTCTTCAGAAGCCAGCCTGTTCGTCTCTGAACAAGTGGGTGTTTTAGGGTATGGCAAGACTTTTGTTTGCTCAGTGAAACTAGTTTCGCAGGTAGAGGAATCGTTTAACTGGTAAGAGTGGTTTTGGAGGGTTTCTGGGTGGTAGCTTCCTGGTACTGCTGCCCTTCTTGCTCCTTTAGTGCCACCACCTTCTCCCTAAGGAATCAGATGAGTTTTTGGCATTCGGCACTGCTGACGGCAGAACTGGAAGGTCAAGATCCCAATTTTTTCCCCTTCAAGGGCTAAACAGAGAGTCATGCCCCCACCAGAGGGAGAGCGAGAAGCGAGGTGCTCACTCTCACTGGCCATCTTGGGCACCGTTCAGCCCGCATCCTTCTGCTGGTGCGACTGCTTGGACTGACGGCTGGGCAGGCTCCGCCTGGCCCTGGCCAGCAGCAGAGGAGGTTGTATTCCCGGGTGCCCTGCAGCTCTCTGCTGAAGCCTCCCTGCACAGGCACATTGCCTGGGACTGCATCTGTTCCTTGTCCACAGAGGTATTGGACTGTATAGGAGGGGAGCGCAACCCCTTCACCAATATAACTCATCCCTCCCAGTCAGCGATTGGAGTCCCGGTCCTTCAAAGAGATTATTTGGGCAGGTTTGGTCTTGCTGCCCAGCACACCAGTTTGGTGAACAGAGACTTTGCAGTCACTAAGGCAGACTGAAAGAGGATGCAGTTTTTTACAGTACAGCAAAAAGGATAGAGAGCTTACCTTTAGCAAGGAAGGGAGTTGTGCTTGGCTCCTCTCCCTGAAATACCTTGGTCTCCAGAGCTGTCAGTCTGACATTGTTCTCAGCTGAAAGTTTCTTAAAATAGAGAGGAATAAAGGAGCGAGGAAGATGCTTGGAGAAAAATTACCTGCGTTTCACAAACAAACTGTAATGTGCAAAGTGCTGTTTTGTGGGTCGGGGTAAGTACACAAAAATTAAGAAGCACCAGAAAAATTGCATAGGATCAGCAGAATATTCTCTTAGAGATTCCCTTGCAGATTTAAGAGGCAGAGGAAGTGAGCAACAGACAACTCGGAGCTTGACCTGACATTTGCGGACGGCGTATCAGCGAGTCTGGGCTGTAACTGTAAAGGTAAATGGGACACTGATACGGATGAGGTGGCACTAAGTGTAGAACGAATGAGCCTCACATGGCAGCAGCTCCCTTTAGGACTCATCAGCTGTGCCAAGTGTGAGACAAGCATCTTGGACGAGATATAAATGGTTCAGCAGTAACTGTATTTCAAGAGTGAAGAGCAGGCACCAAAAGGTTATAGGAGAAGCAGGCAGAAATGTAAGAAGCCAAGGGATGATCGCAAAGGGTGGAATTATTCAGCAGAGGGAAAACCCCACACGCCGGTCTTGTGACAAATAAAAATACATATTTCAGTGTATCATAAACAGTCTTTGCCTTTTACACGCAGACAGATTAACACATTTGTAATTACCAGCAGACTCACCTCAAAGAAGATGGTGTTACTCTTGCTTTCCCATCTCATTTAAATATTCAGATTTGTGGGAAGAGCTGAGGAGTTCTGTGTTCCTGGCACAGCTGTAAACTGAAGGCTGCTTTAGCCGGTCTCTCCATCCTTCCACCTTGCAGTAGTGTGACTGGGATTTCTGTGCACATCTGGGCACAGACTTCTTTCCCTGTGTGCATGACTTTTCTAATAGAAAAGTTTGCGCATGTATCCTTATGTAAGGGTGTATGTGCGGGAAGAATTGTCAAACCTGAAAATTACTCCTGAAAATTACTTTTTTTTTTTCCCCCCAACAAGTTTCAGAATTAATTTTTAAAGCTTCAGTGCCCATTGGAAAGACATCAAAAAAAGTTTAAAAATTCTGGATTTCAGATGTGGGGGGTTTTTTAATTTTTACCTTAACCCAAGGGAAAAAACCACTGCATTGTATTCTTCTGTAGGAAAAAAAATCATTCAGTTACTGTATTTACTTCCAGAAAAGAAACAAATGCTTCTGAACATGGCATGTGCAGTTCCTTTTTTCATTGTGAGAGGGGGCTTTTTCAAGCATTTAAAAAGCTGAAGGTGAAATGATTAAGGTACCTATCTCTGTCATCAGCAGATCTCTGCTCCCCTTTTAAGTATCACTGGGAGCTTGCTTGTCGCGCTATGAACACAGGAGTAGCATTGTGCAAGTGATTTTCGCATGAAAGGAGTTCATCTTTGTAATTCATCCCAGTTCGGTCCTGCGTGAGTTCATCAGCAGTGGAAATAAGCAAAGTTTGATGTTCATTTTCTTTCTGGGCTTGATCCTGGGTCTGTTGCCAGATGGTTTGTACTGGTTTGAGTGTTACAGAAGGATGAGGGCAAGGAGCATGCCCACCCTCATATACGCTGCCAAAGCGGGGAGAAATGTCAGTCTCTTGGTATACTGTGATAGGCTGAACCGGACCAGCATCTCCCTGCCTCCCCACCCATGACAGCGCAACAAAAAGGGGTAATAAAAAATCTATACCGATCTATTCTTGCACAGGAGCACAGTCTACAGCCTCCTGATAAGAAAAGGAAAAAAAAAGTTACCTGGTTGAGCGGAGCCAGTGCCTGCATGACCTATCCACATGGTTGGGAAAACTGCCTCGGGATTGAGAGGAGGGAGCATGTCTTGCCCCTGACTGGGATTTAAAATCTTTTATCTTTGGCTTAAACGTAAATCAAGTAATCCTCATGGTTTGGCCGCCTGTCCTGCAGCCTCTGTGTGTGTTGGGGCAGGGAGGGCAGAAATTTGCTCACTCTTCTGGCATTTAACGGTGCATTTTGGGAGACGGCTGCTTGCTGCCAACCTTATGGGGCAGGATGGGGGTTAGTGCCTGGTGCTGCGCGCGCAGCCCTGGCTGGTGTGCTGTGCTGGCCCCGCTGCCCTGCGCACCCCTCTCCTGCATGTCATTTTGTAGTAGACCAGGGAAGGGAGGGGGGAGCAGAAATGTGCATATCCATGGCTGTTTGAAAGCAAAACCTAGTATTTGACTGTGTTTCCTGACAAGCTCTATCTTGGGCAGTTTGGTATATCATAGTTGCATGCCATGGAGAGAGTGTACCCTTCAGGCATATTGGACTGAGTTGTACTCTTCCCCTTGGTGTGGTGTTGCTGGTTTGTTAGCTGCAGATTAGAGACAAAAGCTTTCACAATTAGTATTTTAACAGGAGAGAAGAGGAATGACATTGTGACCTGCTTACAAATGTGCCTGAGATGATCTGGATTTGAGCCCACATTGGGGAGAGTGAAGTCCTGTTTCCTGGGGATTAGTCCAGAAAACCACCCCTTGTTATCGGTTCTCACCATTTCAAGCCCAAGTGAGCATATTCTGGTGTTTCCAGGTATTCAAGAAGCATACGCCTTCCAGTTGTCTGATTAAAGAAATTCCAGATAGCAGAGGGATCGTTTCAGAGTCTGATGAAGCTGCAATTTCCCAAGCGCAGTCTTTACAAGCCCTCCTGCTAGAGCAGTGGAGGAAGGAGCTTCTTTCCAAGAAAAATGTAGGCTGGGTAATCTGACATCATTCAGAGTCACGTCACCCTACACCCACCAGAATTCAAAGATAGAATGGAAATGGCATAATCTGTTCTCACGGTAACACTAATAGTACTGCTCCCTCAGTTCATTGTGTGTCGTCCCCACCCCACCATTGCCACAATTAACGTTTCTTGCAGTGACTTTGAAAAGTGTTGCCATAACAAGGCTGCTGATCAGCAACTACAAAAATCTTAACGAGGTACCTAATGGAGCTTTTTGTTTCCATTATTTCTGCTTAATATATTCTGAAAAAGTCAGGAGGTTTTAACCTTGCCTTCAGCTGCAGTACCCTGGCACGTTTAATAGAATACCACTTCATTTGTACTGAAGCTAGCGTATGCTAAAAGGGTTTGGAGACCCTTCTAATGTAGTCAGTCAAATTGGTGCCTGAAGCCAAAGAAAACGTATATCCAAACACATGTTTTTGGTCTTGAGCTAAAAAAATGCACTTCATGTTGAATAGCCTCCTCGAAGTGCCGCAGTTAATAAGCCATGTTGTGTTTTTACTGGAAAAGTATGCTTCTAGCCAAGCATTCTTTGCATTTTTCCCAGGATTTAGTCATAAAATCACTTTAGACATATTGCAAGTATGAAATGTGTGCACATCAGATAAAGGGCAGCAATTTTTGTTTTGCTGTAAAGCTCCATGGAAACATTTTTATCACCATCAAATGCATTATCCCAAGAAGCCTGGCCCTTCTCTTTACTCTTAACATCTAGCTGGATGAGAAAACACTGAACGACGACAAGAGACCACGCTAACAAACTGTAGGTGAGGGTGATTTGGCGAACAAACGCACGGCACCATCTCTGTGAGTTTGGCGGCATCAGAATCCGACTGCATTTTGCGTACAGTCTCGGACCCAGGTATTCAGCGCTACTAGCCGGCCGGTGTGCAGATGTACGTCTTCAATCCCAACTGCCTAATTCCGCATGCATAAAAATAAAGTGAGAAACCTGGAGACTCACTGAACTATTCTGAGCGTTATTATTTCAAGAAATGATTTACGCAAGTGAGAAAAGCCTCTAGCACAGTCGGCAGGCTCAGCCCTTCGAGGCGGCTGCATCTCACAGCACACTCTCGCAGCCCCCTCTGGCTGATGCTCGCAGCATCGTTGCTCTGCTCTGAAGCCAGCTGCAAAGTCCTGCTGACGGCTGGAGGTGAACCTTCCCCAGGGCTGAGAGGGGCAGAGAGGAGTGAGATTCCTGGAGGGAGCCACTGCTAAAGTCAGCTGCAGCGAGGTTTTAAAAGAACAAGTGTACGCGCGGTTTTATGTATGGGAATAGAGCGATCTAGCTATCAAACATATGTTCACACATACACAGTATACAGAGTAATGTGTATATACCACCTCGCCGAGCCAATCTGTGTTCTGAAGAAGAGAGATATTTAAAGCAACTCTGAAAACTTTATAGTGCTGGGAGAGGCTAGCCAGGCTTGTCTCTGCGGGGACTTGCAGTAAAGCTGGTCCGATCTGCATTTCTTTGTGTATACAGTTTGAGTATGTATTCATGGGTGGCTATATAAACGCTAAGAAACAGGCACATGGATTAGGAATACAGATGAAGGGGAAAAGTCCAAGGAACAAAGAGGGGTTACCCAGCCCAAAATCTAATTTGAACCCCATGAAGGTGTCACGGAGCGATGGAGTGTGGAAGGAGGTCATTTTTTAAATGCCATCCCCTCAGGCTAAGGGAACATTGAATCATCACCACCACACTTATTCTCCAGGACCAGCATCTTTCTCCTCACTTCCTGCGGCAGGCAGCTATACCTGCCCGATTTGAAGAGCAGGCAGGAGCCAGGAGAAAGCCAGGACCAAAAATGCCATGCTCGGGCTTTGCACGGGGAGGCAGAGTGGAGGTAGCAGGGTGACAGCTACTTGTTTGTCAGCTCAGCCCAAAGGAGTCAGGAAGCCCTGCTGTGCACCAGTCGTGGTGTTGGGTGCTCGCCGCCTGCCCGTGGTGAGTCATACTTTCTTGACAGATGAGTAAAACATCAGTGCTGTGATACTCGTTCTTAATCATCTTGCGAAAAGATTAGCTGATAGGTTCGGGGCCTTTTGCAACTGGTACATTTGTTGCTGAAATTTTTGCTATGGTGTAGTATGTCAGGGTAAACTTTACAGATGTGTGTGGATCCAGGTTAGATGTTGAATGCGGTTCTCACCTGGTGCAGAGGTCTATGATGGGAAAGTCAGCAAAGCATTTTTGAGTATGTGGCATTCCCATATGCAGCATACAACAGAAATGTTGGCCTTAACCCGTTCCTTCCACGGTGGGAGCACCCTGTGAAAGGAGCTGCCTCTGTGGTGTTCAGCTGGCCAGCAGGACTGCTCTCCTCCACCACTTGTCTTCCCGGGAAAAAGCCAGTTTCTAAGCCCAGATCCCCTGAAACAGCTCCAAAAGCGAAGAAATGGAAGGTGGGATCATCAGAGAGGGGGCTGGTTCCCTGCAGCCATCTCTCTGCTCCCTGACATCCTGGAACGTGTCTGCTGGAGCCTCCGGAAGGAGGGCAGCTGTCCAGGGAAGGTCTCTCTCTTTTTGCTGGCCAGCCTCCACCGATGGGAGCAAAGTACCAGCAGAAGTCAGAATAAGATCTCGAGGGTAAACATCATGACAATAGTGAGAGTAAGTTGGGTTTGCCATCACAGGGTCATATGCTGGAGATACGGTTGCAGGTTCGTGTGTGGTTCACCGGAGATATCACATTGCATTCATTCTGGATCAGGCGGGGCTGAGGTTTCTCCCATTGTAAACAAATCTCTGAATCTGCTTACTAGTTTACTACCTGAAATATTAGAGCACTTTGCCTTTTTTGACAACTTGGCATTTTTCTCTTGCATGCACTGTAGCAGCTTTGATAGAGGAGGAACTTTTTTCCACTGCTGGCTTTCTAAATGCCTTTTTTTTTTTTTTTTTAAATTGTACCTAGTGAATCTTGCCGTGTCACTAAGAGCAACGTCCCCGTCGGCCAGTCAAAAAGCTGGAAGTCTTACATGGCCTGGTGCGTAGCCAGGCACAAAGCTCCCTTTCATGGCTTCGGCTGGCTGCATTACCGGCTGTGCCGAGATCACAATCCCGATAAAATGGTGTTGAAAGCACTGAGAGTTTCAGGCTTCATGCTCTCTGCCGAAGGGATAATTTTAGAATGTTCTTCCCCTTGATAATAGTAATTTTACAGCAATGTAACTGTTGGATTTAAAGAGTTAGATCAGTGTAAATGAAGGCAGAATCAGATCATTTCTTCCAAGGCAAAGAACAAAACTCTTTATATCAGCAGTTATAAATGTGTAAAAAATCCAAATGTGCATACACACACAAAAATCTGCATCCTCTTAAGGCAAGACTGTAAATAATTAATATAATAACCTGCTTACAAATTCAATCTAGGTATCTTAAAGTTAGTCAAGACATTTCAAATTAGTCCTTTTTTATCTTGTTTTGCTTCCTTTACCCCCATGAATGCAGGTAGCTTCCATCTGTGTGAAGAGCAAGCAAGTATTTTTCCTTCTGGTCTGAGAGCTGCATTTTCAAAAGGATCTTACACCTCTCTTCCAGGTTTTCCAAGCCTGTTTTTCAGGGGCTTTTTTGTTGTTGTTTTTCTATTCAGATTTTTCTGTGTTTCCAAATGCGACACATTGTATCCACATTCCTAGGGGCAATTTTTGTTGCTCTTTGCAAATAAAGCGCTAAAAGACTTCTTGCAAGGTGATTGTACTAAGCAAATGTAGTAAATAATCCTGAAATTGCAACGCGTCTCATTTACATTTGAATGGAATTACTTAGATGTGGGATGTTGGTGGTACAAGTGGCTCCAAGCAGGCTGTTTCGGGTTTTGTGTTCACTAATACAGGCAGCTTCATCATTTGCATGTATAAAAAGCATGACACTTTGAAAAGGATGCTAATCTCACTTGACTTTGCTCTTCTACGGGTGACTGAAGTTAGGGACCTAAACAAAACTGGTTTGATACTCAAAGGTGCTGAACAACTGCGTCTTCTGTATAAGTAGCAAGGAGATGCAGCTGCTCAGTCCATCTAAAAATCAAGCATTTTTTTAGGTTCCTAAAAATGGATTTAGAAGCCTAACTTAAGAACATGAGGTTCAAAATACTGGTCCACACTAAGTTCATTTTCAGCGATGAGCTGAGCAGGGACGCAGATGTACTCCGATGTTTGTGCAGAGCTACTCGTCGTCATTACAGTAAGCCTTTCGTGGAGTAGTGCGGGACAGAAAAGGCTTTCTTCAAAATACTGTGTTCACAGAGTCACAGAAATTCATGAGGGGATTTGAGGACCCGCAGTACTCCAAATCATTTTGCTTCTTGCAAACAGAAGTCATGAGGTAGAAGCCCCAAGTTCTGGTCTTTGAGGACTTAAAAAAAGCACTTTTTCTTCTCTAGAATGTACCAGTTGCCTGCCAGCTTTGCTACAGTAGCATGGGTCATCTTATCAGCGGTGTAGAAGTAGAACATAGCTCCTTCCAGCCATAGTTCGGGTGAAGGAACTGGGTTGAATTTGGCCTCTTGTACCACGACCTGGATGCAGGATCTAAAAAATACTTGCCACAGTTTACTCTGTCTGCAGAGGCTTATCAATTTTGCAATAGTTAAGGGTTGGGTTTTTTATTTTTTTAATTTTTTTGCAGTAGATGAAGGTACAGTGATACAGTACCCTAAAACTTTCCTCATGTGGGCAATTCAATGAGTCTCTTAGAAGGCACTATAAGCATTTGCATATGAGTTGTGGAAGTGTGAACATTTACCAGAGACAAGGTGAGCCAACTATCGTGCTGTCTTAGTGATCTAGAGGTGGGTTAGATGAGCCAGTAGTGCAATGGCAAAACCTTCTGCTTGTTGGGGATGCCCACCTAGTTCCCTGCTGCTGCCAGAGGCTTGCCCTGGGCTGGGGACTGTTACATATGCATGAAGGCAAGAGCACTGAGTCCTCCAAAAAGTAAGTTTGCTTGACACGGTTTGCATTTAAAGGGAGAAAACAGTGATTCCTGCTTGAAGCTACTTATCAGCCAGCCTTCTGAACTTGTGCTAGATTTATCTCACTTATTTAAGCTGCGAGCAGACCCTATGCAGTGGTAACAGCAGCATTTATATGCCATTTGCACAGCAGTGAAGTATGAGACATGACACTTAAATTAGTGTTCTGCTCATTAATAGGTAAGGACAGATGCTGTAGCACGTAGTAAACCCTTCCTGCATCTGCTGCTTTGTAGGATCCTTGTGCAGCGTTGTGATATGGCTAAATGACGTGTAAACTCATACTGGATAAATTTGATTAACAGCAGTGGCCTAGCCCACCATTCCTTGAGGCGTGTATCATGTTAGACAGTATTTCCAAGGAGGTCAGCAGGCCTAGATCCAGTGGGTGCAGAAATGGACTTTGGGGGTGAGTGTATGCCGCTGACTGATTTCAGGGAAAAGGTCCTGTGGGGTTTATACAGTCACCACATGCTTAAGGGATCGCTGCTGTGGCCTGTGCATTTCTCAATAATGGAAGAGATGTGCTCTTGGTCACACAACTGGACAGGTTCTTGAGCAACCTACTGCCATTGTGTTGACACAAGTAAGTTATTCTGGCTGGGCTGACATTGACTTAGGTGCTTGTATTATGGCTGGAGTCTTCTTGCCTCAGTGTTACCAGAGCATGCAGAGAGTGTGCATACCTCCCTTGCTTTTGCCCTTATTATGTCCTTTTTTGAAATTCATGCCTGCTCACACAGCTGGGTTTAGATAGGGTGAAATTTCCTCAGATCATACTTAGATTATGAGGAAGAAATAAAAACAAAATTGCATGCACAACTTTGTTTTATTTTAGAAGGGTTTGGAAGATCCGAGAGTAATATTTTGCCCAGAATGTTTAGGTTAAAAAAAATATACATTCTTCACTTGACTTGCCTTTGAGCATTTTCTTAAAAGTACTAAAAGAACTCTTTTAATGAAGCATAAAAATTGATTGTTTCTTGCCAGGAGCGATCATCGTCAATCTTCAGATACTAAAGACTTCATGAGAACCACAAGCAAAATATCTCCTTGAATCATTTACATTTTTCCCCTTTTGCAGGCTTATGTAACCATGCAGAAAATCTAATAATAAGTGTGCTATTAGTATCCAGTGTGGCACCTTCTGCAAGCTGAGGTGTCATATTATTACAAATAATGGTGCAGAAATGTGGTAGATGTGGAGAGCTTCCGTACGTGGCTTATTTCAGTAACGTTTATCAAAAAAAATCTTGGGCTAATTGAATCCGTCTTTGCTTCTGGTTTACTATTCTGTTTTATTGTTTGAGGGAGGAAGAGCCTGTCTGCTTGCTTTTGTTTCTGTGAAGTCTGACATGCTATTAATGGTGTTGGAAGGAATAGGCTAGTAGCAGTACTCAGAACCAGGTGTCTTACGGTCTTTTATTTTTACATACACGCCCACCCCTTCTTTGTTCACCCACCCACAGGCTCTTCAGGATTAAACCTGACCTACAAACATCCCTTTCGGTTCTGGTCTCAAGCCCCTTGAGCAGGGATTGTCAGCCTTGTGATGAACACTCACGCAGGCAGGGCTACCAGGCTGATCTGCTTGTACAACCTTACCACCGGTGAGTTCAAACTTGGCTTGGCTCCGCAGTCCTCACTGATGGGACACTGCAGGCTTAGCTTGAAGATGGGCAGCCTACTGAGCAGCAGCAAGTGACCTGCAGGGTCTTTTCTTCCCTAACTCTATTGCAAATAGTGACTCGTTTTTTTCTATTGGAAGCAACTCCTTTTTTGTTTGTTTGTTTGGGTTGTGTTTTTTTTTTTGTTTTGGCTGTTCCTGTCACCTTGGTACTCCACCAGCAGCGATACCCACGCCTAGAGCATCACCTCCCTTCGCAAGTGACCACAGAGTGCTCACTCTGTAGGCAATTCCCTTCCTCCTGGCATCTCCTCACCTGGTTTTGTGCGAGTTGTGCACTCAGTTGTTTCTCCAGGTGAATACTTAGAGCATAAGTCCTTTCCTCTGTGGTTGTTACCATGTGCTTTGAAGACACCATAAAAAAACAATAATCATAAAAAGTATGATGCTACTTTTGTATAAAGTACCTCTCTAGGCTGACCCCTGAAAGAAGGGAGTGCATGAAAATGCTGTAGATGGCACCTCTCTGCTCCTGGGGTCCCTGTGCGCTTTTCTTACCAAAAACGGTTTAGAAATTGTCCTAGTCACCAAAAGAAATGCCTGAAACCTCTAGGTATGTCAAATGCCAGCTGCCCGTGGATGCTTAGCTTTGGTCCCTCCTTTGTTCACGCCGGGATGCGGTCCCTCATGAACACCCATCCTGGGTTTGCTCCGCCTGCGGAGTTGCTGCCAGGGGCCATGCTTGAGTCTCACAGGCAGATGAGGCAGTTCCCTGGGAGCGGTGCTGCGGTCGCCCTGTCGCTGCCTGTCTCAGTCGGTGCCAAGCCTTCACTTTTAAGAAGCTGACAGTCCCAGGTTTAAAAACATGTTTAAATGTGAGTGCGGCCTGAGACACAAGGGATGTAGTTGCAACCTCACCAAGCTCATCCCCCAGCAGTTTGGAGCAGCCCGGTGCTTTGGATTTCCAGCCTTTGCAAGGTGGTGATCGAGAGGGATGTTTTGGGATAGGAGGTAACCTAACCATTGCCATTGATACCCGATCCTTGCTTTTATAAACAATGTCACTGAAAAAAAGGGTAACCTCCCACCCTAAAACACACAAGAAAGAGCCTGGTGGTTTGCTGTAAGCTCATGTGAAACAGTTAAGGAAAATGGTGCATTTTTCAAAAGCGTTCAGTACCCCACATCAGTGGAGCAATCCCAGTTTTGGGTGTCAGACATGTTCATTATTGTAACAGCTGACAGCATTCAGTTATATGTAAAAGATTGTGCAGAGTGTAACTCTGTTTTACTGTTACTGTTCCCCCTGTGTGTTTTCCTAGACTATTTAGCGCTTTGTGGCAGTGACCTAATCCTGCAAGTTACTGAGCACCATGAAATCCCATTAAAGCCAGTGCATTCACCTCCTTGACGAATTGTAACTTTATTTGATGCAGGTTGTGGTGGTGCTTTGGCAATAGAAATAAAGCTATTTTTAAAGGTCGATGTGTTGTAAGCTTTTATAAAGCTGTACTCACACAATGGATCTCTCTTAAATCTGTACTTCTCCCTGCTAATCTCAGAGACTTATTTCGTTCCCCTTTGGTGTTCTTGCTTTGATTTTTTTCTGTTTCCTTAATAATGTATTTTCTTTCATGACTTCTCCTAGTTCCTTGGCTTTGCAGCCCTTCTCTTACTTGGGTGGGTTTTTTTATGTCTTTGTTAGCTGGGGATCATTTCCCAGCAGTAGTAGCTATGGGACTCCTGAGGTCTCTGCTGCTTGAAACGCTCATTCAGAACCATATTGGATAATTTCCTAGCCCATTTTCCTTCTGTTTTACTTTTAAACATCTGATAAATTTGTTTACAGAAGCTGAGGCGGTTGATGCCAACCTAAAGAGGGGCTGTATTCACAGGCTAGTAACACAGCGGGAGGGCTGAGCTGGGTGACCGCAATGCTCTCGTGCTTGCAGTAGTGGAGAGGGAAGCCGTTGCACACTTCAGATCTAGAGCTCAGTGCAATAATGAACCCTTCCTGGAAAAGCTTGGATTTTGCTGTTCAGGAGTCATTTAGCGTAAGGCGTTTGTACCATCGTCATACGTATCTTTTCAATTTGTTTTTATTAGAAGGATAGTGACTTACCTCAAAACTATCCTTCAGGTGTCATTTAGGTGCTTTACCAGGCCACTTTTTTGAGAAGAAAACTGATTGTGAAACCTAGGCAGTAGAAATTGCTTTGCTGAAGTGGCAAAAGCCATTCTCTAGTGCCCAGCCCTTGTAAAACTGTCCTTCGCAGCGAAACCTCTAGGCTATCTAGGGACAGCAGCGCAGCTCTTTCCTATAGTTGCGAGGCACAGAGCTTTATATTGCAGATGCATGGCCGTGCATCTGCTTGTGCCGTGGAGAGCTTGGTGGTGGAGGAGCACGGTAGCGCTTCTGCCGGGGAAGAGCCAGCCCCTCACGTGCCGGAGGGAAGATACTGCCCTGCATCGTATTTCTTCTGTGCTTGGGCTTTTGTCCCTTTTGCTCCCTGGTTAGGCTTTATTGGCAAGAGGAATGCGAGGTCAAGACCATGCTGTTTATTTTGCTTCTCAGCTAACTGAAAAATACAGCCTTGCCTCGCTGCAGCCTGCCAGGGACCAAACGTAATGGTCAGTGTTTTAATTTAAACTGCGCCAGCCGTTGGGTGAATGGCATGAAGGGTACGGTCGGTCAGCCCGCCCTTCCAGTGGCTTGCTGTACGTCCAAGGCTGTCGACCCCTTGCTCGCAGACGGCACGTGGTCAGCCAGACGGGAGCTGCCATGCCAGGAGACATGGGACAGCTGCACACCCATGCCCACTGCAGAAAGCTCCCATCATGGAGAGGAGCTGCTCTGTGGTGGTACCCTGCAGTGTTCCCTGAAGGTCCTTCTCCTCCCCGAGGTGCGGGGACTGTGTTTTGTGTTTTCTGAGGACATGAAGGCCTGTTCATGTGGCTCTGGGAGAGACTGATGGCACTGGTTTAGGTTCAAGGCCACTTTTCAGAAAACACGAGCATATAAGGGCTTTGGTCATACATCCAGAAATAGAGGCATACGAAAGAACAGCTATCAGAAGGCTTTTAACCAGGTTGTGTTTCTGCATCGTGAAGATGACGTGAGATTTACTGTGAGATGGCATGATGAGAGACGCTGCACCGGGAGCTCACGATCACTGCTAAGAAGCTGTGGGGAGGAGCGGCAGGCTCCTTCCCTTCACGGGTTTCACAAACAGGAGCTTTTCTGGTACTTGGTGATCATCACATTCCCTCTCCTGTGACAGGGAAGGAGGCTGCTCCCCTTTCAGCCTCTCCCACTCGTAAGCTGTTTATTCACATTAAGTGGTGAGGAGGCTGGATCAGCCATACTTCTCTGGTGTCCTTAGTTAACACAAGGATCTGACAGTTGTATGTCTGATTATTCTCTCACCATCCCTACCTTTAAAAAATATTTCGCTTTAATTGCTGCTTTGTCAGCTGTGTAATATTGTACTGGGATCCAAAGGTGCTTGTTAAATAAGGGATTTGAGGCTGCAGGGGATTGAGCTGATCATTATGAGTCTGAGAATGGGACCTGTGAAGCATGTTATCTCAGGCCTCTGTGGATGGTTAAATTAAATGAATGCTTTTGTGATAAACAGTTTTTTCCAACTAACCAATTGTGTGAAACCAGGGAGTAAGCCTTAGCAAGCTGGTTGGCAAGAGCTTGAGAGCCACAGCTGCTCCCTGTTTCCATTGCAATGCCATTAATGAGCAGTTAAAGACTATATCCCAGTCCAGTGTTTTGAGATTCTTTCCTTTTCTTCATTCCTCTTGCTTAAAGGTGGCCCAGGAAAGAGGCCAACAGCAGGCATCAGGAAGACGGAGCAGGGAAGCAGTGCTGTGCAGTTGTCCCAAGATGTCGTGGGGCTGCCGTCAGCCTTCCCGAGTTGCTTGCTCAGTGGAGGTGGTCCGTGAGGGAAAGGAGATGCAGGAAAGGGGTGGAGAGTGACAAGGCTGCAGTATGAATTGCGGCACCTGCCAAAAAGTGCTGTAACAGCTGTCGTGCCTGCAAAAGACTGTTGGCTTTGAGCATCTTTTCTTTCCTCTGTGTAGCGCATGGATCAATTGATAGGCATCGATACGATGCTCTCACCTATTGCATGTCGGGTCTGTGCCTTCCCTGCGTGTTACACTCTGGATCTTCTTGTGGGGAGCAGGTACAGTGCCTGGTAGCGAATCAACATGCTGCTGGATACCACGCGGAGTCAGATGGTAACTCTGGGGCCTGTAGACCTCCCTGCTTCTGTGGGAGACCCTGCTGAGAAGGCAGAAGGAGAGGCAGGGCAGGCTGCCTGCGGATAGCCCTGCCCCAGCAACATCAAACTCCTTCCTTGTTTATTTTAATAGTTATTTCTCCAAAGACCTCTAAAAGTCAAGTTCTCTTTCATTTTTGCTTGATCATCATCCGTACTTTAGAAAAGAAAGAAAATTATCTAGTGCCACCTCGAGTGAGGAGCAGCTTGGGCTGCGCCCTCCCAGGCGTGCCTTGGCCCGTACAGCCACGCTGGGAAGGGATGGCGTTAGGCAATTGCAGCTCCGTGCAGCAGGGTGGGCACATCCATAGATCTGCTTTTTCCTGGGCTTTTGGAGATAAGTTTTGGATGGGAAGTGGCTGAGAGGGAGGCAAATCTGGAAGAGTTCTGGTGCAGCAGAAGACAGCAGAGGTTTTCCTTGATCTGCTGCATAGGCATCAGATGCAGTCTGCCTTATAGTCCTGACTGGCCAGCAGGAGCCCAAGAGGAAAGGACCTAACTAGGGGACACAAAAGGTGAGACGGGATATATGGGACTGCCCTGAGAGTACAAAGGTGGTCTCATCGGCCAAGGGCCAGTTGACTAATTTAATTGACTCCTTGCATCAGGGCCAGTAGCATTTGTATTGTGTCACTGGTAGGAGGTTATGGTCGTGGAGTCTTGCTTTGTTTGCCCGAAGCGCTATTCACGATCCCTTTGCAAAGGGAGGGAGAGGGATGGGCAGATGGGAAGGCCCTCTTCACCAGCCTGTTTTGCAGAAAAAAATGTTACCCCTGTGTGAGGTCTGGACTCCCCGGTGGCTGCAAAGGATGTCATGGGTGGTAACACTTCCTACATGTATTCTCTGTTGCTAATGGCCATGGTTTCACCACGCACAGGCATGACCCCTTTGGGGCAATAAAAAGCTAGTCTTCCTTCCCTTAAGCTGTCAGCAGTGTGTTTTTTTCTTTTTGGTTTGCTTTATCATTGTTTTCTCCATGAATATAGAGGATGCAGGCTTTCTCCACTCGGGTCTCTGTGCACTCGGTATGTGGGGTGTGTATATATTTCTTCTGGCTATCTCTCTCTTGCATCAGTAATTTAGAGGAGGTACAAGTTTGTAGCACAGCTGTGTGAATTCAGGGGGGAAAAAAATAGTGCTACTTGCTCATGTTTTCCATTTTCATTCTGCACTGCTCAGCCAAGGCAGGTCATGTGGCAGGACTGGTGGAGTCTGATCAATGAAAACATGGGTTGATAAGATAACAGGGGAGGTTTGAATCAACGCCTTTCTCACCTCTAGAGATCTTCCAGCCATGAGGGAGAGGTTTCAGGGGCACCATTTCCTCTATCTGTACACAAAACTGGAAGATCCTGAGATAAGTGAGCATAGAGCACTTTCATCATCTCTGCCCTTTTCTAATCCAGTGTGGCTTGGAAATGGTGGCTGTGGTCAGGCTAAGAGCTGGTAGGGAATGGGCGTTTGTGCCTTCTGCAGGTTATCTGATTTCTGTCCACAAGTTCATGATCTGTGCTCCTTTTTGCTTGCTACAAAAGTAGACCTTATTTTTCTGCCATGCACAGCTGCAGAGCTCTCTAGACGAAGAATACAGTTGTTGGGACACGTCATCTCACTGCTGTTAGCCCTGTCTTTGCTACAGTGAATACAGACCTGATGCTGAGTGGAGGGACTGTTTGAACTGTGCTTCTTCTCTTTTCACTTCCCAGGGAAACAATTTGACTTGCCATTTTGAATTCTTAAATCTGAAACAATAAACAGCTCCTTGTACTTAATAGTGGAGGGAGTGAGCAGCTTGTCCATGTGGCAGTGCGGGAAGCTATTGGTGGAGGGATTTCTTCAGCCAGGCGGTCCGGAGGCAGCGCGATTAATTTATTTTCTTCCCTGATCTGTGAACCCTCTCGGTCACCGGAGCATTGAGACCTTCAGCTGTATGGCATCCTGGGTCTGCCCTTGCACACCTCCCCGTGACGGCCTGACCCCCAGGGCTTCACTCCTCATTTAGCCCACGTGGTCCTGTGCCTAGACTGTGCCCAGAAACGGCACTGTTATAGCTGCAAGAGGTGATGACTGCAGACCTGGGAACTCCGTAATTTATGCTCGCCATGCAAACAAACACGCATATGCCATTCACACTCCTGGTGTATTAATAGTGACAGAGCAACATGTGTTTTCTGCAAGAGCAATGCACCTGTTGAGGTTGTTCAGGGTCGCCAAGCACTGCTGCAGTGATGCTTTACCGCTTTCTGCAGGCTCCAGCATGTGTTGAGGAGGGAGAGAAGGGTTTTTATTAGGCCAAGAGGGGCTGTGGGTGGGGGTCCATCCTGACATTTCAAGTCCACTCGCTGGATTCATACACTCAGCCATGAAGGAAGGCAAGTCGAGGAACTGAAGTTGTTACCTGTTCAGGTCTAAATTTGGCATTCTAAATCCCACATTCGTGAGAAGGTAAATGGAAGTCTCCTAGCAACTGAGGTCAGCATTTGTCCTGTGCTGTGTACGGCGCTCCCCTGCGAGGTGCACTGGTAAATACATTTTGTTCCACGTTTCCGTTTACCTGCAAGTCTGAAGCCACCGTGGTAATCGCTCTCACCCACTCTATAGGCCAGAAATGGGTCTTAATTAAGAATCCTCTGAGATTGTTTAAAAATTATCAAATCCTCCACCACTGGGCAAGTAGCTCAAGAGCGTGAAGGCTGCCCTTGTGTGCATCATGTGAAACAACATGAGCCAAACTTTACCCAACATGAAGAGGCACTGAAAGCAACCCCTAGTACCTCTAAGCGATAACTTAGCCTCCTTCAATGGCATTTAGCCATCGTAGTATCCCCTGGGTCTCGGATGCTCTTAGAGATTTCACATACGTGATGTTTCTTGGATTTCCTTTTGCAGAGCAGATTCTGGAACCACTGTGATTTATCCCCTAGAGAAACTGCTGTGGGTTGACCTTGCAGAAAAGAAGAGAAACAAATGTCCTAGCTGTTTCATTTGGGCACCTTAGAGAAACAGTAGCTGTAAATTGGAAAGCCATTTTTATCTGAAACATGATAACTGAGGAGGAGCCTCATACATGCCTCCTGGATGTGATCCCTCCCCTACAGTGACCAGACTAGTTGTAAGTGGGTAGGTAGGAAAGAGAACGGGCTGTGCAACCAACTCTTTCCCACAGGACAGCAATATTTGGAGCTTGGTCTATTTAGGATGCTGGGTCAGGTAAGATGTGAAGAAAATGGAGAAAGCTGTTTGGTGCGCTCCACCCACTAATGTGTGCAGAGTTTTGGAGAATTTTATGCAGACATTAATGGTGATGCTAGATTTAGACTAGATAGAAGGAAGGATTTTTTTGCAATGAGGGTGGTGAAACACTGGCACAGTGCCCAGAGAGGTGGTGGATGCCCCATCCCTGGAAACTTCCAGAGTCAGGTTGGACGGGGCTCTGAGCAACCTGGTCTAGTTGAAGATGTCCCAGCTCATTGCAGGGGGGCTGGGCTAGATGATCTTTAAAGGTCTCTTCCAACCCAAACTATTCTGTGATTCTGTGATTCTATCCTATTGCCATTGCCATCGGCAGCACCCTGGTCCTTCAAGTGCACAGATCTGGAGGGAAAGGCATGGCCAGTGGAGGGCAGGCAACAAACTCAGAGGGGGAATTGTCTCCAGGATCTATGAATTGCCTGAGAGGCCTAAGCTTTCACTGGTAACTAGAGGCTTCTGCTGAAGGGCTGAGAGCTTGTTGTACCTCTCCAGGTCCCTAAATAGGCTCTCTTATAAGTTATCGCTTAGTCTTTAGCCTTTCTGGTTTGGTTTTCCTTAATTTTATTTTACTGTGAGGGGCAAGATTTGACCCACAGAAATTCCATAGTTTCAAGGTAATCATCCAGGTTCTGCAGAAGATTTTCATGATAGTGTTCAGCAGTTTCTAAATGCAGGCCATCTTAAAGCTCTCCACAGACCAAATTATACAAGTTAAAACTTTACTACTAAACAAAAGGGATACTAACAAGATAAGACCAAGAGGAAGCATTAAGAAACCCGATTAAGAGAATTACATTCTTTGTCATTTCTATTCTTAACTCATATTAGCATGGGCACAAAATACCTCCTTTATAACCCCAAATGTTCCGTCTAGAGTTGCTTAGAAAGAATAGCAGTGGGCACAATATACACCCTGTATTCCTCATTGTACTTTCCATTGTGGCAATCCCTGCCAGTGTTTTCTATTCCCAAATTTTATCAATCTGAGCAAGTCTGTGCCTGAGGCTCTGCTGAAAGGCAAAAGGGTGAAAGAACGTTTATGTCTACGGAAGTGTCAAAAGAAATGCTTTCCAACGTGCTGTGGATCATTAATTTGGCTTCAAAGAAGTGTTTTATACTTTGGGATTTTACAGAGCAGATGCATGGAGGATTTTTTACTATTGGACAGGGCATGTTCCCCACAAGGTAACCTTGTAAAGCATTTTCTCCTCTAACAGGATTGCAGACAAATAGTTTCTTGCCTTTATCCTCCTGCTTTATCTCTGCTCTCCCCAAGAATCCCTCTTGATTCCGTGGTTGCTCTTTGGGGTGACATGAGGACAGTGTACCCAAAGTAGAAGATGAGAGAAACGCAGTGTTAAAACAAACTGAAGCCAGGATGGATTGCCAGGACTGAGGAGATAACCCAGGCGATCGGGGTCATTTCACAAACATCAGAGGACAAGGTTCAGGAGTAAAATCTGTTAACGAATTTGAAAGATAGCATTGCCCTGAAATTACCGAGTCAATCAGAAACTGCTAGAGTTTTATACTGAGTGAGTTTTCAGTGACATCATCATCAATATTACTATGACAAAACGGAATATGAGCATTTTTTTCCATTTAAGGGGTTTAAAATACTTCAATTCTCCGTTAAAGTCAGTTGAATGATGACATTAAATGACGTGCAAAGGAACACTTTTTTTTTAAATAAATGATGATTTTCAATGATGGATGAAACTTAACTCCTGTTACTTTGCATGAAGGTATGGTTTGGTTTTTTTGTGGTTTTGGTGGTTGGTTTTTTTTCTGGATGGCTCATGCCAGTGCACTGAAAAGCTTATAGGAACATTAAATAGAGTAGTGATGAGGGTATTGACTGAAATTCAGTGCTGGTAACTGAACTGGCAGCAGCTTCCAGCTATCCACATCCCACCTCCCTCCTCTCCCCTCAGCCCATTTTGCTGGTGTTTGAAAGAGGATGTGTGCCTTTTCCTCAACATTGCAGTTTTCAGTGTGACCTTTTAATGCAGCCTGCTGCCAGTGCCAGTTTGCAGCATCCCCTGAAGAACTCAACGCGTTTGTTCCCATCTGTGAAGTGGAAGCAATAAGACTTCTCACTCTACTGGTATAAAGTGAGGTTATGCCATTAAAACTTGGAATAGGTTTCTTGAGATTGAGAGATACATATACATATTGTTACCCTGTCAGCAAATGGAGAGTTGGAAACAGTATCTGAGAGTCCAGAGTCTTAACCACTGAGCCATTCCTTCCAAAGAGAAAGTATTTTAAGCGCAGGAATTAAATTAAAAAAAAACAACACATGCATGACCAGATAAAGATATATAGCAAATACCAGCAAATAAAGCAAAAACTATCCCCTAGAGCTGTCAAGGTTCTGTAAACATTTTTGTTCATTTCTGCCTTTTCTCTGGAAAGATTGGTTTTCTCTGGAAACTCGATCTGCAGTACTGCGTCCTATGAAGTAGCGCTAAAGAAAAGACGTATTTGTTGTGTATGTTTGTTCACTTAAAAAAAACCAACCAAAGTGTACTCTTTCCAGTAAGTTTACAACATGCATCAGTTACAACTTCACTTACTTCCCAGGAAATGGGTCTGTCACTTTGCTGCTGTACTAATGCACAGCACATGTAACTTGGGCTTAAGCTGGAATAAAATTGCTTGGTTGCATGAAGATCAGTTACAGACTTCACTGCGTCGAACCTACTCACTGTGCAAAGCAGTGGATTCACAGTCTCCATCCTCTTAAGTGGGATTTTTGATTCCACCTTCCCTCAGACAGCCCTGCCTGGCACGGTGGCAACCAGGTCTGGGGTCTCAGTAACCCCGTTCAGCAGAGAACGTAAGCCTGCCCTTCCAGCTGAGTCGCTACATGTTGTCAGTGATGGGACTTTAAGCAGGCCGATTCCCCATGGTTTCATGTTAATAGGCGCTCGAGTAATTTGCTAGGTCCAGACCCAGAGAGACACCGGTTTTGATCTCTACTCAAATGAGTTAAAATCATTCAGGCAGCTGTTTTGTGCAGAGCTATCCGGTGACTGGATCTGTATTAGAAATGTTGTGTTTGGGCATGGGCAAAAGTTTCTAGTAGGGGAAAAAAATCATTACTAGATAAGGAAAAGATCTCAAAATTAAAATAGAGAATCATTCTGTTTATACTCTATGGGCTGCTATTTACTTTTATAGATTTGTTTATACAAGTTTTGAGGACAACTGCATTTTTATCATATGAATCTACCCCACTCCCTGCAAACTCTCCTAGAAAAATTCCTAAGAGTTTTCCTTATGGCTGTTAAAAAAAGAAATAATAATATAAAAAAGGTCAGGGTGGAGGAGTTTAAGAGGTGGTATGGCTGTGCAAAATTGTGTTTGCTTTTCCCCCAAAGTTTAAGTAGTTTTAGTTTATGCATATACATGGAACAAGCATAACCAGTGCTAAGAAACAGGGATATAAACATATTTCAAACTGTTTCAAAACTGCACGGAAATTACTTTCTCCTGCATGTGCTATTAACACCCAGACTTTCCTCCTTGTACAGTTATTTCCCACACAGAAATCTAAGATACTGTCTATAAGATACCATGTTCCACGCAGTCTTCTGTTGGACACTGGGTTTCCATCTGTTATTTTATTCCTAGGACTAACATAAATGACATCCTGATCATAAAATGCAGAGATGTAGTTTATGTGTTGAACTGGTACGCTCTTCTGGAGAACTGTGTTAGTGGCCAGGCAGCCAGCAGTGCCTTGATGCTGTGCCTGAAAAAGGTTTTTTTGTGAAAACCTCCCAGGATATCATCGGACAACTTCCATTTGCATAACAATATTGACCACAGTAGGCCAGATGGCATTTGGCAAAATCCTGAACCTGACAAATTTCACAGAGGTTTTACCTTTCATCCCGCGGGGCCAGGGTTTCATCCATGTTTCTAAATCCCACGAAGCTGAGCAGCCCTGGGGCGGGTAGGAGCTCACTTACTGGAGGTGACTCTGCACCTTCTGGTCTCCCAGTGTATGTCAGCTCTTGACTAGGGGCACTGGTACTAGGGGTACTAGGGTACTAGGGGTAGTAGAGGGGTAACTGGAAAAAGAGTCTGAACTGGGGTCTCCATCCCACTGCTCACAAGTGTTACACAGTCAGTGGAGCCAGGCAAATGATTCCTCAGAAATGACAGACTTAAAAAGAAGGTTGTAAGCAGGAACGAGTTCCCTCAGCAAGAGCTGTATGTACGTTATGCACTGCACCCCCATTGCATTTGTGCCGGCATCTTCAATAGTGCACATGCTGGAGCAGCCGCCACTCATGTCAGCAATGCAATTCAGCAGTCAAGAACAGAAACTGCAGAGGTTAGATGAAGTCTATTTTTCTGTTGCTTTCCACTGTTCATGGCTGCCTAGTCATAGTAGTAGTAGTAGTAGTAGTAATTGTAGTAGTAATACTACTACTGCTACTACTACTTTCATAGTTTTCTTCTTTCTATGAGGTATTAGGTGTTGCCCACCCCCGGCTGCCTTGGAGGCCAGATGTGCTGTCGTGGGAGCACTCATGAATTGACCGATAGTGGGTTCACTTTGTTTCACTGGAGGCGTTGTGCAGAACAAGTGCCAGATCATCTCTTCACTAAACATTTACAGTCTAAATGAGTAGAATAAGAAAAGGAAGACAAAACTGATACAGCGTAAAGTTGCAGGGAATATGTGCTAGGTTTGTAAACTTATGGCCCAACGTCTCTTTCGGTCTTCCAAGGAAGCATTTCATAGAATTGGTAAACAAGATATTTGTCTCAGTAGTTCTTAATTTAAAACCAGAAAATGGAAGTAAGTACATGGCAAGTATTGAAGATCTCTTCTTCATTGCATTCATTCATATACCTTAATTCATTTATTTCTTACTGCATCTCTTCATGTTTTAAAACTTAGACAAAGACAAAGCAATGCTAAGCATAGTTCATGCTGCTAGCTCGTAATTGTAATAAGTATTTTATCATGTCTCTGCCATTGCTGAAAAACAGAATTCGTCATCTCTGCCAAGTGGTTTTGGAAAAAAGTGATGGTCTATGGTATGCTGTTAAGGAGGTGTTTAAACAGTAACCTACCATGAGATCATCATGATCTGAAAAGAAATATCCTCGGGAACCCAAATGCACTGTCTAAATAAAATGTAGGTAGAATTAGCAGAAAAAGATAGAACTGGCTTAATCTGATTGTATTGTTTCTGAGCTGATGCTCTCCTAACTCATGAGAGAGAGAGGGAAGCATAAACGTGAGTGAGTTATGCCGGCTGCGGTGAGAGGACTTCATAAAGCCTGGAGGCCCTGGGGTGAGGCCACTGTGAGTTCATTTTTTCTAGACCAGACTTTGATCTTGGCTGCCCTGCAAGAAGACACATCCCTGGGAGAAGACAGTGAGACTTACGCAGTTCCCACACAGCTTCTAGGCTTAGTGAAGGCCTAGGGAGATTTTAACACAACAAAATAAATTACCTTTTATCCTAAGAGGCTATTTTGAAACAGTCTTATGGTGGATGTGTTCAGCCTGTTCAAATGGCCAGGTGGGTGGAAGGATGGCTTCTTTTCCAGCATTAATTAGATGAGGAAGTTTGTGGTGGGATATGTGTTACATCTGTAGAAGGTAACTATAATTTTTAACTGTAATGATTTACCCTTCCAGTTCCCAGTGGCATGCGTCCAGGGTCTGATGGCTGAGAAGCGCAGCTGTAGCCAAGGACTCCTCTTCGGCATATCAGAAAGGCAGGCTGGTCGATTTGCTCTCTTTCTCCAAACTAGATGGAGGGCTGTAGTGCTCATCTGTCCCCCTCGGGAGTTACATGAGTGATCAGTGTGTGTAAAGCAGTAACAAAAGTGAGGAGAGGACTTGACAAAGGTGGTGCTGGAAGGGTGCTGAGTATCAGCATTGCTTGGTGGTACAAGATTGTTCCCATGTAGGGTTAAGGAGCTAGGTTAAACATCCTGATGCTGTGTTTAGGTCATTCAGGATTCAGGCCCTGCGCAGGAAGGCCAACTCCAACTGGAGGTCATTGTACTTGGCTGCAGTTAAATCTTTGTGATGTTAAAAGCAGTCCTGGAAAGCATCAGGGTAACATCTGGTCAACAGGAGACAATGAAAATTGAAAAGACTGTGGTTAAACTGGCCTGGACCTCCTCTAGCTTCCTGACACAGGAGCGTGGTCTGAGTGTCCGCACTGTGAGGTCCCTGTGTGCTTATCAGCACCCACCACTCGTACATGAAAGAAGGAAGTGAGAAGTGATTCAATTTGCATCCGGGCCCCGCAAGCAGTGCGTGCAACTGCGTGGTCTCCCCTCCTCCCTGTTCCTGCATCGCCCCTGCTCTGCCTGCCAAGGTCATCCCCCGTGTTTTATAAGCGCTTCTGGGGAGACACCCGCTCTTCATTTTGTTCTGCAAAATGTTTAGTCCAACATGGGAAATGGGGCACGTTTAAGGAAAACCAGGCTACACGCTCTCCCCAGCAGTCTTTCCCTGCCTGCCTGCCACGCAGGAGGGAGAGGCACTGATGGGGTGCGGGCAGAGCCACTGGTACCGGCAGCTGGTGACCCAACCAGCCTCCCCTCCAGAGGCCAGTGGGCAGCCCAGGATCGGAGGACGCCAGGGAAGGGAGAGCTCCAGTTTCACGGCGTGTGGATGGCAGGGCTATGAGCAAGGACGGACGGCTCCATCTCACCAGCTGGCTCACTCAGCAGTTTTTGCAGAAGTATGAAGAGAGTACATTTTATGGGAGATACTTATCATTACACTGTACTGCTTAAATATAGCCTGTGTAGCAGGTTAGAGCTTGTTAGGCTTTTATCTTCTCAAGTTGGAGAATGATGTATTAATCCATGAGTGTTGCAGCCTCAAGTGAATTACAGAAAGTCATCCCCAGTGAGTAAAGATAAATGACATTTGGAAATTAACCCATTACATCGTCTCTTCCAATAAAGTGCTTCCTAAAATATTAAATTGTAAATGAAGATGCTTCAGGTCTCATTTGAAAGTCAGAAAGACACTTATTTGTAATTCCAGTACTGGTTTTCTTTTTTTTTTTTTTTTGTCTTTGAGATTTCATTTCTCCTGAAAAGGTTTGGGACTGACAGCTCGAGAGATCGAAGTCTCTATTAATCCACTGAGCAGGCACAGCAGCTACAATGCAAGCTGTTCTACCCTGTTAATGTGCTGCAGCCTTTGCTGAGAAAGGGGCAGTCCCAAGGGATGTGGTGTTTGCTTAGACTTTGCAGTGTGCAACCTCAAAAAAAAAAAAAAAGTTGTTTCAGCTCTTTATCGACCTGGTCCTGTGTTAATTCAACTGGATCTAACCATTCATTTAGCTGGATTTAAGGTGACTTACTGGGCAATGCAGACCCACTATAAACTTTTCTGCCAGAGGAGGTCTTCCAGGTTCAGCCTGACCCAGGATGCACCTTGAAGTTGAGCATTGCTCAGGTATTTTAAGAACAGCAGCAATAATAATACCGAGATGCACATTCAGCTATCAGTGTTACTAAAGGCTTGGCAGTCCTGGTGTTCTCTAGGTTTGCTGCTCCACACCAAAATAACGGGGTTACACGGGGGTGAAAATGCCCCTGTTATTCCAAGGCAAGTCATTCTAGTTTTAAACCAGTATAAGGTGCATGCAAGTTTCATACAGTTCACCATTGGTGAATTTGCTTTGGAGTAAATATGTCTCTCTAACTATCCTTGTTCCAGGCTAAGATCTGCATGCATGATAATAAAAAGCAAGACAAAGCGTTTTCAAGAATTCCCTCCTCCAGCACACCCCATTGCTGTGGTGGTGGTTTTTATTCTCTGAATGTGGAACTGGACCGGGCCTGACAGCATCAGCTCACTTCAGAGAGGCTGCCCAGCAGGAATGACTTTCACTTCCAGCCTCAGCTGGCTCCAAACCAAGGACCCAGAGGGCAGAGCCTCTCCTTCCCATTATCTATCCTGTAAGGCATCAGAGCCAATTTCCCATTTTCTTTTAGTGCTAGCAGCTTGATGATAACAGAGAATTATTAAAGCCATATAATATTAAATATGATGGTAGTTAGATAATCTCCTGTAACTGCCAAACTGTAATTTTTAAAGACTGTTGTTCATCACTGGCTTTTTCTTTTCTGATGGCGAAGGGAAGGACTTGGGGGTACTGGTGGATGAAAAGCTGGACATGAGCCGGCAGTGTGCACTCACAGCCCAGAAAGCCAACCGTACCCTGGGCTGCATCCAAAGCAGCGTGGCCAGCAGGTCGAGGGAGGGGATTCTGCCCCTCTACTCTGTTCTAGTGACACTCCACCTGTAGTCCTGCATCCAGCTTTGGAGCCCTCAGCACAGGAAAGACATGGACCTGTTGGAGCAGGTCCAGAGGAGGGACACTAAAATGCTCAGAGGGATGGAATGCCTCTGCTATGAGGACAGGCTGAGAGAGCTGGGGTTGTTCAGCCTGGAGACGAGAAGACTCCGGGGAGACCTTATTGCAGCCTTCCCGTACTTTAAGGGGGCTTAAAAGAAAGATGAGGACAGGCTTTTGAGCAGGACCTGTTGTGACAGGACAAGGGGTAATGGTTTAAACTAAAAGAGGGTAGATTTAGACTAGATCTAAAGAAGAAATTTTTCATAATGAAGGTGGTGAAGCACTGGAACAGGTTGCCCAGAGAGGTAGTAGATGCCGCATCCCTGGAAACTTCCAAGGTCAGGTTGGACGGGGCTCTGAGCAACCTGATATAGTTGAAGATCCAGCATGTCCAGAAAAGGGCAATGAAGCTGGTAAGGGGTCTGGAGAAAAACTCTTAAGAGGAGCGGCTGAGGGAACTGGGATTATTTAGTCTGGAGAAGAGGAGACTGAGGGGAGACCTTACCACTCTCTACAGCACCTGAAAGGAGGTTATGGTGAGGTGGGTGTCGATGTCTCCTCCCAAGTAACAAGCAATAGGACGAGAGGAAATGGCCTCAAGTTGCGCCAGGGGAGGTTTAGGTTGGATATTAGGAAAAATTTCTTTACTGAAAGAGTGGTCAAGCAGCCCAGGGAAGTGGTTGCGTCGCCATCACTGGAGGTGTTCAAAAACGTGTAGATGTGGCACTTTGGGACGTGGTTTAGTGGGTGTGATGGTGTTGGGTCGATGGTTGGACTTGATCTTAAAGGTCTTTTCCAACCTTAATGATTCTGTGATTCTAAGATGTCCTTGCTCATAGCAGGGGTGTTGGACTAGATGACCTTAAAAGGTACCTTCCAACCCAAACTATTCTATGATTCTTTGATTCTCTGTTCTGCAAGTGCTGCCACTGCATGAATACAGCCTATGCTCATGGAGGGAATTCGTTTCTGCTCATTTAATTGCTTTGAGCCCATCCTAGTTCTGATTTTACTGCAAGGCTCTCAGTTACCCTCATGTGAATGGTATTTGGAAGAGCATATACGGCCTGTAGAGGTGTGGTGTCACACAGCATTGCTTGGAGTGGTGGACCTTCTAGGAAGAAAGAGACCGCTCTACAGGGAGGGCACAAGTTTGATTTGGAGACGGGCTCAGGTTGTCCTTTTGAATAAGCATGGAAACAACTGATACAATAACACACCCAAATAATTTTGAACTCAAGGTTTTTGGATGTTTTAGAGGTGTTATGGAGGCAAAATTAGGCCTGTGCTTACCGAAATCTTTGGCATATCATTTTACAAGGGAAATCTCTTAAGTCTGGTTTGCTTTTATAGCTGTTTTCATAGGCACATCGCTTGTGTGCTACCACTGTGATTTGGCTAATTGATAAGTTCCTGGTATGAGGAAGGCTTGATCTTGTTTGCGTTGCAATAAACAAATTCTAGTGGTAAAAGAGCAAGACTTTAGGTAGTAACTCTCAGAAAGTGTTTTACTAGTTTTATTGTCCGACGAGAATCATCCTGGCTGTGTTAGCTCCTCTGCATCCAGTGTCTTCCAGGCCATATTCTACAGGTAGGAAATGAAGAAAAAGGAGAGGTTGTCTTGCATCAGCTCTTAGCTTTAAAGATTACACTTAAATACCATTAAGTCCAAATCAAATGGCAATTCATATGTGTATTTTATATGTTTAATCCCTGTTTGAGATCAGGAGTTTGGGTTTTTTCAGAAATTCTGTCCTTACCTGCCTATGAAGTATGTGTTCTCTGCAATGAACATGAACAGATTAACTCCCCTTGCAAGGGTGCAAGAAAGCCCTCTGGGGAGGGCTCTTTCACCACTGGTTTATGTAGTTAAAATGGGGGTAACGGTAAAACTAATCAACCTTAAGAACATGTTGAAGATATGAATTAATGCCCATATGGGCCTGCCAACATTTTCAGTGTGTTTTCTATAGGCTTAAAGTTTCGAGATGGGAACAGACAAGACAGAGCAAAAGTTTTTTTTTAATAGAGAGTGACACAGTAAACACTTCATAGTACTCGTACACATTTTTAATGAGAGACTGTACTGGTGCAAAATTCTGCTGTTCTCGGCATTGATGAGAGGGGATGTTACCCACAGTACTTTTTTTGGCTCTTAGTAATTCTTTCCTAGAGTCAGAAATGAGTGAGTGCGCAGTCTCAATTCTGACTCAGTCTCATGCTGTTAGTGATAGTGGCATTTTAACTGATACTGAAGCAAGGACAGAAATTAACATTTAAGAGCAAGCAAGAATGACAGAAATTAGGAGAATAAAGAAGAAAGATGCTAAAACAGTTCAGAAAGGAACAGAGTGTGGGGGAAAATAATTTTAGACCACAACTGTAGAAACAGTACTTGACCACAGACTAAAAATTGGGAAGGCTGTTACTTCTTGTCAGACCAGCTTGATTTTGAGTCTAAGCTGCTGAACGACAATTTTCCTCTAGTCTGATCCTGTGTCTTCTAATTAACCAGGGTTGTCATCCACATCTTTGAGATTTTGATGTGACCAGGAGCCCGTCTCTGTTGATTTGCTCAACTCTCTGCGTGCAGAAAGCAGCAGCTGCTGCTGGTGATCCCAGGGCTGATTTGTCCGCATCTTCCAGTGGAAATGTTTCTGTAAACGAAGTAAGCTGTGTGAGGAGGCATCTAGTCTAATTGGAGGATTAGGTCTGTGCAGTAGGTGGTACGCAGGTGTTTTTTTGTTGCTTTTCTGTCAGCTTGTGGTTTATCTGTGACATGTATGGGGGTTTGATGGATGTAAGTAGTGCAGCTGCATGGAAGAACCATTACGTGCTGGTGCGTAGTGCAGCCGTGCTGCAGCTTACAGTGTTTTCAGGGTGCTTTGCTTCCCTTAGAGTCTCACACGTCATACACTTCACGTAGCAGCTGCCGTGGACCTCGGCAGCGGTCCTGGGCAAGATCTCGACCTAGGTGATACAGTTGAGTCACTAGTTATGTTACCCCCACCTCCGTAGCTCCTCACTAGAGTGGTTTCAGCACAATTGTGCTGAGTGGTGTCACAGAGCGTAGCTGTCAAAATCACCTGCTAAAATCTATCATTTTTGAGAGTCTTCCAACATTTTCAGTGGATAGGTGTAACAAGCATATACACATCCTTGCCAGCAGCCCACTAGTGAACTAAAATTGTACAAGGTTTCACTGGTAAAGCTGTAGCAATGCAGTCCATGTGACAAATGCAGTTTGGACCACCAGAAGATCTCCTTATTAACCCACTTCTCTAAGCACCAAAAAGCCAAGGTAGCCTCACCCTGACAGCCAAGACATTTTGCAGTGCCACTGCTGTTAGCCATGCCGGCAACTTTCAGCAACAGCTCAGGCAACATACGTACGGGAGATGTGTTTTCTCTCACTCGTTCCCTACTGAACAGGATGGATCAGCACTATGGCTTCTGCTGAGATGCTGCAGCTCCTTCAACGCCAATTCACCAGACAGGCCATCAGTTCCCTTCCCTTTCTCCTTTTCCCTCTTGTTAAACCAGTGCAGTAGCTGTCATCTCAACCCAGCTGTACATCAGAGAAGATACTGTGCTGTTTTGGCAGCAATCTGAGCCAAAAGGAAAGATTGTGCAGGCAGAATTAGATGCTTGGGGAGTGAGTTGAATGATGCCATCACTGAAGAAGACAAACTCTTTTTCCAGTGCAGCTCGTGGTTTGTTGCCAGCCAAGAGCAAAGACGTGAATTTTAATATACATGGGTAATCAACCTGGCAGTGTTTCAAAATGCTTGGGTAGGTCTTGCCCCAGCTAGGAAAGATTTAAATCTAATTAGAAATCAGAGCTAGGAGGAAATTATATTTCTGCCCATGAGAATTTCCAAGATCTCAAAAAAAATGTTTCATGCTGTAATGGGAGGAAAACTTGAAAAACTGAGATACAGTGAAAATCAGATAATAGGTAAAAAAGTTTTATAAAACTGTACAACAAAGCCTATAGCTCTGTATTCTAGCTAGAAGATAGTTTCATTTCCAAACAAACTTCTCTTGGAGTTACAGCATTTTTTAATTACACCTTCATTAAATGTTTAAAACAAACCTTCGTTTTGGGCTCAGCAAATGGATTTTTTTTTTCTTTTAATATTACTGGGAAAACACTTGCAAAGAAATTTCAGCAGTTTTCCCCAGCTGTAAACATATTCAAACATTTTTCCCCCCTACAGATTCAGGCTTGAAAACAAGCATTTCCTAATGTAAATTTTTCTTGGAAAATTCCTGCCACTTCTATTAGAAACCATTAGTTCTTACTTAATTTTGACCCAAGGGCAACAGTGACTGTGTAGCTTATTTTGGTTTTAGTTTCACTAGCCTCGTAGCAGAGTATTACCAAGGTTTTTCGTCCTCAGGAGTTGAGTACACTGTGACTGATGATATTGTTGTTCTAGTCACCCTGTTTGTATGATCTCATGGTTATTCCATATTTTTCTAACATGTTTATTGTACCAAAGAGATTATGTATCGTACATTGCAGTAGTTATTTCACATTTCTAAGAAAATGTAACATCCATTCATAAACACAAGGAAAACAAAAGACAGAAGAAACAGCATTATGTTCCATATCTACCATAAGGAGTCTACAAGTCAAAAACCGCATATGAAAAAGAAACCAAACCAGATGAACTGATGTAAAATCATTATGCATTCAGAAGAAAAAATCAGAGTAGGCAGAGAGAGAGAGTGGTAAACAGATCAGATGCTGGAGAATCACTCAGTCCAGGACTAAATGAGTCTAAATAAAATCAGGGCAGGGAGAAAATCCCTTTTCCTTTTCACCATAGGAATGGCAGTGGCAGGTAATGAGCAACAAAAGGAGGACTAAGGAGAATCTCCATCCTTTATTGGATGGGGAGGAAATATAGTGACAAAGGATGAGAAAGAGGCTGAGGTACTTAATGGTGCCTTTGCCTCAGTCTTTAATAGTAAGACCAGTTGTTCTGTGGGTACCCAGCCCTCTGAGCTGGAAGACAGGGACGGGGAGCAGAATGAAGCCCTCATAATGCAAGGAGAGATGGTTAGTGACCTACACCACGTAGACACACACAAGTCTATGGGTCTGGATGGGATGCACCTAAGGGTACTGAGGGAGCTGACAGAAGTGCTCACTGAGCCACTTTCGAGCATTTATCAGCAGTCCTGGCTAACTGGGGAGGTCCCAGTTGATGGGAGGTTAGCAAATGTGACGCTCATCTACAAGAAGGGCTGGAAGGAGGATCTGGGGAGCTACAGGTCTGTCAGTCTGACCTCGGTGCCAGGGAAGGTTATGGAGCAGATCATCTTGAGTGCCATCACGTGGCATATACAGGACAACCAGGCGATCAGGCCCAGTCATCATGGATTTGTGAAAGGCAGGTCCTGCTTGACTAAACCAGATCTCCTTCTGTGACAAGGTGACCAGGTCCTGCACTTGGGTTACAACAACCCATGCAATGCTACAGGCTTGGGGAAAAGTGGCTAGAAAGCTGCCTGGCAGAAAAGGACCTGGGGGTGTTGGTCGACAGGCGGATGAATATGAGCCAGCAGTGTACCCAGGTGGCCAAGAAGGCCAACAGCGTCCTGGCCTTTATCACCAATAGTTTAGCCAGCAGGAATAAGGAAGTGATCGTCCCCCTGTACTCAGCACTGGTGTGGCTGTGCCTTGAATCCTGTGTTCAGTTTTGGGCCACTCACTACAAGACAGACATGAGTTGCTGGAGCGCGTCCAAAGAAGGGCAGTGAAGTTGCTAAAGGGTCTAGAGCACAAGTCTCATGAGGAGTGGCTGAGGGAACTCGGGTTGTTTAGCCTGGAGAAGAGGAGGCTGAGGGGAGACCTTATTGCTCTCTACAACTACCTGAAAGGAGGTTGTAGCAAGGTGAGTGCTGGTCTCTTCTCCCAAGTAACAAGCAATAGGACAAGAGGAAACAGCCTCAAGTTGCACCAAGGGAGGTTTAGGCTGGATATTAGGAGAAATCTAAGAAAGTCTCCCTGTTGGGTTCTGCTTTGCAATGGGAGAATCTAAGTCTGTTTTAACTGTTTTCTTCACTGGAAGAACTGCACTTAAATGCTGCTTTGAAGAGGAACACGGGAAGGTTTTGAGCACTCAGACCCCTGTCTGCATCTCTTTCCCTTCCCCTAATTTAGTTAGAATGCTTCTGAAAGGTCCTTTAGCGGAAACTGAAATCCTGTCATTAACAAGGTATTGTTGGTTGGAGAACCAGCTTTCGCAGTAGGTCTTGCCTTAGCTGCAGTCTGGAGGGAGCACTTCAAAGCCCTATAGGTAGTACCCATGGAAATGCATTGGCAAACTGCAGTTGGACACATCTGTCATCTCAAAAGGGCTAACGCAGTTTCTCTGGGTGATATGCAAAAGGCTTCCCTAGCTGGTAGGAGGGTTTTATCAGTAGAGAATGCGGAGTCATGAGCTGGGTTCACTGTCCTGAGTCCAAGGAGTGCCAATAAAATCTGGAACTGTGATGTCATGTATTTGTGTATGAAAGGAGCTGTACAGCGAGTTGTACCTGCCATGTATAATGTGATATAATGAATTTAAAAGGTCAACATCGCAGTCCACTTGTGTTAAAAATAAAACTCCAGAAAGGTGAGTTTCTGTGCTTAGAAAGTTGTCAAGTGCCGCTTTGTAGCTGAAACATGAGATAATAGATTTTAAATGAACCACTAGCTTTTGATTGCCTCTTCCCCACTTTCTAGTTCAGACCAGTGGATATAGCTAAAGACACCAGCTTTGATGAAGAAGGGAATCAACATTTCTGTTTCAGGCTGTGTTTGTATAAACAGGCAGCTGCTTGAATATGCTGAAGTGTGAGGAATGTGAGCAGAGAAACAGCAAAAGCGAGTGGAAATCTCTAAGAAATACCACTGAATACATTGGACCACAGTTCAGCATTTTGTTAAGGGCATCATTTGTATTTATACTGTCAACACTGGGTAGATGAATGGAGGTACAATAAACAGTATGTACAATTTGAATTTTTCAGTGTGTGCTTGAGATGTGATTCTGTTTCTCCAGCAAAAAAGATGACTTTTTCTGCTGTATCAGGGATTAGGTAAATCCCATGAGTGATGACAACAGACAGAACTGGGGCTTGCAGAGATACAGAAGGGAAGATATACTTGACACTTGTGAGAAGTGAACTGTGAGCTGGCGGTGCGGTTAGACACGCAAGCCTCATTTCACAGTGCTGAAATATTGCCTTCTCATTCTCCTACCTTGAATCATGAAACTCTGCATTCTTCTAATGATTCTTTCAGAGGGAGGAGTGAAATGATTCATGTAAAGAATCAGAATTGCTCAAACCATATCCTTTTTATTTATCTAGACCAAACTAGAACCTCTGCCCAAGTTCGGATCATTTGAGATAAAATACTCAGTGTTCCCAGGTGGGTTTTCTTCTTCTGTTCCTGTCCTTCTTCTGATGGCCTTCTTTAAAACTCTTGTAGCTACTTCTTGTGTCAGAAATCACATCTCACTGGGTGCTCCCGGGTATGGAGAAGTGGCTTGGGGATGGAATCTCACAGTGGTTTGTTGCCGTGATGGAAGGAAAAGAGGTTGCTGCTGCAAAGAAGGCTTGAAGCTGTTTAAGCAGGAGAGGGGAAGCTAAGACTGCTGGCATGGGTAGAGGAAGAAGGATTCACATTGTATCTTGAATGAAGTAGTTGAGTCAGGGATGCAAGAGAAGGGAGGTGAAACAAAAATAACAGGAGCAACCTCCAAGCTTCAGACCCCCTTTAGAGAAGGGGACGAAGGTAATCACAGAGACACAGTGCTTAAGTGCTTGGATAATTTAAAGGCCCTTAGCTCAAGATTGAACTTCTGGTGGAGAAGGCTGACTTGAGTATATAGTACTTCAAGGCTTGGCTGATGTCCTACACAGAAGCCCAAAAGCTAAGGGGCAAAAATGAAGAAGCATGTCACCTTCAGACACGCTTTCATCTCTTTCTCTTTTTTAATTCTGTTAATGTAGTAAAAGGATCTTGAGTAGTTTTTGTTTTCTACTCAGCAATTCCTATGTGCTGTCATGTACCAGTCAAAGCAGCAATGTTCAGCCATCCTTCACTGTTCACTTGCTGATGAGCTGCAAATACGTAACATTCACTTGTAGCCCTTGCATGTATCAACAGCTGGTTCCCTATAAGCCGTGTGTTTGCTTGTCTACTAGGGACTTAGGTGCTCTTCAGTACGTACACCTACACAAAAATTCACGAAGGGATCCAGGAGTTAACCATGGGCTTCTGGAGTAAGGTTAGAGGAAGAGTCAGGGTCAGAGTGATGGGTCTTGGTTTGGGGTCTTCTGCATGCGTTTGCTAAGTGCATCTGAACTGCAGACCTTCAGCTAAATGTTGGCCTTATGTTAATAGACCTTTTTGAAAGTCTTTGTCTGATTTGCCGTTTGCATCACCACCACTCTGGGAGGTGGGAGAGTCACCATCACTGCAAGTGTTCAAAAAACGTGTAGACGTGTCACTTCAGGACATGGTTTAGTAGGCATGGTGGTGTTGGGTTAACGGTTGGACTTGATGTTCTCAAAGGTCTTTTCCAGCCTTAATGATTCTGTGATTCTGTGATCATGGTTTGTGGCAGTGGCTATAGAAGATCTGGGGATGCTTTTTTGTCTGAAGAGAAATATTGACTTGGAGGCTAGCTAGAGGAGAGGCAGTTGAAGTTCCTACGGGGAAGATTTGTGATGTCCGTGATAAAAGAAGATGGAGGGTTGTGAGGTCTGATTTGCATCGCTGGAGGAAAGTGAGGAGTGCGGATGCTCTTGGGGCACGTTGGCCAGGTCTGTGGCTGAGGATTTGCACTGGGGTGTGTTGTTTTCATCATATAACCATAAACACTATTTTGAAATAGTTGCAGTGCTTTGTGTTTCTGTGTTACTGTTACGGACTTGCTCGGAGTAACCTGCCATCTGGTATTTCTTCATGCAGGGCAGAATGAGATAAGGGGAAGAGATGCTGACTGCTTTCACGCTGTTGCTCAACTTCTGCTGTGGGAAATATAACACCTCTGCCCTGTCCTTAATGCCCAGCCTGGCTCACTGCATGAAACTTTTCACAGTGAAGTCAGAGCTGATTCTCAAGGCCTGCTTTTTGGAATAGTCATAAAGCAGCTTTCTTGCAGCTTGCTGGAAAAAAAGCAGTGAAAGTCATTCTGATGACAGCTAGAGGGAAGAAATAACATTCTTTGCAAACTTACATGTAAAGACTAGGAAAAACAAGTGCAAGAACTGTGCAAGGGAGGAGACTGATGCTTGAATGCTACACGCCTGTAGGAAGTCTTACATTTACAGATACGAGGGTCAAGCAGAGATTTCCATTACCAATTGCTCTTAACATAGGTTGTGTGATGCTTCCCCTCTTTTTTACTTTTTTTTTTTTCCCTTTCTGTTCTGCTTTGTTCCCTTCTGTCTGGATTAAGCTGTGCAACATATGTGGTATGTGCGGAAGAAAGAGTAGGAACCTTGCAGCAAAATGAGTTGATCCTGCCACAATTCCTTTTTTTCCCCCTAAATAATCAAATTAATTAATTAGTCCATTGCTCTGGGGAAGTGCCCTGCTTCGCTGCTTGCTGGCTGCGCTGACTTACAGGGCTGCTCTTGAGTCCAAGGTCTCCAGAGCCAGTGTCTGCCCCCGCCGCAGCTCCCGAGCCCTCCATGCTTCTGGGGAGGTTGTGACAAAGGTGCGTGCGTGCCCGGGCTGCATGTAAAACTAGTGCCCCTCTCAGAGTGTGAGGGATATTAAATTACCCTTTTTTCTTCCAGCCCTGCTGGCTGATGTGAGCATGCTCCTTGCATGCATGGCACTGGCTATTCGCCAGGTTTAGTGTAAATTTTTTTTTTTTTTTTGAATGAGTGAGTGAATGAATGAATGAATACCTGATTAAGTTAATGAAGCTGAGCCAATGGTGGGAGGGAGCGACTTGGCTGCTGCCTGCTCTAAGAGATCTGGCAGCACGTTAGACTTGCATAACGCTTTACAGCTCCATGCTGCGCTCCATATGAGCCACAGGAGAGGGCTGCAATAATTACTCGGCTTTTTGATTGAAACCAGCTGCAGGTAGCTACTCATCCTTTTGTCCATTTCACTGGTGTCGGGGAGTCACTTGTCTCTGCACTGTGGATTTCCAGTGGCAGATGGGTAAGATGCTTTCACAGAAGTGATCACAGTGGTGAGAAAGCATGTTCGTGGCTCAGTGGCTTTTATGAAAGGTCCATTCAGATTTCCAGGCTGTGATTCACTGGACCCACATGTCCAACAGAGCAATGTTTTTAGTTCCTGAGTTCAAAACTCCTGTATAAATAATCTTTATGGGAGCTGTGTGATTTTTATTTTCTTGTTCCTTCTTCACTTGGCTGGGAGAAAGGGAGCAAAAGGTTTTCTTCTATCTGTTTTTTGTAAGAAAAGTAATTTTTAAACCCTTCCAGTTCTTTTCGATTGCTGTTTAAAGGGAGTTCTTTCTGGCAGTCCCGGATGGTACATACCTTTGTTTCTCACGTACTTAAATTAAGAGTACTGGCACTGCCTGTTAGCGCTAGCACACCGCCTTCATTTGTCAATGTTCCCTGCTTGAGAGCAACGCTGATGATTTGCATTCTTAGTTGGAATGGGAGGTTTTTTTAATTGCAACTGGAGCCTGTGACTGTGGAGCCTGCTATGTTGTTATAAACCTGTGTTATTTCATTTTGTTTTCTGTGTTGCCTTGTCAGATAGAGCAGACACGGCAATCTCACCCTCACTGTGCTGGCCTCAGTCAAGTGATGCTGGTGATGGATTTGGCCTCCAAGCCCATTTTATCTGCCTGCCACGCTCCCCATGAAGCAGGAGGGAGGCTCCCCACAACGCTGAGTTGGGAAAAGTAACTAGTCACTTAGTTTTGTGGGCTGCAGGGCCAGGACAGGCATTTTATGGGGAAGGGGGGTGCAGAAGAGTTGGTCTGTTTTTTTTTTTCCTGCCCACATGCATTCATATGTGCACTGGCCCCTACGATGTGGCCTGGGCTGAGATTGAGGGTCTGTGCAGGAGGAGTGGGCAGTGCTGTAGAGCACATCCAAACGTAGCTGACCCTGAATGAAGAAGAAGAAAATGAATTAATTAGAGAAAGAAAGACCAGAGAGGTGGCTGGGGGTGATGTTGAACTTGCTCTCAGCCTTCTGTAGCGCTGGGGGAGCACGCTGCACTCCTTTGGGGCTGGGGTGAGCTGCTGGCGTTTCGGTTTTGTCGGTGGTGACGGTCAGTGATCCTGATTTGGCAAGGCACCGTGTGCTGGGGCTACGAGCAAGGGCTCCTGCAAAATTGCTTCAAGTTAAAGCTTTGCTGAATGAAGCCTGAGAGAAAGCGAGGTGTTGGAATCCATTTCAAGAGGAATTTAACGTCAATTCATGTTTTGCACTTTACAGATGTACTAATTATAGTCTAATTGGCTAGCATGTGGAATCTACCAGTGAAGTAGTCTGCAGGGAGGACTTCCAAGGAAAGGCATCGAGCGTGCAGCTGACCTTTCCAGATCAGCCCCTAAAGCCATGCTCTCACGCTGTCCCCTTATCAGCTGAGCTTAAAGGTGCATTCCTCGCCATGAGCGCCTGTGCTTATCTGTAAAATGGCTGCTCCGAGTTGGCTGCTGCTGCTTGCTGGTGTTACTGGCTGGATCTTCAAAAGGGGTGAAACGCCCCCGGTTTCTGTAATTTTTTGTGGGGCTCTTATTCATCTCTCCTGGCAGCGAAGCTAGGCATTTCTCTAAATTATTTTGCTGAAGAAGGAGAGAACGTTAGCGAGCATTTTCAGACACATGGAAGGAGACCTGTGTGACATATCTGCAGTGCAAATGTGTTCATACAGGCATGACAGTTTCTGTCACAAGTTAAAATGAGCGGAGAGTGGGTGTCACTACGTTTATAGTCACTCATGTGAAATTTTCAATGGAAAATTGTGGAGGCAGCTCCCATTGTAGCTGGGCACATTTTAGATAAATGAAAAACATCAACAAAGTAGTTTGAGTATTATACTTGTTTATAAATGAGCTCTATTCACTCATTTAGGCTGCAGACGCGCCTTTAGGGGATGGGTGCAAGAGTAAAGGATGTCGCTGTGCAGTATCAGACAAACCGGTCCTGTAAACCTGCTGTCCTGCAGCAGTCGGTGCGGTGCAGGAGATAAAAGTTAGATGCTGCATGTGGCCAGTTGCAGAGCATGATAAGGGGATCCACCTTTCTGTCCTGGTGTCAGCAGGGTTGAAGGAGCCCTTTAAAATATGTGCGTTTGCTCCACGGCTTCTGCACTGCCACCGACGGTGCTGGGGGTGTGTGAAGGGGGATGCTGCCTTCCCGAGCATCTTGGGTTGGTGGTCCTGATGCTCCTGGCACAGCCACCTCTGAGACTTGGGGAGCAGGGCTTTGGAGGGGTTTGGCAGACCTCTGTCAGGTTGTAAGCGCTTCAGCGCGGCGTGGTGGTTGAAACGTTGCGCTGCTGGAACACGCTCCAGCGTCACACCTGGATTGGCTCTGCCTGCGGGACCGCGCGGTTTGCAGTCAGCCTGAGCCCCAGGCACAGGCAGCCCCAGGTCTTTCCTTCGTGGCCGAGGTGGCACTTGTAGGGTCAACTGAGGTGCGCTTGCTGCTGTGCAGCTGAAAGAGAAAGCCATGCGTCGAGTTGTGCACGCTCACATGACTTTGCTCTAGGGCTCAGGCCCTCACTTACCAGTTAAATCTTTTTTTCCCCTTCCTCCGTAGAGGCAGAGGGCTCTGGAGTCCAGCGCTTCGCCCTCGAAGAAATTTAATTGTAGTCAGTGTTGTCAGCTCTCGCATTTTTATCACTAGTCACTAGATCCCTGACGCTGTTTCACAAAACACCGGTTCCCGGTGTCAAATGATGAGATGGGAAATTCCACTTTTAGCTAAGAAAGTAAATTTCTGGTCTTCTGGGTTGCAGAGAAAAGCCAGAGACCTTGTGCCTGAAAGGCCTCATGCAGCAGAAGGGCAAATTAAAAGAAAAAATAATAAAAAAGCAAATAACCTCCACCATTATTATTTTAAGAAATCTATTTGTAAACCAGTATCATGTGTTTCAGGGGCAAGAAGCGGGTCCTGACTCATGATACTTGAGTGCCCAGGTTTGGCACTGTGAGGCAGGGGATTCCTGTGCTGGGGAGCAAGGGTGCTGCCCGTGGGGTGGGCTGGGAGCCGGGGGAGCCAGTGGATGCACCCAGCCCTCCAGCAGCAGCCCTGCTGCAGGGTCGGCTTGCAGCTCTCGGAGCAAATGCTTCCTTGCTTCCAGCCTACCTGCCTGCCTGGCGTCTTGTGCTGCGCTCTGTGGTACCATCTCTCTGCAAAGCATGCTGGAAAAAGAGGGATCACCTTTGCTAATAACCTTTTTTGTAAAAAAAAAACATGGAATAAAAGAGTAGGCAGATGAGAATCTCCTCAGATCACCCATGATACTCGCAGTGCTACAAGGCTTACATGTAGCTGCATTGCTATACGTGTGCACAGAGGGGTGTGCTGCGTGTCCAGAGCATGGCATGACTTACAGATGCTGAAAACACGGGCATCTTTCCTGTTGCAGAACCGGGTGATGGTAGCCAGATGAACCGATGGCAGAAACCTGCAAACTTTTGAAAGATAGTTCAAAAGTCATTAATTCAGCAGTTAGCCTAGCTGAAACCTAAGCTAATACTTACAGTATTCTTGTGGAGCTCATCAGCACCCACCACAGAAAATAACCATGTGTTACCTAACCACAGAGTAACTGTAGTAAAATGACTACAGGAGACGTGTGCCCTGCTTAGAACATGCAGATCTCCTCTATGCTCAAAATTCAGGAGCTAAATAGCAGAAATGGATAGTTAATCAGTGGAGTAGCTTTCTAATAATCTCTGAATTCATGAATGTCATCGAGCGAATGGCTGTCCTGGAACTCCATCATCTGTCCTTTCAGGAGTCTATCTTACGCTATTTTTGCCTCCTAAATCTTCCTCTCTCCACTCTGGTACATACATACTTGCATCATAAAAATTCATGGGAATGTCAAGCCGTTGGGCATCTCACATGCAGTGATGTGCTCACTGAGGTTTGCTCGTATCGCTTGCTTTTTTATATTGCGTAGAGGCTGTCTGATCTGACCGGGGAGAGGAGGGGCATGCAGAAGAGCTGCTCGCTCTGCAGAAACCTGGAGCAATTTGCTGTGGCGGATTCCCAGAAGGATAATAAGAGCTAACACTGCAGTGGACATGCTGTCTTGCAGATGCAGCGTTGATCAGGAATCCTTTAGTTTTGGGAGGAGAATTTCAAATTTTATTAGAGGTTTTCATGTTTCTTATTAATGGATCTCTGCAGTTGGGTCTCCTGGGAAATCTGCCAGAGAGCTGTGAAATTGGTCGGATCGGACAATAAACTCCTATAGCTATTGTTGGCGTGTGCCAGGCTGCACATGGCAAGGCTAATGAAATCTGTAGCAGTTACAACTACAAATACGTAGCGGGCAGGGTGTAGAGCGAGGGGCAGAAAGCTGGCGTATGGATCTGGGAGCCAGCTGCGGAGCCCTCTGCGATGTGTCTGTCTTTTAATCTCTCTGAATCTGATCCTGCGAGATGCCCACCTCCTTGGAGGGGAGAGGTGGGACAAAGTGCCCTCCCTTCCCACTGATGTCCAGCGCTGCCGAAATTACCCGCTCACCCTATTGTGATGGGATGGGCAGGTGATTTGAGGAAGGAGCATCAGACTGTGCTGCTGCTTTTGCCCAGTAACGCCCCAGATATGAAGAGCTGTGTGTCAGGCTCAATTCAAAGGATTATTTTTTCAATGTACTCTTGGAATATTGCATTGATGTCTACTTAGCAGGCAGGGTAAGGGTGTCTGACAGAGGGGAAACCCAGTTTTTCATTGCATGGATAAATGTGAGAATTTACTGGTATACCTGGAGCTGGAAGGTGAAAGTTGAAAAGTCATAATAATCTGTGTGTTACTCGGGTTTGGGATCAAAGGAGCCTTTTGACAATAAGCAACTGGTTTGAACTGAGTATCCCTGAAGTTGGAGGCTGACAGCGGCCCCCTTGAGTGATTGCTCCATGCAATAAGGGAAACGAGCGGGTCCCAGCCCTTGCTCCTGGTGGCACACATCAGCGTGAGCTTGCTAGCAACTGCACGAAGGTCAGGGGCCAGGGGGGACGGGGGACCAGATTTTCAAAGGTGTTTTAGAAACCTAAAAATGATGTTAGCTACATCACAGGACTGCAAAAAATGCCTGATTTCTGCAGGCAGTGGAAGTCCCACTGTTTGCATAGCCAGGTGCTGCTGTGGTTTGTCAGTCTGGCCCCAACTTCTCTGCACCCCAAGACTCAGTCCTGGGTGGTGGGATGCAGCATATGATCACGGTGTGTTTGGAGACTTGTGCTGCTGGTTTTACCTTTGCTGCCGTGAACTCTAGATAAATAAAAAGGAGGTCATCCCCTCAAGCTATAACCCAGTATCCTCTCATGAGTTTTAAATTTATTAGATGAAATAAATAGAAAAATACTGTTTTGGGAGACATACTGAGGTTTAAAGTGCCTTGCAGAGACACGCTGGAGTTTTGCATGAAAAATGCACATCCTGAGCTCCAGTGAGCAATCCCTGTGGGACCAGAACAAGCCCAGATGGTCACTCCTCCGAGTGATTATTTTTCTGCCTTAAGCCTTTCCAGGAATTTGAGTGTGGGCAGGCTGCCAGCGGACACTGGCTGTCCAGACACTTTAGCAATGTTCCATGTGTACTTGCTGCCAGAGATACCAAAGTCCAGCTGCTGTCCCTGATCTCTTTGTTCCCTTTACCTTCCCAGCCATAATTACACACGCGTGCACGCACGCACGCACTCGTGTGACACACACACACGTACAAAGCAGGAAAAAAAGTTAACCTGGTGTTTGCTGCTCGTTTGTGTATCTCAAAAATTGTGATCAACAACTCTGAAGTTAAAGAGAAAGGAAATCTGGAGAGTCAGAAAAACGACTTGGATCCAAAAAAAAAAGCGTACAGATAACAAACCATGCAGCACACCGCAGAAGGCAGGCGTTTGTCTTTCTAGGACAGCCAGTGAAGAACAGTTTAACCAGGTCTTGTACCTCTTGATGTTGAGACACTCTGTTTGGGTTGTCTCCCTTTCATTGCTTCCTGAGCAAAATCAGTCCTGTCTTATCTTTGCTGTTGCTGGAACTTGAATTATGCTGAAAACTTACCATTCTACTTTTAAGTCTTGAAGTAGAAGTAGGCTGTTTTATGCTGCACACTTGCATTTCTGCAAATCCAGTCCTTTGTCTGCTGGAGTTCGAAGTCTTGCCATGAAGTACTTGGGCTTGGAAAAGTGGGGCAGTCTTCACCGCTCTACAACTGTGTCATCCATTGTCTCCATTGTTCATTCCTCCTATGCTTTCCAGGAGATTTTGGGCAGCCCTTTTTTTACCAGTGATGATGAAGTCAGCCATATGAAAGATGTACACATACACACACATCCCCCCCCACCCCAAAAAAAAAAAAAGATTCAGTATTTGGTAATTTTGAAGCGTGTTAGCTTTGACTTTGGAGGCTGCCAAAAACTCAGTGGTTCAATGCTGTTCAGCAGAATAAAACCTTTGCTTCAGCTCCTGCAGAGTGAAACTTCACCAGGTTTCATACAGCTTCATAGCAGTACTTTTGATGCAGAGAAGCTGAACCCAGACGCCTTGGGCTTTTGGAACAACTAGTTTTGTTTGGAGCCAGGTTTATCCGTCACAGCAAAAGAGACTGGCCCTGTTCAGCCCCATGTACAAGCTCCCTGTTCTGTTGCAGGCGGAGGGGCCAGCCCTCTGCTCCCAGCTTTTCCCCACGGTGAGTGTGTTTAAATCTTGGGTTTGCAGCTCGTGTCCGTCTCCACGAGAGATCGAAGGACAGTCTGAGCCCAGCGTGAGCTCCCGCAGCAAGGGGAGCAGGACGAGCATCCCGCGTCAAGGCCGTCTCCCCACGGCGTCCGCGGGCAGCCGCCTCGGCCAGGAGCTGCTGACTTACCTGCCAAAGCTGACCGCCCAGGGCAGAAGGCTACAGTGAGCTAAAGTTAACCAAGGATGACTGTGCAAATGTGAGCTCGGCGATTTTATTTTTAGTCGAACTTAAATAAAAAGTCATGTGTAATATAATAATTTTAGCTGTTGCCAAGACACGCTGAGCAACTGTTAGGAGGAGGGGGAAGACCTGTGCTGATACAGCGGGGACCCTGTCTCCTGGCTGCCCTCGGCCGACTGCGGTCGCCGTGCCGAGGCGGCGGTGCCGGCGGGTCGGGGCAGGTTGGGGTAGTGATGCTGAGCCGCTGCTCGGCGGGTGCCACTGCCCCTGAGCCGCCATGCTCAAGGCGTCGCTGGCCCTCGCTCTTTTGAAGCTGCCCTGAATCCTTTCGTTCTCCCTCTTGCCTCAAAGCCAGGGAGTCCACGCTGAAACAGTGCTTTATCCCCCCGCCCCAGCTCTGTGGCTATTGGCGTTTCATTACCGTTTATCAATATTTAAACAACACAATAATTAACTCTAAGACTGGTTGTATCAAACCATTAGAAGGCTTGGACTTCTCCTGCAGGCTTACAGCAGCTTGGAAGACCATAAACGTAAGGAGTGCTCTTAAAGATAGGTTTAATCTTAGTCTAGTATGTCTTCAAGGTACCACATAATGCATATAAACATCAGGCTTATTGTTCATTAGAAGCGAGGCCGCAGGGAAAGAAATCCCCCAAAGGAATATTATTTGCCTTAAGATAAGTATCATTACTGCTGCTCAGCATTCACTTTAAAGTGGGCTATATCCTATTTCCATCTTCTTTCACATCCACTCTTAATTCTTTCTCTCTCCATTTTTCTTTCATTTAATGCACACTTTTCGTGTCAGGATGCCGGCTGTGCGAGGTGCGCAGTTTCTCAGCACCCGTTCTTACACACGTATCTTCCAAAACAGCCAGAAATGCAGATGACAAGTGGTGCCTGGACAGGGACTGGGGAAGTGTTTCACTCTCCATAAGGTTTGTTACGGGACAAGGCAAGGCAGGTTTCAGGAAGGTAGGGGGGACAGTCAGCTCCTTTTGCTTTTTTTCAAGGCACGATGTGTTTTAGTTATGGTGTTTTCCTTAGCAGATAATGAAAGAGTTAGGAAAACTTCGTTGCCTTTGGGTGGGCAAAGTTACCGAATTAAGCGATGCAGAGCAGAAAAAGCAACTGGTTTGCTCCAATTGCAAAATCGGCCCAACATAAAATCGTGAGCTTTTACCGTGGTGGGGGCTCCCCGTTTGGATCAGGAAACCCAAACGTGCTTTTCCAAGCAGCCCTAGCGAGACATCCCCAGGGCCGAGTTTGCTCAGTGTTTGGAGATGTGCCCATGGCCGTGAGTGCGGTACCTGCAGCCTCCCTGGTCCGGCAGTCGCTAAGAAACATGGGGATTGTATCCCAGCGGAGATGGAGATGGTGTCGGTGCCTGGCTCTGGCCGACCTGCACATGGCGAGGGGCATCTCCCAGCACAGAGCCCTGCCCGGGCACGGGGGCATGAGGTGTCGGTAGCAGACGGAGTTCAAAGCACTCTGGGGGGACCCCACACATTAAAAACCTGGCTCAGAGCCATCTCTGGCTCTGAGCTGCTGCTGTAAATAGATTGCGTGGATGAGGTTCATTGCCAGGCTGGTAGATGAAGGGCACGTGTGCCCGTAAGGAGCCGTGGCGTGGCGGGGCAGGGGCAGCTGCTGCCTCCGCAGCCCTGCTCGGTGTGATGGGAAGTCACCCGGCAGGTAACTGGGGTTCAAGGGTTCAGGAGTGACCCACCACCTTCCCTCTGCACCCCTAATGGCTACTTGTTGCTAATGTAAATATTTTGTGCATGCATGTTCCTCGGGGCTCCCTGCCCCATGCTCCCGTGCTTTTTAGGACACGGCAGGGTGAAGGCAACGCTGTCGTTGCAGGGAAAGGAGAGGCTGGAAGAGTGAACCAGGCACCTTAGAGGCACAGAGAGTTTTCCCAGAGGAAGGATAAAGTGAGCCGTGGGGAATAGGTGACCACTGCTAAATGCAGCAAGTTATAGCCAGAGAGTTTCTGATCTGCCTAAAGTTTTAATTGTTTTCCTGATATGTTAGTGGACATGCCCAGGATTTTTGCTGCTGTTCACAGTGCAGCTGTCAACTGCTCCTTGACATGAGAGCAGCAATGCCTGACCATTTTCAATTTTTCCAGAGGTTTTTCTTTTTCTCGCTTGCTGTCTTGGGGTGTCATCTCGTTTGTTCTCATTTCTCAGCGCTGATGATGTGACTCCCCCCTCCCTTGCCCACCCTCTCGTTGCAGAATCCAGAGGAGCTGTTGGAGGATCGTGCTCACGGGGAGATGATTCCTCATGAAGTCACTGGATCCCTTGCAGAAATCAAATGTGACTTTCCGTTTATCAGACTGAAATCAGAGCCAGCCAGACAGTGAAGCAAGCACAGTGGAGGGGGGACGGCGAAAGATGAAATCCAACCAAGAGCGGAGCAATGAATGCCTGCCACCTAAGAAGCGAGAAATCCCTGCCACCAGCCTGCCTTCGGAGGTGAAGCCGATCCTGCCAAACGAAAACCACCGTGCAGATAACCTAGCATGGCTCCCCAGCACGCCTGGTGGCCAGGGCGGCCTGGGAGGCCGGCACCGGCCCGGGGGGACGTCGTCAGTGGAGGTGGGCTTGCAGCAGGGTTTGCACAAGTCGCTATCTGCAGGGCTGGACTATTCCCCACCAAGCGCGCCGAGGTCCGTTCCAGCCTCCACCACTCTTCCCACAGTGTACTCGCCCGCCCTCTCCCAGTCAGGGACCCCCGTTTCCCCCGTGCAGTACACGCACCTGCAGCACACCTTCCAGTTCGTCGGGCCCCAGTACAGCGGATCGTACACCGGATTCATCCCCTCGCAGCTGATTTCCCCAACAGCCAACTCTGCGACCAGCGCCGTGGCGGCAGCCACGGCCGTTGCGACCACTCCATCCCAGCGCTCCCAGCTGGAAGCTTATTCCACTTTGCTGGCCAGCATGAGCGGCCTAAGCCAGCAAGGGCACAAAGTTGAGCCGCACCTGGTCAGGACGCCTGGACTGATCGCCGCCGGGTCTCCTCCACCCACCCAGCAGAACCAGTACGTCCACATTTCCAGCTCTTCCCAGAGCACTGTCAGAAACGTCTCTCCTCCAACCATCCCGGTCCCCCTGCACCCTCATCAGACAGTGATCCCACACACCCTCACCCTCGGCCCTTCCTCCCAAGTGGTGGTGCAGTACACTGACTCGGGGGGCCACTTTGTCACCAGGGATCCCCCCAAGAAGCCTGAGAGCAGCCGGCTGCAGGCGATGCAGGCCAAGGAGGTACTGAACGGCGAGATAGAGAAGAGCCGGAGGTATGGCATTTCGCCGTCTGCCGACATAGGTCTACTCAAAGCAGGCAATAAACCAGCTCCCCATCATTACGAGACCAGGCATGTGGTGGTGCATTCGAGCCCCGCTGAGTATGGCGCGCGGGATTCCTCAGGTGTCCGAGCCTCTGTCATGGTGGTCCCCAACAGCAGCACGCCCACGGCGGACATGGAGGTGCAGCAGGCCACCAACCGCGAGACCTCTCCCTCAGCCCTCAACGACAAGGGAAGCTTGCACTTAGGAAAGCCAGCCCACCGGTCCTATGCCTTGTCTCCGCAGCAGGCTCTGGGCCACGAGGGGGTGAAGGCAGTGGCCACGCTGTCCCCTCACACCGTCATTCAGACCACCCACAGCGCCTCTGAGCAGCTCCCCGTCGGGCTCCCAGCAACGGCCTTCTACACTGGGACCCAGCCGCCGGTGATCGGCTACCTGAGCGGTCAGCAGCAAGCCATCGGGTACCCCGGCAGCCTGCCGCAGCACCTGGTGATCCCTGGCACCCAGTCCCTGCTGATACCGGTTGGCGGCGGGGATGTCGAGCCGTCAGGGGTGGCGCCTGCGATCGTCACGTCGTCTCCCCAGTTTGCAGCAGTGCCTCACACGTTCGTCACCACCGCCGTCCCCAAAAGCGAGAACTTCAGTGCGGAGCCCCTCACCACCCAGCCTGCCTACCAGGCCACCATGGTGCAGGCGCAGATCCACTTGCCCGTGGTGCAGTCCATCGCTTCCCCTGCCGCTGCACCCCCCACGCTGCCCCCCTACTTCATGAAGGGGTCGATCATTCAGCTGGCCAACGGGGAGCTGAAGAAAGTAGAGGACTTGAAAACAGAAGACTTCATACAGAGCGCAGAAATTAGCAACGACCTGAAAATAGACTCCAGCACTGTGGAGAGGATTGAAGACAGCCATAACCCAGGCATTGCCGTGATACAGTTTGCAGTGGGGGAGCATCGAGCACAGGTAATGGCAATGCGTGGTGGGGTGCAGGGGATGGATGGGGATGCACGCTGTGGCCCCCCGGGTGCAGCTTTCCTCAGCGCGTCTCAGTCGTTTTGGGTCCGTGCAGGTTTGGTTCTTCATCATTCATATCCGTCAGTGAGAGCAACGCTGGTGCAAAAATCATCCCCCTCACTTGTGCCGTGGAAGCCCTCAGGGTCCCACCAATGATAAATGTAGTCTCTTGGATATGAAACAGGTCTTTCTTATGGCTGGAGAACTCACAGGAAGAATTACCTGATCTTCATGTTTTTTAATTAAAATACAAAATGGTGTAAGCAGTACGAGAGGGTATATTTTGCATTTTGATAGGTGATTTTTCACCTTCCACACCAGAAAGCTCAGGTTAGATTCAGCCAAATCCTACCCTTGAGAGATAGGTAGAGCGCAAGGCAGTGAATTTCCACGGCTTGAAAACTTGGAGCTGCCTGGGAATGGCTCCCTCACACACGTAAGTTACTGAAATGCACTGCAAAGTTTTACTGAGGCTTCGGTTGTGCGTGGTTTAAACACTGCACAGCTCACATAAACTGTGTATTCAAGGGAAATTTGGAAAGAAAAACCATCTATGTGGCTGGGCAGGCTGTGCTTCTGACCTTTGTTTCTCGTTGGTTTGCAATGTGGGAAGAAACCCTGTAACATTCCAAAGGTATTTTTAGGTTAAGAATGAGTACATGTTGATCAGAAAGCATTATCCTGATGCTGCCCATTTGCTGAGCGATTTAGATGCTGCTGTGTTGAGGCTGGAGCAGTTCAGACATACTGGATAGCATTTTGCTTCCTGGAGGTATGCATTTAAATAATCTTGTTGCAAACGTTTTTGGTGTGTGAACTGCAGCATCTGCAGCCCTGATGCTGCACCCTCAGTGCTGGAGAACCAGAATGAGAGAGAGGGAGAGGGGACCTGGACGTGGACACATGTGGTAAAGCACCTCAGGCTGACAGTTTGGAGAAGAAAAACAAGTGATGGTACCGAGGAGCAGATTACACAAAAAATGTCTTACAGTTGCAGCAGTCTGGGGCCCATCCTTCCCCAATTGCATATACATGGCAAATCGCTACCTATGAGACGTCCTCTTTCTCATGTCAAACGTGCAAATTCCCTGTGTCGTTTCGTTGATGTATGTGCGTGCATCTGCACAGCTGTTAGAAGTCGGGCCTCTGGTGCTTTCAGCATAAAGATGATTTTTTCCCCACCGCTCCGTTGTATTTTGCTGCATCTCAGGCTTTGTGATTGGAGGAACCGTCCTTGGATCAGGACCGGCTGCTGTAATTTGCCCCCGGTGCCTTGAACAATGAGATTTCAAAAGCAGCAATCTCCCATCTGCAATTTTCATCTTGCTCTCATTTCTCTCCCTGCAGCCAGGCTACCGGTCTCTGCACCAGCAGAAGAGGTACAAATTAGCAGGTGGTATTTGTGTCGTGTCGCATTCGCAGATCTGTCAGCGCAGGGGACGTGTTGTGGTCCTGGGCGCCGGGAGGAGCGCCTTTGCAGGGGGTGGAGTGCCATCCTCCGGCAGAAAGCAAGAGTCTAAAAATCCAGGGCCAGGCACATGGGTCTTAGCCAGCAAAGTGTCACCTTACGGAGAAGCCTATCCGGAGCGGGCTGACATCATCGCAGCCAAAATACTCCCCAGCTGTGTTTCCCACCGGGGATGCTTCCAGAATGGAGGGCGAGTCACGTAGAGATATGATTAGAAACGGGGGTTTAATTCAGGTTTCCTGCAGACTCCAGGACTTGGGTCTCTTCCCAGATCAGCCGTGTCCCTGCACAGCAGGGACGGCTCTGCCAGTTTTCCCTTGCCTGGGTTGAGAGAGAGAGAGATCGTTTCTATGTGCTTCAAGCCTCCGGTGACCTCACCCTCAGCCCGACGTGGCTATGTGGAAGCATTCAGCCTTATTAGCAGGCACGCGGCAGTCATTACTTGTCAGAAGACTGCCTGCGTGAAGAGGGCTTAGTCTTCACGGCGAGAGAACAGTATTTAGTCGCCGTGCTTCGAGCAGCGGCACTATGGTGCAGCTGCACTTAAATATGTCTTGACTCTGGCGTGCAGCGAGGATTTATCTGTGTGTGTAGTGTCGCTTTGCAACGTATTTTATTACAATTAAGTTTCAGTTGCGTACATGCTTCTGGAAGGAGGGAGCTTTTCGAATCGTAGTATCAAGGGAGTGTAAGTTGTGAGGAGTAAGTGGCATACAAAAATAGCATTGTTATCATTAGCTTTGACTCACGTACTCCTCCCAAGGATCTCTGGGAAGTCATTATAATATTGATGAATTCGTATTTTCAGACTCGGTGCAAACATTAGCTAATTTTCTCACCAATTGAGGGACAGAGGTAAATTATTTTTAGCTGAGCATATACAACTGTAATGTAAATAGGGAGGCACCATGCAGCTGCTGCTGTATCGTATCACCACAAGCCCACAGCTGCCCCCCTCCCAGCACAGCGCTTAGGCCGAAGGAGGTCATCCTCCCTCCTTTTCCTGTCTTCCAATCACCTGGCAAATCCAACCCTTTTCCAGGTATGGAAACCTAGAGGAAAATTAACCCACCTTAAGCTACGTGCCTTTGCAGTGAAATAACTGGCCTTAGCCCTGGAGGGATGCTAGATGTCCATTTCACAGCATCCCTGCTCAGGATTAGGAAGAAGTCAAGTACCAAGTGGACCAGGAACCCAAAGTCCAGCTGTTATTCCTCTGCAATCAAGTTGCCTAGCAGAAAAGACCTATGGATCTGCATCTCTTTGCAATTCCACATATTAGGCTTGTAATAACACTTTCATTATTATTACCTGTCCTTTCTTTTGCTGCCAGGAACAAGCAGAAGCCAGTAATTGACCTCCATTGATGTTAAGGTCAAAACACACAGGAGATGCAAAATAAGTTCTCGGAAATGCTTGCTTTCATCCCTGCGTTTCAGTTCCTGATCATTCCTAAAGCATAGCTTAAAAAGAAAAGATGAACATACAGTTCTTCATTTTCCTTTTTTTAAAAAACAGAATCATAGACACTAGAGGTGGAAAAGTCCCGTTAGAGCATCTAATTAGTAGCCCCAACTAGTTTAATGCGTATTTTTTTAGACCATCGTCTAGTTTAGTTTTCTCCTCTTATGTCTGCACACACACAAACCAGTTACTTTTTCTTTTACTCCACGCTCTCCTTTGCATTATCTTTGGCACATAACAGACACAGAGAGACGTTGACTCCGTTCGCTGCTGCAGATGGAGATCTCTCCCGGCCTTCCCCTCGTGTGATCTCCGTGTCCCCTGGTTAAGAGGGCAGTAAGTCGTTGGTCCTCTGAGCGATGGGGCGGCTGTGGTCTGTCCTCGGATACGTGTCTCTGAATTCTGGGAGTGCAGCAGATAAGAGCTCACATGGTAAACTCGGCAGCCAGTGGTCTGGTGGACAGAGGTGGCTTCTCTTGAGAAATGGTGGGATCACGTGGCTTTGGAGAGCAGCAGCTCCTAACCTCCAACCCCTGGATGCGTTTGTTATAATAACAGTGCCCTGAAGCTGGGCTAGATGCAGCCCTGGGGGAGGCCCACCCAGACCACATGTCGTGCCGGGTGGTCCCCGTGGCATGAGGTGCTGCCTACAACCCCGTAAATCTCTCAGAGGAAATCCACTCCTGTGAAGGCAGGTGTTGTTCGGGGTGATGGGAACATTAGGAGTCCCAAAGTCTTCAAGTAGGAGAGGTCATGCGGGAGCACGGCACTGCAGACTTCTCTCTGTGAGAGGGAGAGCTGCTATTCCACTAATCTGCCCAAATCTTCTCTTTGTGTCCAGCCTGCCACTCCCAGTTTCATCACATTTTAATAATGTCAGGGAGAAAAACACTTAATTGGAAAATCTATGTTTACATTTATTAAAATACAGTTCACACAAACTGCACTTACTAGGCACCTTTTGCTTTAGTGCTTGTTACGTTGGTTGCAGCAGCAAAGCCCCAAGATTAAAGTTGCTTTGTTTCTGTATGATGGGAAGGGTTTTTTCTGGGCATCAGATCTTCCAGCACCTATCACCCAGGCTCCAGCTCCAGCCAGGGTTTCCTGAGCAGTCTGAATTGCTGCCTTACCTTCCGAGTTTGGCTAAGAAATAAAATTATAAAGGGTCTAGAAAATAGCAGATACTCAGTGGCTGCACTGAAGAGTTTTAGCTGTTTTTACTAGTCAGTCTTAAAAAATAGAAATAAAATGTAGCTTGCAGTAGAGCCTCAGTGTGCTTGAAGAGGGACCAACATTTTGGTTTCTTGCTCTATAGTCTTGGTAGTTGGAAAACAAGTTTCAAATTTCTTTCTCTCCTACAATATTCATGGCAAGATATTGGGGGAGGGAGCTTTTAAAATTAATTTTTTAAATTTAATACAGTGGTCAGAAGAAAATTATGTGGGGGTGTTTTTACTGAACTTTCACACTTAAAAGGTCTTTGACTACTATAGCTTGTGGAGAATGGTTACCTTAAATCCCAAGTTAGCTGCATCCAGAAGCAGCCAGCTAACATCCAGGGCTTGATAATTCATGAGGGAACCCATTTCAAATCGGTGGTGGTACATGCACACCATGATCGGATTGTGGAAATTCCAGAATTTCACCATCTTTATTAGTTGGTGTTATTCATGATCACCACCACCAATTCTGGGATTTGTTTCAGTGATCGACATTTCAGACAAGTGTTTTGGATGCCACGTTAAAAAAAAAAGTATAACGTGCGGTGGAAGCATGTTCACATCAGAAGGAACTTGTGTGTCGGTGAGGATGATGCATGCAAGCATGTATGATTCCCACAAATACAAATAGCTTTTGACAAGGATGGGAAAGCAGAAAAAGAAAGAAAAAAGAGGTACAGCAGGCAGAAAGGAAGAAATAAAGAGAAGAGGCATACCAATATAAAGGAGGAAGCTGTGTCCACCAGATGATCCATGCCTGGAGAGAAGCCTACAGCTCTGTGTAGGCAGCAGTTTCCATTTAAGTCCATGGGAGATACTGGATATTCACCACTTCTCCCAGTCAAACCCTTCACTATGATGAACAGGTATGGAATAGGATCCCAAACTCTGGGGAAATATTTCTGCAAATCCTGGCACTGGGGTGTTTCTATCCAACGACGTGGAGGGATGGGACTTTCATGGTTACCTCGTCCCACTGTCTCCATGGTTCAGAGCATAAGCCAGGCCTAGAGAGTTAGGTCCCTTTCCACTATTGCTGTGTGTGCAGTTGACTGTTGGCAGACAGTTCTGGTCAGAAAAGGTTTAATATGACAGAAATTGATGTAGTGGGGGGTATCTTGTGCTTCTAAGTGGCTTCTGTTGAAATTCCTTGTACAGTGGCTTATTATGTTGGGCAGGTGGAGTACTAGGATAATACATGCAGTGTTATTCGTTGACCTAGTTGCAGAAGTACATAGCATATATTTATAGACTTTGTAAGTTTTTTTCCAACAGAATCAACTGTCTCATAAACTGCAGTTGATTGTTAGTGCATGGCACAGTCAACATCCGACGGGAATCTTTGGTTTCCTGGTTCTGGAGCCTCTGTCTCTGAGCTGTGGGACATCCCTGATCAAGTCTTCCTGCCCAAAAGGGATGTGGAGCTGGTGGGGTGTGAGGGGAGCTACCTTGGGCCCTGCTTGCCCCTTTTTCCCTCTGAGGGAAAGCAACGTGAGCAGGGAAGCGGCAGGGCTGCTGGGTGCCGTACTGTCATTGAGTCCAACCTCTTCTGTGAGACAGGCCATGCAACTTCATCCCAAGATTCACACTTGGCATTATGGACTATGAACTAAGGTGTTTGAACACCGGAGTGCAATGTGCATCTCAAACTGCTTCTATTCCTTAATGTTGAAATGCATTTTTAACAATACAAAGCCATGCGCAGCATGACAGTGTTACTTGCTGCCAAGGGTGAGAGGTGGTTTCGTAAGTCTGCTGTGATGTTCCTTTCAAGTGAGTCCCTGTTCCTGGAGCGGGGAGGCTCTCCAGGGAGCTGGTATGCTCCGTGCCTGCTGAATGGCTCAGAAATGAGATGAGCATGTGTATTCAGGTGTTTTCCTGCCCTTTAGCCGCTACCAAACAGGGCTAATGCCATCAGAGCAGGATCCTGCCCCCCATGCCTGAGAAGAGCTTCAAAGGACACGAGGACCTGGGGAGCAGAGCAGTATTTGACTTCAGCATGAGCCACATGGTGTTACACGCTGCAAGTTAAAAACCTCTGCCAAATTTTTAAAAAGTATTAGTCAGAATTTCCTGCCCTCGTTGCGGTGTGCTGGGGGGGGGCTCGGCCCCGTGGGTTGTGAATCGCATGAGCCCACATCAAGTGTTGAGCCTGCAGACGCAGCACCACGCAGTGAGCGCTGGGCTGCTGACATATGCACAGATAAGCGAGTATTTAGGTGCTTTACCATGTTGGAACCTCAAGGCCCAGCATCTGCAAGGTCAAGGAGCAATGGGCACCCTTTGCTGGTCTGTTCTGGCTATGGCAGCTCCCTGTAAGATGGTTAGATAGGATTCATAATCGGATGTGTTTTTAAAGTGGGGTGAACGGGGAGGAAAAGGGGACACGCTGCAGAAAAGGAGACTAGGTGCAGGCACTGCAGGAGGAGGAGAGATGAGCCTCTGCCTGAGGGTGTGCAGGAGGTGAACTCAACTGCAGAGTGGGAGAGCAGGTGTGAGAAGGGAAGAAACTGGACTGGTAACAGGAGTGCTGGGGGAAGGCAGGTTCACACTCGCTGCTCTTCCAGCTACAACTCTATACGTACTCGTGGCCTTCCCCTGGAAATCAGCATGCCTTCGACTGTTTCACACTGGTGAGTATATGCTTGTTTGGGCAGAGGTGAGGATGACGTTCCTGGGGTCATTTAGGAAGCCGCTTGTGAGAACTGAGAGCTTGAGTCATCTTCTGTTTGGAAAGTGCCTGTAGATGTGGATGACAGGCTCTAGGTACCACAAGGGGATGGTGGGGAACGGAGTTTGCCAGATGCTGAAGCTGTTTTGCCTCTTACGCCTCTCTGAACGGCTGGATAAAGGTAAAGCTTGTTTCCCGCTGAGGTCTTGTGCTAAGAAATGCTGAGCTCAGAGAAACCATTAACACCCGTGCGACAAGGACAGGCGTGAAGTCTGGTGGTCGATGTACTGGTTTTGCAGAAACTGAAGAGCACTTTTGCAATTTCAGCTTTATCCCTCTGCCCCACGGCGAGCACCACCTGCCGTGCACGGGCGTGAGGGCACACGGGTGATCTCACGCTCTCCCCTCTCTCTCCCCCTCTGTCTCTCTCTCTGCTGTCCCCTCTCTTCCTGCAGGTCAGCGTGGAAGTCTTGGTAGAATACCCTTTTTTTGTATTTGGACAAGGCTGGTCATCCTGCTGCCCCGAGAGAACCAGCCAGCTCTTTGATTTGCCATGCTCCAAACTCTCGGTGGGGGACGTCTGCATATCGCTCACGCTCAAGAACCTGAAGAATGGCTCTATTAAAAAGGGCCAGCCCATGGACTCAGCTAGTATTTTGCTGAAGCATTCAAAGAATGACAGTCTAGCTGGAAGTAGACACAGGTATGCGGAGCAGGAAAATGGGATTAATCAGGGAAGCGCACAGATGTTAGCTGAGAACGGTGAACTGAAGTTTCCGGACAAAATAGGATTGCCTGCAGCACCTTTGCTCACCAAAACAGAACCCAGCAAGCCCCCGGCAACGAGGAAGAGGAGGTGGTCAGCCCCCGAAACACGAAAACTAGAGAAATCAGAAGAGGAGCCACCTTTGACTCTTCCCAAGCCTTCTTTTATTCCTCAGGAGGTTAAGATTTGCATTGAAGGTCGATCCAACGTAGGAAAGTAAAAGTTGATTGGGGAAAGGAAATTAGGCTATCCCTTGTCATTTTTATCCAGATTACTGTACTGTAGACTAAATAACCCAGTATTTACATGTTATCATCTTATTTTAGGTTTATGTTATAACCTTGTTGTTATAGTTGCAGCTGGTATTATGCAGGAGACTGGTGCATATGTTTTTCCACAAGTGTTTGTCAGTGACTAGGTTTATCGAGTGCTACGGAAGGGGCAGTATCTGCTTCATACACCCTTAGTGGAAATGAATGTGTTGTCATGGCTCCTGTTTTCTAACACCTCGTGTAGGACAGGGTCCAGCTGTGATTTTGTTTTCTTTTCGTCTTTTGTTTTGTTTTGTTTTTGTTTTGTTGTTTTGGTTCCTGTTCTAGGGTTTGGGGGGGGGGGGCGGGGGGGTGGTGAGGAGAAGGGAACTGTAGCAGAGGTGCATGTCACGCGTGGGGTGTGTGCGTGTGTGTGTGTGTGCCTGCGTGCGAGTGTGTGCACGCCAGTCCCGAGGAGGGACTGCGGCTCCGTGGCGGGTCGGTGAAGAGGTTTCCTCACCCCAGAGTGGATGCTGAGGACACAGCCCACGGGTGTTACTGAAAAGGATCGGACAGTCTCTGACATTTTCAACAACAAGCCAACACTTACTCAAGGCTCTACAGTATATATATATATATATTTGTGTGTGTGTATATATATATATTTTTTCCCCCCATGGGGTCTGACTGCACTGATTTTTATTCCTAAAGCAACTGCCACACCAACATTTCCTTTCTGCTTGCTAGTGCAGTTCCATTGCCCGGAGTCAGCAGATGGGGAGGCTGTACGGACTCCTGCACCGGTCGCCCTGCGAGGTTTCCCGTTGTGGCGGTGGGGTGGGTGGGTGGGTGCGTGCGTGTGTCGTGGGTGTGCGTGGCTGTGCGTGAGGAGGCCTCCGGCTCCGTGGATGCGCCTGGCTCAGGCTCGCTCCTGTTTCTGTGCAGTGTTAGACAAATCGACCGGGTTACGCCATTGACATTTGCTTCCACAAGGTAGACGTGTACTGCCCCTTTGAGATCACAGGCATCCATTGTTTGCAGTTAGGTTGCAAATCTTTGTCTTTAACTCTAGTACTGTTTTTAGTTCATGATTATGGACAACTGGTGCCACTTTTTTCAAATTTCAGTGTGACACAGGAATCCGCTGTTGAAGATGAATCTAGAATGTCTTTAAGCACTTAAAAATGCTGTTCACACTTTATTGCTGAGCATCCTGGTCTAACACTCAGTACGTACTGTATCTCACTTTAATCTGCTCGGAAAGCAACAACAACAAACAAACAAACAAACGAACGAATCTCTTCAACACTGTAACTACATGCAACTATGTAAAGTTTTCTCACAGGCAAGATGCTGAAAGTTTTAATGTGGTTTCAAAGGGATGAATGTGAATTATTGAACTAGTATGTGACAGTCATTGTCCACAAAGGACTACTTAATAGGAGGCACTTTTTAAACTTTAATGCTTGAGGAAGAGTTAAAGGCATATGTGAGCTGACAGAAAATAAAAAAAAAAAAATAAGAGAAAGGAAAAAGGAAAGAGGAAAAAAAAATCATTGTCCAGTGTTTTTGAAAAAGATGGACTTTAAAGAATCTTGCAATTTGCACATCTTGAGTTTATCATTTGTGTGGTATTCCTGCAGTTTTTACCTAATAATGTTGTGGGTTGGGGGGGTCTGAAAGAGCATAAACAAATGTAGCAATTACTCACTAACCTGCCTACGCTCTAGGCCATTTCATAGGGTTACGTTCCTTTCAAAGTTCATTTTTGGTCTTTCTACCATATTTGCCACCCAGAACCAGGTCCTACCGGGACAGCTCTGAGAATTTTTCTTCAGACTTGCTGAGAGAGTTTTCCACAAGAAACATTTCTGTACGTAAGCAAGGTGTTTGTTTGTTTTGAAAACAAACCTATTGTTATTTTATTATTATAATTATTATTATTATTATTTGTTATTTTAATTGCATCGTTTTCCATTGGAAAGGCGAGATTTCAAGAGTTTGGTACAAACCCAGTGGGATGGGGGGCGGGATTCACGCCGTTCAGTCTTTTCTTTCCCCGGGTAGGGCCGGATCCTTTGAGGTGCTGTGCGCCCAGCCTCCCGCGCAAGCCTCGGGGAGGTGATTTCGGTGGGATGGCGCTTGGGCCCCATGTGATCGAGCATTTTGTGTCGTCGTTTCTGGTCGGTGAGTTGGCAGCCTTCAGGCAGTCTTGAAGAAGCTGTACTGCTAGGGAGAAAAGGAAATCACAGTCCGTCATTAGAAACGCAGTAACCTAAAGTGAACAAATTTATTTAAAATCTTGTTTTCCCTCTCCCCAAAAATACAGTGCTTTTATTTAAGAGGAGAAATGTTAACCCCAAACCCCAGCTTTGACTCTGTTATTTGTTACTTGAAATTTAGCTCACACCAGAACTAATTGTTTTTATACCATATTCTGGGGTGCACCAAAAAGTTGAAATACGTTTAAAATAGCTTGAAACTTTTCTTGAATTTCCTTGAATTTTATTAACCTCTCGGCAGGCTACCAAATAGCTGAGTGGGTTTCTTCTCACAGTCACACTGCTTAGTTAGTGCTTATTTGTTAATATTTCTGCTCAGAGAAGTTGCTTAATCTTCCATATACTCTGCTCAGGGCACTTGCAATTTATTGTTTCGTTTTGTTTCCTGTTTTGTTTTTAAGCTTTGATGGTAAAGGAATAGAAAGAATTACAGATTTTAGTTCACAGTCGTACCACTATTTCCGTACTTCATGCGTTCTCGGGAAAAAAAAAGAAATCTCAAGTAAAACCATACACATACACATTTGTGGTTAATAAGGAAGCAGGGGCTATTAAACTGACTGGATCTATTCAACTAACACTAAAAAAAAAATAAAAAATAATAATAATAAAAAAAAAGTTTGGAGCAATAGGAATGTATTAGTTCTGTGCTTGTATTTCAGACTGAGGAATTCTGAAATAACTGGTTCTTTCCAAACAATTGTCCCTCTCCATGCTTTGGCTTTTGTAGGATGTGCAATACTTTATGTGCCAACTTAGACTCACCCGTGCGGTGTTAGCTAGATCTCATACCCACTTCTGATTTCCCCCAGTTTTTTTAATAGTTTCTTTCTTTCTACCTTTTTTTTTTCCCTGCTAATAACTCCCTCCGTATCCCCTCCCCACCCCATCCCAAAAAATAACCAACATATTAAGGGTCAAGCATCCCTTGCCCCAGGAGACACCAACCCTTTTGATGTTAAAAAAAGATCCAGGAAGAAAAAAAAAAAAAAAAAAAAGAAAGAAAAAAAAAAAAAAGAGGTATTAATGTCTGCGTGCCATCCGGACGGCCAGACGGCCAAGTGCCGCCCTCCACCCGGATGGCACGCAGGTGAGACCCGACTCCCACCGAGGAGAGGAAAATCCCCCCGGGGACCAAGTCCTTTGCAAAGGAGGGGCTTTTCCTCTCCCCCCAGCACCGAGCGTCCCTCGCAGCGAGTCCCCGTACCGGGGGAAGCGCCGTCGATCCCCGGGCATGCGCAAAATCACCGCTCGCAAGGCACAGTGATGCCGAGGCGAAGCCGATGGAGGAGGTTTAGCCGCCGCTTCTGTGCGGCGTCCGCCTTGCAATAGTAACTGACAGTAGATTTCTTCTTCTTTTTGTCTTTTTTTTTTTTTCCTTTCTTTTGTAGCAGGCCTGTTTAGTTTACAACGAAACGCATACAATCACCAAGAAATTAGTCAGGGCAAAGAGAAATAAAACGAGAACCTCTTTATAGGGATTTCTAAGAAAAAAAATTATCTATCTATCTATCTGTCTATCTATCTATCTAATCTATCTATATATCTATATATATAAAATGACTGTTCCTTATAGTGTTTAACTTAGGCATTGTTTCAGTTTGTCTGGGCCACATCACAGGGAATTTGAGTTTGATGTCACTTACCTCGAGTCCTCTGGTCGAGACCCAAATGGGAGTTGCTGTTGACCTATTTTACCATTTCGTACGTTGCCCTTGGGCTCGCTTTCCCTCGAAGACGCAGCCCTCGGGAGGAGGGGGACACACACACACACACACACACGCGCGCGTTCCTTTTTTTATTCCTTCAATTCCTTCGTCCCGCCGTCTCTTCGTTCGACCTGTCGTTCCGTCATTTTCTCGGCGTGGGGAAGTGACATCACTACTCTCGTTTCCCTTAAATCAAGGAACATTTAGAAACCTTTCACACCTTTTACTCAGGGATGGGGCTGGCATATGTGTGGTACACTGATGTGACCAGAAGCAGCACTTTTACTGCTCCGGAGTAGGGATGTACAATGTTACAGACAAGTTTGGATTTCCTACATCTCATGGTTTAGACTTTGTAGATCTCACTTAGATTGCAATACAAAAGCAGCAGGCTCAGCGTGAACTGTAGCTGTTGGTTATCATGGAAATTCACTCTCTGCAGAGATTTAATTTTACCTTAAAGTGTGTTGCCAATAGTAAAAAGGAAACGGTGAAATTCTGTTAATACTTGCAACTGCTAAGGAAAAAAAAAAAAAAAGCCTGTATCAAGGAGAGCGAATCCTCGATATTTTTAAACACTAACAGTGTTATTTCAAGGAGGGGGGCCCTTGGCGCAGCAGTCGGTGTGTGCCGGGGCCCAGTTCTGCAAACACTTGTACAGGTGCTTACGGGAGGTCCGGGCTGGCCGGCGAAGGCAGCCGGGCGGCTCGGGAGCTTGCTGTGAAGCGCTTGTATAAATCTTTGTGAAACAGAAGCTTGGTTCAGTCAGGGCCGGATCCTGATGTTGATCAGGCGGCTGGAAAAATCTTGGGGTTCGTCCAGGTTCGCCAGGGCGGAAGCCCCGGGCGGGCGGGGGGGCATTTGGCCTGTTAAAACACTTCTGCTGTCCCAGGAACACGACAAATGGCAAAACGGGACATGCACTCGTCCAAATAATTTCCGTTTCTTCCCTCCCCGTCATCACAGGTAACAGCAGAGTCCGCTCTGGGCTCTGGCCAGTGCTGATGTGAAAAGCAAGGGGAATGAACGATGACCAGAGTGCAGGCGGTAGTTTCCTTTCCTCTGGTTTATCCAGCTCCCCCCCAAGCCCCGAAATGCGTAGCAAAATGGGAAGTTTGCTGATGCAGATACGGATACGTGCACACACCCCCAGACAGAAGTGTCTGTTTGCACATGAATAGGTATGTGTGATTTTTTTTTTTTTTTTTACGCGAATGCCTACGTGTCCACTTGATTCCCTGTCCTGAGGACAGCCTTGCTTTGTGTCGAGAGGGAAATTCCAAACACGTTGCACACCTCTACTCCAGAGTTCAATTTCTTTTACATAGACGACCTCGCTTCAGATGTGTTACCTTTACTGATAGGATCTTTTCTTGTAGCACTATACCTTGTGGGAATATTTTTTGATGTAAACCTAATTTGAGAAGCTTATTAAAAATAGAAACTTTTTTTGAAGCACTCACATTGAGGAGTACAGGTAATGTTTTAAAAAATTGCACAAAAGAAAAATGAATGTTGGAATGATTCATTCAGTGTTTGAAAAAGAGACGGCTCTGTTTGAACAGTGAGTTTCATACCTTGTTTGTAAAAAAAAAAAGTTTTTAAATACAAAAGCAGAGAAAGGTTGAAAGTTACATGTTTTTTGTATATAGAAAATGTCATGTCTAGATGATCTGATTTGTATTGGCTTTGGCCAGGAAGAATTATTACTTAAAAGGCTCTTAAAGAACAACTGTGCTTAATTTTCTGTTCGTATTACATGGGTCCCATTTCTGGGGAATGGAGTCATGCTTCACACTGTTTATTCCTGTGCTGAAAACATACCTTGGAGCAGCAATTCTCGAGTGCAGCTACCGGGCACTTCAAAGGGTGGCTACTGTGCAAAACTAGAGCCTCGCACTCCGGCTGCATTTTGGCTTTAAGTCGCTCCTGCCTGCGCCCGGGGGGGCCCTGGCGCCCACGGGGCAAGGCCGGTTTTGAGGGAGACCTCGGCCATGCCCTTCGCAGGCAGGGCCAGGCCGGCCCCGGTGTCGGGGCCCCGCCGGGGCCGGGGCCGGCAGCGCCGCAGCAGCTCTCGGGCTGGCGAGCCGCTGCCGGCTGAGCGCGACCCGCTTAGTTCCCGCCCGAAGCCTTTCGGTCCCTTTTTTTCCTCTCTCTGGGATGTTGTTCCATGTTTTTTCGGCACTTCCTGTTCCAGATGAAACCCAAAGAGTGTAACCCTGAGCGAGCAGTGCTTATAACAAGGGATCCTAGCCCGGCGCCAGCAGCAGTGACGCCCGAGGCGGCCCGGCCTTCCCGCCCCCGTCGCTGCCCCCTCTGCCCCACCTCTGCTGTCGGAGCCGCCGGGGAGCAGTTAGTCATGCAGAGCCCGTTTCCAGCCGTGGTCTTGCCCAACGGTGAGACCGGTGTTTTTCAGGAGCCAACAGGAGGGGATCCCGAAGCAGTTTCTGAGGAGAGGGTCCTTTTCTTGTCCAAAGATGGAGCTGGGCAGCTGGGAGCCGGCGTCGGGGCGCAGCAGGTGAAGTCTCAGGCTGCTCCCGTCCCCTCCCCGGAGGTCACCCAAGCTTTGGCTCCCGCGGGCACACGGGGCAGAAATACTCGCCCTGTCCAGGTGACCCCCGGGCGCTCAGAAAACCGGCCCCAGTTGCGTTACAATGAAGTGCATTCAGCCAACAGGTAGTAGTTACACAATAACAGTCTCTAAGGTCTCTGTAGTTTTTTTCCTGTCGTTAGCTGAAAGGACTCAAGTCTTCCACTGAGGATTTTATGGAGGCTTCATCCAAGGTTGGTTGTTTTGTCCGTTTCTGTTTGGAGCGGTCAAAGCTCCTGTGCCCTTTCCCTCGACCCCGCAGTAGGCGTGCATTGGAAGTGGTGTTTGCAGCGAGCGCCGAGTCACTCGTTGAAGCTGTCGTGGCTGTGCTACGGGATTGCTGACGAGCAGGAACTTCAGGGCCCAGACCCTCGGCCGGCGCGGAGCCGGTGTGGGACCGCCGGCTCCCCACGCGGCACCGCTCTGCCCCTTCACACCGGCCGGGGGATCCCGCCCTGGCGTTTGCTTTAAAAAGCCAGGACCCACGTACTCTCCCTCTGAACACGCTCTGCAGAACTCCCGCCCCAGGCACTCGGGGTTGGATGGGTGTAGCTGAGGGCAAAATCGGGCCAGGGCGGCTGCGGGTGGCTCAGTCTGTGTCTTCGGCCCGGCCATCGGGCTGGCCTCTTTGCGAAGTTACTAATCTGATAAGGCGTAGATACGACTCTTCACGACAGTCAGCTGATGTTGAAACTCACTAATGTATGTATTTGCTCTTTTTTTTTTTTTTTTTTTGGTTGGAATAATATATTAACTTTGTTGAACACTGTTCTTTTCACAGTGTTACAAAAGGGGGAGGGGGGGAGATTTCCCAACCTTTTTCAGTTCGGGTGAGCTACTGAAAATCATTTTGTACTAGCTATGTCACCGCTCCCGGCAGCCGCCGGCGGCGCTTGGCCGTGCCGGGGTGAGGTTTAGCCGTTCTACAGCAGGTAGTTTTTAAGATCTTTTTTTTGGTTTGTTTTTTGTTTTGGTTTTTTTTTTTTAAATCGTCTGGTCTTACTAATGAGGGTTGTTGCAAATCACACTTCCAGTGTAGTTCCTAGTGTAGGCCCAGTAAAAGGGATATCGCAGCTTTGTGTTGGGGAGAAATCGAGCTGACATGGCCAGTACAAAGGAGAAATAGGGAGGGAATAACGTTTTGCACCTTATTGAAAAGAGGAGAAGATTTTAAGTGCATACAGACATAGTTAAGAGCTTTTATTGTGACAGGAGAACTTTTTTCCATATGCGTGCATACTCTCTGTAATTCCAGTGTAAAATATTGTACTTGCACTAGCTTTTTTAAAACAAATATTAAAAAAAATGGAAGAATTCATATTCTATTTTCTAATGGTGGTGTGTCTATTTGTAGGATACACTCGCGTCTGTTTATTGAATTTTATGGTCCCTTTCTTTGATGGTGCTTGCAGGTTTTCTAGGTAGAAATTATTTCATTATTATAATAAAACAATGTTTGATTCAAAATTTGAACAAAATTGTTTTAAAGAAATTGTCTGTATACCAGTACAAGTTTATTGTTTCAGTATACTCGTACTAATAAAATAACAGTGCCAATTGCAAATGCGTTTTGTCTTTATGAGTTATGACTGAACAGGAGAGAGCTTTCCTAGGGAAGTAATTTGCCCAATTTAATCTCCCCCCCACCCCAGCAACGCATTTGAGAGCGTTTGCTTTTATTCGCGGTGATGCAGAAACACGCACATACCCATCCATGGCCATAAAACCCTCTCCAGACCACCGGAGTGAAGCTCTTTATTGCGTAACAAAAACTTCCCATTTACAACTTTTGAACGCTTTCAGCGAGCGCGCCGGAGGCCGGAGGCGTTGCGCGCAGGCGGTTGCTACAGATGGGGGGGAGCAGCGCTCGCCACCGCCCTCTCGGCAGGGCCCAGGGGGGCGGGAAAACACTGAACGCTCATCAGCCCTTTTTGGCCGATTGATTACGCAGAAGCGCTTCATAGTTATCGCAGGCAACAGCAAGGAGCTTTGGACTCTGAACTATTTATTTATGTATGAAAACTTCAGCCAGAACATTGTCTCAAGTAAATGCTGGGGAGGGCTCGCTTAAACATCCGAATGACGGCAAGCGAAGCGAAGGCTGCGGGGGGTGGTCCTTGCGGTGTTCAGAGGCACAGAGCTGTGCCAGCATCTACCCAAATGGCCCGGGCAGCCCCCAGCTGCAGGGAAGGGCCCTGCCCTCTCCTGCCTGCCGGCTCTGGCCGCTGCAGAAGGCCAACTACTGTGCTTGGGCCTTGGCTTTTTTTGATGATGGTTTTTTTTTTTCCCCCTTCTCTCTTCTACACAAGCAAGGCCAAACCTGGCACTGGTTGCAAAAACCCTCCTGGCTCCAGCAAAGAACTTTTGGTGTAACACTGATATTAGCAACTAAAATGCAACGTCCCCCGGGTGGAGGGGTGGGAGGCACTGTCCGTACACTGGCAGAGAGCTGCAGCAGCAACTCTGTTCAAGATGGTGGAGCTTGATCAAGGGTTATAAACTAGGGAGTGCTTGGTTCAGAAAAGGCTTCAAACTTTCATCGTGTCCGTGACTGAGAAACACCAGCCTCTGTCCCAACATGGTGGGGCTTGGATAATTGCTGCTATGTTTCTTGCTCACCCCATCCTTTCTGTCTCCCGCTATTGACTAGCTGAAAGGAAGATACAGGCACAGTTTGTATGGGAAAAGCTCCTCCAAGTGTAAGCAGAGGCTCCTCCTGCCCCTGCTTACAGCCCTTCATACTTACAGGCTGGCCCCATCCGACACTCAACCCCCCCACGCCCTAAGGTGAGGAGCAAGCTGCACGGAAAAGCACAGCCAAAGCCCCTGCGCCATGGCCGATGGGGGCGAGCCGGCTGTGCCAATGAGCGGAGGGCGGGAGGTGCGTGCACATGTTTCTTTCAGAGAAAGGAGACCTGCGTGGCTGCCTTTGCAGTTGGCAGAATGCTGACTCAAGGCCCACTCCTCTAACAAACTGGCCTCACGCCTGCGAGGAGGTCTACGCGTGTGGTCACCACACAGTCAACCCGGGTGTCAGCAAGGCTGCTGCCATGCCAAGACCCTCCTCCCCAGGGAGGGCTCAGGGAAAAGCCAGGCTGCGTGGGCAGGAGGGCCAGCCAGCCCACCCTGCGAAACGCGCTGCCGCAAGGCGACTCCAGGATGTGATGGGGAGCGGCAGGGGCGATTTAGGTGTCCTTACGTTTCAAGGAGCCAGACATAGCCACGCTCAGCAGGGACTGTTTTAATGATGTAACGTTGCCCTTTTCAGCTTGTAGGTCTTTGGTATGTTACACTAAAACACTGCAGAGCCCAGGGGCCGAACCTCAGCATCACTCATGGATGCTCAGCTTAGCAATCGCCTGGCTGGGGGAAGCAGGCATGACCTTGGCCTGCAGCACAGGTGATCACGCTCACAGCGTTCCTCTAGACAGGATGGGGTTGGGGTGGTGGAGTTAAAGAAGGCCCAGTTATGCAGAATTGTCTGACACTAAGTTTTCACAAATTTCATTTTCCATGGAAGGACAGCAAGTAACAGAGAACCCGGTAAATGTGCAGGTGAGGTAGATCCACAAATGGCACCTGGCGTCCGTCAGTGGTTGTGGTCTCTGCTTGGACTGTCCTGCCAGGCACAGCGTGCCCTCAGCTCCCTCTCTGCCTCGGCTCCTTGTGAGCATGGCAGCAGGCTTGAGCAGGGCACAGGACCTGGGGCTAAGTGAAGGTACAGGCAACTACTGCAGCACAGGGCTGGGTGTTAAAGGAGAGCTCAAGCGCCTTTTTTCCATTTTCCAGCCTGAGAGCTGGACCTGTATGGTGTCAATGGTGAGCACTGACATAGACGAGGGTTATCCCTGAACAAAACTTGCGTATAACTTTGGGTGAGATGCAGACATGCCACCAGTTCAGCCTTCCTGCAGGTGGTTTCTCTCTCCCACTCACTCTGGAGAGAGAAGGAGAAAATAAAATAGAAAGAAAACATGCTGCGTATCATAACGATGGTAGGAACTGCTATTTAGAAACGAAATACCCTAAGTCCAAGCTTCATCAGTAACTATTCCTACTGCCAATGTCACTCACAGCCTGGAGAATTTGAGGGACAACTTAAGATCAGCCTATCTCCATCCGTTCCTATTAGTCACTGGTCAGTCAGAGGTATGTGCGAAAGGGGACGGAGAGCAGGTGTAAGAGTGGCCCCAGGCCAGGCTGGCTGCGTAAGCATGCAGCCTGCCTGGGAAGGAGGCTCCATGCTGGCCAGCCCTGTGGAGAGGCAGCCCCTCCTTGCCCCCAGCACCTGCCCTTTGGAAAAGAAACTGTTCCGAACACGTCATGAAGCTGCTCTGTTCAGTGTGCGTATGATCTTTGTAAAAAATGTTTACAAATATATATATGTATATGTATTTCTTAAATTCCATTTAGAAATGTGGCTAAAAAAAGTAGAAAAGCACTAGCGAGAGTAGGGGTGAGACCAGCAGACTGCTGCACTTCCCACGTATGAAGGCACGAGTGTGGAGATGCACCTGTGGTCAGGCCTGCGCCGTGACGGTCTAACCCCACTCCGGAGGGAGGCGTTCATTTGCCTTTGTACCCCTGCGCTTCACACCACGTGAATAAAGGAATGGTGACCTCCTACAGCCGTACTGATGCAGAGTAGCAATACTGCTTGTACTCTGGGCTTAGCGCAGGTAAGAGCAGTGTGTGGCCCACAGTAGGGTTTGTAGTAAAGAAGCAGCCTGGCATCTTCTTAACGTGATACTTTCAGGCTAGAGGGAACAGAGATCAGGTCCTTTATTCACAGGGTATGCTCCTCCCCTGCGTTCAGGTTCCTTCACGGTACGTGGGCAGGACAAATGCTCCTTAAAGCCAGCACAAGCATAACCTGTGCTCACATTAAGGCCCTTACCTCCAAAGCAGAAGAAGGGGTCATACCACAAGTAAGAATTATGTCCTACATGTTAAATGGAAGACATTTAAGATACCAGGCTATTTAGCAGATATTCTGTGCTTTTTCTAATGTGCACAACACACTTCAAAATCACCAGGGATCAGCTTGTGGCCTAGATTTGCTCCTCAGCATGGTCAATTGTACCAATCCTTGTGCATGGCTTTTTAAGCAGTCCAGCATCTGAATTTAATTCTAGAGTTTCTCTTTGCTATTCCTCTTCCTACAGATCACTTTTTTGCTTTTCAAAGGAAGCTTGCCTCTTTCCACAGATACCTACAGGAGGGGAAAGTAAGACTCAGTAAGTACTGTAAGTAACATCAGCTGTATTACGATCTCAGCACCACTTTAAAGTAAGTGGCCGAGCATTATTAATTCATCGGTGCTCACTTTTACATCGTTTATCATAACGAGCTACTGTGGTATTCATGTGGATGCAATGTGTATTTCCAAAGAAATTTCATTGTGATTTATCAATGAATTAGCGGGCCATTACACTTTATTAAAGTGTTACCCAGAGTCTTAAACATTCATTACTGCCTTTAGAGCAAATGCTTTAACTCCATCTCAGCCTACCAGTGCCTTGCCATTGGGCTATTCTGCCAGAAGCTCTCTTTTGCTTTTCATGGTGACAAGGCCTGCAAAGGAGTGGTACCAAATAACCAGAAGTGAATTTGATCCCTCCAGCCTCATTCAGGTGGCCACAGACAATGCACAGCACAGCATTTTTACATCTTTGCTAAATGGTTATCAACAGGCAAGGGAAGAGGGAGGGCTGCAGAGAAACCCCCCGTGGTGGGGTTACTGTTGCTGAGTTTTCAATGTCTTAAAAATCTGTTCACAGAGAGCAGGTGAAAGCAGGAACGCAGCCAATTCAATAACTGCAGACACGAAAAAGCAAGCAAGCTCTGAGACGTCTTCTGAACGATCTCGACAGATGGGGGCAAGGAGGACAGCATGGGTTTGCTACATTCAGTGCCAGCTTCTTTCAAGAGGCAAGTCCATTGAATAGGGAGATTTAAGTAACGGCAGTACCAGCCCTGCGAACTGAGAGTGAAAAAGATCTGGCATTTTTATCATCGCAGCAAGAAATCACCAGTAGCCAGGCCTCAGCCACCATCCACCTCCGACACTCTGCAGGCTGGCAGCTGTGCCACAAACATCCATTATTTCGCCAGAACAAAGATGAAAAGAATTTGATTTTTGATTTCTCCATGCAATTCCTTGCATCTTTTTCTCTCCCAGCCTACAATTTCTGGAGGGTGCCCTGAGAGAGGCGGTGCTTGCGGACAGGCCAGTCTTAAAAAAGGGAATGTGTGTATGTGTGCAGGCATTAACAGCCATGTTTGTACAAGCTAATTCCTTGTTAATTGAGGTTTCAGCAGCTATTTACCAGAGGGGGGAAAAAACAGGAAAAGAAATGTTGATTAAAAGATAAAATAGGCACAACAATAAAAGATGACGCTATTGCATTTTGAACCAATGGCACTGTGTTAATAACACAACCTTCCCCTTCCACATCCCAGCCATAGCCCCTCCAATGGCTATGACCCTGCCATTCTGAGAGAGGGGAGAGTTTGCCACTAACACAACATGGAAGAGCAAGCAAAACAAAACAGCAGCCCTTCCTGCTCCTCTCCCGCACCCCTCTGTCTCCAGACCCCTGTCCTGGGCTAAGAGAAGACCTGGCTGTGCTGCTGGGTGACCCGGATAAATGTTGTTCTCCTGCTCAGTTCCTTGAGTTTCGCAGCTCCCACGTAGGTGCAGGTGGAGCGCAGCCCCCCAAGGATATCCAGGATGGTGAGTTCCACGTCCCCTCTGTAAGGTACCTCCACAGTTCTGCCCTCTGAAGCCCTGGAGAAGAGATAGGTTACTGCATTTATGTCTAGATGCAAAACATAGTAGTGTGTTTACTGGAGCGATGTGGAGCTTAATACTCTGCATGCTGTGGTTTACAAACGTTCCCCAGCTTTACTGCTTGCTTCCCTGTTGCTGCTTGGTGCTCTCAAGCACTGAAATGCCTCAACTCCGGTCATCACCATTACTGGGACCTAGAAGCAGACAAATCTTGTAGATGGCCCAATATTCCATGAATGTATTTACAGATCTGCCCCTTCCTCCCCTCCACCATCTGCCTACAAGCAAGTGAAGCTTCCAAGTTTACTGAAAGGTAAATTTGACCTTCAGAGCTGCAAGCTTCAAAGTATAAGGAATGGCCAGGCTCAGGCAATTTACAGAAATGTTGGAGCTGGTTCTGAGCAGGCACCACTCAGCACAGCTCGACAGAGGCTTCATAGCCCTTGGGCTCTGTCCCGTGTTACTGACCTGATGCACACTGAAAAGCACCGGCTGCCTCTTACCAGCCTGATTCTCCAGAGCCCACAGAGGTGGAATGGGAAACCTGTTACAGAAACCCACTGCAGAGCTGTCCCCTGAAGCTAAAAGGTGAGCTAGCACAGTTCAGAGCCAAGCAAAAAGGCTATAAAAAATAGCAGTGCTGTGAATACTGTCAAGTATGGGCACATGCCAGCACAGACTGGACTGTTCCCAAAAGTGCATCTGAAGAGTTACACGATGGAAGAATCCAAGTAAGTAACTTTCACTCCTTCCCGCTCAGCTTTCTCCAGCCTCATGCTCAGCAATTCCTCCTGCAATGGAGTTCCCCAATCACCAGCTGATCTCACTAGGCTTTAGAGCAAGCTTGTTCTGCACGGCATGCTAGCTCCTTTGGAGAGGTAGACCTTGGGAAGGTGGGTCTAAGAAAAATGCGGAGGGGAGAGGGAATTGCTTTCCCCTACAACATGGAAGCAGAAATCACGGCAGGGATCTGTCATTGTTGTAAATGTGTTTTTATTTACTTCTTCCTTAAACAAGTTGTCTAGGGGATAGTGCAAGAATGAAAGGGCATGCCTATTTGGAGGCCCCATTTGCAAATCATTAACAACAACGGCTGTGTTGGAGGTACTTCAAGTGTAAGCCTGCCTATATTTCATTCTGTTAGTTTAAATGTGAGGTCAAAGCCCTAGGGAGACAATAAAGCAGAAGTGTTAATGTGCCATGTGTATAAGGAACCACGATTAATCTCCCTACCTCTGGTGAGTAATTGACTCTTCCTGAAACTCTTAAATAAACACTGTAATAAGCAGCCAATGGAAAATGTATGTACCATGTATGCTCCTCTTGTATCATCTCTTAAACTGGTGGGATGTCCTGTTGATCAAGGAGTGACCTATAGATACCGTACTGCAGGAAGCATGCTGGAAGAGAGGTGTGAGATTAGCTCCACAGAAAATCCCGTTTTATGTCCATCCTTGAAAAAAGAGTGTCAAAAAGGGCTGAAAACTCTCCATGCTCCCACCCTACATGCTGGGAATAACAGATGTTCCAGAAGGAAAAGGAGGAGTATAAGATGGAAGCAGGACAAAAATCTAGAGCTGTGGATTAAGCAACTGCAAGCACAGCAAAAGGGTCAGAGCTCAGCTAATGTTGTTATGGCTGTGGAGCAAGCGCCAAGACAGTGAAGCTGTTTGGTGTGTTATCTTACTCCCCAAATGGGGACATGCCCACACTGCTGCATGTGAACACTGTTCAGCCCCCCATTTTGAATGTAAATGAAGCCCTACAGAGACTGAATTCATGACCTTACTGGTACCTTCAACAGTGGTGTTAATCGTATGATCTTAATCATACGCTTTTATGCTAAAGCACAGTAACTTGAATGGCTGTTATGTTCTTGGCTGGTTGTTTTGAAGGGACAAGTACTAAAATTTGTATCAAGTATTCAGATTGTCCATAGGGGTGAGGGGTGGAGTTTGTAACAGGTATATATTCAAACTATTGGGGTTTTCTTGGTTATGTATTTTGCTGAAACAAAGCACGAAGTTTGTAATAAGCACGTGCTCAGATTGTTATAATACTAACCTCTGTAGTCTTGTCCACAGGGATGAGGGGGTGAAGTCTGTGATGAGTACATATTCAGGCTGTGTTAATGTTAACACCCAATTAAGTCCTCAGGGAGAAAGGGTAGAGTTTGTAACAGATAACATGTCGCCCAGACCATGCTGATGAGTCTTGTCATCTGGTTCCCACAGGAGAGTGGGTGGAATTTTGCTGCACTCTTAACTGCTGTAGTCTGGTCCAGGGGTGCGGCATGTGATGGGTATATCACCAAACTGTGATGTTAACCCCTGTAATGTGGTGCCCAGGATGGAGAAGTGACATTTTAGTAACTGTACTGTTACAGTATTAATCCCTAACTGTTTGGTCCAAAGGGAAGAAGAGTGGAGTTTATAACTGATACACATTAAGATTGTGATGATGTTGGAAGAGTTCATAATGTATTAACATTCAAAGAGTTCTTCGATATGTGCTTTTGCAGAGGTGAGGAGTGCCACACAGGCTGTAAATTGCTGGGGTGACTGCATTCTTGTGTGAGTGCCAAATTAGCTCATGCATGAGCACTAAGTAAATTCATGCATGAGTGTCCAATTAATTTATGCATGATGTCCAAATAATTTTTGCAGAAGCATGCAATTAGTTCATGCATGAGTGCCCAAATAATTTATGCCCAAGCACCCGGTTAGTACATGCATGAATGCCCAATTTGTTAATGCAAGAGCACCCTGTTAATTTACATATAAGCACCTAATTGTTACAAATATGGGTGCTGTGTTGGGCGTATATGGTAGAGTTTGGGTAGCAAGGGCTGCTGGTGTGACCTGTATGGGTGAAGGCCATGATCTGCTTCATGCTGGTCACAGAGACGGTTCCATCTGGCTCTGAAAATGGTGTGAGCCACCAAAACTTCAGCCAGTCAGTGGAGCAGATGACACCTCTGCTCAAGCATATTTAAGAACCAGTGGCAACCACTGGAAGAGGAGACACACCTGGACATGCCTGCAGAGACATGCAGCTGGAGCTGCACTCTCAAAAGGAGGTGCTCCATGCCAAAGGTGTGCACTCCCAAAGGGATTGGTAGTCCCTGGGTGACCCATGCTAGAGCAGGGACAGCTGCGAAGGGACTGTGGCTGTGAGCGACACACGATGGAGCAGGCAGAGTAAGAAGAAGGAGTGGCAGAGAGAAGCCATTACACACATGACCACAACGTCCTGTGCGACCCCCTTCCTCACTGAAGGAATTGGGACAGAGTGGGACCTGTGGTGAAAGTAAGGGGAGCTGAGAGATGGAAGGGCAAAGACAAGTGTCTGGCTTAAATGGAGTCTGGAAAAGGTGGGAGGAAAGGTGTTTACTTACGTAGTTGTTTAATTACCCAACAATGATTAGAAGTTTGTTACTTGGCAATAAATGAAACTAAGTAAAAAAATCCCCAAGTTGAGACTGTTTTGCCAGCAACAAACACCTGCGCACAGGCCTTGCACGTATTACAAGGGGTGTCACAAAAGCTGGTGCACTTGGCAGAGGGCTGTATAAGCAAGTCAGCAGGAACCACTGAGGGATTTGCAGCTCTGACATCTCTCCTGGAGTTATGACCTGAAACTAACCCTTTCTCAGAAAAGAAAGGTGAAGATGGAGCAACTGGGACTCCCAACAGCTGGGAAAGGTGTGTTCAGATGATTTCAGCAGAGAGTCTATGTCTCTCAATAGCCACTGGATGCTGAATAGAAAGGAAGAACTATTTGCTTTAGGCTTTTTGCACAGGGTCCAACCTGTGGTGCACCCCGTAACTCCTGGCCAGCTCAAGCCTGCTGCGGTCATGGACGGATGCACTCGGTGGGTGGGAATCCTGGCAGGGTGGATGAGGTGGAGCACATGTGATGGTGCTCTGTCAGCCCAGAAAAACGTGGGTTGGGATAAGGGGGTCACGCTGCCCCAGCATGAGGCACCCTTATGAGTGGAGTATTTAAGAAATGGCAGGAATTTGGGACAGGTCTCCCAAGCTATCATTTGGGATACAGAAAAAGACACTAAGTAGCAGCCAGCTGCGGGTGCTATTCTGTCTCTGCAGCCCAAACTCCACCCCACAGTTAGTATAAAGTGCCAAAGCCCAGTAGCAGCTGTGAATTGCTGAGTGACCACAGCAGAACTGTGGCATTCACACAAAACCTGAGAAATCTCAAAAGGGTTAACAAAAGCAATTGGCTTTAACTGATCAATACTGCAGTCTCCGTTCCTGCTTGCCTTATTTCTTTTCTCCCATTAAAAAACCTTTAATAATTGACTTTCAGAAATTCCCATGCTCTGATCCATGTTCTTTGTGGAAGGAGGTAAAAATCTAAAAATAAACCGATATATAAATGACATAAAAGTAATGAAACCGGGTACACAGATTTCATATAAAATTAAATGGGATCAACTTGACAAATTCATTACAAAAACAATTACTCTCATGACTTTATTCCCTGCTACAGCCATCCCACCTTACGTGTCAATTTTAATTTAACTCTCTGCTGTAGGCTCAGGTTCTTCAGCCAAAATGTGTAATTTTGAGAAGACAAAGTTAAATGCCAAGACAAAACAGCTTTTAAAGACAAAACAGCTTAATGGGGTCACTGATACAGACTTACAGCTGGGCTTTTTAAATGCTTTATATAAAGAAGCCCCACTGACTTGACCTGTTTGGGGTATCCAGCATCTAAAATGCTGGCTTGGAACCCTTTTGGTTCAAGTTTGCCATAAGCTGAACTAGTAGGTGACTAAACTTCCTGTAACTTTTCTTATAAGCGTAATTCAGAGCAAAGCCTTGCCCTGTTTCCTGTCATCCCTTCAATGCCCAGTACATTTACAGTGCTGGGTAACTAACACTTGCTATTTTTAAACCACAGTGACACAGTGACACTCATGCTGGGACAGGCAAGACCAAGACCAAAGCTGGTATGGGTAGCCAGCTCTGCATTGTGGCTGCAACATGAACAAGATGAGAATCGTCTCCTTCACAGTTAACAGCCGAGGCTTACAAATTCAGTGTTTGGAGCTGTTGTAGCTAGCAGTAGACTGGGGGACTCCTGCTATGGCACAAAAAGGCAGTATCTCAACAGGGACTAAAAATTTTGGATTGTGCTTCTGCTCCCTTGTTGCTGAGAGGTTTCAGAACTTGATGCCCTGGGGACTCTAACATCAGGATGCAAATAAAAATACAGCTACGAGTCAAGCAAAATTTGTGTAGTATTGCCCATAAGGAATTGAAAGGGTCTATCTAGACTGAGACAAATACAGTGCCTTTCTGTACATCCTTTACTCTTACAAGACAAAATACTTGCACTTTATCTCTTTTTTAAGGGGGACCAGTGTCAATTAATTCTCCTGCTGGCGATAAGTTTTGTTGCCAGATCACACACACACCTAACTAGGTGGAGCAGAATTTAACAGCTGCCTTAGTCCTGTGGCCCACTGGTACAGCAAGCTTTCTGAAACTTTTCCTGCAGCTTTCACCAGCTCTGTCGTGGCCAGGCCCTAAATGACTATGTTGCACTGAGATCCATGCAGCATGCTTGGGCTGCTCTGTGATCTCTCAGGGAGCTGCCAGTTAACTACATGCCTGACCAGCATCAGGCCTTTCCCATACTCCAGCTGACACAAGGTAGCAAAGGACAGTGAGTTCTTGTAATTCAGATAAAAGAGTGCCAGCACCTCTGTGTAGCTGGCAACTGCCACTTTTAAATCATGAGATAATTACTAGTGCTGTCCACCCAGACCATTCTTTCAGAGGCTTTGATGACAAGCAGATTTGCTGAGGGACAAAAAAAGCCCCCAAACTGTATGGTGCTTCTGGGAACTGGCATATGAAAGCAGAGTGAATCAAAGCTCAGAGGTATGCAGCACATGTTTCTGGTGCATCATTTCAGCTTGTCTCAGATGCAGAGGGACACTTGTGCAGCTCTTTCTTCTGCAAATAAACAGTTGTGCTTTGAAAGCAAATGCATACTGAACCTGCAGTGCCAAAAGAGCCTTGAAGGTCAACCAGGTGGAAAGCCAGTCATGTGCATTGCTCCCCTAAGCGATCCGCTGGCTGTCCTCAGTGTAGCCAGGTATACTGCAGATAGCAGTGCTTTTAACTGGTACAGATGCAGACCCATATGACATCAAGAAAAAAATCCCCTGCACATTCGTCACTAGCTTCTGATCTGAGCCCCAGAAAGACATACATAGGCTCAGGTAAAGTAGGAGGAGTACATTCCACTCAAGACAGACATGTATGCCCTCCTCAGGCAGAAGGTAAAGGTATTGCTGTCCCCTTCTCATCCTATTAGATGCAGAAAAATCCTGGCTTTAGGAGTCTGCCAGGATGTACATGTTCTTCTCAAACTACAGTATTCACTGTATATTTTTGCTTTTTAAGAAATATCTTTTTTTTTTTTCCCCTGCAAAAACAAATGCCCTTGGAACTTGCCAAAACTCATCACAAGCTTTTTTTCCCTTGAAAAACTCTTTACTCTCATCTCTCATCCCTATGTCCAACTGATTTTCTTCTCTTCAGAAGTCTTCCTCAGAAAGTAGTACTGAACCTACTGAAAGTAGTAGGCACAATCAGGTAAGTGCAGCAACCACAAGCTCTATTTCCCCATTTTTACATAGGCTTCTTTTTTAATGAGCTTGGTTTTTCTACCAGACCAGGAAAGCTAATGACTTTGTCTCCAGGTCTGTCTCACACAATGTCTACCATTAGCTTTCCTTAGTCTCCATTATTATTGTAGTGTAGGAGCTCACAATAATTTAGTATCTTCATCAATGACATAGACAGTGGGATTGAGTACAGCCTCAGCAAGTTTGCAGATGACACCAAGCTGAGTGGTGCAGTTGATATGCCTGAGGGATGGGATGCCATCCAGAGGAGCCTGGACCAGCTTTAGGAATGGGCCCATGTGAACCTTGTGAGGTTCAATAAGGCCAAGTGCAGGGTCCTGCACCTGGGCTGGGGCAAGCCCTGGTATCAGTACAGGCTGGGGTATGAAGGGATGGAGAGCAGCCCTGCCAAGAAGGACTTGGGGGTACTGGTGTATGAAAAGCTGGACATGAGCCGACAATGTGTGCTTGCAGCCCAGAAGGCCAGCTGTATCCTGGGCCACATCAAAAACAGCATGGCCAGCAGGTCAAGGGAGATGATTCTGCCCCTCTGCTCTGCTCTGGTGAGAACCCACCTGGAGTCCTGCATCCAGCTCTGGAGCCCTCAGCACAGGCAAGACATAGACATGTTGGAGCGGGTCCAGAGGAGGGCCACAAAAATGCTCAGAGGGATGGAACACCTCTCCTATGAAGAAAGGCTGAGAGAGTTGGGGTTGTTCAGCCTAGAGAAGAGAAGGCTCCCGGGAGACCTTATTGCAGCCTTTCAGTACTTAAAGGGGGCTTATAAGAAAGATGGGGACAGACTTTTTAGCAGGGCCTGTTGCAACAGGACAAGGAGTAACAGTTTTAAACTAAAAACGGGTACATTTAGAATAGATCTAAGGAAGAAATTTTTCACAATGAGGGTGGTGAAACACCAGCACAGGTTGCCCAGTGAGGTGGCAGATGCCCCATCCCCAGAAACATTCAAGGTCAGGCTGGACGGGGCTCTGAGTAACCTGATCTAGTTGAGGATGTTCCTGCTCATTGCAAGGGGGCTGGACTAGATGACCGGATGACCTTTAAAGGTCTCTTCCAACCCAATCCATTCTGTGATTCTACGATTCCATGATTTAGGCCAAAGGAGACAGGTGTAAATGCTCTGAAGTAGGCTGTGTCTTACCACTTTGTAAAGTTCTAGGTGAACTAGTGCACATTTTTATGGTGCATTTTAACTCTTTAGAAGTGTCAAAGAAAATCACCACAACAGCCAATGTCAGCATGAAGGACAGGAGGTGGGATCAAAGATGTTTTCTACCTAGTGTTCTGGCTGGGGTTGTCATCATCCTATCAGCATGTCTCTGTGTCAAAGTGTGAATTCCACTTTGTTTTGTGGACCGCATTCTGCTTTACGTTCTGTACTGTCACCTACACAGTGCTGCAGCTCTTATCCATGGTACCAGCTGGACACGTTGGGAAAAACCCACATACTGGAGTAGTTGCAGCAGACAAGGCCAACAAACCCCATGAATCCTGAATGTCTGGAACAGTAGGTAAGGTCACTGGCTCTGAGACTCTTACAAACAGCAGTTTACCAGATGGGACCACTGCCTGAATATACCCCAGCAGAAGAGAAGAATCAAAAGAAACCCCTCAATAAACCAGTGTATACTGTAAGACAGGTAACATTCTCTAACGAAGTATGCAAGAACCATGTTTTTTAAGGGCAGTGACTATACCCACCACTCATAAGAGAAAAGACACAGAGGTTTTTTGGAGTCATCTGCTTTTTCAAAAAGTCAAAATTCTCATGACTTTTCAGAGTAAAATAGCAATGGAAAAGAGATTCCATTGCAAAGCCTGCCTTCCTTTCCTCTCCCCTGAGGATTTTAGCTCAAAACCCAAGCTCCCGCATGTTGCATGATTTGGAGCTACTCTGGTACTGTGTTACACAAAAAGGGATGGAAAATCTGTACAGCAGGATTCTGCTGCCTATGAAGACCGCCCCGCAAATGCAGGAGGGAGTCCTGGGACTACCAGCTGTGACTGAGAGTGCTTTGGAGGTCCTGGGCCCTCATCAGTTACAGCTGTAACTCAACTCAATGCTGGGAAAACCCCAGCTGAGCTTCACCCATTCTCCAGGCACACACATTTTGCAAACAGAAGGGAGCATGTGAGCCAGCTGGGAACCCATACACCAACAAGACACCCAACCTGGACAAGCAGAGGGCCAGAAACTGCAGCCTGGTATGCCACGTTCCAGCATTTAATTCATACACATCCTCAGAGACCCGTAAGTCAGAACGGCACTGAATGACTTCCCAGACCACGCATCTAGTGCTGCAGTGACAGCACACTGCACTGGCTGCAACCGAGTGAATCACGTTTGCTCTCAGCTAGCCACCCCCAGCTCCTTCTCCCTGTCTCCCCGTTGATGTCATCCCTCCCTCAGATCTGCTGCCGTAAGTGTTGGTAACAGCTTCCTAAATGGAAATAGAGGCATGGGCCTGTTTCCAACAGATGCCTTTTGCACAATTCCACTCCAGAAGTCACTGGCTGGCTCACTGCAACTGCTCCTGTGTGGAATTCATACCTGTATTCAGCAACCCCTCCTGCATGCTTCTTCATGGCTGTATCAGAGCTCATTCCATAGAAGAGTTTCACCTTCTTGCCATTCTTTTCCATAATCTCTCCAGCACACTGGTCATGGCCTGCAAACATTCCTCCGAGCATGACAAAATCGGCACCAGCTCCTGTGATCAGCAAAGTGACACGTAAGAAAGCAGGGAAGGCAGATAAGGGTGAAAGACAAAGCAAGAACATAGTGGCCTCCAAAAACAATAGCCAGCCCTAAATAGTTTGGTACAGAGTCCCCTCCTGTAATAGACATAGCAAACTTGGAAGAAATGCTTTACTGAAGAACTGACACATGCTGAATTGTATTTCTTTGGCATTTTAAATGGAAAGAAATCTTTTCTGTTGTGATGACAAAGATATAGATTATTCTACTCCACCCCACACTCTTTATTTTCAAATTCAGTTTTAGCCCTTTACTTCATAATAGTATCTGAGCACAGTTCCTTATTAACTACTGTTGTGACTGCAGTACTCAAAAGCCTTAATCACAGGGCTGGGACCTGTTGAGCTCAATGATGTACAGAGGAGAGGGCAGCTCCTGCTTCAAGACCTTTCTAGGCTACAAGCTGTGAGTGGGAATGTACCCTGAAGGAAGGCATAGTCATGAATGCAATGTACTCCTCCCAACACTGACATAAAACTAGCAGATTTTTAAATGAAATTATGGATTTTTCAAGTCCATCAGCCATATGTGTTCAGTGTAGGTCTGGGTGATCCCTTGTCAAAGAGATCTGGAAGAGTCTGCATTTGGTTCCTGTTGTTTAAAAACTCTGGGCCAAGGACCACCACCCCAGATTCTGTGGTTCTCAGCATGCACTGCAAAGAAGGTCTAACCCATAGCTACAACTCCTAAATATGTTCCAGATACTGAATAACAACACTGAATACTCAGTCATGCCTATTCAGTCTGTCCATCTCCCCAGGCTTTGCAAATCATGAAATCAGTTCCACTGGGAATAAGATCAGGAAGAAGGTTTTTGGAATCACTCTTGATTTTCTGCTGTGATTTCCAGCACTTCCAGCTGGGCTGGAACTATTCCACCAGCAGCTCCTCCTGTGATATTTTGGCATACCTAGTCTTGCTTGGAAAAGCTTGGCTTTTACTCTTTCATGAGCCTGTGGTGACCCATCCCTGAAACAAAGCATTTTACTGTTCAGATTCTCTGCTTCTTCAGTGTGGATGTGTCAGAACAGGCCTCCCCTCTGCCCAGCTTGTTCCCAGAACTGGCAAAAGAACAAGGTGATAAACCTCACTTCATAGAAAGCAGATGAGCCTGAACTAACCCCAACCTGTTATGAACATGTCCGAACTCTTGGGAGATTGCAGGCTAGGTAAGTCTGGCATTAGGATTTGCTCTGATTTCTGTCACTATCCAAACAACAGCCCTGGACCTTGAAATCTGAAGAGTAAGTGAAATCATTATCAAATCTGCTCAGCTTCTGCCATCTGTTTAAAAGCAAAGTAAACAAACCTGAACTCGGGAATATTTTGATTTTAGAATACATGACAACAGTGGAGTGTGCACTGATTTATAAAGGCCAGATCCCTCCCTCCATCCCTTTGCCAAAGAGCAGACCTAGCAGCAATGCCTGGGAGCAGAGCACCCAGCTGCTCTGCTGACCTCACCTCCCTTTGCCTGGTTGTTGTTTGAAAGGAACAGTATGTCCGTGGTAAACAGCTATTAAAAATGAGGCTTGTGCAAAACCGCTGAGCACATCACAAGCAATATGCATAGCCAGGCACCCATTCAGATGTCCTATCACGCCAGCTACCTGGCAGATTTTTCCTGAGCTCTCCTGTTTCAGATGGCTGAGTCTTAAAGCCTCAGTTTGACTCACATCTGATACTACTATTAACCTGCCAAAAAGGAAGGGAAAGCTCATCCTTTAAGACATTCTCAATTACTGGTGGGGAGCTCCTGTTGTTACCTGGTGCAATCTTGCTCCACCTTTGCAAAAAATAAGGACCCTGGGAAATCTAGCTGATGTCTTCTTCATGGGTGGAAGAAAACAACATGAGGAAGGAGGGATGTATTTGGGGTCAAGGTTTCAAAGGCAGCATTTAAACAAGTCAAAGGCCTGCCAAAGGACACTCTGGACTCTTTGCCTTGTCAATACTATCTCCCGATTCCCAATTCTAGTGCTCTGGTTGTGGGTCTCACAGCCTCCAAATTATTAATGCAAAACAGTCACATGAAATCTACACTTCAGAATCACAGAATTTTGGTTCCTGTGCACTTAAGTACCTATTTATTATTTTTCTTTTGACTGCATATTTTGGGAGGAAAGCAAATATGTTTGAATTACAGGATTGAAACTCATCCAACTTGTGCAAACTACAACATAATTCATCAAGCTCTTCCAGAAGAGAGGAGCTATGTTACAGCAGATGCAGCACGTCTAAACATTGGAATGACACATGCTTACTGCCCTGCAGCTCCAGGAATGACAAGCCCATATTAAATATACTTTTCTAACGCCCTCCAGAACTTTCCACCCTGCTTCAGTGTTGCAAGATGTCTGAAAGTTTCAAGTCTGTTCCACTACTTTTCTACCAGTTAACATCCAACCAGGAGGCTGTAGTTTTTAGCACGGTCTTTCTTTACTTATGCATGGGGTTTTGTACAACCAGAAGCATTGGTGTTGTTTGCAACACCCAGCTGTAGTCTTTAATTTCCAAGTACAGATAGACAACGTGCTATTATTTTAGGTTGTGGGGGACTGGGAATACCTGGTAACAGCCCCCTAGATGTCATGGGGTACGTTGCGTACAAGCATACCAGTAGCTCACCCAGAGGTTGCTAGACTCTTCCTGTTTCTACACAATGCCACTTCAATGCACTGACTTCCCCCTCGAGGCCTATGCTGTATCTGGCCTGATATTGCTCATTCACATTTCACAGTGCTTTCTTTTTCAAGCCGTTAACAGAATATGTGTGCTGACGCCAGCCCAATCTTGCAGTACTCACACAGTTCTGCTGGATCTGGATGGAGTCCCTCAGACGTCTTTTGTATGCCTTATAATACAAGTTGCTGATAACCAGATTGTCTCTGCACAAATTCAGCTGGATGGAGTCAGCCTGGATTTGTAGCCTAGGCAGCCCTCCAGGCAGATGCAGCTAAAGTTTTCCTGGACCACAGCTGGCCCTGGAATCAACATTCACCTGTGCTCCAGCTGAGCCAGCAAGCCTTTGCAACAGTAGGTAGACACACACAGCTATTGAAAACAGGAAAAAAAGTCACTATAATATGTCAGGTATATTTTGGAACCAGTATATGTCCCGAGCTGACTTTTCCACATGACTTTTCCTTCCTTTTCCTTCTCTTCTCCTGCACCTCTTCTCACCACTGCTGTAAGAAACAGCAGTATTGTGTTAAAGATGCTGGCGTAGGATTCAAAAGGCACATTCTGTTCCTGGCTGTGTCACAAAAATATATGTGACCTCAGGCAACTGAACTTAGTATTTCTGTGCTTTGGCTTCTCATCTTTAAAAAAGGAGACAGTAGTGCCTCCCTGGGGCATTGAGAAATGTGTTCATGTTATCAGCTTTTCCAAGGGTGCAGTTAATGTGAACCATCTGAGAACCCAACACAAAGTTCTTTCATGCTTTCTCTCATTCCTGCATCAAAGCACCTCTTTTCTTTCTGATCAACCTACATCTCTCCAATACCCTGATGGCAGTGACATCTTCAGTTTACCAAATCCATGCCAGGTTCCCATCCAGCAGTTCCAGAATTGCAGCAGTCTCTCCTACAGTATCTGTCGCTCCTGGCATTTTTGCCCCCCACCTTCAGTGCTTCTCTGTTCCTTGCCTTTTTAAATAGGCTTCTACCTTGTTTCCTCTCTGTCAAAATGCCAAATCTGCCTCTGATTCCTGACACCAGTCAGTGGTGTCACTTTCCACTTGGAAAGCTTCTCAAGCATCTTTTTCATTGTTCTTCACTTGCACTCCATCCACTCTACTCCCATGAACTTGTCTCCTCCAGTCACATCTTTAGCCATTTTTCAATGCTAGTCTCCACATCTGGGACTCCGTCACACTTTTTATGATTCAAATGGCTGCTTTGTCACTGCTTTATAATGAACACCTCAAAATCCCTTTCATGAAGACTTTACAATGATCCACCAAAGAGAGACAGTATAATCACTTTAACAAAAAGTCCTCTTTGGGTCTCTTGTCCATGCTTTGTCCAGGCCGACATCTCCAGGTAAAATTGTACATCTGTGTGTTTTATCTGCTATCCAATATATTTATGTAACTCCCTCCCACAAGAGACTCTCAGCAAGCACAGAGGTCTGCGCTAGACAATTCAGTATCAGTATCAAGGCTTTGGCTTGTAAATGCTGGGCATGGAGGCTATCTTCTACGTGGCTCGCATAGCCAATCACCTCAACAGCATTCAATAAACACTGACAGTAATAACTTTATCTAGAAGCTTATTTTGCCACCCACCTTTGACAAATGCACACCTGGCTCCAGCTAGTCAGATGTCCACAGTGTTGTCTATCTCAACTATACATAACCAGATATGGTAAGTTTATTGCCTCAGGGTACTCTCTATCAGTTCCAGCCCTGTGACACACAGGTCAGAATGATCTGTCTAAGCTACTGTCAGTGTAGAACTACTGCCTGTATAATCTCTGTTTTCTGATGCTCCTCTGTACCAGGGACAACCTGTGGTAGCCTTCAAACACACACCACTGTGAATCCCAGCACCTCCTGACAATCAGCAAGGCCAGAATCTGCCCTTTCACAGGTTTCAAGCAAGTTTCTGTTCAGCTAGCCAAAAAAGATTACAAGGACCCTTCAGACTTGCTATAAACATCACAAAGGAAAACATTTAAAATACTTTGAAGTTGCTTCCTGTTGTTCTAACTTCTGGAAATGTTCTTGTTGAAGAAAGACCTTTTCCATGGGCCAGGTTTCTGTGCAGGCAGCTGGGAATGCAGTGAGGTCGCAATTTCTGTTCACAAGCTCACGACAACAACAACTCCAGCAAGAACTGGGCAAGCTGCAGAGCCAGAGACAGTCAGGCAGAACAAAGGCCTCACTTGCAGGCAGTATGATGTCAGAGCGGGCTGGGCTGATGCGAGGTTGGGGTTTTTTTAACATAATCTTGTTGTCAAAGAGGGTGGATGCCACTGTTCAGCTATGTCAGAATCACCCAACTGGCAGTATCTATTCCCTACATCACATCACCCACTGGGTAACACAAGGGTGATGTGAAATCCTGTGACTGACCAGATTCCTTGCTGGTAGCAATCACTCCACAGCTTTGCTTAAAATTCTCTAATTAAGTCTCCCTTGTCATCTGACCTGTCTAAAAACGAGAGCTGTTTGCAAACTTAAAGGACAGATTTTAGTTTCAACCTTTCCAGCAGGCCCAGAGTTTTTCTTGGCAGGTCTGTAATCTGAGTTTAGGCCTGCCCCGGCTTCCCATACTTGCAAAGCTTCCTGCCAAGAAGACATGCTGTATCATAATGCAGTATCTCTTGTATTGTACCACCCTGAAATCCCAGTGACAGACTGTGCTGTCCCACTGTATTCTGGGTTATTACCCCACTGTGACGTCTCCAAAGGGTCTGGCATTTTGGAGAGCGGGGGAGTGTCCTTAAATATCCTGTCAGCCCAGGATGCATTTAGTGCCTAGTTCACATACACTGCTGTAACAAGGTTATGGCTAAGTGACAATCCTGACCTTGAACCCCCCCAGTGTAACTTTCATGCCCAACAGAAAATACTCACAGATTAAACTCCCTATCAGCAAAAGCTGGTGCAAGCAATTCACTGAAACTATTGGCATGAGAGCAAGATCTGTTAATTATTAACTTAGATGTTTTAGACATCGGCTCAGCTCTAGGGGATACAGTATAAATAAAATTTCATCTCTTCAAGTGGACAGCTGATCCCAAGAACATCTCCAGGGATGTGGCCTGCCTTTTTGTTTTGTTCTTCTGTCCAACACACATTCCACCATCTCTTCATCCATTCAAGGTCGGGGTCAGCCAGGTCTGGCAACGTTACAGGCATCTTTGAACCCTACTCAGAAGAAACCCTTATCAGTTTTCTTTGTATTACTGTCCCAGTGGCTGTATCCCATGCAGACCTGGCAGATAGTTTCTAAATAGGACTTCGACCACTGTATGTTTTACACTGCAGAATTTGGACTGTCTAGTCCAAAGAGCAAATTTATGTCTGGTGTATTAATTTCACTAGAGTCACCCACAGGGACGAATGTAACCTATTGCTGATTACACATTCAGGGTCAAATGGACTCCGGCATCACTGCTGAGGGTGCTGGAGACACGCGGGGTGTGACGGGTGGCACCGTATGCTGTCCTTACCAAACGCTTTGGCGACATCTCCTGGGCAGCTGCATCCTCCGTCCTGCGTAAAGACAAGGCGTAAAGGCAGTGAGTGGCAGTGAGCTTGCTTGGGGATCCAGTGACCTGCCGCAGAATGGCCCCTACTCGGGAATGGCGTGTGTCAAGCGCTGACCACTCACCATTGGTATACACCCTCTTGGCTGGGTTTTTGGGGGATCCATATTATCCTTTCTACTACTTTCCTTCTTTAGGCTCATTTACTCTACCGTATAGTCTACTGACAATGCCACTGGTAACAGCAGTGATGCAAATTCCTGACTGCACTTTCCTAAATCCCAGAAACTGGAAAACAAAACCTCCTCTCATGATCTGAATCATTCCCTGCCATTTTAATGAAAGGCTGTGTGACGCAGAGGTACCACAAATCCCTACCTTCAACCACCAAAGACATTTAAAATAACTTTCTCAGCAGTTTACAATGCATTAAAAGGTCACAGTGGGAGGGCTGAGGACATATACCATCGACTATGTTGGATTTTGATCTGATAATCTCTAAGCAAATTGGGTAATCTAATCTTTGGTAAGTGATAATGAATCTCTTCTCATACTCCTCACTGTTTGCTATGGGTTTGGTAAAGAAACAAGAGCTCTTTGAGATCTTTAGCATTTTAGACCTATGTGTTTCCGTTTCAGTGCAGAGCAAAGACGTGGCTGATGAGGGGGGTTTCGGTTAAGGGTAGGGAAGTTATATATGTGTGACAGGGCTGTAAAAAAGGAATGGCACATAGCAGAGCTCCTCATGCGCTACCGTTCTTTAGGTTTTATAAAGGTCTGAGCATCAGATGAAAGATCCTTCTACTCCACACAGCCACTGCACCAAGAGGGCTCCCCACTCCTTTGATGATCAGGGTCTGCTGGAGACTGCTGACAGCTTTGCTTGCTTTTGAAGCTACTGCCCAGACTGTATGGTTACTTCATTTTGTTTCACCTCCCTGTTGGCAGAAATGCATGCCTGTGTGTGACCTGCGGCTGAGCACAGCCAGACACCTCCACCATCAGCCATTTTAGAGCTGGCTTTCACAAGTAGCTGGCAGTGGGGCTGAGTGTTAGAACCTCTCTGTGCGCAGAAAAGGATTCAGACACAAACTGAGCAGGTGGATCCGAAAGTGAGAGGCTTTTCAAAGGGCATCCCACTGCAAACAGTGCCTGGTAGAGGTTTAAAGGATTTTATTCCATTTGCTGGTAACCTCTAGCACATTATGCCTTTTGTTGAGCCAGACACCCTTGCTGTCAGCTCCAGAAAGGAATGCTGGGCTGACAGTTGAAGGTGTCTCTCCTGCTAAGGGCTTGTGCGATTCTTTCCCTCTGACAACTCTGTCAGAGCCTGGAGGAGGGTGTGAGTGTGTATGCACGTGTCAGGGGGGAAGAGCCAAGGTAGAAAGAGAGGTCTAGCAATCTTCAAAGAGTGGCATCAGGAATTTGCCTGACTCTTGCTGTCTGACTGAGGCAAGCTGGCTATGAATGCTCTCTGGTAGGTGGGTTTCAGTCTGTTCTTGTTAGGTGGCCCAGCGTCTGACTTCTGTAATTAACCCAGTAGTGGCACTGATGGAAGCTTTATGCTTTCGGAAGTACCATGGGGATGGGGGCCTTAGTGTGTAATCATTCATCATCACCTTCAAAAAATATCACTTTGAATGTTACCAAATTACAAAATGCTGAGCACATTAAGAGACTTTCCCAAAAGCTCCTAAATTACCATTTAAGATAAAAGGAACTGATGATGATGATTCACAGTATTTCTTTATCTGTAGATGTCTCCACTTACTTCACATATGCAGGTAAATGTAACGATTCACAGAAAAGGAAACAAAAAGGGGACATACTAAGCAGTTATGCCAGAAGATGCTATATAATAAATCTATATGCATTAAACCACTTCATTCCACATGAAAAATCAAGTGCTCTGTTTAGAAAACAAGACTGTGCTTCTGCTGCACAGTCTGGGAAGCTTCCCCTTGCAGTTCAGCTCATCCCAACAGGGGCCTGGCCTCAAAATGGACTCAAAATGACTTGTGGAACTGCTGGGCTTCAGTCACAGAGCTTGTTGCAAGCTCAGCCTCTACTTCAGAGCCCTGGAGACATGCATGTACAAATCTCCCTGTGAATTCAGGGGAACTGGTATTATTCTGAAGTCAGACAGTCACTGGAAAGGGTGGCCAGGGGGCCTGCAGAGAGCATGATTCTGAGACAACTGGGTGCTAAGATGAAGGAGAGGGGGAAAGAGCTTTCCAGTCAACAGAATCATTTTAACGTGGCTAAAATGTTATTTTCCTCATCTTGTTCTCTGAACAGATAAACCATTTTATAATAAAATTTAGCCTGAGGAAAAAAAATAAAGTATGGAAAACCAGTATGAACTGGTTGAATATTTAGTATTATATGCAACTTATAGTAAGTTTATAACTATGATTTATATGTTTCAAGCAACCTTTATAATAAACTGTATAACCAGCCCTTCCTACAGTATCAGCAAACAGATATTTATTATGCAGAAATATAAAGTATATGGCATATACAGCAGTAGAAACAATACATATGGTGCTTTATTCTGAACTACATATGCTGGGCATATTTCTGTGTGGGAAGTGTTCTGTATGGAGGTAGACATGGCATGGCAGCAGCTGGGTGAAGATCCTCTTAGTCATTCTTTTCACTGAATGCTGGTGGCCCATCACCCAGGCAGGGTAAAGGGGAAATAGGGATCTCTATGAAATGATAGCCAAATGAGAGAGGACACATGCAAGGCTGCTTTCCATTCCCCACATTGCTGGCTTACTAGAATACGTGACTGCCTCTCCATCCAGCAGAGTAGTTCTCTGACCTTCAAGAAACAGAAACTTTATCTCAAGTAGGGCGTTTCTGAAAGAGCTCTCCTGCTAAGTGGCCCCTTGATTGTAACTCACTGCTGCACTTCCTCAAGGCCAATGGATGAGCAAGAATGAAAATTGAGACTATTGGCTCCCAGATAAACAGCATGGGACAGAAGCAGTGCCTGTATCTTAGACAGGGTTTCCTCTCTTCTTTCAGTGAGTCATGAAAGATTCATTTCTGAGGTGAGCTTTGAGTCTTAAAGATAATTTAGCATGAGGAAAGTAACTGGTACAATCTCACCTCCCCCTTCTCTGTGTAAGTGACTCTAGAGAGAGACACCAGGCGTTCACTTGGACCACCATGTTGCCTAAAAATTGTCACCTTTGTCAACATATCAGCTCCAAAAATCATACAGGATCACTTCAGTAATGCAAACATTTAAAATCTCAACTTGTGCTGCCATCCTAGCAGAGCTACTGCAGAATGGGCTTCAAGAGTGCTACGTTCCTTGCAGTGCCTGTACTGTGCTCAGCACCGTCACCTTCTCATTCTGTGAGTGGGAATTCTTTCCCTTCATATGTAAGCTGAGCCAACATTAACAAGAGGAGCAATTCAGTGAAGGTACTGGACACGATGAAAGTGGATGCAAGAAAGAGTATCAAGAGACTAACACATATCACACCAACAGCTATAATCTACATGAAGATAGCTGGTAGGCTTTTCCCATCCTTCCTGCTACTTCCGCATCAATATAACAAAAAACTGCTGGATGTATTTTCTCCTGCCAAATTGATGTAGATAGCTGTGGTAATACCCTGCCTGTAGAGGTCTCCTTTTGCTCAGGCAGCGTGTGCCGCTTCCTGAATCTATGTAACAACTGCAGTGAGACGTTTTGAGGGATCCCATGTATACTTGTTACCACTAGACCGAATAATATACTTAGGCTTACTCCCATATGGTGTTTTTCCCTCAGGAGGATGCCTCTCTTTTGTGATACTCTTGCCAGAGCTCTGGCAATGACCATGCAGTCCAGCCTTTCCTCTCCCCAATATACACACCAATACCTATCTGAATGCTGCAGAATTCAGGCATAATATCCTCATCACCTTTGCTTTAGTCTCCTAAGCTTGCGTGACCGGTGTTAGAGACCCCAGTTACAGCTGAAGGTAATTCTCTTGGCCCAAATATTGTAGCAGACAGGTATTAAATCGCCCTCCTATACTCCACCTGTAATGGCTAGGGGGTTGATAGGTGTGGGCTCACTGAAGCCAGGTCAAGAACTGATCCATCCCCAAAGCAGGAAAGGAGAGGAGGAATAGTACAGAACTGTCTCATTTTTCAACAGTCTAAATACACACTCCCTGTTTTCTTGTAAAATCAGGATAGTAACATTCTTCTGAGGGTTGCTAGCAGAAAACGGTTATTGCAAAACTAGGATGGGTCTCTGAGCACCACTGCTAGGATGACACCTATAGCTATCCAGCCTTCATAGTAATGAGTCAGTCTTTCACGCTCCATCGAATACATGTTCTGCTGTCTGCTATAGACATAAACATTTGTAATACTGCCCAAGTCATAAAATCAGACTGCTTTTCTTTTTTTCGGCAAAATTCATATAGGGGAGCCATGGAGAGGAGGGAATGCATATGCATTAACAATAAAGAGCAAGAGAAATCCAATTATAACACATACTTGTTTTCCTGCTCCATTATACCCACAGCTTCAAGAAATACAGTCAAGCCCTTTGCTCACCCACAGTCTGTTCTTTTCTCTCCTCCTTCCTCAGTAACACAACACATCCCCTTCCTCACACAGACACCAGTCACAACTGGGTGGAACAAATGAGGGCCTTCCAGTGATTTCACTTGGCAGCAGATCTAAAATTCAGTGTCCCTGCTCATTGCGGGGCGGGTTGGACTAGATGACCATTAAAGGTCCCTTTCAACCCAAACTATTCTATGATTGATCCTAGGGATGCAGAGGGAGACTCTGGCTGCCAGAGTACCTGTGAGCCCAGCACGCTGGCTAGTCCCTATACCTTCCTGATTACCAGCTGCCTCACAGCCAGCCTGCAGAGACTGTGCAAGCCTGACACAGTCAGGGGCACACTGGCTGGCTGGGCGTACCTAAGCATACAGGACCTTTGGGTGCTGTCGGCTGCAGTTCAGCTCAGTCTGAGGCCATGCTTACAGATTTACTTTTTCTATGTGAGGTGAATCTCGTCTTGCTGGTAGAGCAGAAGCTGACATTATCAGGCAATACAGATGCAGGCTCTTTTTTTTCTACAGGCTCATTACTTCCCCAGAGCTTTGTGAGAACATTAAGTGGCTCACATGCCAGCTTGTGCTCAACAGAGTCACCTCTGAAACACTCCTGCCCCTGCACAGAGAGCTCTGTGAGGGTGCTTTCTGAATCAATCCAGCTACTAAGGTGCAGGTGGGCTCGTATCGTTCTACCTTCATACTCCCCTCTACTGCCTGCCTGTCCCTCAGTCCCACTCTCTAGGGAAAGCCATAGAATCACAGAATCACCTAGGTTCAAAAAGACCTTTAAGATCATCAAGTCCAACCGTTAGCCTAGCACTGCCAAGTTCACCATGTTTACATTTTACTAATTTTTCAGTAATCTTTTGTAGGAATTACTGTTTGCTTCAATGTGAAAACACTACCAAGCTTCCTACTTTGTTCTCATAACAGCTTACTCCATTCAGGGAGCAAGAAGCAGCTTTCCAAAGGCACAAACAAGAATGAGTCCTTAAACATTAGAGGGAGTTGGTTTCTTGACGTTTAAATCGCCACTGACTCCACTGACCCCTAGATAGTATAGGGATCAACTGGAGATGACAGAAGGATAGCCTTTAACATGCAGGGTACTGGACTGTTTGATTCTCCTATTTCACAATGATTCGCACAGTGGGAATCTGAGAGTAGATGATATTTACTTACAGAGATTATATGTCCTTTCAAGCCATGTGCTGAGTCTGCACATTCAATAACAGCACTTAGCTGCGGATAGCCCACCCCCGTCTTAATCCGAGTGGTACACACAGAACCTAGACAAAAGAATGAGAGGAAAAAACATAGCCCATTACACTGACAGAAAAGATACAGCTTGTTTTCTCTTTCTTGTAAAAAAATGTGTTTCCATCTGTATTACTTTTTCCCTCAAGAAGCTTCTATAGCCCATGTTGGCTTCTCATGGATAAAAGGAACACATAGGAACTTGTTTTGAAATGCTACCACACCACTTCATGGGACCTGTAATTGAAGTGACTAATATCCCCCCTTTCTTCTCCAGGGCCACAGTTCTCAGTTTAGGTGTCATCAGTAATACTTCCCGGTGAGGGAATTACTGCATCACAAGAAAGCAAATCTGACTGAGGTGCCTGAAGGGAAGGGGGACAAAAGGACCACAATCACAACCCATGAGACTCAGCAGCAGCTTTTAATATCTGATGTTTCTTCCAATAAATATTTATATCTCTTTTCTACATATGTTTTTTAAAATAATTCTCAAGGAAAATCTGTGCTTTTATTTTCTTTTTTTTGTGGCAATTTTCCACAAGGGAGAGAAACCCATCTTTTGCCTAATACTCAAAAGCCGAAATATTTGGTTGATTACAATAGCTGGAAAACAAGAAAAGCAGCGCACAGCATTAAAAGTTATGTAAGTAATCACCAGAAAGCTGTATAATGCAATATTACAGGAAACATACTAATTATAGCTGATTATTAAAATACATTATTTATATACATACATGGTGAATGTATATATAAAGGTGTGTATATATACGTATATAAAAACCTCACTTCAATTACAGTTCAACATGGTAACATGGCTATAGATCTTTTGGAATACCTTCTCTGTTTTTCTCCTCAGGTTAAGAGTCGAAAGGAGGACTGCTTTTTGCCAGTCCAGGTCTTATAATTTAGGATACAGACCATGAAGGTCTGCATGGTAACAAGAATTCCAAAACAGATTCTAAACTGAACACAGTGAAATCTGGATCCCTTCACCCAGCTGATATCCAGGTATACTCAAGCTACCATTAAAGTAAGTTTCCAAAGATCTTTCAAAGAACTGACAAGGTGAAAACACTGAGAAGTATTTCTGCAAAGCAGGAAGATTAGTTTTAAAATAATCTCCACAGGGTATGTACTTTGTATATATATGTAATGCTTTACAATAAAACACTGCCACTTTCCATGGGATGGACCGTTACCTGGAAAAGAGCCTCAAGATCTGATCTCCTGTGAGGAACATTTGTTACTTGCGGTTTTGGGTGGTCAACTTGTACAGATCTGCCAGGAAGATCTGCAAGGAGGGTTATACAGCATTTACTCCTAACTATTTCCACTTTGAGGCTACAAAATATAGTAGCTTTTCTTCTACATCTGAACTTGTCTGTGACAATTGCACCATGCCATCTCTGTTGTTTATTCTTCGTGTGTTTTTTAGTATTTATTGTTGTTTGGGCACAATTGCAACCTTTATTACATCATTTTCTCTGCTCAAATTATCCATTCATGGACTATAACTATTTGGCATTGTAGAGTAAACAATCTGCCTGCACTGCACTGGCTGATCACAGCTTTACTGTCAGTGGCACTTGTGTTAGCCAGTTTAAAATCTAGCCTACGTACGGTGACCCCAGATGCAGTCTAAGAAGAAAATTTCAAGAGGAAGGAGCACATGAAGAAACGCACAAGGGAGGGATAGAAAAGAGGGAAGAGAACATGGCAGTATATGCCAGACAACAATATTAGAGAAGGGAAGGTAGGAAAAACACTGTAAGAAATTTTCAGTCCTCTCATTTATCCATGGGAATGCTACAGTGATAGGCAACAGGTAAGTGCATTAATGTAAGTTTTAGCTCCCAGGCAACAGTAACAGAGGCAATATTATCCATACTTCTCACTTAATTAATGCCATTTCATGACAAGATGGGCAATCTCAACTTAACAGAACACAAATCATAAAGCTATTTAGAAACCTATCTTTCCTTGATAGAAATGGATACCTGAACACAGTATCCTTTGAGCTTTATCTGGGATGACAGACTCTTTTCAACAGGCTAGAAAAAGTGTTCCTAAACACAACACACATTATCAGTGATAATGTCAGCAACTCAGGGAACTCAGTGTTTCCAATAATAGGCATCTTCACTGCCAGAAGATGCAATATGTTAACAGTTTGCAGTACAAAACACTAGCACCCTGCCCATGTATTTCTTAAATATACTATGTGCAAGGGCACTGTTACTTTATTGACCTGAGTGGGTCTAGGCATCCTAATGGGCAAGCAAACAGCATTATACACTGGTTCCACCTGGAAAACTCCACTGTGTTACCGTAAGTCACTTATTTGACTGGATTTGACTTACCTGGTCCGATACCCACTTTAATAATATCCGCTCCAGAAAGAATAAGTTCTTCTACCATCTCTCCTGTCACCACATTGCCTGCCTAGACAGAAGGAACAATATCACATATATGGGAAATTTCAAGACTACTGCAGTAAAGATGATAATGTAGAGTTTTATCCAGCGCTTTTATAAGTTGAGCTACATAGAGTCAGGAAGAATATAGTTCACCATATTGTTCATTGTGCATGCCACAGAGATTAAACAAATCATACAGGTATATTCTCAAGTCAAACAAATTTCATGACTGGTCCAGTAAACCCTGATCCTCGAGATCCCACCAGGGTACCAGCTTTGTCTTCCATCCCCCTAATCCTCACCCAGAGGCTCTCAACCACATCATCCCTAACCGTAAGGGCTATACAGTCAAACTTCTCCCTTATATACAGTGCAACTCCTCGAACTCTCCTGCCCTGCCTATCCTTCCTGAATAGCCTATAGCCCTCTATCTCATTTGGCTACCTCACTCTGTGGGAAGATGTTCAGATCTTATTTAAAACCCTGACAAATCTCTTTTTCTTTTAGGATTTAGTATTTTGAGTACTGAAAGAGTAAGGAAGACACTATTCTTGTCATTTTATATGTTGGTGACAAAATTGGTATGTACATTCAGACTATGTAAGTAAGGGCATTTATACCATATACATTCATTTGGTTGTGGTGATGCCAAAGGTGAAAGAAAGGGGTTTGGTTCCCTCTGCATGAATTTTGCAGAGATGTAGAGAGCATGCCATTTATGGTGATGTCTTCTTCTTGGAAACAAGTCCTGAATTGTTTTGTGTTCTTTACCATATTTTTCCTTGCATTTCAATAGCTCTTTTCCTCCTTTGGCATACATCCTTGATACCCTTCTTGAAAGTGATGGCAGTCTTCTCGGCCTTTGCCTTGCTCCTTCTAGTCGTCATCTTCTTCTGTAGGCCCTCCATGCCCCTAATCAACTGCTTAGTCTTTGTTTGCCTTCACCCCAGATGGAATTTCTCTTTCTTGAATCTGAGGAATGAGAACTGTCCACAGTGGTACAGGTGAGTTCTCACCAGGGTCTTGCACAAGGCTTGCCCTTCCTACAGAAACATCTTGCCTGACACACAAGAATATGTTTCCCTGTATCACACTGGTGGCTTATAGTCACCCTGTGATCTACTCATGCCCTCAGGAACATCTGCCTAGTCCTGTGTTTCCAAACTGTAGCAGAAACTCGTGGTGCTCCACCTGACTTTGTGTTACCTATTTCTACAGTGCAGTTCTTCATGCATGGTTTATTGATGTAGGGGCTATCTCTTCTGTCAGAGCTTCAGCTGGTAGCAAGTATGGGGGCTGTAGAAACATACCATGAGATACAGCTTTTTCTGGTTCATGGATGCCATGAAATCCAGAATATGAAGTGAACAAGGAAACCTACATTTCTTGAACAATGGTTTTCTGCAGTGTAAATTCAAAAGACCGCACCATGAACATTACTGTTTCATACATTTGATGACATCAAAGCATGAAGGGTGGAGCCTGAGAGATGTGCTAATTGGGCTTTCACTCATCAGTAGCCTGATGGAGTCCAATTCCACGCAGTCATGACCAGCAGATCCAGCCCTTCACCCACCAGGTGAGCAACGGATGCACTGTGTGGGTAAGTTCTGAACATGAAGCTGGTAGCGTCAGTCTTATCTCTTTAGAAATGGATGTCTCCTCCTAAGAAAAGGAAATAACCACAGCTGGCATTAACTGAGCTTCCATTTTTGAAGTTTCCCTGGAGAAAGTGCCAAATCAGCCCAGACACTGAAAAATCTACAAGAGATGAAACACTGGTAGGTCAGTGTGATGCAGTGTGTGGCACTGCTCCCTGTGGGGATAACCTTTAGTCTCCAGGAGTTTGAATACAGGCCATCAAGTTTTTAAATTAATTCTGCAGGCATTTAGTGAAGAGGAAGGTTGTTGCTGGTAAATGCTGATGCGGGTAAGCAGTTGGCTGGCTAGGTGGCCATCCGACATGAAAAGGCAATGGCCTCTTTAAGAGTCCCTATGCACCTGTAAGATAGCTGCAAGGAAGGACTGAAGATTTTGCTTTCTATACACCCACCTGAAACCACCTGAGAATGTTGATGTGATAAAATTACTGACAATGTTATTCAGATACAAAGGAACTTCTTTTTTAATTAATAAAAGAAACTATGAAAAACAATCTTCTAGCACACACAGAGTAATTAGTTTGCAAAAGTGGTGCAACAAGCACAAAAAGTTGCTAGACTATGTCTATTCAGTCAAAGAATCTCAAAATTTGGATGCAAGCTCTGTGTGATGAGACAGGCCCTTGCAAGGGTCCAAATGTGGATCTGATGGATCATCAGGCAGAGTGACGCTAGAGATTAATTCCCTTACCAGGAGTGCCCCCTGAGTGCCTCCAGAGTGCTTTTAAGAAAAAGACAGTCTTTAAGGATAAAGGATTTCAAATAAGATGGGACTTCTGAGCTAAAACCTGTGCTTTGAGTTATGCTTGGAAACAGTTAGCCAGCACATTTTAAGACCATGCTTACCTCTCTGCAACGGGCCGCACAAGGAAAATAAATGCTGACATAGCACATCCTGAAACAATTCGCTACAGCTGTACTAATGACTGTGGGGAAACAGAGTTTGGGAATGCAGTCCCATAAATTGTGCCCCACAATTTAAAAAGGTTAAGGTCCTTGAATGCATCCAGAGGAGAGCAACAAAGCTGGTGAAAGGGCTGGAAGGAATGTCCTCTGAGGAGTGGCTGAGGACTTTGTGTTTGTCTAGCTTGGAGAAAAGAAGGCTAAGGGGTGACCTCATTGCTCTCTACAGCTTTCTGAGGAGGAGAAGTGCAGAGGGCTGTGCCAAGCTCTTCTCCCTGGGATCCAGTGATAGGATGTGTGGGAATGGCTCAAAGCTGCGTCCCTCAGGGGAGGTTCAGACTTGACTTGAGGAAACATTTCTTTATCCAGAGGGTGGTCAAACCCTGGAACAGGCTTCCTAGAGAGGTGGTTGAGGCCCCATGTCTGTCAATGTTGAAGAGGCATTTGGACAATAACCTTAATATCACGCTTTATGTTTTGGTCAGCCCTGAAATGGTCAGGCAGTGGGACTAGATGATCATTGTAGGTCCCTTCCAGCTGAACTATGCCATGCTATTCTACTCTACTTCTATTCTATTCTATTCTATTCTATTCTATTCTATTCTATTCTATTCTATTCTAATTTCTTACCTCCTCCTTTCCTTACCAGTACATGCTGAGGAAATCTTTGAGACATTTCTCCCCAGCTCTGCACTAGCAGAAGGGATTGAATGGCTAATCATGGCTCATCCTAGGCATTGGGTCTGTCACTTTGTGGGAAGGAGGCCTGTACCTTCTGATGGAGGGGAGAGCTGGAAAGTGGCAGCTCCGGATGGTGCAGCAAGCCTGGAGCCCTTCCAAGCACAGGCTACTGTGCACAAGCAAGAAGCCCTGAGGAAACGGAGCCAAGGGAAAAGCAGAGCTCGCTCCCGCTAAGAACTTGCAATCAGCAAGAGGCCTCCAGAGAGCCAGGGCACAAGTAGTGCCTTGGAGGTGCAAGAGCAGCAGGCAAGAAGCTCAGCAAAATGGCCCAGAGGAGCCCTGACAAGGGGCTGTGCTCAATGCTACAGAGGACAAGAAGCATCTCCCAGAGGCCACCCTGAGGGCCCACGCTGGGAGTCTGGAAAGCTCCCTCACTCCAGATGCAGGGCACCGGGCCCACCTTTGTGGAGCAGGAGCAGCAGGTACCTAGCCAAAACCGTCCAAAGGAGCCCTCGCAAGAGGCCATGCTCAGTGCTGCAGAGGAAGGCGAAAAACCCCTGGGGACACTTGCTAGCCCACCTTGGGGGAAAAAAAGCCTTCCTCCCCCCAGCTGCAGGGCACGAGGGGCCATCTTCATGGTGCATAAGCAGCAGGCAGTAACCTAGCCAAAATAGACCAGAGGAGCCCTGCCCTGACAAGTGGTCCTGCCCAATGCTGCAGAAGAAGGCAAAAAAAAACCCAGGGAGCAGTGCCAATGTGCCTCGGTGGAAAATTCCTTCCTGACCCCAGAGCTGGCAATTGGCTATTCCCTGAGCATGTGAGCAAGACCTGCCTCCTCATCCCACAGCCTGCTCACGCCTTCCAGGAGATGCCCAAGCCCTATTCTCCCTCCACCTGAAGCCACCTTTGGGGCTTCTGACAGTGGCCAAATGCCCCTGGCCTGCTCAACCTTGGGGACAAGAATCCTTCCAGCACCTGGCAGGACACCAGTGGGTGCTCTGAAGCACTGGGACCCCTGGCAACACCTCTGCACCCCATTTCTTATGGCTGCTGCCCCTAGCTCTGCAGGGGATGAGGACAGAGAGCTTTGCAGTGCTCCTCAAGTGCTTTGAAAGAAAGCATTCCCTTGGTCTGGTTACTGGTCTCCAGCTGAAAAGGCCTGATATCCTTGGGCACCTCCAGGTGCTGGTGGTTCTTCTCATCTCCAGCAGCCTTGTCCAGACTCCAGTCTTCCTCCCTCAACCCCCTCCAAGTAACTCCTTTGGCTCCTCAAGGACTTCCTCTTGGATGTCTTTTGGCTGCCCCCAGGCTAGCTCTCTCCTGACAGCAAAGCCAGGCAGGCTGGCAGCGAGGCATGGGAGGATGCCCCCTTTATCCTCCCCGGGGCATTGTGACTGCTGCATTGCCAGGTGGTGGCACTGTGCCATGGGGGTGACCAGACTCACCCCGTGCACAGCCCGCCTGCTGCCCCTCCACCCAGCATAGCATCCTTTGCAGAAAGGCCTCTGGGGTGCTGGCCCCGAGGCAGTCCCTGTGCCCAGGGAGCTGTCCCTGCCCTTGGTGACCATGCACTGGGCACAGCTGCTGCGCGTCCCTGATGCATCCTCTGCCATTCAGCTCACAAAGACAAACCTAGTGCTGTTACTCTTCTCTCAGGCCATGGCAGAAACCAACCATGCAGCCTAGAGACCACCTCTATTAGTCATACCCTCTCTGTGCCAGAGCTAACATCCATGAGGCCACACAGCAAGGAGGACCAAGGACTTGATCTGTCTGGACACAAACACTTTTCTGGGAGGCCGAGTGGGGATGATTTCAGCAGATGCTGCCTGGAAGAAAGCCAAAGTGTAACCAGAGCCATAGGGTGGGGTGGACAGCGCCAACAGACTGCCATTGAAACAGCTTTGAAAAACACCTGAGTGGAGGTTACACTGGTGTGCTTGAAAGGTTGGTCATTTTCAGACTTAGAACATTTGGATCTGTGCCCAAATCACAGTGAGGCAAATGAGGACTCTTTCAAACTGTAAAAATAGCCCCGTGCTGCTGTCGATGTCACACCCCCTTTTCCCACTGAACCCAAGCTGTGCAGCTCCTCTATTAAACATATCAATCAGCTGTGCTTATATAGGATATAAAATGCATTTCAGCCACGGGGTAAAACCTTCATGGCTCATTTGTGACTTTAACCTTTCTGAGAGTTAAGAGATGAGAGGAGAGGAGGAGAGAGAGGGAGAAGAGAGAGGGGGAAAGAGAGAGAGGGAGAGGAGAGAGTTAAGTTGGAAGTAACCTACAATGATCATCTAGTCCCACTGCCTGACCATTTCAGGGCTGACCAAAACATAAAGCGTGATATTAAGGTTATTGTCCAAATGCCTCTTCAACATTGACAGACATGGGGCCTCAACCACCTCTCTAGGAAGCCTGTTCCAGGGTTTGACCACCCTCTGGATAAAGAAATGTTTCCTCAAGTCAAGTCTGAACCTCCCCTGAGGGACGCAGCTTTGAGCCATTCCCACACGTCCTATCACTGGATCCCAGGGAGAAGAGCTTGGCACAGCCCTCTGCACTTCTCCTCCTCAGAAAGCTGTAGAGAGCAATGAGGTCACCCCTTAGCCTTCTTTTCTCCAAGCTAGACAAACACAAAGTCCTCAGCCACTCCTCAGAGGACATTCCTTCCAGCCCTTTCACCAGCTTTGTTGCTCTCCTCTGGATGTGTTCAAGTACCTTAAAAACCTTCTTAAATTGTGGGGCCCACAACTGCACACAGTATTCAAGGTGAGGCCGCACCTAAATGCAGCAGGATCATCACCTCTTTTGACCGGCTGGTTATGCTGGGTTTGATGCACCCCAGGGTGTGGTTCACCCTCTTGGCTGCCAGGGCACACTGCTGACTCCTACTGAGCCCGCTGTCAAACAGCACTCCCAGGCCCCTTTCTGCAGGGCTACTCTCCAGCCACTCCTCTCCCAATTGGTATTTGTGTCTGGAGTTACTCCATCCCAGCTGCAGAATCTGGCATTTGTTCTTGTTCATTTTCACGCCATTGATGACTGCCCCCTGCTCCAACCTATCTAGATCCTTCTGCAAGGCCTCCTGTCCCTTGAGAGAGTCAACAGCACCTCCCATTTTAGTATCATCAGAAAACTTACTAAGGGTACATTTAACTCCTGCCTCCAGATCATTGATAAAAATATTGAACAGAACCGGCCCTAGAACTGAGCTCTGAGGTACACTGCTGGTGACTGGTCACCAGCCACATGTAGCCCCATTCATGACAACTCTTTGAGCCCTGCCATTCAGTCAGTTCTTCAGCACACTGTCTACTTGCTCATCCCACAGTTGGACAACTTGTCCAGAAAGATATCAAAAGCCTTACTAAAATCCAGAAAAACTACATCCACTACCTTCCCTTCATCCACTGGGTGGGTGGACCCTATAGTAGAAGAATATTAAATTAAACAGGGCTTTCCCTTTGTGAACCCATGTTGACTATGCCCGAATATTGCATTCTTCTTTAAAAGTCTTTCAAAAGCACCCAGCATGATCTTCTCCATAATTTTTCCAGCTACTGAGGTTAAACTAACAGGTCTGTAGTTTCCTGGGTCTTCCTTCATGCCCTTCTTGTAAATTGGTATAATGTTGGCTAGCCTTCTGTCAGCAGGGACCTCCCCAGACTCCCGAGACCTTTAGCAGGTGATTGAGAGGGTTCCTGCTGTAACATCTGCTAGCTCCTTCAGTACTCTGGGATGAATTCCATCAGGCCCATCACCCCATCAGACATTTGAAAACCAAGTATAGTTTGGATTTCAGCTCTGTGGCTTGTCTCCTGTGTATGGCATGTTCCTAACTAAAAAAAACTGCACAAAATAAACCTGCGTGAAACACGAGCCCAGTTGCTCACATCACCTGTTTTGCCCTTGTACCAAGATGGGCTATTCATTTGTGGAGATCTGAATTTAGGACCTAGAGATGTTCAGGAAACCTCTTAAGTAATGATATTCCAGGACTTAGCAAGTGTTTGTAGCAGTACTGATACAGGCAGAGCAGGAAAAAAATCCTAAAATCCTTACTTACTATTTTCTTAGTTTTTATTGAAACAAAACTCCTGCTGAAGTCAAGAGGAACTACCCCAGAGAAAGTGCAAGGCCTATTCTCCACATACTGATTTTTTGCTCCTATTTAATAATTTATTTATTTATTTTTAATGACTTTTACTTCCTCCTTTTGTTACTCTGAAACAGCTGACAAGTCACCACCTGTGGCACTTATAAAAACAATAATAGTGTTAGGCAGCAATTTGTAGTCTATGACACAGGACCACTCAAATTTGCTCAAAACTGCATGACATTCATTAAAATAAAATAAAATAAAATAAAATAAAATAAAATAAAATAAAATAAAATAAAATAAAATAAAATAAAATAAAATAAAATAAAATAAAATAAAATAAAATAGTTGGGGAAATAAAGAATACATAATAGGTATAGTGTTTCCAGCTAAGTGCTGCTTCCTTTCTGCTCAGTGGTAATTTGTTATACTAAGTGTTGTACACTCCAAGGTGAGGTGACGGAGAGCATGCTGCTTACAGCATTAAGGAAGCAGTTTACATCTGGGTGGCAGATGACTAGTTGTGCAGTATGACATGCAGCACATTACAACTTGCTGAAATACTGGAGTACCTGCAACGGATTCATGAACAGGAATGAATGGGTATTAAAGTCAATGGCTCCATGAGATTTGGGATCAAATATGTATTTAACTTAAACAGCAGTGTCTTCTTATTAGCAGAGCATGGCGCGTTGTCAAACTGTCTCTCCAGAAATGCTAACCAGATGTTTAATGTTAAGTTACTGCTAGAGAATGTTGGAACTGCATATGTTGATTCAAAATGCTCATCCTAGCAGGGAAAAGCACTTATGTCCCCACCATACATTTTTTCCTGGAACGCATGTACACACATCAGTGGTTTCTGTCTTTCTGAATCTGCAGATCCTTAACAAATTTTCAGGGAAGAAGTGGAGCTCTACATAGCAGACTTCAACCTGACAATGACAGGCTTGTTTCTTTGAGGTACCTTTTTGCAGATCTCAGAGAGCACAAAAAAACCACTACAAGAGAAACAAAGCTATCTGTATGTGATGAGACCCTAGTATCACAGCTGAAGAGCAGGGAAAGCTGTTTTCTCACATCCAGCTGAACTCTTCCTTCCACTGAAACCAATGCTTGCTTTACCATTGATGCCAGTATGACAGCTGAATAGAGGCAAAAGGGCTTTTGAAAGCCCCACCTCTAAGGTAAAGCCAGAATACTTCAACTAAAAAAAATCTGAAAAGGTGAATATAGAAAGATCGACACTACAGAGATGAAACCCCCTTAAAATTAACTAAGAATATAAAGCAAGTAAAGTAATTGGAACTTGTACAAAGAAGTCACTACAGACTTCTGTGGCATATTTGGGCAAGCAGTCAGGGAACATAGAAATTAGTGGAAGTATTTTGTTAGTGAAAACTATGCTCATCTTAATGACGAGTCCATGTACCAATGCATTTCTAATCTGCTGCAGAACTGGCTTTCTTGAAAGAGGTATAGCCCCGTAGTTACCTTACTGTTAATCTAATTTTGCTACCCCTAGCAGTAAAGTAACAGCATCAGTAACAAGTAGAAGTAAGGTAAACTATCATGTTTTCAGTGCGGTTAGTTATTAGGGCAACAGCAAATTCCTCTGGCTGTGAGCCTGGCCTCACACACTCAGGGTAACATTCAGCTGTACCATCGCTCCGTATGAGGTTTCAAGTGAGCGTCACCCTGGCTCATTCCAGTGCTATCCAGGACAACTGAACTGAGGGTCACTCCTGAGGGAAATCCTGGCCTCAGAAAAGTCAAAGGGAGTTTCACTACTGACTTTAATGGGATCAAGATTTCACCTAACAGGATTATAAAGGCTACAGCTTCTCCGACAGATAGAAAATTAGTGAACACAGTAGGGCAGTGCCTCTGAATTTCAGTCAGGCATTTGATACTGTGCCTCATAAAAAGCCTGCTATAAATATCAACTCACACTAAGACAGGAACACTGCTGCACTGATTGAAAGCTGCTGGCAAATGGCAATGGATTGAGCTGGGGAGAAGTGTCTGTGACAACAGTTCTCAAACTTTCTTCTTGTATCCTAGAGGAAAGCACAGTCTGTGCCTCCATGCTATCAGGAACACTGCCAAAGGACACTTCCACCCACCAAAGCAAGGGGTGCTTTACTGTAAGATGGAGAGATGATGCCCTCTACAAGGCTAAGCCATACCAGGTGGGTGTTTGCACTCAGTATTGTGACTGACCCAAGGCAGCCCTGGGCAGCAACACTGTCTCCTACCCTGGGATCCCAGCTGGCCCTGCTCTGAGACCCCAGCCCTGGTGGACACACCATGACAGGATTGCTTCTGCTGCTTGTTCCAGAGATGAACTGGGAGCAGTCTGCATGGCTTTTTCTGCCTAAATTCTGCCTCCACCAAGGCCCTGAAAAGTTCTGCTACTGACTGCAAGGGAAGCAACAGTTTCTGGCCCCTGCTGTTTCCCTCTGTTCTTGCTTTGCAATTTCACTTGCCTCCCTCTCTGGTCCACATCTTGTGGGTGCTACTGCATCTGCAAGTGTGCTCCTATCCCAGCCTTTTCCTTCCTGCCACACTCCCTGCTCCCCTCCCTAGGGTTTCTTCTGTATAATGAACAGACAACACTACGAAAAGAAAAATCCAGGATAAAAACTTGGCAAAGGTTGCTGGCAAAGATATCTTAGCTTGCTAAACAGACTTCCAGTGAAATGGAAGAACTCTAACGTCTACAATTACACTAATGAATAAGGACTGCGCTTACTGTAATATAAAGGCTCTGACCCTCCATCATGAATGTCAACTAAGTTTTGCTTTAGACTTCAGTGAGTAGGCACAACCCAAGCACATGATGCTGTGCTACAGCAAAACAGCCCACTGGACCATTACTCTTGATTCTGGGAGACAGTGCTGCATTTGTGAGACACTCGTGAGACTTGAATACTGCTTCTTCCTCCATCCTCAGTCTAATGAGTGATTTAAGGCAAGTCATGTTGTACCTTTGTGGCCCTCCCATTTGTCTTCCCTATCCTTTGTGTTCCACGGAGAAATTGATCTTCTTTGTAAATTAATATGAAAGGCAGGAGTGAAAAGAGTTTGTGTCAGAGCCAAGCAGAAGAAAATAAAGTAATGTGATTATAAAAGCAAGTATTTTAAAACACAAAAACATGCATTTGAAAGGTTGTTACACAAGAGACGTCATCTATCTGCACTGGAGTACTACGTTAAGCACAGTTGCTTTGCACATCACCTTTCAGCCTCAGAGCTGAACCCATTACGTGGCCCCTGGGAACACACATTCCCTGAGATCCGGGCTTGGGTTACTGTTAATGTACTGCACTGCAGCTGACTGTAGAATGAATGGTCATGCTGAGGAAAGCAAACAGGACAGCCTGCAAGGTCCTGGAGATCACTTTCAGCTATGAGAAAGCTTCTTTATTTTTATACCTTCTATTTAACTGCTAACCCTTTTGTTTGAAATCCACAACAGCAGAGAGCATGCTGCAGGCATAGCACAGAGACATCAAAGCAGACAGAACAGGTAGCAGCAGGACGTGTCTTCTAGAGTATCATAAAAAGGAGCCTAGACAAGCTCCTGCATTTCAGCCAGGAATAGCTTCAAAAGGACATTTTGGCAGAGTGTAAAGTAAACTCATTTGGAAGTGGGATAGAGGTGTGTGTCCCTAGTTGAATCAGAAACTTTCAGGGACTGCACAGACTCTGGAAGCTTTGGAAAACAAAGTTTTTGAACATCCCAAGTTTGTTAACATGCCTTTTGGAATTGGAAATTATCTCTGTACAGGAGATGAAAAACATGAGCCATACTAAATCATGTTCAGAGCAAGGACCTACAATCAGAGAAGGCAACTGAACAGGTCAGGGCTCTATATGTGCTCAAGCAGGTGGTGCTGTCAGGACGATGAGACTTGAAATAACAGTAACCTTAGTCACAGAAGCAGAGAAACTAAGCTGGTAGCTTAACAGATGCAGGAGGTGGCTGTGGGAGACTGGCTTAAGGACCTTGGACTAAAATCTGGGCTTGATACCTGACTTTGACATTGACCTCCCGTGCCTTCTGAGCAATTCATCTTGGTTGAGTTCCCTCCTCAGTCAGCAAAGTCAGCAGTCTATGGGGAGGTGGAGGAGGGGATGACACACAATTTTCTTTCCACTCCTGATAGGGAAGATTTTTTTTTAACTATGCGGTTAAGCTCCCTCCCACAACACTTCAAGCCAACGACCCTGGAGTAATCACATCACCAGGGACAATACTTCAGATCCAAAGAAAGGAAACAGCTCTTTCCCCCACTGCAGTGAACATGGAGCAGGAAGCTCAAAAAGCCCACATCTATCATTTCAGACTTCCAAAAGCTCTCCCAAAAGCCATGGGAAATATGGCCATACCAAAAAACGTCCCACGTCTGCTGGTAGCTTTTGAAGGATGCCACACAGGCATTCCAGACCACTTCCATTTTCCAATACCACCATCATTCAGAGGCAATAACACTGCCTTCTTCTGACTTGGGAGGAAGGAATGTAGTCTCCCTAAGCCGCTTGAACATGCAGTTCCCTATTGAACCAAGTCAGAGCGTGCATTTATGACCATTTTTACTTCACATTTACTTTACATGTGTGAAGCTTTGTGTCTGGCACAAAAAAGTGAGACGGTGTTGCCTAAACACATGATTTTTTTCTGCACTGGCTTGAAGAAAGGCTGGTAGCCTCACTAAGAATCTGCTGCTCGTTTGAGAATTTCGGATATTCTCATGGAAACAAATTCAGACTCGTTTCTTCAAGGGCCCTGAGAAACAAGCAGGAGCAGTAGGGCTCTGCTGCAAGGAGTCCTGTGTCAATGCAAACACCCTACTCAGTGCAAAAGGGCTGGAGGAAGCAGCATTAGCACTCTGAGAAGGGATAGTAACATCACAGAAGGCGCATGAAAAGCCCCAGCATTGACTATTTTGCTCCCTGATGACCCCATTCAGAATTGTACAACACCCGTATGATTCTTATTGTAGGCAACGATTAGTCTACATTCAGCTGTCTTCATAGTGATCTAACAGACGAAAACAGCCATTGGCCCCAGTTGGCCAGAAACACTGGTGCATTCCCACAGCAAACCTCAGCTTGGAATCACCAAAGTAAACCTACACACTTTATGATTAGAGGTCACATCTGGTGTGGGAAGGAGGATGTGAGTAGGAAAAAAATTGGATCCACCCAGCCTGCCATGCCAACATCAAACTGCTGTATCAGAGCACACATTGAACATTCCCACAGAAATTATCAGCAATGGAAGACTGACAATACTGACATGTTATTAAACAGTCAACATTTGGCTCAGAGTCAACATCTTGCTGAATTGAAAGGGTACTTTTGAATAGACCTGCCCTCTGTATTCTCAGAAGGGTATCTGTCCACATGTATTTGTATGGAAGACAAGAGGTTTGAGTCCAACTTTCTTTTCTTTTTTTCCTTCCTTTTTTTAAATGAGCACTCAGAAATGAATGGAGCTACCACAGAGCTTCTGATGCCTACCAGTCAAACTCTAGGCCCTGTTCCTGGACAGAACTTCCACACACCCCCTCCATGCTTTTTACTCACTTACCATAATGGTGTGATGTGGGAACAGGGCACGGACAGACTTCACAAACTCCACAAAGTGCTCTGAATAGCCATTTGCTACATCCAGGCAAATGTATCTGATAGGTGGAATGGCCTCTAGAATACTTGTTAACTTGTCCAAATCAGCTTTTCCACTACCTGAGCTTGCTGCTACATGCTGGAAAGACAGAGAGAACAAAGTGGAGTAGCAGTTTGTAAAAACTGGAAAAATACACAGTTCATACGTCTTTTTCTGCATTGTGGTGGGAGGACTTGTGCTGTAAACTAGTGAAAATCATACAAATCGTACTATATAATATGAAATAAATACCTTCCTGGGAATAGCAATGTATTACTTCAGTTTTGCTTAAAGGCTCCAAAATAAAGCAAAATTAGCATTTCATCAGCTCTTCATTCACAAGTGTATTCTCATGGGCAAATATGTAACCACCTGGGATGGATGAAGGCTCAGCGGTACTCATACTAACACAAACACAGAAGAATCCCTAACTTGGTATATTTCCAGGAAGGCAGAGTGGCAAAATTTGGGGCACTGTCAGAGAGTGGAATCTGGGTCTTTAAATTCACAAGACACTCCCTTGGATCAACAGAATCACAAAACAGTTGCATTTGGAAGGGACCTCTGGAGATTGTATAGTCCAACCCCCTTACTCAAGCAGGGTCAGCTACTACTGAAAACAAGCAGATTGCTTCCTCCTTTGTCTTCCTATGAACTCGTTCTGACAGAATAGTTTCCACAGCTGTGGGCCCACAAAACATCTGCAGAGATCCAAGGTCACAGAGCAAGTCAGTATTTAATCAACTAGGAGATCCTACTCCAGTGACTGTGAACCACAAGTAAGCAAAATGCCAAAGTGTTCCATAATAAGCCACAGGATATTCTTGGGACCACCTTCTACCCTGTAGTGGCATATAAGCAACCCTGCTGAATCTAAGTGACAGGCTAGCTTTCAGACAATCCTGTAATCAATAGTCTTTATAATATAATTCTAAAATGTGCCACAGGTAAAGATAGAATACAGCTGTGTGGTATTCTTTTCTATACAGAACAAGTTTCAAAACTGCACTGAACTCCTGAGGAGGAGAGACGGCCAGATATGCTCTTATACTGCCTCTCCTGGTGTAGGGGCCTGCCAGAAGAACACAGAAGAAATCTGGATATGAAAAAGTCAGAACTTAAGTCAATGTTTAAATTTACTAAATGATGTTTCTCTGTAATGGCTCAGGCTAGGACCCTGTGAACAAGTGGGGCAGCACAGCTAGTAGTAGCACACCATGAGCTCTAGTGCAAGAAGTAAATACGCTCTGACAACTTTTAATGCTCATCCCTGCTTGGGCCCAGCACCTGGGCCCCTTCCACTCCCCAGGCTCCAGGTCCGCTTGCACATCTGATGGCAAGGACTCTGGCTGGCTCAAGGGCATGTAGCGCCAGCTTGTGGTTGGGTTACTCAAGGCTATTTGCATTTGTGGTCTTGGCCTTTTCCCTGCCCAGCACTACCACAGCTCCCAACAGCAACAGAAGCACAGCAGTTAGACCTATTCCCAAGTATTTACTTCTTCTTTGTTCAGGATACTTCTCTGTTTCCATTCCAGGCATATATAAACTTTGCTTTTTTGCATCTTAATATAAGTATTTTCATAATGGACTCACATAGCTATTCTTTTTAAAACAGGACAAGCCACTACTCTTGATGCATTTAAGAACAGCAAATATCTTCATTCCCCAAAACCTCACTTGACAACAGTATTCCCAAGAGACTCCAGTGTGTGTGAGTTCAGAACAAAGCAATAAACCATAATAATTTACAGTACAAAAATGTACCTCAAGGCATTCTGGGTGATTGGCAGCAAACATTTTCCATTCTTCCAGAGAATAATGCTTGTGAATTGCAGTGAACATTGCATGCTAGCAAAAATAAGAAAACTGATATTAATGTCCAAGTTAGTCATCTTTCCCTCTGCTGCAGAATAACAAGATATCAGAAATTCCCATTTTAAGTATAGGTTCATCCTGCTGGAAAGAAACAGTACTAGTGACTAACAGACCAGGCAACTCCAAAGGGCTCTTCAAAGGTAATTTAGCATACTTAGCTGACCTTTCAAGATCAGGTTTCTGATGTGTTTCATGAAGTTACAGTCAGTATTTTGAATGTGCCTAAGAACTGTTAAGAAATTAAGGTGAGCCTTGAGGCCAGAGGCTAATTAACTAGTGACTCCTGACTGCTGCAGCTTTCTCCAGTAACCTACACTTTCAAAACTGTTGTCAGCTAATAATTTTTTTCTGGAAGGGAGCACAATATAGACCTCAAAAAGTAAGCTCTTAGAAGCTTCACCTGAAGCTGAGCTACACCCAAGATGGATGCTTCCCAGTAAACATCTCCATTGAAACTATCTTCTATCTGGAGCCCTGCCTCAGGTAACTGTATTGCTGTAAAAGCACAGCTGCTCTGCAGTGAAACCACACCTTCTTTTTCTGGATTTTTTAATTCATGCCCCCCTGTTCTCCAACAAACATAGCTAAAAATTAACAAAGGCTGCTCACCGTCACCCAGTGGCTTCCCAATTGTTGCAGAAATGAGAATCAAGACTTACCTTTGCCATAACCACGGCCATTTCAAATGTCCCCACAGTGTCCATGTTTGCCACTATAATGGGAATTCCTGTGTATGTCTGCTTGGAGTTGCGGAAGGTGAAGGTGCACGTGAGGTCAACCTGCAATGAACAGGCACACGTTCTTTTAAGTACTTCATTGCAATCTAACAAGAGTTTTGCCACTGATTCAGATACAGCAGGTTTGGACACTGCTGCTTAATTTTCCTCATGTTTGCTGTTCTTCCTCCTTTCATTCCACTATAACCTCACTTCATTTATTTATTTTGTTACAACTTCTGCCTTCCAAATAAGAAAGAAAATATAAAAGTAAATTAATGTTTTCTGTGTTAGAGTTCTTGATGAAAAAAAGAGAACCAAAATTTAAAAAGGAAAAAAAAAGAAACAAGTCAGAAGGGGTTGGAAAGGAAAGAAAGGACAATCAGGACTGTAGATTATTTTATACAGAAGTAATCTCAGCTTTCTGGCTGCCTGAGAAACCCAGGCTGAAGTCCTAACTCCACAGAAGTCAGAACTGGAACTCCCTCTGTCTCCAGGGAACAGAGGGCTTTGTCCCAGTCTTTAATGTAAATGACAATATAATAAAGCAAGCTCTTACTTTTGGCTATGGTTACCAGCACTCTTGCCATACAAAATGAACAATCATAATCTGGTATATTAAACCATGAGGCTGCCAGTTTCTAAGTGAATTTCTTAGAACTGCATCAGCCTTCACCTTCGAAGTTCTTTCTTCTGCAGCATCCTCAAACGATCATGGTAATATCAGGCATTTTGTTCCTTACATTTGCAAGAGGTAGTATCAAATTTAGAACAGTACCCACTGGTCTACTTAGCATCTTGAAAAAGGGGGAAAAAAAACCCTCTGAGAAATGCACAACTGTAAGATATTAGGTTAGTGTCCTTACTAACAGTGAAAATGAAGGCTCTTTCATAATTTTTATTACTCCTCACTTCATCTTTAATCCAGGAACATTCGGAGACCTGAACTGAAATCCATCACCAGAAAGGAAGCAATATAAAAAATAGAGGACTTTGATTATTTATTTACAACATATTTTGAGCACCATATGTCAGGCTACATTCTGATTGATTAATATGGTGGGGTGTTTATTACAGATTTGTGTAAGAGAAAGAACTTGGTGCCTCAGTGATATATTGTGAAACTGGTTCTCATTTTGTATAAGCTCATAAGGGAAGGGTCACTTTGGTGAACCAACTAAGACACATCTTAATGGAGACTCATCCTTCTTCTCATTTACTATCAGAGAGGCCCAATTCTCCACCCATCACTGCTGACATAACATTCTAATAGGAATTTCAGCTGCAGCTAACACGAGAAAAGAGTATGAAAATGATAGGTATGAAAATTTAATGTATTTTACTCCCTTTTAGTGCAATTTATTAACTAGAACCAAGGAAAAAAAGATAGTATCACACAACCAGTTCTACACAGAAAATAGCACCAGAACCACTGCCTTACAGTTTTACAGAGGAAAAACATCTCTTTCAAATGAACTTAAGAAAGAAGTAGAGAAAAAGAGTATGTTTAAGAAATGACTGAGGCAAGATGCAAAGCTATGCAGGGAACACAAGGCCATTACTCTTTCAGTGATTCTCACCTCCACTTACTGTAACTTCTCACATGTGACCTCCTTTTGCCAGCCAGACAGATGGATCTCATGCAATTATCCACGCAACGGATAGTACTGTAATGGCAGGCATTTATGAGGTATAATGGCTGGGCTTCCCCTAATCAGGCTTTTGTTCTGCAAGAACAGGAGAAATGGCACACTGGGTTGGAGATCTTTAGGTGGTGCCCTGTTTCTCCCAACAGCCAGTACCACATGTCTGGGAAGGGAACATAAGAATGAGGCAAGTTTTGAAAGACTCTTTCCCTAGCCTACTTTCCCAGGTCCCAAGAAGCTGATGTTTAGAGACCTTCAGAGGCAAAGGTCGCCTCCAATCCATTGTGCTACATAGCCACTCATGGACAAAGAACTTGCTTTGTAATTTTTTTAGTCTCAGCTTCTCCAATATCCCACAGCAATAAATTCCAAAGATGAATTACACGTTGCATAAAAGCTACAACCTTTGCCTGATAATTACATTCAGTGCTTCCTACTTCTTGTTTTGTGAGAGACGATCAACAGCCGCTTCTCAGTTTCACCTTTTCCATTCCACTCTTCACTTCATGAACTTCTAGCATATCCTCCACAGCTGCTTCTTCACCATACTGAATAATCCTAGTATGTCTAGTCTTTTCCTCACATGGAAACCAGTCAATACTGCTGATCATCCTGGCTGCCATTCTCTGTACCTATTTTAGCATATTACACTGTTCTTGTGAAGGGGGATCACCAGAACCATGTACTCAAAATAACATACCGAGGAGCACCACAAAGTTAACTGGTTTTCCTTAGTTCCTCTAGTAGCACTTCTGACCATCTCTTTGTCTCTTTCCTGAGTGGTAACAACTAATTATAGCTTATTGTTCTATGCATTGTAAGAAAATAACTTCTGACTCTAGGACTGCTCACCATCACTCAACAACAGTAAAAGTTTCTTTACAAAGAAAATAATGAAATGTGTTTTATAACTCCTACCTAGATCTTCAACATATGAAAGTACTAAGACATGGGCTGTTCTGTTAAAGCTCCCTGGACTTACTTGAATTTACAAATTTAAATTAATGACTATTTAAATTAATGACTATACTCCCTACAGGGCTCTTGTCTGGTGAACTTAAAATGGACAGCCTGCAGAGGCAAGTCAAGCAAAGGCAAGAATAGCAAGCTACGTGAGTACCAAGACCTCACAGACAGATAATGCTGCTTCCACTCCAATAATTGCTTTAACCAATTTTGACACTTGAATTCAAGCTTCAAATTTCCTGGTATCTTTTCAAAAAGAGAAAGCAATAATGGAAAATGAAGACAGTGCAAGGAATCAAAAACAAGTACCAACATAGCAGACCTACAAGAAGAGCTGCAAACACCCCAAACTGTCTCTCTAAGAAGCTGACTTAATCTTAGTTACTGCATAAAAAGCTATCCTTGCGCAAAAATGAGGCATTCACACCAGAAAAGCAGACGCTTGCTGATATAAGCTTCAAAGCAGCAGCTTGTTGGGTAACAAGCACTAGTATGCTGCCTCTGTTCTTCTGCCAGAACTATTTATTTATATTCTTGTTTTGAAGCTGACTGGGGCTGTCCATTTCAGATCTGGCTCTCACAGACACTGTTTATTCCTGTTGCTACAGCCTCAGTGATGGTGTCCCATTTCTTAACCTTCATCGGTTTTCACTGGACCCCCCCCATGACATGCACTTTTTCTCATGTGACATGTTTTTAACAGTTCATCATAGCTACTCGTTACAACCCTGCTATATCAGCTCCCATTCCTTCTCTCATTTTCCCTTCCCAGCAGCCCTGCTTTCCGCAGCCTGCAGCACGCAGCCCTTTAAAGATACAAAACACTGCACTTTGAAGGAGCCGGGTATCACTTGGTGGAGCACAGCTCCACCTGTTTGCCAGGCCAGCATGGTGAGTTTTAAAGAGGGACCGTAGGTCCCCAAGCAAATGGCCAGAAAGGGCCTACAGGCCTCATGAGCAGTAACTGCATATGACTTACTCAGATCTTTGTGAATTAAAAATGACTAGCCTGAGATTACCTTTCTACTGAGTGGGCCTCTCCAATCTTACACTTTCACAATGGCAAAAAAGTTTTGCTTAGTTGTTGCCCTCAAAATCCCTGGCCATAGGCCTGCAATAAACATGGCCACCCTGCTTCCCTTTCCAGCCTTGTCCTTCTACCTCAGTTGATTTGTCTCAGTCTCTCTCTCTCTCACAACTCCGTTTCCCCTGGAGAAAAGCTTAATCCTCTTTCCAACCCCCAACACAATGTAATTCCTTCAGTAATCAAACTAAATCCTTTGTTAACCTTGGGGTTACGTGAGGTATACGGGAAGGCACCTTCAATCCCGAGGCAGCCATCTTTTTTGTAAAACCAATCCTCATGGGATTTCCTGACCCCTGCTCAGGAAGAACTCCAGCAGTATCCTGGCTAACAGTGGCCCTGGGCCAGCAGGGACGCAAAGCCCCAGGCAGCACGGGCCGCGGGGGGACGGCCGGGCTCTGCCCACGCCGGTCACGCAGCGGCAGGAGGCAAGTCGCGGGGGTGAACATTAAGTGAGAGTGAAACGCATCCCACAGCCCCAGCTGTCCACCTGATGGGATCACAGCCCGGGGCACCCCGTGCCGTGCGAAGCGCTCCCCAGCATCTTCGCTGGCTGTTTTTTATTACTACTATTTTTTAAAAACAGCACGTCAGTTACTCGGTGCAACACCACTGCCGTCAACCCCCAAGCCGAGGGCGAAGATGCCTGCCGGCCGCACCCCCGGCTCTGCCCGGCCCCCAGCTACGGGACGCGTAACCGGACACCCACCCCCCCGCCCCGCAGAGGGGCTGGCAGAGCTCTGGGTTCCCTGCTGCACTGCACGGACACAGGAGATCACTCCTCCGCTCAGCGCCGCAGACACCCGCAGAGGCACCCGTTAGGAGCAAATACCACCCACCCACGCCGCTCCGAGCGCCCCTTTTTATTTTGGCTGAGAAGCGGAGGAGGACAGCGCGGGAACCGGCTTGCAGCACCCGCCGCCGCCTGCTCCGCCGGGGCCGGGGCTCGCCCCGCCAAGGGGCGGGGGGGGGACACGCCGCGGGGTCCGTAACCTCGGCCCCCTCCTCCCCGGGGCAGCGGCATCGCCTCCCGCCACGTAAAGGGCGTTGCGACCGGGGAGGGCATTACTACGTTAGACCGGAGAATAATAAAGCAGGGAGGAAAGGAGGGTTAAGGAAGTTAGGCGCTAAGAACGGAGGAAAAAAGCATGCTGGGTTTGAATGCCCCCACCTCTGATCTGCTTTTGAGGCTGCTTCTTTTAGGTCTGAGCAGGACATCTTTAAAGTCCAGTTTGAGGTCTGCGTCTACCCGGGGCATCTTGCTGGGGTGCGGGGGCCGGGGCTCTCCCGGCGACAGTGGCGGCCCCGCTGCGCTCGCTCCGCTCGGCTGCACCGCACCGCCTGCAAAGCCGCGCCGGCCAAAGCCCGGCGGCCGCGCACGGAGCGTATTTATAGGGCGCGGAGAGCGCGGCGCTGCGGCCCGAGCCCCATCGCTTTATTAGGAGAGGGTTGTTTTTAGCCGAGTTGCGGGCCGCCCCCTGCCCCTTCTCCCGCCATAGCCATCCCTGCTTCTCCGCCGGGCTGGGCACTCAGTGTGTGGCCGGGGGAGACGGGGCGGGGAGGGGGGAAGACGGGGACGCGGCGCCCGGCCGCAGCCTCCCGTGCGGGGCGAGGCGCGGGTACCGCCGGCGGCACAGTGGCGTTAAGGGCACAGCAAGGGCAGAGGAAATGGCGCCTCCATGTGACCGAGCGGGCGGCCGCCGCGCCCGCCGCCGCTGCCGGGTGTGGGAGCCCCGTCCCTTCCCCCCGCCTTCCACCGCCCCGGGCGACGGTTGCGGACCAACGATTGCGGACTAACCGGCGCGGGGGCGGTCCTGAGGCGGCCGCACCGACAGAGGCTGGCGACGCTCCCCAACGTTTTTCGGGCTGCTGCGGCACGGCCCCAAACTTTGTGCCCCCAACCTTGTAAGACTGTCAGCCTTCGGTCTCCCTGGGCTCTGGTGGGAATCCGACTTTCCGGATTCTTCCCTCTGAGCCCAGACCTGGCCCCCTCCCTGCCCGTCACCCTCGGGTAAAAGTGAGCGTTGCCCGGCTCCTGAGACCCTCGGAGCTGGTTCCCCATCTGGCTGCAGAGCGAAGGGCTGACGCGTGTTTTTGGCGTTAGAAGCGTTGAGAAACGTGCAGCTGGTCGGTCACAGGAGAGCAGTCACAGCACCAGCCACCTGGACCTCCCTCCGTGCTGTAACTGCCTATTTTAGTACACGTAGAAAAGCAACAGGGAGCTGGGGTTTTTTTGCCCTCCATAGCATAGAGGAGCCTGGTTTGTGACTGTAAGATCCGTTCTCAACAGCTAGCTGTGTGCAACGTGCAGTCGCAAAACACCTATAGCAACAGAATTACACATGCTGGGTCCATCTACATCTGTTGGCACAGGGATCAATACAGGGTTACCAGATACCATATGAGATGACTTTCACAGGAGCTTTGAGCCTTAAAGTCTATTTATTTATTAAGTCAGTGAGTTGGAGGATTTGGGCTTCTTTGGAAGACACATGAGCTAAGCCTCGTCAGTGACTGGAAACTGAAGTACAAGAGGGTCATGGCTGGCTTCCATTCCTCAGACATATTGCAGGATGAGGTACTGCGCTCTTCTTTATCTGAAAATTGCACACATCTGGTCAACACCCTGCCTCCAGCTCTTTCACAGAGCTCTTTTACACCTCTTTGCCCAAGTGTCCCACATAATTCAAAAAGACCAAGCATGAGGCCTGGGCGTTACACAGCAGGCAGGGCATTTGAGTGCTTGCGGTTTTGAATTGTCCAGGTTGAGAGGCTTTGAATCTGGTTTCCAGGAAGAAAACCAGAGGCTTCAGAACTCGAGATGCTGTTCCAAGAGAGCCTTGCTGCTGTGGGTATTTCCCACAGAAATATGCAGGTGAAATGGGACCCTTTATAATTAGTCTCATCTGCATAACAGAGGCCATTCACTTGGTGGTTTCTCCACTGGATTCAACAATGTAACAGAACTACTAAAATTTTTCCTTCAGACAGATAGCCACATCTCCCACCATTTGCTGTTCAGTAATAAATTTTATTCAGGAGCAGAGGGTACTGATGAGAATGGGTTCTGTGAAAGTGGCATGCCTGTAGCAGAGGATTGAGAATGGAGAAAAAACAAATGCCTTCTGTCTGTGCCTGGCACCATGTCTTCTCTTTGCCCTCATGGCAGGCATGTGATGCTGAGAAGAAAGAAAGAAGCCACTGCGCTGCACTGTGAATGCAAAAGCTCAGCACTGCCATGAGGCGTAGGAGATGGAGACTAGCAGTGATACTTGTAAGCCCCAGAAAATCATGCCTGATGCCTTTTCTTATTTCCCATATTTTAATTTTGGTTTCCACTCACAGAACTCACTGTGCTATTATTCTGTAGATTACAGTATCTGCTAATATCTGATATTTTCCCCATGTACACGTACCAACAGACTAGTTGGGTCTCTGAGATCAGGTCCGGTCATCTTTAAAATTTACAAAATCCTCCAGTTTCTTACTTCAAGATAGGTTTTCTGTAATTAAAATTATGGTTTCTTGCTGAGCCACCTCTGTCTTTTTCAGTGTCCTTTCTGAAGTACAGACACCAGAAGGGATGTGATCAGTAATCACATTAATATCATAGCCAGAAATTAAGATCACCTCATTATGTATCTTTGCTATTCCCCTTAATACCTGCAGTGATCCCATATTATCTCTTTGTGCTATGGAAGAAAGAGCTGTTCAGCCAGGCTGTATGCAGTTTTGGTATTTATCCTGCAAGTGCAAATGAGCTATCACCGATTTCAGAAATTAACATATGTAAATTATTCCAGCTACTTTACTTCAGAGCTGTTCTTTTCTCTACTTCATTGGTTTATATTTATAATTAAAAGCAGATGGAGCAATGCACTCAGCTGAGAACTTCTCAGCCACTGTAGCTGAAAAGACCAACGCCAGTGTAGCCCCATAGGTCTTCTGAGCTTGGTGTTTTTGAGAAGAGACAGAAGTGGTCATAATAATGCAAATAGTTATTGCCATGTCTCAAGAAGAAATATCTATCTGACTTCAGCCTATGATTATCTATGAATTATTGTTGTCCTTGTGATTTTCATCCTGTTGATGTAATTGTAAATGCTGTTGTATTTCATAATATAAATGAGTTCACAAATGGGATCTGGTGACAAAGGACATGGAAGAGGCAGAGGTACTCATTGGTGTCTTCACCTTGGTCTTCCCTGGTAAGATTTGCCTCGGGAATGCCAGGCCTCTGAGACCCATGGGAAAGTCAGGAGCAGTGAAGACTTACCCTCAGAAGAGCAGGATCAGGGGAGGAGGGCAGAAAGCTTTTTGAGGACTAGAAAAAGCAAATGCCAGTCCTGTCTTTGAAAAGAGCAAGAAGGAGGAAGGACCTGGGGAACTACAGGCCAGCCAGCCTCTCTTTGATGCCTGGGAAGGTAATGAAGCAAATAATCCTGGAAACCATTTGTATGGGTTTTGTGTGGCCAGGTTTTGGTAGCAGGGTTGACAGGAGTGGTGTCTGTGAGAAGCTTCTAGAAGCTTCTCCTGTGTCTGATAGAGCCAATGCCAACCAGCTCCAAGACAGACCTGCCACTGGCCAAGGCCAAGCCCCTCAGCGGTGGTGGTAGCACCTCTGGCTGTCATGGTTTCGCCCCAGCCAGCAACTAAGCACCATGCAGCCGCTCACTCACTCCCCCTCCCACAGTGGGATGGGAGAGAGAATTAGAAAAAAACCTCATAGGTTGAGATAAACACAGTTTAATAGGACAGAAAAAGAGAAAGAAACAACAATGATAACAATAATAATAATACCAACAAAGGAATGTACAAGAACAAGTGATGCTCAATACAGCAATTGCTCACCACCCAGCGATCGATAGCCCGTCCCCGAGCAGCAATTTCCACCCCCCGGCCAACTCCAGTTTATGTACTGGGCATGACGTCATATGGTAGGGAATATCTCTTTGGCCAGCCTGGGTCAGCTGTGCTGGTTGTGTCCCCTCCCAGCTCCCCGTGCACCCCCAGCCTCCTTGCTAGCAGGCCAGCCCAAGAAGCTGACTGCTTAGCAACAACCCAAAACATCAGCACATTATCAACATTTTCTCATCCTAAATCCAAAACATAGTCTCACACTAGCTTCTGTGAAGAAAACCAGCTCTATCCTGGCTGAAACCAGGACAGTGTCCACCCCTTATTCCATATCATTTACACCATGCCCGGGTCCTACGCTTTTCAATACATTCCGGTTATTCATCTTTTAATGTATACACACAGATATCACTTTCTTAGTCCATGGGCCATCACTTTAAAATGTCTGTGGAGTTCATTCAGTCCATGACTCTGGGCTTCATCCATCATAGCAGTCTCTCAGGGCAGGGGAGATGGTATGTGGTGTTGGATTGTTGTCTGGCACAGTCCATATCCATGATCTGCAGGTCGAAGATGTCAATCTCAAGGGAATTGTTGGGTGCAAACTGCTGAAGCCAGTTCTGGTTGCTGCACGTTGCTTGGTTTCAGTGAAGCTCATTCTTCATCAGTCTGGGTGATTCTTCCTATAATACCATTGATGTGGTAGATAGCAACCATAGTAGTAATTTCATACTGTATTGTGTAACAAATAACATATTACAATTCAAATCATTGACTATTTTCACCCAAAATCAAGTCTCCTTGAGGTACACATCGGACTTCCCCATCCTTCCGCATTACCCACCAAGTGCACCCAGGTCCCTGGGCAAAGGCAATCCCACGAACGAGTTTGCCTTTGCCTGAGGCAGGAGTAACCCAGACTGTCTTCTCCAGCATATTTCTCAGTGCACAACAGGGACTTTATCCCCTTCTACATTATGTAAAAGTTTTGATTGGGCAGATCTGGCTCTATTAGTAGATCTCCTAGTGTTGACTAACCAAGTGGCTTTTGCTAAATGTTTATCCCAATGTTTGAATGTTCTGTCACCCATTGCTCTCAGTGTAGTCTTTAACAGTCCGTTAAATCGTTCAATTTTTCTGGAAGCAGGTGCATGATAGGGGATGTGATATACCCACTCAATGCTGTGCTCCTTGGCCCAGGTGTCTATGAGGTTGTTTCGGAAATGAGTCCCATTGTCTGACTCAATTCTTTTGGGAGTGCCATGTCACCATAAGACTTGCTTTTCAAGGCCCAGGATAGTGTTCCAGGTGGTGGCATGGGGCACCGGATATGTTTCCAGCCATCCGGTGGTTGCTTCCACCATGGTAAACACATAGCGCTTGCCTTGGCGAGATTGTGGGAGTGTGATATAGTCAATCTGTCAGGCCTCCCCATATTTATATTTCAACCATCGTCCTTCATACCAGAGGGGCTTTAACCGCTTGGCTTGTTTGATTGCAGTGCACGTTTCACATTCATGGATAACCTGTGCAATAGCATCCATGGTCAAGTCCACTCCTCGATCCCGAGCCCATCTATATGTTGCATCTCTTCCCTGATGGTCTGAGGTTTCATGGGCCCACCAAGCTATAAATAATTCATCCTTATGTTGCCAGTCCAGATCCACCTGAGCCACTTCAATCTTAGCAGCCTGATCCACCTGATGGTTGTTTTGATGTTCTTCAGTGGCCCGACTCTTGGGTACGTGAGCATCTACATGACGTACTTTTATGACTAGATTCTCTAATCGGGCAGCAATATCTTGCCACAATTCAGCAGCCCAGATGGGCTTGCCGCTGCGTTGCCAGTTGCTCTGCTTCCATTGCTGTAGCCACTCCCATAGAGCATTTGCCACCATCCATGAGTCAGTATAAAGATAGAGTATTGGCCATTTTTCTCATTCAGCAATATCTAAAGCCAGCTGGATGGCTTTTATCTCTGCAAACTGACTTGATTCACCTTGTCCTTCAGCAGCTTCTGCGACTCGTCATATAGGGCTCCATACAGCAGCTTTCCACCTTCGATGTTTGCCTACAATACGACAGGACCCATCAGTAAACAGGGCATATTGCCTTTTGTTCTCTGGCAGTTTATTATATGGTGGAGCCTCTTCAGCACGCGCCACCTCCTCTTCTGGTGATATTCCAAAATCTTTGCCTTCTGGCCAGTCCATGATCACTTCCAAGATTCCTGGGCGATTAAGGTTTCCTATTTGAGCCCACTGTGTGATAAGCGTGACCCACTTACTCCACGTAGCATCAGTCGCATGATGTGTAGAGGGGACTCTCCCTTTGAACATCCAACCCAGCACCGGCAGTCGAGGTGCCGGGAGGAGCTGTGCTTCAGTACCAACCACTTCTGAGGCAGCTCGAACTCCTTCATATGCTGCCAATATCTCCTTTTCAGTTGGAGTATAGCGGGACTCAGATCCCCTATATCCTCGACTCCAAAACCCTAGATGTCGACCTCGAGTCTCTCCTGGTGCCTTCTGCCAGAGACTCCAGGTAGGGCCATTCTCTCCGGCTGCCATGTAGAGCACATTTTTATCATCTTGTCCTGCCTGGACTGGCCCAAGGGCTACAGCATGAACTATCTCCTGTTTGATTTGTTCGAAGGCTTGTTGTTGCTCAGGACCCCATTTAAAATTGTTCTTCTTCCGGGTCACTTGATAAAGAGGGCTTACAATCAGACTGTAATTTGGAATATGCATTCTCCAGAAACCCACAACGCCCAAAAATGCTTGTGTTTCTTTTTTGCTAGTTGGTGGAGACATAGCTGTTATTTTGTTGATCACATCCGTTGGGATCTGTTGACGTCCATCTTGCCATTTTATTCCTAAAAACTGGATCTCTTGTGCAGGTCCTTTGACCTTACTTTGTTTTATAGCAAAACCAGCTTTCAAAAGAATTTGAATTATTTTCTTCCCTTTCTCAAAAACTTCTTCTGCTGTGTTGCCCCATACGATGATGTCATCAATGTACTGAAGATGCTCTGGAGCTTCACCCTGTTCCAGTGCAGTTTGTATCAGCCCATGGCAAATGGTAGGGCTGTGTTTCCACCCCAGGAAAGTCGATTCCAGGTGTATTGGACACCCCTCCAAGTGAAAGCAAACTGTGGCCTGCACTCTGCCACCAAAGGGATTGAGAAAAACGCGTTAGCAATATCAATGGTGGCGTACCACTTGGCTGCCTTTGACTCCAGTTCATATTGAAGTTCCAGCATGTCTGGCACGGCAGCACTCAGCAGTGGTGTGACTTCATTCAGGCCACGATAGTCTACTGTCAGTCTCCACTCTCCATTAGACTTTCGCACTGGCCATATGGGGCTGTTAAACGGTGAGTGAGTCTTGCTGATCACTCCTTGGCTCTCCAGCCGACGAATCAGCTCATGGATGGGGATCAGGGAGTCTCTGTTGGTGCGATACTGCCGCTGGTGCACTGTTGTGGTAGCAATCGGCACCTGTTGTTCTTCGACCCTGAGCAACCCCACAACAGAAGGGTCCTCTGAGAGACCAGGCAAGGTGGACAGCTGTTTAATTTCTTCCGTCTCCAAGGCAGCTATACCAAAAGCCCACTGGTACCCTTTTGGGTCCTTGAAATACCCTCTCCTGAGGTAGTCTATGCCCAGGATGCATGGAGCCTCTGGGCCAGTCACAATGGGGTGCTTCTGCCACTCATTCCCAGTTAGCCTCACTTCGGCCTCCAGTGGTGTCAGCTGTTGGGATCCCCCTGTCACTCCAGAAATACAGATGGGTTCTACCCCTGTATGGCTCGATGGCATTAGGGTACTAATGCTTCTATTCTTTCTGGGAAACTGCCCACTGGAAAGTGGAGCAATGATTTTTCTGGAGGAACCTGAATCCCCTTTTGTAATTGTTTTTCCTTGCAGCTCGCGTACTCGTGCCTCTAGGGTCGAGGTAGGTTTTCCATCCCATCTCCTCATGTCCTCTCCGTAGTCACGCAATTGAAACCACAGGGTGGCTCGTGGTGTGTATCCTCTATATCTTCTCTCTTGAACAGAAGAGCACTTACTCCTAATGGCTGAGACACTGGTTCGTACGGGTGGAGGGTAGGGCATATCCTCTTTGAATTGCCGGAACTCCCGGGACAGTTTCTCTACAGCAGAGACGCAGGCCCGTAGGGAGGAAGAGAGACTTTCTTCGTATTGCCGGAGTTGGCCAGCCAATTCATCCACCGTTGGTCTCTCTCCATCTTTCCAGGCCATTACTGCTAATGAGTTGGCATATGATGATGGTGCACTCCGTACAAACTTCCGCCACATAGGTCGCGTGCAATTGACTTCATCTGGATCTTTAGGATGATTGTCCATTGTCCAAGTCACCATAAATCACTTCCAGCACCGCTAGGTCCCTCAAGTACTGGATACCTTTCTCCATGGTGGTCCACTTGCCTGGGTGACATAGAACATCTTCCTTGAAGGGATACCTTTCCTTCACACCCGACAGGAGTCATCTCCAGAGGCTGAGGACTCGTGCACCTTTTCCAATTGCTTTGTCAATGCCCCCTTATCTAGAAAGGGATCCCAGCTGGTTGGCTTCCCTACCCTCTAATTCCAGGCTACTGGCCCCATTATCCCAGCATCGGAGCAGCCAGGTGACAATGTGCTCACCTGGACGACGGCCGAAATCCTTTCGCATATCTCGCAATTCACTCAGGGATAGAGATCGGGTAGTTACCGTCTCTTTTATGAGTTCTTCCTCTTCCTCCTCTTCAAGTGATGACTCGCTCTCTTCCCTCTTCCGTGCTTGTGATGGCCTTGCTTCAGAGCACTCTGCCTCCTCACTCTCTTCCTCTGCCTCCTTCTTAGCAGGATCTTCCTCCTCCCTTACTAAACAAGCTGACTTCCGCTTCCAAGATTTCTTCTTTTGTACAGGGGCAACTGATACCGGGATGGGCTCGTTCTCTGGTTCAGCTGCAACAGTCTGAGTAGCTACAGTGCCCGCCGTGGGGGTTGGAGTAGTCACAGTGCCTGCCACAGGGGTTGGAGTAGACACAGTGCCTGTCACATTGCCATCAGACCCAGAGAGCCTCTCTCCCCTCTGCATAGTGTTAAATAGAGCTCGGTAGGCATGGGCCAGGCCCCAGCACATGGCAATGATTTGTGTCTCCTTGGAACTGCCAGGCTGACAGCATACTTCTTCCAAATATTCTGCCACTTTATCAGGATTCTGCACTTGTTCGGGAGTGAAGTTCCAAAACACTGGAGGTGCCCACCGCCCCAGGCATTTGCCCATGCTGTTCCACACACCCTGCCATTCATAACTATCCAGCCTTGGGGCAGATCTCTGTGTGATATTCTTAAATTGCTTGCTAACCTTAGAGAAAACCGAAACAATGTTCCCCAGAAGTAGCAATAGAGGTATTTTAACTACCCAAGGTTGTTCAAAATACTGAAAAATTATTGTGATGAAGGAGGAAACATTATGATAGAGGGTAGCAAAGGTACCATTCTGCATTTCCTCCATAAAAAGCCTTTCGGAGGCAGAAGTATAATTGCTAATCGTCTCCACAAGATAGTAGCCAAAATACAGTAACGGCTTCAGTACAGAGCTCAGATACCACATTAAGCTCAAGGTCAGTGTTCTAAAAACAAATCTCACAGGCGAGACATTACTAATCATCGCAGAATACAGCAGCCCACAGAAACCAACACTGATCCTTAACATGTACGGCAAAGACGAGAGCATCATGCAAATCAAATAAATTATATTGTGACCTGCAACCATTATTATCTCAAGCCTCATGCCCCACGTTGGACGCCAAAAAGGACTGTCGTGGTTTAGCCCCAGCTGGCAACTAAGCACCACGCAGCCGCTCACCCACTCCCCCTCCCACAGTGGGACGGGAGAGAGAATTAGAAAAAAACCTCATAGGTTGAGATAAACACAGTTTAATAGGACAGAAAGAGAGAAAGAAACAACAATGATAACAATAATAATAATACCAACAAAGGAATGTACAAGAACAAGTGATGCCCAATACAGCAATTGCTCACCACCCAGCGATCGATAGCCCGTCCCCGAGCAGCAATTTCCAACCCCCAGCTAACTCCAGTTTATGTACTGGGCATGACGTCGTATGGTAGGGAATATCTCTTTGGCCAGCCTGGATCAGCTGTCCTGGCTGTGTCTCCTCCCAGCTTCCTGTGCACCCCCAGCCTTCTTGCGGGCAGGCCAGCCCAAGAAGCTGGACTGTCCTTGACTGCTTAGCAACAACCCAAAACATCAGCACATTATCAACAGTTTCTCATCCCAAATCCAAAACATAGTCTCACACTAGCTTCTGTGAAGAAAGCCAGCTCTATCCTGGCTGAAACCAGGACATTGGCATAACAGATTTAAGAAGGGAAAAAGAAAACTGCACAACTGTAGCCGAAGAGAGGAGTGAGAATATGTGAGAGAAACAGCTCTGCAGACACCAAGGTCAGTGAAGAAGGAGGGTGATGAAGTGCTCCAGGGAGTGGAGCAGAGATTCCCCTGCAGCCCGTGGAACTTCATGGGTGGAGCAGATATCCACCTGCAGCCCAGGGAGGACCACACACTGGAGCAGGTGGATGCGCCCAAAGGAGACTGTGAGCCCGTGGGAGGCCCACGCTGGAGCAGGCTCCTGGCAGGACCTGTGGACCTGTGGAGAGAGGAGCCCATGCTGGAACAGGTTTACTGGCAGGACTTGTGACCCTGTGGGGGACACATGCTGGAGCCATCTGTTTCTGAATCACAGAATCACAGAATCACAGAATCACTAGGTTGGAAAGGACCTTCAAGATCATCAAGTCCAACCATTAATCCAGCACCACCATGTCCCCTAAACCATGTCCTGAAGCGCCAAAAGGAAGGAAGGACTGCTTCAGGAAGGAAAGAGACCCAGGCTGGGGCAGTTCATGAAGAACTGTAGCCCATGGGAAAGAATCCTGTTGGAGAAGTTCATGGAGGACTGTCTCCCATGACACCACGCTGGAGCAGGGGAAGAGTGTGAGGAGTCCTCCCCTTGCGGAGGGAGGAGTGGCAGAGACAGCGTGTGATGAACTGACCACAACCCCCATCCCCTGACCCTCTGTGCTGCTGCGGAAGGATGAGGTAGAGAAAGTTAGGAGTAAAGTTGAGTGCAGGAAGAAGAGAGGGGTGGGGTGAGGGTGTTTTAAGATTTAGTTTTATTTCTCATTATCCTACTCTGATTTGATTGGTAATAAATTTTTTTTTTCCCCAAGTCGAGTGTGTTTTGCCTGTGTCGGTAATTGGGGAGTGATCTCTCCCTGTCCTTATCTTGCCTCATGAGCCTTTCATTATCTTTTCTCTCCCCTGTCAAGCTGAGGAGTGGAGTGATAGACCGGCTTTGGTGGGTACCTGGCATCCAGCCAGGGTCAACCCATCACACCATTTCCAAATGCATGAAGGACAAGAAGGTGACTGGAAGTAGTTGGCATGAATTGACACAATCATGCTCAGCTAACCTGATTACCTTCTACAGTGAAATAACTAGTTTGGTGGATGAGGGGAGAGCAATGGATATTGTTTATTTTGACTTTGGCAAGGCTTTTGACAGACTCCCATAACATCTTCATAGACAAACTGAAGTGCGGACTAGCTAAAAGGACAATGAAGTGGATTGAAAACTGACTGAACTTCTTGGCTTAAAGCGTTGTGATCAGTGACATGAAGTCCAGCTGAAGGTCAGCCATTTGTGGTGTACCAGGTTAATTGTATATGGCATTAAAAACAACCCTTTTAACCCATGCTCAGTTTTCTTCTAATTTAAATAAGAACACCTTCCTCACCAACTCCTTGGTGCTGACAAAGGCATTCAGTGATAACCTTAAAGTATGAGCACTTCTGAGCACCAGAAACACCTCTAGAGTGAATGCTTAATGAGGTGGTCATTATTTATCAACAGAAACTCTGGTCACAGCAGACACACAGCTGACACAACTGAAGGCACATGCTGATTTCTTTGCTGTGGTTCCTAGGAAAATACTCTAGCCTCATATAGCTCCATACAGCCAGCCTGTAATGTAATTAGCATACGTGTTTAAGGAGCATGGTGAGCAGTAGTGAAAGCATTGCTCAGCTGGCAAGTGCTCCTGCAAACTCTGTGTCATAACTTCCCAGCAAAATCCCATATCTGGAAAGAACAATATGCTGCAGGACATGTGTGATGAAGATCTTTCACTGTTAAGGAGAAGCAGTACCTTTGGGAAAAGAGCCTTGTTTTTCTTACGAGAAGTTTGAACCGCTTCTATTATTCTGTTTGAATTTGGGCCTTGTCTACACTGAATAGCATTTCCCAGTAGGTGGATCAAGAGACCTAACTCGTCAAACCCTGCAAATGCAAGCAGAAGATTTCTTTTGTTTGTGGAGATAAGGAGGTTTCTCTGAACTATCACTAGTATTACAGCATCTACGCTAGAGCTTTTGCTGGCCTTGATAGCCACCAGAAATGGGAGGAGTGGGGCTGACATCCCTGATGTACACAGCTGTGTCGAGCAGACTTCAGCCACGTGTGTGAAGATCACTTGTTATGAAGTGAAGAGACTGGTATGCCATAAGTATTTTCATTAAATTCAAAGGTCTTAGGGTAGACCAGTAATCATAAACTCAACCCTGGGCCCACATTGAACTGAGTAGGAGAACCTCTCATTCAAGGTACAGTTTACTTAAGAGTAAGTAAGTATCCATTCCCATTTGATTTCAGCAGGTTTCAAATGCTAATTATAAGTATCACAGCAATTAATGATTAATGAGACTCTGACCTTCCTTGGCTTATGAAATACGTTTAGGGTCTGTCTGTGTTGATAAATATAGTGGAGCAAACCCAATCTCTATTCCTGCAAGGCAAGGGACAGAGTGCTGATCACACATAGCATCCGTTTAGATGCCATATGTGACCTTCAAGGGGTTTCACTCATACTGCATGTTGGAAACAGTCTGATGCTGTTCCCTGAACTGTCCTCAGACTACCTGGCAAAGTGCTAGCTGGCCAGGTTGCCCAAGGGAGTGTGATACTAATTAAAGAGTATGGACCATTGCATGGTAGAGCTTATGGCCATGCACTGGTCCAGTACAGGGCTTTACTGTTATGAAAAATGGGACAAAACCTGTTGTATACTATGCATTGTGACCTGATATTTCTGTAAATTACATCCAAGCCCCACACAAGTCTTCTGGTAAAAGAAAGAGAGATTCCTGTCCATAGAAATTTTAAGCCATCTCACAGGATGGAACAGGTGTTCTGTTGCTGCTACAGAGCTTTGTGTGCAGACCCAGACTCTCCTCAGTGGTGCCCACTGGCAGAATGAGAGGCAATGGGCACAAACTGAAACACATGAAATTCCATCTGAACACAAGAAAATGCTTTTTTTTTCCTGTGAGGGTGGTGGAACACTGACACAGGTTGCCCAGAGAGATTCTGGAGTCTCTGTCCCTGGAAACATTCAAAATCTGACTGGACATGGTCCTGGGCAACATGCCTTGGCTCACCCTGCTTGAGCAGGGGTTAGACTACGTGATCTTGAGAGGTCCCTGCCCACCTCAGACACTCTATGATTCAGTGGTTCTGTACATTACTTTGTCGTTACAGAGTATCTTCCCTTGCAAGATCTCGAGGGACTTTAAAAATTCCGGTCATTAAATACTTTATTTGATGGTCCTAAGCATCATTACAGCTTGTTTATGTAACAGAAAGGCATGAAAAGACAAATTCAGGGATGAAGCAAAAACCTATCCAAGTTACATATCGGAACGCTGATTATGATCTCACACTGGCTTTATAGCAGTAAAACTCTACTGACCTCGGTGGAGTTGTCCCTACTTAATACCACTACAGGGAGAAATAGGCTGTGGAGTAGACTCATCTGAGATGAGTGGCAAAGTGCCATAGCCTACACTGATTTGGTGTTTATAGCAAGTTGACTTCAGACAGCAAATACAGTGGACTCACTCACATTAGCATCATTAGGATTTGTTACCACCAAAACACGGTGAATTTTGGCCTTGAGTTGTTAGCCCTCCTGACCGAAGTCATAGAGAGGGTCATTTTTAGGGTTGGTACTGAAATCAAGCAGGAGTTCTCAGCTCTCATCTCAGGGTACGCTCAGCCTGGCAGAGCTCCATGTCACGCTCTATGTTCAAGCTCCTCCTCTGCTCTCATGAGGTTTTGTCTGTGTGTTGCATACACATTGCCTGCAGGCCCACAGAGTCACTTCTTCATCAGTCTCTTCCTAGCCGCACCCAATGTGGTTATTCGCAACATCACAAAGCTCAGTAGGGAAGGGACCCTCTGACAATGGTCCCTATCTATACTTTTTCCTTAAATCTCTTAAAAAGTTCCTTGGTGTGCCATTTGTGGCTCCTTGGATTTCTTTTGGGAGGGGTGGGCATTTCTAGGGCCTCTCCTGTGTTTTCCTCCATCCGAATCTTGCTTTGGCCCTGGAGCCTCATGCGTGCCCATGTTTTTGTATCTGTTGTCCTCTAAAATCATTAGACAGCCTGCCTACCTGGCGTCCCCCATCTCAGGTTGAGGGGATGGAGGTCTTTTGTCTTGACTGGACATAAGCTGATTTACCAGGATTTTCCAAAAGATACTCAAGTGAGTTAGCAAAACTGCCTCAGTAAATAAGGAATTATAATTCCAAATAAATACATAAATTTAAAAAAGCAATAGCGCAAAATTGCAGAAGGCTTTGGACTGAGAAGAATTCATCAAAAATAAACTTCCGGTGTTTTCTCTGTACCAGCTGATGATTTTTTGTCAGCAAATCACCTACTGTCATAACAGTGCGTGAGAATTTCATCATGTTACAAGCTAGACTTTACTGGGTCTGCCTGTACCCCATCCTCGCCGCTGTGTTTGCATGGGATCCTCCACTTGGATGCAAGCTTGCACCTGAGCTTCATCCATCATTTTTAGCCTAGAGACTCCCAAGGATCCATTGTCAATTCAACCTGCTCACGTAAGGAGAGGATAATATGGGATTCAAGAAGTAATTTTGCACAACTGTTTTTCTCGCCAGCAGTTGATTTTACAGTATGCAATAGAGAAGTCACAGCACTGCTGGGGCAATGCAAAGACTAATACTGCTGTTTGCCTCTTAATTTTTTACTTTTAATGTACCTGTACATCGTGCTTCCTTCATGTTAACCTATTTCTTGTGGAATTAGTGAGTTGTAGGTTTATCCCTGAGTTTACATTACTCAGGATCAAGGTGGTTAACACAGAAAAGAAAAAAAAATAGTTTTCTTGTGCTTAACACTATTGATTTGGTCAGTCCTTCAGGCATAAGACAGACTAAGGTCCTGAAAGGCCATTTCTTGCTTATGGAGAAGGGTCAGGACATTGCCTTTTTTAACCCTGGTAATTGGGGTTTTTTTGGTTTGGTGCCCAAAGCCTGTTTGAATAAGCACACTGCCATTGCTCTATGACAGAAATTAAAAGAACATCATTAATTAAAAAAAAAAAATTATATATATATAACCAAATGGCATTCCCTTTATTTTCTGGGCTTTCCTTGACATTTTCGTATTGGGTGGAAGTCTTGCTACAAATTTTAAGCTGCAGAAATGTTTCTGGACTATGAACGTCTGGTAATGACTAGCTTTCAAATCCAATTTAATCTTTATTTAAAGAAAAGCTTAATAACTTTGCTGCCCAACTGCACCACCTACAGGCAAACCCCCCCCATGTTGATACTACAAAATGTTAGAACTGTATTATGCACTTTAATTATTGCAATTAATAAATAAAAGTGGATTTTTCCAGTTTTAATCTCAATAAGTATGAAGGGTTTACACATTTTGTGTTTAAAATTACGTTTCCCACAACTTTAAATACTTTGCATGCTTTGGCCAGGGGGTTTTGCTTCTGCAGAACTTGTGTTAATTTGCGTCTTATCATGGGGAAATAGAAAACAAGATTGGCTTGGACCTTTATTGCATTTTGAGAGTTTAATGGGATGTAGATAACAGCTTCTGCATTTATCAGCTGTCACACACTTTTTCATAAAACACCTACATAGGGATTATAAGTAACATCAACTCAGTTGTCACCACTATGCCTTTTTTACCCGTAATTCTTCACTCCCTAAAATTAAAGATATTCTTAAAATGACCTAGAAAATGCTCCCTCTCTTTCCCACAGCAAATAAAACCTTGCTAAATATTCTCATATATCATTATGATAAAATGGGAAGGGAAAATTTAATGCCCGAGGTTGTAAAATATGCACTAGTTTTGCAAGGCTGTTTAAAAAATGAAGATTATTTTCATGTAAGGCCACAGTAGCTGTGCATCCGTAGCTATTGGCTTATATCTAACATGCAGTTTGCGTGTCCATGATATTTCAGTAATTGAATAGGACAAATATGACGTGAAACTGAAACTTTTAGGAAGAAAGCAGATCCTCTTTAGCTGTTCTGCCCTTCCTGTGAACTCATGTGTTTACAAAATATATCCAGGGATAAACTAAAATGAAGTCCTTAGAAGTGGTAGATAGATAGATATATGCATTCTGTCAAGAGAATTCAAAGGAATTTAAGTGACTGTTCTGGTAGGAGAACAAGGGGCTAAATTCACGATCACTTCTTTACTTGGATTTCGGTCTTGTACGTAGTGCCTTTGCTGGGAAACTCTGTGGAGTATGAACATTGTTTGTCGCAGTGTGTATGCAGCACCCAGAGTCAGTAAGGCATGGATCCTGACTTCAGTCTTTTTGCATTAGCATAATGAAGACTTCCAAAAATACCGCATATTTTTTGTCTGTTATTCCACATCCTTGCCTAGCAAATTATTATTTTGCATTTTGATTTGCACCTACCTGTGTCTCCCTTTTTCCCGAGCTGCGGTGCAGCAGTGCTGGTTTCTGATGTTAAAAGCGTTGGCAGGTTTCACCCCTGACATCCATATTTCAGCAAAGGCAGAAGTCACTTCCATACGTCGTTTGCGGAATGCTTTGGGATCCTTCAGGATGAAAGGTGTGATATAAATATAAGATACCATTCATTCCTTTTTTTTTTCCCCGCAGCACACACCGTGCTAAAGGGTTTTGCTTTTATCTTGAGCTCCCCTGACTAAATTGTCAAACATCTCAGCGATACCATGAGCGTTTGCTTCAGGCGCGCTCGTAATCACTGTTCTGTTAGCTCCCTCCTTACAAAAGGGTGGCTATTCTTTTGTAAGGCAGAATTGGCTCTCCTACTACCAAATGCCGCTTTGTTCTCAATAGCTTCTCTGACAATTCCCCTTGAGTTTGCTTGCTTCATCTGGATTTCATTCAGGTCCTGTTTCCCATTTGCCGTATCGGATCACCTGCAGTACATTGTAAAGTCTGTGCTGATCCTGTATCCTGAGCAAAAAGGACCAGCGTAAGGGTATTTCTTTGGACTTCTGAGTCCCGTCTCTGTCTCTGCCTTCCACTGTGTTCAGATGGCAAAGGCTCTTCCTCTTTAGGCAGAGCGCTGTGAGGAAAGCAATAATCAGCTCCTCCAGGCTGCCTAAGCAGCACCTCATTCTCTTCTCAGAAAGAACGAGGCAAAACACAATTGCTTTTCTGAGCCCTTCTGCCCAGCTCTGTGGGAAAGGGAATAATTAGCCTCATTAAGCTCCGGGGCCAGCAGCCCCTTGCCTTCCCTGCAATCCCCTTACTTGACCCCCCTGCACTGGAGCTGCAGCCAGCCCCGCTCCCGGCTGTGGCCACATCGCCGCTCCCTGCTCTTCCTCGTATGCTGCTGTGGCACCCACCCAAGGCCGCACAACTGGCCCTTGGAGAGCTCAGGTGGTCAATGCAGAACACAGCGGGGCATTTCCTCACACTCCCCCTTTCTCATTCCACATCATTTTAGCTCAATTATTTTTGCTCCCATGTTTCTGGACCCTCTTGCATTCAACTGCAGGCTACTTCTTTTCGCCCTGACACACTGCTGTCAGGTGGTAATATGTATCGCTCACCAGAGCAAGAACTTGTCAAGAAAATCGATGAGCTGCAGTGTCCCTTTGGGGCCAGGTAAACAAGTCTTGTGGAATTTGTTAAATGAGCTGTGTGGGGCTACACTGTCATGTGGGGAAAAAGATAGGAATAAATAAATGGCTGTAAACATTTGATTTCCTGATCTTTGAGATTGTTCCACTTGAATTACTGTGTCTGGTGCCAAATCTGACAAAAAGACATCTCTTTCTTTACTCCTAATCACTTTCCTAAGCCAACATTTGGGCTGTGGTGTAGCAGACTGGTATAGTCTGTGAATCTAGCTTCCCTCACTTACATAAGTGTAAACTGGGACTACGTGTACAGGAGCCAATGACGGTGTCATCACGTAAAACTCATGTGTGTATGATCAAAAGGAGTCATTGTTTTTCTTTTCCCACAACTCGGAACAGAGCTCTGAAATGGTGTACTGTTTTGATACTTAAAAACCATTTGATATTTAATCAGAACAGAGATGTGGCAGGTGAAGAAAATGGGCATATATCTGAGCTGAGCTTTGGGAGACATTAATAATGAATTATGCTGATAAAGAACAGCTGTATTCTTACATCAGAAACCATGGGGACAAATACTTAATTTGCCTTCATTAATTTCCCAATTCTTTCCTGGCAAAAAGTCCAGAAATGCTAATTGCTATGACAAGAGTGTATGTGTGAAGAGATTGTATCAGTTACTGGGTCATCAGACGTTATCATGAAAGCTGATTTCTGCTTCTGCAATGTTAAGATCCTCCCCCTCCTCCCACCCTGTCACCTTTTTTTGGTTGGCTACTAACAGGAAGTCTGGGGAAAAGAATGTGATGAAATGTTGATGATGATAAATTTCTTATGTGATAGAGAGGAGTCTGAATCTCAGCTGAGCAGGGCTTGCACACAGCTGTGAGGTGGAAGAGGGTAACAGGGTACAGTGTTAATTCTGTCTTGCATGACAGAAATATGGAGGCCACAGCTTATTTGTCCCCCTGCTCACTCTAGACTATGAAAAAAAAAAGTAATCCCTAGGTTTAAATTTGCTGGCTCAAGTGTGGTTCAAAAAAAAAAAAAAGGAAAAATCAAACCAGTTGATCAGATGAACATGGTAGTTGAGCTGCTTGGCAGAGGAGAAGGGTAATGGAGGCATGATGGGTTGTGTACCAAATGTTTTTGAAGGGAGGATGCAGATCTCCACTGCACCGTGCCCCTGCTACCATGGGGAGTGCAAGCCAGAGGCGACGGAAAATGCCATGACACACTCAAAGCTCAGCTGCCTGTGGCTCCCAGTAAGCCATCTCATGCCACAGCCCCTTCCAGGAGGGGACTTGCCACTGACTTCTCTGCCCAGCATTGCAGGATGTGATGGGATATGTGGTGGTGGGCTTGGCTGGAGGGAAAATACATCCAAGACTTTGTCTAGCTTGTCCATGCTACACGTGGAGCCTTCTACTCTTATATGCCTCTGATGCTGGAGCACAATGTGGGTTTAAATTTGTGTTTTAGAGAACAATAGGGACATAGACATACACAGAGTACATATATATAAAAACTGTACATCAGAAGCACTCCTATTGCAGCAAACCTATAGACTGAGGAAATTATTAGGAACTGGTAGATATTCAAAGGACAGAATGGAACTCCAGTTCCTGGGAGATACGGGCTAAACCTCAGCTGGTATAGCTCTTCTGAAGAATGTAGACTTTATATTTATAATTGATCAAATGCCTTTGAATGAGTCAGATTTTATTTCAGTGGCAGGCAGATCAGAAATCTTGGCATTGTTTTTTGTCATGAAGCAATCTTGACAAGTATATATGGCTACTACTTAAAAATTCCTACTGCGTCGTTGGAACACTTCCAGGCATCACTTAATCAGGTGAAGGAGATCTTAGCTCTCTCCTTGTTCTCATTCAGGTTTGCCAATTATAGCTTGTCTAGAATTTTGTCTCCTCTTACTTGCAAACGACTCTTCAATTCTTGCTAATTTCTACAGCTAGACTGAGTGATCAGAACTAATGTTTCTGGCATGCATGCTATGTGCTCTCTCCCTGTGCATCATGCTGGCCATGCTGGTGAGCTCTGTGAGCCCTCCAGCCTGGCTGGATATAGGTCCGGTATTTTGTTTAGCACGGGTCAGGAGGGCTTGAGAGGTAGGAGTGCTGGGCTGCACAGCACTCCTCCATTACATGGTGCAGGTTACCCATGAGTACCAGGAGTGCCAGCTATGTAGCTCCCCTACAAAATCTGTGCATGTGGAATGATTTGGAGAAGCTATTTATGTATAGTTTATAAACATGTTTTTTTACTGGGGGCTCTTTATGCATAACCATTGGGTGAACTGGACTCCATTTTGGATATCTGCTGCTGGTTTTCTCCCAAGAGTACTGAGAGAGCTGGCGGAGGAGCTTGCCAAGCCACTCTCCATCATTTATCAGCAGTCCTGGTTAACAGGGGAGGTCCCAGAAGACTGGAGGCTTGCCAATGTGACGCCCGTCTACAAGAAAGGCCGGAAGGAGGATCCTGGGAACTACAGGCCTGTCAGCCTGACCTCCGTTCCAGGGAAGATTATGGAGCGGTTGGTTTTGAGAGTGCTCACAGGGCATCTGCAGAACAGCCAAAGGATCAGGCCCAGCCAGCATGGGTTCATGAAAGGCAGATCCTGCTTGACCAACCTGATCTCCTTCTATGACCAGGTGACCCGCCTAGTGGATGAGGGAAAGACTGTGGACGTTGTCTACCTGGACTTTGGTAAAGCCTTTGACAGCGTCTCCCACAGCATTCTCCTGGAGAAACTGGCGGCTCGTGGCTTAGACGGGTTTACTCTTCGCTGGGTGAGGAACTGGCTGGATGGCCGAGCCCAGAGAGTTGTGGTGAATGGCGTTAAATCCGGCTGGCGGCCGGTCACGAGTGGTATTCCCCAGGGCTCGGTTCTGGGACCAGTCTTGTTCAATATCTTTATAGATGATCTGGATGAGGGAATTGAGTGCTCCCTCAGTAAGTTTGCAGATGACACCAAGCTGAGTGGGCGTGTTGATCTGCTGGAGGGTAGGAGGGCTCTGCAGAGGGATCTGGACAGGCTGGATCGATGGGCAGAGGCCAACTGTATGAGGTTTAATAAGGCCAAGTGCAGGGTCCTGCACTTTGGCCACAACAACCCCATGCAATGCTACAGGCTTGGGGAGGAGTGGCTGGAGAGCAGCCCGGCGGAAAGGGACCTGGGGGTGCTGGTTGACAGCTGGCTGAATATGAGCCGGCAGTGTGCCCAGGTGGCCAAGAAGGCCAACAGCGTCCTGGCCTGTATCAGGAATAGTGTGGCCAGCAGGAGTAGGGAAGTGATTGTGCCCCTGTACTCGGCACTGGTGAGGCCGCACCTTGAATCCTGTGTTCAGTTTTGGGTCCCTCACTACAAGAAGGATGTTGAGGTGCTGGAGCGTGTCCAGAGAAGGGCAACGAAGCTGGTGAAGGGTCTGGAGCACAAGTCTTATGAGGAGCGGCTGAGGGAACTGGGGTTGTTTAGTCTGGAGAAGAGGAGGCTGAGGGGAGACCTTATCGCTCTCTACAACTACCTGAAAGGGGGTTGTGGCGATGAGGATGTTGGTCTCTTCTCCCAAGTAACTAGTGATAGGACAAGAGGAAATGGCCTCAAGTTGCGCCAGGGGAGGTTTAGATTGGATATTAGGAAAAATTTCTTCACTGAGAGGGTGGTCAGGCATTGGAACAGGCTGCCCAGGGAGGTGGTGGAGTCGCCATCCCTGGAAGTGTTCAAAAAACGTGTGGATGTGGCGCTTCAGGACATGGTTTAGGGGACATGGTGGTTCTGGATTAATGGTTGGACTTGATGATCTTAAAGGTCCTTTCCAACCTAGTGATTCTGTGATTCTGTGATTCTGTGATTCTGTAATCTTGGGTGCTGGGGACACCAGGCTGCTCCTACTCCAGAACAGATTTATCAGAGGGTGCTTTGTTGAGCATGAAAATCATCTGGTCCTTGTACTTAATAGAGCTGACGCTATTCCATTTTGGTCACCGAGTTTTACAGTCTCAGAGTTCAGAGGGCTGGTATTAAAGCTGACCCCACTGACTCTGATGAGGAAGACTAGTGGAGTCCTGAGGGAGTATGTGCCACACCTGTGACACATTCCTCTAGTGCATGTTCCTGGAGAGGTGACCTTCAGGAGAAGTGGGAACTTGCTTCTAATGCCTCAACAGCCGGATGGGAGCATCAAAGACAAGGCTCAGATATTCAAAAGCCATCAGAACATGGTCCAGGGCAACCAGCTCTAGGTGATGCTGCTTTTGTAGGAGAGTTGAACCAGATGACCTCCAGAGGTCCCTTCCAGCCTCTACTGTTCTCTTGTTCTGTGGTGTAAGCATGCAAATGAACTACATACCTTGACATGCAAGACCTGGAAAAGATCTTTAAACATTGTCAAGACCTGTGGACCTAATGGGAATGAACATCTGATCCTGTCACAGCAATTTAGTAAACACTCATCGGGGAAAGCTCACCAAGACCTGACATGAGAGTCACTTACATAATGTAGAGGCATCAAATGGGCAACAACTGACAGCAGCCATCTCCACTTCTATGACAATACAGCTTGTAACAAGTCTGTGATGCCACATCTGTGGCTTTAGAGGTTTTTCAGGCGGATGTTGCTGCTGGTGACATTGAGCTTGTAAGCTTTTGTTGGTAAAGAACAGGCCTACATGCATTGTGGCCACAACAGTCCTGTCCTAACTTGTCCACAGCTTTGTGTCAGTCAGTGTTTCACAGGCTCAAGTTTCATGTTTGGCTCCAGGATTGATCCAACTAGCACAAGTAGCCCCCCGCTTTTTTCCTCCTCCCCTTCCTCTGCCTCCATGCTTCCCCACACACTCCTCTCATTGCAAAAGTCCCTCAGGCTGTGCCTCTGCACAAAAACTGTATTAGAAGTGCTGCTCAACTTGAAAGATAATCCAGCAAAAGAAGTTTTATTTATCCCGTGACCTGCTTTCAGGTGTGGCAACATGAACAGCTGGGCCAGAGCTTCAGTAAGAAAGACACAGGCACTGGAGCAAGTGGGGGTGTAAGTGCCTTGGAGAAACACACGTGGCAGCATCTCTGGAAACTGTGGAAGTGCTGGAGGCATCGCACAAGTGGTTGCAAATATTAGATGAGTTAGGCGATACTAGGCAGGTTGGGAGGTAGGGTGCCAGTGAGTGGGAAGGGATCAGTGACTGCCAGAGGTCTGTACACTGTGTTTCCCTCAGCCAGGGAACTGCAAATTGCTCTTAGCCATTAGCAGCAGCTCAGTCTCCTCTGAGGTGAGGGAGATTTAGCATCAGCTCTGCAACCAGGAGCAACCGAGCTACTGCCATTCTGGGGGATGCACAAGCCGGAAAAAGGGACGAGCCACTCTTGGACCATTCAAGCAATGCCCTCTGTGCGTCGGAGGTACCACACTCCTTCCTTCAGCGCCTTCTACCAGGACGCGAGGGGAACGAGCACTTGCGGCGAAGCTCCCTGCCCGCTGCCACCACGCCGCAGACCCCTGCTCATGGGCACAGGGCCCCTGGGGCTCAGAGGGGTCCGAGCCAGGCACCCACCTCGCACCACAGGCTGGGCAGGCCAAGAGCCCGTCCCCTGCGTTCGGCCTTGCCTCAGGGCCAGCGCGTGAACGTATGGAGGGATTCCCACTGGCAAATGGTGATGCCACATCTTCCAGATTCTGTTTTGGTGTTTGGTTTTTTTTTTGTTGGTTTTTTTTTTCCGCTGAAGATGATCTTTTAGCAACGTAGTAGGAAGCGATTTATTCCCCGTATCTCCGAACCACGTCATTACGCCCTTTAGAAGCTGTGACGTGATTTATTGTGCGTGGACAGACTAACCTGCAGAGGGCAGCTTTACTCTTGCATCGCAGGCCGCCGCCGCCGCTTGCTTTGTGTCATCCGCGCCGCTCAGAGCTCAGAGCAGTGCCGACTTCTTTCTTCCCGGCAAGAGAAAATAACAATTTACATCGTGTAATTTCTCTCTCTTTCTTTTTCTGAAGCCTGCTTGTGACAGAGGGAGTCACCCAATCTGCTATCGTCTTTTTGGCTAAATAACATACAGTTCTTTTGCATGGCAAGTGATTACAAGGTTCTAGAGGGCACTAATTAGGAAGAAAATCTGGGGAGAGAATAGGGATTAGAAAGTATCCGTCAGTCAGATGTCTGTCAGACAGCAGCATAATAATAATTAATCGTAATTAACAACACATTCTGTGTCAGTAGCGCATCTTATCTGAGGACCCTACAAGCGTTTTGTATTTAATCTGCGCAGCGCCTTCTGAAGGGAATAGACATGATAAAATATTTAGAACTAAATTTGCAAATGGCATTTCTGAAATGAGACCCCCAAGGCAGTTGTATACAAGCACCAAAATAAAATGCCTGATTTTCAGACGTGCCAAGCATCTGCAAACCCCAGAGTTTGCGTGCTAGTATTAACTTAGTTGTCTTTTAGCACCGACAACGTGAGTACTGCCTGTTTCTTGGTGAAGGACAACAACTCTTCAAGTGATACGCGGGCTGTGCTGGGAAATGCAAGTCTGACCCTGTGGTCATGACCGGGTTTACCTCTCATCTATACTATTTGCATGTAAGCATGCACTCTGCAAGGAAGGAGCCTGATCACACATGCAGGACCAAGTTCTTACACGTGAGCTGTGCACAGGTTGGAGATATGCAAGGCCAGGCATGCCACAGGTCAGTTCACGTGCAAATATTCCAGTTCCAGCTCTTCTTAACCATGGTGTGAATGCTTTGAATACAGCTGGGACACTGCCAGCAATGATGGAAAATGTGCTGTTTGCAGGACTCGGTGTACTTACTCCTGCTAAATCAGCTCCTAAATCATTGTACCAACATTGTCCAAAGCACTAAGAAGTGGTCTGGTGAACAAAATACCAAGTTGCCTTACAAGTCAAACTTCTGAGTCATAACCAAAACAACAGCAATTAAAAAAAAACTTCCAGCAGTTTTGTGAAATATCTTTTGGTTTATAATCTACACATTTTCCCCGGTGTTTTTACCCTCAGATAGGATCTCAGGATGTGTAATGCTAGTTTTAGTAGCACCAGATAAACAACAAAAATCCAGATTTTGAGCTCATATGTACAATGCCTTGCTGCCACATTTCCCACCCACAGATGATTTCTGTCATTTTCATACTCGGCAACCCTGAAATCAGAAGCGTTACACCCTTAAATCTCAGCTCCCCGCCCCCCCCCCCCCCCCCCCCCCCCCGGCTCACTGGAGAGATACATGCCATTTCAGGTGAAAAGTGTGTGTTTTGTCCAGCTAATAGCTGGTTAGTCACTTAATTGGATGCTACCCCACCTCCTGCAGACCTGGCAATTTTGTTGCTAACACAAGTTAACTGAATGAAGGCAAATAAATCTGTGCTGCCAGTGACTCTCCACAACCCCAGGGTATATAGCCCTTCCCGGCCTGTGTTCAGCCTTTTTGGTCCTTTTTTTTCTATCATCGCCATCTTAACAAAGAACTGGTGTACTCTGTAAGGAGGGAAGCCTAAATTCTGCCACATGATTGCCTAGGTCTGTAGCACAATGGTAGAAATCCTCCAAGTTCTGTAACAAATGCAGATTAGTTGGAAAATCCCTCTTTAGGATTGATTTAAGTATGGAAAGAAAAAATACACCCAGTGTTGCAGCTTTAGTGCTACTCATTTGAGATCAAAAATTCTTCTCTCTCTTCTCTGCTAGTTCTCAAATTTTCATTTCTGCTATGCTGCAGTGCTCTTGAACCAGAATAACACAAACTCCTAGAAACTGATGGATATAGGACAAAAGGTTAGAAGTTCTGGCAGTGGATCAAGCGACAGATTATAGATTCGTAATGTCCCTTTTGAGTCTCAGAGTTATCACCACTTTGTAAACAAATGGGCAAGCTTCATGGTCCTCCTAGCTGTAGTTTCACGTTGCCTGGGAATACAGGCAGAGCGTTCTACACGGGTGACAATCTGATACTAAAGTCAGTAAGAATCACTACCGTGGGGCCCAGCGCATTTCCTCTGTCTTTAAAGATAAAATTCTGCTATTTTGTTCAACACAACACATAAAAATATTGTTTGTAGATTTGGTGATGTGACTGCAGAGGTTTCTGGGGGTGTTGAGAGCCCACTGTGACTTTTCTCCAGTGCTCAGCTGGAGACGTGCAGTCTGAGCTCCTGCAGAAATCCTTCTTTGAATTTTACGCAGAAGGGTCTTTTCACAGATGTTGCTGTCTTTTCCACCCTGTAGGCAGTCTCAACTATGCTGTGACTAAATCCACTTAACGTACAGTTACCCCTGTGCTTTCAGAGGGCATTATCACTTGGGGCAGGAAGTAAAAGTTCATCCCTTAGGAAAGAGCTTGCCAAGAGCTTGCTTTCACAAGGCACAGCAGTAACCTGGTAACCGACATATCCATTCCTGTTACATTTTCTAGGTCAGCCTGAATCGTTCTTAAGGGAGCCAATTTAACGAGGCAAGTTGAGAGGACTGTAACTACCCTGCGCTCCCCCTTCCCAGCTAGTGCTGCCCAAGGAGAGGCTTGTGCTGTCATGGCACATGGTGTAGTCCGGGCGATGCATCCCCATCCCCTCCCCATCCTCTCGGGGTGCTGCACACCCCTGCTTTGCTGTTGACAGCAAGGCTAACAATCATTCCAGTTCCAAGGATCCTGTCCCTGGCATCCCACTGAACTAATGCAGAACAGAATGAGAGAATAAAGCAATTTCAGTCTGAGTCAGGAGACAGGAGGTGCACGTGTAAGGACACACGGAACCGGTGGGAAGACATTGCTCAAAATGAGAGGCAGATCCCAAAGCAAGGTGCCAGGCAGAGGGGCAGTGCTGGTGTACACCCCCCAGGATAGCCCTGGATGAGAAGGAATCCATGAGCTTGGAAATACTAAGGGTTCCCCTATGACACACGTTCACAGGTAGTGACATACGTATGAAAACACTGCTCTTCCCTTTCCATATGCTGTGAACAACAGCATCAGCAGTTGACACATGACTCCCTTTTATCCAGTTGAATAATACTTTCCTGCAAGACAATAGTGTATAGCATGTAAATTTGATCACGCTGCAATGTTTCTTTGATGTTACCTCTGAAGATACAGTGGGCCAGGGTCTTGGCTGTTTTAAAACCTGAAGCTCTCACACCATAAATCTAAAAAATGTGCTGGCAGAGGTTACAGACTGCAGTGATTTGGGCTGAGGACCAACAGGGTATGACATACTGATTAACATTCAGTCTTGGTGCAGCAGTTTGTGGGCAAAGAGCATCTCTCAGCAGGAATAAACCATGAAAAACACAGAACACATCTTCATCAATTACGAGTATTTCTTAGCCCACGGTTATCACCAATTAGAAGAACTCTTTTCTCTTGTGAGGAACTTCTTTTCTGACCCTTTATAAGATACTCCACTTCCTCGTGCCTCAGTTTCCACACATGGGATAAAAATTTTCCTTTACCTTGCAGGGATGTTGTGCTGATTAATTAATGCCCAGGCTGCACTTTTTAGGCTCTTGAGATGAAAAGTGCAATGTATGTATTTACTTTTAAAACTGTATTTGAGTATCTTGCTGAAAAAGACATAAGTCGGATCACTGCCAGCGTGGGGAGGGAAGAGTTCTCAGTGGTCACAGGAAATCAGAGCTAAGCATATCTTGTGCACCCCCCAAACCCTGCTTTTCCAGGGCTTGCTCAATGCTCCTTGCAAGACCACTGTATCTGCAGAATACCTGCTGTCTCTATCCGGGTTTAATTTTGGCTAAATATTATTCAGGGAACAAATTGTGACAGCTGCTGTTCAAACACAGTGGGCCTTCTGTTGATGTCAGTAGTAGTGTGAGAGACAAATTTGGCTTGCTAGCTCATCTTAATGAGTGCCATGAGTGTATGTATCTCCTGTGTGCAACACTGAGACAGTGTTAAAACAGGTCAGGATTTGGTTTATATTCCTCAGCCTCTGGGCTCTCTTATTTTCAGCTGAAGAATTCAGTGCTTCAGCAAAATGTATGTCACCACAGCAGAATCAGGGAGGCCATCTGCGGTTAGGAAGCTGGGCTCCGTAAATGGATGCCTTTGCTTTCAGTGGTGGCACTGCACCTTCTCGCGGAGCCTCTTGCATGTGGGCCTTCATATGGAAAGAGAGGTCCTGGTTCGTTCTGTTGGAGCAGCTCTCGCTGTTTCTCAGGCTGCTGCACAGGGTAAGGTGAGTACAGTTTTTCTTTTCATCTACCCATGCAACAACACCAAGAAATGTGTGACAGGGAGAAACAACTCCGCCATGCAGAGGACAGCAGGCTCCAAAGTGACTGTTTAGGTACGAAGCACGTGTGGGTTGAATGAGTAGCTGAGCAGCAGCTGAGAGGCTGTGGAAACCAAGAATTTTTCTAGATCTAAGAGGTTTACATTTTTCGATGGAGAATAACTCTGCCCTGTTGTAACAAAGTTGAATGGTTTTTTGGACTGTGTATAAACCCTTGATTTTGGCAAATAACGGCTGACTGGGAAGCTGGAAGCCGTGTGCTGTGCATGCAGTCTGTAAGCCTTTTGTCATTCTGAATGTTGGTTCAAGTAATCTTTCTTTGACAGCTCATTTGCATCTAAGCTATCCCCAAAGAGTCTGAGAGTTTGGAAATAATAGAGATGACATTTGGGTAAGTGTTTAAAAATGCACAGCAGCAGCATGCTCGGAGGCTTGCATTAACAAGCAGAAATGAATCCTGAAAGTGAGCTATAAAAAAAGAAGTAGTGAATCTGTCTGAGTGAAGTAAGCTTCACTGGGCATCTGATGACTAAGTAGGAAATGTTTTGTGCCAAAACCTGGGAAGGTAAGCGTTACTCGCAAGATGACAGTGCCAGAAAATAAACCAACACCAGTGAGGCTTATGGCTAGAATGCAGTACTGAGCAGAGCATACTCCCAACCTCTGTGAAGTGCTCCATTGAGAAAATCGCTTGCAAATCAGGCTGAACAGCAATGGGAAAAGAGGGCAACAGAATGATTTCAATGAGCCAAAAAAATTATGTGATTTTAAATGTTCCTGTCCTCTAGCACAGGCACGGTGCCAGCAAATCTGTTCAAGCAAGCTTTGAGGATTAGGGAGATGCAGTTTTGCTAGTTCCCAGGCAGTCGATGTCATGTTGGAACTCTGGAGATCTCGCTCGATACCAGTAGGGTGTATCCTGAAAAGAGCTGGTGGCTGGTGAGTTTGGAAAAAATTTGCTTGTTCCAGGATGGGTGCATTAAAACTGTCTAGGTATCGGGAGCTCCATGGAAGTGAAGCAACACAGAATTGTAGGTATCAGGAGCACCAAAGTTCATGAACTGGGTTTACCACTGGTGTTTCCATGATGTGCAAATATTCTAATTTTTACTCTTATTGCTATTGTAATAGCTCATAAGGGCAGCAGTTCAGCTGAGGGCCTGATTTTACTAACATATAATAAGAGACAGCATTTGCCTGAAAGCTTTTTAGTCCAAATGGGGTGAAACAAATAGAGAATTGAAGACCAAGAAGAAAAACAGAAAGATAAAGGGAGGAATTGCCCTGAAGTTAAAGGACAAATTAGGGGAAAGCCAGAACGTCCAAGTTCAGCATCATGCCCGTAACAACTGTGCAGAGCTGCTCAGTGGGTATAAACCACAACTGTATCAGGACCAGCATTTTATACTCCTTTTGCAAAGCATAACTGCCTTTATAAGGGAAAGCAATGTGACACGTCGGGTCCTCTGAAGAAAGAGGACAGAAACACTCAGGAATTTAGCTCTAAAATGGGTATTTTGGGCTCTGGAATGTTACAAAAGTGCATTAATTTGCTATGGAAGAATGGAGATCAAATTCAGGCTGTCTACTGATTTAGGACTTAGCTCTGAGCACCAGGGCCCGATCCTGCTAGGGTTACAGGATTTACATACAGCCATGAATCATGGCTCCCTCCTGCCCAAATTCCTGCCTGCCACCATCTATACTTAACAAAACCTAGCAAGAACTGCTGAGCATTGGAAATAAGTTTTAAAGGTCATTGATTTCAGCCATATATCCTTCCCTGTTTCCCACATGCTGGATTATGGGGTGTTACCTGGAGCTTTTTTTGAGCTTTCTTTCTCTTTTGCGGCACAAAAAGTCAGCCTGCGGTCTGAGCTCCTTTGCCCACCAGTGTCAAGCTCAAGAGCACACAAAAGCCAGAAACACTCACATAAATTACCTGCAAAGAAAGATCAAAGCAATGAGCTAGTGTTGACTGTTCTCATTCGTTTCAGTGAGCAGCTGTAGTGCGGCAGAGCTCCTGCTGAGTGCCGGTGTAGCCTGCCCTATTTCCTCCAGACCTCTCACCCCAAACAGTGCCTGTTCAGCTGTATTGCTGGCTTCTTTCAGATCCAGAGGAAACATTTGAATTATACGGAGGTAATAGTGTCCTGCAGTAATATATGGGCAAGAGTCTTTTATATCTGTGTTCCTGCCTGGAAAGCCAACCAGCTCACTCAAGTCTAGATGCAGGCGACAAGCAGCAGCATGGGCAATGGGGAGTTTGGGCTTAGTGGGACTGAGACCCCAGGCTAACACAACACCACAGACAAAATCCCTCTGAAAAATCAGTTGCTTTTTTTGCAGAGGTCAATTAGCCATTAAGGGACATTTTTACAGAGAGTCTCTAATAAATAACTCAGAAGGGAACAGGATTTTCTCTGTGATGAGAAAGGAGATTTTGAAATCTCACCTGTTTCCTCTTATTCTGGAGCAAAATTTCAGAGCTGTTTGTGCAATACCTGACTGTATCCTCCGTTTCCCAGCTAGGCGCTTTCCCCTCTTTCCACGTGGGCTGCACGAGGAAGTGGCCAGGTGAGGAACCAGCTGCTTGAACACTTAAATGAGGAGCAGACTGAGGAAAACACTTTGATTTTGATAACTGATGTTTCAAAAAAGCCAAACCTTTTATGTTCAAGAACTTCTGAATTCCCATGGGGAATAAAGTAAAGAAGATCCCAACTCAGAAATAGAATCAAAGTATCCTGCAACACCCAGTTGCTATTCTGGGATGGGATATAAGTAAAGTGATGAAGGACTCAGATGAAATTGTCATTCAAAAGAAGGTTTCTTGTTAAAGAAATAAACATTTTTAAAATACCAGCAAGGTCAGTTTAAGAAGGAAGCATCTGATTATTGATAGATTTTATACAGAGGTTGTAAAAACTCTGAAAGCCAAATGATTTGTCAAGTGGAAATTTTGTGTTCATCTACTAAAGATAAAATTATTTTCTACCTTTTTTTTTCTATCTTATCCAGCTTTTCAGCAAGGTTTGAGAATTTTTTTGGGGAAAAAAAACTGCATGGAAACCTTTAGGGTTGGATTTTTTTTTAAGATTTCTGTGGAACCCAACCCATTTCAGAGTATAGCCAGCTGTAGCAAGAACACAGAAAAAAGTAAACATCAGAGGACAATAGAACTGCTCCTCTCCATAGAAACCACTTCTCAGAAATATGGATGGAAGTATCTGGAGAGTCCTGGGGCACTCATGGGTTTTGTCATGGAGTGGTGAGCTGGAGAAATATTTATTTGCAAACCTCGGTCAGGGAATAAGGAGCCAGAGAAATGACTCACGGGATGCTACACCTGTTTGAAATGACAGCCCTCTGAAGAGTATAGTATTTCTTGAATCAGTTTAGAGCATCAGTGTACAACTTCTGTGATCACAAAACCTCATGAAATGTAACAAGGACAAGTGTAGAGTTCTGCACCTGGGGAGGAACAACCCCATGCACCAGTACAGGTTAGGGGCTGACCTGCTGGAAAGCAGCTCCATGGAGAAGGACCTTGGATTCCTGGTAGACAATAAGTTATCCATGGGACAGCAATGTGCCCTGGTGGCCAAGGGGGCCAATGGTATCCTGGGGTGCATTGAGAAGAGTGGGACCAGCAGGTCAAGAGAGGTTATCCTCCCCCTCTACTCTGCACTGGTGAGGCCTTGTCTGGAGTATCGTGTCCAGTTGTGGGCTCCCCAGTTCAAGAGAGACAGGGAACTTTTGGAGAAAGTCCAACAGAGGGCTACGAGGATGATTAAGGGACGGGAACATCTCTCGTATGAGGAAAGGCTGAGAGACCTGGGGCTGTTTAGTCTGGAGAAGAGAAGGCTGTCTATCAATATCTGAAGGGTGGCTGTCAGGAGGATGGAGCCAGTCTCTTTTCAGTAGTGCCCAAAGATAGGACGAGGGGCAACGGGCATAAACTGCAGCACAGGAAGTTCCACCTCAACATGAGGAAAAACTTTACTTGTTCTTCTGGACTAATGTGAGAAGCAGGCTGTATCTTCACTTTAAGAAAGTGGGGGTGGATGTGCCTCTTTGGTCCACATTCTATCTAAGAAAGTCCCTGTGCTGTTTGGGAACAGGCAGCTGTGACATGCCTTGACTGGGGTTTTGCAAAGGAAGGCAACATCCCATTCACTTGCCTCTTTCTAAACCTAACCCTAACCCTAACTCCCTCTAGAGCAAGGACTTCTCACAAACAGGCTGCAGCCTGTAAAACACAATAAAATTCACAAAGCCCTTTAATATTCATAAGCTACAAGAGGCTCTGGAGAGATTCTTGAATGCTTTATGGCTGAGGCAATTTCCATGCTTTTTCTAGATTTTATTCCTTCAGGCTTCTCCACCATATTTCCAAATAACCCATGTCACAGATGTCATCTGGGGGAAATAATGACGTCTCCAAAGAGCACAGTCCTTAATCTGAGTCCTCTTTTGTTATTTGCTCTTGTTTCAGCTAGCTAGATAGATAAGGTTGAAAAAGATGATCCCATACATGGTTAGTATGTATGGTCAGTAACACGAAATGCCTTATCGTGGATGCATCTACAGTTGCGTTTAGATGTGGTACAGTAGTGTAGTGTTGAAATGAATCCCCTGGTCATTCCCATTTCTGGTACGCAGAATTGTTTGGCACATGGAAACTCGTCTTCCTTTGAAAGAAACTGCACCAAAAGCTCTACTCCAGATATGCATCAAACATGCCCCAGCTCCCAATAAGGATATAAAGTTCTGGACCTATGACCCGTCCATCAAACCTCATGCCTGAGGATGATCAGATGGCACCCTGCATGAAACCAGATGAATTCAAGCTCCAGATATTCCTTGTGCAAAAGGCAGAAGGGAAAAAAGCAGCCTAGACTGTCAAATCAAGTCAGACAAATGAAGTCAATAGCAATGGTACAGATCACTGTCTTCCCTGGAGATATTTGCTGTGTGTCAGTCTTGCTGACTGACTGATTCCCTCTTTCTCTATGACACTTGAAAACCAAAAATAAAGCAGGAATTTAAATAAATAAATTAGCAGATAGCACTGCTACTGCTGTGCAGGGAGGCCTGTAAAATCTGGGCTAGGAGCCCCAGGTTTTATGCTACTGAAGAGCGAGGCCTGGTCAGGGATGCCCTTTGCCTTCACAAACCACTGCTGCCAACTTTGCTTGGGCTGAACTCCGGGTGAGGAAGAGTTTGGTGTGGCTTGAACTGAGCCTCGCCGGCAGAAGCAATGGTGAATAATGGTGGTCCTGCCTTCTTCTATCCCTCGATAAACCCTGACATTGCAACTTCTTCACCTGAGTGTTTTGCAGTCTGAACTGTTTGGTAAGGATAGCTGCAATTTTGGGAAGTAGCTGAGTGTAAGTATCTCCTATTTCCTGCTCCTTTGCCTGTGTTAAGCATTGTATTCCTCTCGGAAAAGCAGTGATATTTATTGTCCTGCCTCTTGCATGTGCTCCATTCCCCAAATTTTTTACGAGTCCAGAGCAGTCCTCGTGAGCTGAGCACTGTGCTGGGTATGCTTCAGATGCTCAGTATTTCCCTCACTCTGCAGCAGGAGACGGGGGGATTTATTTGTGATATGAATTGCATTTATACGCTTTATGATTGCTCTGTGCTTCATGCATCAGAGCTTCCTCATACTCTGTCTTCTTGTCATTATTCTGAACACGGACGACACTGAGAAGGCACATCCTGCACGCTGGTGACACATCAGGCCAAGTGGTCCAGGCGAGCTAGTTTCTCCAGCTGACAGCTAGAGGTATGATAGCACCATGTTGAGCTGCTTTTGATTCACCACCTGAAGAAACTGATTATAGCTAGTCCATATGGGACTAGCATGAGTTTTGAGCCAGACCTCTGAACCTGTAGCAAAAGTCTGGGTGACTCTGCACCAGCAGACCCTGTGGATATAGTCATTCCAGATTGCACAAACCCTTAAAAAAGCAAATCTCTGCAAATTAGTGTTATCTTTCTTCTTCCAGTTCTTCTTGGTTTCTCAAGGAAATGTCTTATAAGGGCTGACAGTGATATCCATCACTTTTTAATACAGTCAAAGCATCCAGGTATCTTTCAGGGTAATCTCATTTTCAACCTCTTCTATTTGTTCTCACAAGAATGTAAATATGACTTCAGACCTGCAGGTCTTGTTCCGCTCTCATGAGATGACAGTCATCCATGAGGGGTTGGGATGCTGGGGCTGTGATGGGTTCTCTGCTGCAGGCTGGTTCTGTAGGTAAGATGGAAGATCAAAACCTGCCTGGCCGCTGTCCAGAAATCACTGAGCTGAAATCCTATCCATGAAAAATAGACTCCAAGAAAAGGGCAAAAATATAGCTAAATTGTTTTCTGATCTGCTCTACCTACAATGTTAAATTATAGTGAAATGATTGTACAGCTTGAAGAATTATTATAGTCTTAATTGCCTTTCTGCTATATGGAAGAATTAAGCTCCTTGAAAAATTTAAGAACAACGTAGTCACAGTCCATTGGAAACAATTACAAGGGCAGAAGAACCTGAGATGCAGCATCAAGTACCTTTGATTTTTTCTTCCTTTTTTTTCCCCTCTCTTTTTAGTTTTTCTTTACATGTCTTTGCTGATAGCATTATGTCACATTTTTCCTAGACAAATTTTGTTGTCAATTTTGAGTTGTTTTTATCCATTCTCCAAGGCTAATGATAAGACGAATTACTCGAGGCATCCTATTGTTCTGTGGTTCATATCAACCTCATGATCTAATCATTTGACATGGATACATTCTTTGTACATTGATACACTATTTTTTCTATATATAAATCAAATGGGAATCAAAATAACAAAACAAGAAAACATACACTGTGAGTGGATTATCAGACAAGGCATATTATTTTTATATGACATCATCTTTATGAAAAGAATCCTCCATTTCCATCTCAATGTACAGTTGATTTGAATGTCAATAAGAAGTTCATTGCTTAGTGTTGGGGGAAAAAAACCCATTAATTATAAATAAACAATCAGTTCTTGATTTTTGCAATGCTGAGCGTAAAATTAGAGCACAGATAAACCAGCACGCTCAAAAGCCTTTTGCTTCTGGCTTAGTTGAGACTGAGGTGCTATTGATGGGCAGAGATTTGTAAGCATTGCACTCAGACCTGTTTCAGCTAGTCCGCTTAGATGGTGGAGCCCATTTCCTGAGAGAAGAAAATGGTAAAATGGTGTTATTACTAATTGCTTTCTGACTGACAAACAAGATTGAATTCTTGGGTTAGGCTTTTCCCAGGGACATACACAGGGCTGTTCATGTGAGTTCTGCCTATCACATACAGGCAGGAACACAACAAACGATCGGGAAAAAATCATGTAGTGTTTTTCTCCTGCAGGCTTTGAGAAAAGGGAAAGAGGGTATTACAGCACTGGCATATCCAGGTAAATTTATCACATATGAAACTAAAAGCCTTAATTTTGGTATTTAGGTACCTTTGAAGTCCATGGTCAGTCACCTAATAAACATGGCCTGTGTTCAGCCAAAGGGCAGCAGAGATTCTCCTTCAGCGTGTGTGGAAAGGACTTCCATCTTCGTAGCAGGAGCCCATGGGTTGTCTCCGGATATCCATGGCTGGCCGTGCAGTTTCATCTGCAGAGGTATTGTGGCTATGTGATAGTTCTGAATACGTTTCATAGTGGAGAGGTAACGTAAAGAGGCATCATGGCAGGTTTGCATATGGTACTGCCTCTTCACTGAGCAGGAGACTCCGCATGCAAGTTGGCTGTGCATGACCGTTGGCTTCTTCCAAAAAATACAGCTGGTCATTAAAGGAGCTCTATTCTTTTTTTGTTGATGTTATTAAACTGAGAGATAAATCAAGTGTTTGTGGGTACCTAGGAAGGCAGGCAAGTAAAAGAGAAAACAGAAAGCCAGAAAGAGACAAATCCATAGAACGCACAGCATGAAGGCACTCGCAGAAGTAGGTTGTATGTCCCTGCAGTGTTTTTATTTTTCTTTCAGCCTGCCATAGTATGTGGGAAAATAGGGCTCATAACATGCTGAAACACTGGAGGAACACGGTGAGCTCCTGTTCATGTTCCCTGAGGGACTCCGACTTACTGAGACTGCCCTTAATTATTGGGATTGAAATGATAATCAAAGAAGGGCTTGAATAGGGATGTTGGTACTTTTTCTTGTATCCACAGAAGTGAGAAAAATGCCTCAGGCCAAGGTTGCTCTTCCAGAGGTATGTTTGCTCAGTTATCTAACAAATCTTGCAGTTGGCAACACCTATATGTAATTACAACTGCAGCATCATGGTAATGGAAAACTGTTTTTCCTCTGCCCTCAGACTCTTAGATGTCAGGCTCGTCTGCTGCTCTTTTCCAACTCCCCGATGGAGCCATGGTGAATAACAAGCCGGTGCTTCCTGGGTTCACTGTGCATAAATACTCCTGGAAGCTGCCCAAAAAATTCCCTCCAGGAAAATTCCAGAGACACTTTATGATTCACTCAGCGCTAGTGAACCACCTAACTGGATGTGAGCACTCACCCCGTCGGAAAGGGCTTAATCTAATAAGTAAAACTGGAGGCTGACTCCCAGCCCTTTTTATTTTCTTTTCTTCTTTCAAAGCCATCTGCTTCTCCGACCTATTTCAGAACATGCAAATCCACAAGCGAGGTGAAATTTCCCATCGACCAGTAGCCTGTGAAATATAATTACGGTGCTAATTTTGAATTCCGAGCGGTCAGCACAGACTAGGAGTGCTCGCTCAGCAAACACATTAGCACAATTACAACGAATGTTAAAAACGGTCACACTGAGATTTGGCAACGACTCTGGAAAATGACAGGTAGCTTTCTGGGGGTCAGGAAGCAGACAACAAAACGCCTGATAAATGTTTTTTATGTTGCACAGATGCATTCTCAATAGAAACAGCTGAAGGCAAAAGGAAATGATAGCGAGAGCGCGTTGCAGCCAGGCTGCTCACCCAGCAACGCTCAGAAAACGAGAGGCTGTTACGAAACCTGTGCTCTCTTGCGAGGTCTTTGCTACCTTGTGTGACCTCTGTCAAGTTGTGCGCTCATCCGGCGCTGCAGCCTGTCTGTAACGGGCTGGTGACGCTAAGCCTGCTGGATAAAGCCGTGTGGGATTTACGGCTGTGCAGTGCACAGCGTTTCAAGGTATACGGTATGCCAATTTGACAGTGTCAGTGACGGGGTTAAGGCTGTGAAGCCGTTTCAAAAAGTCTTAGGAAAATCCTGCTTATGAGACAATTTTCATATTCCATTCTTCACAGTGGAATGGAAGAGAGATCCAATACCATATTTTAACGGAAATAATTTTGCTGCTTCCAGTAAAGAACATGGCTGATTTTTTTTATTCTTTCAGGAACACCTTTGGGATTCATCTAATACTAAAGAATGTGGTTTGATGGTGACAGCAGGTGGTACATGAGTCAAACTCTGGAGTAAATTGTACGAGCACGGCCTCGCCAAAGTAACCGGGCGCGTCACTTTTGCCCACTGGCCTCTCTAACGCGGGCGGTGGGTTCCCGGCTTTGAGGCTGCGCCGAGGGAGCTCAGCTCGGCAAAGCAAAGCCCCAGCTCTCTTCTGGGGAAGCAACGCTCTTCGACGGGCCGTGCCGCTTACCTTGGACGAGGAGCTACGGGCGCTGCTGGTGTGCTCGTAGCGGGACCCGAGGGAATCAAAGGAGCAACCATTTTGCACGTTGTCTCTGTTTCTTGGGAGGGCCGATGTGCAAGGTGTGCGTGGGGCGGAAGGCGTATAGGTCTCCCTGCATCCGAGACCAATTTCAATCTGTTGTAGCATAGACAGAAGAATCAGAGAGCTCAGCAGAAAATATGCAGAAGAAACTCCTAATGCAAAGCTGAGACGAAATGTACTGACAAGGGCGGGGGGAAATCCGTTTTGGCATAGATGCTTAAATCAAACAGCCCAGCGATTAGAGCACTGGCTCAGATGTAATCTGGCTTTGCTCAGACCTGACTGAAAAACCAGTTACAAAAGGCAATTTCTCTCTCCCCTTGGTGCTGCCTGTCTGCAGAGTAGGATCTGGGGGCAGAAGAAGACCTGGAGGTGCTGCTAGATGGAAGTGCTGGCCTCCTGCAGTACTCGTGGGAGGGTATAGACGCTGTCCTGCAGGTTCAGGACACCAACCTGCAGTGCAAATGTGTTTTAACAACCAGCCGGGAAAAGCATCCTACATCACATGGCTGGCATCGTGTGGGAACTCCACGTAAAAGCAGAATTCCAATCCAGCTCTCCAGTGCTGAGAATTGCTGCTTGAAGCATAAAGTTGGTTTTCTCCTCCCTCCCCAACATTTACGTGTTGTCCAAGTCAGAGCCATTTGAATGAGGCAGTGTAGGAATAAAAACAACCACAACTGAGTAAAGTAAAAAATATATATATATATGTATATGCACAAATACATAGATTTATGTGAATACATGTAACTATATGATCTGGATGGTGCACACACAAGGGGTTTGCATAGGCCAGAGTTTTTAGGATGGCAAAACAACATATTTTTCCTTAGCGTCACTCTTAGAAAAATTTAGTTGAGGTTTAAAAAAACCTCCATCAGTCTGAAACAGACAGGCAACACAGTGAAATAAATTTGAGTGATGCAAATTGGCATAGTTATTTGAATAGAGGCAGACATAATAATTGTTCCTGCCTGCCTATTTTAAAATGTCTCTGCTATACAAAACCTTCCATGAGCTTCAGTTCTCCTTTCCTTTAAGTCTGAGCTTGTTTACTATTTATGGTAAAAAAATACTGAACATTTTACTGTCATGTTGGGTCACGGGACAAAGATAATAACAAACAAATGAAAGAGCACAGGGAAACAAAACCAAGGGGTCAGTGTATAGGTGTCTGACATTATATCTGACTGGAAACAATTCCAAAAGTCAACATATGCAAGTAGTTAAATGTGGCTTATATTCTTCCTTTGGTCCAGGGCCCTGGACTTTCTTCGCAGCAAACATACCATCTGTTGTTGAAGAGTGAGCAATTGAAGGAGGAGGATCAGATTCTTTCCATCTCACTTATTCCTTGGTGCCCATTTCATTGTCTGGGCAGTTGTCATCTGCGAGTAATACAAAATTTCCTTTGGTTTCCTTGAGCTGTTGTTCAGACTCTTAACTTCTTAGATTGGTGATGTAGGATGCCATCAGGGATGTCAAATACATGTTATGATTTTTAAATAATGTGCTTTTAAAAGGAAACAGACCTGACAAAATAACTCAGATTTTATTGTCAGAGCAGCTGTAGAGTGTTTTAAAACCAGAGGTGTAGCAGCAGCACCAGCAGTCATACATGCGGGTACCTGTACGCACACAGTCTCACTCCGACTTTCACCATTGTGTTGAGAAAACTAAGAAGGGAGATGATCCTGGTCTCCCTGTGTCCTTCTTCATCTGGGCCATTTTTTCTGAGCTTTGGGACTGTGCTATGGTACATCTCCCACAGCACATTCCCCACACTGAGCTGGTGCACTCATCTCTCATGGGCCTTTTCCAAATGCCCCGCTCTGCTTTCATCTCCCCCTGGCAAAAAGGCTCCCGGTCCTTTCCCTGCACTTTCCCAGTGCTCCTTTCCCGCTGCAAACCTGACAGGAGGAAACGCAGGACTTTTTGCTCCAGGAGATGATGATCCTCACTCGAGCGTTACCCAACCGACAGCCACATTAGCAACCAGCAAGGAGCCCGTGAGCAACCTGAGGCTTAATTTTCATAAAATTGAGCCTTTTATTTCTCTAATCCCATCGCACGGCTAAAGAAGCCTGACTGTCCAGGAGGAGTAGCAGAGGCTGCCACGCTCCATCCCTGCCAGCTACTCCCTGTGGCAGTTCAGCGTTACACTGCGTTTGTCCCAAGGAAAATGCCAGCAGGGGCCATGTCCAGACCAAGACATAACTGGATCAGTCCTCATGTTTGAGATGAAGGTCCTGTTATGCCGCTGTCACCATGAAATAGGGCCTCGGATATGCCTCTTTTACACAGTCCAGCTGGTTTAACAGCAGTTTGGAGAAACTGGGAATCCAGTTAGCGATAGCAGCATTCATGGCAATGTATGGTTTGGTGGGATAAGGAAAATGAAGCTCAGAGAATAACTGATATCTCATCCTAACTAATGTCCATGTAAAGACTTGCACACTAAAATGAGACTTATGACTCACCTCCCTTAGCCCTAAGCAGCTCTGGAGGAAATGTTAATTATACAGAGGAGCAAACACACGGCAAGAAGCAAAGATAACCCACCCACTATGAGCACTTCTGTTTGAACAGAAAGACCTATCTATCTTTTGTAGGTGGGCACAGGATTTTCCAGAGGATGGAAACCCCAGGGTAGTAATTGCCTGATTCTTCAACCTACAAACCAGAGGGAAAGAATGAGTGTCAGGGGGAAGGAACATGTCTCGGTATTCAACAAAAACAAGAGACATGCCCGAACCACGCAGCTGAGATCCTGATCCAGATGGCAGTCCCAACTTTGAACTCCCGCTTATGGTTGCACTTCAGTGCAAAAGCCAGGACCAAAGCCTAGAGAGCTCGAATGCTGGCCTTGGACTTGGGCCTCTATTTGTGCCAAACTGTGATACCTTATAAGATCACTAAGAGGAAATGTATATATCACAAAAAAACTGTTAGGAAGATGGCTAAGAACCAAAAATGCCACTCTAGACTGGCATCTGCTGCAGGCTAAGACACTTACAGCAGAGAGAAACCAAAGTTTAGGAGGATTAAACAATTAGCAACTCTCATTTATTGGAGACCGTGCAGGAAACGTTGCTGTAAATTCTTTTTTGACTGGGACGAGTTAGCTACAGACATGTTTCGTCTCAAAGCCTTTGTAGATTGAAGAACATCACTAGCAAAATCTCAGCACCACTGACAGTGGTTTAGGTCCCTATTTGGCATTTTCCTCGAAAAGGTATAGCAGCATCACTGTTTTTGGGCTACACATCTGGAAGGCCAGCTGTCTTTTGCTTCTTTGATACTCAGTTCATCAGAGATCCAAATGCTCACACTGTGGTATCTTGTGTTTTAAAAAATGCATCAAGGTCCTTTGTGAAAAAGGTAAAAAGATATGGGGGGGGGGCAGGTAATTTGTAGGAAGAACCAAAAGGTTATTGGCAACTGTAAGGATTTGGGGATCTGGATTAAATAAAAAGTAGAGAAAATACTGCTATGTAGCAAAGAATATAGCAGCATGCAGACAAAAGGTGATTTAGAGTTGAGGAAGCTGGCGTGCTCCTGGTGTTTGGGTTCTAGAAATCAAGAGTGCAGAAAAGGACAATCTGAAGCATAAGACTGAGCCAGAGAGATAAGCAGGGCAGGGTTTTGTGGAGAGGGGGTAACAAGGAGACTACAGGTAAAGAAATTGGTGGCTGTGGAAGGCAGAAGACCATGGCGAAGCCAGAACATTACATTTTCAGATGTGAAGCCAGAACATCACATCTTCAGAAACAAGACAAGGCTGTGCGGGACAGGAGGGGTAACCAAACACATAGCAGAAGCCATAACTCAAGGTAGAAGAGCTTTACACTGGATGCTGTGTGGAAGCTGAAGGTGAAGCTTCAATCTGGTGATGGTTTGGTGATAGAATTATCACTGAATTTGCAGAACAGTTTCCCTTATACCTGCTTGATTAACAACCTGCAAAACTTTCCGAAAATGCCTTTCCCTGCGACTGAAACTTTTCATATTTGCACTGAAGCAAAAATGATGTGTGCCTGTGTGAAAGTCTGAGCCTGTTTTTAGGGTCTGTAAAACTCTAAGATATCATTCTTATGACAGTTTTCATAAGCTGGTGAGAGCTACAAAGAAAAATACCCTTTCACTAAGATATCCAGCTTTTTTTCCCCCTTTGAATACATTCTTTTTACTAGAATAAAACACCCTACCAAAGTAAATTTTCACATGCAAATTAACCTTACTTAGGCGAAATGTATTTTGGTAGAGCTGCACTGGACGTAGAAAAGTGAGTTTGCAACTATGTGGGGGAATAGAGAAAAAGTCCTGAGAGACTGAAATACCACCTTGCACATAGATAATACTGCTTGGTAGTTATCCAGTAAGGTGGTGGTGAAGCTGCAGGGTGTTTCACGCAACAGTGTTGTATCCCTTTCACAAACATGCTAGGCAAGCAAAGGCTGCAAGGAAAAATGTGCCCCAATGCAATCCTAAAAGGACTTGAGTCTTTAGGAGAAATCCAGGGAGACAACGCATGGTTGAGGATTAGTGGTGAGGGTTGTCATCTGCACCACCAAAGCAAGGTTATTTCTTTGTGGCTCTGACTGGTATTAGATAAAGAAGGTTTTGCAGCCTAGTGTTGTTAACATTTGCATAGGCAAGAGTGGGAAAAGAAACATATAACAAGGTGCCATTTATTATCAAAAACTACAGGATTTGATTTCTGGGGAGTTGTTCTTTATCTTCCTTACCCTTGTTGGTTCCCCTTTCCACAGTCACATGTGCCCCTCTAGCTCAAGGACGTGATTTTCAGCTACGCTGCTGATTCTATATTCAGTGGACCACGCTGTGTTTCTGGTGTTATTCTGCCTCTTTCCACCACTACAGAGCTCCCTGCCACATAGAGAAAATGTTGGCAGTAATGACCTTGGCTTGCAGGACATGGCAGTTTATTTTGAGGGAAATCCTTCTCGTAGGAAGAGGACTTGAGGGGGAAATGCCAGCCGTCAGGCACTTGGGAACCTACCCAAGACCATGGGCAACAGTGTCCATTGGGGCAATACATTTATGTCTCCCTTTTTCTTTCCAAAAGTTTTTCTATACCTATTGTTCCTACCAGTCTCAAATGTGTCCTCCAAGAAGGGGCTGGCAATTATTCTTAAAAACAGAAACGGAGCAATCTTCTCTCTCTTTCTCTTTTTTTTTTTTCCCCCTTTTTAAAAAGACCAGGGAAGAAAGACATGGTCCTCTTCCACCTGTTGCAGCAGAGGGACTGTTCACTCAGGGTGAATGATAATTTGAAAAAAAGCACTCAGTGGTGATTTACTTCTTCAGCCCCAGAGAAGCTTCAAATGCACATCTGCCCCAGGGCAGGAAAGCCCTAGGACAAGGTGGCAAAGCACCACTGTCAGTGTACGCTCTATATAAAGACCTTGTAATTGCCCTTCAAGAGTAACGCGCGTGTTGCCAGCGTGTTGCCCAGACAGGGTGATCTCAGGACGCTTCAGTATTGCTTCACTTTGTGAATCTCGGAGAGGCAGAGGTGGAAGTCAGCTGCTCAAACCACAGCAGAGCTGAAGGTATTTTAAAAACTTCCAGTTGAAACAATGACATAGGCAAAGAGGTTTAAGATCAAACATGGACACCTGGTGTGTCAGTGTATCTTCAGGGCTAGTTTGCTGCTCGCCACGTGCTTTCTGCATTGCCCTTTTGGAACTTCAGCTTCTGAAGCAACAGCTGGATCAGCTTTGGAGCGGAAGTCCAATTTTTGGCCGCGTCTCTGTGCCTGGTTTACTTCAATCATCAATACTGTTTTAATGAGAGTCCTCTATTGACTATTTATAGTTCTAAACAAGGAAAACAAATATTGTCTCTTCAGCTGAGCTGCCAATGTCTCTGTAATTGCCGCAGTTGTAGTGCTATGATTGGAATTTGGTGCCAGATGCATGGATTCCTCAGAGGAACAGCTTTCTGGCAGGAGAGGGGAAGATCTGGCTCCAGCAGGCCTGTTTATGTAAAAAGTTGCCATGTTACTGTCTATCATTACCTGCATTGATTTGCTTTGAAGAAGCAGAGAAGCTAGACACCAACTACTGGATAAAAATAGCGATGGCAGACTCCTTCAGACATACTCACACCTAGTTAATCCCACGTAACCACTAAGTGGCACTGAAAGGGTAGCTATAGACAAACATTTTTGTTTAGGCACCCCAATGGTAAGAATAAGAATTAATTTATACTGATTTTTTTCTTGATGCTGCAGATGGAGATGGTGCCCTTTGTGATCCTGACAAAGCACAGAAAGGTGTAAGTGTGTGTGTGAGAGTGAGAGAGATCCTCACTGGATGGTGTTGGCCAAAGAAAGTCAGATTCTTCTCTGGAGCAGAGTTTATGGGGACAGTTGCTAGAAGATGAAAAATTGGCTTCAGAGCCTGCATTCCACAAATCACTGGTGAGAGAACAGAAGAGTCTTCAGGAATAAGGAAAGGATCATCTAGTGGACAGGCTAAGTCAGGTCACTCAGGAGAGGGCCAAAGTGAAGGCAGAGAAAGGCATCAGCTTTCAGGGGCAGATTGATTCCCCCCCACTCGTGTCTTGCCCTCCCCCAGCCTCCAAGCAGCCAAGAAGGACTCTGCGTTTTAGTTGGCAAGAAATCAGCAAATGACCTGTTGTTAAGCTCTCAGAAAGCTGGTATGGTTTGTTTGCCTGACCTTTTTCTTTAAGGAACTTGGGTGTACGCATGAGTGCTCTGAAAGTTAGCTGCTGGCCAGCCCCCACGAGTCCCCCATCCTGGCAGGAACTGGAGGTCATGCTGAACCCTGCTCACCATCTCTGAGCACAGGGGAACACCAGCCCCATTCACTCTTCTGGATCCCTCGCATCCCACTCTCACACGGAGAGGAATCACGATTCCCACTGAGTTTTCAGAGTTGTCACGGTGTTTTCCCACTACTGCACCCACCAGTGGCTCCTCTAGGTGGGGCACTGAGAGCCCTTCCTCAGCATTACTCCTGGTGCCTCTTCCTAGCTCTCACCACCCTTTGCAGGACACTAGAAGACCCAGAAACCATGATAGCTTTTACCACCCAGCACTGCTGAAGGTAGTGTTGAACCAAGGGGCTCCAGCTGGTGGTTCACCCTGAAGTTGTGTGATCTTATGATCTCCTTGCAGACAGGGAGGTTTGGCTGTGGCTTGCCTGGAGCATGTGCCGGTGGGAGTTTCACCAGGGAGTTACCGGCCACAGTGTGCCTCATCTCCTGCCCGGCCCTGTCCTGCCTCTCCCAGACCGCTGCCCACCCATACCCTCTTGCTGAGGGCCAGCGGCACCCACCCTGCACCAGGAGCCACCCGGGAACTCCCCGCCCGGGCTTCCTGCGGCAAAGCTGCACTCAGGCCCTGCTGTGGAAAGTCCACCTCTCTTCTGGCAGTCTGCCCCGCTTGCGGTTTTTACCCCTCCACAACTCTACTGAGATATCTTACTTTTAAACCCAGTTGTCAGTTGTTACTTTCTGTTTTAACAGGCTGAATCCATGGGCACAAAGGCGACTGAAGCACCACCCTGGCACTACAGCATGGGGCGGGAGGGGCAGGAAATCAAGACGGATATTTGACCAGGCATTACTGAAGCTAAGATCTGTCAATTTGCAATTTTAACACTCCACGGAAAGTTTGTTGTTCAAAACCGTATACAGGAAATCTGAGCTGTAAATTTCCCCCCTCTTTGATCAGCGTGCCAGTGTGCTGCTCTGAAGTGAAATAGCGTAGGCTGACAGATGAGAATATGCCCCCAGGGGCATTGCATTAGGAAGGCAACAGTGCTGGTTTAGCAAGGAAATAAATCTTGAAATATATGAATGCTGCTGTGTATGTGCTTTTATGGCACATATAACTTCAAAATACAGAAGCCTTCATTCTACAGTTCTTTAGTGTTTTAACATTTTTATGTACCTTGAAATGAGCGACTACATGCTGGAGGACAGAGCTGTGCTTTTCCAGTGGTTGCAACTTGAAACACCTCGACATCCTGCCTTTGTAGTCCCTCGCAGGCTGAGCCCTCCCCAAACGGAGATCTCGATGCAGCGAAGGGCAGATGAAAGCCAGGCAGATGCCAGTGGAGGGCTGGGAGTTCCCAGCCCTAGTAGCGCAGGTGTAGTTACTGCTAAATCCCTGTCTTTATTAATAACATTTAAGTGTAACAGCATTTTACTAAGAATGTCTCTTCTACGGTTTTCCTACTCACAGCCCTCTCTCCACATGGCTGATTTTGAATGCTGTTCTACTATCAGGCGGTCCAAGGAACTAAACAGAGCTCCTGCTCTTGCATGTACCCAGCAAGTCACGCTGTCTCTGAAGGGGAGTTTTTGCCATTTACGTACTTGTAGCAGAAACTTGAGACTATAGTCTTTTACAATGACATCACACACACCCGATGGGATTACAACAGCTGCATTGCAACTTTGAAGGTAAATAAGAACTGAATTTTCTGTGAGTTTTCTTGCCAAGTTGTACTGGCTTTGTGTAGCAAGTATCAGCACAGGAGCTGGCTGTATTACGAGCGCCCGGTACGCACGGATACACTAACAGATGGCACAAGAGGCACCAAATGCAGCTTTGTGACCAATCCTCCCCAGGAAGAAGCATAAAGGACACAAACACCAGTTGTTCCCACAAACTAGTCTGTTGTTTGTTTTTTTTTGGGGGGGTGGGTTTTTTTTTGTCTCCACTGCTATTCATTACAACATTCAGGCAAAGCTGCTTAGGAGAAAGAGCACTTCAGCAAACAGGAGACAGCTCTTTCCACAGTATGGCTACATGGTGCGTGGAGTTCAAGATTTCCTATTGTTTCTTCTATGCCCTTCACAGCTCCCATGGATTGGACACTGTACTTCTTATAAGAAACCAAGTACTGGAAGTGCAAACATTGAGCAACGCACGCTGCAGCAGTTTTAGATGGTTAAGCAAAACTTTTCTAGCATAGCAGGATCTACTCCCATTTCAAAGCAACACCTCTGAAGAAAGCCATCTGCAAACAAATCAAAGCTATTGCCATGTTGTTTTGCACCCAATTTGATCTTACATGTAAGCCAAGTGAGGCTTTTGGCAGTTCACAGCACTCAAAGCAGGTTACCTGGCACCCAATATCTCAGAACAGGTAGGACCATTCCGTTAAAAGCACACTGGTTAGGGAAGCACACTGACACACTGGCGTCACCCTGCCTAACTGAAAAAAGCCCTTGGCCTCTGCTTGCGTGCCACGCTCACCTCTTCCACCACAGAGCGAGGCTCCCAACAGCCCCAGCTACAACTGGCACACACCAGGCTCTTGCCCAAACCTGTTCCTCGGCCCTGCTGCCTGACCCTCTGCACAGCTTTGCAAGGCCGGGTGGAAGACATTTACAGAAGTCACAGGCTTTGCCTGGATGCCACCTCTGCCATATGACCCACCAAACCCCACCTTGATTAGAGTTCTAACTGCTGGAATCATTTTTATTAAGGATGTCTAATTACAGAGCCAATTTAATTACAAGGACCTGGAGTTAATGCTTGCCTACTTTAACAGCTTGATCTTCTTGAATGCTGTAAATCAGATGCCTGTATTAACATCTACTTATATTAATTTACAATCCATTTCAGGCAGCTGCCACAGGCTGAGGGATTAGATGTTACTATGGAATACTGTCAGCACAGAACACTGATCTCGGGAGGGGAGGAAGGTTTGCTTTAGCGCTGTTGTGCACTGGCACACTTCGGTACCTATCCCTTCCTGGGAGTGGCATATAGGCACAATGCAACTTTTCTCCAGAATTTACCACCTTTGACAGTGAATTCAGTAGCACCCACTTGCTGAGAGATTAAATTTTCATCTTTAGAGGGGCAAGCAACCTTTAAGTGTACTTGACATTGAGATAAACAGCTCTTGCATTCAGAATTCATTGCTAAGTTGCCAGCCACCGCCCCCAAGCAGCAGCATTTCAGAGCTAGCCTAAAACAATTTTAGGTCCAGGGCACCAAGCTCCAATCCCTGATGAAGAGTCATGACCAATAGGACATAACTCTGCAATAATCTGTTTTAAACAGCAATAAGTTCAGTTTAAAAGGTCACAGTTAAGTGACTTCAGTTCACGCTCACCAGAATAGAGCCTCATGGATACCAGAGAGCTTTGGTCTGATCCCAGCACTGTCTCACATCCAGGTGGTAAGCCAGAGGACCATGCCGGAAGTCCTCAAGCACCATCTCTTCAAGAATGTGAAAGCAGAGTCATAAATCATTAAATATGAATAGCTTCAGTCAAAGATGACACCAGCACATCAGTATTTAAGATCTTTAGTCTTAGACAGGATTGCTGGAACTCCTAATCTCTACTCTCAAGCTGCATTTTTTCATTTCTCTCATCTTACTGGAATATACTCCATCTATTTGGAACAATTTACTGTAGGAAAGGTCTTCACAAAGCTAATTCTGAAGGCAATTTTACAGCTGGAATGTGTCACCCGTTTTAAAGTACACCGCCAGAACAGAGGCCATTATACCATGCCAGTTCTGTTCCCTCCCTTGAAATTTGTATCCACCCAGGGAAAGTTAATTCCCTCTTAAAATGTGACACAACATTCAAGACTGTAAACATGAAAATACCTCCTACTGTATTTTTGCTTCAGTAACACCTCAGATTAATTTCAGAACAAAATTGAAGTCTTATCAATAACAAAGTAGATTTTTAAAAGTCCTTTATTAATCTGAATATAAAAAGACAGAAGTTGCCTACGATATAGGACAAAGCTCTTGCTTCATGAGGAAACAAAATTTTCTTTACAAAGTGAAAAAATAAATACCCTCTTAGAGTAAGGTTTATATGCTAATGTGTCATAAAAAAGTAGAGTTTTAATATTTTGACAAAATGTCTGTGCAAAGAAACAGATGCATACACACACATTACTGCTACATTAAGGCAATATGAAAAGTATAGTCAGAAACTTTCAGTAAAGTGACAGTGTACTTTTCTAGCTTTAAGCCAGTATTGCACCCAAACATGGTCTCTAGTTCCCTCTGTACCCTGGAGAATACACTAGGAAACAAGAGCCCAAAATGCCCAAGTGGGGGAGTGGAGATTAAAAACATTTTAGCAGGAAATGACCTACCCAATAAAGACATTAACTGAAGAAAGCATTTAAAATTATACACATCCCTTATTTTAGAAATTAATGGTACATATTTAATAGTTTAAAAATCAGTCTCTAAAAATAAAGCCAACTTAATGGGCAGCTGACTGCAGCTCCCAAGACCATCAGCTGGGCTGGGTCTGGGAAACCTCAGAGCACCCTGCCCACTGAGAGTCATGAGTGCAGTCCCACAACAGTGCTTCCACAGGACACTGCCTGCCAGAAGACTTCCCTGACCCACCCTCAACACTTCCAGATTAACAATCTTGCCCTACTCTTCCAAGGCTATTCTCTCCGAATTGCTTTCTATTGAACAGAATTCTGAATTAAACACAGCTGCTTGAAGCCTGGTAACTTTAGTTTAAGGATCAATTTTATTTTTATGGTTTTTAAAGTTCTGTCCTCTATAAAGCAGTTTACTAAAAGCAGAAACTATGAGCCATACTAAACTGGTATGTGTAAAAGCTAGTCATACTATTAAAATAAATGGAGTGACTGTAGTAAAAAGGATTTAGAGTGTAAAATGAAAGGCTGCGTTGCTCTCGCTGGGTATATCAGTATGTGTACACCACATTTCTCCAGGGTTACCTAGCTTTTTGGCAACGCCACTATGCTACAAACTTATGCATCATTCTCCTTTTAAGTTACACGAATCGATTACACTTCTGCTCTCAAAAGGTGTCCCAAACCATTCTGGACATGCCAAACAGAATATTTATGTTCAAAAATGAAGTATTTTTGCTTTTGATCGTGGATAGGTGCCAGAGTGATTGCCTTCTTCACAATTAATAGTTGCATTTTATATTAGTGCGGTTTAAAAAGTACATGATGTGTTTAAAAGGGTATACGTAGATCATATCACAGTCAGATTGAGAAGACTGGTGTGAGTTGGCAAGTACACATGCTGGACATGCTCTACACGAGATCTGCAAACAGGACATGACTGGAAAGGAAAAAACATTAGGAAATTAGTTTACTTCATATTTTGAGAGCCTCTGCACTTACTGTGTACATGGCGGGAAGTCTCCAGTAACAGAATACTTTTCCGTAATCTCCATACTTAAAACAGGGTATGGTGTGGAACGTGCAGCTAAACCTTACCCTCACCACAAGTTAAATTAACACAGCTAAAACTTATCTGTCAAACACATCATCTAAATAAAGCGTTCTTTGGAATTTGTTTACCACAAACAAAATTTTAAAAAGTAAGTTTTACTAGAATATCAACATAAACATTAATCCATGACTGCTGAATATACAGAAAACCCAAACTTCCACTTATTTGCTAACTCACACCTTAATGGCATTACAATTACCTGTAATTGGGCAGCACAGGACTTGCAGCATACTGTGTGGCCACAAGGACAAAAGGTCGAATTTATTTCCTCTTCACAACACACCATACAGAGCATAGACTCCTTTAGCTTCCGCAACTTCTCCTGCAGAGCTTTTGTTTGCTGGCAGCTAAGACCCTCACAGTTGTCACAGTTCATACTACTTTCTGACAACTTAAGGGGGGAAGCTGGTGGGGTTTGGTCACTTCGTGAAACAAGATCCACAATGCCAGCATTATAAAGAGCTCGCCTTGCATGATCATAAACTTCTTTTGATGTTCTTTTAATGTCAAAGACATATTTTTTACCAAGATTAATGTTTTCGTTCAGGAATAGAGATGCTAGGTGGCCCTTTAAGTCTCGACTATACTGCATCATGACAGCACTGGTGACAGTGTCACACCTATAAAACAATAGGACAAATGCAAACTTGGTTAGTTAATAACAATAAACCAATCCCTACAGTAATTGGTTCCCAAAGTTGAAGTAACAGCACTGAAATTAAAGCAAAAAGAGCAGCCTGATGTAATATTTAAGCTCTTGAATGTTGTTTGCATGCAACTCTACTTTGAAAAGTGTCATATGGAAAAGTGAGAGTCCTTTTACATCTTCAAAAATGTGAAGTGTCTAGTAAAATGGAGTCAGCCTATGGAAAGGACTTAAGGCATTACGCTAATACAAAAAGCCACCGCTTGCTTAATTCACAGTTCAGCTCGGCAACACCTCTTTACATGGTAATTTCCAAACACTGCATTAAAGAATTCCAATTAATAGTCTCTGGCATAACACCTCTTCCTTTAGACAGGCTCTCAAAAATTTTTAACATAAGTAATGTCTTTAACCAAATTTCCACTCAGTACTTTATGTACTAGTATTACATCTGAAGGAAACCAGTGTGAATGCGGTGTAGAGAATTAAGTTAAGCCATTTATATTTGCCACTGAGTATTTCAGCTACCCTAACCATGATTGTCACATATTTCGGCGATACAATTAAATCTGCAGAAGCCTGTTAAGGCGTATCACTTCTCTAGACAACGTAGGAAAGAAAATGCAAACAGAACACAAGGACTACAGCCTCACCGGGCCTAAGGTCCGAGCTCTAAGCTTATGCCCAAATGCTATTGCCTAGCTAAAATTCTGCTTAGATTAAAATCAGAAACTGCAAAAGACAGCAGAAACTACAAGCAGAGACAAAGATCAAAAAGTTAAGATTAAGAAGTTATATAATGCTTTAATTGTCTGGAAAAAAGTACGAAGAGTGTAACACAGCAGTGCAAGGGCATATAATTACAGAGCAGAATAAGACATGCTTAACATCAGGCTCACAAAATAAGCAGTAGTTAGCTACAGATTCGCTGCAGTGGTTAGAAGGGCAACTAGTTGATGTTAATTGCTGTAACTGTATAAAAATGATCTAATCTGAGCAGCTGGACAGGTCTTTGCCTGTACTTTCCTCTGCTTTAAGAACAATTCTTCTCTTACAGAGTAATTGAAACTGATACATGGTAGTTAATTTAGAGAAAATGGCATTAAGTGTCTTTGACAGTTAGTTCTACAGAAGAGTGTTGGACCTCACAGAGGAATGAAAACAGGTTTTAAAAAAATGGCCATCAATAAATGAGTAGCACCCCTACCTCAAAGAACAATAGGAAAAAGACAATGGATAGCTGCTGGCATGACACAAAATCCTGGGCATGTGAGCAAGGACAGAGGAATTGCAGGAAGATTTAAATACACAGGATGGGAAGGTGGCATACAGAGAACTTATTGGAGCCAAATAAAGGAGAAACAAGGAGTATGTGTACATATGAGCAACACCTAGACATTCTGAAAAGACAGAATCTTTCTCCTTTGCTCTCTCATCCTCCCTCTTACATAAGGTCAAAAAAGTATGTATTATTTGTGAAGTATCAAAGAACACTAAGTTTACATTCTGAAGTGCTGTTTATTCATAGTGGTAGACTGAGAAATTTTGCTAATTGTCTTGTGCTCCCACCCCACAAAATGGAAAGCAGCAAAAACCTGTTCAGCTTCTGGACTTAAAAGGAAAGTAGAGGCTGCAAAGACAATGAAGTTTAACAGAGAACTTCTGAAGTGCAGTCAGACTGCTGGTTGCTTAAGCACTTAATTCAAATACTGTGGAGAAGAGCAGCAGCAGTTGACTCTAGTGGCAATACTGACCTATAAAATGCATGTGTCTCTGTAATTGCTCTGTAGAGTCCACTTGCTGCCCTTGTACTGATCATCTTAAATAAGAGAACGACACTATTACCAGACTCCTTGGTAACAGTCAGATATACATTCTTCCCAGACTGAGTTGCCATTTGAACTACAGGATAAGCAATCCTATAAACAAATATAAAAAAGAGAAAGGTTATTTAGCTTCTAAGGATAAGGACATTTTCCACAATCTACTACAGTGCACTTTTATCAAAAGTTATAATGATCACCAACTATTGTCTGTAATGCTGTATTGAAGATGTGGCCTCAAAAATACATATAAAAATAAAGAGCATTAAGGCCAGTTGTCATCCTGATAAGCAGGTAGTGTCCTCAGACCCTACATTCCAATAGCTCCTTTTAGTAATTCATAGAGCAGTTTTGTATTTTTATGTAAAAACTAGAGGCATGCTCCATACTTCTGAAAAATGGAAGATGAAAACTGTTCCACAAAACACATACCTGTTCATAGGACTGAAGTCGTCTTTACAGATGGATATGCCTTCAGGTCCAACACCAATAAGGAGTTTCTGCCCTTCACTATCTCTCACTGAGTGCCACTCTACCCCATAGTTCTCCAGTGTTGTAACAATCTGTAGAACCTGGTATTCAGCAGAAGCTGGACTTAAACCTTCTAGCTCCTTGTGCTTTGCAATAATGCTGTTGATAAAAAGATGAAGGGTAGGTGAAATAACTCAAGTATGTGCTGTTACTATCAGCAGCTTGTTTTAACATGGGTTTTTAGGTGACCTAGTTAAACAGATTATTAAATGCTCCTGACCTGCTTTATCTGGCTATAGCAGTAATCATGAACTGGAAAGAACTGAGAATTACCAAAACATCCTGAGAATGCTCAGGAGACAATATTGTACATTTGCTTAGAAATTAAAAGCTACATGTAATCAAGGCTTCCAAACTAACACCACCTCCTCCCCACGCAACGTATTTACCTGAACAACAACTAAGATCGTAACTTAAAAAAAAAAATCTACAGAAAAGCATGACACACTAGAAGTTTATTGATATTCAGGAATTGTGCTATGAAGGTGTTTTGGGAATCCTATTTACTTCTCAGTGTAAGAGTACTAAGCCAGATAAATTGTTACTGCTCTCTTTCACAAGGTAGGTCTAAGGTATACTTGCAATTCGATTACCCTGCTCCAAGTATTGAGGCACCTATATTTCCCCCCCAAGTACTAGAGTTCAACAGCTTTCGCTTTTCACAAAAAAAACCAAGTCATAATTGAGCTTAATAATGAACTGAAATCAGAACATTAAACATTCAGGTTGTATTTTGATCTCCAAAGCTATCTAATCTAAATCTCCACAGCTATCAAATCTAAATGATTTTTTTTTTTAGCAACACAAGATACACTACAGCATCAGCAATTAAGGGCATAACAATCTCATGGTTTTGGTCTCCAAAAAGGAGGTTATACCATTGTGCTCTTTTTACCTCTCCAAAATGTTAGTGGTGAGCTCTTTTGCACACAACTCTTCATAATTGTACTTGGCAGTGTTCTGGTTATAATCTCCAAACTTCATCTGTGCCAACAATGCACTAAGTTCAATTGCATGCTCTGACGAACACTGAAGATTACCAGCGAGAAGATCTTCTTTTATATGCAAGAAAAACATATGCCTGCAATGGAATCAGAAATGTTTGTTTACACAAGACATTAAAAGATGTTTGTAATCAAGATATCTATCAAATAACTTCTCAGATATGTTTGGTAACCATTAGTTTGGTAATCAAGAATTTGCAATGAACATACCAAGCAGAGAAAGTCTGGCACAAGGGAAAGAAAAGGGCCTCCACCTTATTCGCTTACACTTACAGATGAGGCTACGATGGAAGATGGTATCTAAAAGCACTATTAAAAGAAATGAGCATTCTAATATCACGTTCTTTCTTACAAACTGCTTTAACTCCTAAGGTCACTTAGTAATTTCAGTTCAGTGAGTAAAGTATCAATGAAATATATTTGGATTGGTTTCCTACGTTTAAATTTCTTCGGTTGCCATTTACAAATTACTCTGCATTTAAGAAAAGCAAATTTGTGAAGAGCAGCCCAAAAGAGCATACACACATCTATCATGCAACAGAAGCCATACTTTCTCTACACAGCTGAAATACCTCTCCCACCAGAGCTGGTGCTTTTGCCAGTGACACGATTGACTAACAACTTGAAACATCTGAAAAGGCATTGTGGAATAAAGTACAAAAATACCTACTGTGTAAGTATATTTCAGACCAACCTTTACACTTGGGATCAACGCAGGTTTGACAACTAGCTGGAAAATTCACAAAGCTGCTTTTAATTATCTAATAGGTCAGTTAGACAAATCAAAATTTCCACCAACACTAACAGCAGACTGCTAATTTCCCCTATAGTCCACTTTAATTTCTATAGATTTGTCCTTATCTCCCCTCAGGGAAAACAATAAAAATTTCTTAGCATGTGTTCTTAAGACTCAACATATTTATGGAAACCAGATGCAGAAGTAGTTACCGATCACTAAAAAAAAAAATCTTTAAATGAAGTCTAGTATCCACAGGGATGTCTTACCTTTCACAGTAATGGGACATATTTTAAAATTAAGTGTAATCCACTTTTCTTAAAAAGCTATATTGAATCACTCATCACAAGTTCAAGATGCTAGTAAGTGATTAGCTTTCCTTCCAACAGCAATTTTGGATAATATCTGTTGTAGCACCCTACAATTCCATGTACAACAGGGCAAATAGAGCTCCTTTGTCACCACTATGAACAATTACACAACTTGCAAAATTTGTGTTTATTCGTAGCTCTACTATGGTAAATGCTGCAGCTAAGAAAATACTGTCCCAAAAGATGCCCCATATCCAGAACTTTTGTGACAGGCAAAGATAGGTATTACATTATCCCATAAGCTGCCCTAACAAGCCATTTCCTGCAGAAAGTCACAGCTCCAACGCCTCCTTTTTGCAAGCAGTTTGAAGCATGCTAGAGCTTCACTGCAGCTGTGACACAGGTGCTTAATTGCATCACTCCAATGTCTAGACATCAATCTACACTTCAGCAGTTCCAGTGAGTGTCTGATGGAAGCTAACATCCTCACTCTGTGCAGGGTACAAGTTCAGGCAGCAAGAGGACCAAAATTTCAGACAGTACAATTGTCTCCACTGTTTGCAGGTTATTCCTTGTTTGGGCTTTTCTCAGAGCAAATCCTAAGCCTCTGCTCCAAGCCCCTTCTAATTCACAACTCTTGGCTCAGGCCACAGAATGGCATATCTATGGCTTTTAAAATGCATAGGTTGTAAACACTCCTTTTGGGGGTCAGTCCATAAATCCAAAGTATTTGATGAATTACTAAAGCACTATGGCCAAAATAAACTAAAATAGTAGGCAATTCCCTAATTCCAATCAACATTTCATAAAATAAATGTCTTTTCAGGTACTTCTGATCCTCTGTTAATACCAGAGCAGGTTTTCCAGTCTTTGTAATTTTGTACTAATTACACATACAGTATTTCAAAGAAATAGCTGACAATTTTCTTCTCATTAGCCAACACGTGTTTACAACTACCACACCCAAATGCTTTTATCTTCAGTTTATTTTATGCATACAACAGCACTGACTACAAAGGAGAAGTCAGTCTTCTCCCCCTTGCTGGGAAGACGTCATTGACACCAAGAGGTGAGCTGAAAAACAAAAGGTTGCTCCTGCAAATATAGATGCATTACAGAAACAACTACAGCAGAGGCATGGCTTGTCACACTAAAAAAAAAGTAATGACATAAGTAGACAAATGAGATTAAGGTACAATGAGAAACAGCATCACAACAGCTAATGTGCAGTAACTTCCCATAACTGGCTCCTATCACATAAGGGAAAACATCTAAGAGACTAAACCACTTTTTTTCTGATAAAGGGGACAAAGGTATGGCATATATAAAGGACACTTCTTGAAAAGTAACTAAAAGCTATGCAAGTTCATGTCCTGGTTTACACTAGGGTAAGCTGTTTTGTTGAGTCAGAGAAAACAGACAGACACCTGTATTTAACAGTCCATCTTACAAAGTCATTGGTCTGCACGTAAAAACCCATGGCCAGCCCAAGCCCATTGCCTAAAATGCACCCATAATAGGTCAGAAACTAGTTAACATAGGGTCTTTTTTTTTTTGGCATGACAGTGTATGACATCATACTGGTCTGCTACTGCAGCTGCCCTGAACCAAAGTAGCAAATTCACTCTTGGTTTTGGTTTGGGTTTTGTTTTTTGGGTTTTTTTTTGTTTTGTTTTGGTTTGGTTTTGTTTGTTTGTTTGTTTTTTTAAATTGAGTCCTTAAGTTTGAAGGAATGTTTGAGGAAGGAAAAACATTTAGAAATTGAAAGACAGTGAGGCTTGCAAACATTTTATACATTTGAAAAAGTGATTCTGATTAGTGCCAATTCTGACTAGCCCATCCAGCTAAGATTGCACTTCTCCAAAGTTTAATTGCAAAATCTTCCCCTTTCAAAGTTCAAAACATGACACCAGCCAGAAGCTCATTATAAAAGCTGATTTTTCTTTTCTCCTTTTTTACATGAAACTAAAAGTCTTTTGATCCTTAAACAGAAAGGCAAAAGAATGTGCTTTTAATAGAAAATATAGTCAAGCAAAACTAAAGCATTACGAACCTTGAGGCAGTTCCTTATCTAATTCCTTAAAGTCTAAAGGACTGAACAGATAGTTGGTAGAAAACCCGGCCATATTACAGAGTCTATTAGTTACCAGAAAAAAAATTTATGTTTTGTAAATTAGATTGTGACCTAATCACTTAATAGGACTTAATCCACTGTCCCTCCTCTCTCTAGGAATATCTAGATATAATGAAAAAATTCTTAAAGCTTTCCCCACCTCTAAAGATACTCGGGTTGTACAGTAAAAATGATTATTTCAGTGTTCGTATTTTATGGTTAATGGAATTTTTACCAAGCAAGTTTTAAAACAATGAACTGTTTTAAAACTGAAAAATGAACTGTTTATAGCTGAAGTCCTCTAAAGGACATTCACAACACTGCTGGTAGAGTGTCTTAGTTTGACCACCATAAGAAACTAATTGTTTTTGTTTCTACATCATTCACCACTTCAGTTATACACGACACAATATTACCTGTTATAAATTTGACAAGTAACTCAAGTCAGACACAAAAGGAATGTTTTCTACCCTCCCCACCCCAACATTCTCTTGGCACAGCTTTGTTACTGCTCTTGCCAAAGTTTCATTTCACCTTTAAATCTTCATAGAAACCAAGTCTTCACAACTCCAAACTTCACCAATTAATTATTGTGGCCCCCAGTCCCCTTAATGTCTGGGAGACATGTTGGGACATTGAACAACTAGTGTCAGCTTTAAGAACAAACAGAACTTTTTGTTGCACTTGTAGCCCCAGTTCTACACATGACAGCATTAGTACAAAAGAATCTATATAACCTAAAACAGCATTAGTTGCCCCCCCCCCACCACCCCAGAACCTCATGCTAGCTAGATATTCCTGTATATTCAATTATAGAACATTTCCTTTGAGTTTGGTAGTTCAAAACAGTACATAGAAATACTGATTAGAGCACAAAGCATCAAGTTTGCCAAAGCTATACTTCATTAGTCACTGCCCAGGCAGAATTTTTTCCATTCCAAAGGAAGAAAAAGCAGGTTTACAATTAGAACAGGATCACATGCTTCCATCAAGCACTAGTGGTTTTATATTCATTTTGTATCCTTACTTTTGCCCCAGTGCTTTTCATACAATTTAAGTTCTATGTGCATATTAAAACATGCAGTAAAATCAAGTGTACCGTGTGATTAATGTATTTTAGTTGCCCATAAATAATTTGATACAAATGCTATAGAAAGGAGAAGCTACAAGGAGATTTCAGCAGATGGCCCATTTGACAAAAATCTGCAGCTACCAAACTAACATCACAAACCTAGATATCACAGCAACTGCTTTTTGCCTCCCTCTGAAGCGATTTATGCAGGCTGACTGTACCAAACACCACTACCAGAAATGGATGTCAATATTTCACTGCAATGAAAATTCCTACAGGAAGCAAATCACTTAGTTACCACCAACTGAATTGGCAATAACAGACCCACAAAATAAGTGCTATGAAAAGTGTAGAGTATACATAATACAAGATTAATTTCTCTTTCTTAACTCATTGAAGACAATTACGTGCTTTAGGATTCAAAGTTCTGCACTGAAAACTTTGTTTCTACTAATTTAACCAAGGAAAGGGAGACACAGCAAATGACATCTGAAGACTATATTAAAAGTCTTAAGCTCTAAACTTAGCTGCCAGTGGAAGAAGTGACAAACCCCCAATCCTTTACCAATAAAAGTGTTTGTATATGACTAATGATTCCTGAACTAGAAATATAGCCAAAAGAACCCATTCTCTTGCCAGACTACCAGGCAAGAATCTTAGCATATGTCCCAAGTACTTGTCTGTTCTCTTTGGGGTATGACACTTCTTACCACAGGGTAAGGCTCTTTCCTACTGTGAAGTAAACTTACAACTCTGTAGTCTAAAGGAATCAAAATTAAGAGGCATTATTGTTCTCCCTAAAAATATATTGATAAAGATCTCTTTGCAATAGAATACAATTCTGTTTTTAAAAGCAGATGTAAGGCCACTCCATACAAAAAAGCAAAGCCATGCCCAGTTAGTTATGTTCCTCAGTATCTTTGTTCTAATTTGCTCTCAGCAGAGTGGGTGAAAGGTTACCAACTGCAATTCAACTCTGATTCAGATAAACAGATCCACTAACCTCACCGTGGTGTCTCTTACTGCAGACTTTTATTGCATTGTAACAAATACCATGACACCACTGCACTGGCTAGCCAACGGTATAGCATAATAGGTAGAAAATAAGAAAAACATTCTACTACATGTATGTGACTGCTCAAAATATTTCACAAGCCAGTTCTTAGTTTTAACTAATTCATCAATACAACTGGACAACACTGCAAAACCAATGTACTTTGTAAGTATAATTCAAATACTGGGGAAATACCACACACAGCTGCAAAACAATAATTACTGATCTCAGGGCTGGGAAAATACAGCTATTTTGAATGCTTCATGAGACTGTGTGGCTTGTTAGAATCTGAAATGTTAGTTTAAATTGTTATGGTTTGCATACAAATATTTGCTTTTCAGTCATATTGCACAAGACAACTAACTTTGCGCACTTTGAAGTACCTCTGGATAAGTCTTACATTGCTCCAAAAAAGATTAACTTTAAAATTATTTCTACTTTTGTGCAATCACTGCAGTGTTGACTTTATCGTGCCAGACTTAAAACCATTGTTCTCCTGGACGACCGTTTGGCACATTTTGCCTCTCGTGCAGGCTCGGCACACACTCTCATTGTTAAGGTGGACGCAAGTTTCGAGACTTCTCTGCTACCCACTCCACAAAGGAAGCTTTTCGCCAGAGCAGAACTTTCCGCCCCGAGACAGGGGTGCAGGCCAATGGGGAGCCGAGCTCCTCGGGCTGCCGGGCCGCGCCGCAGCCGCCGATTAGCCCGGCCCGCCCAGTAGCTGTAAGCCGAGGTTACTCGCAGTCAATGACCCGGAGTTACACCGCGGGCCGCAGGCGCGAGGGGGCGCGGGGCGTGCAGCGCGGCGCCTCGCGGCCCGGTGGCGTCCCCGCAAGCCCTCCCGCCCCGACATCCTCACAGGTCTCCCGAAGGTTCCCACTAGTGAAGTATCACCCTTTCCCCGAGTCCCAGCTCCTCGCAGCAATCCAGCACTTTGTAAAACTCGATACAAAACCCGCCCATAAGTCATTCTGACAAAAAACTACTTTTTTTTTTCCGAACTGTTGCATTACCCAACAACAAAAAAACCCACTTTTTTTTACTAACTGTGGCATTACCTATCAAGGAATACAGAAAACTGCAGAAAACGAGCTTATGATGTCGATTTTGGACAATCCCACAGATCTTTAAGCAAAGAGACAGCAGTTCTTTTCAAGCCAATGTGCTTTTTCCATTAAAAAACCCATATATTTTATTCAACCTCCTCTAACCAGGCACACTGTTCACATTTCAGACTCGTCTGTAAAACTCTAGACAGTGGCAGATTAAATTTGAATAGCATTCCTGTGCTGAAGCACTTTCATTCCACTGAAAACAATTCTAAACTACAGAAGTCCTGTGGTGGGATTCAGTACTAGTCAAATAAAAAATTAGAAACTGAGAGCCAAACAACAACAGAAATAAGCCACTTTTAACCCTGTAAAAGGAAGGAAAGTGTAGTGAGAAAGTTTTTTTCCCATGCAATTGTCCCACTCACAAAGCACTTAGTGAAGATGGTTTGTTGCCATAGCAGTCAAAGATACAAGCCTGACCTGCGCTCAGTAGCGAGAAGTTGCATAAGATTAAAAAAATGCACGAAGTTGCTGTCTTGCACTGGATTGCACACTGGTTAAAGATAACAGAAGCAGAGGTTGATGTCCAGTTGCCAGATCAGCTTTTCACACAGCACGTAGAAACCTGAACATCAAATTGCTACAAACATACCTGAGTTTTAAATTTAAGTGCAAGGCCAGGATCTCTAATGAAGAGGTACAACTGGGGCTGACAAAGCTTCCAAAGCCTATAGAAAAAACCACTGGTAGCAACTCAGGCACAACATTCACCATTACCATCATAGTGAAGCATATCAACAAAATGTAGAATTACTTGCAGCTTTCCCAGACTTCAAAAGCAGTCTTAACATTGCATTTAATCTATATGTAAAAACAGCATCAGAGGCAGCAAGTAAAAGGCTGGGAGTCTTCCTCAGCATTCTTCACACAAGGGACCAGAAGGCAACAGCTCTGCCAGAAACGCCCTATAGACATCAGTTGTGGACATAACTGCTGAAGGAAACCAGGGATACCCACCACCATTTCTTCAACCAGCACACTGACTTGGCAAGTAAGGGTAAGAAACAAGGTGTCAGCAGTAACTGTACAGCTAACCCTTGCAATTCTACGATACACCTATTGATTTAAAGTTCAGTGACAGGTTTAACAAGTTATGTCTTCTCCTTGATATCACACATGCTTACACACAAACTGAATATGAATGCTCAGCTATGTGCACATGTAAATCGTCAAGCAGACCCGAGTAGAAAAGAACTATTGAAAATCAGTGCCAACACTACAGAAATGTACATTAACCACAGGCACTATGGAATTCTAGGTCTGTTACATGTAGGCTACTGGGCATACACAACTAAAAGGCAGCTATTGCAAACTATTTTACAACCTGTATTTGTTTTTAGCAAGAACACTAAAAATACTCAGGATGTAGACTAAGCAGCTTAGCTGAAGCCTCAGGACTATTCATGTTTGCAAGACAGAGCAACATTAAATACTAGTGCCTGTTGCACTAAGTACTAAATGCCTGTTGCTCTCCAAAATTGTAAGTAATTATTTCCAGAGCATAATTTTAATGGATCACTTCTGATGACTAAGCCTCAATGAATTTTAAAATTGTTTGTTGAAAACATTACTTTCAGAACTGGCTTAATTCAGACATAAAAGAAAACTTGTCCCACCTACAACCTTTTAAAGTCATAGTGGAGAAGTACTTGCTACTTTGATGCACGTATACAAGCTCTGTTTACATTCGAGCTACACAACTTGTACTTGTCTTCTAGGCCCTTGGAGTATGTTTCCCCAGTTCAACCTCCATTAACTTGCACAACCTGCCAAGTCCTGCACTGACAGTGTGAAAGCAGGAACACAGGTGTCTGCAAAAACCTTGTAAAGTTGAACAAACATTCATCAAGGATAGCACAAAAACACCAATCATATCAGCTTTAGGTTTCCTCAGATTCACCCTGATTTGGTCTGTATGTGAAGACACATCCAACATGCTCAGGGTAACCTCTTCTGCCTCATCAGGTAGGAAATTGTGTTGCTCCTTTTGTTCTACATAAAATCCTTTGTTATTTGGTTTTATACTTATTCACACTGAGAATATTTAAATAAGAGGACAAGTTTCTTTAAGGAAAATACTCCAAAATAGCCCAAAGATATGCCATGGATAGTAGAATTTCTTTTTCCAAGATAAGGTACATCAAAACTGGAATTTGGTTAGAATGCATTTGCCTAACTAAAGCTATTATGTAGGACAACTATGGTCTAACTCCATAGCATTCTGAAAACTTAACCAGATTGATGAGCTGAAACCACTAACCCCCAAAGTCTCTCCCCTGCACATCACTTCAAAAAACCAGAACAATATATGCATGCTCCTAACTCAAAACCTTTTTCCTATGAAAAAAAGCACCAAATCATTCTTTCAGACTCTGACCAAATTCTTTAGACAAATATTCTGTGTAGAACAACCGTGTTGTATCCATGGTCATAATTTTCAAAGTACCAAGTTCAGCTGAGTAGTGAGAATGTGTTTTGGCATTATGATATAGACTCTAGGTTTCAATTTGCCCCATTTATATTAACTGTACTATCTAAAACTAACAGGAAAAATTACTTGAAAGGTCAGCATTAAAAAAAATATATGTGCACAGCTTCCTTTAAGGATAACTCAAACTGCTATTCATGTGGTAACCAAACTCAAGGAGTAAAAGAAATTGTTCACTACTAATCTCAGAAGGCTAATTCTTACAATTGTCTAACAGTATAACAATTTAGTTGAGAGGACCGGCCACAGAAGAGAAACAGCTGTTTCTTTTGTAGCCTGGAAGGGCCTGTAGCTATTTGAAAGTTACTGTAACATAATACCAGACAAAAAGGAATTCAGCAAGTTTTTTTGCTCTGTGGGAGGAATTGTTTCCTGCCTTTCTGTACCAGCGGTTTAGAACGACCTAGAGTAACACCACTGAACAGGGGTTACTATCGGACATGCAAATACCATGTAAATAATTTGGGGCTGGTAGCTTAATTTCTTCCACTTCCAGCACTAAGTCCTTATGGAATTACCTATGCTCATTACTTACTGGTAGTTACACAATACTTACAATATTACCAGTTTTAGTCTTTTATTTTTCTCTCCGTCCCCCCCCCCCCCCGGAATAATACATTTAAGTAACACTGAGGTTTTAAAACTATACATAAGAGTCAAGCAAGATTACCAGAAGACAGAAAAAACCAAACAGCGTGTGATCACTTTCATGAGTTACAGAAATTGGAAACAAAATAATAAATTAAATCTACTTACAACCATCTTTACCTTACCTCGTCTGCTCTTGTAAGATAAGATGTGGCTCTACAAAAAACTTTACTCTTAATTTCAATCGATAAGGGGCTAAACCATCCATCTGCTGGGAGATCCTGTTCCTCAAATTCAGCCACAGATTCTCCCCTTTGCTGCCAGTGAACTGCAGTCCAAAATAATCAACTTCTATAATTCCCAACCTTCTGCAAACCTGAAAGAAAGGGGTTCTTTGTAATGAGGCTACAACATAATGATGAAAAATATCACGTGAATGAAGTATTGTTTCAGACTGCTCACTTAAAACACAAAAAATAAATCCTGCTGTAAGCTCCTTTATACAAAAGATTACTTAAGTCCTTGGATTTTAAGGTGTGTACAAAACAGTATATAGACAAATACTAAGAATAAACTGGGAATTTCTCCACTAGCTGAAAACCACATGGACTCCCATGGCCAAATTCTGCATCCCCCCTTCTCGCCCCCAGAACAGGTACTTAAGAGGGTCAATGGATTTCCAAAAGTAGAGAGTTACCTGTTACTTAGCATCACAGCCAACAGCACCTTCTAGGCAAGAATGAGAAAAAAGTGCAACCCACAACTTTTATTTAGACGCCACCAACAGACTGGGCTGCTACGTTTGGCTCTCCAGCATCCTCACGGCAGCCGTCGCAGCCACATCGAGGCGGTGGCGACAGAAGGGCACCTGAACGACAGCTTCAGCCAGCACGGCACCAGCAGGCCACGGGGACCAACTCGGCACCGCTCCGGCGGCGTCACCCCGGCCAGCTGAGTCCCACTCGTGCCCCCCACCCTAGGGACAGTTACAGCAAGCTGCACCACCTGAGGCCGAGGCCTTCCCCAGCCTCCCCTTCCCACACGCACTGTAAATGAGAAGGTAGAAGGAGGGCCCCGGGGCGGGGGATGCCGCAACCTCTGCATCCAACATGGAGCGGGAGGAGGAAAAAAAAAATAAATAAAGAGACGAAGGAAAGCGGGGAGACTGCGGCGGCACGCCGGCTCCCCGCCCCCACGGCCGCGGCCGCCCCTGCGCAGGGTTGCGCCGCCGCACGGCCCTGCCTCGCGCCGCCGCCGCTTTAACGGCCAGGGAGCGCGCCGGGGGCGCCGCGAGCCGGCGGGGCCGCTGCTTCTCGCTCCCCCCACCCCCTCCCCGCCCCCAGGAGCGATGGCTCGGGGAGGGGGCGAGACGCGCGCCCGCCAGCTCTCGTGCGCGTCTGCCAGGCACCAACAGTCTGTGCTGCCCAACGGTCACCGCTACTCGCCGAGCTCTCGCGCCTCTGGCAAGCGGCGGGGCAGACGAGCGGCCGGGAGGAGAGCGCAGCGCGGCCCCTCACCTGGTTGAGGCAGTCTTCGCCGTTGGCTTTCGCCTCTACCTCCACCTCCATCACCACCGCGTCCGGCCTGGTCACATAGCACAGCATGGCTGGGGCCAGCCAGCGCCGCCGCTGCAGACACCCGGAGCGGTTGCTGCTGCCGACGGCGGTGAACCGCAGCTGTCGCTACAGGCTGAGGGACACACGCGTCCCCGGCCGCCGCCCACGCCCGGACACCGCCAGCGCCCAGCCCACCAGCCGTCCCCGCTCCCCTAGTGCTTGCACTCCGTCGGCTCCGCTCCCTCCACATATACCCTCCGTCTCCCCCTCCTCCCTCCGAGCGGCACCTGCGGACCAATCGCGAGGCGCCGCTAGCGACTGCGGGCCGCCGCCGCCACCAATCAGCTCCGCCAGCCCCGGGAAGCGGCGGCGGTGGGGAGGGCGTTTGTTGTCGTCGCTCTCTGGCGCCCCCTGCCGGGGCGCAGGGCCGTGGGCCACCGCCGGGACTCCCCGTGGGCCCTCGCACCCCAGGCCGTGGGGGCCCCTCATCCCCGGCACGGAGACGCCCTGCCGCAGGCCCTGCCCGCCGTGGCTCGGTCGCCCGAAGGAGCCGGTCCTCGGGGCCCTCCTCCTCTTTAGCGCCCAGCGTCTCCGAATTACCTTCATCTGCCCTCACCTGCCACAGCCCAGAACTTCGTACCCTGGAATTATGTCTGGCTAAATTGCAGCAAATTAAGTTCTTCTAAGTGAAGGTGGAGACCAAACCTAATGGCAGGGATTCTCTACAAAATTAATTTCAGACCGAGTGGATGTGAGCTGTAAGACAACCAAATATTTTCACGGTTCATCTCTAAACTTTGCAAACACTCCTTTTTGTTGAGGAGAAAATAACATCCAGATTAATGGTCTCTCTCCCATATTCTCTTTGGTCTCGGTCCAACTTTGTATTGCACAGCATGCAAAGCACTGGAAACTGCGGAAATTTTAAGAAGGACCAGCCAAGTGATGTTACAGCCTCTATTCCACTGTCACACTAATGGATGATGGAGCTTTTACACTCGTTGAACTCTGTAGGTATGGAACTTGTAGGTGATTCCTGGCCAGGGGAGGAACACCTGCACCAGTTGAGCCCTTAGAAGTGTTTGTTTGACAAACATACACAAGGTACACGAAGTAGTTTATGGCTACTTTAACAATGTAAATTGAAACAGCGGGGAGGACTAAGTACAAAATCAACGCTGTGTGGGTTCCCCAAAAGAAATGCAGGTCAAAAAAGTACAGAGCAGTGCAGTGGCGAGGAACAAGTAGGTTTTCAGAGGAAGAACTGAGGAAATGGGGATCTGAAAATGCTGTGCAGGATAATAGGAAGAACTACCCACAGCACTAATGCAAGGTCACCACTGAGCTGAATATTAGCTTGTTCCCGTGTCACTTGTTTCTGTCTGGGTATTTCTGCTGTGCTTGTTAGGGTTGTTAGTATTTTCAATTTGTATTAAACTCTCAGAACAGATGCTCATTCTGCTGGGAACTCTGCAAACACAGTATATGGCTATCCTGTTAAGTGTGGATAGAACTGAATTCATTTTGTTGATGTGAACTCTGTAACTAGAGGAGTGCTCAGATCCGAATGAGGCAGAAAAATAGGAGGCAAGTAAGCATCAGGACACGAGATGTCAAATCTGAATGGTGCTGCATTTCACCTGTACACTTACTAGCTTGGATTTTTCATGTCCATGTCTACAGTGTTTAAGTCAAAGACCTTAGAATCTTAAAACACCAGACTCATAAAGTGAAGGGTAGAATAATGGAAATAATATGAAAGAAAGATGAACAAAATCACAAAACTATGTTAACTTTATGATTTCATGGGAATCTCCCCTCTTTGAGAGGGACTTAATTATGAGGGTATTAGCCACTAACAAAAAAATAATGAAATATTTTCATATGGAGAAAAGCCTGTATTCTCCACTTGTTTCTTTTGTTTCTGTTGGAGTGGATGCAGGAAATAAGATTTTAGTTTTATAGTTTTATTTCTATATATTGCGGTGTTATGGTATTTTGTGTGATTTCTGTATTTTTGTCACAATCAAAGGAGTCCTAGAGTTGTTATGAGGAAGAAACACAAAAACTGCCATGATGACTCATGGCATTAGTATTCTGATATCCTCTCCCTGACAGTAGCTCAGATCAGATGTTCCAGAGGAAAGTGCAAGAAGTCTTTATGTAATTGTGAGATAATATGCTTGTATATTTTCTCTAGCACTAAACAGTTAAAGCTGGCTTATACCTCATAGATTAGCCTTTACTTTTTGTCTGTGTTACTTGAAAACTAGGAATTTGTTCACCTTGTGCTAGATGTTGTCCAGACAAATAGAAACAGATGGTTCTTGTCCCAAAGATCTTACCTTTTCTGTCTATATTAATATCCTTTCTGTGCTTTCTTTTTATCTGACTTAATGTAAATGCAGGTGTTCCTATTATGTCTGTAAAAGTGTTATCCTGCTCTGAAATCTGCTAAACTGTAAGCCACAAAAATAGCTTGTGGCAGTAAATTGCATAGATTGGTTAAGCTCTGTGTAAAACAAGCATTTCAAGGGTGTCTTCTGGACACCGCTGTCATAGAAATACATTCCATTTCACAGTATCTCTGTGATATTTTATTCATGCTGTACAGGAGAGAGTAAAGGACCGAGTCCTGCATTAGCACACAGGAGACAGCTCTTGTGACAAGTGCCCGTTGCAACCCTTTGGGCTCTGTCTGAGAGAAAAAACTGAAATGTCTTACAGTCTCTTGCCTGTTGATGAATCAACAACGGTCAGTGAGGTACGCTGCCCAGCTGTTCATAGCATGGATGTTCACCCTTTGCGTATCGTAAAAGAACATTGTTTTTCAACATGTCATCTCAGTGCTGTATGTCATGAAATGCTATGTGCTATACAACGGTAATATCTCTATGATAGGTCAGTTTTTTGCTATTGTGTCAATTTGTGCGTAAACAATTCACCTTATATGCATTAATATATTTAAAGTTCCTTGCCTTACAGTCGTTGATTATTTTTCTTTGATATAATCCCTCCACAAGGTTCATTTTTGGCCACATCCTACATCAGATAGCAAGCATTAGTTGTAGTGCCTCCCTGTCTGACACTTGAATGGAAAGCCTGCAAAAAGTCTAATTGTTTGGAGAGGGGAAATCATAGCTTCCAGACCTTTGAATTTAGACCCCAACATGGCAATATTGAACCTTGTTTCCAATAAAGACTAGTGCCTCTCCATGTACAGATTTTTATTCAGAAGGTTCCCCAGGTAGTTGCTTCCAAGATATTGCCGTGATGATCCATCTTGTGAGGAATCCGGTAGTGTAGTTATGTTCTCATTACCCAGATGTTTATGCAAGATATTCTATAAGATCCTCTCTTGTGTTGCTTGTTGCTCATGGTATTGGCTCTGATCAAATTCAGGATACTTTACTGCTACAGAATACCATGCCATAGGGTAAAAGGTTAGAAATGCGCAGCTCCTGCATGTGTTCAGGACGAGGCTTCACAGAGTATTTAGACATACATATCTTTACTGTCCATTGGCGGCAGTCACATTAAAGGCATGCATGGAAGTACTGTGTTATCCCAGCTCTTCGTGCTAAAGGTGTGGTCTACAGGCTGAGAGGGAGAAAACAACCCAGACAAATGATTAGCTTCTGCAGCCCTGTGTAAAGCAGCAGCCTGCCCTTCTCTAGGAAAGCTAAACACCAGCAGACTTCTCACAGGGCTGGCTGTGTGTGGTGCCTTTTGTTCTAGCAAGAGTGAATGGCTGCATGACAAAGTATTTTTAATTGTAATCCCAGTTTACATAATAATCAGAAGCAGTACGAGGATGTTAGACCCTGGCTTTCTATTTCGCTTTTCTTGTACCTTGCGTATGCTCTTCTCCTGTTCTGATTTCTTGCTTTCTTATTTGGTTTGGCTTAAATAAGAGATATTAAGTAGGTTTAAACACATACAGATTGTTAGGCTATTGACAGATCATTGGGTTACCCCCACACCCATCACTGGAGGGCCATGAAAGGCCCATTTTTGTAAGCCCCAAGGAGCACAGAGGGCACAATGGCAGGCAGGAAACCAAATTAAAGACTCAGAGGAAAGGAGACTCTGCCTGATCCCCTCCCAGGGCTGTCCCAGCAGAGCCTCGGCCCCACTCTCCAGACATGAAACAACCCATCACCATGAGCCATGGGGAGCAGCTGTCCAGGTTACCTTTTGGACTATGGGGGTTGCTCGCTGGGGATGTGGGACACATTAGGGGATGCAGGAGAAGACCTTTTGGGAACTGAACAGGACTTATTATGGGATGGTTATGAGAGGAACCAAAGGCAGGACAAAGGAGGGATTTAGGTGATTTGGGCAGGAACAAATGTGAGAAATAGAGCAATAAGGGAATAAAAGGGTCCATCCACATGCAAAAAGTTGGCTGGCCAGGATGTTTGTCTGGCAATGCCCTGCACCCCATCAGCACAGTCTGTCCTGTCTCCTCATTAAACTCCACCTTCAACTGTTTTCCTGTAAGGGGCTTTTTACTCCCTGTGTGTATGGGAGTGTTGCTGTGATGCAGCAGCTGGAGCGAGCCTGGGTGTGATGGCTAGCGAAGATCATGTCAGATGAGCCAGTCAGTAAGTGTAAGGGCTGGGAGGCCAGGATAGGTTGGAGGGCTCTGAGGGCCACCTCTGGGTCTGAGAGTGGCTGCATGTCTGTAGGGAACAAGAGCAAAGCGGGGCAGCTATAGGAACCAGGGGAGTCCTGGACAGCTCTGTGTGTGTGTATGATGGTCTGTACCAGCAACTGAAGTGGGGTGCAGCCTCAAGGGCTTGTATGTCCAGCTGCAGCAACTGGGGAGGCTGGGATCTAGGAGCAGCTATTGGACGGACTGTCTAATCCCAGCTGCTGGAGGGCTTCACTGTGTAGATATGTGTATGTATTCCCACTTATGGACCTCTGTCCTGCTCAGCCAGAGCGGGTAGCAGGATGAGGCTGCCGGTTGCTGTCAGTGTTGGTGTGCGTGCTCTGTGTGTCTGTGATCTGTACATCCAGCGGTATATATACGTATCTCTGTGATAGATACATGTGCTTTGTGTGTGTGTATCTAGTGGGAATACACGTTCAGCCGCACTACTGTTGGGCCTGGGGGCATGGAGTGGCAGCAACCTCACTTCTCCTGGGCTGCCAGATCAGGTGTATTTTCCACTAACACAAATTCTTAGAGAAAAGCACTGGAAAGCACATATCACACCATTAGTACTTTAGTCCTGCTTTCCTTTTTTCTTTTTATTTTCTGACTGTCTCTTTGTATTCTGCATCAAACTGAGTAACCAAGGACCAGGTCAGCACAAATGCATTTTAGGATGATTTGAAATTAAACTGAGTGGGATCACATGATTGTAGTCAGCCTCTTCTGCTATCTCTTCCCTGGATAAAATTGCTTGGTGCATGAACACAACGGTAGCGTCTAGCTTCTTTCTTGTCACTGTCAAGGCTGCTGGTCATGTTGCAAATGCACATCATTCATGTGGAGGATGATCTTCTGACCGAGAAGCGTGGAGGGAAGCATAAAATTGAGGAGCTATTCTGACAGTGATGGTTGCTTAGCGGGAACACCATCATCCATCCATAAACACACACTTTCTTTCCTGCCTGAAAGATTCTTTTAATTTTCTGATATATATGATGCCTCTGTCTGAACTTTTTGAAAGACATTCCTCTGCTCCACACTGTCCACAGTGCTTCATCAGCTCTTATGGAAAAAAGTGTGTGTCAGTGATTGACATGCTTCCTACAGTGTTGGTTCACACTAATATAATGAACACAGAATAATGTGCTACGGTTGTCCATGCAGCTAACAGGCCATAAGATGACTGTGTTACTAAGCATTATCTGGTGGTCATCCCCAAGACTCTTGACAAAATAAAATTAAAAAAAGTAGGGATGTCAGTTCAATTTTGGGGTACTTAGTCTGGGACATTTTAAGAACATAAAAACAGTCCCACCGGCTCAGACCAAGGATTCACATATCCCTGAATCCTGTTTCTTGGATTAATTAATCCAAATGGTTGACTGCATGCTTAATATGCAAGAGGCACTTGTTGATGCCTATATGCTGCAAAGTGCCTGGGGCCAATACCTCAGGATATATCAAAGAGTATAAGAAGAAATTCTTATTCTTACTCACCAGAATCCCCTTACAGCTTCCACTGATTTGCAACTCTGGGACTTCCAGTCTATTTTTATATTAGATAAATAATATTGTCAAGTAGAATTGTACTTCCTACTCAAAAACTTTTCCAGTTTGAGACTAGATTCATTACAGAAACCCTATTCTAGTTTTTGGGACATGTATCAGCTGCGTGTGAAATCTATTAATTCCATTTCATAACCAATTTATTTATAATTGATAGCAGAAAGGAATCTCTCAGTCTCTGCACTTTTTCAGAAGCTCCTAACATCAAATCACCTTCAAATTTGAGCTTGTTTTCCAGGTCATTGGCTCCATTTCTGAGCATTTTACTTCCTTTAGTGCTTGTAGAATGGAGTCATCATTGATTATTTTCATGTCATGAAAATGTGCTCTTGTGGTCTAGAATCAAAGCTTTCTCAAATTAAATTCTCACTAATATTTGTTCCTACTACTGTCACTATACAATCATATTATTAAAGCTGTTTGCCCTTCCCCGCACCACTTTCAGAATTGCCAGGACATTGAGAAAAATGGGTCAGGATTTAAACAGATTAAAATACCAAAAAAAACTTGGTACAATAGCTATTTTTGTATGTGTCAAACAACCAATAACCACAATTAAAAACAATTTACATATATCTAGGAAGGTGTTACACTGTCATAATAATAAAAGTCATTTCCACAAAATGCAAAAGGGTATAATAAAAAAAATTATATCAAAGGTGTTTTTTTATTCTGCATTATCAGAGCTGTCAAACATTGATTTTATAAATCCTGCAGTGTAACCCTTATGTTTTTAACTCTGTCAATCAATCTATATAACCTTTTTAATGTACTCTTATTATACATAACACCTAATGAAGAGACTAAACAAAATACATGTTTCTCTTGATCTGTGCATTTGACCTAACTTTCCTTATACTCATTTCCACTGTTTTTCTGCAAACCCATCGGTTGTTTGTCTGAAAAAAATGCAACACACTGTCACCGACGGAAAAATTGAAAAAAACCACCAAATGACATTAAGGCTTGATATGATAATGGAGAATATAAATAGTAAAATAATGTAAAATCTCATAATCAACTCTTCTACTTTTTTCTGGGGTTTTTTTGCAAGGTTTATTTTTAATTTGTCTGGGTTTTCCAGCAGTAAGGCATAGGGCTTTCAGCAGTAGTTGAGTTTTAACATTATTTGATCTCAGGGGATGCAACTTAGTTGTAAAAACTGAGTTGGACCTACTTTCAGTATGACATTTGCTATGAAGTATAAGACTACTGAAGAGGTATATGTACCTTTTCCATGATGCACTTTATAGTATGCTAGATGATATTGATGTATATAGGCTTTTTAATTTTTAGTGTTGAATATATAATTACAAAAATAAAATAAGTGTAAGTTCAATTATTTAATCACTGAGCTACCTATCTAAAGTAAAATATCATTAAATGCATGTTTTATATTTTGCATGATGCAATACTTTTCTAATACTCATGAAATGAAAGAGATTGATCTCTTTTTCTTTCTCATACAATAGCAACAAAACACATTGGGAATGGATTTTGATCTGAGAACTGCCCTTCCTCATTAATATAATGTATGAGCTTCAGCTTCATTCAGTATAATTCCACTAAATTAAGGCTATAGTAAAACTACTTGTCTTGCTTATTTATTTATATGAGGACGTGTGTGTATTTTTATTTATTATGTATTTATTTTATATATATATTATATTTATGTATATTTATTATTTTATGCTACCTTGAACATTTTGTTTTCACTTACAAGCATAAAAAATAAAAACCCATCCCACCTCAATTCCAAGAAATTATATTGAGTGTGAATAATAAATTTTTGTAACAGCTCTAACAGAGGAACTTAAGATAGACCCTGTACATCCTGAGCTCATATTCATCCTCACTTTTTAACTGTCAGTCTGAGTAATCAAAAACATGTATGGTAAGGCCCATATACAAGCAGGGTGAATACTAATGGCAAAGATGGTCTTAATTGTAATATTTTTTAAAATTTTGAGTTCATGACTTTGTAAATACAGTAACTATTCAACAAACTATATTACAATAATTTTAACCTGTTTTTCAAAGAAAAAAAGTTACCTCCTCTCCCTGTCTCTTTTTTCTTCTTCCCCTTCTTACATTTTGTCTCATCAAACAGCCTCGGTGTGACATTCTCGTGCACTACAGAAACATTATCTCCACCCCACTGGCCTGACTGAAGCTAACAAAAATATTAATAACAGTAGTATTTTATTAAAAGAATAAATGATGTTTTCCTTTTATGATTGGAAAATGTAGGCTTCTGACAGCACTCAGTGGTTGGATGATGTCACACTGGTTATTTGATTGGAGAAACTGAAATTATGTGAGGTGAATTCCTCCAGAATTTTTATTAGACAAAAGGATATATTTCTAATTCTATTGTCCTGTAATAATGGTTTGTTCTTCTGATTTTAGAGCTACTTATCAGATTTCATGGATCCATGTGCAGGTCAAAAATTTTCACATCAAGTTTTAAAAAATATCCTATCTTATGAATCATTCACAAAAAGTCAGAAAGAAAATTGGCCATTTTTCTGCCAAGGAATTTAACTGGAGGTATTCCCCTGGTTTCTTTTAAATATTAATTCTGAGGAAAAGAGAGTGTTGTGGTTACTATTATCAAATCAGTTCATATTTTTTATTTCACTTAGAATTTACAGAAACATTGTAATTTTTTTAAGCTAGCAATATTTTTAATTATTAGTATCTTTAAAATATTTTATTATATTATTTTATTCTACATTATAATATCTCAGTTACAGTTAGTATAAATTTAATTCACACCATTCTTATCAACAATTGAATACATAATTTGTTTATAGTCTAAAAAGGAGAAATAAGAAAGACCTGGGTTATTATATCTCTGTGTTTTCTGATATATGCTGAGCAATACTATTTGCTGCTAAATACCGTGTCTCCCAAGTATTATTATTAAAATAGATTGTCTGAGGAGGTAATGTTTGATAGCTATCAGTTGTATTTACTCAAAAAAAACTAGTCCCTAGGAATTAATGTCCCAGTATTTAGCAAATGAAAGTCTGAAACAAAGGTGCAGGAACACACAAGTGATCTGATTGCACAATTTTATGAGGATATTTTTCAGGAAGGCATTTCGATAGACTATTATCTTTCATTTGAAAGTATTTGCAGTCAAGACAATTACATTTTGTTTTAAATGTCAGCCAACAAGATTGCCAACAAAACAGAAGCAAAGCTGGTTGCCCTTAGAACCAACATAACTCACCGTTAGTAACATTTTCTCTTGCAATATCTTCAAATAGGTCTATCTTCAGTAATTTCAGTGTTCTTATTTCATAATTAGAAAGAAGCTTAGGGTGTCTGGCTTTCATGACCACAGTAAAGAACTCAAACTCATTGGAGGGATTAATCTTTTCATAATTTCCAAATGTTGCTCGTTATTTTTAACAAAAGCAAAACCCTCATCAGACAACATAACAAAAGTTCCTCTTCTTTAGGGCTTGAAGCATGCATGGAATTTGTTGTGAGCAAGAGGAGGAACAGATATCAAGTTGTGGTAATTCCAGTTAAGTAGACATATGAGTAAATTAAGATAGGTCAGAAACTTCCAGCTCTGCCATAAAAGGGAAATGAATCTATAAAGGCGATCGTTCCTTTCTGTGAATAAGCTTATCCTTTCCTAAGAAAAGTCAAAGTAAGTGCCTGTAGATAGAGTGGTTTTGGAGGAGTTAGTGCAGAGTGTGAAGGTTCTCTCTACGTGCCATGTTTTAGGCAGAACGTAGGTCAAAGTCAGTGATTTTGTCACCTGACAGATCCAGTACTTATCACTTCTACAAAAAAGGGAAGATCTAAGTGACACAGGATTATGCCACCCTGGCAGCACAGAGTGGTTTTCTGTGCTGAGGTATGGAGTAGGTAATGGATTCTTTCTCAGCCCTGAAGGGAAACTAGCTCACAGGCTACTTAGCCTGTATACATACACCAGAGAGAGCACACTTGGCGGGGTGAGGGGGTGGGGGAGAAAAAAAAAGAAAAAAAGGGGGAAAAAGCTATTTTGTCATTTAATTAAAGAAAAAAAAAAAGATTCCTGCTAAAAATAGGATCTACCTACCTGTGATCTGGTAGGTAGACTGCTTAGTACAAGTATTTTTAATAAGCTCATGAAAAAAGATACTTTATTCATAGAAACCTCCCAAAGTTAGCTGTAGTTGCCTTTAGAGCAGATAATGAAACTGCTAACAGAGCTGGTAGAAATAACTTGATATGTTATTTGATTAAACTAGTATAGTAAATAATCCAAACTGAAGTCACAATGTTACACATCTTTAAGGATACACAACTGATATATGCAAAAGGCTCCAATAGCCACATTTTCAGCTTATTGGTACCACAGTGGTTCTATAGTACAGAGGATGAAAAGAACATTAGTGAAGAGAAAAAACCAGCAAGGATTTGGGGGAGGTGCATTTGTAGGAGGAGAAAGAGGTTGTTTGCCTGGTGCAATTTGGGAAACTAGTTTGAGTAGTTAGTAGTGAGCTAAAGATCTGTGAAACCAAGGTAGTGTAGAGGAGACAAAACAGACAAACAAAATAATACATACAAGTTTAGGAATAGAAAGAGACGTAATGAAAAAGTTATGTCCTTGATAACAAAAGAAGATAACTAGAACTTGGTTTTCTTTCCTCATGAAAGACTGGTGGAAGAAAGGGAATAAAGCTAAAAACATGAAGATATTTGGAGACTCTTCTAGGAGAGCTCAGTACACACAGAGCTTCTGGGAGAACTCTTAACCACAGAACACATAAATGAATGCAGTACTTTACAGGGGACATAATCTCTTGATTCAGGATAATCAAAAACAGAATAAAAGACTTTTCAATTATTTCATTTTCTCTTCATTTGCCTTTTTTTTAAATTTGAATTCATGTTTGACGAGTGATTGAGAATACCTACCTGCAGGTAGCAAAATATCTTAATATCTCTAATGCCATAAGTGAAAGCATGTAAGATCTGTCAGAGATTAAGGCAAAATCCAAGAAAAGTGGCCAGAATTGTGCTTTTAATTTTACAAACCAAAAAATGTTCACATTTCTCAAATGGCAAAATGGATATGCAGAAATAGGTATCCTGCATGAAAGTCTCTCAAAATTATGATTGATTTACAGTCAACCATAGCTGGGAGGAAAGAAAAGTATAGCGTTTTCTATAAAATAAATGCTACAAAAGTAGAAGTCAGATAAATTATCCATATTCTTAGAAGCTACTTTGTACGTTCTACAGGTTAGCAAGAACGAAAATAATTTCTATGGACTGTTTTTGCATCTGCAGTTTTTGTGGGGAAACTGTATTGCTCTGAAGGAGTTTCAATGTGTTTTGTTGTAGTCTGAGTCATGTGCAAGTCATTAAAGTCAGAGCCTGTCCATTGTAAACCCATCATTATTGTGTAGGCCAAGGTTAAAAAGAAAATGTCTGGTTTGTGATTCCACTCACTCTTCTAGCTCTATATAAATTCTTGTAGCCAGAAAAAAAGTGCTTGAGAACTGACAATTCTTTGCAATTTCCAAACCCTCAGTTCAATATCCATTAGACAGCATCTCTTTGAAGACTGGCAGCTCTCACAAAAGTTTAAAGAAAAGGAAAGATTTGTAGCTACAAAGTAGTACATGCACAACTTGAACTTTCAGCACAGAAAATGCCATTTCCCTGCCTCTGCAGAAGGTCTTAGCGATTCAGAAATTCTGTTTACAAAGAGGATCATATACTCCTTAGATTAACTACTATTTTAGACTGAGGAGAAAACAAAACCAAACTAGAAAAATTAAGAAGAGTGACATGTCCATGAAAGAGCATGGGACCATCTCTCTTACTTGCAGAAACCTATTTTTCATGTGCCATTAACGTGGGCTCTTTCACTTGACTTGCTCTGTATTTTTCACAGAGCTCTAACAACTGTTTTAATGTCAGTGTTCATTTAAGGCCAGTATAAAACAATCTGTCTCTTCCCATAGATTTTTATATCCCTAAATGACCTCCAGATACTTTTTAGAAGCTTTTTCTTTACTCTGTAGTGTCTTCAGAATCACCAACCTTTAAATATCTCCCTCCTCTTATTACTGAGGCCTTCCAATTAACTGGCGACTGGAAATATGGTGTCCTGTGCATTAGTCTTAATAATATTTGTGGGAACTCATTCTCAGCAGGAACTCTGTGAGTCAAAACCTACCTTTTGTAAGAACCCAGTTCCCTTTTTAAGCTGTTAGCGTGTAGGTAACATAGCCCTCAATCTTGTTCTGCTATCTCTGTATCAAATGTTCAGAAAGGTTGTGTTTGTTGGATTGGGGTTTTTTTAACATCAAACCACTCCCAGTTTTGTATTCAATTTGCAAATCATATTTTGGTAGGTGGAAAAAATGATCGGTTTGTGAAGCTGCTTTTGGTTATGGCAGGAAGTTGTTAATGGGCAGTTTCAGTGAGTGCTGGCATCCCATACAAAACAACTATTTCCATGAGCATCAAAACTAATGAAGCCTATGGATTCATCTTGTGGTTGGATTCCCAGCTGCTTAATAACCTGCTGCCTCTCACTGAGGCTTTTACTTTGACTGGAGCATTCACAATGTCCCTCTCATGTGGTTTCTCTGGTGTCTAATGAAGGCTGAGTTCATGCTGCAATCTTTCATCAGTGAAGGGACTAATACTGTGTCTCTTCTATACACAGGTACCCAGTTTCACAAAACTTATACAGTAACTTGATATATTTGAGACAACTGCCTCTCTCTCAGACTTAGCTGAGACTGGTCAACAGTTTCAGAAGTTACTGGATTATGAATCAGCAGAGAGCGCAATACATGTACGATATTTACTGAGGAAACCAGGCTTAGTGTTCTGTGTTTTGTTTTGTTTTTTACATCCAGGAATTGAGGCCACAGTCTTCATTGTCTATTTGTTTAGGCACGTCTATCAGTTTTTGCTAGTGAGGAATAAGTTATCAGCTTCTGGGTTTGACTACGATTGTAGGAGGAGTGTGTTGGTAACCTTCTTGAACTATCCACAGCCATTTCTCATAGGACAGACTCTGTAATGACCCTTCAGTGTCATAAATTTCCATAAATTTTCTGTTCCAGGCATCTTGCAGTACTGGCTGCCTGGCTGAGCACTGCCCTCAGATTGTTTGTGCAGAGAAACTAGGTTAGGCATGAGTTTTTCTACAGCAATTGCTCTTCTGATGACTACTTGCACCACTTCTCTGTTGGAAAGAGTTATCGATGAAGACCAATACCTCAGGGAATACCTATATATGTTGTGGCATTTGCTAATTCTAGCATGCTAGTTCTATTATCATGTATTGACATTCATGTTTGTTCAGCTTTGGCCTGGTAATCTTGTTGCTACCCCAATTTTTATGTGAGACTTTTCAGATAGACTCTCTTAGATGAAAGCTAACCTCTGTGCAAACTTTCCCGCTCTACATCAAAAACAGTCTGCAGCACTTTGTGGTGAAACACTGCATTCCAAACAAAACAACTGTGGCACTGTGTGGCAAACATATTATAAAACAGGTATTTCAGTATACACTAATATGCACTGTTTTGCTAACAGAATCTGACAGAACCCTGCAGATACAAAAAGGAGAGAAAATTTTTTGGTATAATTTCATCCAGAATTTCTTCCTGTGTAAATGGTAGAAAGTATTCCTTTTATATATTTACTTATTTTTGCTATGTGAAGCATTACTCCAGTGAAATGTTTCATCTCTTCTTTAAATGTGAAAAGTTATTTCCTCTATTTGTCCCATCGCTCCCTCAGGAAAAAGAATTTCAAACATTATTTTAGCATATGATTTACCACGGCCTTTTGCTGGGGTCACAAACATGGGTCACAAAGGGTCATGGTTCAGCATGACCCTTTCAGCTCTGCTCTGCGAAGAGCTTCTTTTTCCTTGGAAGACATCCTTAAACTCTTCCTCAGTTACTGTGTTCTGAACTTCAAATGAGAACAGCCTCTTGATGAGAGCAAGAACTTGCTATGATTTTAAAGTCAGTAACAGGTACCTTAAATATACTACTATTGCAAATTACATGCCTCATGGAAACAGAAGTAGGAGCTTAAAATAGTTTCTTTAGCTGCTGATTGTCTCTCCTTCAGTGCTCCATTACATTTTGGAGCACTACACTGTCTTGTACATCTTTGTCCAATTAAAATGGACAAAGAGTATCCCGCTTACTGTTAGGTCTCCATTTTCTACTGTATGTACTGGCTTTTGCTATGATGGCAATTTTTTTCTGAACTAAAGATGCTGTTATCATCCTGTTGTGCTGTATGTGCACTATATGCTCTGCTAGTACTTGCAAATTCTTGCAAAGTGATACAGTTCACTGAAGTTCCTCTATCTTATGTTATGACTAACAAGCCACGCTTAGCTTGTGTTATTTACCACAGCATGTGCTGTTTTTTTGCAAGCTAACTTTGACCTCCACATGTCTTCCTGCCTCAAGCTTCTTTTACCAGAACTGCATCATCTGAGCATTGTCTATTCTCTACAACTGTTGTTCTGGACAAAATAATTTCTTATTAGTAAATTCTGGTTACTTTGTCATGGACTAATTTTAGTCTGCCTGTTGCACTTGTGCTCTCATGCATGTTCTCTCTCACATTTTCATCCCATGTCCCCATTATAATTTGCTCTTTTATTGGGTCCTGAATTGCGTCCCGAAATTACCTGTTTGTCTCTTCTCCTTTTGATTGCAGACTCCTTTTTTCTAAAGTCTTTCTGTACTCTTTGGTGTACATACCTCTGTTAATACCTTACTTTAGATGACTAAGTTAGAAGTCTCATGTCCTACAGTCAGTGGAGAAAGAGAGGAATTCCTTATAAGGAAAACTGCAGTATTTAAACTGGGCTCTGAATTACTGTTTAAGGAGCCTCCCACTCCCAGCCCTTCCCTTCCTCTCTCTTTCCATTCATAGTCTATGAAGACTATCCCTCTAATTTAGCTACCTAATTTATAAGACTAAATCGAGGCAGTCTGAGTACTTCTAAATGCTCAATAATGTATTTTTCATGTGTTTTATTTCTAGATGCGATAATGTTACATTTCTATAAAGTTTTATAGTTAGCTTTTTCTGCTTGAGCTGATTGGAAGCTATTAAAATCATGCAATACTCTTACCCAAAATAAAGTTACCTTCTGACCAATCATCCTGTTTTTGCTGGCATCCACTGATTTAACCTTCCTCAGTTGTCCTCTGCACTTTACCTCCCCTGCAGCTTTTAACTGCTCTGACCCTTTACTGAGGTTACTTTCTTCATTTGTACCACTACTCCTGCTATCACATCCCGTAGTTAAAAAATCATTCAGAGCCAAATATCTGACAGAGCCCTGCTTCATTCAGCATCTGACTCTGACTGATCAGCACTGTCTGCCATAAGTCTCTGAATAATCTCAGTGTCCACTTGTAGCTGGCTCATGTCCCAGCGTCTTAAAAAACACAGTTATTCAGCAGCAGTGCTTCTCCCAAACATTGGTATTATAAATCCAAATATATTCTTCAGAGCAAATCTAAAGAAATGTCCAGAACATAAAAGTCATTGCCTTTGAAGCCTGTTCCAACCTGGCATGCCAGTTCCTGATGGCATTAGTCTACATTCAGCCATAACTAATAACCATAATCAAAGAGAAACAGTATTGTAGGGTGAACTCTGCTAAGCAGATTCCTAAAGCACTTCAGCCAGATGGCTGTGCTAATCCATGAAGACTAATTTACAAAACAAGACAAAAATGTTCCAATGTTAAGAAAGAAATTGTAAATAAGGGTACTAAAACAGGATTAATATAGAGTTCCATTAAATTATTTTCTGTGCTCTAAAAGATGTAGAAATCATGTCTATTTACTCTACCATTACACATGCAATCACAACTTTTGAAGATTTGCATCATTCATACTCATGGCAAACAATTATTGAACAGGGAGCGAGGGATTTGGAGTGTGGAGTTTTGTGCTTACACCTTGCAGATGGTTTATTGAAGAAAATAAGATTTTATTTTAAATATTTTTAGTTAGCATTTCAATGAATCTTTTATGATTTTTTCAAATTTGAATAATTTGCTAGGAATCTGACATGCAGTACAACCTACAGATTTAAAAGTATCTGACACTATTGTTCTTTGTTATTTAACGTACTAAAATATTTAGGCATCTTCAGCATAGATCAGAGTCCTAATGTTTTACGTACTTCAACAGATGGGAGATACTGGTTCCACTTTTCATATTTGTACAATAGGTATGACTGAGTACTCTATAACAAGAACTGCTTTCATCATGTATTGAAATGGGTGGGCAACAGTCTAAGAACAGGAGGTATTTTAAATGGATATTGTTAACCTGTGAAATCATCCGTTTAAAATAGAAACTTGTTCTTGAACAAGGCATACCTACAAAAATGTACAAGACAGTATCAGAGCCCTGTATTTGGGACTTTGATAAAGTTTTGAGTAAAGCTTATCACTGTTTCTACTCCTGGAGAGTGCAGAGTTCTTTACTGGTGGTATCATTTCAAAACAGATTCTGAGTTCTTAACTACATTGATATAACATGGGTTGTCGCTGTTTATTAGCCAGCAGATTCATCAGTATTTTATGCTATCATGGCCCTAAATAATATTGATATGGACTACATCTGGAGGTGGATACACCTCAATGTGAAAGGACAGAGTGTTGATAATGAGAAAGTAGATCTGAAGGATAAAAAAATATTTTATCTTCAGTGGTATTTATAGGACAAAGTGACTTTCATCCCTTCACCAGAATTAAGTAAAACTTCATTATGTTAATTGAAAGAATACAACAACTTAGGAAATTATATATTAGAGGAAAATACATCGTATCGAATCTGGTATGCTGCAACTCCATGCCCCCTTGTCCAACAAGTAGTGAGGACAGGCTGTGCTGATCAGGTGCAGGGCATCACCAGACAAGTATGCTGGCCAGCCCCTGCTTTCCATAGGGCATCCTTTGGAAACTTTAATGCTGTTAGCTGGAGGATTTTGTATACCAATCATAACAACTGTAATTATCTATGATCCCTACACAGGCCTTACAGAGTATCATTCTTACACCCTTTTTCCTTAGAATAGCCATGAAAGGTTAAACTGGAGTCTGCAATGCATTATAGTTCCTGCAAAAAATCACTATGGAATGAATAAAGTGATATAGAGCCCACCCCCCGCAAATTAAGAAAAACTTGACGGGAGCAAGAAAATATTCTGCTTAAGGAAAGAAAGGGATGGACCGCATCTGTCTTTGGATTATACAGCAAACTGAAGGGAACACAGAGTGAGCAGTAGATAAGTACCCTGGATCATCTCAAGGGATGATAGTTTGTATGGTGTCTTGCCAAGGTTTTAGACTTAAGACAGTTACTCATCTTGTCTGCAACATGACAGGAGGATTGAAAGCTGCTTTTGAGTTTCAAATAGGTTTTACACTGCTTGAAAGGACTGTTTACAAACAATGATTTCAGCTGCCTCCAGGCATTTCTCTTGTTTATATCACGTACATAAAAATAAGGAAATAAAGACTTCTTAATAAGACATTCATCTGAATAAATCTGTAATTGTCTTGAATTAAAAGTGTTTGTGAGGTCCTGAATACAATACTTCATCTTCACAAACTATAAGAGAGAGAGAGAGTTTGACAAGCAATTAGGAATCTCAAGATAGAAAGCACTATCAGTCCAAGGTATTCTTATTATTAATCATTGTGAAGCTCCCCACTAGTGTAAATCAACACCACCACATTGAAGTCAACAGAGTAATTGAAGCAACATTGATTTTTCACGAGCTGCAAAGCTGACCCAAAGCATTTCAGTTTTGTCCAGGTTTCTTTAAAGAAATAGAGTTGTATTTTTTCTCTTCTCCCCCTTTTTTTAGATCAAAGCAAGCAAATAACAAAGCTAGCATTAATTGTTTAGAATTGAGCACATGAGAGAATTAAGAATGTATATTAAGATTTTTTTTCAGCTTTTCATGTATATAATGTTTCTGTTTCTGAATCAGATTGTAATTTCAGTTACAGCAAAGTAGTTATAGAAAATTGCTAATGAAATACAGTGCTGTTACTGAGATAAACCTCTGACTGATCGTATTTTACATGCACCCCAATGATAAATTTACATTGTAGCAATTTTTCATATGGGAAAAGTTTTCCAGAATGCATTACAAGGATATTTGTGTAGTTATAGAATCATAGAATGGTTTGTGTTGGAGGGGACTTTAAGAGATCATCTAGTTCCAACCCCCCTGCCATGGGCAGGGACACCTTCCACCACAGCAGGTTGCTCAAAGCCTCATCCTGCCTGGCCCTGAACATTTCCACAGATGGGACATCCACAACCCCTCTGGGCAACCTGTTCCAGTGTCTCACCACCCTCACAGTAAAGAACTTCTTCCTAATATCTAATATAAGTCTACTCTCTTTCAGTTTAAAACCATTACCCCTTATCCTGTCACTACACTCCCTGATAAAGAAGCCCTCCCCATCTTTCCTGTAGGCCCCCTCTAAGTACCAGAAGGCTGCCACATCTGTGTGTGTTTGTCATCAGAGTGAAAAATAAATGCAATGGATTAACGAGAGCAAGGGAAGTTCCTACATATACCCAATAGAACACTATGCTGGTTGAAAGTAAATTTTTGTGTGTTGATTGTTTGTTCACCATTAAATATACAGGATATGTCAGATAACACTGAGGTAAAAAACATTTACCCCAGTGTTTTGGATTACCTGAATGTAAGGTATTTATTCTGAGCTATCAAATCTCCAAAAGCTAAAAAGGTGGAACGGGGGGACAAGAGAACCCCCCTGCAGCAGCACTAGAAAGGGTGGGTGGGGAACAATGTTGTTCACATCTGTGCTTCCATACCTGTGTGTGCGTTACAAGGTGGGAAGGACATAGACTGCCATCAAGTAACCCCATTGACTCTTGATCTGCAGTATGCTGTGCTCCCCACTCCTCACATCACATCCCCAATCCCCTAGAGTACTCCTTCTCCCAAGTGGCAAGTCCTTACTCTTCCTCCACAAGTCTGCACTCCCCAATCTGTTATTGCAAGCCTCCTCCTTTCCTGCCTCATCTCACAAACACATGCTACAGTCCCTCACTCCCCATACCATGCTACCAACCCACCTCCTTTCTGCTAAGATCAAGCTCCTCCAGCCTTGGAGTTCTCCATTTATTGCACACCTTATGCCTCCTCCTTGGGTCCAGCTTCCCCAAGAGGCTTCGACATTTGTTGTGCCAGCGTAGTGTCCTCCAGCTATTCCCAGTCAGCTGCTGCTGCTTCTGCTGTTCTCCTTGCTTATCTGTACTCCTATGTCTACCAGCACACACTGAGTCTCCTCCTGATTTCAGCACCTTGCCTACAAAATCTTGCTTGTGACAGATGAAGAAATCCAGGTACAGGTTGTATTTACTGAAAATCCACTTGGATGGGACTCTGAAGAAAAAGTAAGATATGTTCAGAAGAAAAGCCCACAAATGCTTGGTGGCCCTACCACTTTCTTAAAATTAGCGTCATATTAATACATTACTTGTTTGAACTTGGTGTTCAAACAAATGCAGATTCTGTTATGCGACATACCACATCATGGGGAATACAGTCTAACATGAATTTATCACATCTGACATGGAATAACCTCAAGCAATAGGTCAAAATGAAAGTGTTTTTTTTATTCTTATTCACAGTCCAACCCAATTACCCCATGGAAAATATCCAATTTTGAAAGAATTGGTCAGATTTTGAAGCGTATAAAGAAGTTGCTTCCAAATCTGTGTAGGGTACTTCACCAAATCTATATTTACCCAAGCCTTGTCAAACTGCCTTCAAACAGATGCTGTAAATAACTCTTCTCTTGAGTCATATAATTTTATTGCTGAAGTAAATGAACTGAGGAGGAGAGAAAGAACGCAGAGCAGAATAGGAAAGGTCAGCGTTACTCCCTCTACAGTGACAATAAAACACGCTGAACCGGGGGTGCCAAAACGGGACAGGGGGGCAGGAATTGGAAGGAAGGATACCGCAGCACTATCCTGCAGTAGCATGTGCTTCATAAAGCAGCAATGCGTGAAAGGGAGAAAGGTGATTCACCTGAGGGATGAACACTACTCAGTCCTGCAGCACCTCTCATTTCAGGGGTCTGGAAGGATACAAACCACGCTGCAAACTCAATGCCGCCCTTGGTACTGCGCTTGTATTTTCTGCAAGCAGCAAGTCTGAAAAAAAGGACCTCATGTCTGATCAGCTGCCGTGGAAATACAGCCAGAAAGTATTATACACTTTTTATATTCTCAGTACCTTTTTGAAAGAGGAATTGTATTTTTACCCCAATTTCGTTGAAAAAGAACAGAGGCACAGGTAGATTGACTGCCTTTCCTGAACTCAGAATACAAATCAGTGGCTAAGCTTTCACTAAAACCCAGATACTATCTCAACTGTGTACCCTCACTACTCAGAAATGACCTGTAAAAATCCGTATTGCCTCACAGTTCCCCTGAATTAGCCAAAGAGCAGCAGCAGCAGTTGCTGTTGCAGCAGCAACCAGATACGTCTCTCCACTCAGCTCTCCTGTCACACATTTCCCATGGCTATCTGCCAAACTAGGAGTGTTGTACCTCTTAAAATCACATTTCTAAATTAATAACTGCAATTTCTAAAATTGTATTTCTGTATTGGACTATCACACCGTATAACTCAACCATAAAGTCTGCTGACACTTGTGCTTTTCATATCCACAAGAGTATCAAACCTGCTAAGTAGGAAAAAAGAGCGCTACAGGAGTAATTGGTAGCATCAGCTTTCAAGTAGATTGGTTGAATTTAACAAATCACAAGAGAATTTGATTTTTGGGTCAGCAAGCTGGTAAGCCTAACAGGTGCAAGATTCCATTATTTCCATGGCTGGCTCTCAGAAAGACTGAAAGGAGGAGAAGAAGAAATACGCGATAGCTCGGCAGCGCTTGCTGCACCGCTGATTCAGGGGACAGCAGAAAGCTTACTCCGTGGTACCGAGCGCTCGGATGCCATCCGTCCCTCCTCCTCAGAAGATCCGAGTTCTGCAGCGCCGGACAAAGAGATGGGAGGGCTCTGGGTAACCCAGCCGGCCCCGGCAATTCTGATCTAGAAATGGAGGGTTTAACTCGTCTCTCATTTGCATGCTCGACTGAGGCGCAGAAAGGAGGACATTCCTCTGGAGGATTCTCACAGAACTGCTCAAATCTAATCGTAGGAGGGGAGCATTACTTTGCTAGGTGTACTGGATATCAAGAAGCAATAACTGTGATTTTACATTGCAAGCTATATGCGACATGCTTAGCGCGTCATTGTCTGCCTTCAAAGGTCAGTCACCTCTTGGTGAAGGATGTCCCTGCTTCATACTGAATTAAGGACACTATAAAAGTAAATTGGGCAAGACTGGAAACTCAGGAATGCTTTTGCCAATTAGGAATGCAAGAAGCAGTTAGTTAGGCAAATGGCAGTTGGAATTTGGCCAGTAAAATCAAATTCTGTTTTTATGAGAAGCAGCACAGGGGCTTTAAGAGCACAAGTCTAATCTAAAAAAAAAGAAAGGAAATGGAAAATAACTGCTCCTTTTTTCTTGTCTTAGTAGGTTCTTTCATTTTCCTGGTTTTTGCTTATAAATTACTTAATTATACTCTCTATTCATAAACATTCTATGATACAGTTCCCTGGAAGTCTAATCCTACAATGGTTATTGCAAATTAACAGAAATATGACTTGAAGGGCTATACATTCAGAATAAAATATCAGAAGAAATCCCTTGATCAGGAAATTAAACATATTTTAGTGAACTGAGTAGAGGTCTCATAATAAACACATATATTCTAATATAAATGTGGAAACCCTAAATAGGAATTTGGGGACTTTTAAAATTTTTATATCTGAATCAGACACTTTTTATTTCTCTCATGATTACAAAAACCAGAGAGAATAAAGGCATCATTTTTGACACAGATGTAAATTTGTGTTATGTTGAACATTTTTATTTGTTTGCAAAGCAAATTTTTCTTGCACAGAGTGTAGGCAAATATCTAAACGAAATGAAGAGCAAAGCATAGTCATAACAAGAAATGTTCCCTGAACCTGGTAGGGCCACGGTTTGTTAGAAAAAACCCGAATGATAACAAAGCACTGTACAGGCAGCTAAAGGTTTGTTGTTAATACGAAAGGTATGAAAGCTGAACAAAGAAAGCTGACAGGATAAGATGATTTTAACTTTTAAATGTACATATATATTTATATGTGTCTGTGTTACTAAGAATGAAAGGAAAACATCCCTTCAGATGGTTTTACAAAGAGAAGAGCTAGAAGAAGCAATTTTAATTTTTCTTTTGTAATCTAGATAGTGTAAAATTATTCTGTCTTCACAACCTCAAGGCAAAGAAGACAGTCTGCTTCTCTAGCTATAAAAAACAATCTGTCAGATTTTTTTAAAGGAAGTCACAACTGATTTCTCATAAAATAAAAAGCAGGAGGATTAGAGCTTTGTGGTGACAATGAAATCTGCTCAAAACTTTTAGAGTGAAATCCAGAGCTCCAGCAAGGTCCTGCTTGAAGCATTGATCCTGTGATAAATACAGTTTAGATTCTGTAGGTTCAGGGCTTGAACTGCCAAACATTTAGACCTCCTTATTTATCCGGATTTAGATTTTTGCAAAAACTCCTATGTTTGAATAGAACTGAAGGTTAATAAAATTAAACCTTCAGCACACGATCACCACACCTACAGCACCTACACAATCCTTGTCCTCCCCTTAGAAAAGTGGTTGCAAAACAGGAAAAATATTTTTGTGAAAATACAGTTCTAAACAAACTGTGTCATGTAATGTGTTAAATTTACTGTTCTTCCGTATTACATGCTACTATGTCCAAATGGCATTCTTTTTTTGTACACTACCTATTTGCTGTAACAGTTTATTTTTAGTTCTGGGGTGATGCTCAGTTGTTTCTCTTCTGTGGATTTGAATATGATCACGGTCCCCTCAAAGTTTTCAAGAGCCCCAATATTAAGCTATTGGACTATCCTCTAAGAAAATAAATGTTCTTCTTTGGGTCTAAAGACCTCTCTAATGCCTATGAAAAGATTCCACTGAACTTTTTAAACACTAAGGTCAGGCACCTGGGGTAGACTCAAAGGAATTGAGGCAAGGATCCAGATTTTCTGCTCTAAATCTTTTTGCAAAGGCTGGATCATAGTCTTATTTGAAGCTGAACAAGCTCAGTTTGGGCAAGCAGGGTGCGGGGAAACCTTCCAGTACTGCTCACGCATGGTCATTTGCCAAAACAAAACAGAACCTGTCTCCAAATTAGTGAGTACTTAAAATCAGGAATTTTATGTCTGTATTTGTTTCTTTAATAGTTAGCATGCTGTGGAAGATGTGCAAACAATCAGTCCCAAACCTCCTGAATACAGGCAGTTCTCTGTGCCAAGTTATTCAAAGTCCAGGATAGTATTTAATTTACCAGTTTACAGAGATTGCAGTTGTGTTAGGTGCTGCCTAGCACAGAGAGCTAGCACAGCTCTAGCGCAGATAAAAAAGGTTTCATAGATTTCCCTGATAGTTACAGAGAGATTTTAAAGGAACAAGAGGAAGAGCAGCCTACAACTACTTGAAGGGTAGTTACAAAGATGATTGAGCCAAAGTCTCCTCATGTAATGAGAGGCCATTGCCACATAGGTTTGGGTTAGGCATTATGAAAATACCCAGAGATGGAACTTCTGTCCTTGGAAGTTTTAAAGACTTGGCCAGGCAAGGCCATGGCTGAATATAGTTCTGCTTCGAGGGGACTTCCGCTGACGCCTTCAACTGGCAGTGAAGTCAGACATCCATTTTCTGTAGGCTTACTTACATGATCTTATGCTTTTAGAAATCCCTACTTTAACAGGATTTTAACCTTCATACTGTGTATGAGAGTGGAGATGGAAGAAGCAACAACTGGTAGGAAAGAAAGGATACTCTCTTTGTACTTACCTTGACTGATATTTTCCAAGTCTGACGAAAAACGTCAAGTAGGTATTCTGTTACTGACTGAAAAGATGTGACATTCACATAACCCCCAAAGAGGTGACATTCACTTCTAACTGAATTGTATTTGGATTTTGTGCATGCATGCACAAGCCTCAAAATTCAGGGTAGGTAAAATCACAGAATCACAGAAGCATTAAGGTTGGAAAAGACCTCTAAGATCATCAAGCCCAACCATCAACCCAACACCACCACGCCCACTAAACCATGTCCCAAAGTGCCACATCTACACATTTTTTGAACACCTCCAGTGATGGTGACTCCACCACCTCCCTGGGAAGCCTGTTCCAATGCTTGACCACTCTCTCAGTGCAGAAATTTTTCCTAGTATCCAATCTAAACCTCCCTGGCGCAACTTAAGGCCATTTCCTCTCACTCTGTCGCTAGTTACTTGGGAGAAGAGCGAAACACCCACCTCACCACAAACCCCTTTCAAGTAGTTGTAGAGAGCGATAAGGGTCTCCCCTCAGCCTCCTCGCCTCCAGACTGAACAACCCCAGTTCCCTCAGATGCTCCTCATACGACTTGTGCTCCAGACCCCTCACCATCTTGGTTGCCCTTCTTTGGACGCACTCCAGCACCTCAATGTCCTTCTTGTAGTGAGGGGCCCAAAACTGAACACAGGATTCAAGGTGCGGCCTCACCAGTGCCGAGTACAGGAGCACGATCACTTCCCTGCTCCTGCTGGCCACATTATTGCTGATACAGGCCAGGATGCTGTTGGCCTTCTTGGCCACCTGGGCACACTGCTGGCTCATATTCAGCCAGCTGTCAACCAGCACCCCCAGATCCTTTTTTACTGGGCAGCTTTCCAGACACTCTTCCCCAAGCCTGTAGTGTTGCATGGGGTTATATAATACGTATGGAAATGTGTATGTATAAACATTGAACATACAAAATATTTCTATGATTTAGGTTCCTCCTAATTGACTTGTTCTACTTTACTGGATAAATTCATAATATGATTTCTGGTTTCAGGGGGAGGATGTTTCTAGAAGCAAAAGCTTCTCTCTGACTCATTATTTCTGTCTTTGTTCTCACATTTTGGTGACAGAAAAGGGAAGAAAAGAAATTACAAACTGAGTGGCCTCATGAAATTATAAATTATAAATGAGGAATGTGATCTGAAGTATGTGATAGGACATCTTGCCAACCTGTTTTCTCAATCTTTTATTAAATAACTTCTCCTTTTCTAGGCAAGAAAACAGAAGCAATGCTACACAAGTCATCATTTTATGAAATGGCTGAGTACCTTTTTAAGTTCCAGTGGACATTTACTAATGTGGTAGGTGAATTCCTAGTTCTGCTGTAACTTATTCTCTTCCTTTTTTGTCTCTTAAGTTATGCAGGAAGCCTTTATACCACCATGATTAACAGGAATTTTCTAAAGAAAATCGCTCTTGACATGTTACTCTTTGTAAACAGGTGTAGTATTCTGCTTAGACTGGTCTGAATAGTTGCTTTTTGGCATTGCTACAGAGTCTGTTGTGATCAGAGGTGATCAGCCTGCTGTAAACTTAGCTCTGGCCTCCAGGCAACTTTGCAGATTTCTACATCGCTCGTTCCTTCCCTGTGTTTCCATTACAGTAACATTGCGTGAGACTTCTTCCACTTGACTGCAAGCAAAATAAGTCAGCCTCCAGTCTTGCTCCTTCCCCCAGACCAAAGCTTCCTTAAGTAACTGAAAATGGGTGCTTCTTCTCAAAGGCATGGCTTGAAGCTGAAGACAGGTTGCATGCTTGGTCTTTGAGAATTATCACACACTTCTTGATGAGGGGGTGGAAACTTCTCTTTGATGGAAGTATATATCTCTCTAAATATAATATAGGTATGTCGTGGTTTAGCCCCAGCCGGCAACTAAGCACTACGCAGCTGCTCACTCACTCCCCCTCCCACAGTGGGATGGGGGAGAGAATTAGGAAAAAAACCTTGTGGGTTGAGATAAACACAGTTTAATAGGACAGAAAGAAAGAAGGAAACAACAATGATAATACCAACAAAGGAATGTACAAGAACAAGTGATGCCCAATACAGCAATTGCTCACCACCCGGCGATCGACAGCCCGTCCCCGAGCAGTGATTTCCACCCCCCGGCCAACTCCAGTTTATGTACTGGGCATGACATCGTATGGTAGGGAATATCTCTTTGGCCAGCCTGGGTCAGCTGTCCCGGCTGTGTCCCCTCCCAGCTCCCCGTGCACCCCCAGCCTGCTTGTTGGACTGTCCTTGACTGCTCAGCAACAACCCAAAACATCAGCACATTATCAACAGTTTCTCATCCCAAATCCAAAACACAGTGTCACACTAGCTTCTGTGAAGAAAACAGCTCTACCCTGGCTGAAACCAGGACAAGGTACCAGCAAAACTGATTTTGAAACTTCCATTAAAATAAGCAAAAGGCAAATGCCATTTACATACAATAAAAGAAATGTATTGCTCCAGGAGCAAACTCTGCTGTCACTTGCACAGGGAAGATAGATGCAGTGTGGTAACTACCTGAATGCAATGAGAAGTATCTGTGTAATGTATTTGGAAAATACACTTTTTATTGTAAGAGTAAAATGCCCGCCTGTTCTGTGTAATCAGGTTCTGTCCCTTAGATTTGTAAGATGAGCTGGCAGGGAAGACAACCGGCCTGGCTGAAGAGGAAGATTTTGCTGGGACTCAGGGGAAAAAGGAGAGTTTATCGCCTTTGGAAGAAGGGGCAGGCAACTCAAGAAGAGTACAAAGATCTCGTTAGGGCATGCAGAGACAAAATTAGAAAGGCAAAAGCCCAGCTAGAACTCAATCTGGCCACAGTCATAAGGGATAACAAAAAATATTTTTACAAACACATTAACAACAAAAAGAGAGCCAAGGAAAATCTCCATCCCTTATTGGATGGGGGGGGAGAACATTGTCACCAAGGATGAGGAAAAGGCTGAGGTGCTTAATGCCTTCTTTGCCGCAGTCTTTAATAGTCAGGCTAAGTATCCTCAGGGTATTCAGCCCCTTGAGCTAGAAGACAGGGATGGAGAGTGGAATAAACTCCCCATAACCCAGGAGGAAGCAGTTAAGGACCTGCTACGCCACCTGGATACCCACAAGTCTATGGGGCCTGATGGGATCCACCCAAGAGTACTGAGGGACCTGGCAGAGGAGCTTGCCAAGCCACTCTCCATCATTTATCAGCAGTGCTGGTTAACAGGGGAGGTTCCAGAAGACTGGAGGCTTGCCAATGTGACGCCCATCTAAAAGAAAGGCTGGAAGGAGGATCCAGGGAACTACAGGCCTGTCAGCCTGACCTCCGTTCCAGGGAAGATTATGGAGAGGTTCATCGTGAGGGCGCTCACAGGGCATGTGCAGGACAACCAAAGGATCAGGCCCAACCAGCATGAGTTCATGAAAGGTAGGTCCTACTTGACCAACCTGATCTCCTTCCATGACCAGGTGACCCGCCTAGTGGATGAGGGAAAGGCAGTGGACGTTGTCTACCTGGACTTTAGTAAAGCCTTTGACACCATCTTGCACAGCATTCTCCTGGAGAAACTGGCGACTTGTGGCTTAGACAGGTGCACTCTTTGCTGGTTAAAAATCTGTCTGGATGGCCGAACACAGAGATTGTGGTGAATGGAGTTGGTGGCCAGTCACAAGTGGTGTTCCCCAGGGCTCGGTTCTGTCTTATTCAATATCTTTATTGATGATCTGGATGAGGGGATTGAGTGCTCCCTCAGTAAGTTTGCAGATGACACCAAGTTGGGTGGGAGTGTTGACCTGCTGGAGGGTAGGAGGGCTCTGCATAGGGATCTGGACAGGCTGGATCGATGGGCAGAGGCCAACTGTATGAGGTTTAATAAGGCCAAGTGCCGGGTCCTGCACTTGGGTCACAACAACCCCATGCAACGCTACAGACTTGGGGAGGAGTGGCTGGAGAGCTGCCTGGCAGAAAGGGATCTGGGGGTGCTGGTTGACAGCCGGCTGAACATGAGCCAGCAGTGTGCCCAGGTGGCCAAGAAGGCCAACAGCATCCTGGCCTGTATCAGCAATAATGTGGCCAGCAGGAGCAGGGAAGTGATCGTGCTCCTGTACTCGGCACTGGTGAGGCCGCACCTTGAATCCTGTGTTCAGTTTTGGGCCCCTCACTACAAGAAGGACATTGAGGTGCTGGAGTGCGTCCAAAGAAGGGCAACCAAGATGGTGAGGGGTCTGGAGCACAAGTCGTATGAGGAGCATCTGAGGGAACTGGGGTTGTTCAGTCTGGAGGCGAGGAGGCTGAGGGGAGACCCTTATCGCTCTCTACAACTACTTGAAAGGGGTTTGTGGTGAGGTGGGTGTTTTGCTCTTCTCCCAAGTAACTAGCGACAGAGTGAGAGGAAATGGCCTTAAGTTGCGCCAGGGAGGTTTAGATTGGATACTAGGAAAAATTTCTGCACTGGAAAAATTTCAAGCATTGGAACAGGCTTCCCAGGGAGGTGGTGGAGTCACCATCACTGGAGGTGTTCAAAAAAATGTGTAGATGTGGCACTTTGGGACATGGTTTAGTGGGCGTGGTGGTGTTGGGTTGATGGTTGGGCTTGATGATCTTAGAGGTCTTTTCCAACCTTAATGATTCTATGATTCTTTATACTTCATAAACTATGTGTCCACCTGAAGCACATGGCAATGGTACCCACCAGAGTTGTGTTCTGGGACATCAGAAAGTTGTCCTGGCTCTGCAGCCTTCTGGTGACTCCACAGAAGTTCTGCGAACTCTTGTTCACTGAAAGGAAGACATGACTACTGTCTTTCTGCAGATGAACCAGAAGGAGCTCAAGCTTCCTTAAACATGTTTTCTGTGTTCTTCCAAATAACCTGAGGTATACCAGGAGACAGATTAGGCTGCATTTTCATGGCATCTTTAAGACAGCCTAGGTGCAGAGGCAACTGAAATCATAGAATAACAGAATCATAGAATACCAGGTTGGAAGGGACCTCAAGGATTATCTGGTCCAACCTTTCTTGGCAAAAGCATGGTCTAGACACTTGGCCCAGCACCCTGTCTCACTGAATCTTAAAAGTGTCCCACATTGGGGAAAAACATGTGCTCTCACCCTTCCCTGGCACCCCAGGAAATGTTGCTACTCCCAGCTTTGCACTGGCACTTGTGCTCATGTGTGAGGGAGAGCAAAAAGTGATCTGGCTGGAAACTATCGCTTTTTGCTGTGTTTTCCGACAGAGCAGCCCTCTGACCTCACTTGCATGAGAGTGCATGAATGTGAGTGGCAACACAAGGAGGCATGGGGAAAGCATGGCATGGAGCAGAGGGGGGGTTAGCAACCAGTTCTTTCAGCGGTGGCTGTTAATTAAGTTAGCTCAAAACGTTCATGCAACCACAATCACAATTACTCTTTCATGGTACCTCCTCTGCGGGGATTGGAGTAGCAGTGAAACAGTGTCCTTCCTGTCTGGGCACCCTCCCAGGGGCAGATTGCAAAGACCAACAAATTCCTACTCCTTCCTTCAGGGTCTTAATCTGTGGCATACAAAACTCTTGCCTCAACTTCTCAACTTCAAGTGTTTCTGTTGTCTTTTATATGTACAGTGTGGGCCAACTAGAGACAACACTTTCAGGTACAGCTGCTAGCACGTAGGTTAGACATCCAGTAGAAGAAAACATCCTTGTTTCATTTTATGAGAAATTTTCCAGATTTCCAGTTGGACTTTGGTTCCCTTATAGCACGCCAGCAATGCTAAAGGCCACACATATGGTATAGATACTGGATTGTGCTATAAAGGAGCTGTGAACCTAAGTTTTATCTGGCTGGAATGCTTTGGGACAGCAATACATTGCAACAGCCAAAGGGGCAAAGGAGAGATGAAAGGCGAATGCTGTAACTTTGCTACTGCAGGTCCTGGAAAAGTGTTTGGTTGTAAAATTTCGCTATTCATGTCCCTGATGAAATGTGGGCACGTCTATATCAAGCAGCCCAGGGCTTTTATAGGGATCTAAGTGAGCTCAAAGTAGTGACCTTCATCTTTTGTTTATCATTATTCCTACTGGAAGGCTGTGGAAGAACTTCATTGCTGTTAGTATTAGGATTGTTCTTTTAACTTTCAGCCCAAATCAATATACTTTCTAAAACAGAACAAAACCAAAAAAACCCCAAAACCTAAAGTTGGTTGTTCAGTTGAATTCTCCTTTGTTGCAAATTAAACTAATTTAATTTTGCCATTTCCCTTAGCAGAAATTACAAACAATTATACAGCAGCAATTTTGTCAATCCCTTCTTTATAACCTTTATAGCCCTTTTTGTGTTAGAAGACGTACATCTCACTTGAATTTTCTTGCTTCTAGACCAAAGACAGCCAGTTGTTTCAACCTCTATTCATAGATCTATTTTCTGAACCTCTTCTGTCTGCTGTTCTCTGTTACAGCCTCCTCGGAGCGCAGTGACCTAAGCTGGCACACACCTCCGCCAGCACACACCTCCCACAGCAGCCTCCACAGGAGAAGAGGAGCACAGTAATTATCTCCCATGTGTTTTATACATTTTTTGTTAATAAGCCCCAGAATACCATTTCCCATTTTTGACATCACATTGCTGGCTCATATTTCACCTGTAATTCCCTATAACAACACCTTTTTTTCTGCCGTGCTGTTTCTCTGTCAGGTATTCCCCAGTTAGTATTTCTACACTTCATTTCCCTTCCTTTAGAGTAGCACTTCATGCTCACCTTTCCTGCAGTATTTATACTGGCGGTGACATCCATCAGTCAGCCTGACTCCTTTATTACAGAAGAAATACACGGTAGCTCTTCTAGGAAACACAGGTGTGTTGACAGGTAGGCACATCTGCTAGGGGATAAAGAGGCAGGTAGGGCTGCCTATGGTGGAAAAACATTGATCAACAATTATACAATTAAACTGCAGTGTGGATTCAGCAGGCCCTCAAAGCTATTTTATGCTTGTAGATCATTACCTAGAAGTGAACATACAGGTCTCCTGGAAAAGGTCACAGAAGGAAGGCAAACTGCACAGCAGATTTATGACAATAACAAATGTATGCATTTGTGCTGCACCCCGTGGAACCGATGGATTGTGGCAGAACAGCAGGGCTGTAGGAGTCATTTGCTAGTGAAAAATGCACAGAGCTGGTTTAAACCTTTCAAAGTACAAGAGGGAGCAAGAATTCAAGCTCAAGCATGACAGTTACCACATGCCAGGTATATTATTGTATATGTATATTGTATATTATTGTATATTGTTTGTTGTATATTTGTATATTATTCCTAAAAAATACAGGGCAGAGTTGCAGGGTTGGGGTGGGGAGAACATCTCATTTAGGCATTGATCGCCCTTATTTGCATTTATGGAAGTGTGCAGAGAACTCCCTGAGCTCAGGACACCTACAGAGCAACCCTGATACTCCAGGAACCACTAGTTTTCTCTCTCTGTCCTACTGCTCACCCAGGGAGGCTGCTAAGCTCACGTGGTCAGTATGGTTGCCCTTCTATCTTCACCACCCTGCTGACGGGGGCAAGGGGAATACACTATGGATGGTCCAGTTCACACATTATCAAGTGCACTTCATGAAAAACTTGAAAGCCCATCCCTGCCTGATACCAAGAGCTCCTTCTCATCAGGAGGTGGCACTGCGTAAAAGATTGTGCTAATTGTGACAATCCAGCCTTTGTCAGCAATTCTTTCTGAGGTGACAGCATGGAGGAATGGCAGGGCATTTTCCCAAGGAAACCCGAGGTACCCCTTTTTCTGTAGCCAAAACAGTTTTGTATTTGCATAGCTTGATGCATATCATCATCCTACCTGACAACTTTTGCCCACTGTAAGGTCTATCTGCATATTGTCTGTTCTTAGTTTACTTGTACAAATGGTGTTCAGTGGGAAAGGTCTGCTACTTCTCTGCAAAACCTACATTTACACAATTGGTCAGCATGGTCTGAAAACTTTATTTAGAAGGAACAGAAATACCTGGGAGAGCAAAATAAGGACTATTAGAGTAATGGCCCTTGTGCATTACTACTACGGGTTTGAGAAGTGAAGAGTAAGTTATTTGGTAGCATAATATAAAACAGAAATGGAAAATCATAATGAAAATTTTGTGTCTCAACTATAGTCACTCTATTAGTGCATATATCAAAAAATATTCACCACAAATGGCAAAACAAGTGGAATTGTCCCTGCTTATGCATAACTATTATGTTGCATAGTTCATACAACTGATACACTGGAACATATACCGGGTTTTCAGATTCTTCACTGACACTGATAACTATGTACATGTGCATATGCATACCTGTACCTACATATAGATGGTAAGTATGTATACATATATAGATATATAAAAACATAGACACAAAGTTGCACTTGAATTTTTTTGCACTTGTAAAGTGTGGGTAAAAACAACAGTTTAAAATGTCATACCAACCACATACATTTTTCACTTAAAAATTACTATGAAGTTGCTTTACTCAAAACTGGTTTCATTACAATTGTTCCGTTAACTTCTCTTCACTTTCTTCTGACACTTGAAGGTAGTATTCAGGTTGAAATACAAAGCATTACGAATAAAATACAAAGCATGGATCTCACTGAGAGCTTGCATGAACTCTGGGCCAGTGAAAATCACATCCCTTGAATATTCATGTCCTCGGGGGCTGCGTGTGCCTCGGTATTGAATAGCATCCACAAGTAATTGATTTGCTTCTCTCTTTACAGCCCATGACAGGTTGAAGACACTTGGTCACTGAAACTTCCCTCCAACTCTCTGCTTTTGGTCAGAGGACCACTGATTAACACCTTAGAGGAAAGATTTATCCTCAAAATTTCACTTTTCATGATATTGACTCTCAACTCATTCCTCAAGGCTTGGCAAGAAACATATTCCAGGCCAAAAACTCTCAGTTAAATTTAGGATTTGTGTACAATGACAAAAATTGATATTGTCATCGTGATTTCTGCTGCTAAGAGCAAATGCTGGTGAAACTGAGAAGAATTTGGCTTGTTGATTGTCTGTATGAAATTAATTTAAAGATAGTAGTTCCAAATATAGCAGCTTATAAAACTGAACATCAGCAGACTGCCACTGTCTCTAAAGAAAACAGTAAACTAAATACTTGCTGGCATCCATTAGATTGCCACGCTGTAGTTTAATGGTGTAGTTTAATGGTAACAGACTGCCATGGTGGCAGTCTAAGGTGGCCTTGAGGCTGCTTTGGTAAATGCATGGCCTCAATGCATACCGCATCCAGGTATAAGAGCGAGCGTGGGCATGGCGGATAATCAGTATGCCTCGCTCCTGTCAAAGTCACCCAGGATCTCTCTTAAACCAGATAATCTTTAAAGGGGAAAATGCATGTTGATTGTAGCTGAATGTAAATAGCCATTAAGAAACTGGAAACAAAGTTACAGAGGACAAATAAAGAACAATAAAATCCCTTTGTAAAATACAGAGTTACTGACAAACATTCCTGTATGTCATTATGGATCCCTGGGACTTAAGAAACTGAAAGAACAATGCAAAATCTTTTCTACCCTGAATGTTATCTTTAAGTATTAATTTTCTTCAGCTCACTTGGCTGGTCTTAGTCTGTATCTCCAACAAATGCTACTAGGAATCTTTGTGCACACTCCATCCATTTGTTCAGCACAGAACAGTCTATTTTCCCAGGTTTTTCCATATTCCTTAATGATTACATTTCTTCTTCTTTTTGACTAACTGTTTGCTTATCCTACAAGTGCCAGATTATATGATTTTTTTTTTTCTGTGTGCCTCCAGTCAATAGATGCCAAGCTCAAACTACATCTGCTGAACTACTGTGTGGATGGCCTTGTCAAGCATTATTTAAGTGAGGCTGGATAAAATGATTTTGGGTAGGACTCACTTTCAACATGCATCATCATCCACAATGAAAACTCTTTTTGTAGAGGGCAAATATGCAGATGATATTGAATGAATTGCAGCAGCTATTAAGCCAGATGACTCTTCAACTTTGCTCCTAGATCTTGTTTTATGCTTTCCATCAAATCCAGTACCCTTTCCATACAAAATGGACAAAGCCAGCATCACTCTTGTAACTTACGACTGACCATGATACTTTTTGGCTGACAGACTTGCTACATGTGTAGTAAATAGACTCATACAGCCTCTGATGCAGCCCTCAGACAAAGACCTAAACTCACACTATCATAATGAAGTACTCCATCCATAACTTAAATCACTGCACCTGGGAGCACGATGGTTCTCTCCCTTACTACTATGGATAGGGACCTCTCTCTGCAAATCAGAAAATCACAAGCAAAACACTCAAGCAACTGGAAGGACATTAGTTACTTGTAGGCAAAATAACCTACTTAGTATATTGATAGGACAATCTTTCAGAAAGGGTCTTATCTCTTTCTGACTACAGCCTGGCTATCTTATCCTGGAGCCCAAAACAGATGACACGAATGTCTTCTTGTATTGCCTGCTGCCTGGCACATGTCTTTCACCAAACTTCAAAGTTCAGGGGCGTCTTCTGTCTTATCTAGAAGAGTGTCAATATGGAAAACTGGCAAGGCAGACATCTGATCTAGGCCACTGACCTTCAGAAGAATTATACTCTGAACTTTGCCATTAGTCACACCGCCAGCTCAGAGGAGCAGTAATGCAATGACTGCCTGATGCACCAAGTGTTCTTTACTTGCACCACCATGAAGACAGCATTAGCTCTTGCAGATACAAACTGGCACGTGAGCATGAAAGGAAATTATTTACCTTAAAGCTGCTGTGGTTCTTCTAGTTGTCATCAATGTGGGGTTCATGGCTCACCCTCTGTGTTCACTTTCTTGGTCCCTCCAAGAGCTTCAGATCTGAATTATGAAGGAACAAGGAACAGATGGATCCCACGGCTTTCGCCTTTGCTTGAGAGCATGAAGAGGCCTAGGGCACGCAGACAGCACTTACCAGGTTAAAGACTGCTCTGTCATGCATGGAGACGCACCTACACTTGCAGTAGGGTCATCCTGGACCCTGATTCCAGCTAGATCGATGCTGGCTTTTTCCAGGGGAAGTGTAAAATTCCACAGCTGAGTACGGGAGTCACTCTGCAAGAGCAAAACAAATTGGGAAAGCAAGAAAACATTGTCAAAAGGGTAAAGGATGGGGACACAGGGTTTTTGCAGTTTGATGGATAACTTTTTTATTTGGCCCTGCATACTCCTAAAAAAAAAAACAAACCTCCATCTAAAACTTATGCTGAAAGTTCTTTGTCAGTAAATCTTTTCAACACTATCAACACTAGTACTACAGTTTATAAAATCCTAGTCTTTCAGTCAGTCTTCCTCACTCCCCATTATTTCTGCTCCCTGGAGAGCAAAGAGCAAGCTTATAAGTCCACCTCACACAATTTTCTTACTCTTCGTAGCTTGTGAACTTTACCTCTGTTTTTTTTCTGTGAGCTGACATGAGCGTGAGTCATATGATTCCTGTTTCTGTTTCCTTTTTCCAGCTGTTCCAGGTATGGTGAAAATGATGCACACAACGGACCATAAAGATGTACTTGTGGCTTGCTAAGAGGAAATCTGCAAATCATCTTTCCACTTTCTTTTTCAATTTGCTGTTTTTAAAAGGAATTCATTAATTCTCCTGCCTCACTGGCACACTGGGAAACTGATGGTCCAGTTTCTCTGGCTGGGTAGGTCATCAAACTATGCCAAATCTTACTAAAGTCATTAGACATCCATATAACCCTGGTCATCATCTGTACCACGGAAGCTGCAGAGAACAGAGTCAGTGAATTTTGAGGCTGTCATGGAAGAAACTGGGACTCAGTTGGTGTGTAAATATTCAAGACTAGCCCTACAGTAAATGAAAGAGTTATGAAGTACCATACTCTTTTAGCTGTCTCCGAATGCGCTGGACTCAATCTTTCATCTGGCATTAATTTTTTTCTTGTTATCGGGTGCCATTGTCAGTTACTGATGCATTTAGACAGCAAACAATAAATATTTTTTCTTTGTTAACGAGCTTGCCAGCAAGAAATAAGGGCTCATTTTTTAAAACTAAGATTTCTCTTATTTGTCTCTAAAATGTGTTTTTCAGTTCTGGAGGACAGAACTGTAATTCTATAATCCTTTTATATTTTGTCATCTTCGGAGTTGCTGGCATATCTTATATTTATGGGCATCCCATAGTGAATAAACTACATATAACATAAAAAAAATCAGTGTTCTGGCCAATGTCAGAGCCACAGTGAAAAAGACAAACTAGAGGAAAAGCAGGTATCTGAGGATGGAAATGCTTCTGGTATGGTCTGGATGGCAAGATAGGAGAGAATATCTTTTTTTCTATGATAAGGTAAAAGCTTCTTTTATTTAGCAGTAGAGGTAAAGCTGGCACTCCAACAGAGAAATCATGGCCTGTATTTTTCAGGAAGAAGATTGTGTGCTAGGGATGTCAGTTTATTAGAATTACATTCCCTTGTGCTTCACTTTCACTCTCTACTGAATGTCAGGGTCTGGTCTTTGGTGGACAGCAAGTGACTTGCTAGACCACGGTTCCCTCTTCATGCTCCCTCCTTTCTCCCCAGTCCTAGGATTTATGAAAGGTACCAAGCTGCCTTTCAAAATTTGCTCTGCTTTGCAGTTATATATAGATCACTTGCTGGAAGTCTTTAATCACAGGGGCAATAAGAAACAAGCTTTTGAAAAATACTCGTGTCATATTTGTCCACAAACATGTTTTATACAAGAACAATGTTCTTCAGTTAAGAACTTTTGTTTAAGTTGCAATTTAAATACTTTGGCATTGAATTAAGGCTGTCCAACCTCCTGCTTCTCCCCTCTTCCATTCATACCATGCCTGTGGGAAATCATTTCCTTCCATTCAAAATCATACAGTCTTAGGTCATGATGACAAAATATTTTTCTTATAGGAACATACCTCGTTTGGGATATGGCCAGATAGAGCTGAATGAGTGAGCAGCTATTCAATAGACTGCTTTCTTCTTGCTTAGCATAAAGCCCCAAGGTCTATTAACATCACCAGCCAAACCCTAGTAAAAGGACCATTATAAATTTTCCCAGGGGTTATCGCTGGCAGTCATCCCTACAGTATCTTGGAGAATCATCAGCATGTTCTGGGCTAATTTAAGATTTTTAGGCCTGACATTTTGTGACTACTTAACATTACACAGTCCTATTGATTGCAAATGCAACCATGAATGCTGCAGCACTTTAACACATCAGTCTCCTTAAACAAAATGCTCGGAAAATTAAGAACACAAACTTCTACCTATCTATGAAAAATTTGCCTTGAGACTTACCTCACATCACAGGAATCTGTTGTATAAGTAAGATCAAGTTACTTGGTGTCATACTTATTTTTTACAGATAAGTAAAATATAATAAACTTCAGGTTAGTCAAATTCTCCCTCTATTCACCAGCCTGCCTCTCCGCCCTGACCACACGTGAACCTGCTGGGCAGTTTCAGCCCAATTTCACAGGAGGTCAGTGATGTCAAAGATATATGAACGCTCGAAAGGTTGTGCACACTTGGGTAGAGGCGAGAACCCAGAAAGGGCTCAGACGCAACACGGGCAGCCGTTTACTTAGGCAAACAGAGAAGTTACAGAAGAAGAAGTAGGGAAAGGGGTTTAAGGAGTGGAAGGCTGGAAGCCATGGGAAAAGAGTTTTTATTAGTTCTGTAGCTCATCAGAAGATTTCTTTTTCTATAGACTTACATACCCCCCAAGTTTTTTAGGTAGGGCCCCTCTTTTTTATTAATCTCCTTCACTATACAACCCTAATTAACCCCTAGAGAAAGTTTAGGGAAAAAAAGAGTAACTGATTATATCTTTAAAGACTGCACCAGAACATGTATGCATCAGCAGGAAAGGTGTGGATAGCAAATTAAACCTACACAAGGCTGCCTTAATTCTGGCATTTCCTACCTTATATATGTTTGATGCTTGAACCTGAGAATCCTTGTTTTTAATAAGGTGTTCTGAAAAATCTAATCTTTACACACACAGAGATGGGAGCCGCAGGACTAAGAGTGCGTGCAAAGCATTTCTGTCTGCAGTATCGTTCCTGCAATCAAGAGTTTGAAATATAGAGTTCTTGACATTGTCTTATTAGTGAATTGCTAAATCTGGCATATTTTAAATTCACAGTTCAACTATACTATTTGAAAGCAGGAAACAATTACTGAATTTGCTTTTAGAAATGCTTAAGTGATAGCAGGATGTGCAAAGTATGACAGGTTTTTCATGTTGATGCAGCTGGGTCCTGAGTTTAAAAAATGATTTATGTATTTCAAATAACATATTTAATGCCTTGCATCCCCAAAGAACTGAACAGACAGAGTTTCATTGACTTCAACAGACTCACTCACAGATAGCAAAAGAGTAACACAGTTCTATTTGTGCATTTTTTTCTAGTATTTCTCTTTCTTACAGGAAAAATATTATACTTTTAAATTTATCATTTCCTCATTCAGAAACTAGGTGATAATTGACTGAAGCTAAAAAATCCCACAAGATATCTGCAGTTAATCTGTGTTGTAATATACGAGCCCAGTGAGAAGCCATGGCTGTAAGTAGAATGTAAGTCTCTAAGCTGCACGTGCAAAATACACTTGTACGAAGCCAAGTGTTAATTACACAGATGTTTATGCTTGTCTTTCTCACCATATATGTTTACGTACACCTAGTCATGTACAGAGATTAATTGGGGAAAAAAGCCATTCTGAGGAATGAAGATTTCTAAGGTCCCAGATCAACGTTCAAGGCAAATACAGACAGTCTCAGGCTCTCATAGACTTCAATGCTCTGGGCTCCCAGGGTCCAAGTCACCACGATGAGTTTGACATATGCTAAAGTAGGTCTGGAAGCCTAAAGTAGAGATTTGCATCTGTGCATGACTAGGGCAGGAATCAAAAAAATACCGAGGGGATGATATAGAGAAAAGAAGAAATAAAACGGTAGTGCAGGAAGCATACAAATGGATCAGATGGAGCTTCAGCAAAGTAAAACACCTAGGATATATTGGAAATGCCTTACTGACTAGAAAGCTTAACTCATTACAAATCCTTTGAAGTCCTAAACTTGTGGCTGAGGGTTTTGAGTCAATGTGATGACAGGGGGAATGAAAACAACATCATTCAGTGGCAACAAAATCAGGTATGCCCGAGAGGTTTTGTCTCCCCCACTCCGGAATCTAGCTAGTAAAGGTTGGTTTGAAAAGCATGGTAAGCATCACGCAGGGGTTTGTGCTCTAAATCTTCCAGTTTTTACTCTGGCTTTGCCCCCCACCAACCGGGAGCCCCACTCAGAGGTGCTTTCCCTCTCTGGAGAAATGAGGTTTTGCTGCTCTGTTTTCCCGCTGGCAGAAACCAACATAATACGGGAAGGAATAACACAGGAATCGCAGACAAGGTTTCCCGATTTGCTTAAAGAGAGAATGCAGAGGGGATAACTGACAAAGGAAAGGAGAAGTTGTGAATGGAAGCAACGTATCAAGGCATACACTTAAGCGTTTGATGGTTTTAACCTTCTGTGAAATTCCAGATGGGGATTTGAAAGCAAGAGAGTCTGCTGCCCGTGGCCAGGTCAGTACTTCATCATTTCTAATGAGGTAGCATCACTCAACCGGACAGAAATAGACTGCTCCACCACAGAATCTAACAGCCAAGCAAAATCCACAGGAGTTCCGTATAGTTCATAAATACAGTCAGGCTACAAACCCGTGATTTAAAGGCCTTTAAAATCACTGATTATTCGGGCATCTCCTGTGATAAACTGTCACACGATTTAATTACCTTCAGCAGCATCAATTTAGCGCGATCCCTCGGGACATGCCATTGAACTCTGCCTTCCCACTGAGCAAAGGGTTTGATTACATACTCTTCAGCCCTTCGGACACCGCGGGGAGGCACGTTCGTCGGTCGCACGCCCCACTGAAGTACCAGACACCAGCAGTCATCTTTGGCGTCTTGTCCTTGTCCCTGCTGTATCGCGTCTGTGCCAGCTACAGGCCCCATCGAAGAGCAGAAGCCAAGGCCGGGGAGAGTGGAGGAAGCCCCCAGGCACACACAGGAGCCGGGCTGGCTTCACTCCCAGCGGGATGCTTACTCTGCCTGCTCTTTGCCTTCTTCCCTGACGCACCTTCCCACCCCTGCCCGGAAAGCCATTTCCAAAGGGAGAACACTTCCACCTCGTTGCCTGGTAGTTACGGAAAGAAGCTAGGAAAGCAGTAAAAGGTGCTTCCACTTAAGCAAAGCTTCATTCCCACACATTTCACAGGGACCTGGCTCCTCTTGCTTGATCCTGCAGTGAAGTTGCATAGCTGGTACGCAGCAGCCTCCGTAAATTTTGTGATGACAGAAGCTCACAAAATCTTGTGTGAGACCCTAAGAATAGCATATGGTTTCATTGCAGAATAAAGCAAAGCTGAACAAAAAACCCCACCCCACACTACCCCTGTGAACTAAAAGTTCACAACAAATCAAGGGAAAATCATAAGGTGAACATACTCGACAGCAAAACGTCTGGGATTATGGATCCAGAACAGCAAAAGAGAAACCACAAATTTTTCTCTTGTGGAGATGTTTGCGAGGAAACCCTGCATCTGAGCAGGCCAAGCTTCCCGACAGCTTGGCTCCAGACCTGGTGCTGTGGCTCAGAGTTCTCTCTGCTTATCGCAGCGTATGTTGTTTTGCAAGAAGCATTCCGGCTTTCTGCGGCCGTCGCCGTGCCCAGGGTTCTCCTTCGATCTGGCAGCGCGGGCTAATTCTGCCCGGCTGAAGGGTAGTGCCCCAGCAGCACACGAGGTTTGGGCTGGGCAGCCAGGTGCTGCATACACGCTTGCTTGAGCTAGAAGTTGCACAGATTCCGTCTGGGTTTTTAAGAAAACCTGATCCTCCTTTATAAGGGGAGCAAAGCCAACGCTCACATGCTGGAAAAGTCATTAAAAGCAACAAGGCCAGCAGAAGTACAACAAAATGGTTTTCACCATTCCGAGATTCAAACACCAGATCCCTGGAAATAACTGAAAAACACTCAAGGCAGTGATGCTAAGCAAGCTTCCGAACAGCTCTGGGACTCGAGGAGGCAGATGGATAGAGGGAGATGGGTGCATTACGTCTGCAAAGTCAGCACTGTTCTGTTCCCTTGCTTGGTTGAATTCCTCTAAAGGAAATTCTTCTCCCAGTACGGTTTGAGAGTCAGTGGTTTTGTGGATAATCCACTAAATTATTGTTATTAATATTACTAATATTATTATCTTTAAAGACCCTCTCATCCAAGCTCTCACACCCTCCATAGCTTTCAGAAACTTATGTTTGTTATATTCCATCAATATAAATCACAACTTGCTCAAGTGCATGAGGAGTACAGCAAGGAGAAAAGTCATTTATGTGAGGGAAGCAGTCAATTACCCCATTGATGTGTACTGGTTTATAGGCTTTTCACTGCCAATCAGTGTCACAGCTTTTCATCTCTTTTTCTGAACAAGTGCACATTATTTCACACAGTTCAACTGATTTTAGCCTGGCAGCACTCTGTAAATAAAGCTGTCCCTTGTCAAACAGTTAACTTCTTTTCCTTTGAACATCACCTCCGAACATTGCCGGAGAAACAAGAAGCCACCATAAGTGGTTATCGGCCCAGACAGGCACCAGAAGGCAATCTGACCATCTCCATTTCATGTCAATGCAAAAACACAGCTGGAGAATAAGAAGTGTATTTGTAGCCTGGGAGCCATCTCAACGCAGAGCAAGGTTCATGGTATCCTCCCCCAGAGCCTTCAGGCAGGAGGCAAACTCTGATGACTTGGTGCAAAGTTGAGTTATTTTGAAATGTCAGGACTGAATAGGGATTGGGTGGTGTGGATTGTTTCTGGGGGGTTTTTTTGTTTGTTTTTTGGGTTTTTTTTGTAGTAGCTAAGTGAGGAGCAATCTGCTGGGGAAGCAGCAGTCTCATCATGCTGGCACTGATTTTATCTGCACTGCTCTTCGTTTTGTTGAAATTTTTCCTAGCTAGTGGTTTCAGCAAAGGTTCCTGTTCAGCTAATAAAGACACAGCCATACAAGCTGCTGAAGACCCTTTCCAGTTAGACAAGGCTCTTGAATCTCTGAAAGAGCCCCTGTTGTACCAGAGACCTCTGTTTGTGCAAACTGCCCTAGTCTCTGGTGAAGGCTGCGCTGAAAACAACAGGAGATTGTGTTCCTCCAGAAATCAAAATAAAAATAAAAGCAGCATTCAACCAAGACCTCCTCAAGAGGGTCTTGCTTGAGTGAAATGGTGCTGGAAAACCATAAAAGCTTTGCAATGTCCTACCCAGCTGGGAAATGCACTCACTGCGCAGGAGACAACTTAGTTCATTCACGCTGTACAGCAACATTCGCATTTTTCCAGCTCAGTGACTGCAATATGCAGACATGGGTAAAGCCAGAGTGGGGACGACAGACGTTTCAGCTTTTTCCTCTAGGCTTTTAGCTCTAAGACAATATTATCCAGTGATTAGGTTACTGCTATCCAGACCCAGCTGTTATTTTTGGATTTGCCCTTTTCCAAGTTTCTGACATCAGACAGTTACTAAAATTTAATGTGCCTCAGTTCCTTCATCTATAAAATGGGGGTGAAACTTTTAAATGAGGGCAAAATGTTTTTAAGATGCTGGGATATTTTCCTAAGACTGACTCTGGAGAAGCAAACCATTTCTGTCTTACAAGTTACCATTAGCTTGTAAGTGGACCTGTCATCTCTTTCAAATATGTGGCATAATTTTGTTGTGACTGAGTAAACAGTTTTTATTTTGTTCACCAGGAAACCTGATATCAACAGTTGTATTTAGCTGCTTGGATACAGCTACACAACCTAAAAAGCACTCTTATCATACACATCCACACCTAGGGTTGCCAACAAATCAATAGATTTTCCAAAAGAACTCTGCATAGAAGCATGCCCTCAAGGTTCACAACTTTCATTGAAAAAAAAAAAATCAATAATAGAGGATCAGGCCCTAGTAAACAGCTTTAGAAGCACTTTGTAGATTGATTTGCTCAGACAAACTGTTATTTAATTTAATAGAAAGAAATGTCCTGTCCCATCTCAGTCCACACCGCTCCAGAGGGATGTCACAAGAAAATACTGTCCTCCTTGGAAGAAAAATTGAAAAGATAAGTCATTTTATTACTTTCTCGTTAGAAAGCAGTTTCTGTCTCTAACTCAAATTTCCCTCCAACTCTACAGAGAGAATTCAGCTGGAGCACAGGCTCACGTCTGCAGTGGTGGATTGCTAGCAACCCTGGAAACAGAATAAGGAACGCAGGAACGACGGTGCTACTGCTCAAAGAAGAATGGCACCATGAGTGTGCCTTGCAAAGGTGTATGAACAAACAAATTTCCCTTCACAACATAAGGTATCAACACCTTTTTCTGCAAGAGTTTTTTCTTAAAATGGTAAACAGTTCAAAGTATTATGAGAATGGTCTTTAAGATGAGCAAAACTTTGTCCTTCTGCCCAGAGCAAGATAAAACCAGTCAAATGGGGGATTTATGCATATATTCCAGTCAATTTTATTCCAAAAGCAGAGAAAAGGGATGAAAATTGCAAGCAGCATTAGAGAAACTGAATGTTTCTGTAGTTTGCAGCCTATTTAAGACACATCTGCTGAACTTTTGAACTATAGCACCAAGTTAAATGACACTCAGTATGCCTATTTGACCAGCGGTGAGGAAGGATGTAGAAAGATTTTATAATGAAGTGTAGCAGATACATAAAAAAACCAAGAGAATCCTAGGATGTAATAATATTGTAGGAATTGTTATAGAATAATTTAAAAGAGTAATTGACAGAGGTGTTATCTGACCTGGTCAGCAAGGGGAAATTATGTATTCAATTATAAGTTAAATCAATACACACATAGAGAAGTCATAAAGGTATATCTTTAACAAAGAGAAAGGCAATGCACTGGTCAAAAAAGATAAAAGACAATGTTTTGGAAACTGAGATTTAGGTGCACTCGCTCAGATGCATCATTTACACATAAACCGTGTCACAACATCGCTTAATATTGTTGCTTCATAACATTGCTTAATTCTGGCAAACTTACGCAGAAATTAATAAGCTTCGTGGTGAATATTTGCATTTAAAAACATCCAGTAGATAACCTTTCTAATCCCCCCCCCCCCCAAAAATTCAGCGAGCCTGCCAAGGCTTAGCTTGCACAGCAGGAGCCTCGCAAGGCAGCAGGCATCAGCCTCGCAGGAAAACGCTCGCGCCGGCCTTATCTGGGGGGGGGGGGGGGGGTCAGCTCCCACGGGGACCGGGCGGCAGCAACTCCAGTACTTACTGAACACATTAGCTTGCAGTTCCTAGGACTGCTCCACGCCTCTCCTGTGCGAACCCCATTTATAAGCCACCAGCAAACGCGACAAGCTGATGCCTTCAAGGCTTCCCGGCCCTTGTGCTCAAGAGCCCAGTGGGTCAGCAAAGCAGGGCTTGGCTGCCTGCGTTGGAGAGTCCCCTTAATGTTGTCAGGAATGGTTTGAGTCTCCTTCATAATGAAGCTTTAATTTCAGGTCCTTATCAAAAAAACCCAACAGCCCCCAACAATAACAGGGAAGATATTCCAAAAAAAGGATGCTGAAGGTATTTTAGCAGCACAGCAAGATGTCTGCGGCGGTAGTTCAACTCTGCCTTACCCTGTGGCATCCAGAACATGCCTGGTTTTATCTGTTGTTTTTCCACAGCTTGTCTCTTGGCTTCCTCAGCCATCACAGCCCTATATTTACACAGCTGCCTCTGAAGCTGTAAGTCAGCAGCAGCAATTGTTGCACAAACAAACAGAACATGTGGATCTTGCCAAATATCACTTAGCCCAGTTTTCCTCCTCCTTCTTAAGCACTTTATGTTTTGGCACTAACAGGCTTCCTGAAAATTAAAAAGAAAGCGCTTTCCGCTGTGTTTCATGTATAATGCATATCTGTTTTGGCAGAAAAGTTTCTGAATAGCTTTAGGATGGGAGAAAATAGATGAGTTTCAGCATAATGCAGCAACAGTCATGGTCCCATCGAGCCCAGTGCTGAGGACGCCATGCATGTTCCCTACCGCCCGAGCCACAGCGCCCGCTCCCAGCCCCGCGCGCGACCCTCCAGCCATAGCTGGAGAAACGCGTCCTGCCGGGTCAGGCTTATCCACGGGGTCTAACGCCTTGGGGCCAGGCTCAGCAGCTGCACTTGCTTTCCTCCCTCCTTCAATCACGCCCTGCCGTGCTCGGCTTATCAGAATGGCAAAACAGCTTTTCACACCTTAAAGATGCATTATAAACCCTGACCTTTTTTCAGCGGCTTTTTGATGGTCAGTTGGCTTTCAGCACAAGGGATATGATGCACCTCCAACACCGGTTTTCTTGATTTCTTTTCTTAGTTACACCAGTTGCAATAAAGGAATTGATAGTATTGTTTGCCTCCGGAGGTGGAAAATAGCCCCTGCATGCTGAATGGACGCTGTGCAACAGGGAACACCACACATTGAATGTGGGAGGCAGATCAGGATGAAGAGATACCTGGAGGCTGAAATTAAGTTATCAACATTTGTAGCTTCAGAGGCTTTTTGATATAACTAGAACAACATCCTGCATTACTAGAAACTTCAGAAGAGTCTGTTTTACAGTACGTCACTCTTCTATTGCTCTAAGTAAAAATAGAGATTGAGGTAGACAGGATTGCATCAAGTTCGATAACGCACCTCTTCTGTTACTGAACACAAGAAATAGCCAGGTACCCATTTAGCAGCATTGAAACTAGAGACTCCAGAGGGATTTAGGCTGGTAGCGACCACTGAGGTCAAGTTGCCCAGGGCCAGCTCCTCCAACGCATCCCACAGAGGGGCATACCTCTCTGGGCACCCGTGCCAGTGTGGCATCACCCTCAGGGTGACAAATTTTCAACTTCTCTTGTTGCAACTTCTCTGTTGCCTCTGTTATCACAGTGCACTTTCAGGAGAAGCCTGACAGTCTTCTCTAAGCCCTCACATTAGGCAGGGGTATATAAGATGTCCCTATCACCTTCTCTTTCTCAGGCTAAACAAACCCCCTTTTATAGGTAAACCCATCCAGCAGTTTCTAGCATTGAAGACATTAGTTCTTTCACTGCTCTGCTCCTCTCCCCACAACACAAAACCTGTTGAGACAGACTAGTTGCAGCAATTGAGTGTGAAGAAACAGTGTGCCAGGAGAAATGAGTGTTATAAGAAACCAAGAGCACATCAGTCCCACCCTTCCCTTTAGCAGATGCCTTTGCCACTGACAGCTGTGCCAGCCAAGGATAAACCTGAGCCCATTCAAACAAAACTACTGCTGCAGGAAGCAGCCTGCTTGCAATCCCGCTACCTTTTATTCAAGCCTCACTGAGCCACACGATCTGCTAGGTTTTGGTCAGGGTCAGTGTGTGGACAGCAAAAAAACTCTGAAGGAGCAAAGCAGCAGTACCTGCTGTGGTAAGGGAGGTCGGCTCCCCAGCACTTTGTCTCACGTGATGAGGTGTTGAAGCACTGCTGTCACACTGTGCTTGGAGTACTGCAACATCGTCGGGGATATAAACATGTAGGTCTTGCTCGGACCCAGCGCGTGGCAGCTGCTGGGGTCTACTGGGAGACCCAGGTGCATCCCACAGGCTCTGCCCACCCACGCGGCACCCCTGCGTGCCTGGCCTCTGCAGCAGTGGGGCTCGACGGCCGCCTGGCACCTTGCTCCAGGGAAGCGCTCGGATGCTATTTCAGAGGCACGGGTTGGGACGCTGCCTGCTGCCAGCTTCAGCACTTGCCACACACCTTGCCTCTGTGCTACGGACCCTGAAATAAGATACTTCCCATGCAGGGCAGCCCAGGGTTAGGTGGGATGCCCCAAACCTCAGGCCTTCACCTTTTAGGGCTCCAGACGCAACAGTGGAAGCTGCTGGGCGAGGGGGAGTGCCCTGGAGCTAGAACCTCCGGCAGCACCAGCATCTCCCGCTGGTTGACACAGGCCTGGGGGAGGGCTGGTGGCTTTTACAGGTTAGCGAACCTACCTGCGAAGTGATTTTTTCACTTTGTTTCCCAGCATCTTGCCTGTCAGTCCTAAAGAAAGCGTTTTCCTTTTGCCGTCAGTCGCAGGCTGAGCACCGGCCTGCACGCAGGCAGCCTGCGAGACTGTCTCAGGCCTGGCTGCGGGGCTGATGCAGGAGCCGTGAGCGGCACTCGGGCTTCACGGCCCACTCTGTGCGTGGCCAGCCCACGGGCCACCCTGTGTTTTTTTTTTTTTAAAACAAACCCTTCGCAATAGATTATGATCCAGGGGAGCGCCAGCTGGTTCCTCAGACCCCACTCTGAGTTGGCAGAGCTGCTGTCAAGGAAAGAGTCTTACTGGGAAGTACCCCTGCAGCACAGGCACCCAGACTGGTGTGGATGAGGCTGTCGTACGTATCAAATAGGGCAGCCACACTGTTTTTCTTGCTAGCAATCATTCAGAGAAGAACAAACAAAGCAATATAAGGGTAGGGAATGTCTCTAATTAAGGTCTCCCAGATTGCCCTGAGGGATTAAGCAGGAAGAGCTGTCACCGAGCCGCGAGAAGGCTGCGAGACGTCAAGACAGACTTTGCAATGTCGGGGCCAGCAGGTTCAATGGGGATCGGTAGAAGCTCACTCTCTGCAAAATATCTGTACAAGAAAACTCATTAGCATTGCAGATCCATGTGTGTTATTCTTTGAAGAACTAGAGGTTCATGTAAGCGTTAATGAATTTTATTTTACCCGATAAAAAAAGTAAATCTTTTGCTACTGGATTTTCCTTTTAGATGCTTTCAGTTAATTACACAGCCAGTATCTGCAGCCAGATTAATACTTCAACTCTCTTTGTAGCTGGATCCTTTTTCAGCTGAGGCCAAATGAGACTTCAGACTTTAAATGCACCTGGAATGGTAAGAAGCCATTGCAGCCAACAGTAGTAGCTTCTTACTGGTGCCAAAAGGATTTGGGAAGACATTCCTTCACTTTGAATTTAGACCAGGTGATGATACCTGAATTAGCATTACTTTAAAGAGTGCCATCCTTATCACATCCTTAGGAACTAATTTTTCTGTAATCAGTTTCAAGTTCCAAATTAGAGTATTCCTATATTCAATTTATGCAGGTAATTTTCCATAGTTATTATTAGCAATGACACAAAGTAAGTCTAGTGCATGCATTTTCCATTTTCATAAAGAGAAACTGCAAATCTAGATTTTCTAATGCAGTTCAAGACTTCTGGTATTTCCTGAACTTCCTTTGACTTCTTACTGTTAACCCAAGCCAGAGAGTCCAGTACAATATATCCTGTGCTGCTAAGAGTAATTATTTCACTCACACTAACCCGTAAGGGGGTCAGACTTCATTAATTCTAATCTGTTTTACACAGATGTTAAAGCAAATTAATTTCCAAGTTTAAATAAAACACAGGTTTTAAATATAGATTAGCAATATCTAAGAAACCATCAAAGAGGGTAGTACTGCTCTTACTGGGCTTACACCCGTGGGACTTCGACAGATGAAGAATCAGACCCTTTCATTTCTTGAGTTAAATGGCCCAGGCGCAGTGGTGTCTTACATGACCTATAGGTGAAAACCAGACATTCGTCATCGCCAAGTATACAGTTGCAAATTTTTTAAACAACATAAAACAAGCTATTATTTAATATTTGATTTCATGATGCTGTAAGTCCTTACAGTTGGTACACTTCCATCACAATAAAAATTGAAAGAGTTCTTAAAAAGCTTACTGTCCTTCATATTTGGAAAGCAATGGAGCTTTTGCACAATTACTGTGGGAATAAAGAGTTGACCAGAAATTAGAGACAACTGTTGACATCATAAGGAAACCCACTTATCCAAGTGGCACTTAGGAATATTTATACCGGAGAGAAAGAGACAGGCTTTTAAAAACATTTACATAAATTGGAAGAACCATAGCTGGATGGAGGTTTCCGCAGGACTCCCCTGCTTTGCCAGATCAACCTGTGTTAGTAGTGCGACACAGCTGAACAGAAAGGAAAGACTGAGCTACAATAGCACAGGATTTCTCCGGAAAAATCACCTGGGAAAACCATGAACAGTGCCCAGCCAGAGCACACGAGGAGTGAGAACGTGCTGCTTTGACAGGGTTTCTTTTATGGTTATGGCACTGCGTTTTCTTACCTGAAGCAGATGGTAGCCTCGAACAAGGCAGTGAAATTGCTCTGGCAGATATCCTTACCGATAAATAGTATTAAGTATTATTAAAGGGAAGTTTCATAGTGCTATTAAAAGTGTTTTAAAGGCAAATAAGCATCCATCAGTCCTGCAACTCATTGCACACTGGTATCTCAAATGAAGAATGGCTAAATGTGACTTCTACAAGGCCATGCAGTGCTTGAAGCTGTGTGGTAGGTACAGAGTGTTTTATTAGGTACAGACCAGATTACTGATTTGTAATCTTGAAACTTAAAGCCAACAGCGGAAGTAACATAAATTGTTAGCAAAGAAACACAAGAACAGAGGCACATCATTTCCCAGCAAAATTAAGATAAAAGGCAGATTTATGTGTAATAAAGAAGCCAAAACCAACTGTCTGATATGTATCACTTCCCGTATATTTTGAGTTTCCTTTACTGTTCCATATTTTTTGCTTTTGTCTGCAAAATATGCTTCAATTAAAGGAACTTTTGTCTATATCCTATCTAAAGGACACTCTAGTGACACATTCCTTTGAGGTATTGTACCCTTCGGAGAATCTGTTTGCATCACGTTTTCTGAGCATGGTTAAGCCAATAGATTTCAAGTTATATTTCAATATAACTGAGAGAGATTGAAAGAGGTAATATAAGCACATAGGTTAGTGATGCAGTTGAGACCAACCACTGATGACAGGACATGCCCTAATGTCAATACTTCCTAAGGAAATGCAGGTGTGTGTAAAGAGGAGAGACACACGTGGCCTCTTTTCATGCTCATGATTGACACTGAGCATTAAAAACGTATTGCTATGGTAGCCACATAATCCAAATGTTTATCCTGTAGGGAAAAAGTAGATCTATCTATTATACTGCTGGTTGCCAATAAAAACTTCAAACTACTCATCTAAGTAAATGTTTCTTGTAAATAGTGGGATCAAGTCCTTTTCAGGAGGAATGCAGTCATTTGAACCACCTGCTGCTTTGAACATGAAAAAAAAACTGGAGGCATTTAAAACAAGCATAAATTCACATCCAGCATTTGTAAGATCTTGCCAACTCACTGTTTGCATCCTTATTACCTCTAAAGCAAACAAACAGGAGAAGCTTCAGTTCAGGGGTAAAAAGCAGGTACCTAACACTTTTGCCCTGCTATACAAAGCAAAGAATACCATTGTTATATTGCCCAAATATTCCTCATTTGAAGTGAGGATGCTTTGTAGCTCCAGGCAGACGTTTTGCAGTCTTTTTTTGCTGATTTTGAAGGATATAATAATTTATTCCAGTGACAATTGGCAGCAGGGTTTGGACAAAGGCCATCCAGAGCAATTGAGTGAAACCTGAGATTTCAATGGTTTATAGTTTTGTTCCATCCTAACCCATGACATAAGAGAACAGGAGAAAAGCCTGTGAGAGGGCCAGCTGTCCCAACCTCATGCTCTAGCACACAGCTACTAGGCTCTGATGAGAGACTTTTTTGAACGGTTAGTGCTTCTGGATGTTGTTAACATACACAATACCCATATACCTCTCCAAATTTGAGAGCAGTAAATCTATTTTGTAGTTGCAAGCCTTTCAATGGGGAAATCACCAGTTTCCATCATTCACCTTTTTCCAGAGGTCACACTTACCTTAATACTGGGGGAGAGTATACCACCTGGCTCTCTATTGCAGACAAGGTTCAGGGCTCTTCAAGCTGTGACATTTCAGAGAAGATCCTGTCTATCTCCCTTTCCTCTTCTCTGATGAAGTTCTGTGAACCCTCCACTTGGCAGCACATCTCCTGCAGGACAGAGGGCTATCTCTCCTGACCTCAGAGAGACCCCAGGGACTCCCTGCAAGCCTGGGACACTTGCAGGGCTGCATCCACCTTCTGAAACTCACTCTGTGTTGAAGCCTCTACCCTAGCATGGACAGCTGCCAGGGAAACTGCTCTGTGGCATATTACCACCATGCCAGAGACTGTTACACCAGAGTAAACTCACCCAAGTTCCCCCCACTTCTTTGCACCCTGCCGTATAAGCTGCTCTATCTGTTAGCTGTGATCCAGGAGCTGCACTCCTATATAGTCCTCACCTGAGCACCAGCCAAAAGGGTGCTTAACCCTCCCTAACTGGGGGCAGCTGTAGCAAAGGCTCTGGGCATGTGGGTCAAGGGCAGCTGATCACGTTTGTTAGAAGCTGATAGAGTAGCTCCACTTACCTTGTCCTTACCTGGTAGCAGCAGGTACCTTCGAGTTTCTTAAAGGGTTTCCATGCATTCCTTGATGACCTCGGACACTGTCACTTAAAGGTCAAGAAGGTCCCAAAGCTGAACCCAGAGACTGCTGTGCAAAATGCTGCATTTGTTGGCTGCCTGTTAGCTGTGCTCTCATAATATCCCATTCATAATATTCTGACGTAAGCCTCTTTTTAAACCGTATACAGGACAGTGGCTCGGTAAAATGACGTGATCTACAAAACATGAAAAATGGTTGGGAGTCGTTTTTCACAGCAGGTCCAGCTTGGTCTGCCTCTCACTCCAGCCAGGTCTCGATGTTGCAGAAGATCATGAATAATTGCCCTTCTTCCATTCCAACTTTAAAATACCACTTCAGATGCTGGAGCTGGAAGATTAAACCTCGATCCCCTATCATGATTTATGACATTGGTGGATGTTGGGGTAAGCCATGACCCTGTCCGGTTTTTAGTTCTACTAAATTCTTGATCTCCACACGGTGTTAAGCAATAAATTCAAGAGTCTGTTTCTACAGAAAAAGATGACATTTCCTAGGACTCATTTTGCTTACACCTGATGTCATCATGCAGGAGTCTCTTCTTTGCTGCTGGAAATGCAAAATCTGTGTGTTATATTGACCCTTCTACCTAATTTAATACAGGCCTTAAAATGAAAATGACTCTCGATCCCACTGGCCTTGAACACAGCCCTGCTTTTGTGGATCAATATTATGAGTCTCATTAAAAGGCAACCCAGACCCTTAGTTAGCTCAATAATGTAGCTCACTTCTGCTCTTATTCTGACTCAACAAGTATCAAAGGTGCTACTTATTTTACCAATATTAGGCACGAGCAAATAAGGTTTATAGTGCGATAGTCAAACCAGCTGTAAAAATTAATAGGTACTTCTGCTCAAGCTCACTACTCTGTTCCACTCCAGCTGGAATGAAACTCATAAAACTTAAAACGCGTTTGAGGGAAGGCTTTCACACCTTCATTACTTGATGTTGTTTCATGAATCATTATGCTGCTATTTCAGTCAATCTGACGGGTATTGGGGCATGACAAGGGATTATTATTCAAACAGGAAATTTCATGTCCAGCAGTTGATTTGCCGTTGACATCATTCCAATGATGCAGGGTTTTTTGTTTTGTTTTGCATATTTGCTAGGCTATTGATAATGAAAGTCAATCACTGGCTGACAGTGAATGCTAAGACCCCCATGCTGCTAAAAAGATAGTAGCTTTTGAACAGATAACAGGTTTCTGGCAGTGGGGGGCAAGGAGACTCAAAGGTGCAAAAATCTGAGATGTTTGGCAGACTGCAGCAATGCTTCTGGCACTGGGTAAAGCTACACTGCATTTGCCAATTTATATTTTAGGATTCTTCCCTTATTTGCCTACAGCTAGCAATGACGCTACATGTTACTTTGTCTAACAACCCTCGCATCAAGAATGCTGTTTAATGATTGAAGCAGCACTGGGAAAGAAGCATCAGAAGACATTAGAAGATGACACATCACACCAATTTAATGCATTACAGGCAAATCAATTGTGATGGATGGAACTTCAAATAATAATCTGATTACAGAAGGACAAAACCAAGAAGCATCCAGGGAATTCTACAATGTGGAAAACCAGCAGATTAGATCTGAAATTAATCTTAACTAGATAATCGGTTTTGTATTCTGGATTTGCATGCACAAAGATGACTGGCAAAAATGCATGTCAGCCCAAGGGCTACCGCAGGAGTCAGGGATAGACATCCTCTCTTTCTTGGTGAACATCAATGTTGTCATTCATTTCCAAAGGTCTTGCACATACCAAGACTAAATTTGGCTTTACAGCTTTTCCGTTCTCAAGGGCATATTTCTGTTACAGTCCATGGGTTTTGGCCATTGCAGAGGGTTATTATGAGCTCTTTGCAGGGGGACAGTCTAAATCCTCTATCCTGAAGACACTTAAGCATGTCCTTGTGTTTAAGGGTATGAATAGTCACGCTGAGACCTTCGGGATTGCTTGGATACTGAAAGTCAAGCACATATCAAAGTGTCTGCAGGATTGCTGCCTGGCGGATGAGACACAAAAGGCTGTAGAAAAAATATTCCTTAATGAGACTCTTAAAAAACCCACAAATGTTATTAAACTTTGGTTCGTTTGTTACTGATCGAGAAGTATACTGACTCTAGCAGTGTGTATTTTCCACTGTAATTTTTACTATTTGAATACCTGCTATTATGCATGCATAGAGTGATGTTATCTACACTAATATCTTTCAGATATTTTACTTTGAATGTCATAAGCACATAAAATCAGTTAATTCCTTCCGTGTTATGAATGCAGAATACTGATTGTGGAGCTATTAGTAATATGCATTCAGAGTATACACTGCACTGACTCTGAAGGATCCACAATTGAATACTGAATAATTCACAAAATTCGACAAAATGCAAATCAGGTGACTGACATGATATCAGAATCCTGAATTCCTGGAGGAATACAAAGGAGGTATTAGTATTTTGTTCCTCTTGCAGAAAAATTGCTTGTGAGAGTATGATTTAATTCATTTCAATTTTTATTAAAAACCCTTTCATTGCTCTGACCCATTGCAAACGACAGCTGCATTGCAGAATTAACACTAATTTGCAAGTACAGCTGGGTTCCCTTGACAGGGAGACAATGCACAAAGTATTGTTAAGAGAGAAAGTAAGGGTGGAGTTACGTATCTACTTAATTTTACAGTACATATGTTTCAGAATAAGTTGTTATAAATATACCCCAGTGACATCAGTGCAAATTTTGCACCTATGAAAAGCACGGTTCCCTGCTTCTGACTTCCTATGACCCAGATCTCTGCAGATGGGCTTGGGCCAGGTGTACCTTGCGTTACTATTTAATCTTAGGCAGTTGATCCCTCCCTGTTTACTCCTTCGGGGTTCCAAACACTGCCATGCAGAGACATAGAGTTTGAGTTTAGGGAACTGAAAAGCTGTTTTTCCCCTTGCTGGAGGCAGCAATAGCTTTGGGAGGGAAAGTTTCTCGCAGATCACCGCCGTGCCGAACACCAGCATGTCCTCCCCGTTTCGCAATCGTTAGCGTCGCGCAGCAAGCCGGGCCCAGGCTCAGCCAGACACATGCTCGTGAGCATGCATTTATCCAAAGGCATTGCTTGAAGTTTAAGATTTTCTTTGATGGACTAGGGCCTTAAAGAGGCTGTTTGAGCTCTTTGAGGTTTTCTTCTGCTATGTGTTAATAAAATAGCGACAACTTAGCCAGCAGTTTAGATTTTGAAATGCCTTTTATATATATATATATATATATAAAATGTCTTAGCTCTAAAATATTTAAGTTCCAATGTATATCCGATATCCAGTTTAGATTTGGAAAGTTCTAGTATAGCAACTTTCAACCTGAAAGCTTTAAAAAGTACTTCTTATTTACGAATTGTCTAAAATTCACATGCAAAAAGACACTGGTGGAAGTTAGCACAAACAGTAAAGTCAGGATTCAGACCCTGGCTGTTGAAGGTTTCTGGCTGGTCAGACACTTATTTAGAGGTGGCCACATCAGGTTTTATGTGGCCATTTTCAGAGCTCAGATCCCGGTCAGGGTGTGAGACTGTGTCATGCCTGGGTTACAATTACTCAGATTTCTGACCTTCTCTGTCCTCCCTTCCTCTGGCCGGTGACTCTCAGTCTTCGTTTGAGCTGATCTACTTTTCTAATGGTTCTTCTTGGGCACTGCTGGCAGCCTCCAGCAGCGACCTCTCTCATCCTGCATTTTCTGCGTTTCATTCTAAGCTTTTTCTATTAGCAAAATCTCTTCTTGCCACTTCAGCTCTCACGTCACACACGTACCAAGCTGGTGATTCAAGCCCAATTCTTTGTGAGCTTGTCCTGTCCTTTTCGGAGGTGGTCGAAACATGCTGGCAAAATGCAAGGCAAGGAGGACTTCTGTCCGACCTCCTCAGTGACACGCGGAGCATTGCGGGCTCCCACATTGTCAACGTAGTCCCTCTTATGTCACCTCTGTCTACTGGTGACAAATAAAATAACACCTTTTGCACTCAAAAAGATTAAGTTCCCTGTAGGATGTTCAAGCCTTCGCAGCACCTTACAGGCTGTTACACAACGTGATCTGTTCGCGCCCGCTTACTTTGCGGCAGTGTTTGTCTGCGAGCAAGCCTTCCTGCAATACCCAGCAGTACGACATAGCTTCCAAGACCTGAACCAATTCATTTCAGAACTGATCTGGGCGCCCACCAAAGCACCGTGTCCTCACATGCACGCAGAAACCACAACCCTTTTCAAGAAATGAGAAGAAGAATACAGACAGGCCACTCGGAGGCAGTATCACTGGTGTGTTCATGAGATACTTGATGTTCGATGTATGCTAGATTAAAACCTGCCTTGGTAATCGCACCCATCCATCGGTATTAATTTTAAATAAAAACAGAATTAATTGGAAATTTTGGCTCTTCATAAACCCAAGTATTCCTTTGCATTAAACACTGCCTCACAGAGAGAGAGGTAGTCTCTCTAATTATTTGTTTAGTAAAATATATTATTTCTCTAATAAAAGGGAATGTTAAGATTTATCTATTGGTGGTTTGCTAAACATCTCATTCGTTTTTGTTTGCACAGCGAAGCTTTGGGATGAGGGTGCTGATATTTTTGAATACCTGCCAGACCCCAGGGAAGCTGGAAAAGGTTAAAAATTTATTGCAGGCACCCTGAATACACTAATGTCTTGCAGACAGAGCTGGCATTGATCCTTTCCCCTCTCCCGTTAAATTCTTCAGCAGATGAGAGTAGGTATTTGCTTTCCATTGTGCAAGCAGAGCTCCTTGAAGAGAAATAAAATCTTTCTAACTTGGAACATACTGCTTGGAGCAGAGTTGGATTTCTGTTACACAACGACTGATTATTTCCATCCTATCAATATCTGGGGCAAAGAAGTGGTGTCTTCAAGAGCATCAGCTCTAGGTGAGCAGAAAAAGAACTGACAACATGCAGATGTCAGCAGAAGCATGAGAGGCATTTATTTACCTAGGTATAAGCTGAGCCAGAGTAGCAGCAAAAAAGCATGCTTTTTTTTTAATTAGGAAAAAAAGTGAACAGCGTTCAACTAGGAAGCAGTTTAATTTGTATGAATATAAAGAACAACTCAGTACAAAGACAGGAATTTCATTGTTATGGTGAAAATGAGTGAGGAACAATGTCATATCTTCCAAAGTATTTCTGGCGCTTCTTTTAGTAGGGCACTTACTGAAAAAAAAACGGGTTGACTCCATTTCAGGATTCAACAAATATTCCTTATGAGCTCATGGCACACCTCAGCTCTAACTTGTGAAATACTAGATTAAAATGGTACATACTGTTATCAATATAGCTTTATCAAGGTGCTACCAAATCTCTTGCACTGTAGTATCTGCCACTGCAAAAGATGGGGTAGTTCCATTTAGTTCCAGATTTGGCCCTCGGAGATGTATACTCAGCTCTTGTGAAAATTAATGGAAAGAGTACATGAAATCTGGCTTTAGAGCACACCCCTTTATGAACCCAGCTTCTGAAGCATTTCCGTATCGCTTTGATTTACAGAAGTACGTGCTACAGTAACACCTGAAGATCCCACCTGCTCTTGGGAGCCCTTTGAGGTGGGTACCATTCAGGCTTGCAACCGGAGACAGTCTCTGTGGAGTCCTAGTCTGATTTGTTGCCCTCTCTAGGCAGCAGGGAGGGAGCCAGAAACTTGAAAGATGCCCTGTGATATTCTCCACTTCCATATAAATTAACTTCATTAAGACATAAACAGGTTGAGCTAAATTGTAGATGAATTTACATAACTATGGGCTTCTAAGCAAATTCCTTTTGAAAGGATTTGGCTGGCTAGACTCCAGCAGCATCCTTTTATGAGAAGATTGGGTAGAAACACAAAGACTGGTGTAGCACAACCTACAAAGATGTCAGGTAATCTAATAGGAGCTGAAGATGTGCATCAGCTGGAGTCACTTGCCATGTGTCCCGGTCCCAAGAGTGGTGGTGTCTTCATACGACCGCTCATTCTTCTGGGCAGCAAGTAAAACCCAGTGACTTGCTGTCAGTATATAGTTACCAGAATTTTGCACAGGGAAGGTCTGAGTTGTTATCAAATACAGAGCTGATCTTGTCATTAGTCTTTTACACATAAATCACAAGTCCTATTTTATGCGACTGTTTTAAGGGGAATGTACTCACGGTCGGCCACATACCTGATGCACTCAATAAACGCACATGCAAGTGGTAAAGCTCTACTTTTGCCCTGCATATCGCAGTGCAGAAAGCAGCTGCGTGAGGAAGGCAGGGTGAAAGAACATGGGTGGTGTTTGCATGAATCCTGTAATCCAGAAACCTCAGAAAGAAAATCTGAATGGCAGCAGTAGGCTGACTGGGCTGCCCTAGGACTGTCTGGTTGTGGCCGTGGCCTGGAGTTACCTTCCTGACTAATCACCACTTCGCTTGCACAGGACTTGTTTGTGAAATGTCTCTGCACGTAAAGCAGAGCTCTCTCACCTACATTTCTTCCCCAAAGAACAACACTCTTTGCACTAAAGGTTGCATAAACTGAACATTTGAGCACATAAAAAAGTGCTCTCAAATCATATGGGAAATTCAGGAATTTTTTTTCTTTCTGGTACTCCACTTTCCTACGAAAAGGCTCTCTTTCTTTATGGGTAGGTTTCTTGTTACCTTCAAATGTTCTTCTCTGCCTCTCACTGATTGCCACGTCCCAAAACTTTCACCATTCGTATTAACAGATGTGATGGTGAGGTTGGGAACTGACTTGCAGACTGCTTTTAACTTCAATTGCTTTTTAAAGCAAGAGCAGCTAAAGCGCTAGAAAACCCTGGATAAGAAACAGCTCCGCTCTGTTTAAGAGAGGATTATTGTGGTTTAATTTAAACCGCTCCCTTAATCAAATTGACATAAGCATACTTGATATCAGTTTAAGTTTCCATATTATTTTTTCCTCTTGTTTAATTAAATCCATTTTGAATTACGCTTTAAGGCAAACCTGCACAACTCTGTATGTACACAAGCTCTCAGATGGTGTTACCAAGATCCCATTTGGAAATGGTACAGCTCATTAGCTTTGCTGGCTCCCAGACAATTCAGAGCAGTTTGAATTTCCTGCCAATTCAATGGTATTATTTAGTTTGTATTTAAAAGCTTGTGTTTTCTTTTGACCCATGATGGTCAGCAAGCACAAGCACTGAAGGGCCTGCTCTTTCATCAGCGTCTGCGAGAGGAGAGGAGCCCTGAGATTTTGGGTGAGTGCAGTGCATTGCCTTTTGCTTCCTTTTACTGCTGTTTTAGGGAACAGAAGGAAGAGACAATCTGAGTTTTTGTACAAAAGTGAGGTGACCTTTCCAAGTTACATGTGGGATCTGCTGCTGTTTCTATAGAGACCAAATGCATTAACCTGAGTCAAGTGGGAATGCCTGAGGCTCATTGAAAGGAATATTGTTTCTCAGAGAATGCTCGAAGCTTTAAGTAAAAGGGTTGATTCATGTGTTTTACTTTTTAGACAAAGGGAAGTTGCATTTAAACTTCCTCAAGTGGATATCTGAGCAAAGACATACTTTTTGTGTCTAGTTTCAGTTTCCAATTTCCAACTTGCATCAGTGTCATGGTTTAGCCCCAGCCGACAACCAAGCCCCACGCAGCCGCTCGCTCCCTCCCCCACGGTGGGACGGGGGAGAGAATCGGAAGAGTAAAAGTGAGAAAACTCGTGGGCTGAGATAAAGACAGTTTAATAAGTAAAGCAAAAGCTGTGCACACACGCAAAGCAAAGGAAGGAATTCATTCACCACTCCCCATGGGCAGGGAGGTGTTCAGCCATCTCCAGGGAAGCAGGGCTCCATCATGCATAACGGTTACTTGGGAAGACAAATGACATCACTCCAAACATCCCCCCCCTTCCTTCTTCTTCCCCCAGCTTTATATGCTGAGCATGATGTCATATGGTCTGGAATATCCCTTTGGTCAGTTGGGGTCAGCTGTCCCAGCCGTGTCCCCTCCCAACTTCTTGCGCACCCCCAGCCTCCTCGCTGGTGGAGCGGTGTGAGAAGCAGAAAAGGCCTTGACTCTGTGTAAGCACTGCTCAGCAATAAGTAAAACATCCCTGTTTTATCAAGACTGTTTTCAGCACAAATCCAAAACTTAGCCCCATGCTAGCTACTATCAAGAAAATTAACTCTGTCCCAGCCAAAATCAGCACAATCAGCCTTACCAAAAAACAGTCCTACTTCAGGGTCTCAAATGCTTCCTTGGCTGAGTAAAACTCTACAAGAATTGACTTTGGACTGGTGAAAGATGCTTCTTGCTTGGTCAGAGAGTCCACAAAAGTACCCTGAGATGCTGTTTAGTTTGGCCATCCTGCATCCACGAAATCATAAATCGAAACAAAATCTCCACTCGAGGTGGGTCCTAAAACCTAACTCATTCCCTTCAGACCTAAACCCATTTTGTTTCAATACTCAGAACAAGCACACAGAATAAAATACTTTGGACTATGTGTAAGAAAGATTAAAAAAAAAAGTCTACAGGGATCAGTTGCATTCCTTTTCTGGGAGCTGACAAGAAAACAGAATAATGATACATTTCTATACTAACTAAAAAAACCCAACTATTTTCACTGATTTAAGGTGCTAGGCCTATTTAATTTGCAGGTGGGTGGACATGAATCATGTCACAAGTACAGCTTGCTGTCATCAGTCTAGATACATACTGCCTGATCACAGAAGGAAATTCATCTTCTGCCTATGTGACCAGGGAGTTCAGTTTTTTGATAGGTGAACAGAGGGTAAAGCTAGGATTCTCTCCAAATCCAAATTTCTGCTTAGTCCAACAGGTACACTTGGTAAAACAAAATTTGATCTGGGGAAAATCATCCCCCAGCCCCTTCCAGTGGTTTCCCCTCTGCTTATTTGGGAGTCTGAAAACAGTTTTTTTCGATTAAGGATTCGTCTCTTTTCATCTCTTAGATGAAGATGATACATCATCATGAAGATCTCATACGACTGCCCCCAGCTTTGGGAAGGGGGGTATGCCTGCAGGGCTGTAGAAGTTAAAAAAATCAAATAACAGTGAATACCAGCTCACTTGAAAAAAATTAAAAAATTTAAAAAAAAGAAAGACAGACATAGTTACAAAATGGCACAGTTTAAAGGCTAATTTGCCAAACGTTGCATGGGAGAGAACCATGTAACTTACAGATAGGAAAGATTCTAATTATCATCCATAAAAAAGAAACATTGCAATTAGTCTGAACTGTGTTGAACCTTTGACTACTTTAAGGAAACTATTATTCAAAAAGACAGCCAATGTATAAACAGCTCTTAATCTTTTACCTAGCTGGGCTGGCTTTTAGATCAAACAAGTCAGATCAAAGTTTGTTTTTACAAAGTCTCCTTTAGATGCGAGTCCCCAAAGTACTTTATAAAATGGCCCTTTGAGAAATACAATATCTATCAGGTAATAACTTAGAAATGCAAAATTTAGCAGAATAAAGAGAGATGCTGGGTATCAGCCACAAAATAATTGGTTTTGTCATCTCAAATACCAAATTAAGTATTTCTAAACGGCTTTCAGTTTCCATTCTGCTCACCGGTCACATAACACATACAAAACGCTGCCATAAGGGCCTGAACACTCTATTGATCTTAATAGTGTTGACGGCACCGCTCACTGCTGCGTGTTAGCGTTCCCGGAATGCTTAATGGTCAATTTTAGGATGCCCTTTGAGCTGTCATCTAGTTGTACAACCCAAGGGTGAAGGTTGTGTCTCAAACACAACTCACAGTATCTTGCTCTTCCTGTTTGCTGGCTTGCTGCAGCTGGGAAGCAGAGATTGCCCGCTGCCTAGACCGGGGGCTCCGGTTGTGACAGGTCACGGAGCGAGAGCGTGCGGAGAGGAGAGCACTGACAAGGAGCAGAAAAGCTTTCTAAATTGGAGCTGTTCCGGTCCGGTGCTCCGTGGGTACATGTTCTGTGTTTGATAAGGGTTAAGCTTTTTATTAAAGACATTCGTGTGGGTTCATGCAGGTGCTTTGTGTGCCTGCACAGTATGATACCTCCAGATAAATAAAAGAGCATTAGTTTTGAACACAATCCTGGTTTATCCAGTGCAATAGCACATGCATATGAATAGACTGGAAATATTGACATAGAGTAACGGAAAAGGTTAAGTCAATGTTTGCTCAATGCTGCAATCCAGAAGTCATTTTTAGTGCAGCAAATTCTGAGGTTCCCGAGCAGGAAGTAAACAAAAAGGTCAAAGCAATTAACAGATAAGCTGGGTGAGCTCCCTGCATGCACGAACCGGCACAGCAGAGCACGCCGTTTGTGCCAGTCTGCTGGTCAGCCTGAACACACGGGCAACGTCTTACGGCCCACGGGTTTGCAGTTGCGCATCTTCCTCCCTTGCAGGGGGCATGAAGTCCATCCTTACTTAGGGATGGGTGACAGCCAGCAAGGGCACCGAGGCCCTGCTGGGGCGCAAGGAATACAGGGATGGACATTTGTGGAGGTTGTGTTTTATCGAAATAGGGAGCTGCTTCTGTTCCTATTGGCAATGAATATATTGACTTCTATAGGAAGAGGACTGAGAGCTGAAGGAGTCATCAATCTTCTTACAGAGTATTGAGCAGAAGCATAATAGATGCTCAATCCAGTCCGTATATTTTTCTTTTGCGATAGCGATGTATCACAGGATAACATACATTCATAGGAATTGATCTGACAGCCAGAGTCTGTAACTAAGGACAAGTAGCACACTTCAGGAAGGCGGGATCAGGCAGGCAGGAGAGTAGCAGATCTTTGTGTTTTCCTGGCTAGCAACAAGCAGAGCCAGTTACCTGGCCAAACCTCAATCTGTTTTACTGATGCAAATTACACCACTGCACCTCTTCATGCTGGGCAGCAACGAAGCAGTTAATGTGACTTTTGTGGGAGAGATATGAGCTCCTTGCAAGCGTAGGTAAGTCAGTCAATATTACAAAGCAAACTCCATAAAGAACCTCAGGTTCCCTGGCAGATAACCGTCATTAAAGCAGCAAGCGAAGCGGTACGCTTATTTCCCAGGGGTCAACCACTTACACCTTAAACTTTCAAAAATGAAGTTTATTCCCTGTATTGCAAAAGACATTCCACATAGTAGTGCACTTTTGGGATTATAAAATCAAAATCTCTGACATTTTCCTGAAATTTCTGTGATGAGGAGGAGGGCATAGGGTTCACATTGTTAGAGCTAGCAACAATCTGAAGGACACTAGAGTGCCCCACAGTGCAAGAGCTCTCTTTTTGAATATCTGAGCCACCCTTGGCTGAGATGGGGTACCTGCAGGAAGAAATCAGATGGGGTACCTGCAGGAAGAAATCAACACTCCAGCAAAGTCTGGAAGTATAGATGATTTCCAGAGAGAAACAGAAATGAAGCCTCAAACTGGAGCTCCTCAAAACTCTACATTCAGCTGCAGGTATTTTTCAGATAGGCTTATTTCTATCTGAAGTCTCTATCATGTTACTGTGAATTTGCAGCCACGAATGTGGGCACTTCAAGCAGTATGTGGCAACTGGAAGAAGTCTTGAGTGAATGAATACAGTTTAGGACTCAGGACAAAAAAATGGCTAACTTGGGGCTCTTCAACCTTGAGAAGGTGGAAAGGGAACATCATAACTTCAAAGTGCATAAAAGACTGCTGCAACAGAAGTAGCTTCTTTTCTTTATTTTCTTGTCAGATGGGACAAGAAATAATGTGCTTAAGCTGTAGGAAGGCTTAGGTCTGGCACTAGCAAAATAAACTTTTGAGCAGCAGCACATAGAAGCATTGGAGTAGCTTCATTCGGAAGCTCTTGGGATCTTCTTTGCTGGAGGTATTGAAGTCCTAGACCAATCTGGTGACCTAAATCTAGCTGATATTATCTTGTGAGGAGGCCAGACCAGCCTGCTTCTTGAAGTCCCTTCAGCATTGCTTCTTTTGCTCAGGTTCAGGAAAACTCTACCATGGACCAGGACAGTTCCAAGACTTCAGAGGAACTTCAGAGAAGACTCAGGAGAGACGATGTTTACCCTGGCAGAGCAGTCTGCCCAATTGCATGCTTTACTTGTGCCACAGAGAGGGCAATCAAAACCTTGAAGTGTACTATTTTTTCTCCTCATGCGTGATTTTTGCGATGGTAAATAGTATTGGAGAGGTTTTTACACAGTCTGTCAACTACTTTCTTAGCCACAAAACATGACAGCATGAGTCACCACTTGTCTGAGGGTAGAAATTTTTAAAATAGAAAATAAATTTCCAAGTGAGGCTCATAGAAGTCAAAGAGGAATTGCAGACCAAAACAAACACATAAAACTAGTATTAATGTCTCCCTATACAAACGACTCTTACAGAAAGCAACTTTTCTCATGCCAAATATTTGAGATGCTCAGGTAAACCGTAGAAATATGCCTTAGCACACTGAAAGTAATGCACAACACCTACAAAGTTGTACTGTTTTCCCTGGCATCAGCTGCATTTGAGATTTTGGGAACAGCTTGTATTACCTCATTCATCAATCTCTTGTCGTGTTCTGTTCCCACATTATTCTAACTTGAAGTATAAAAAACATTCCTGTTTTATTTAATCATTCATATGTAACAGATATCAGACCACAAGGAGGGAAAGTGGAGTGGAAGAGCTAAAGTATCTATTAGGTATGTGTGAGTCTATGAAATTGCTCACCTGGAGGTAAACCAAAATATTAGGTATGAAAACTTTTCTTTTTGTAGTTATTCAAGAAATATTTAGACTTAAGAAACTAAATGTGTTAGGCATTTCACAAAGAGCTGTTTCTGTGCTCAGACTACTGAACTGACAGGCTAAGATGAAAAGGAGAATTAATTAGAATTAGTCTTAGTAGGAACAGAGGAACTGTTGGAAACAGATCAAATTCTTGCAGGAGAAAGGAAGAGGCTGTTTCATTACCTAAAAAAAGGAAGAGCAAACGTTTTTTGATCTTGAAATCAACTGATCCAAAGCAATTTGCACCTGATCAACTGAGTATTTATTCAACAGCCTGGCTAGCGGCCAGTCACAAGCGGTGTTCCCCAGGGCTCGGTTCTGGGGCCGGTCTTGTTCAATATCTTTATTGATGATCTGGATGGGGGGATCGAGTGCTCCCTCAGTAAGTTTGCAGATGACACCAAGTTGGGTGGGAGTGTTGACCTGCTGGAGGGTAGGAGGGCTCTGCAGAGGGATCTGGACAGGCTGGATCGATGGGCAGAGGTCAACTGTATGAGGTTTAATAAGGCCAAGTGCCGGGTCCTGCACTTGGGTCACAACAACCCCATGCAACGCTACAGGCTTGGGGAGGAGTGGCTGGAGAGCAGCCCGGCGGAAAGGGACCTGGGGGTGCTGGTTGACAGCCGGCTGAACATGAACCGGCAGTGTGCCCAGGTGGCCAAGAAGGCCAACAGCGTCCTGGCCTGTATCAGAAATAGTGTGGCCAGCAGGAGTAGGGAAGTGATTGTGCCCCTGTACTCGGCACTGGTGAGGCCGCACCTTGAATCCTGTGTTCAGTTTTGGGCCCCTCACTACAAGAAGGATGTTGAGGTGCTGGAGCGTGTCCAGAGAAGGGCAACGAAGCTGGTGAGGGGTCTGGAGCACAAGTCTTATGAGGAGCGGCTGAGGGAACTGGGGTTGTTTAGTCTGGAGAAGAGGAGGCTGAGGGGAGACCTTATCGCTCTCTACAACTACCTGAAAGGGGGTTGTGGTGAGGTGGGTGTTGGTCTCTTCTCCCAAGTAACTAGTGATAGCACGAGAGGAAATGGCCTCAAGTTGCGCCAGGGGAGGTTTAGATTGGATATTAGGAAAAAATTCTTCACTGAGAGGGTGGTCAGGCATTGGAACAGGCTGCCCAGGGAGGTGGTGGAGTCGCCATCTCTGGAAGCGTTCAAAAAACGTGTGGATGTGGCGCTTCAAGACGTGGTTTAGGGGACATGGTGGCACTGGATTAATGGTTGGACTTGGTGATCTTGAAGGTCCTGTCCAACCTTAGTGATTCTGTGATTCTGTAGAAAGACCTAAGCTAACTTGAGTCAAGCTGGGTAAAAGAAAGCAGTGTAAATTAGCCGCAATAGACTTCCATTCTGACATGATCAGACTGCTTTCAGTGCTTAAGATACACTGTTTTAAGCTACCTCAAGCCTTTTCACACTGCACTAGCACAGACTTCTTGGCTATGTTCTTTTGCTGCAGAAAGTTGTACTGTGGTTGAAAAGAAAAGACGGAAAATAACTGAATTTTAAGTTCATCTGAAAAATCTTTTTTTCTTTTTCCATTCCCCAGAAAAGTGTTTTGTGTTTAAAGACCTTATATATGACATTTAATTTTATGTTTTCTATAGATGTGTGTTTTTTTCTCACCATCTTACAAGTCAAAGTAAAACATTCTTTTGAAACAAAAAAAGGATGTTTGGAAAAATTTAACTTTAATGAGAGAAGTGGCTTGCTAAAACAATTTGAGTGGTAATTTGTGCATACTTTTGATCAATCTGATTTTTTGGTAGTTAACATTTTCATTAAAAATTATTTGCTCTGGGCCCATCAGCATTTTCAGTGTATTTAACTAAAAAAACCCACCCTTAGATATCCATGTACATCTGCTTACCTGCACCACAGTGCAGTCTTAATATCAAAATGGAATTTGACCATCATGTGGTCCTGCTAACAGACTTTTGACCAACAAGCATGAGAAAATTACACCATTCCTGCCTTGCTCTTTTCCCACTGCAGTGTGCTCAGGGAATGTCATGAGTGACTGCAGACTGTAAGACATGCACCCACTTAAAAGTTTCTGTCCTAAGCAGATATGCAACAAAATGTAAACTCCCTCTGCATTACCGAGGATGTCTTTTGTGTCTTACACTACCTAAGTAAGAAATATCCAGTTCATCCATTCTCTTTCGGGGGTGGGGGGGGCGGGGGAAGAATTCCAGACCTTGGAAAGTCTTATGACTGATAGATAGAGGAGCAAATTTGTATAATAGGGCCCATGTGACACAACCTGATGGTATGTGTTCTATCTAAAGAAGAAGAAACAACTATGGGATTCAGGAAAGGTGAAGATTGGTGCCTCAGAGCAGTGTCTTCAAACCAGCAACCACTGAAAAGGCTGTAACCAAACACTTGAAATATCCTTTCTGGAGTAAAATTACTTGTATGTTACTAAATCCTATCCCAAAGAGTGCTTTCCAATGTGAAGGTTTAGAAGGCAGAATAATTTGTTTAATTAATTAGAAAATAGATATTAGCCCTAGGAGTCGTTTTATTTTCATCCCCCTTCTTAAAACTATTTTGCCTTCCCAATGCTTAAAGGACAATTTAATCTATCAAGATAGCTTTTTATGTCTCAAGATACATATTTGGTCTGAGTGCCAAAGAGCCGAGATACCCCACTGAAGCTGTCCATCGGGCAAAAATGTATGTTGCCACATGTGTACAGAGGAAAAAAGTTTCAGAAGTGTAGGCAGGGATTTTCAGAGGTAATTAAAGGGAAGGAGCTCAATAAGCAAGCACCTCTGGTCATATCGCAGTTACCCTGGGGACATTTACAGTGCCTTGAAAAACAAGAGAGAGGAACGTAAGAAAAACTAACAAAGCTCAAGAAGAATAGACATCAGTCTTTTAAAAACAACGCAAACTGCTTTTAGGAACTATGCAAGGGTAAAAGGAGCGCACCGAGTTTGTTTAACAGAAAACCTAGGTATTCCTTGCAGGTAATTCATGCTTACTGTAATAAGCTGCCCCTTCCTTCTCATATTAGCTAGGTTTCAAATGACTGTAAGAAACGAGCCAAGGGAATACGGCTGAAACAAATCGATGAGCAATACTTGTCACCAAGCAAGGCAGATAGTGCCACGTGAGGGCACGGGCTGCAGTAAAATACTTGCCAGTTTTTCAGACAGGCAGTTATCACCTCAGTCTTTTGTAGGCCTCTGATGTAAAATGGCATATTCGCACACAAGCACGTTCTCTCTCACTTCTGCATTTGCCATTTTAACCGCATTTCTCTAAATGAGGTCTTTTGATGGGGATTAGCAAGCTACTTTACCGTGGCAGCTATGGCAGTTCACCTGGAAGAGATGAGGGTCAGTGGGGTCGGAGAAGCAGCCAAACAAGTTAATTATCCTCTGAATATGAAAACGACAGGGGAGGGAAGCAATCTATTCTGTGCAAAGAAAGACCTTTCACCAGAGTAGCCGATGGAGCTCCGTACAGTTTGTTCACCTTAGAAAGTCAATAGTAAAAGGATTTTGGGGGGCCAAAGGCACACGCTGTACTGCTGACAGCAGTGAGAACTGAAGAATTACATCTTACCAGAAATAAGTACCCCGAAGAGAAAGAGACTTGTAGAGTGCTTGTGGGTAAGGATGAGGGGGAAGGCCAATGAGGCAGACATCCTGCTGGGAGTCTGTTACAGGCCACCCAACCAGGCATTGGAACAGGCTGCCCAGGGAGGTGGTGGAGTCGCCATCTCTGGAAGTGTTCAAAAAACGTGTGGATGTGGCGCTTCAGGACATGGTTTAGGGGACACGGTGGTGCTGGATTAATGGTTGGACTTGATGATCTTAAAGGTCCTTTCCAACCTAGTGATTCTGTGATTCTGTATGGATGTCCCTGGAGGCGAACACTCAGTGTCTTTTTTCCCTTAACACACCTAGCAGGCTCTGAAGGAAGCTTTCAGGAGTCCGTTTTTAGTGAATGAGGAACGTCTTTTTCCCACCCCCAGGCTCACTTATACGCACCACAATATGCCACCTTCAATGGCAACAGATGAGTTCAGCAACAGCATCACTGAAGTCACCACGAGTCTTTGATGAGTATGGCTTAAATGGAGAGGGAAGAGACAGGACTGCTGGTCGGAGCTCAGACTTCACTGCCTGTTGGCCCAAGCGTAACAGGTTGCAGCTTAACACAGACCCAGTGGATTTTTTTCTTAATAATTTAGTGTTATCTTAGCCAGATCAGGCACCTTTAACCAGCTAATGAGAAGGAAAGGCAGAGAGTTATGCCCTTGCAAATACAGCTGATTCCACCTCTGGTATGTCGCTTGATCTCCAGTCTTCCAAAGGAAGGCAAAACACCTCTAACAAAATTGCATTTGATCTGGAAGACTGAAATATTTCCCATGAAAGATAAATTGTACATGTTCAATCCTAGCATTTATATTATTGTTCTGAAAAGCACAAAAGACAGAAACGTTTAGACATTAGATTGTCAGTGTCTGTCAGTATTTTCCATGTATGTCTATAGTGCCTAGCATAATGAATACCTCTGCAAGCTAAATAGGTAGTAACTACTGAGATACTTCTAATGTCTACTGAGGTGCCTCACAATATGCGAACAAACACCGAATAAAGAATTTTTTAATATCTAAAATGTCACTATCAGGAGGAATTACTTGTTTCTCCACCAGTAACTCCAAGAGTGGATAGATAAATAGAAAATCTAGTTATATGTAACTGCTGCCTGATATTTAACGATTAAAAATCAGATAAAATCTCATGCAGCTTTCCATTTCTATAGTCGGCATACACCTACCATACTTGTGAGCACAGAAAATCAAAACAGTTCTCCTAAGACAGAGCAATTTTCTACCTGAACAGTACCCATCTGTCTGTGTCCATGTTGAAAAAATCTCTGAAAAACTCTCTGACACATATTTTCCCATAGGCACTGAAATATCCAAGTCACTCTGTAGTTAGTGGGTGTTAGGAACCTAAATGACTTTGGAAATCTGAGTCTTAATGTCAGGTGAATTCCTTCTACCTTAACACCAAGGTCCTTTAATGCAGAAGGCTGAATACAGGTTGCAAATACTTTGTGATGATTGCTGAGAATATGGGACCTTTGAAAGGTGGCCTAAAATGAAGCTATGCTGCACAATACTAACACACCAAATACATTACTCATCACTGCTTCCGGGCTGTTTAATTATGTGGCTGAAGGAGGCTATTGCATGAGTCCTTCAGACAGATCTGCCAGTATCCTTTAAGGATGAAGCTGAACTGTACATGATAGGGTGGATAATACATCTTTTGTTGCTATGTGGGTAAGCACAATAATCGAAACTATTTAGAGGATAATTGGTGTGCTCTATTTTAAAAGGAAATAATCTGGTTTCCAAGGGGACTAACTCTGAGGCCTAAAGCCTGTAGTTTATCTCAGTGTAGGCATGGGATCATTATGGAGGAAAACAGAGCACCCATCCAATTCAATTACCCAATTGTATTACAAATGTAAAAGAGGAAATTGTATGTATCCCAAAAGGGAAAGTTTCCCACTCTTCCCCTTCCACCCCACTTGGAACCTACCCTGGAAGCACTTGGTCTCCTGCAGACTACAACAGGGCTTTTGTGCTCAGAAAACTTACAAGGTTTGCTCCTCACAGATTACCCAGCTACCTCTTAAACCCTTCTTCGTCCTACATGATCAACACGCTGGAGCTTGTAAGACTGCATTCATCCACCTGGTAAACTGCCGCATCTACAACTCCTTGCTGGTATTTTTGCAATCAACAAAAATGTAATCGAAAAAAAACACTGCTTGGAAGGGGCAAAACATTTGCCAAGTATAAGAAAACAAGTCAACTATTATAAAATTTGGTCTCTTTTGGGGAAAACGTTACTTGGAACTTCCAACTAAAAAATGTTAGGGTGAGGAGAGGGGAGGAACCATGTTACACGCTCCAGAAGCTTTTATTCGATATTTGGATATTGCTGTGTTGCTCTCTTCTCGCAACTGGACCAACATCCCCAGATGATCAGGAGGTTTTGCGATCTGAACGGTTGATCAGCATATAGATACTGAAAATACTGCAGTGGGAAATGAACTGCTGAGGTTCTGCTCATGAGGGTGCCAGTGCCAGGCTGGGATATGCTGCCTGACCAGCAGAGCTACCTGCCCTGCTGCTGCCCTGGTGTTTAATTAACCATGGTAGCCATCAGCTCTGTTACACCAGTTTCTAGCATTTTATGGGCCAGGCTGTCTGCTAGTAGAATTCATTGTAAATCTGTATCTTTCTCCTTAGCAATATTTTTACCTTCTCCTTCCTTGTTAACAGGTTTCCTTTCCTCTTCTTCAGTAATCTGGAGTCTTCAGTAACTCAAATCTTGTTTTGGTTCTGTGTGCTGACTGCATATACTTGTGACCAGATCAAATTAATCAGATGCCATTAAAAATGAATGCATCTGAGCCTATTTGCTATTCTGTTTCAAATACAGTCATATATGTGGTCCCAGTATTCTGGATTATCGATCTTTGACCAGTATGCTCTGGAAATACTTTGGCAGTCCTGTTGTGGCATCCAGAAAGCATGCTCACAGGACAGCACCAGTGGATTTTAGGATGATTTATTTCATGTAGAGAATGGCATGAAGTGTCATATATCCATCATATTCGTACTGACCTGAGTGAACCAACTTACTTTTTACAGAGGGTCATGAAGGTCTGACCATAAGAAGAGACAAAAAATGTATTCCAGGCTGCTTAGTACATTATTTGGTCCCAAATTATTCCAGAATTCTAAGTAGTGGCCTAGCAGCACAGGTTTGACATTTGACTTTTTTTCTTCTGTAAACTTTGAGTTTGGTGCAGCCTTAATCATCTGTGCCTGCTCACTGGAAAGGAACAGATGGACCAATTCATCAGAACAAGTCCATAAGTCAGTATGGCAGCTGGAAAAGCTCTCTGCAAATCCTGTACATTACTGCAGATGGGACTGATATCCTGATGATCTACTGCCAGTGGCTCTGATCAAAACCAAGCAGTCATCAAGAGGGCCACATCTAATTCTGCATACGCTTCCCCTGCAGCTCTGGTGCCATACCACTGAGGCTGGACAGCTGTTGCTGTCTGAGCCAGCCAAAGGGAACCCTACCTTGCACTACTGTCACAGCAGCGACTTCAGTTTTCAGCCTGACAATAGCTGGAAAAAACAAGAATCCCCTGTCCCTCCTGTTTTGCAACCCTTTGCAGGTGCGGAATATTGCGAAACAGATATTATAAAGATTCTTTTTTTACTTTTTGCAGCTTGCAGTCTGAAAAACATGGATTGGGAGCTGATGAACAAGCACGGCTAGAGCAGCCTCCACCACAAGCTGTGTCCTCTTCATGCTCTGCCAGTTGGGCCCAGCTCTCTAGGAACATTTAGATACTCATCCATTACAGATTTTAGCAGGAATTAGGCGTTGTGCAGCTGGGCCTCACTATACATTTGTCTGGTGCAGAGTTCTTTCATAACACAGAGTTTCTTTTAGGAGCATGGGATTCCAGGAGACCCTGCAAGTCATCAGAACCAGTTCTTCAAAATGCAGATAACAGCCATTCAACAAACCACCATGCACCATTAGGTGGAAACTGCCTCCATTTCTCTAAGCCTTCCATAGAAACTTATGATGTGCGACTGAAAGAGAGCAAGCCCATCACAATACCCATTTAATACAATACTTGTTTTTAGTCAGTGCTGTCAATGTCTCACTTCCAGGAGAAATAAACTCAAATATGAATTAGATTCCCTGGAAAAGAGTTTGCTATTAAAAGGTTTCTAATGCAGTTGTAATAGACCTCATTGATAGCAGAATTGTTTTATTGCAGGTGCAGCATCATTTAAGAAAAAACAAGAGTTCTTAAACCGTATAGTTCTTTACAGCACCACTTAGAATAGGAAATATCACAGTGCAGCCCAACAACAGCTCAGCAAAAGTTGCCTTTTAAATGGCAACTAGTAAATGGCAGGGGCAAGGTTACAAAGCAGCTTGTTAGCAGCTCAAGTGTACTCTAGCCACTTCTTTCTGTCTTCCTATCTCACAACAGGAGGCCATTTAGACTGCAGAGCACAGATGTGTCTGGCAGACACATCCTTCTTCCTGCATCTTAAATAAGTGTCTCAGAGATTGCAAGCTATTAATCTCATAAAAAACAGGTACTCAAATAGGATTAGAAAAAAAAAACCCAACAAAAATCACCTAAGAATTGTCACTAGCTGTAAGAAGCAAATGGACACCTCCTGCAGTGAAAAATACACTGTCTGCTATTGCTATTACTACTCAGACTCCCAGAACAAAGGCCGGAGGAATCAATTTATCTATGTATTTCTAACTTGCCCATTCTTTTGGGACCAAATGGGACCAAGTGCCAATGCCAGATGAATTTCCTTAAATATTTTATTTAACCACTCCACAATGTGTGCTTTTGGGTATGCTGTCATGGTAGTCACAAATGTAGTAATTTTGCACTTTCATGATTATTTTTGATTGGTGAGTGAAGTGAGCACAACTTCTTCTCCCTCAGCTCCTCTCTCCCAGCACAGGCTGGTACCCCACAGCCAGGTCCTTCCCATCTGCCAAGGCAAAAGCAGGGAAGTATTTCACCCGGGAGGGAGTGAGCTGAACCTCGCTGCTTCACAGGCAGGGGTTCTCCTCCCATCTCTCCAAGTCACTTAAAATGGAGTCCAGCAGAAGCAATATGGAAATGTTATATACTACAGAGTACATAAATACTCTAAATATTCCAGTAAACAATCAGTTCAAATGTCATGGAGCCTCTGAGACTGAGAAAAATTATTAACTCAATCTGATGTTTTTGGAGACTGGAGCATGGGTCGGTTTTAATGAGTCATTTGCATAAGGTTGCACACGAAGGCACTGCCAGGGTGGCAGCTTTCAAGTCCCGCGTCTAGGACTTGGAGTTCATTATAAATTGCCCTCTGACTATACTTTTGTGCATCATACATAGTAGGCAGGCACCAGATAAACTTAAGAGAAACAAATAGCGTTTTCCAATATGACTCCTGAAAAATGAGGCCAGCCTTCAACTGAATCTCTGCACAATGGTTAAAAAAAGGGCTTGAAAATTATGAAACACAGGTTTTATTCCTGACTCTGCCACTGACCGACTGTACAATCCTGAGAAAGCTGTTAATTTACTTTATGCCTTTCCTTTCCCCATCTGGGAAAGCTGATACTTTATCCTAGGTAATATGTGGAGCTCAGTTGCTTGCTGTTTATAGTGCACTTTGACATATGCATATAAAAAGCATTTTGAAAGTGGAAGTTATAAGTGCTGACTGCAACATTTTCAATGTTTTCAATTTCAGGTGAGTTTCCTCTCAAGACTAAAATAAAACAAGAATTTTAAAGGATATTTTCCTTGCCTAGCTAGAAATGATGCATGTAAAGTAATAAAAATGTTGCAGAAAATCTTTGGTTACACTGTTTGACAAAAAAAAAAAAAAAAAAATTAATTTGCATTTTTCAACTACCCTACAATTTATCACTGTTATCAGAGCTGGGGAAAAGGTTTTCTCTGCACTCTGTTCCTGAGAATACATTGAGTCTTTGCCAATCAGGAAAAGCCATATTTTCTTGAACACAAATTTTTTCTTCCATCTTCTTTCTGCCAAAACAACTTGCGTCCTGTTTTATGACACACAGCAGTCAAATCACATTCTAGACACAGACCTGGATCCATCCACAAGGCGAAATGTAGCACTCATACAGCAAAACCAAGTTAACCTCCTGTGCACGCTTGCTCAACACAATTTTGAATCACTTTGCCTTCTGAAAACCACTTCTTAGAGAAAAAAAGAAGTTATGCTACCAAAATCTATGTTAATTCACTAACTTCTATGCAGAACTTCTCACAGAGATCTTTTATCAAGACAGCCCTAGCTGGCTCTAATGTTTTACTTCTGCTGCATCAAAGCTCATATGGTATTTGATATAATTTACTTACTGCTTTCAGTGTAAGCTTCTTTTCAACTTGTTTCTTCTAAATGAACTGTTGCTTTATTGCTATAAATATTCAGCAAACATCAATATTATGGCCAGCACAATGCGGTTCAGTATACCAGTGCCAAGTTTTCATTGATTGCTGCTTGTATGTGCCAGTTTTAAGACAGGCTTTTAATAAGCTCAAAATATGTTCATGGGATTGGTCTCAAAATGTCTCTAGTGGAATAATCAAGCTTGTAAGAGGCTGCAGAGGAAAACAACTATTTTATTCAAAGAATTCCAGCTCAGACACTCAGTCAAAACAATTCCTGGCTTAGCCTCATTAAGCAGGTCTCAAGCTGAATGTCCAGATGACAAAGGCAGCTCTGAAGGGCTGCTTAGGGTTTCCCCAGCCTTTGCAGATATTGCATTGCCACTCCATGGGGAGACTTTGGGCGGCTCCCAAGTCCTGGTCACCAAGGCCATCAGCGTGTTTGTTGCTCCCCGGGTCTCCACTGCAACCAGGGATCCCAGCCTACCTCCATGAACTCTCATCAGCCACATTTCACAGGCTGAATGCAGTCTACCCTGCCCACCAGCTCCTGCTACTATCCCATGTTAACTATAGATGGTATCTTCATCTTAGGCTTTGGCTGTCCAAAAACCTGAGCTACCCCCAAAACACTGGACAACTACCACCCACTGATGCAGAACTGAAAAGCGCTGAGGCAGGAGAAGGTCACCAAGCATTGGGGTCTGTGGGACACCAGCCTTCAGCCTGAAGGACCCAGGCAGCAGCAGAAGGCCATTGCCTGAGGGAATTGTGAAGAAGGAGAGAAGGAGACACAGATAAGGGGTGTATAAGCAACAGCAGGATAAGACACCCAGTTTTGGTGGAAAGTACTAGAACAGAATAATGTAGCACTTTAAAGGAGAAGCAGTTTGGGAGGTGGAATGCAAAGGTTATCATGCCTGAGGGCTTTCCCCTGTCTCTTGATGTCAAACATGAAGAGCTCCTCTGTACTAGCACCCATCATTTTTGTTATCATATTTCAGCAATATTAGCAGCTCTGCAAATGAGAATTGAATCAAGCCTGGAGCTTTCTGGGGAAAAAAAGGACAGAAATAGAACAAAGAAAGGCACAAGAACAAATGGAAGATACTCTTTTCAACTGGAAGCTGTGATTGTTACAGTTTAGTAGGATCTTGGACATGATGAGTGAATCTTTAAAGCCAGTGTGATGATTTGACCACATTAATGGTGCATATACTAAACAGAAGAATCTAAGAAAAATATATTTTGCCAAAATGGAAAGGAAATAACAAGACAGTGGTTGTCATTTCACAGACTTACAAGCTGATTTTAAAGACTTTAGACTAAAACTAAATCTTAAAAGTTAACCTTTCCAGACCTTAAGTCAAGAAAACAGATCAGAATTAAGACCTGAACTCACCTAGGGAGATAAGCTACATTTTCTTTTACAACATTTTCCACACAGACCAGAATAAATACAACATGTTCTGGAAACTCCTCTTGCAAAATGTGAGCCCTTGTCCGAAGTTCATATGCAAGTGTATTCCCTGACTCATCTTCACCATCCAGCACATTTTCAAGAGCAATGATTCTCACTCTAGAAGCAGTGCTCTGCCTTCTGTTAGCGACTCAGGCATGCTCCCAGGGGAACATTAATTTGGCTTGTGGCAAAGAGACATTCCTCAGTGCCGTTCAAGCTGGGATAACTCAAATGTAAATGAATAGAACAAACTTCAGTGTTTCTTTTTTTAATATAAAGGATGCAAACCCTGGAAAAAACCTGCTATTTACGCAGCCTTTCTATGACGTGGTTAGGTTAATTTTAGATTCTGGAGGTGGTGCTGGTTTTGCTGTTCTGTTTTTTTAAAGCCCTGTCACCACACAAACATTGATTTTATCACGTACCATGCCATTATGTTATTCCCCCATGGCAAAGTTAAGAATGTGAGTTTGAGAGGGATGTGTATGAGTCCACGCAGGCTACAGCAGGTCCTGGAAATGAATCCAGGTCTCCTGAGTCTCAATCAAATTTTGTCATAAGATTACATGTCATCTAGGTTAGATTTCTTGCTTTACTTGTACAGAGACACCAGCACCAGACTTGCACAGAAATAAGATAGAGTTTGAGGGACTGAAGCAGGTGTCAGACCATTTTCCACAGTAGTCACTGTCCTTTTTGTTATAGGACAATTAATGTGTAAGCTTGAAGTTCTGGAAGACGACCTAGTCTGTTCCACTTTCTTCCTCTTGCACCCTTTAAAAAAAAAAAGTGCCCTAACTCCCACTTTAAGCACATACATACACAAGTTCTTGCTTCTGCTCACATCAAAATTCTGAAGCTCCTGCTAAAAATCAGATATCCACTTCAGAGGATGAATCAATCAACTGAATGACCTTCTTTGGGGCTCAAAATATGTAGTTAAAAATTGTGTCTTCAGTTGTTTATTTTTCTCACATATTTCTGGCTTTGCCTGAGACTAAAACTCACAGTGTCCAATATAGTTTAGAGACAGTCTTCGTCTGTCTAAAGAGAGCTTCAATTTTTGAATGATTGACATGCTTTACAAAACTGATCATCATTTCTCCACAACACTGACTGCTTAGTGATCTGTCAGGTATTATGCAGCTGTAGAACAAAAAAGTAAGTATGTTATTTGCTGGAATCGAAATAACAATTAGATCCTGTGATAAGTTAATACATATCTTTAATATAGAGTGGTATTTTTCTTTGATGTGCAGGAAAGAAAGTGCCCTGAGTATCAAGAATGTTTGCTAAGTTTCTTGCAGAAGGCAATCTCTCTTTCTTTCCTCTTTTTGAAGTATTTTGCTTAAAGGGGGAGAAACTTTTGAACTGAAAAATTTTCACTGAGCTTAATGCCTTCTGTCAGACTACATGTATCTGCCTCCCTGAATAACAATTGGAAAATATGAAAGTTCTTGCATGGTCTTTGTTTTATTTATTAACCTCAGAGGGAAAGACTGGTCCAAGAAAAAGGGTATGAGATACTTTCTCAATCTTAAATGGATTTCATTTTAAAAATAAGTCTGGGCCAAGGCTTAATTCCTTCTCCCACTTTCCATGGCAACTTTCAGTGCACCTGTAGCCAGTGCAACTGCTTGGGTCTCAGAGCCCAAGGATGGCAGGCTACAGCTGAAACACACAGAGGCAGTGAATAAGTTGAAATATTTCATGATTGAAAAGGACATTGTTTGGCTTAAATGCTGGCCATGCTTGACAGTAACGATGAACAATTAGTTATAAACAGTCAAGATGCAACTCTGGAATGTGCTCTGCTCTTCTGCTGATAGGGGTCAAAGGAACTTGACATAACATCAGGTATATTAGATTAAGCAGGATTTTGATTGCTGTATTTTCCTCATGATCAAGTCAGGATCCTCAGCTGTGGATGAAAACCAAAGCCCAAAGTTAGTTTAACTGGACTGACGAAGACAAATTCCCGACTCCGTATTCTGGAGATGCTCAAGTTCTGATTTAAGTTCACATATCTTGATTTAGATGCATCTCAAGAACAGAGCAGGCTCAGGCCTGTGGAGTAAGTCTTCGGCAAGACTAATCAGTGCCTGTGCCAGGAGAGAGCTTAACAAATGACCATTCCCACAGCAAGAGGCCATTTGCAGTTCTTTGCAGCTGGCCTTCCAGTTTCTCTCTATTGTCTACTTCTCCAAGTCTGATTAGGAAAGAAAGAAATGGCAGAGCAGTGGTCAGGAGAATAACCTAGAAGTCTTCAGACCTGTGTTCAGTTTGGCATTTTAATGCTCCATGATTTTGGGTAAAAAAATGGAAGAAGAAACCTACTAGGATTACTGAATTTAATCCCAAGCAACTAGGCAATTACATGTGCTATGTTAAGGGCAAATACCATCTCCTTCAACACATAGCTTAAAACACCTTATAGCAAATGTAAGATTACTCATAGAAAAAATGACCCAAAAATAGAGTGTGCTTCAGGAAGATGGATCAGGTCTACCCTGGTATGCATCACAGAGGTAAAAATTTACTTATTTCACAGAGGTGCATCCAGAAGAAGTTGTGAAATGTGACAGTGAAGTCTCAGCAAAAAGGTAACTAAATTAGAAAGTGATGTTCACTCACCAAAAAGTTCTAGCTAAATGACCCCAGCTCTGCACTTAATGCAATTGGTATGTCACTGAAATAATGAAACCATCCTCAGTAACAACTGGTGTCCCTCAGGGGTCCATGTTGGGACCAGTACTGTTTAATAGCTTCATCAATGACATAGACCGTGGGATCAGGGCAACCTCAGTAAGTTTGCAGATGACACCAAGCTGAGTGGTGCAGTTGACACGCCTGAGGGATGGGATGCTACCAAGAGGGACCTGGACAAGCTCAAGAAGTGGACCTGTGCGAACCTCATGAGGTGCAACAAGTCCAAGTGCAGGGTCCTGCTCCTGGGTTGGGGCAAGCCCTGGTATCAATACAGGCTGGGGGATGAAGGGATCGAGAGCAGCCCTGCCGAGAAGGACTTGGGGGTACTGGTGGATGAAAAGCTGGACATGAGCCGGCAATGTGCGCTCGCAGTCCAGAAGGCCAACTGTATCCTGGGCTGCATCCAAAGCAGCGTTGCCAGCAGGTCAAGGGAGGTGATTCTGCCCCTCTCCTGTGCTATAGTGAGACCCCACCTGGAGTCCTGCATCCAGCTCTGGAGCCCTCAGCACAGGAAAGACATGGATCTGTTGGAGCAGGTCCAGAGGAGGGCCACAAAAATCAGAGGGATGGAACCCCTCTCCTATGAGGACAGGCTGAGAGAGTTGGGGCTGTTCAGCCTGGAGAGGAGAAGGCTCTGGGAAGACCTTATTGCTGCCTTCCAGTACTTAAAGGGGGCTCAGAAGAAAGATGGGGTCAGACGTTTTAGTAGGGCCTGTTGTGACAGGACAAGGGGTAATGGTTTTAAACTAGAAGAGGGTAGATTTAAACTAGACCTAAGGAAGAAATTTTTCACAATGAGAGTGGTGAAACACCGGCACAGGTTGCTCAGAGAGGTGGTAGATGACTGGAAACACCAAGGTCAGGTTGGATGGGGCTCTGAACATCCTGATCTAGTTGAAGATGTCCCTGCTGATTGCAGGAGGGTTGGACTAGATGGCCTTTAAAGGTCCCTTCCAACCCAAATCATTCTGTGATTCTGTGATTCTATGATTCTACGATCCTAGGGATGATTTTGATTTTAAAATTTAGCCTGTGTTTGGCTAAAAGAAGTGAGGCATGAAACCGTTTTGGTTCTTGGCTGTGATTTTATACAATGTTCTATGTTTTTAAAGAATTCTTAGTATTAGATTTACAATTTAGGATTAAAACTGGAAGGATCAAGCCAAGATGCTTTTTCTGGGACCCTAAAAATCCCTACTTGTTTTTTTTGAAGGGTAAGCCATTAACACAGAGCTGTTAACAATGATTAATAAACCATCCTTGTACAGAAATAAAAGCATCAATTATATCAGCTGCTTTCCATTTCTATTGTAGCACAAAAAAAATAATTTTTAAAATGCTGAAAAATACAGCCCATGCCTAGAGCTGTTTAAATGATTCAAACCAAATGTGTCATAATTTGGCTTCCATAATCTTTTTCTTTGCCTTTTTCTCATGCACAAAAGGATAAAGCCATTTCCTTCTGTTTGAAGAATTTTGTCTTCTGAAATGCATTTTCCTGCAATGCAGTAGGCCTTTAATGAAGCAAATAGGATTAGACCATTGGAGGAATAGTTTATACTGATTTTGAAAATCTAAATCCAATATTGTTCAAACGATGCTGCCGCTTCTTTAATTAATCCTAGTCCAAACGATGTTCTGAAGTTTCTGTCAAAGTACATTGTATAGCAACAGGACAGTGATATGGGTTACTAGAATATCTCTGCTCCTTATAACAAAGCATTTAATCAGGCCAACACTCTATAACTCTTTCCAATGCCACCATATAAATACATACATTAAAGAAACAATATTTTGGGCTGTCCCTCTCCAGGAAGCTCCAGTCAAGCTAAAACCGCCTCTGTATCCAGACTTAAGAGCCATGGGCAAGTCTGGGTAGGCAATCCACCGCACAGCCACAGTGTAAAATCAGGGCATTAGAAGCCTCACAAAACAAACGAGGTCATCCAGGTAACTGCGTGGTTCTGCCAAGAAAACTGTTTCTGAATTGGAGGCTGCTCCCAGCTCAGTTATTCTGGTCAAGGCCGCATCTCATAATTTCTCTACTTATGTAAGCTGCTAAAACCTGCCAGAATAGCTCTGCTGGCCTGAGCTGGAGCGATTTTATGTGGGAGCCCATCAGAACTGAGCCCATCCCACTCAAGGGATGAACAAAGACGTAATCTCTGTGGCAGTCAGCAAGGAAATCTGCCTTTACTATGGCCAAATTCAGTGCTGCCAATTTTTCTTCTCAACTATGCTGGCTTTGCCTTTTGAGCCAAAAATTTCCCTGTGCATCCTGTAAACAACGCAGTGAAGATACGCTCATGTAGCAATTTCCTTCCTGGTTTCTTCTGACCTGAATTGTGTGGTAAATGATGCTTTTGAACACACTGTGACCTTCAGTTGATGCCAGTTCTGTGGTATAATCATCAGTCCTGATCCACACAGGGCAGATCCTGTGCTGAAGTTCAGCAGTAGTCACGAATGTTTGTATGTCTCCCCCAGATGTTCCCGAGCTGCCACATGCAACCCTGGCTGTACTTCTTCCTTCTACTTCCCAAAGGGGCAGCATTTGAATAGCCAAAGGATCTGCTCTACCTTCAGCAAAACTTCAGGAGTTCTTCAACAGTCTTTTTATGGTTTTTCTCTATGGAGAAAAAAAAATCACTGCAATATAGCATGCAGAAGCAATAATGCAGGACTACAGTGATTGTCTCCAGATCATTACAGCATCTAGCCTCTCTGCTGTGCCCTATATATCATATGGCATGCATTTTCCCTTTCTAAGGGTGAGGCATTTAACTGGATGTGTGCAGGTGGGAAACCACACAACTGTGATACTGTCCCAAAGGGAAACATTGGGTGTAGTGGGTTAAATCCGGATCAGTTACAGCTAAATTAGGATCCAGTTCTGAGCAGGTGTTGTTGCACTCACTTTTGAGAGGTCTTTATAGCCTAGTGGACATGAGGTGCACTCAGTGGTCTTTTGGGCAGCAGAGGGTGTGGGATGCTGTGTGGGGGCTGGATTTCCCACTACTCCCATTAGCTATGGCCATGGGGATGCTAGCACATGGTATTTCCCTCCCACCCCATGAACTCTACTCACCCCAGGCCAACCCACCCCAAGTGAGCAGTGCCAACCAGCGCATATAGCTGTCATCATGCCAGGCATTTATTGCACTAGTTGAGTCTAGTCCAAACACTTTTGTCTTTATCCTACCTCTCCTTTTTTGCCCATGACTTTTGAAAATATTGTATCCTAAGTCAGATTTTCTGCTCAACGAGCTGTATACTGTACACGTATATCACAGTCCACCACTCCTATAGTCCAGTTTCCTGTTTTCTTCCAAGTTCACAGTCTTTGTGACTTCACTTCCCAGAGACACATAGCTCTGCCTAATCTCACTGTTCTTTCCATCCTACTCTCAGTCCTCACCCTTGCCTCTCTTCCTTCACAGCACTTTGCCTCCACCTAGCAATCCTCCATTTGTATGGCCCTGAGCAGCATTTGCTTCTTTACCTAAGCTTTGTTTCTCATCTGATACAGTGCTGCCCTTTCCCATGTTTGCACCTTACAATTAATCATTGGATTGTGTCTGTCTCACTCTCAACATAAGACTCTCAGGTCACAGAGCTCACCTTCCTACAATAGTTGTAGCACATATGGTGGTGTATAAATAATCCAAACGGGCACTGTACCACATAAGCTATGTCATACAGCCTGGACCATGGCAAGAGCACAGACGGAGATTTCTATTCATGGCATCAGCCCCTCTGCCTGTTCCTCTGTTCTTAGCATATTCTTTTTCTGCTGATTCTGAGAATAACTGGTGTTCTTCTAGAGCCCAATTCCTGTGTGTTTTCCACTGTGACTCAAAAGACAGAGACATTTTCCTTTTCTTACAACTTCCTCAATCTTTTGTGCATCAACAAAAAGACTGCAAGGAATGCATTGCAATTAGCACTTCCTCAGATGCACTCATTTGCTGAGAGCACTCAGGGATGAGCCAGTATTCTGCAGGGGGGTAGCTTAATGCCTCCTATTGCCACTTTTACTTATCTCAAGTTTAAAAGAGCCCTTGACAGGTCCCCCGCAACATCTTTCTAAATTGGAGAGATATGGATTTGATGGGTGCTCTGTTCGGTGGATGAGGAATTGGTTGGATGGTCGCATTCAGAGGGTAGTGGTCAATGGTTTATTGTCCAGATGGAGATCGGTGATGAGTGGTGTCCCTCAGGGGTCCATGTTGGGACCAGTACTGTTTAATAGCTTCATCAATGACATAGACCGTGGGATCAGGGCAACCTCAGTAAGTTTGCAGATGACACCAAGCTGAGTGGTGCAGTTGACATGCCTGAGGGATGGGATGCTACCAAGAGGGACCTGGACAAGCTCGAGAAGTGGACCTGTGCGAACCTCATGAGGTCCAAGTGCAGGGTCCTGCTCCTGGGTTGGGGCAAGCCCTGGTATCAATACAGGCTGGGGGATGAAGGGATCGAGAGCAGCCCTGCCGAGAAGGACTTGGGGGTACTGGTGGATGAAAAGCTGGACATGAGCCGGCAATGTGCGCTCGCAGTCCAGAAGGCCAACTGTATCCTGGGCTGCATCAAAAGAAGTGTGGCCAGCAGGTTGAGGGAGGTGATTCTGCCCCTCTACCCTGCTCCAGTGAGACCCCACCTGGAGTCCTGCATACAGCTCTGGAGCCCTCAGCACAGGAAAGACATGGATCTGTTGGAGCAGGTCCAGAGGAGGGCCACAAAAATCAGAAGGATGGAACCCCTCTCCTACAAGGAAAGGCTGAGAGAGTTGGGGTTGTTCATCCTGGAGAAGAAAAGGCTCCAGGGAGACCTTATTGCAGCCTTTCAGTACTTAAAGGGGGCTCAAAAGAAAGATGGGGTCAGACATTTTAGTAGGGCCTGTTGTGACAGGACAAGGAATAATGGCTTTAAACTAAAAGAGGGTAGATTTAGACTAGATCTAAGAAAGAGATTTTTCACAATGAGGGTGATGAAACACCGGCACAGGTTGCCCAGAGAAGTGGTAGATGCCCCATCCCTGGAAACTTTCAAGAATGGTCAGGGCTCTGAGCAACCTGATCTAGTTGAAGATGTCCCTGCTCATTGCAGGAGGGTTGGACTAGATGACCTTAAATGGTCCCTTCCAACCCAAACTATTCCATGATTCTATGATTCAAGTTAATTGCTAGAAATGGTAAGTTCTCAGCACTCTACACTGAATTCATGATCACAGAAATGCTTAAGATGATGGATTGTGTTGCTGTGACAGTTACCAGTAAACCAGAGAAGGAACAGTGATTCTCAGTCAAAAACAAGAGCACTTGAAAAAGGTGGTGCAGACAGGATGTAGAAAAAGATCTGAAGCTGCTACATGTTCAGCAGCTGGTGACAGAAGATCCTGTTTAGACTTCTCACATCCATCTTTATGCAATAAGGTCATTTTTACACCTAGTGGGAACAATGGCTTACATGTAATGTGAAGTACATGCCACTGTCACTAGCCCATTTTCAGCACCGTGTTCACTGGGACCTGAGAATTGTGCTGTAAGATGTTCACCTGAAAGAGCAGGGTATGACCGCTTTGCATGCCAATTATTTTTCAACCTGTCCCTAGAGCAGAACAGGGATGGAAACTTTTGCCTTCTCCAAACAGAAGGTCTAATCATAACCATACTGGCATGATGAACCACAATGACAGGTGATTTCATCTTGTGCAAGGCACTGTACAAACAAAAGCAATTCCACTTCCAAAGAGCTGACAGTCTGACGCCTTCATCCAACAGCCACCTTGCTCTTGAAGTCAAATGGTTGACTCTGCATAAAGCCATATACTGTTGTATATTAGCAGGATGACGCCCAGAAAAACATGTGGTTATTACTGATTAGTGGTCATCACTAATCTGTTAATTCCTGATAGATACTGGGGTATGTGTGTGTTGTGAAGAAAGACGCAAGTGCTAGAGCAGTGCTGCCGTGAAGCACCAACCCACTGGGCTTTGCACAAGAGGAGCTTTACAGGAGGTATCACATCTATGCATGTACTGCGTTGAGTTTCTCAGCAAGCTCTTCCTAACAATGTTTTTGGTGCGTATACTGTTGTGAGAAGCCAGCTGGCTGCCATCTGAGAGCAGATGCCAAGTGGCTGTCAGATTGTCATCTTGAGTTTTAGTATTCAACTCGTCTTTCTGTGAATTGGCTTTTGGCCTTTTTTCCCCTGGGAAGAGTTGTGCCTGAGCCAAACAACCTGAGATTTATCTTCTGTAAAAGAAATGAAAGTATGAGTCACTATTGCTTCTGGTGAAACAATTTATAAATCAGAATTTCAGTGCTTTAAGTGGTTTTCCCACTTTTTTTTTTGTAGTTACGTAACTTCTCTCCTGCAGTTCTTAAAAGAAATCTCAGAAAAACACATAACAGCCACTTCAGACAGTTTACTCATTCAATCTGTGCATTATGTAATTAATTAGAAAAGTGAGAGAAATATAGGTTTTCAGTTTCTGAGCTCCTGATGCTCACATTTTAAGTTTTAATAAAAAGGCTTGTTGCATATGGTCTTCAATATAGTACAGGTCAGTCCTGAAGAAATGTCACCAGTTTATCCAAAGATGCAAGACAAAAATAAATGAAAACTAACTAAAAAATTCTCAAAACTGTACAGCAAAAATCCCTGGCACAATTTCTCAATAAGTAGAGATCCAAAAGATGCAACTTCAAGTAGCCTTGAAGGATTGCTACTTTTAAGAGAAAGGCTTCACACACACTTTGGGAATAGAATAATTTTCAGATGTGTCACGGTAGGCAATTCAACTCACTGGTCTTGTGGGAAAATAATACCCTTAAGAGTTCTGGAGACCAGAATAGAAAGAAGTCATTACAGATGTTGAAGCAAGAAAGTATCTGCTGGGAAGAAACTTAGCAGAAAAAGCATGTTTTTCATAAAAACTACTTGCTAAAAACTATGCAAGGGCCTAGCAAAGACATAGTTCCAAGAAAATTGTGCCATCATGCAGGACTTCCATTCGGCGTTATTATTTGACCACCTGAAACCAATCATAATTGTGTTAAATCCCATTAATGCAGAAGCACTACACAGTGTCCATATTTGTTATATTATTTCTAATTTTGCTAAAGAAGTAAACAGTTGGGGTTTTTTATGCTTCAAGTATTCACATTTAATTTCTGACAATAAAATATTACTGAAGTTTATCCAGTGACACAAAGGTAAGCATCTGCTTGTTCACTGCCAGACTGAAATGGCACTAGGATTCTGACTGAGACCAAAGGGCTCTCAAATAGCTACCCCAAAGGATGGGAATCAAATAGCGCATATTCTTACCGCTCCCACTAATGCATGAGCTAGAGCTTCCCACTCCCACTAATGCATGAGTTAGAGCACTAACCAAATGGCAGAGAGTACAATCAGATGCATACTTGTCTGGACATTTTTGTTTAAGAGTTACCTAGGATTAGTTTCACAGGTACACTTTAGTTCTCGTGGGTGTAACTGTACAAATGAGAGTGAGTTATTATTTCACATTTTCTGCCTTAGGAATAGGTAAGAACCTGTTTGCACCACTCCAATCTGCAGGAAGCTCTCAGTTGATACTGCTACAATAAATTGGAACTTTCTCCTTTATTTTTCTCTCAGTGGAGAGAGGATAAGGCCAAGAAAACTGAAAGCAGAAAAGATGCTTCATATACACTCAGAGTTTACAGAAACAGGTTTTAAGCACAAGAATCAGAGCAAAGTGAAATCACCTTATAACACCTGATGAAAAGATGACAAAAATGTTAAAGGACTTGAAAGGTCTAATACAGAAAGATCATGTTGGTCTGTGCTGCCAGCTCCCAGGGAACTAAACTGGTAAGAAGGAAATGCATTTGTTTTTAGGTTGTTTTCAAGAAGGAGAGGGCTGACATCCTGACACAGCAAAAAACCTTGGGACACCGCCAGCACTTGGCCCAGTAATCCTTTCTGTATAGCTCACGTGGTGAGAAATACTGGCTTGGGTGAAGAAGTCTTGATGTCATTTTGGTAACAGCAGTAGGAATTAAAATGTTAAAGCAGAGACAGGAAAGGAGAGCAAAACACAACACACAGTGCAGCAGCATGCTATTTCCTGGGTATCAGTGCCTGGGCTGGCAAAGGTCGGAGGCTCCTCAAATAGACATTTTTCAGTATTTGTTGCATGTCCTGAAGTGCCACGTCAGAATTTTCTTGATTTCTCTAAGTAAAAATGTTCTCTCATTTGAAAGAGGCAAATTGCAGCAAAATCAGCCACCTTCTCCTTTACCATGGAGCTTCTAGTAAGTTTGCATTTCCAGGAATCTGTAATAGCACCAAGAAAGAAACAAAAGCATTTTAAACCACAGTTAGGATTAGAGGTATTGCTGCAGTGACACTGGAAAGCAGGTGTCTAAACTACTGTGACTGAGGACATGAAAAGCCAAACAGGAGGAAGTGTAAGCAGCAAGGGTGTACCCCTTCCTGCACCCAGCCAAACAGGGTTTTAGGAGAACGTAGATGAGGAAAAAAGACAACTTCAATCACTGCAGTGGAAAGAAGTGATACATGAGCGGGGCAGGGCAGCCCCAAGCACACATCTTATTGGCTTTCAAGAGCTCTTCATCTTAATTTTGCATCTCGTTACACACCTTTGGCAGGTTAATAGAATGAAAACAAGGTAATTATCAGGGCACAGAAAGGGGCAGCAACTCCAGGAGTGGCAGCAGCTCCCCATGGAGCTCAGCAGGGCCCATCCCACCATCCCAGCCAGGGAGCTGAGCAGGCCAGGGAGCATCAGGGACAGCCGCAGCCTTGGGCATTGAGCACCTCACTGGGGGCAGGAATGGGCAAAGGCCAGGCTGGGACTTGGCCCATGGCCAGGCAGGGCAGGGTGGTGTGAAGCTGGAGACTGACACTGCTGCAGCATTGCTAGGGCAAGGACTGATGGCCCCGGGGTGCTGAAATGGTGTCCTGGGCTGGGGCAGGGTAAACTGGTTATGGGGAAACTGGGCAGGGACATTGGGGCTGGTGATGCCCTTAGGTCTCTCACAGTTAAAGATGTACTTGTACCAAGCTAAATAGATTTAGAGACATACTGGAAAAGTGCAAGGTCTTGTTCAGGATGGCATCTACCAGTTTCACAGTAAAATACGATTTCATTTGGATGTACCAGAAACTCTGAAAAGAGGACAAAACCATATTTGTCATGTGTTCATTTGAAAAAGGGAATAAAACCAAGTATGGATTTCTTAAAAATTAAAAATTGGCTGGTTTTGGGAAAAATATAATTTTGTGGTTTTATAATTTATTGTTTCTAACCTTCACGTGTTGTTTTTCTCCAAGTGTCTCTGGCTCGTCTTAAAAATCACTGCATTTGATGGGAAGCTTCTGTCGTCTGACTGGGCTTGTTGAAACAAACATTTCTCATGAAAATTTTATTTTTGTGAAAATGAGAAATGGAGAAAGGGTTTTCAAAAGAGGGCATATTAAAAAAAAAAACACATGGGGAAAAAATCTCTTTTAAACAGCAATCTTTGAAATATAATCTATTCTTTTAAATTCTGTTTGGTCCGCAAGGAGATACGTGGGACAGTTGAAGAGAAAAATTTCTCTATGGTTGGTCTCCCAGAGTTACAGCAATATTCCCATAAAACAGTGAAAAAGTACTCAAAAGACAAGAAGCACTGGAAGACTGCCTTAGTCCTGGTCTGGCCAAATCTCTGAAGGTTTTGCAAAGAGGGACAGGGAAAGGGACAGCCCTTTCCCACAGGGATGCTGAGCTGTGAAGGGAAGAAGGATGCTTCTGCCAGCACTGACCAAGCGGTTCTCCATGCAGTGGAGGATGCCCCTGGGGCTGTGTCCAGGCTCTTCACCTCACCAATGGCTCTAGCACACATTTAGGGCCGGCTCAAGGACCTCTGCTGGGCACTGCCTTGCTTGGGTCACTTTGTCTTTGACAGCTTCCCTTGAATCACTGCCAACCCTGGCTGCCGTGGACACCAAACCGTTTGCTTTCCCATGCCATGACATTTGGTCCTCCACTCCTACTGTGCTGCCAAAGGCATGCACCGACACTGCTACACTGCTCCACTTTGAGGAACACTGCAGCCACATGTGAGTATGATGACTGTGCTGGCCTGGGAACTGGTAAGAGGAGACCTGGGAATCCCTGGATCCACGCAGGCTAGAGCCTCTCTACCCCAGGAGTACTGGGGCACTACTCTGGCCTCTCCTACCCCAGCAGTGTGTGTCTATGCTGCTGCCTCTCTTTACAGCCTTCAGTGTGTGGTTGGAGCCAGCTATGCAGAATTGTGCCACAGCTCCTTGGCTCCTGAGAGGAGTGGCTGGTCAGGCCAGGCGTGGACAGGAGCTCCCCAGCAGGTCTCTGCAGTAGAAAGACAGCAGACCAACAACGGGGCCAACGGGAGACCGTGTCACTGGCTGAACTTCTGGACACTGGCACAACCAAGCATTTGACTACTTGTCACAAAAGCTCCACATCACAAAAGATGGGTATTTCAAACATATGCTGCCTGTGCTGGAGTGGTCAGGTAGGAGCATTGGCCAGCTGGATATGGGAATTCACATTACAAGTAACACGATGGTGAACACTGTATTGCTTTACCATCTTGTTTAAAGGCTGGTTTAAAATGCTTTTCCCTGATCAGTCTGTAATTCCTGAGGATGCACCCTCTCCTAAAAATAGCTTTAAAGGCCCTAGTTATTTCAGAACCTCTATTAACCTTTTAGATCAACAGCTCAGGCCGGCTTGGATAATATGTCTATCAGCTTTAAGATGTACGTTACACCATCATAGTGTTTGGAAAACTGTTGCATATCCACCAAGCCTGCCTGTGTATCTACCTCTGCCACAATCACTTTGTTCCTTTTGAAATGCTTTCTTGGCACCTTGTGTAAGCTGTGGGCCTCCTGGTTTGCAAGCCAGGTTGCCACTTTGTTTCTGTTCAAACTGGCAATTTGCCTTTTAGCAGCTTCAAAAAGGAGATTTATAGTCAAAAACCTTCTCAACTCCCCAGGTGCATAATAAAGTCTTTTAACAGAAGCAGTGGCATAGACATGTCTACTGTCATGATGCTACTAGACACATGTGAGAAATAAAACATTGGGCAAATCAGTGTTTCTTTTTGTTGAAACCCATCTTCTGCGTCCATCCTCCCTTTCTGGGCTGCTGTGGGCCCTGCACAGATCAGGGCACCCTTCTGCCTCCAGCCCCCTCAGTCAGTCACCAGAGCTTTCTGAAATTTTCTATAAGGTCATTGATCTATGGATGAGGAAATATGTAAAGCACCAGCCCACACCCTGTGACAGGCTTACAGGTAGCTGTGATCCCCCCACAGCCCCATATGAAGGCAGCAAATGGCCATCCCCAGGTATGCCACAGCCAGGACTTCCTGCTCTGACATACTTCCAGGAAATAAAAAGGCTTTCACTGTATGGAAATACAAAGGCTTTTGTCCAACAATACATTTGGGATCCTATCTCCTAATGTAGGCTTTTAGTTCCGTTGTAGAGTCCCAGCTTCACACCAATGCCAGTAGTATCTTATTGAAAACTAACAGCCTAGAAGCTTTACTGGATTTGGCCTAGCATTCCTGTTGGCTTCTTGTCCCATAGCTATATTTTCCAATCAGTTCCAATTTAAATTACTTTTTATTATCTTCATGGTAGTCGCAAGCTTACAATTAAATGCAGCATGTAGTTTGCAAGAAGGAAGAACAAAATATTTCCCAGTAATGGTTACTTGGGGACTATGAGAGCAGCCTAAAAATATTCAGAGCATGTAAAAGCAGAAAGCTCTAAAAGATTTTTTTTTTTTTTAAGTAAAATTAATGGCATGAAGCTGAGCAAAGAAAAAATATAAGTCAGATGGTATCAGGAGAGATGTCCTGGCACTCCTGATAAAACTGCAAAATAATCTCCTAATGGAAGCAGTTGGAAGCATCATCAGACTCTGTCATTTAAAGCAAGACAAGGCAAAGCAATGAATAGAGCAACGATCTTTATGGCCACAGAGCACCACACTAAGCCATTACTGAAACACCCTTCTATTGGTATTTCAGTTGAACTTTTGGCACTGGTGTAGTGGTCTACACTTTATCCAGACCACATATGTCCATTATATGCTCATTTGGAAAGGGAAGGCTGGATTACCTGGAGCAAGAATAGGAGGACCTGCAAATGCAGGTCTTATTTTATGCAGAACCACAGAGCAGCCTTGAGGAGTACTTCTGAGGCTTTTGTCAGACATTAAGTATTTCCTTGTCACTTAGTAGTTTCAAGGCCCAGGGGCCTCTGTCAGATGTCACAAAGTCCGCTTTCCTCAGATGCGGCTGTCAAGCTTTCCAGAAAAGATGGATTCAGAGGATATCAAGCAGATACACCAGCTGTTAGGTAAGATAATGCTTCTGAACTGTCAATGGAAAATAATTTCCAACAACATTGCTCAAGAGCCCTGCCTAGTCACTTCAGGTAACTGAAGTAATGAGGTTTCCACTGTTTCTCCCATGAAACTTTTCTACTCACTATATCCTCTGTAAAGAATTGGTCCTAATACTGATCCCAAGTCCTCCTTCGCTCAGATTTACTACTCAACCCCCAATGGAAGTTCTTTATGTGACACAGGTGTCTGATTAACATCACTGTTCTATAATTGGAGTAACTGAAACAACTGATGCAAAGTGGATAAGGACATCGTGTTATCCCATTTATGACAGTCATCTCCTGATGCATCGCAGTGTTGTCAGGCCCCTCCCAGAATGACCATAGGCGAAAACTACCAGGAAGACCTTATGAGAACATCTCTCTGGCTGCCACCTCAGCAGCATCTAAGATGCAGATGCATCTCAACATCTGCTCCATGCTACAGGTGAGAAAGACATATGAGAGAGATAGCAGGCAATTAAAATTCAAACAGTTTATGAGTGGGAATACTGGTTCAGCTACATAGATCACTTTAGAAAGAAAGTTATTTTTCAAGGGAACAGCAACATCACTGTATAGTTAAGCAAACCATAAACTCTAGGGTTACCTTGAGAAGATGGATTGCTGAAATCACTGTTTTTCAACATTAACCTTTTCCTTCTGGAAAGGTCAGTTCATGCCTCTATTTCACTGAACATGGGAGCTTAAGTGCTAGAATTAATGCATCTTAGGAGCACCTACCCCAAGAGAGGGCCTGTCAAAGCTGTAACAGCATAAAATAAGAGGATTTGTGTGTTTTTTTACTCTGCCACATGCAGCTTTTACAGTCACAAGTATAATGCCCTTTTGGAAATCCCTTCATTTGTTCCACATTTAGGTTACTACTTCTCAACAACTAACATGGGGGCAAACGGGCTTTGTTTTTTTAGCTACAGAAGTAAGCAGAGATATTATGGTGCTGCAGAGCAGATCACACAGCAGCTCCGCACCTTATTCTTACACTTAGCACCCTAGATTTCTGGAGATAAAGTGATGGCAGATTGGAGGCTTTTATTTCAAGATTTTTTCTGAAGTTTTGAAACTTATTTTAAACTTTGAATAAGCATTTCCTTACACAAATGGCCTACTAGGCAGATAACTCCTTCTTTCCTCACCTAGTGATGGTCTTATTTATTTTATGTCATTAGCTTATTGCTCTTATTAACAGCATCAAAATTCAGCAAACATCCCCCAGGTTTGCCAGCAATGTTGTATTCACAAATTGTGCTCTACAGCCATTATGGATTTGCACATGTAAGAGGCTATACTTTTAAAATGTAGCCTTAGATGGTGATGCTTGAAAGCTACTTAGCCTAGTATAAAATATTCAATTTGATGATGTAGAGAACCTTTCAGACAAATGTTCCCCTATAAAGTGTAAGTTAATCTTACAGGCATAGTCAGTATGAGTTTCCAAGCTTTCAATTCAATTATCCCACCCTACTGGACTTTTATGGCTTTCTAGCCCAAGCCGTCACTCAGGGCACTGTCCAAGGCAGCACAGAAGTTAAAACAGCATGGGATGAGCTGGTTCAGGAGCACACTGATAGCATCACTGTGCCAGCCTCCCCTCTGCTGAGGCAAGTGCTTTCACTCTGTTCTTTTCCATATCACTGATGGGTACCTGCGATTTCTTGATGCTGAATATATTTTTTGATTCGTCTAAAAGATTAAATCTTTTGACTTAAAAAGAAAAAACAAAATAATAGTCTTTTAGCTAGCACATATTACCTTTGCTACTTGTGGGTTAGGTTACCCTTTCAAAAGTGTGCTTAAGAAATACGTATACTGCTAACATGCCACTCATCTCCTAGATTCTGTAAGGGTCCATGTAAATGTCAGCTCTTTCTACAAGTATCAGAAGTCAGGAGGTGCTAAAGAGAAAAGGACATTCCTAACAACAGCAAGCCTACACTCTGAAGTTCCTGTTATCTGCAGATAAAATCCTGGGCTTATTGGAGCTATTAAAAAAGTTTGAGATAAAAGTGACAAAGAGGCTGCTCGTCAGGAGGAGCGGGCAATCTGAATGCCTTGGGATTTCTCCCCCAAGAAGACATGGAAAGCAGTCTGTGCTCCATCCATGATGGATGTCTCCAGACAGACTGAAGAATCTCAGTGAATTGTGACGGCTTCTTGAGTGGTGAGAACAAAAGCTGGATCTTCACCAGTATTTGAAATTACAGCAATGTCTCCATTTTGATATGGCTTCTTTAAGAAAATGCCTTTTCAGCAAGGCAAAGTCCAAGCAGAGGTAAATGAAAACCCCAGTCATTTCAGAACAAGTTAAGTTTTTACTTGTTCTGGGAAGTTAAAAAAAAGAAATCAGTTAACTAAGAGGGAGATTATATTCTTCTTTCTTCAACCTAGCTTGCATTACCACACAGACAAATTCTTAAGTCAATATATTTTAAGGTCAGAATTGCATTAAGACACAATCAAGGCTCTGTCTGAAACTTGAAGGCAAAGTTAAAGTAGAGTTATTTGGGAGAAACAAGAAAAATTTCTAAGAAGAACTCAAAATGAATCAGAGGGCAGAAAGATGAGTGATCACATGTGTTTAAAAATATGCCAACTGCATGCAAGGAAAAATTTCGTGTGAAAAAAAATTGTACACACAGTAGCTGGCAAAAGTTTAATAATTCTGAGTTCTCACTGGACAAGTGAACTAAATAATTCAAGGCACTTTCACAGCTACTGAACTGAATTTATGAGCCTAAATTGCTGATCTCGCATATGGTTCAGGGAAATCTGCACCAGTCCATATCATTATCACCTTCAATTCTAACTCTCTTACAGTTACAGCAGTTTGGGAATGTTCAGTGTGAAAATTAAGTTCCTTACAAAAGCAGAGCTGGTGAGATTCTGGATTTACACTTGATTCTTCACTTTTCAGTCATTGCTGCTTTTATTTCTAATTATCTCACATTACAGAACAACCAAAGGAATCCAGATGCAACTGGAAATCCACTGTGCTGAGCACTGTACAGACAGCTAGAGACAGTCCCTGCCCCAAGCAGCAGGAGAAACAGCAGCAAGCTTCTAAAAGGTGAGAAAATAGCCACTGTTTAAGAATGTTTTTCAGGGCTAGAGTGTCGATAGATTATGTATGATATCCACTGGGGCTGCATCATATCTTCAATTAGCAAGGTTACAGTAAAATGAGTCCTAGTATCACCACCTTTGGGATAAGGCAGAGCAAAATCATGGGGGGATAAAAGGCAGCAATGCAACAGCTAACAAACAACATGTAAGTATTGGAAGATAAGCACAAAATATGAGGGATGATTATCAAAGGTTTATAAATATAACCCAGAGAAAAGAAAACTCAAGGGGCCATAGCTTCAATCTATAAATACCTTCAAAATATAAATATAAATGAAGGAAGGGAATTACTCTATCTCAGCAGATGCTGAAACACAGAAACAAGCTAACAAAGAAAGAGTTGAGACTAAGCTCAGAGTGTATTTCTGAATGCTAAAATCAGTTTGAGTCTGAAAGAGACTATCAAAGAGGGTATCATCCTGGTAATACTCAAAGATGTATTAGGGGAGGCATTAGTGGGAAGAAATGCAGGCAGGGCACAATCTTGCAAAGAGTAGAAGCTGGCTGACCAAGCAACCTTTCTAGCTCCCACATCTGCCCGGTGTCAGGCATGGCCTGAATGGATTCTCAACCCTTGGAACTGGTGTTTACAACGCTCGGGCTCCTGCAACATGACAGTAATGTAATAGCTGGAGAGCAAAGAAATGCAGTGGTATCAAAACAGACATGAAGCAAGACCCTTTGGAAATCAAAAGACAAACAAAATCCAAATTAACTTGGGAAGTTTATAGGTCAACTTCACCCCAAAGCATTAAAGCTTTTGTCTTCCTTTTGTTGAGGGGAAACTTATCAAGTACTGATGTGGCCTATAGCTATTCTTGCATGGAGATGCTGTCCTTGAAAACCTTGGCTCCTAGGATGCACAAATCAAAATGCAACATTGCATGTGGGACTGGCAGCCCCCCAAGCCTGCCTGCAGGTTATTTCTGAAGGTACCTTATTTTGTCCATGTTACCCAGGGATTGGGGACCCTAGGGGTCCCAGTGAAGCATTTGGTTGAGAGAAGAGTGTAAGTATCCTTTGGGTTTCTGTAAAGCTTCCCTAATAATGACTGTCACAGTATGGTCAGAAGGAAGTTCTGGTTTTGGCATTGTACAGATAAAAGTGCATGCAAGAGTGTTGTTAATGCAACAGCCCACATTAGGAAATCACATAGTTGTGGTGTTCCATAGTATTTCTGCCTCATTCATTAAAATTTTAATTTCTTGTTTAGATGCAGGGCTAAAAATGCCTGTTATAATATACGTAAAATGGGCACATTAATATTACTATAGAGCCACTAATTTGTTCAATTTCTTGGGTTTTTTTACATTTATACTAGCAACTGCAACATTGCAGGAAGAATTGTCACACAACACATTTTATTGTCTTGGCTACTGAATCCTGACTAGTGACATTCTTTTAGATGTGTTACTGAGAAACAATTTTCTTGCAATGCAAAATGCCAGGCTTGATAGAGAGCAGTCCAGCAGTTGCTCTCAGTCCTGCCAATTGCCAAGCACTTCAGCTTATCGCATCTTCAGTGATTTCCTGAAGACCAAGTCTCTTTTAAAGGCTTTGGATCCTTTAAAGCCCAACTAACTACAAACAGAATAGAAGAAGGAATAATTCTCCCAGTTAAGCCTCCCACAGAGACTGTTCTATGGGCCAATGTACAGATGAATAGGCTTTGAATGCTAATTGTAACACTGTGTGTACTCTTCCTGAGCTAATCAGCTCACAGGGTACAGACAAGCAACTTTTATTATCAATTCCATTCCATCACACAAACCAGCCTGAAATGCTTTTCCAATAGCTAATTTAGAGACCTCCTGTTGGCTTAGTTCAGGCTGTGGAAGGTTTGTAAACAAGCTGTGTTATTCAAGAGGAATTTGGTCTCCCTCAGTGTCTCTTGCTTTCTCTCTCTTGCCTAAAGTATTAGGATGTAATGGCAATAGTTGCCCAAGAGTGGGAAGCAAAGCATGTTAATAGCTACTGGCAAAAGCACATGTTCAATGTCTCAAGAGGTTTCATGTGTGACAAACTATAAAACTCACTTGCAGACCTAAGTAACAGTGTATCACTTGCTTTACAAAGTAAAAAATTATTGCATTTTCTCCTTTTGATAGTGGAGTAGTTTTTACTGTTAGAAGTTATATACAAATTTGGTTTTGCCCCTCACTTTGGAATGAGATTTTGTATATATGAACAAAGCTAGCAGTGACAACCTTCAGATAGAAAACTTCTGCTGGGAACTCTGACAATATGAACTGCAAACAGCATCAAAAAACTGAATCCCAAGTGCTTCCCCACACCTTGCATGGCTGTTTAAATCTGTATTGAATGGGCAAAGTGATGCTAAAACAGTATTTTCTATTGCTACAAGTGACCACAACAGCAATGTGGTGAAGACACTTTCAGACTAGGTATTCTCTGCTTTTATATCCCCAGTAAATGTACTCCTAATGTGTTCAGAAGTCTGTTTTGTTAAAAAAAGAGTGCAGTTTCACAGAAAGAAGCCTTCTAATGTTTCTGGCACTGCTCTGTTTTAAATCTTTGGGAAAAGAGAATTCAAACTGACTATGGAGAAACAGGCTTTCTTTATAAGCTAAAATGTGTGAATAGCTGGTAGCAGTCCTCAGGGGGAAAAAAAACCCAACCACTCCCACCTCCCCCCCTCAAAAAATACCAACCCAAGAGAGAACTCCTTATTTGACATAAAGGGGGTTTTGTAATTTAATTGTATTCTTACTAAAGAACAAAAATTTTAGTGTAGCACAAATGGACTTTCAGCGACCCTTTGTAATTGTTCCCTCCTTACTGAAAGTTCATTGATCCTATTGTGTCCATATTCCACTGTAACATGTTGCATACTATTCTGAACTGCACCAGGGAGCTGCTGTTGTTATATACTACAATCTGGTGTGGGAAGCTATTTCTAAACCATTAAAAATCCACATTGAGTTGAAGCACAGGCATACATTTTACCGACATAGAATTAAGATGCAAAACAAGGACTTTGTCTTCAGATAAGCCGTTCAGCAAATCCTCAGTTTATGTTGAAAGCTGAAAGAAGAAAAACACTGAATGATCTGGTCCCTCTTACAGCTGAAAACACATTTATGAAAGTGATTTAAATCTTCAGCCACTCTCTGTAACCTATTTTGTTCAGCACTGGAGTCATATTTTTCAAAGGGCTTGATATCTTTCTTGACCAACTATTAGAAACGGGAAGTGCAGACCAAAATCCCCTTCTGCTGAGGTTGGTAGCAGAATCCTACTTCTTCAGCTGGCAAGTGAATAACTGTGGTTCCCACTGGCAGTGTGAGTATCTCAGGAAATAGTATTCATGTCCCACATAAGTGACCCCTTTGTTTCTTGTCCACATTGACTGTGTATGCCACAACAGCTTCTTATACAATACAAGCAAAGAGTCTAAAGAGTGTTTTAGAACTGCATGAAAATGGCATCTTGTCTTCGCTTCAGACAAGGATCTCTTACATATGTTTCCTTTGGCTTTTTCTCGTTAGCAAGGAGATGAAAATCTCAAGCATCTCATAGCTCATTATTAATACATAGTCATTCTCTGCTGCTCACAAGGGAGATGAAGAGACTGACAGCAGGCCCCTGAGACAGAAGCCTGATTATACAACCCCTATACATAGGCAATTCCTAGAGATTGCATAAGAAGAAAGAACCAGTTACAGTTATTACCAATATTTGTTAGGCACCAGTAGTGTTTCTGGTGCTTTACAAGGCAAATGCTGTCCTACTTTATCCTGAAGAACAACAGATGTCAGAATACTCTTTTGAAGATGCAGAGAAGTGACAACTTACAGTGATCCATCCGTTTTCTTTCTTGCTTTCTACTTTTTCTCCTACCATTAAGGGCCTGTAAATAATAATAGAATGGTGAGAGCAGGTGAGTGACAACAGCTCTGATGAAATGCACTTTGAGGAAGAATTTGAAGGAGAAAAAGGAGATACTCACAGGCTGGGAGATAATGTAGCAGCAAGCAAGAGTGAAGGAGAGCAAGTGAACAGAGCACTGGGGCTGGCACTGTTGACCACACAAAAGGAACCAAAGTCAGAGATCTGGCTTGGTGAAGCGTTGGGATGAAGCGTTTGATCATGGAAGAGAGAGTGGGAAGATTCAGTGAGACAAAAACATGATTTGATTGTCAGGCAGAAGAAGGTGGTTGTAGGAGCTGCATTTCTGACAGACCAGTAGGGAACAATGAGGATACGTAGAAGGTGGGGAAAGGTTAGAGGTTATCATCAAACGATATTCAAGATGAAAGAGAGTAGCATTATTATGGTATTACTTTTATATGTTTAAGGACATGGAACATTAAAATACATTTAGAACATGAATAGAAGGAGCCACCAAACAGATGAAGGAGGGGAAGGAAGTAGTTCAGTCATGATGGCACACATTACTGAGGAAAGAAACAGATCAGAAAAAGACCAGGAACAAAAGCCATTAGGAGAAAAGAAGGTAAGTTGATGGAAAAAGCTTGTGACACAGCCTTTCCATCTTCTCCTTGAAGTCAGTAACACTTGTGACATTTGGAGAAAGAATGGCAACAAGAAGGATTAGGGAAGGTAATTAAAGTCGCAACGAGGGATGTGGGAGCAGTGGGACCTCTGCATAAGAAAGATTTGAAAAGACTCTTGGAAATAATTCAGTACAGACAGGCTCTCTGGCTCCTGAAATGCCCTTCCAAGACATTTAGTGGTAGAAGCAGAAGAAGCAAGATGTGACCTGTGGTTGGGTGTACGTCACTCAAGTTCAAAGGAAAGAATTACAAAGTAGAGCCTAAAGAATTAACTTGAGCACCCGTGAAAGCAAAAGAAGGAGCAGGTAGTAAGGAGACCTGGAGCTGCAGGGTCACTAGACATGTCAATAACTTAGAGGGTATAGCAGAATGGGCAAGGAAAGGGGAAAGGCACAAGGAGCACTAGAAGAGCAAAGGTTGGTGACCACTGAAAATTTTGACAACAGACAGTCGGATAATGGACAATTAGGCATTTATATTCAGTTCATTTATATTCAGTTCAGTTTCTCAGAAAAGGAAGACACCCCTGCTCAGGGTTCTTGGTAAGGAAGAAGATGCCACATTGATACAACTCTGAATGAAAAGAAAAGGAAAGGTAGTTGTCCTGGTTTTGGTTGGGATAGAGTTAATTTTCTTCATAGTAGCTAGCATGTGGCTATGTTTGGATTTGTGTTGAAAACAGTCTTGATAAAACAGGGATGTTTTCATTATTTTTGAGGAGTGCTTACACAGAGTCAAGGCCTTTTCTGCTTCTCACACCGCCCCACCAGCGAGGAGGCTGGAGGTGCACAAGAAGCTCGGAGGGGACACGGCTGGGACAGCTGACCCCAACTGACCAAAGGGATATTCCAGACCATATGACATCATGCTCAGCATATAAAGCTGGGGGAAGAAGAAGGAAGGGGGGGTGTTCAGAGTTATGGTGTTTGTCTTCTCAAGTACCAGTTATGTGTGATGGAGCCCTGCTTCCCTGGAGATGGCTGAACACCTGCCTGCCAACAGGCAGTGGTGAATGAATTCCTTTTTTTGCTTTGCTTGCGTGCACAGCTTTTGCTTTACTTATTAAACTGTCTTTATCTCAACCCATGAGTTTTCTCACTTTTACTCTTCCAATTCTCTCCTCCAGCCCCCCATGGGGGGAGTAAGCAAGTGGCTGTGTGGTGCTTAGTTGCTGCCTGGAGTTAAACCATGACAGTAATGAAAACGAAGACAGTCTACAAAGTTGTATTTACCCAGACATAAAGATAAACTTAGCGTATTCTGGTATCCTAGCTGAGGTGCTGCATGCTTAATCTCTTCCTTTCCATTTTGCAGACTTTGACAAGAGTCAGCACTTGCTCATCAGTATTAGATGCAATCAAAAGACAAATTCATGCATTTGTTTAGATTCATTCCTTATTTGATCATGCAAAATGCTTCCCTGAAGTAATCTACAGGGGAGTACTTAGCAGATGCCAGCTTGGCTGAAATCATCAAGTGTGGGATCCAGCAATTACAGTATCTCAGCTACTTCAAACTGTGGTTTCTGGACCCCTGAGGAGACATGGATTACTTCTAAGGAGACTGCAAAAGCAAGTCTAGAATCAGTACATTCAGACTTGCTGCACAGGATCTATATCTCCAGTGAGAAATTTCAAGGAATCTGTAAATTAAAAAGGAATGCCCAAGTACATAGCAGTTTTCAGTTCCTTCTCCCCCCAGATCATGTGGTTGACCTAAAGAAATATTACAGAAAGGTAATTAAGCATGCAATAGCTTCTCCTCTTCTTGAATTTTATGAAGATTTTCCTTCTCTCCCTTCCACTCTCAAGAGCATTCTAGAAGATTTAGAAAATATTTGTTCAAAGATTAACGTATATATAGGATCCTAAGGATGAGATGTATATTTGAGGTTTCTCTATTAATCTAGAAATAGACCACATGCTGTACTTAGATGTGGTCAAGTGACCCAATTTTTAATAATGAGACTATCAAAGTGGGGGATAAAGGAAGGATTTACACTTTACCAACCAAAGTAATGGGCAATTACTCCTTTTTCTTTCCAAAAGTGCTAGTTTTATCAGCATTTATCCTAGTCCTTTATAGAATTCTCTCAGTTCAGTAACTCCAAGGTTAGTTTTGACACAGAATGAACTGAAACAGGACACTGGGATTTGCTTTCAGAAAAGAGGAAGGTTACCTTAGCCATACCTATTGGTGTTCTAGTACCTCCTTTGTTTTCAAATTATTAATTTGCTTAATAAGAAGGTCAGAGGGAGAAGGTTTGCAGATATATCATTTCACATCAAAGGATACAGTTCACATCAACCCTACAAGTGACCTTTCTCTACTTACAGTAATACTCCCTGTTGGTTCCCTGTTCCCTCTGCCAAAGATACTCAATGTTCATTATTTGCTGCAGTCCTCAATTTGACCTGCTACCTTCTGAGACTTCAGCTGCCTGTCTATCTCAAAGGATGGGTTTTTAACATGGGCTAATATGTGAACATCTTTGCCGATGCAGGACTGAACATATCACTTACGTAGGCTCTACCATTTATGTATATACAGTTGTATATGTTTGCTGTCTAATGCAACGGAACTTCATCTGTACATGACGAACCCTCCCTTGTTTGGCTTTTCACTCTTGTTCTTCAGTGGCAGTTTGGGCAACCAGCCTGCAATAGGAAACCTCTGCAAAAGGAAAAAAAAAATATTATTAGTCCAAGAACCATAATAGAACCTGGAGTTTTCATTTGGCTATTAATGGTATTCTGCAAGCAAGCAGGAGCTCGCTTTTCTTGCTCCAAGACAAGTAGAAGCCATTAGTTTCTCAGCAGGACATAACCTGAGCTCAGTGCCCCACTATTGAATCTACACAACTGCTAGGGTTCTTGCACTTTGCGCAAAGTGATCTTGTACCTGCCTTCAAAACACAAGAGAAATACACTTTTTGCCCATGGGGAGAACTACTGTATCCTTGTTTCTCTGATTATCAGAAAAGGATGTATACTACTTTTCCTCAGAGCAGGTAGAGAAAGAAAAACAAATACTGGTAAGTTGCTTTAATAATTTAATATGTATTTCAAGATTAAGAGCTAGATCTTTTTATTACAACATGCAATTTTCCTTTTTATTTCCACAGATAGTGTCTGCACTTTATACTCCAAACTTTTATCAGTCTTTAAGCATAAACTTATTGCTCTTTCTTCTTAAAATACACAGCAATAGGGGACAGCAAATACAGGTGTATAACCTTTGCTGAGGAACATGCCATTCACTGTACACTCTTAAAAAACAAGAGGGATTTCCCCAAATGCCTAACAAACAACACTTTATTGTACAAAACAGTTATGTATTCTCTAATCATGGAGGGCTCTCTGAATCTGCACTTTTGACCTGAAGGCTATTAAGGGCCATTTAAAGGAAGTATGAATATATAGGAGCAAAGATCAAGTAGATAGATCGACATTAAAGGGAAGAAGGGGTTAATATTTAATGTAGTTCACATAAGTTGCTCCACGTATAACTTCAAACGGTATCACCTTTTTTTATCATCTGCTCCCTTAGAAGTAAAAATAAAATCCTTCTTTTGATTCTGTATGAAAGACAACACATCCATCATATCTTTGTCATGCTGTACAAATCAGCTTTCCAGTGGCACTCTGCAGTAATTTATTTCTGCTTTTCCCAATCAAAGGGAACTATAATGTCAAATTTAACTTCTTGTAGGTAAAGGTGTATGATCTATTGGAAAATCAGGGAAGTCTGTTGCTAAATGTAGAAAGTTCTAAAAGTCTTTGCCTATGTTAGAGAGATCCACTGTCTTGTACAGATAATACTGAGACCTTGTAAAGTCTACTGTCCTTGTGTTCAGGGATTACACAGAGCTTTTTCTTCTCCACAGAGGGCACTGCAAGCAATAGCAAAGCTTGGCATCTTTGAAAAAGTTTGCTCCTCGGGGCTGGATGCAGAGAATGTTCTGTCTGGATGACAATCATACTGCCATTTTCAAAGTCAGAAAATTCTCATATACTTCTTCCAAGCCTTTAATTTCACAGAATCACAGAATCACTAGGTTGGAAAGGACCTTTAAGATCATCAAGTCCAACCGTTAATCCAGCACCACCATGTCCCCTAAACCATGTCCTGAAGCACCACATCCACACGTTTTTTGAACACTTCCAGAGATGGCGACTCCACCACCTCCCTGGGCAGCCTGTTCCAATGCCTGACCACCCTCTCAGTGAAGAAATTTTTCCTAATATCCAATCTAAACCTCCCCTGGCGCAACTTGAGGCCATTTCCTCTTGTCCTATCACTAGTTACTTGGGAGAAGAGACCAACACCCTCATCGCCACAACCCCCTTTCAGGTAGTTGTAGAGAGCGATAAGGTCTCCCCTCAGCCTCCTCTTCTCCAGACTAAACAACCCCAGTTCCCTCAGCCGCTTCTCATAAGACTTGTGCTCCAGACCCCTCACCAGCTTCGTTGCCCTTCTCTGGACACGCTCCAGCACCTCAACATCCTTCTTGTAGTGAGGGGCCCAAAACTGAACACAGGATTCAAGGTGCGGCCTCACCAGTGCCGAGTACAGGGGCACAATCACTTCCCTACTCCTGCTGGCCACACTATTACTGATACAGGCCAGGACGCTTGTTGGCCTTCATGTTCAGCCGGCTGTCAACCAGCACCCCCAGGTCCCTTTCCGCCGGGCAGCTCTCCAGCCACTCCTCCCCAAGCCTGTAGCATTGCATGGGGTTGTTGTGGCCAAAGTGCAGGACCCTGCACTTGGCCTTATTAAACCTCATAGAGTTGGCCTCTGCCCATCAATCCAGCCTGTCCAGATCCCTCTGCAGAGCCCTCCTACCCTCCAGCAGATCAACACTCCCACTCAACTTGGTGTCATCTGCAAACTTACTGAGGGAGCACTCAATTCCCTCATCCAGATCATCAATAAAGATATTGAACAAGACCGGCCCCAGAACCGAGCCCTGGGGAACACCGCTTGTGACCGGCTGCCAGCCGGATTTAACGCCATTCACCACAACTCTCTGGGCTCGGCCATCCAGCCAGTTCCTCACCCAGCGAAGAGTAAACCCGTCTAAGCCACGAGCCGCCAGTTTCTCCAGGAGAATGCTGTGGGAGACGCTGTCAAAGGCTTTACTAAAGTCCAGGTAGACAACGTCCACAGCCTTTCCCTCATCCACTAGGCGGGTCACCTGGTCATAGAAGGAGATCAGGTTGGTCAAGCAGGACCTGCCTTTCATGAACCCATGCTGGCTGGGCCTGATCCTTTGGTTGTCCTGCAGATGCCCTGTGAGCACTCTCAAGACCAACTGCTCCATAATCTTCCCTGGTACAGAGGTCAGGCTGACAGGCCTGTAGTTCCCAGGATCCTCCTTCCGGCCTTTCTTGTAGACGGGCGTCACATTGGCAAGCCTCCAGTCTTCTGGGACCTCTCCTGTTAACCAGGACTGCTGATAGATGATGGAGAGTGGCTTGGCAAGCTCCTCCGCCAGCTCTCTCAGTACTCTCGGGTGGATCTCATCAGGCCCCATAGACTTGTGGGTGTCCAGGTGGCTTAGCATGTCCTTGACTGCTTCCTCCTGGATTATGAGGAGTACATTGTGCTCTCCATCCCCGTCTTCCAGCTCAGGGGGCTGAATATCCTGTGGATACCTGGACTGGCTATTAAAGACTGAGGCGAAGAAGGCATTAAGTACCTCAGCCTTGTCCTCGTCCTTGGAGACAATGTTCCCCGCCATATCCAGTAGGGGATGGAGATTCTCCTTGCCTCTCTTTTTGTTGTTAATATATTTGTAAAAGCATTTTTTATTATCCTTTATGACTGTGGCCAGACTGAGCTCTAGCTGGGATTTTGCCTTTCTAATTTTGTCCCTGCTTGACCTAACGAGATCCTTGTACTCTTCGTGAGTTGCCTGCCCCTTCCTCCAGAGGTGATAAACTCTCCTCTTTTCCCTGAGTCCCAGCAAAATCTCCCTGTTCAGCCAGGCCGGTCGCCTTCCCCGCCAGCTCTTCTTACGGCACATGGGGACCGCCTGCTCCTGCGCCTTTAAGATTTCCTTCTTGAAGACTGTCCAGCCTTCCTGGACCCCTTTGTCCTTCAGGACTGTCTCCCAAGGGACTCTCTCAACCAGTGACCTGAACAGGCCAAAGTCTGCCCTCCGGAAGTCCATGATAGCAGTTTTGCTGACCCCTCTCCTTACTTCCCTCACAACAGAGAATTCTATCATGTCGTGGTTGCTAAGCCCAAGACGGCCTCCGACCACCACATGTCTCACCAGTCCTTCTCTGTTTGTAAACAGCAGGTCCAGTAAGACATCTCCCCTGGTGGGCTCACTCACCAGCTGCGTCAGGAAGTTATCCTCCACACACTCCAGGAACCTCCTAGACTGTTTCCTCTCTGCCGTGTTATACTTCCAGCAGATGTCCGGTAGGTTGAAGTCCCCCACAAGAACAAGGGCCAGCGAACGCGAGACCTCCACCAGTCACTTATAGAATGTCTCATCTGTCTCTTCATCCTGGTTGGGTGGCCTGTAACAGACTCCCAGCAGGATATCTGCCTCATTGGCCTTCCCCCTCATCCTTACCCACAAGCACTCTACTTGGTCTTCACAATCTTCGATTTCTATGCAATCAAAACACTCGCTAACATACAGAGCCACCCCACCGCCTCTCCTTCCCTGCCTATCCCTTCGGAAGAGCTTATAGCCATCCATTGCAGCACTCCAGTCATGAGAAGCATCCCACCATGTTTCTGTGATGGCAACTACGTCATAGCTGTCGCGCTGCACAATGGCTTCCAGCTCCTCCTGTTTGGTGCCCATGCTGCGTGCATTGGTGTAGATGCACCTGAGCTGGGCTATCGATTTCAACTCTGGCACGTTGAACCTATCCCTAGGTTCAACTCTAGTGAGCCCGGTTTTAGCCCCTCCCCTCTCCAAATCTCGTTTAATCTGGAATCTAACCAGCACACTCTATAATAGGGATGACTATTGGCAGTGTGGGATTGGCATCTGTGTCCTGGGATTAAGGTGGTCAGTAAAGCATCCAAACAGAGGAGACTGCTGTGCACAGCTGATTACAGATCTAGTTTAGGTCTGGCAGGATTCATTAAGACACACCTGTACTGATCTGACTGCTAAACATCTACCCAACTAGAGTAAAGTAGAATCAGAGCTCTATAACACAGAAAAATCGTTTGGAAAACAAAGAAAGAAAAAAATCAATTTGAGTAAATTTGAGTGTTTCAGACACTTGCATGTAAGTTGACTGCAAGCAACAAAACAGTTAGATGCACTCTCCCAACAGCATAAGTCTGTGGAAAAAAAGACACCTTCTTGATACCAATACAACATGGGCCAACCAAAAGTGACACAAGTGAATTGCTAGTCACTAACAAGGAAGAACTAGCTGGAGATATGGTAATCAATAGTAGCTTTGGCAGTAGTGGCGATGGAATACTGAAGTTCAAAATCCTGACAGGTGTGAGGAAGGACAGTAGCAGAATACTCAGGTGGACCTCAGGTGACCAGACTTCAGTTTATTCAGGGGACTGTAAGTGGGTTTCCATGGGAGGCAGTTCTGAAGGACCAAGGATTTCTGGGAAGCTGGCAGATCTTCAAGGACAGCATCCTCCAAGTGCAAGAATGATCCACCCTGATATTCAGGAAGATAAGCAGATGCTTCATGAGGCACTTCTGGCTAAGCAGGGAATTTGGGATGAAGCTTTAGTGTGAAAAGGCAGTATACAGGAGGTGGAAGCAGGGACAAGCTATAAAGAATGAATATAGAAATATTTCCTGGGCATGCAGAGACAACACTAGGAAAGCCAAAGCCTACCTAAAGGTGACACCTGTAATGGGTATCAAGGACAACAAGAGCCCTTAGTACTAAAAGGACAAACAGGGAAACTGTGGGACCATTCTTACATGGGGTGTGTGACAGCAGGCACAGATATGTCTGAATTACTCAATGTCATCTTTGCCTCAGTTCTCACAAACAAGATTTCCCAGGCTTCTCTATTTAGAAAAAAGGGTTCGAGGATAAGAAATACGAGCAGAAGATGAGGATTACTTGAGAGAACTTGACCCATAAAAGACCATAGTACCTGTCAGGCTACATCCATGGGTGGTCAGAAGACTAGCTAAAATCCTGGCAGGGCCACTCTAAATCATCTTTGAAAGTCATGGAAATCAAAGGAGAGACGAGTTGGCTGGAGAAAGGCAAATGATGCATCCCTCTTCAGAAGAGGCCAAAGGAAGAATCCAGAGAACAACCAGCCAGTCAACCCCACTTTGCTCCCTGGGAAAATCCTGAAACAAGTCCTCTTGAAACCCATTTCTGGGTACACTGGGGAGAAGAAAGTCTGGATTGAACAAGAGTAGATCATGCCTGACAAACCTGATTGCCTTCTGTGCTGCAACAACTGCATCTATGGACAAACAGGAGAGCAATGGCTGATATTTACCTCAACTTTAGCAAGGTTTTTGACACTGTCTCCTATAGTATTCTTGCATCCAAGTTAGAATGTTATGGTCTGGATGGGTGAACAACAAGGTGGGTAAATAACTGGTTGGATGATTAGGCTCAGAGGATAGTGATTAATGGGATGTACATTACCCAGAGGCTGGTGGCTAGTGCAGTACTGCAAGTGTCAATCCCGGGACCTATCCAGTTTCACATCTTTATAAATGACTGTGGTGGACCGAGGCGCGGACTTTGTCTTAAACATTTCTTGGTGCGGAGGCCTGCAGAGCAGAGCTACAGCGCAGGCATAGTGGTAAATATCACCTGGACTAGATCGGTTTCGGAACACAAAGGCGAGACGCAGGCAGTTGTGAATCGACTCAGCTTCGTCTCACCTCGATAAATGACTTGAGAGGAGCTACACAAACGGCTCAGCCCGGGGAACAATGATAAGAACCGAAACCTGAATGGAGCCTTCATACGGCATTTAACGAGGGCACAGGACAAGCAATGACCTCTCCCAAGTGTGCGAGAAGAACGTGCCGTTTCCTTGGGCAACTGGAGTGAAAAAGGCGGGACTCAAAAGTATAAAAGACGGTGTTCACAGTGACTGGGGGGAACAACAAGAATCAAGAGGACCAACGGGATGCCGCTGGATCCACGGGTGGTGATAATCTTCTTTGTCTCTCTCTCTCTCTCTTTCTCCTTGTCTCTTTGTCAAACCATGAAAGACGTGGTTCACAGGACTTGTTGGTCTGGTTAGATTGTTTAGTTTACTATTAAATTGTTAAATTGGTTGGCTGGTGTCGTTTCACCTTAATTCAGTCCAGGGGGATCACAAATCTGGTCGTTGGTCCCAAGGGGAGGAATTTCATCCTAAACGGCTCCTTTCGGGCCGCAACAACGACCTAGAGGAGGTGATGGAGGGCACACTAGCAAGTTTGCAGATAGACCAAACTTGGTGGGGGAACAGGGGAGGACAGTTCTCCCTTAAAGCAGGAGAGCCCTGGAGGATTGAATGGGTTAATAACAGCCTTATGAAATTCAAGAGGTACAAATCCAAAGTCCTTCCCCTGGGAAGGAAAAGACCCAGCATCAAGACAGAGCAGGAACTGACTGGCTGGGAAGCAGCTCTGCTGAGAATAACCTGGGGATTGTGATGAGCAGTGAGCTGAACGTGACCCAGCTGTGTGCTTGGCAGCAAGGAAGACCAACAGCATCCTGGGCTGTACGAAAAGGAGCACGTCTGGTAGACTGACATGCTCAGTAGATTGACATGCCCACTACTCACCTAGATACTGTGTTCAGTTTTAGACCTCTCAATACAGGAAAGACATTGATAACCTGGAACAAGCTCAGCTGACAGCTATCAAGATAGTTGTGGGCTGGAACTCTTGCCCTATGAGGAGAGGCTGAGAGCTCAGGTCTTGTTCAGCCTGAAGAAGATATGACTTCAGGAGGAACATAACAGCAGCTTGCCAGAACCTACAAGGGGTTATCAAGAAGATGAAGCCAGGTACTTCACCATAGCGCATGGTGGGAGGACAAGAGGGAATGGACATAAATTGAAACATGAGATGTTCAGACCAGCTATAAGAAAAAGCTTTTTCCCTCATGAGGACAGTCAAGCAGGGGAACACATTGCTCACAGAGGCTGTACAGTCTCCATCCTTGGAGATTTCCGACACTCAACTGGTTAAAACCCTGAGCAACCTGGTTTGATCTCATACATGACCCTGCTTTGAGCAGGAGGTTGGACTAGAGTCCTCCTGTATTATCGTATGATTGTCTGAACATCATAACCTCTGCAGCACCAAGAGTCCTGAAGAGTGCTGTGACTTCATTCTTTCCATTGTCTTTTTAGAAAATTAGAACATTTTGATAGGACTTGAATGAAAATGAAAGGAAGAAGCCAGATCTCAGTATCTGATGCCATCCTATGCCCTTTAGAGCCATGCAGCCAACTAGTATCCCAGACACCCAGCTTGCTAGATGTGAAGGGAAATGTGAAGTTAAGCATTCCCAACAAAATAACAAACAGCTGCTGTATCTACAAGGAAGACAAAACAAATAATCTGCAGCTTTTTATTGCAGTGATATTAATACTTTTATTTTCACTTGCAATAAAGTTGTTAGTATAAGCAAAATTTTTTCTAGATTATAAGACTATGCAAATATCTATATAAATGAAGTATAGCACTTGGATTCCTGGCAATTGGCCAGTATAGTGCTCTGTTTAAACAAGTTTGGTTATTTCTATATTAACCACTCATGGTTATGCCTCTCTCCTGGACTATCAAGCTAGTAAATTACCCTTCACTGTATGTTTCTCTTTGTGGGACAAAGTCTAGCAATGAAGCTGCATTTACAGGCAATAGAATATGTAAATGATACTCACTGCAATTAAATAAATGCCCATTCTTCTGAGCGAGGACACTTAGGAATGTCCTGCTGGCTTTAGAAAAGGATTGTAGTTCATGAGTTCCCAACTGCAACAACAAACACACCGTGGGAGTGGTGAAGTTAGCTGGAGGAACAAACAGAGATTTGGTCAGTGACATAAAATAGGACTTAGAATTATCTCAACAGTTCACATTAACATTTGCTGTGCATGAATCCATTGAATGCGGTGTTTAATATTGCATGTATGATTTGGCAGATCCAGTGCAATTTTACAGTGAATCAAGGACACAACAGATGACAACTCTCCATGAAACAAAAAAAGCAATAGCTGTATTCACATATTGCAGATGTAGTGAAATGGACCTGGGTTTTAGTAATGATTTATTTATCTGCATGTGGGATTGTTTTGTCTGTTTTGCAGATTTTGGTTTGGGCTTATCTTGGTTTGGTTTTCTACATAGGTCATTATTGTCTAAGTAAGAACCTAATATTTGTAATGTACTGAGTGCATCACTTCATGTTTTGGAGTCCAATGTCAATTGCTTCTTGTAACACAGCTATAATAACAAGGAGCAATTTGAGACACTGATACTGTTCAAATCAAAATAGAAAAGATTATAACCTTGCAGATAAAAGGGCATGCAAAAATGTGTGTGTGTTTTGTCCATGTAATTGTGACTCTGCATTTAGTATGACAGATTTTAAATACTTGAACTGAGGAACCTAAACATGCCCAATCACCCTACACAGAAATCTCTGGTTAGAAAAGAGCCTTGCCAGAGGGCGTTTCAGAGCTTTCATACCACCCTGCTATACCTTTGCCAAGAGGACTCAAGGAAGCACTTCATCAACAGAAAGACTTGCAAAGGGTGCCCTTTGATGACAGGCACATTACAGATACAGTTCTTGCTCTGTGCCATCACCAAAAACCATTTCAAGTGCTGAGATCTATAGTTCTTGTTTCTGCTATGTTTAGTGCCATCAGCAAAACCCACCCAAAAAAGTTAGAAAACAAAACCCAAAACTAAACAAAATTCCCAGAGGATCTGCATCAAGAACTTTCTGCTTGCCAAGTAGCAACTTTGTCCTGACTGCAGGGTAGCAGGTTAAAAAAAAGCTCCATATGCAATTTATCTGTCTAATACATAGATGGAGATATGACTTCTGGAAGCCCCAGAAGGTGGAGATATGGCATACTGGCCCCTTTGAGCATTGCCATCAATGATAACGGCGTTAGCTAGACACTCTCTGCTGAAGAAATAAACAGCATTTTCTATTCAAGTGCCCAAGCAGCAGGCAGCTAGTCATATTAGTGCTGAAGGAAGGAGTCTAAGGTTTAATTTTCAGGAAGGTTGTCTGTATAACAGCAGCTGTGTCAGAGGAGCAATATCTAGTTTACACAACAAAATATCCTTGCACTATTAAGCTGCAGGCAAAGACTGCAAATCAAAATTAATTACAAGCGTCTTGGCTGCATAGAGACAGAAATGCTGCAGCCTAGTAGAGAAGCAAGAAAAGCCAACCAGGGCACTGGTGAACCTTTAATAGGAGTTTAAATTTTGAAACGCATGGAGTACACCACTCTGAGGGACAGCATCTAGCAGCTTTCCCCTCAATTTGTGCTATATTTGTTACTGAGACCAAAATAAATATTTCACATCTGTATTTTTTGAACACAAACCTACAGGGCATTTTCATAGGTGAAGATGACAACTACCTTGTGGCTTTACCCATCTTATTCCAGGCTACAAATAGACTCACCTTGTCATTGTGAATACCCTTTGCCTTCCTCCCACCCCCAACTGTTTATTCAACCATGACAACATTTTGGGATAGCCTTATCAAATGGCTGGGATAAATTTCACTGTGATTTAACTTGGCACAGCCTTTTAAGTGAAAGCATTTGCTGTTACAGACCCTGATAATGGTACCCCTAGGTACAATATCCTATTGCAGAAGGTCTGTGTTAAACATTATGAATTCCAAAATAGTTGCCTCCTCTGGTACAAAATCATTAAGTTGGGTAGCCTGACTTAATTAGACTTAAATGTCATCAGTGATTCACTCTGTTTTAATAAACTCATCTGTTTTCATGTCACTTCTGTAATTTATGCCATAAAAAGCCAGTCATGTTGTTCCAATGCCTCAGGAGCATAGTCAGAAGCCATCTGAAATCCTTTCAGGGCTACCTTCTCAAACGTTTCATGCCACTGTAACAGATGCAAACAGTGTCTGTGAAGGTAAAGCCTTTTCAGGGAAAGGCATCACACAGAGAGCTTTGTGGCTACCAGAAAATTTAGAGCAACAACATAAAAAAAGAGCACAAGTGCACTGAAGGAGGAGCTCTGTTGAGAAATCTGATATGCTATAGAGCTCTGAGAGTGAGTGGAGCAAGAAGCAGAAAACATAAGGAAATGGCTGTTTAAGGGAAAATATTTCAAAATGGTAAGTCTCAAAACTTGCCTGAGAGCCTGGCAGATTCACTGTCTTACCTCATTCTTTTGGAAAGAAGTGCTAGAGCTGTGGGTCAGAGCCAGAGAACTCACTTTCTTCAACATATACACCCTATTGACCCTGACCTTTCATTATACATGGACATTGAAGTTGTCTCAGGAAACCTGTGTAAAGATACTACATGCATTCAGTCCACTGGCAATTTAAAAGTCTAGCCAAGTTTAGGATATTACAGAATCACTAGGTTGGAAAGGACCTTTAAGATCATCAAGTCCAACCATTAATCCAGAACCACCATGTCCCCTAAACCATGTCCTGAAGCGCCACATCCACACGTTTTTTGAACACTTCCAGGGATGGCGACTCCACCACCTCCCTGGGCAGCCTGTTCCAATGCCTGACCACCCTCTCAGTGAAGAAATTTTTCCTAATATCCAATCTAAACCTCCCCTGGCGCAACTTGAGGCCATCTCCTCTTGTCCTATCACTAGTTACTTGGGAGAAGAGACCAACACCCTCATCGCCACAACCCCCTTTCAGGTAGTTGTAGAGAGCGATAAGGTCTCCCCTCAGCCTCCTCTTCTCCAGACTAAACAACCCCAGTTCCCTCAGCCGCTCCTCATAAGACTTGTGCTCCAGACCCCTCACCAGCTTCGTTGCCCTTCTCTGGACACGCTCCAGCACCTCAACATCCTCACTCCCAAGTATGCTTTTACCTATGGGAGGGCAGGAAAAGAGCTGTGGTAAGGATCTCACTTCTGTGCATTGAACTGAGTAGTGCACAGATAACCATCCTAAAAGGAATTTAAGCACTCTGCAGTGGAACTGCATGTGATAACCTCCAATGCACAACACCTAGGAACATGCTCTTGAGCTCTCCCCACATTTAGACTAAAATCAGAAAGCATAATTTATTATAAAAATAGAGCACAAAAAAAGAGAAAAAGTATTCTCTAAAGATATTCCCCTTTGATGATGGGCAGGGGCCAGAACATATATAAACAACTATAAGTTACCTAAGTTTCATAAGGCTGGTACTACCATGATGGTTCCAGTCTAGGAACAAAGTTTGCTGGACAAGAAGCCTGCTCCAATCTACTTCAAAGCACAGTTGGGAGTAAACAGGTATGCTAATGAAGAAATTACATATGCTACTCATTTACCAGCTCCCACAGGAGCCTTAATAGCAGAAGTTGATTACACATGCAGCAGCAAGAAGGTCCTATACCTGATTAAACACATTTGTGGTTACAGCACTCCTTTCTGCGCTAGAAGCAAACAGGACAGGCAATATACAGCCAGAATTAATTGTAATATATCTCCTGGACAGATTAACAGGACCAAATGCTCACCCTGGTTGGTGGTATTTGTAATTAGAGACTAAAGACACTACTTGATATCATCTGTGTTTAAAGAAAAAAACCCAATCAACTAAATGAGCATATAAATACCCTAGGTATATTTTGTTTGTTTGTTCTCTTTCCTTTACAAATACCAAATAGATTTGTGTGCATGAGTTAGTGATGATTGGATCTTGCTGAAACTGTGTTTGCTTTCCATTTTGTTTGAAGCAGCTCCACTGGAATCAGGTTTGTTTATTTACCTCGTGTTTGGCAAATAGTCTCTGACACTCAGTTATCAGGGATTTATGCTCACATCTCTTACTGGAAACTCCAATCTCCTAACTGTTGCCGTAAGCAGGACAACACAAGAGATGGTTTTGCCTCCAGGCTATTTCAGCTAGGTCTGGTATCAGCCATGTTTTATTACAACCTGTAAGACTGGAATCTCTTTGATTGTCCTTCCTAAGGACTATTTCTTTTTCTTTTTTTCTTTTTTTTTCCACTTTCACATACCCTCACACACAGGGTACATTTAAAGGAATATGTTGATCTTCATGATCTCTCAAAATTTATCCTGGGGCTAATCAGAGGCTTGTTGTGTTGTGCTGGCTAAATCTATCATGGTATTGAATAATTCACAGCCTGCCTTAAAAGTTCCAGACCAGGTGATTTACCCCATATTAATGTGATGCTTTTGCATTTTAATAGGCTTATGTTAATGTTTTACAAAATGATAAAGCATGCTTCTGAACTCTCCAGCAACAAGGGATGATGGTAAGAACCACATAATTCTAGCAAAGGACAGCCAATAACATCAGATTTATGAGTGTCACTACAGCATCTGTCATAAGCTTGGGCCAGACCAAACCATTTTGCTGAGTCTTACCCCTATTCTGATTGTACAAGTGGCTTCTCCCAACCTGTCTGACACTTTAATGGAAGTAGTCAGGCATAAGAGAAAAGGTAGGGCATTCTGAAAGCAGAACTAAGCTTTCCAAAACTGTTTTAGTGCAGAGGTTTTATACCCCTTTGAGAAAAGACCTGGAAGAGAACAAAAGTTATTTCAGCACTCTGAGGCTGCAATTTCAGAAAGCAGTGCTCATGAGTGGGGTCATATTTTTCCATTTGAAAGGGAGACAGCCTGTCAGCAGAGCTCCATGTGTCAGGAGTATGTTGGGTGTTGAGAATTGTAAAATGCGGGCCAGGTGATGTGAACACTCACATCCCTTCTCTCCAGCTGTACTGCACCTTTCTATCTCAGCTGCTCAACAGGTCACACATGTGCTTTTACTAGCCTCTCAAGAGAACAAATAAATGGAATTTATATCTTAAAACCTGCTTATGTGCTTGCTGTGAGAAGGGAGTCAAGAGGGGGAAGCTACAATGTCTCTTCAATATCTGCTTTGTATACTTCACTAGTAATAGTGTCCTTGTACCTACACAGAATAGAGAGGGAAAAAAAGGGCAATTACTTCAGCCCTGGACCTTCCGGTAGATGACAAAGAGGCAAATGAACTTCAGTTGTGCTAAATGCAGCCTAATACATATGAGAGGGAGGGGAAAGCTGAACTGCTTACCCACCTGGCATTGGTCAACTCAAGCTTTTGAGAATGGGGCTTGCTGACACTTTGCATGGAGGATGGTGGATCTCCATCTTCATACAAGAAAAGGCTAGAGAAGAGAAAAAACAAAGAAATGGGAATAGGGAATGAACAACAGTACGGAAACATAACATAAAACAGAGCCTGAGGCACTATCTGGACTGCAGTCTGAAGTACCATTTCTATCAATGACAGGCAAAACAATTGCATTTACTGATTTCAAAAATAAATTTTTGTTCTAAAAGGCGAAAAACCCCTACACTTCTGTTTTCCTCACATGATGTTGTGTTTCACAGTTCTTCTGACAGGAATTAGAGGGCAGCATTTAACAGGGTAAGCCATCTAGAAATGCTAAGATTTTGAATGTTCAGGTGCTCACCCAGCAAACAGAAAATTCTTTTTTAGCTTGTGTTTCCTGGCTTGTAGCAGAGACCCAAGTCTTCATCACATACTCCAACATAGTTCCTCAAATGCCAATGTACAGAAGCCATCTGTAGCATAATAAATATGTAATGCACTATGGAACACCTGCTGTTGGTTTTTAAATGGACTGCAAGCAATTATGGAACTCACCTGGGATATGAGACCCAGGTTTTCATTCAGTGTCAACTTAGACAACTTGGGTAGCCCCTGGCTTACTGGATGTTCTGGGATGGGAATGCTTGTTTCCAGAAAATTCATTCTGCACCTGAGAGATTTTCATGACAGCTGGAATGTTTTGCTAAGACCTGTCAATGTTAACAGCAGCAGCAAAAAATGTCCACCAGTTCTTCTGGACACTTCTAAAAAGATACTACAGAGTTGTTTTTCACACCACATGCAGTATAACTGCAGAGTCCATGGCTAGAGTTCAAAAAACAATTATATAAAAAGTGACTGAACATTTAAAAGGATAACAATATCATCTGGAATTTAAATGATTGCTATTAATACACAAGCTGGAAGAAACACTAAACTGCATGCTTGAGAGCTTAAGTTGATCTTTGCTACCAGGTATTAGAATGAGATCTATTGCAGATTATCCTATCACTGCCTAATTTAGGGTTTCCTGAATCTGCATTGGAGCATCTGGTGCAGTCAGACAGGAAACTGAAGTATGAGGTGTTGGTATTTATGTTCTTCTATATCTATAGCATGTGCAAAAGTTAAAAACAAGCTCTGTGCCTTCAGAATTTTAGAGAATTAAGTCATGCATGTGGGTGATTGAGAATGTTGTTACATCCACGCCTGAGATTAAATATCTACATTTGAAAATGTTGGCCATAATATACATCTATCACTGCAATCAAGTGCCCATAGGACTGTTCAGGTTCAATGCCATCCTGAGTTATAGAAAAGAACCAAAACCAGCCTCAACGGCGGTGCTATTCCATCCCCCAGGCTCTGAGAAGGATCTGTGTATGACATTCCTGATGGATGTATTCTAACCAACTCTTCAAAACTTGCAAAACAAGCAACTCTAAAAACGTTAGGCAGTCCATTTTCAGTGCTTCATAATTTCAGTGCTGGAAAGTTTTACCCAATGCCCAGTTTACATCTCTCTGACTGTAATTCAAGCCTATCAGTTATATTCACAAAAGATATGGAAAGCAGATGATATCCTTCCTCCCTGCAGCAGCCTTTATGTCTCCCCTCCCCTCTAATTCTTCTAACATTTCACAGAATCACAGAATCACAGAATCACAGAATCACAAGGTTGGAAAGGACCTTTAAGATCATCAAGTCCAACCATTAATCCAGAACCACCATGTCCCCTAAACCATGTCCTGAAGCGCCACATCCACACGTTTTTTGAACGCTTCCAGGGATGGCGACTCCACCACCTCCCTGGGCAGCCTGTTCCAATGCCTGACCACCCTCTCAGTGAAGAAATTTTTCCTAATATCCAATCTAAACCTCCCCTGGCGCAACTTGAGGCCATTTCCTCTTGTCCTATCACTAGTTACTTGGGAGAAGAGACCAACACCCTCATCGCCACAACCACCTCTCAGGTAGTTGTAGAGAGCGATAAGGTCTCCCCTCAGCCTCCTCTTCTCCAGACTAAACAACCCCAGTTCCCTCAGCCGCTCCTCATAAGACTTGTGCTCCAGACCCCTCACCAGCTTCGTTGCCCTTCTCTGGACACGCTCCAGCACCTCAACATCCTTCTTGTAGTGAGGGGCCCAAAACTGAACACAGTATTCAAGGTGCGGCCTCACCAGTGCCGAGTACAGGGGCACAATCACTTCCCTACTCCTGCTGGCCACACTATTCCTGATACAGGCCAGGACGCTGTTGGCCTTCTTGGCCACCTGGGCACACTGCCGGCTCATATTCAGCCGGCTGTCAACCAGCACCCCCAGGTCCCTTTCCGCTGGGCTGCTCTCCAGCAACTCCTCCCCAAGCCTGTAGCAATTTCTCCAAGGTATGTTTTCAAACTTCTCATTATCCTTACTGTTATTCACTGGACTGACTTCAATTTGTCCATCTCATGAAGAGTCATGCACAAATTCAACCCAATACTCAAGCTTGGATCTGATCAATGTTGAGTGGATCAGCAAGAGAAAGGCTGATGTGCCTCCCAAGGCAGGCTCCTGTCTTACACTGTACTAGAGCATCTTCCTTTTTTGCAACTGTTGCCTTATGTTCAGCATGTGATCTGTGAGATCTGCCAGGTCCCTTTCTGTAGAGCTGTTACTAACAACCAGATCTGTCCTGTGCTTATGTAGCTGACTCTTCTTGTGTAAAACATTTCCTTGTCCTTACTCAGCTGCATCCCACTTTCTCATGCCACTCTGGCTTGTCAAGATCTCTCCAAATTCTCATCTTTCCTCCAATTTCTCAGTAGCCAGTCTTAGTGCTGTGTTACCTGCAAATTGAATAAATACAGTTTCTATCCTGTCATGCAGGCCCATGACAAAATCCTCTATATCAATATAGACACTTTATAAACATATAAATGCTAGGATGAAATAAAATCTTCAGTCGAGTCAGCACTTTCTTAGAAACTGCAGTCAAACAAGCACAAAATTGAAATCTAGAAACACAGATCTTTTCATTCTTTTGCTCAATAAATACTTGGTTTTTAAAGTTAACGGACTAAAAAAATCAAGCATTCATCTCATTCTAAAATCAAACTGAGTTAATATCAGGAGTAGATGGTGTGTATTTCTGTTTTAGCACTAGTCAATTTAAACATCAGTCATACAAGAACAGATTTACAGCTGAAATGAGTTGCCTTCTCAGAATAAATGAAGCAGGAAGCCTGTTATTTCCTCACTCAATCTTTTGCATATAGTATATGTGTTGTAAGTATAACCCATGTATTTCAAGGTCTGTGGAATTTCAATACATCCATATCTTGCAAAAGGAGTCTTAAAACTTACTCTCAAGACACTGATTATTCTGGAGCATGAGTCATTTGGGAGTGTATTAGATAATAACTACCTGCGGTGGGGAGTAATATTTGGGGAAGAAATTTTATTCCAAATTCTTTTTTCTCTTTTCTAATATCAAACTTTATGAAACTAGCTCTTCTCCTTGTGGTAAATACAGTTTTATGGTGTTACCTAACAAATCTCTTTGGAAAAAAATTTATCTATTTCCCTACACTTAGATAGGAAATTACAGCAAAACCAGTTATTTTTCTGAAAGATTAAACATTTCTGAAGTGCAGCCTTTGCATATAGTTTCTATAATTTGGTCACTCACAAATCTTCTCCATCAAGTTGCATAGATTGTTACATGTTTCAGACAGAGTTTCATACGTTAGTAGAACAGCAACCATTTTTCTGAAAGAAAAATCAGAACAGTGGGAGTTCAAGAATATAAGCGAAAATGTTCTTACTCGATCTTGTTTTCCTCACTGATTAGAACATGAGTAAGAACTTTGGTGTGTCTTTACAAGTTCTCTTCAAGGCTAAGAGTGTATTTGGTGCCTCCATATTACAGGAGATTCTTAATACTCATCTATTTTGCAAGACTTCAAGATATATTTTTCTCAGCACTTCAAGGATTAAATGAGATGCTGTGTAAGTGGAAAGCATGATGATGACAATTTTTGTTAAATATCTCAACGATGATGACTTATTACTACTCTTCACTCAATTTCTTAGCCAAAGCACTTGACAGTCTCATTCAATCATCTATATAGTAAAATTCCTTGTTTACAAAAATAAAAGACTTGTCCTGATTAAATTGTCTTGCTTTAAACAAAGATGAACAATTTTCGCTGTAGGTCTTCAACACTTATAAGTATAACCAAACAGATTTCAAGAAATGGCAAGAAGCATCTTAAGAAGCTACTTAAATTATGAGTGGCTTTTGGTAGTTTTAAAATTTGCATCTTTTCCATTCTGAGTGGCAACAGAGTGGAGACTTATTCTTGTTGCATGGATATGTTGTAACCAATCTATTTTTCACAGGGCTGTCCAAAGGAAAAATGACAAATTAATTAATTAAAAGCTTTATGGAAGACAATGCCTAAAATAGTATCACCAATTATTGTAACTACATTGGTCCACGTCATGAGCAATGCTTGCTTGAGAGCCTGAAGAGACCTTGTTCTATACCATTACAGAGCAGAAGGCCTTTTATCTGTAATACCCTTGGATAGTTGTGATGGTCAGGTATGTATACTCTGTCTTGCACATAGAAGTTGAAGCTCTGCCTGGCATTTTTAAGTGCTACCACAAAGCAAAAAATCAGTGATAACAGTTTTTAATACTCTCTGAGTTGTCACTTCAGAGAGGGATTGTTTTTGTGCTCATAGGTCACCTAGTAGAACAGGGCCACAATTTAATTAAAAGGCCAAAGATCTTTTAAAATTGAAATAACAAAAAATAACTGCTATAGTGATATATTTCACAGAACCAGCCTGCAAACCCCAAAGAACCTGGCTGGAATTGGTCAAGCATTGGAAGAGGCTGCCCAGGGAGGTGGTGGAGTCACCATCACTGTAAGTGTTCAAAAAACGTGTGGATGTGGCACTTCGGGACATGGTTAGTGGGCATGTTGGTGTTGGGTTAATTGTTGGACTTGATGATCTTGAAGGTCTTTTCCAACCTTAATGATTCTGTGATTCTGTGAATAGCTGAGCCAGTACAGTCCAGGTGATAATTATTTTCTTATGTATGCCAATGTCACATTAGGACTTAGAGCAAATCTTCTTGCTGTAGCTTTAGCTCAGTATTTCTTTATCTATTCACCATGTACGAAAGAATGGATCATTCTTTCTCTTTCTGAAGCAGCCTTTTATGTACTTGAAGACTGTTAATTCAACCTTGTTCATTGTTCTCTTTTTTACTCTGAGTAATAACAATTCACTCAGAATTTCTTTGAAGGTTGTGTGTTGCAGGCTTCTGCTCATTCACATTGCTATCCCCTAATATACCGCTAAAGTGTTCATTTTTTTTCTTGAAGTGCAATGCTATCTTCTTGACCTAGCATGAATATTGCAGCATACTGTTAAATATAGAAGGTTTCCAGAAAGGTGATAAAATACATCCTGTTAAAAAGTTGAGCAGTAAATAAAAACCTAGAGGAATGATAGTCCATAGCAATGCCTAGAGCACTGTTTGCTAATGTTAACGCAGTAAGAAGTACATGCTTGTGTAAGAACTGGCAGGTAAACATACTGTCTGCAATGAACAATTTCAAACCTCCTGGGGGCAGTGGAGATAAGAACCAACACTTCTATCCTAAAAGCAGACTCCAGCCAATTCAATTTAAGAGGCAGATCTCATCTCTCCAGTGCTGCATCAGTTTAGTACCCAGTATAATTAAATGAGTCATCCTGTCACCTCTTCCTACTCCTAATGCTGTCAGCAAATTGCAACAGCAAGTAGCTCAGGAAAAAATCTCTTTCTGCTATTTCCTAAACTTAACCCACTTAGAATCCATGTGTTATGGAACAAGAGTACAAACTGAAGGCTTCCTGGCAATACTTCAGTTAATAAGAGAGTGAATGACTGTTATTTCCTGGAGAAGAAAACGTGAAACAAGTTTAACTAGATAAAATGAGCATGGAGAGGGTTAATAAAAGCTGTTCTGGAGAGATTGCAAGTAATTTTGTAAAGAATGTTGTTGATTGCATGCCTACTGGACAAGTTAATACAGCAAAAGTTCTCTGAGGAGAGGAACTGAACAGAAGATTGAGACTGGTTTGTACACATTTGAAAAAAACTGTGTCACAGTGGAAAAACAGCATGCCAGTCTGCTTTCAAATATCTAATCAGCGCATTTTGGTTTGTGGATGATAGGAAGGTAAGTGGATAGCCATGTTCAGGTTAGCACAAGTGACTGTGAAGTGATTAATACTTAAGATACCTGAGGCAGAGTAACTAGAAGTGCAAGATGTAATTAAGAAAATAAAGAACAGGAATGGTAATGCTTTTTGCACCTGGCAAGAATGAGCACATTGTTGACATGGTGTGATAGCTACAGATGGTAATTGAAGTGGGAAATGTGTGGGAGGTAGTGACAAAATACAAGGATTTGTAGGACTCCTCTGAAGAAGACCTGATTTTCAAAGGTGCTTTCAAGTCAGGAGTATACAACTCTCTAAGTCAATTGGAGAAGGTGGGAGAGGAAATTATGTTAATTACAAATACACTAATGGTAGTGAACAGGAACTCACTAGTTATTTAATCAGAGTGTCATTGCTCTACTAAAAGGGTTTACTTTAAGACTGTTAGGTAGTTCTCTTAAAAATGAATTAGCAGTAAACTTTAACTTCTCTCATACTTTACTTCACAATTTAGGCAGATGTTTATCGAAGTATAGGTAAATAAATTGAAATAATGAGCATATTTAGTTAGGACCTTAAATTGTCTGAGAAATTATATCCTAAGCTGTACAGAACACGAGCCAAACACAAGGAAACAGTTCATGTGTAACACATATCAATGCATGCAATAGTGCATATATATCACTATCAAGCAACTTTTGGTGTTCCATACTCACCATGTCTCTACAATTCCACTTAGTTTTGATTTTTTTGCAGTTAACAAGTTATTATTAAATGACAAAATCAATAACAAAAAAAACGGATAAATGCCTGCTCAGATGTTTATACTACAAGAAAAGGCTGTAATCTTTTTGCCATTTACAAAGGATTAAGCAACAACCTTGATAAAAGCAGTAGCCACCGCTTTCATGTCTGAGATTGGTAGCATTTAGTAAGGTCTTCAGACAGCAAACTGTCCTAAAAAAAATGCTGGCATAATGCAGTCACTTTCAGCAATGCTTCCACCACCATCTCAATTATCTCCCTCATATATTCTAGCGTCTGAAAAGCAAGCGTCCCTGAAGCACAAATCACAGTCCATGCTTCCTCTTTCATTTTCCAAAGAACTTTTAGACCTAGTTATGGCAAAATAGGATGTTGTGGATGTTCCCTTCTGAGGGAAGGGGTTACATGCCTCAGAGGAGCAAAGATATCCATGAGAAATCATGAAACTTGAGTCCATTTTTTCCTGAAAAGTGAATAATTTGGTATGTTCATGGACTACCTGCTTCTTCACACAGGATTCTTAATACCATTCTCTCGGCCTTGACCATACAGCAAATCACGCTACCATTTGCTCCTGGCTGCAGAGCACGTATCAGCTCAGGGGAAAGAAACATGTACTTCTTGGAAAAACATCCTTTGAGCATGCAATGGGTGCTCTACTCCCACAGCACTTCTAACCATCTATGAGAAATGAAGGTCCTGTGTTTGTACCTATGGGAAGATCTTCTCTACACCACATGCTCTCTTCTGCTCTGGAGGCAGAAACTAACCTGTAGCGTCTAACTCTCTTCTCAATAAATCAAAAAGGCAACATTCAGTTCTATTCCTTTTACAACTCATAGTGAAATAAGTTATCCTGCAGCAAAACCAAGCAAAGACATTGGAGTAAGGAAATTGTGCATGACTTTTTGATCTCAAGACCTGCTATACTATGTGACTAGGGAAGGAAGAGGCGATTTTCAGGAAACAAAGGCTAAGTAAAAAGAAGTCAGATAGCAAGTGAATGTCAGTATTATTTGGTTTATTTCAAAATGGGAATTTAAATTGATGGTTTCCTGGGCTGCAGATTAAAAGGCTACAGAGGATGCAGATAATCTTTCATGCTGAGCATGTTGGAGGCTTGGAATTCACTCTCTAGTATTTGACATAGTTTTAATCCTCATGTCAGCTTTTGGGAACTATCTGACCAAAGGTAAATAGACAGCTTGTCTCTTAAGGAGCATCTGGATAACAATTTACAGTAACCTTAGGTTCATGTAGAAGGGTTTCTGCTTAAAGTATGTGCGCTATTTTCTGGATGGTACATTAAAGCAGATTTAAGTTTACTGAATGAAATGAAACAAACTTTTTTGGCAAATCAGCATAATCAGATAACTTTTGTAATCAATCACAGACTAGAAATTATTTTTCTGATTAGCCAAATCTGCATTTATATGTTCCAGGTACTAACCTCAGCAGTAAACAGGTACTATATTTATACTACATAAATTACCATTTACATTTTGCAGGTATCAAAATATTTTTTCCAATATTTTTAGAATACTCTAGTGCCAGTTTTTCTTAACAGATACTTATTTCCTACAAGAAATACTTTTACACGTGAATGTAACTTACCCTATAACTGCTATTGTATGAACATCCTAAAAATATTTAGTCCCCACTACTTCAAAATTAGCTCTTAAAATGACACTGTTCATAAAGACATTCACTATTGGGTTTGGGGCTCTATACAGATTCAATATATAAATTAAGACCTTATTCTCAATCTCCCACCATTGCTAGTAATGAAACATAAACTGGATGGTAAATGAGTGAATCATATTGGTGTCTTTTTCATAGTAAATATAAAAATGTATCTTGATTTTGATAAATAAATCACTGTTAGTTACAGTATGGCTGTAGTTGTGTGGCTTGCACTGCTAGAGAAATAAAAACTCTAGGTCTTGCCTGACAAAGTGATTTATTCAACAATTGTACATGGGTTAGAAAGGAGACACCTTGGTTTTCTCCCTTTCCTCGCAGATATATAGATGCTTTCCCTGACACTGATTGGTATGCATTGGATTCTAGTGTTCTCCACTCATTTTATCTGGACAGCAGTGGCCCCAAGAACTAACATGCTCATTAACTCTCTGTTATGAGCATATTATATGACTAGATTTTTGAGCAGGACTTGAAACTGTTTTGTATTTTAAAAATGAAGGTACAGAGTAACTGCTACTTAGCTGAAACTCGAAGGGCTTTCCACCAAGCAACGTTCATAGCAGAATCCCCACTCACTTCAGGAAGATGAAATTCAGCAAGAACACAGTAAGAGTTATCAGAAATCTGTATTTACAGCCAAAACCACTGAAATTATATTCTTGCTGCCCTTATAGTGGGAATCAAGTAAACAAAGATAGATTCTGTGTGGATAAAAATATTCCTATGAATCCAAAAGTTGGTGACTATGATTCATAATTACTAATCACTTCTTTAAAGTATGCCTGTATTCTTTTTAAGGACCAAGGTTAACAATAGTCTCAAGCGTTTCTTGCTTCCTATTCATTCATCAGATTAGCAACTGCAAGACATCTCTCTCATTTTAATTGGCCAAAAAGGAATCCATGAAAATTGATCACCAAATGCTTTTTCCAGACTTTAAGATAAGTAGGGTTAAGAAACAGAAGGAAAATTAAATAAGAGCAGGGGCAGTATGAAGTATTGTTTAATGCCTTTGGCATTATTTCTTTTAGCAGTGAATGTTAAGTGATGCTTCAAACTTAAATCACAACTGATCAGACAGAAAAGGAAAATATCATTTTGTCTGTGAAGTTCTCAGAAAGATGAACTGTCAAGAGGTAAAGAAATGGGTCACATGAAAGTTAATGGAAAGTAATAAATGGAATACATTGTGCCACAATGCTTCATCTCAATTAAAAGTTCACATGCTGAATGCTGTTTAAATTGACAAATGCCCAGCTCTTATTAGCCTGCTTATTGATAGTCTTTGCGCTTATAAAGGATGTTGTTTATTCCACTGGATAGCCTCTGGAATCCTGTTGCATTCCTTAGTCAAGAATAATTAAGTGTAAAGTAGTGAAATGCCAGGATTCATAGGAAAATATTTCATGGGAGAATCCTTCTTTATTACAGATGTTCAGGTGCATCAGAATAAACAGATGTTAGAGAAAGACTGGATTTTTCATTCTAGCAGTGTCCAGCACTAGACTGACATGAACTAACCATTGCTTTTTGACTACAGCAATGTCATCACTTCAAAAGGCAGCTCCAACACCCCTTTTTATCAGTTCAAGACAAAAAAGAGTGGTTTGGAAGGCAATACAGGGAACATGTCATACCTGCATGAAATGCTGCACAGCTGCACCTCAGCTTCCCACACAGAGGTGTGATGATAATCAACTTGCTGAAATGTTTATAATATGCTAACTGGTGGGTTACAGCTTTACCCTTGCATTACTCTGTCGCAAGAGGTGGATAATAGTTTATAGAGATGACTTGAGCGACTTGCAGATGAGACAAAGCTTTGTAGCTTTTTTTATGGGAGAGGTGACTTAAAGCTGAAAGTGAGACACAGAAAGATACTGAAAATTGGGAATGTGACTGCAGCATGCTGAGGAGAAAAAATTCAGGCATCAGAAGGGTGCACTTTTTGAGTTGTATGTGAACTCTCATTCTCTCCAGGTCAGGTGTCTGGCTTAGAGCTCCAGATTTAAGTACTTTATCACTCTTCTTAGGAAATCTTAACTTCACAAAATTCACTTGTCTCAGGGTGATAGTGGGACACCTTGTCTACATAATTGCTTGCTAGTCCTTGAACTTCATCAGGAAATGAAAGCTCTGATGTGTAGCCCTCCTTCAGTGCCAGGATCTCAACCATATTTCTTCTAACTCCACAGTAAATACCTGCATTGTATAAGAGTTGGGGAGCACCCTTCACTTCCCATGTTATAGCTGTGCCACTGAGCTGCCTAGACTGCCAGAGGCAGCTAGCAAGAGGGAGTCTGAGATTGCAGGAATGGTCCAACTCTACAAGGTGGGAAGGATGAGTGAGGATCTCTGGTTTGTGATGAACGGATGGATGCTACAGTGCCACATGCACACTGAATACAACAGAAATACACAGGGTGTTTGGTAGCTTTACTGACTGAGAACAGACCTGAGACAGATATTAGTCACTTCCTTGCTCAGACTGGGAGACTACTGTGCATCTGCAGAAGCCTAAACGTGGGCACCAAACACTTCCACGGCCAAACTGTTAACTGTTCTTTATTTTAGGCAAAGATTTTTCTTAGTTAAACTGATTATGTTTTAACTCCTTCTCCCAGAGCTTTCTTTTTTTTTTTTTTTTTAATCATAGCCCTGACAGAGTAGTGATTTTGGAACAAAGACTGCATCAAATCTATAAGTGCACAGGTTTTCCAGGCATGGTGGGAGGCTGGACTACATGGGAGACACTCAGTGTAGCCTTATCTAGGGGGGAATATAGTACATGTCAGTGGCTAAGAGCAAAACAAAATCCAAGAGATTCATCAGTGCAAGAAAAAAAGATCATAGTGCTGTGGCTCCAGTTTACAACAGATCCAAGATCTGTGCTGCTCTGACAGTCAGGTTGGCAAATATCAAAGCCAGGAATAGGGGGAAAAAACCTCTTACAACTTGTACAATTGCACAGGTACATAGACATCTTTTTGGAGAGGTTATAAATGAAAAGGAGAAGAACTGTTCATCCTTAACTTAAAAACACGTAAATGTGCACTGCTACCATGCAAATCAAACCACTTGTATTCATGATTTGAAAAAAATCATACCTGTATCTGATCCTGAATTAGCTGCTTACATTTAACTCTCCCAAGCTGTTTACGTTCTAAGGACCTGAGCACTGGATTTTGCACTGAATTCTTGCTGATTCCTACTTGCTCAGCATAGCTGAGAAACTGACCACCTTGGGTAGCTGTCTCCTCTCCTCACTCAAAAGCCTTAGGCTTATTCTGCTGTCAAAAGCCTGAAAAAGAATGTATCAAGGGTTATTTTTAAAATGCTTCTAAGTGGAATTTGTACTCAGTTAAGTATGCCTACAATGCACGTAATAATAAAATGGGAGCATGTTTTGGAAAGCCCAAAACATGGGCATGTCAGCTGGTGCTCTGCTAGCCTAATGCAATTTGATTTTAATATAATGTAATGGAGGACAGCAATGACAAACAGCAATCCTAATAAGGCTCCTCTTTTCACAGTTTATTTATTTTTGGCTGCTGAAAAAGGTGCCTCTTTATCCCTCTCTCAGAGCATGTAATCGCAAAATAAGTAGCTCAGATGACTTTTCTTTGTGTCATAATTAAATGAAACCTAAGTAACAGACTATTACTTTTATATTGCAAAACCATAAGGCCAAATTTTCAATTAGTATATACTGTCAGCACAGATGTCAGTTGAACAAAGAAAAGACAGCAGCAACTTTACTCATGGGAAAGCAATGGACTACCAGGACACGACCACCTTGTAGGTGCTCCGAAGAGAGCTGGTTGTGTTCCATGCTGTTTCAGCTGCCTGCTCTTTAGCATCTAGGCACATCAGATTGTGCTGTGACTTGTATAAGGTGGATTAATGTTCAAAAGAGAATTGTATGAAGCTACCAAATTCATTTCTGTGTGATTCTGGTTTTGAACGCAGGTTTCTAGGGTGAAAGGCTAATGCATTAACTCATCATGTCAAGCACATCTCATTATGCAGAAGTTAATGTTAATACACTCCATTTCCTACATTTTTAAGGATCTGATGCTTTCAAGAACTTTTTTCTCCTCATGCTAATTGTACTATCTGCATCTTTTATCTAATTTAACATGTAGTTTGTGTCAAGAAATTCCTTTGAACAAAATAACAATCATGCTTTCATGAAATCACAGATGATCATCTGTGAAAGTAAGCTGCGGCAGAATAGAAGAGGATGCTATTCTCAGTCCCAGTGGGCAGCAAAGCTAAGCAAATGAGAATTACCCGCTGAATCGACTACATTCACTCTTGGAAGAAAAATGTTTTTTCACTTTAGTAGTGTATGCAATTATACTCTTTCTCTCCCAGCACATGCACACACATCTGGCACTAATTCTGGCATTTTCAGGATGCTTTTTATGTCACTGTCAGGAAAAAAAATAAAGAAAAAAAAAGCTGTAAACTTCCTGAACAAGCAGTCCTGGCATAGTGCTAAGCCACCAACATAGAGAATAGTCAGTCACACTCCAGCCTCAAAGATTTTAAAAGATGTATCCAAGGCCATGTCTGAATTATGTTGTGCTGAACCAACTGAGATGGCTGGCAGTGATAACTTCTTTTCCCATCCTGCACAGGGATGTAGGATGTAGGGAACCTTGATGAAGTTTGTTGCTGACATTTAACTAAATTAATTATGTACTCTGTACACAAACAAGGGAAGCTGATGTTTCAGCAGTGATAGGCCTGATTAGTTTTTAATGATGACAAAGCCAGCACTTTAATGGTTTGTGTTGAGCTTTTAAAGCCAAATTTTCAGTGAGCTCATTCATGTGGAATCATAATGCTTTTGTTGGTATATTCAGCTATTTGAAGTTATGTAGATACTGGCTAAATCCAAATGGTGCATCAAACACATGCTCCTGATTTTCCCACCAGCAGAACTAGTTCAGAGAGCAAATGTGACTCCCTTCACCTACACACCTGTTTCCTTCCCAAATAAAGCACAAATCTGAAGGTGGAGAGGAAATGGTGTGTGTTTGGGTCTCCCCTGGATGTGTCACAAAATGTCTAGCAGCTTTATACATGGGAGCTGAGAAGTGCCTCCGGTTCAGTTCATTTAGATCCAGCTACTGCCATTTTCCCGTCTGCTGCACTTCCAATGAAGGGGAGTTTCTGTCCTTCTGTGATGGTAGCTATGGGGCAGCTGCTATTTTGTAAGAGCAATTGATACAACATATTGAAGAATGACTTTAAGAAGGATACATTACTGTTATTCTTTCTTGATTTATTGCTTCTCTAGATCTAGATATTGCCAGTCTGAAAAAGAATGGATACTTTTTGTGTATAGAAAAAATTTTCTATTTCCATATAGTGAAGGGAAAGTGGGAATGTTCAACTCTGCCTGGTAGCTTCAAAAAAAGCATTGAAATTCATATTATTTTATGATGCTGTGAAGATGTGGTATTAGGAAAGTGTTAGTCTTGACCAAGACTAGAGAGGATCAATTCACATGTCATTCTTAAAGCTTACATGAATATTAAAATGCAGATAATTTGGCTGAGTTGGTGAAGTAATCTCAAGTCCTCAAAGGGGAGCTCTTAAGCCAATTACGGGCACAGGAGTAAGTTGCTCAAAAGCTAACAAAACCATAATCTTGTTCTCTTAACTTCCCTCACCACTCAAGTGTTGCTTGCAGACCCTCAGAATAGGCACAGACACAAATAAATTAGATTGCCCATCATTAATATAACATTTGTGCTTATTTTTATTAAATGGCAGGTGGTAATGTGCGATTTTAGGGGATTATTTCTTTATTACATCAAATAAAGGTTCAGCAATAAGTAAATTGCCAATTTATCTTCCCATCTGGAGGCAGATGAGAAATATTTTTTCTCTCCTGCTTGAATAAAAAATCTCAAAATTTCCCCCCCCCCCCATATCTAAAAAATCACATCAAGATATGGTGATAGGGCAGAGACATGTTACAAGTCCACTGTGATCCACTTTAACTAAAAAGATATTTTTCCTCTCAACATACAGGTTTTCCTAAGCATAACATCCATGACATAAGTTAAAGCTATTTAGTGTCATACTTGGAGACCACTCCCATAAGGGATTTTAGTTAGAAGCTGAAACAAAGTGTATTTTGTAGTAGTTACATGTCCCCTTATTTTAAAGACTGTGATAAAACATGACACCTTTGGAATCAAGAATTTATGTTTTGTTCAGCTGAGGTGAGGATAGCTGTATTTTATGAAATTCTAAAGCAAAAAGAGTAATAATTTCCAACAGTCTCTTACGGCTGGATTCACTGGCACCTCACGCAGTGCCAGCTCCAGCTGATGCTCTTCCCATATGGAGTGCTTGTAACATACAGATTCCTATATAGACTCCCCTGTGCTTCATAAGGGTAGAGCTCATGCTACAGTGGGCAGTCCCTTTACAAAGCTGCTGAAGCTGCCTCTTCTTTGTCCCCTGGAAACTGTGTAGAACCTAATTGTGTAGTACCTTTGAGATAACTACCTCTTCCAAATTTTGAATCATTCAGACAACTTCTGCTAAAGTCATCAGGCACAGATCAGACAGATACAGAGAGAGATACTGTGTAAGTCTTGTTTCTTTCTGAAACTAGTAAAAAGGAGCTACCATGCATGCCCCAGTAGGGTTGTGGCAGGATAGACCCAGGTCCATGTCCTTCTGATCAGCTGCAGCGCACCTCTCACCAGTTCCTGACTGATGCGGAAGCAATGCCACAAGACAGTTAATTACAGAGGATGCAAGGCAAAAAATGAAAGAAAAGAAGTATCCTTAGATCTGTTTAGTACTGTTCCCATTTTCCCCCTTCCTAGCAGAAGTGTACATTGCTAGCTGACGCTGACTTGGTCTTCACTCTTGAATCATGCAAGGGAAAACGCTGATGTTTGGAACAGCGTTAGCTCATCCTGTTCTTTCCCAGCATATCATGTTACCTTCACAACTGAGGGAAGGATCCCTTTAGGTACTAGGACATACATAGCATTGAAAATGTAATATTCATTTGCATTAGTTGCAGATGCAGTCCATTTAGTACATGGAGAGAATAGTACTCGTGTGAGTAAATCACAAATGACATGACAGTTATTTTTTAAAAGTACCATGTAACAGTGTGTCAAAGTATTCTTCTTCTTTTACAGTGCATTAAAAGAAATATTACTCTTGAACTGCTGAGAAAATAATTTGTCCTGATTTTTTTTTAAAGCCTGATTCAGTCCTCTTAACATAATTTCCTGAGCTTTGAACTCATTGAGTCTTCTAATAAAGACCTTAAATGAGAGAAGGAGGTAATTTTCTCTCTCACTGCCTTTAGGGGATCATCAATCATGCATCACTCATAAGTGTTAGCATTGCACCATGGCTGCCTTTTTTAAAAAAAAAAAAAGAAGCCTAATCATGCATGGAGAAAGTGCTGTAGAGTAAAAGTTTCCATTTATAAATTGCAGTCTTTGTGCAGAATTGCTGTACCTCCTGCGAGGCAATTTTAGTATAAAGCCCTACAGTGATTCAGATCCCTAGCTACAATAATTTTTTTATAACCTTTCCTTCACCTGCTGCCACAACACATTTCTGTAACAAGCAAATTCCATGGATGTTATAAGGACAGATTTATAAATGAGTTTTACTCTGGTAGTGTCACAGAAGATATGCTTATTAAGCCAAGGTACGATGCAAGTATTGAGCTATTTGAAAAGCCAAACTAATTTTATTTAAATCACAAGAAACAGACACCAAGATATTAAGAACCGGTTTGACTAAGCACTTATCCTCAAACATTTGCATATTCAGTTGATTTCAGTATTAAAACACTGTCAAATTAATATACTAGTCCTTTCCACTTGAAAAGCGGATTAGACCACACAAAATGTGATGGTCTTCATCTGAGGCCTCAACTGACTTTTCCCACATTACAAAAATCAATACTTGCTTTTCCAAAAAGAATTGCAATTGGCAGTAGGTGATTAGGAGAAATTAAGTCTGAATACTAATTGTCTATTACTGGCAGTAAATGTACAGGAGGAAAGCATGAAATAATTTTTGAATCTCACTCTTTGTTGAAAATAAAAAGCATTTCCATATTAGACATTACTTCTTTCAGGAATATAAATCAGAGAGGGAACAAAATATCCCGGGTACATTCCTGCTTATTTACAAAGTTCTGTTTCCTGAATACACTGGTGCATAGCAAGAGATGTATGTCTCTGCTCACCACTCCAACGCCCCATAGCACAAAGTACTTGTTCAGGATCACACCCTAAGGACTGTTCTCTGCTTCTTTCACCCACTCCTTTCACTTTCTTCTTCCATTACTTTCACATACCTTTCCATTCAAACAACACTCTGAACTTCATTCACTCCTGTAATACACATTTCTAAATGGCCTTACATGAACCTTTGCTGTGGGCAGTTGCATGCCCATGTTTTGGCGTGGGAGACAATAGCGTTTCATAAAGATGCTTATTTGTTTCTAAATGCTTCTGGAAAAGGAACACATCTTTTCCCACTATGGTTTCATTACACTTTAAACCAGTCTTTCAGGAGGTATATATAGTAGCAGCAGCAGGGAGCAGCCTACACTGGAGGCTAGCAGTCTCACAGAAATACTGTGCAAATATCACTTACTGCTTTCTCTTCTTTCATGCAAGACTTGAGTAACTGTCAGTGCCTCATGCCTGTCAAAAGACTGCTCTGTAAATCCATTCTGAGTAAAAATGAAACTATAAGTAAAATGCACATGTTCACCAAGTCTGGTTTTTTCACCTCTTGAACTCTAGAACAGTTTTTTAAAGCAATCAGCTATATGTGCAAACGATACCCTGCTGCCACTTAGCCTCCTTCCCCAAGAAACCCATCTGCAAAGTATTATTTGTTTATTTCTCTCAGGACAGAAATAAGCATTAAACATGGGAAAGTTAATACACTTCATAATGATAAACCAGGGGTTTAAATGAGCACAAAAACTTGCTGAGGCAAAGCCTTTAAAATTATTTTAAAGCTCTAACAGGATCCCTTGCATGCATTTGAAACATGTATGCACACAAAGCACTGACCCAGGACATTGGCACTGCTGTTTCTATTATCATTATGACTTTGCAAGCTGTGTCTTATTAATGAGCATTCAGTGCAGTGCTTTACCTATTGTGGGAACCACGGTGTCTTCGACATGTCCCCTCTTTTTCTGAGAACCATACCCTAATTCATATGAAACTGCTGTGAAATCAGGTAATACTGCATGTAACAGAAGAAGCCCAGAGTAGAAGATCTGCGTATTGACAAAACAGTCCAGTGTAACACAGAGATACCTGTACCACCTGAATGACCAGCAGCAATCCAGCATGGGTACCAGTATGGTACCTCCCCACACAAAAAAGGGAGACACTGAATTACCCCTGCCAAAATTGTGTAAGAAGACTCACCTCAGAGAAACGGAAAGCAAAAGAAGTGAAGAATCATTGTTTTTAAGCATGGAAATATTTGGTGTCCTTTTCCTTTGCAGCCAGACACCCCGTCAGAAGATACACCGGTCACTGCACCAGGCTAGTGCTATGGAAGCATTTAGCTTGTCCAAGAGAGGAAGGCAGAGTCAGCAAACAGAGTCTTGTTTCTGTAAACACATGCCACAAAACTGTGCATACACAGGGTAAACCTCATTTAAAGGTCAGATGAAGAAGTACTGCAGCAGGTTTTTCCTCCTACTTAATTCTTGCTGATTCAACTTAATCCCTAGGGTCTCCAAGGACAGTACATCTCCCATGGCTCTGTCTTTTCTCTTCCCAGAGGCATATATGATGCAAAGCTGTATGCATAAACAGTCTGGGCTGTACTGTGCTTTCAGAGGCACAGGCCTATCTCCTGCAGCACTCTCAGTCTCCCAACGGATGGCTGATGCCATTGGTACTATTAATGCAGTACCTTGCCTGAATATGTGTCGCTTCCATGTGAGAGCACAAGTTAGAGAGCTTTTCTGGAAGTCCTAGTGTATCTGTGCAGAGACTCACATGCCTGGTCCCATGGAGGGAAGCAATCTATTGCAGTACACAGGCATGATGGGCTCCTTATCATGTACACCTTCTCAGATCTGGATCTTTTTTTCACAGAACTTTCTGAACTCTTCAAAACAAGACTTTGTAATTGACCCTGCCAGCCAGAATTGCAATACTTCAGGTTTCTTTCTTGTACTTTCAGGCTTTATTTGGCTCCAAATTAATCTGTCAGGCAAACAAGGATAAAAAGAAAAATAATGTGAGCTGCTTAGCAGGAAGCTTTAGCCACGTAAAGCAAATCTTCAAATAGTTATTAAAATGAAAGCTTAGCTTTTCTTTTCTTCTGCTGCACAGAAGCAGCCTCAGTGAGACAGTCGCTATTGCCTATTTACAGAGCAGACTTTTCCCATTCTAACGTTTGTTTTAATGGCTGTTTCAAGTGCAGCATATAAACAGTAAACAGTTCAATTTTGTGCCTGTGAGAGAGTTCTTATGTGTTGAAATCACACAGCATATTCACTGCTAAGCAAGATCCAGTTTCTAACCTCTACCCAAATTCTGATATTCTTTGTTTTCCACATCTACATTCTGATCTCCATCACACACAACTCTTTCAAGTGGTCTACACATATAAATGCTAATTGACCACTGCCCAACCCAAAATTCATGCATGACTTCCACGCAAAGGCTTCCATTGACTTCATGGATCAGAACTTTGATTATGAGGTATCAGTCTACCTCATAATGGTAGACTCACCTGAGGAAAAACTCTGTTTAAGTTAATTTCTTTTTCCCTAAAGCAATTATCTCTGAGTTCAATAAAAAGAATTAGACATTTAAAAAACTTTTCTACAAAAATTAAAGACTCATTCTTTTAAGAGTATTTGCCCTACATCAGAAAACATCTTTAAAGTATAACAATGCTTTTTGGAAGTATCAAATGAAACTTTTTTCTCCTAAGACAGTGTCAATTTTTTAAAATAAATTGAGCCTGTTGAAGATGGTCAATATTGTTGGAATATCTTCCTATGAATATGATAATCAGTGAGCCATCATGCTAGCCAATTTTACTGAAAGGCTCAAACTGTGCAGGTTGATAGTTTACAGATCTGTTAGCCACTAGCTTAACAAGGTGCCAGGCTGATAGTGGCCACAACTACTCATCTGCCAATCTACAAACAATTTCTCCTAAGAAAAGAAAAATTATTAAAAAGGTTGATTGCATACCTACCCAGGTCTTGCAGATACAGGAACTCATAAAAGCATGAATATTTACTATGGGAACCTGAACAATGGAGTGTTTTTACCATCCAGTAATGTGATAGTACTTGGGAGAACTATTCTTGCTCCATTTACTAGCTTATAGGCAGAGACTGCTGGCTGTAACAGGAGCTATCAAACAGGTTTGATTTGTTGTTTTTTTGCTTCCAGGAGTTGTGAAAAGTTTGCAAAAAGAAGTTGTTTTTCTACCTCCCTTGTTGCCACGAGTACCTAATGTAGGAATAGTTCTCAGAAACAACAGGTTCCAAATTGTACATTTTGATTTTTTTGACTGTTACAGTTGAACCTCCTTTTATTGGAATCAGCAAGAACACCACCAACTGAAAAATATTCTAATTAGTCTGTGTTACAATAACCCTTTCCATTTTTATGTTTACTGCAGTCTAGGAAAATATATTCAGAAATTCAGTAATAAACATTTTCTGAATTTAAAATTTAAATAATTGTTGAAAAAATTGTTGAAAAAAGTGCCACAAATGAGATCTTTAGGAAAAAAGCCAAACTGAGGTCAAATGAGCAGTTGTGCTCATGTAGAGCCTCATTCCATAATGAATTAAGAAGTTTTGACTTCCAGAAAGAACATGGCATAAATGACCTCTTCTTATATGTCTACTTTTGTTCATTGGTAATTGACTGACTGACTGGTTCTGCTTGACCACCCTTATTCCATTAAAATTTTAACTACTTATTACTTCAGCTTACTCGTTTTTTACCAGCTGTATCTTTCTGGAAATGTGCATAAGTAGCATACACATACTGTATCTTAACATCTTATTCAAAGACAGCATACTGTCATCCACAAATAACGCACTTCAGTGGAAATCTGTTCCACTTCATGTGGCTATGCTAGCAGGAGTTTTCGGTTTGTGGTTTTTTTTTTAAATACAGATCAAGTAATTCTTCTTAAAAGGAATCATAACCTTTTGTGCTAAAGTTCATAAATACAAAGCTAGGTACAAACAGAACATTTTCAGACAATATTAATCCCTCTACTGCCCTGCAGGAATCAACCTTAGTAAATATATTAATCAGAAACACAGTGAATCTCTGCCTTGCTGAAAGGCAGAGTATTGTAGCATGACTTGGTGTGGTGTGCAGCTGCTAACCCACTGGAGAGAGCTTTCACTCCCTTGGTGAACAAGCCTGAATCTTGCAATCTACCACCTCCCTCTTCCAGGTATCCCATCTCTTAGCTCTAGTCCTTTCCTGGGTGATGTTTTAAGAGATAAAAAAGACATCATCTCACCCATCCAGATGCTCATTTAGTCACTGCACTGCACCAGTGGAGGAGGAGTGTTCCACTGTATGCCGCAGGTACAGCATGAAATGTGAGGAGGGAACAGCATGACCGGAGAGCAGGACTCAGCCTACAGCATGGCTGCAAACTAACTACAACTTGGTTATTACTGACAGCCAACTTCACCTTAGATTCACAATGATTGAGTTCTATGCTGGTCAATCTCCTCAGCCAAGGATGTTTTCTAAGCAATAAGAAAATACTGTATTCTGTTTCAACTCTACTTCTGGTTGAAAAGATCTTTGAGAGATCAGTCTTTTGCTGTTGATGTGCAATAGCACAGCACGAGACAGGATTCAATCTCCAGTGTACAAATCTGTGTATCATTAGCCCACAAGCACACCTTTGAATGTCATCTCTTTTGCAATAGCCCCTTTACAGTCTTATACACATCTTCTATTCTTTTCCTCACAACTACTTTGATTCTTAAAGTCTTGCTCAGCTCAGCCTTCCACACAGTATGTGATCCAGCTGGAAGCCTCTCTTATTCTTGCTTTCCAAACCCATGGATTTTTCTCTAGCTCAACACATTTCTCTTTCTTCTTCTGTTTCTCCTTTTGCAGTGTAGAGCCAGGCTTCTTTCTGTTCTTTCACACTTACTACTCTCGTTGTAAACACCTTCTCATCTGTAACCTGCCATCTGAAACAGATTGCCTCCTTCTCTCTCCCTCATCAATTCATTCCCTCTTTTCAAATCTCAATCAGAAGCATAGATTTTCTCCCTGCCCTATATCTTTTAATTTTTTTCTTTGTGTTATTGGCTTTATGCCTGAATGCCTTAATTAACTCACTGTAGAATATCTTTACTCAATGACTTTCTGTAATTTACAGTCTGCTGTATCTGTTAGGGGCATTTCAGAGTATATTATTTATGACATTTTTGGTAAAACAGCACAATTGTATTCCTGTGGCCTGCCAATAAATCAGTCTTACCTATAACAAAGTTACATCCTGAAAGAAAGACTGTATATCATGCCCGTACAACAGAATTAATGAATCAACTGCTTTAGATTATACCAAATTAGCTTCTCTGTTAAAATTTTCAAGTAATATTTGAATCATCTGAAGGTTAGAACTCATTTCAGGTAAAAGCAAGGTATTTTCACCAAGTTAAATGAGTAAAACTTGTTTAAGTTATGACAATGGCTCTCTGCTTACTTTCATGAACTATCGGTATGCATTGGAAACTGTATACACCTGCCCCAGCATTTTAAATTTACTATAGGTGCAACCCCAGTTCCTACTGAACACCTGACAACCTCACAAGTGGTGTCTTTGCAGAGACAATCAAAGGACAACAAGAAAATGACAATCCAAAGCTAATGATAGAAGACATCAGATGTGTCTGACGCTGTCCCTTAGGGAGCTGCTGGTCCTTGCTGCACACTGACAATTTCATGGTCAATGCCATTATGTCAGTAATTCACACAAACTGTAAAAGTATCGTCCCAGAAAAGGTATTCATAGAATCATATAATGGTTTGCGTTGGAAGGGAGCTTAAAGATCATCTAGTTCCAACACCCCTGCCATGGACAGGGACAACTTCCACTACAGCAGGTTACTCAAAGCCCCATCCAACCTGGCCCTGAACACTTCCATGGGTGGGACATCCACAACCCCTCTGGCAACCTGTTCCAGGGCCTCACCACCCTCATAGTGATGAAATTCTTCCTTACATCTAATCTAAATCTGACCTCTTTCAGTTTAAAGTCAGTACCCCTTGTCCTATCACTGCATGCCCTTGTAAAAAGTCCCTCTCCAGCTTTCTTGCAGGCACCCTTCAGGTACTGGAAGGCTGATGTAAGGTCACCCCAGAGCCTTCTCTTCTCCAGGTTGAACAATGCCAACTCTCTCAGCCTGTCTTCATAGGAGAGGTGCTTCAGCCCTCTGATCATCTTTGTGGCCCTCCTCTGGACTCGGTCCAACAGATCCATGCTCTTCTGATGTTGGGGGCCCAAAGCTGGGTGCAGTACTCCAGGTGGGGTCTCACAACAGCAGAGCAAAGGGGGAGAATCACCTCCCTCAACCTGCCGGCCATGCTTCTTTTGATGCAACCCAGGATACAGCCGGCTTTCTGGGCTGCAGCCGCACATTGTTGGGTCATGTAGAGCTTCTCATCAACCAACACCTCCAAGTCCTTCTCCTCAGGGCTGCTCTCAACCTGTTCTCCACCCAGGCTGTATTTGTGCTTGGGATTGCCCTGACCCACATGCAGGTCCTTGCCCTTGGCCCTGTTGAATTTCATCAGGTTTGCATGGGCACATCTCTCAAGCCTGTCAAGGTCCCTCCGGATGGCATCCCCTCCCTCCAGTGTGCCAACCTCACCACACAGCTTGGTGTCATTTGCAAACTTGCTGAGGGTGCACTTGATCCCACTGCCCATGTCACCGACAAAGATGTTAAACAGTGCTGGTCCCAACACCAAACCCCTGAGGAATGCCACTTGTCGCTGGTCTCCACTTGCGTTGATGGCAACACTTTGAGTGCAACCATCCAGCCAATTCCTTACCCACTGACTGGTCCATCCACCAAATCCATGTCTCTCCAGTTTAGAGACAAGGATGTCATGCGGGACAGCATCAAATGCTTTGCACAAGTCCAGGGGCACATGACTTGTCAGTCGCTCTTCCCTTATCCACCAACGCTGAAACCCCGTCATAGAAGACCACTAAGTTTATCAGGACCAATTAGTGAAGCCATGTTGGCTGTCACCAACCACATCCCTTATTTTCCATGTGCCTTAGCATAGTTTCCAGCAGGATCTGCTCCATGATCTTGCTGGGCATGGAGGTGAGACTGGCCAGTGGTTCACTGGGTTTTCCTTTTTTCCCTTTTTAAAAACGGGGCTTATGTTTCCCCTTTTCCAGTCAGTGGGAACTTCACCAGACTGCCACGACTTTGCAAATATGATGGATAGTGGCTTAACAACTTCATCCGCCTGTTCCCTAAGGATCTTGAACCCCACCATTTCATGGTCACTGCAGCCAAGGCTGCCCTTGAGCTTCACATTCCCCACTAGCCCCTCCTTGCTGGTGAGAACCAGGTCCAGCATAGCACTTCTCCTCATTGGCTCCTCAGATTTTCCACAGATCGGGGATACAGAGATAGTCACACTGCTCTTGCCCACGCTCAAATTGACATGGAGATAGAACTTAACTCACTAGTTTCTGCATTAATTAATCCAATTTAATTTTTTCATAGAAAGCTTATGTAGTATAAAAATTTTTGACAACTGCATTTATATTTTACTGGATTTAATTATGCCTGTAGTGTAGTAACTGATAAACTAAGTACAATACTAGGTCATACTCCCTAGCAGTAATCTTTCAAGAATACATTCTCAGAGAGGCAAGCAGGAGAGAGAAGATTAGGAAATCAGTTCAGGAGAAAAAGAAGCCAGGCCACAGCATACTTAATGGAGACAATGAGGTCAGACGGCTAAGCAAAAAAATGCAGGGGAAAGAAGAAGTAGACTATTAGTGTATGTGTGTTGTGGAGAAAGGATACACAGGAGAAGAAAACCCAATCAGGTCCTGTAGACTGCTGTTAATGTTTCTCAAATGAAAAAAAAAAACCCAACTCTACACCGCTTGCTCTAGGAAAATGAGATAGATATGCTTTAGATAATGGTTTTAGATAAACTAGTTAGAAATGCTTTAGATAAAAGAGATAAATGTATTTATCTGTCTTCTAGTCTTAGTTTACAACATCACCCATTACTGTGGTTGATATACGAATGACATGGGTCTGTGATGGGAAATATCCTCTCTATTAACATGTGGTTGATAACCTGAAAATGTGAGAGGCTCTACTTTATGAATACATTCCTACGCACCTCCTTGCTGTCTTTCGGAAGACAATTATGTCTTTCTCATAATGCAAAGATTTTAAAAGAAGTAAAAAAGTTGTCTGGTCCCCAGCTTGCTGCACTGTTAATTCTAAAGAAGTTTAACATCACCATGGGAATGGCATGCCCTAGCATTCAGGGGAATAGATGTAACCAGTGAAAAGGACAAAGCCAGTTTTGCAGAGCTCTGAAAACTGATGAGAACGAAAAAAGATGCAGAGATGAGTTTTCTGGACCAGTGCTTTTATAGCCTAAGCAGTTTATTGACATGCTTGCACTGACTGTCTTGCTGGGCCAGGGACTGATGGGGCTGGGCTGAGGTAGAACTCCTGGGCTGTGGGCAGCATGTGGGGAAGTCCCAGGGGAGGCTGGGTCTCCCTGGGGGCCCTCACAGAAATAACATGCTCAATATAAAGAAGTAATTAAACATCAAACTCTCCATTCAAAATTTTCTTAGGTAACAAAGAAACATACATTGCTTGAGTTTCTATCAAATATATCCCACACATCACCAGCATAAAAATTCTGTCATATGCTGCTTTCGGGTAGAAAATATCTAAGCATTTAGCGGTGTTTTGTACTACGTAACTCAAAGCATGTACAGGGCAGATTACAACAAAAACACTCGTAGCTGGGGGCTGACAGAAAGCATGCCTATGACTGGGAGAAAAACCTATTTGGCAACTGAGAGAAGCTTGTCTTAACTTATTTTGCTCATTTTTTTATTTTAAAGACAATGTTTATTGTCACAGAAGTACAGAAGAACTATGTGTCTACAATCTGCAGGTGAACAAGCCTCAGGGAAAGAGGGAAAGGAGTACGGCTGGCATGGCATGAGAAGGCAGCTCCCTGAAGGACAGCAAGGCGAGTTCGATGGTTCCCAAAGAACAGGAGCTGTTCCAGCCAGTGCCTTGCAAGGCAACTGTCCTGCTGAGTTAGGAACCACAGCCCTGTCCTTCTCACTAAATTTGAGCACATTTTTTTTCTGAATACTACCCTGCTCATTAGAAAAAGGAAAATGTGTATGGGCATGAATCACTGAGCAGTAGTAAATAAATAAATACAAGTGGGAAACCCTGTTCTGCAAAAAATTAAACTCTCAGTCTCTCCATTGTCTTCCTGAGCAGCCATTCCTCGGGATCCAATCCCATCTCTAAAAAGCCTTTTAATTTATAAATTTCCTGTCCTTAAATCAGGTAGCCTCCCTGACCCCTCCTCACAGCTTCCATGGTGGTCCTTGGCCATTAACCTACCTAAAATATGGACTTTAAAAAAATGGTATGCCTGTAGCAATATTCCGTATTTTGTCTACTCCTATTTGAATAATTAACCTTCAAGGCCTAACAAACTTTCACAGATGGCTTTCTGCAAAGTACAAAAATTTCTCCTGGCATTGCCAGCCCACTTCAGTAAAGATGAAGCTGTAATATACTCACTTAATGCTCAGAATACAAAATGGAGTTTGTAACGTAATACAGATTCAAAATAGCAAAGAGAATTCACATTTGTAGATTGAGGTTTTGTGAGCTGCCATAGAAACTCTAAGGCAAAGTTATGCAGCTTTGCCACAAAGTCCATATCAGAAATTTACTTAGAACCTAAATCCTGGGATATCACTTCCATTTTTTATTTTTATAGGAATTATGTGTGTTCTCTGGGAGTATCTTTACCCTGAAGAATGTTCTTTTATGGAAGAATGACTAAGACACTGATAAGGGCCATTAGAATTATCAGAGTTTAACGAGGACCTGTGTACATTTGCATAAATAATCAGGCTCAGAGCAAGTTTTCTAGATGAGGACTCTATATTAGCACTTGCAAAATGCTCACACCTTGATTCTACTGCTTGTGTTTCGTTCTAATTTGAAGTTGTCTTTATTCAGTGGCATCAATTAGCATTTCCAGAGACATAATTTTTCATTCATGTGTTCAAAGTAATAATTTTTGCTTGTCATTTCAGTTCTATGCCCCCATCTGCCCACCCTTCCCCCCTGCCCAGAGAGAAGCATGATTCAGCATCTCTGATGGGAGAGTTGTGGAAGACAGTATCTGTCAACATGACATTATGGACGCCAACAAACGTGGACTGTTCAGCAGCTGGAAGAGCTCAACAGAAAGACAGACATACCACTGTGAAGGATCATGTCTACTGAAGATCCAGCAGGGTCACTTTTTATCATTGACACCATCATGTGCTTTTCCCTCTGCTTGCAATTGCAATTTTATCATGTTGTAACACAATACATCATATGTCAGCAGGCATTTCAGGGTAGTTTGGTTTATTTGGATGAAATACATGTTTATGAAGAGAGCTGGAACTCTTTAGGAACGAACTTGTTTTTCATGGCTTTGTTTCCAGAATGCAAAACAATTAAGTGATTGTTGAATTTTCTGCAGGCAACCAGTTATATATTGTTGACTTTCCTGGCTTTTAGGATCTATAAAAATCCAATGGCTAAAGAAGTTGGAAGATGATGAAATTGAGGAAAGCAAGCACATGGACAAAGATGGTAAGGACTTCCACACAGTAAAACAAAACTGATATGGGAGGGAAACATTCAAGGTCAAGTTGGACAGGGCTCTGAGCAACCTGATCTAGTTGAAGATGTCCCTGCTCATTGCAGGGTGGTTGGACTAGACAACCTTTAAAGGTCCCTTCCAACCTAAACTATTCTATGATTCTATGACATCAGCCCATGGCCCTCCAAATAACCACTCACTGACACAAGGAGGAAATTAAAACCAGGGAATGCAAACAATCTTGTAATATTTAAACCAAAAGGTACTTTTGAAATGTCATCGTACTTCCTCAGATTTTTTATTGGCTGAGAATGTTCTACTTCACTATGTTTAGCCGTTCGTACCTGGGTCATGGGAATAAACAAGTGAATGCAGAGCAGGTAGAGAATGCCCCTGTCCTCAAGATGGATGCATTAAACTGCACTCCTAACAGAACAGGGAAAGAAAATGATGAAACAACAGTAAAGGTGAAATAAGAATAACATGATCCTATTCCTATAGCAATGGGTCATACCAAGTGCATGATTGTTATACAATCACAAGTTCCTAGTCACGGGAAAAGAATTATGGAGATTCTTGAATACTCTTTCAGAATGGTACAGTATCCCTTTCCCATATTTTTAGACAGACCTTCAGACTATCCATCTCAGCATGACAATTTCTCAGAAACAGAGGGAGGATGGGTGGAAACAGTCTGCAGCACAAAAATGAAATTCTGGAAAGTACTACTATTACTGAGATAAAGGGATAGCAATATAATGTAAACAAACGATTTGTAAGAGTTTTGAAAGCAAGCTCCCATCTGTTCTGGATACACAAAAATGCTACAGACAGGACTATAATTTACAGTATAAATGGTAGTACTGTTAACCTCAATTTAATAGAAGGAAAACTATTATATATGTCAAACACCATAGCATTATATAAATGATCCACAAAGTGCAGAAAATCAAGACACAGAAATAAGCTGGTATGAGTTATGCCACAAGGAAGCTGGGGCCAGAAGCCCACATATACAGGTATGCCTGATACACTTTGTCAAACCAGTGCTGAAACATACTCTGTGGCAAATAAAATACAATAAATCTCCAAATTCTTCACATCTTCTGGGAAAACAAAAAAGACTTTTAAATATCTAATACAGTAATGATTCTGTCAATAGTCGATATTCACTCTATAGCAGCTGCTGTGAATCACTGTGTTTCCCACTCAAAAACCCAGAATGGCAAATAAGGCTGTAACACAGGTCCTCTCCAGCAGGGCTATGTGAGTAGTGTTGCATTTGTAATAGCACTTAGATGATTTGGGAGCACAAGTCCCCCTCAAAGTCATGGCACAGACAAAAGAATTTAATCCACCACTACAGATGCAGGATTCCTTTTCTAAATGGATTGGTGGTGAGAGCAGCTGGAATTACAGACATCAGAAAGAGTTATTTTGTTCTGCTAGTTGAGAGGAAAGAACATTTTCCAGTTCTTCAGCAGAAATGCACCTGCTGAAGTCATTAGGATCTTACCCTTAGGAAACTAGACTGAGTACAGGGATGTGCATTTGGCCTGTTTCATAGAGGTGGCTATTTTCCTGCAATTACCTGGTAAGGGGAAAGAAAGGGAGGCTTTGACACACTAGACAGAGCCACAAATACTATGGACTGATTTACTGAATAAAGATTCATATTGTACATGAAAACAATTTTTTTTTTTATTAAACAATTATTTTCCTCTTAATGCAACTGTTGCAATTTTTCTGTTGATTTGTGTTACTGCAGGGTAACTGTTGTTAAATTTAACAGGTTTGCCCAAAGGATATTCCTTGGGAGGCTATACAAAAACCTCCAAAGGGAGCAAAGGGCATTTGTACATGGGGAAAAATTGGAAACACACTGCTGCTGGAATACAAAGGCTATACTTGTCACTCAGTGGCAAGCAGAGGTTTTGCAGCAATATGGCTCATCTGGTAGGACAGAGGTTTACATGGGTGCTACCTCCACATTGCCAAAAGTTAGAAGTCAAAGCTACAAAAATCATGATTTTAAAAAGAGAAATTTTCTCCTGTGTTTCAAGAAAGCACCTGGAACTGTCTCCACAGAGGTGGGTTTTTTGTAAGTATTTAAAAGGGTTTTTTTGTTAAATGCTGACCAGTGTTGTGACAGTCTTCACCATGTGTTAGAAAATGGCAATACTGGTGATGTCAGGCTCTCCAGCCTGTCTGAGGCAGCTCCAAATACATTTTAAGTGCCATGAGGAATCATGTAGAAGGCAGCTAGGATAATTTAATCTAACATTGTGGAGCACTTCATTTAAGAAAAAAGATTAATCTACAAATCAGTTTCTTTGGTATGAAGTGAATATTATGAAACAATGCAGTTGCTCAAGTCTCCTGTTCCACCATATCCCTGCTCTTACTGGGACACCTATACAGCAATAAGGGATGCTGATCCCAGAGGCTAGTGATCAGTGGCACAAAGTCCAGTTCCAGGCCAGTAATTAGTGGTGTACCCCAGGGGTCATACACAGTCCAGTCCTGCTTAACATCTTGATTAATAATCTGGATGATGGGACAGAGCATACCCTCTGCAAGCTTGCTGATGACAACAAACTGGGAGGAGTGGCTGATACACCAGAGGGTCATGCTACCATCAAGTGCGACCTTGACAGGCTGGATAAATGGGCTGCCAGGAACCTCATGAAGTTCAACAAGGGGAAGTGCCAAGTCCTGCACCTGGGGGAGAAATAATCGCATGCACCAGTATGTGCTGAGGGCCTACCTAGCTTGGCAGAAAAGGACGAGGGGAGTCATGGTGGACACCAAGATGACCATGAGACAGCAACGTGCCTTTGTGGCAAAGAAGGCTGATGGTATCCTGGGCTGCATTAGGCAAAGTATGAAAGTATTGCCAGCAAGTCAAGGGAGGAGATCCTTCCCCTCTACTCAGCGCTGGTGAGGCCACACCTGGAGTGCTATGTCTAGTTCTGGTCTTCCCAGTACAAGAGAGATATGGACATAGAGCAGAGAGTCCAATGAAGGGCCACAACGATGAAGGGACTGGAGCATCTCTCCTAAGAGGAAAGGCAGAGAGAGTTGGGAATGTTTCATCTAAAGAAGAGAAGGTTCATGAGGGATCTTATAAATATGTATAAATACCTGAAGGGAGGGTGTAAAGAAGACAGAGACAGGCTCTTTTCAGTGGTCCCTGGTGACAGGACCAGATACAATGGGCACAAACTGGAACACAAGAGGTTCCCTCTGAATATCAGGAAACACTTCTTCACTGTGTGAGTGACTGAGCACTGGCACAGGTTGCCCAGGGAGGTTGTGCAGTCTCCCTGCTTGGACGTATTCAAAAGCCGTGTGGACACAGTCCTGGGCAACCGGCTGTAGGGGGGCCCTGCTTTAGAAGCAGGCATTGGACCAGACGACCTTCAGATATACCTGCCAATTTCAACATTTCATTGATTCTGTCATTCTGTATTTATTGCTTGCCAGGCAAGGTTAGTACTATCTTTGTTTCTGTAGGTGATTCCCACTCACACCAGAAGACACATCTTTATTATGACAGTGCTATATACAAGACTTCCAACTCCTAAATTATTTCAGTTTCCATGTTTACTGTCAGTACAGAAGAACACATTTGAATCATTGGCTTTATCAGCAAATAGGCAATGTGCTTTCAGGACCTCACATACTGCAACACACTGCTTCTAATACTAATGTGCAAGAATTTTTTGAAAAACAAACACTGCTGGAGTTTCATTAGGTATGTTATTATATTTCATCTTAAATTATGTTTCTTTAGGGAGACAGCTAGCATCCTGATGAACAATAACAGATGTGACTGTTTTGGCTCAGTACCAGTCACCAGATATATACAAATTCCTGGAGGATGCTTTCAACATAACGAGCTTTTTGTTGTTTAAAAGTAGATTACCACTGACAGTAACTGCTGCTGCTAACTGCCCATTAAATCTTTTAACTTACAGGGTACATACATAGGTGCTGAGTGACGAACAACTTCAGGTGTGGCATCTAATATCTGAAGTCACTGAAGGAGCATGTTTCTGCCACAACATATATATTATACATGCTGTGTTGAGGATAGGAAGATGCTTGAGATAACTCATTACACAAGACCTAACTTCAACTCAGACGTAAAAAGGTGCTTGCGAAACCTTACTGGATGTTTTGCTTCATTGTTAGAAGGGTTAGAGAAGAAAGGTGAGGAAACTGGCTTATAAAGGGTGATGCATAGGGAATCACCAAGGGGGGGTGGTGCTGGGGAAGCCAGGTGACCCCTGCTCCGAACAGGGAGAGTAGGGAAGATGCTTGGGGTAACCTCCATTTACAGGACAGATACAGAACACTGGGAAGAGGAGTTACGAGAGAACGTAGCTTCATGTTCTGACAGAGGTGTCAGCAGACATGCCAAAAGGAACCACTGGCAACTTTACAAATGGAAACTGGTACATTTGCAAAATGCAAGCACATGATTCTTAAAGACCATTCTATATTACTGAAAAATGTAAAAGTTTCTGAAAGATGTATTCCTGTCCTGTACTAGCTATATGAAGTAATTCACACTAGATGATCTTTTCAGTACAAGATGCCATTTCTCCCAGATGTCTTGACAGTGAGAAATAATCATCTGACTGAAATGGCTAGTGCAGTCCCAGTGCTTTCTTATGAGCACTAGAAAGCACATGTGCTAGAGTAGGAAAAAAACTGATTCAGAGAAACAGTGATATAAAAGAATCAAAGCAGCAGCTAGATGAAAAACCACTGAAAATCACGTGCAGATATTGTTCCTTTCTTTTAAGGACAAAACAACAGAAGACATGTAAAGCTTTATTTTAATAGGCAATGGGGATGACTTCAACAAAATTATTAGGACAGCTATTTTGTGTGTATGTCACTACACCTGCACAGACCAGAATTTGCATACTCTAATATTTATATATTTGCTTAAATTATACTAAGACCCTTAACATTGTCAGAGTGGTGTAACTTGGCAACTACATAAATGAAAGCTAAACTCACTGCTACCTAATTTGCTCACGCAAAGGAGACATGCTCTCAGATATTGTCTATGCAATTAAGAAGAGCAATACACATTTTGGTCAAGAAAGAGGGTTTTTAGGTCACATTAACTGAAAATGCAACAACTGTTTTATCACGAACAAAAAGTAAAAATAAAATAAAAAAACATGGAAAGAATATATGGCATGCTTATTCTGCATTGCAGTTCTATCCTGAAACTTCAGCACTTTGGTGCAGTATTTACTATATATCGTTTATGTTTAATGCAATATAAAGCCATCATATTTAGAAGCAGTTCCAATCAAGAACTGATTCTCTGCTCTGTGAAATTAGGAGTACCTCAACTGAAAGAAAAATCAGTCACATAAAACCTGAGTACAAATTTTCTTGAAACCTTGGAGCTATGCTCTTAGCTCCCCTAAAGTGAACATAAAAATGCATTCTCAGATTTATGAAAGCACATCAGGAACATTATTTAGGTTACATGGCAAACAAATTAAACAGAAGAAAAGGCCCACAAGATCCTGGAAATTTTATTGCTGCAGAGCTCAATCTTGGGGAAAAAATGAGAGAATTCTACTGATGCATACTGAAAAAAAATAGTGTTTTATGCAGGGTGTGTGGAAAAGGGCATAAAGCTGATGGTGGGAAAAACAAGTGCAATATCTCATAACAAGGGAGTTTGTTATTATTACAGCCATGCATGTGTGGACATTTAAGATACAAGCAAGCACAGCATTAGAGGGAGCCCATATTGCAAGATTATTATGATATTACCCTAAAAGAACTTAACAAAATCACAAAAGGGTTCAGTGAACTGCTTGACCACAGGAAAGAATAGAACAGTTTGCTTCTGGAAAAAATAATCCATGCAATAATTCACAAAAACAGCAGCTAAGAATAAATGGAGCAAACTAAAAAAAATGCAGTCCAGTTTTTGCCTTCACTTCAGTCAGATGATGTTTCTCTGACACAGTTCCACTTGCAGTATAATACTGGAAGCCATTATTACAACTCCCACTCTACAACACTATGCATGACTGCAGGTTTTCTCTCATACTGCTGTTCACAAGCCCTTTTCTTCCTAAAGCTGGTATCAAGTGGCTAGTACCTTACATATTGGCTACTACATTAGCAAATAGTGAGGTGCAATAGGAGCAGATCTAAACAGCCAAATGGTGGGTGCCAAGACCTGATACAGAATCACAGAATCACAGAATCACTAGGTTGGAAAGGACCTTTAAGATCATCAAGTCCAACCATTAATCCAGAACCACCATGTCCCCTAAACCATGTCCTGAAGCGCCACATCCACACGTTTTTTGAACACTTCCAGGGATGGCGACTCCACCACCTCCCTGGGCAGCCTGTTCCAATGCCTGACCACCCTCTCAGTGAAGAAATTTTTCCTAATATCCAATCTAAACCTCCCCTGGCGCAACTTGAGGCCATTTCCTCTTGTCCTATCACTAGTTACTTGGGAGAAGAGGCCAACACCCTCGTCGCCACAACCCCCTTTCAGGTAGTTGTAGAGAGCGATAAGGTCTCCCCTCAGCCTCCTCTTCTCCAGACTAAACAACCCCAGTTCCCTCAGCCGCTCCTCATAAGACATGTGCTCCAGACCCCTCACCAGCTTCGTTGCCCTTCTCTGGACACGCTCCAGCACCTCAACATCCTTCTTGTAGTGAGGGGCCCAAAACTGAACACAGGATTCAAGGTGCGGCCTCACCAGTGCCGAGTACAGGGGCACAATCACTTCCCTACTCCTGCTGGCCACACTATTACTGATACAGGCCAGGACGCTGTTGGCCACCTTGGCCACCTGGGCACACTGCCGGCTCATATTCAGCCGGCTGTCAACCAGCACCCCCAGGTCCCTTTCCGCCGGGCTGCTCTCCAGCCACTCCTCCCCAAGCCTGTAGCATTGCATGGGGTTGTTGTGGCCAAAGTGCAGGACCCTGCACTTGGCCTTATTAAACCTCATACAGTTGGCCTCTGCCCATCGATCCAGCCTGTCCAGATCCCTCTGCAGAGCCCTCCTACCCTCCAGCAGATCAACACTCCCACTCAGCTTGGTGTCATCTGCAAACTTACTGAGGGAGCACTCAATTCCCTCATCCAGATCATCTATAAAGATATTGAACAAGACCGGCCCCAGAACCGAGCCCTGGGGAACACCACTCGTGACCGGCCGCCAGCCGGATTTAACGCCATTCACCACAACTCTCTGGGCTCGGCCATCCAGCCAGTTCCTCACCCAGCGAAGAGTAAACCCGTCTAAGCCACGAGCCGCCAGTTTCTCCAGGAGAATGCTGTGGAAGACGCTGTCAAAGGCTTTACTGAAGTCCAGGTAGACAACGTCCACTGCCTTTCCCTCATCCACTAGGCGGGTCACCTGGTCATAGAAGGAGATCAGGTTGGTCAAGCAGGACCTGCCTTTCATGAACCCATGCTGGCTGGGCCTGATCCTTTGGCTGTTCTGCAGATGCCCTGTGAGCACTCTCAAAACCAACCGCTCCATAATCTTCCCTGGAACAGAGGTCAGGCTGACAGGCCTGTAGTTCCCAGGATCCTCCTTCCGGCCTTTCTTGTAGACGGGCGTCACATTGGCAAGCCTCCAGTCTTCTGGGACCTCCCCTGTTAACCAGGACTGCTGATAAACGATGGAGAGTGGCTTGGCAAGCTCCTCCGCCAGCTCTCTCAGTACTCTCGGGTGGATCCCATCAGGCCCCATAGACTTGTGGGTGTCCAGGTGGCTTAGCATGTCCTTGACTGCTTCCTCCTGGATTATGAGGAGTACATTGTCCTCTCCATCCCCGTCTTCCAGCTCAGGGGGCTGAATATCCTGTGGATACCTGGACTGGCTATTAAAGACTGAGGCGAAGAAGGCATTAAGTACCTCAGCCTTGTCCTCGTCCTTGGAGACAATGTTCCCCGCCATATCCAGTAGGGGATGGAGATTCTCCTTGCCTCTCTTTTTGTTGTTAATATATTTGTAAAAACATTTTTTATTATCCTTTACGACTGTGGCCAGACTGAGCTCTAGCTGGGCTTTTGCCTTTCTAATTTTGTCCCTGCTTGACCTAACGAGATCTTTGTACTCTTTGTGAGTTGCCTGGCCCTTCTTCCAGAGGTGATAAACTCTCCTCTTTTCCCTGAGTCCCAGCAAAATCTCCCTGTTCAGCCAGGCCGGTCGCCTTCCCCGCCAGCTCTTCTTACGGCACATGGGGACCGCCTGCTCCTGCGCCTTTAAGATTTCCTTCTTGAAGACTGTCCAGCCTTCCTGGACCCCTTTGTCCTTCAGGACTGTCTCCCAAGGGACTCTCTCAACCAGTAACCCTCAGTATATGTATCTGGAGGTTACTACTGTGCTTTATCTCTAACCTAGTTCCAAGGACCAATGCTCATTAGTGTCTGGAAGGTACTAAGTGCATTCCTAGAGTGCATCCTTGGGCTTACTTATTTACCATTTACTTCTGGAGTATCTGCACACAACTGAATTCCTGAACTCCTTATAAAGATACTATTTTTCATAACAATTATGGTATCTTTATAAAGTGCTATTGACTGCCATGGATACTCAAGCCATTTCTGAATTAACTAGCTCAGGTACCAGATACTCAGGCCTTTGCTTGAATATACAACAAGTAAATGTGAAAGCGTCTTTCATTCTCTGATTAATTCTTGTACAGACTCCAAGGGAAATCTCTGTCTTAGAGCTCTGGGACGATGACAGCTTCTTCTCTCGTAAACTACCAAAGTTGTTTACTTTCTTGAACAGGAGAGAGAGACAGGGAGTTTTCCATTCCCTGGTAAGATTAAGAAAAGTTTGGGACTCAGAAGACTTACACTCCAATGCAAAGCTGTCTCCAGTACTCTTTGACTTCACTATAGCTGTGGGGAATTATTTTCCTGCATTTGTAAAGTAGTTTGTTTGAGCTGTTTTTGACATTGGGTAAGTACATTTCACTGTTAATTTGGAAACCTGAAGGAAGTGTTACTCAGATATGGATCTGATGCTTTTGGGCAGCTTTCATGTACTCATGATGGAAATGTTTGTGTCTGGGCAGTCTTCAGTAATTTGAATATTATGTTTTATTTGCCTGGTTATGTAGGCTCTTTAGAAAAAGCTGCGGTTTTTCAACTTAGTTCCATTCACTTCCATTCTATTAAAAAACTAATAAATAGATTTTTAAGATAAATAATCCTATGGCTACAAGATCTGTCAGGTAGCAGGATCTACACTATTCAACACCTAAAAGTATAAGAACTGTAGGCATTCTGAGAACTTGTGATGCAAGCATATAATAGTGGATAATAAAGTTGAAAGAGAAATCTGTGTTGGTCTATTACCACATAACCTACATCTCGCTATCCACCTACAAATAACTTGCAACCTTTATGTACAATCTCACATTTGACCCAGAAAGCAAAGACAGGATTTGGGCTTCCTCTCCATTAATCTTAGCCAGTGTGGAAATGTTTTGTAGTTCTGCTCTTTTGTTGATAAGGCCAGAAAATGATCAGACCAACTGGAGCGTGCAGACCAGCACTGAGAAATCATGAAGCAGTTCTTGTGCAGTGTGATATACCTTTGTTCCCAGAGTTTTTCCAAACTTTTTTCTTTACAGAAACAGACATGAACAACTGCTGTGTAATAACACTTCAGTAAAGCAGTCCACTTTAATGCCATTGTCCCCTCTGGAATGAGGAGTGATATTGTCTTGTGTTGCTTACTTCAGAAAAAACTATATCCTTGATATGATATCAAGATTATTAGTTATGCATTTATGAGTTCTATTCCTGTCAGCAAGCAGGTACCAGATACCTGATTTAAATTTTCTGATTGGTGAACTATGCCTTGTGTTGGCTTAATTATCCTTAATTAATTCTTGCTTGGTTATGTTGTTGAAGAGAGTAGGTATTTGCAGAAACTTTACTTTGTGATGATTTTAAGGAGAGAGAACAAAAACATTAGGAAGACTTTAAAATAATTTTTCTACCATAGGTAAGTTATTGCTGGTTACTCTGGCAGTTCAGCTTACTGCATTTTGACATCTAACATTTGACATTTGACAAAGCAACAAAGATCTTGTTCAGTCTTCAGGCAAAACTCTACCTTAGTCATTGACACCTAACAAGAACTTCAGAATTGGGTCATTAATACAATTCCACAATTGTGGGGAAAACACATACATGTCTTCCGCCGCAGCACAAAGCCAAACTTAGAAGAAGCTGCCCTAGCAGGAATGTATGTGACACTTTGCTTTTGCTTAATTTTTTGGTGACTCTGATGGACTGCCTGAGACAGACAGACATATAGTGTCTGAAGATGATTACACACCAGGTGGGAAGCATTTTCTAGACCCAAAGGAAAAATCAGCTTATTGATTTAAATATATAATTGTTGGATTGTTGAGATTTGTTTGTGGTTTCCAATTACAATGGGCAGAATAGAGAATAATTCTATCTATAAAATATTAATGGCATTTCAGTTCTGCAAGCAAGAACACAGCAATTTTCTCTTCTGTAGATTGTTACATTACTAATGCCCTCCAGTTATTTTGCTCTAAGTTGAGACCACCCCCCTGTTATTAACTCACAGCTGGCATTCAAATTGTCATTTGCATAAACTTTGCCTGCCTCTGGCAAGAAGACAGGAGAAATGCCTTTTCTGAAATCATCAAACAAGTACTTTTCCAAAAATAAATTGAGGATTACAACCATTTTTTAGTTTCTGAAATAAATGAAGCTTTCAACCAATGTATCAATTTAGTATACATAGGGAAAATCTCAAAAATAGCAAGCTGTATTATAAATACAGTAAGTGTTGTTAAAGGGCATTTGAATTCGCATGTTAAACCAAATTAAAATGCAACAGCATCCGGACATAGGACTAATTCTTGTAAAGGTGTTCTCTAAGGACTGATGTAGGAACTAAGCCTCCAGAATGAACTTGCTGATCATGGTATTGCATTCTATTCTATCTCCTTTTTTTGCTTAAATGTTAAATAAGCATTCTTACCAGACTGATATCTCATTCTAAAAATTATGGGTTTCAATGAGGAAAAAGGAAGGTAGAATTATATTAAAACATTGCTTCAGTGTACATATACTGATAAAACAACTTATGTATAAAGAAATATCTAGTTGTGTTTTTCCCTATACCTTCCTTCCCATACTACTCCTGTATAATACCTTGTACAGTATTTTAAACCGGTAAAAAGCTGATGACACTTTTCTCCATTCCTCTTCTTTGCCTTTTACTTCATAACAATAAGAAGTGCCATTCACATAATATTAATAGCAATAACAGTAAAAGCTCTTACATGTTCTGGACTAAAATCAAACATTACAAGGGCTCTAGATTATGGAGGCCCATTTTCACAGGCCAGAGTCTAAACTGAAAAACATTCTCTGGATTTACCCTGACATAACTGAGATGGGAATCAGATGCTGTTCTATAACTAAAAGCCCAATTACGTCAATCAAATATATCTTTAGGAAGCTAGAAAGCTACATAAAACTTGATCATCCTGCTAATATTAATATACAATTAGTTAATAAGCCCCTACAGAGGGGAAGTAATTTAAAAAATTGTAGTGCTAGCTGTATTGCATTTTAAAGACTAATGTCACTTACAAAAAGGTGCACCTAACAGGGTTTTTTTGAATTGACATTGCACTACCACTTTACTTTGCAGCAAGCTTAGTAATTCATTTAGAAGCTGCAAAAAGACAAGTTTACAGAGGGAAATCACAAGTCCATTATGTATATGAAGTCATTTGTCATCATAGATCTTTTATGAGAATTTTATGAAGCTGTAACAGATGGTGAAACTTTTACTTGGGCTAAAAGAATTTATGTTTCAAAAAGCAGCTCTATTTGATTTCATCAAACACATTTCCCATACATGAAGAAATTAGAAAACATATTAGTCTCCTGACTCCTAAAAGCTCTTTGACGTGTAATATTTTGTCAGAAAATTTTGACAGAGTCAAAGCCAGCTGAGTAGAATAAGATTATGTAGAAAATGATACATGGAATCTTAATCTATAAGAAAATCTGGATGATTTTGTAAAATGTAATAAAATAAAAGATGGAATAAAACCATGGAAATCAGGATTTGTATCTTATTATGAAAGAAATGTTTTTTTCTTGTAAAAAGAAGAATAATCAGTTTTCAGTAAACACCTTCAGTCTTTGGATGTAGTACTCTATTCCTAGTAGTATGGATATTAACAAAATATGATTTAGTGCAATTAATGTAGCTGCCATTCAGCAGCGTATTCCGTAAAGATGGCTGTGTGCATTCACAAGCTTCCACCAATAGAAATTGTCTTGGCTAAAGAATCCTCTTCAGAAATTGGAACCGTTTTTTCCTGTGATGCTGTGGTGGGTTGACCCTGGCTGGATGCCAGGTGCCCACCAAAATCGCTCTACCACTCCCCTCCTCAGCCGATCAGGAGAGGGAAAAATGTAACAAAAGGCTCATGAGTCAAGATAAGGGCAGGGAGAGATCACTCACCATTTACTGTCACAGGAAAACACACTTGACTTGGGGAAAATTAATTTAATTTATTACCAATCACATCAGAGTAGGATAATGAGAAATAAAATTAAATCTCAAAAATACCTTCCCCCCCATCCCTCCCTTCTTCCCAGGTTCAACTTTACTCCTGATTTTCTCTAACTCCTCCCCGTGAGTGGCAAATGGGGACGGGGAATGGGGGTTGCTGTCAGTTCATCGCATGCCGTCTCTGCCACTCCTTCCTCCTCAGGGAGAGGACTCCTCACACTCTTCACCCGCTCCAGTGTGGGGTCCCTCCCATGGGAGATGCTCCTTCCCAAGCTTCTCCAACGTGAGTCCTTCCCATGGGCTGCAGTTCTTCATGAACTGCTCCAGCCTGGGTCCCTTCTCCACGGGGTGCAGTCCTTCAGGAACAGACGGCTCCAGAATGGGTCCCCCACAGGGTCACAAGTCCTGCCAGCAAACCTGCTCCAATGTGGGTCCCTCTCGCCATGGGTCCACAGGTCCTGCCAGGAGCCTGCTCTAGCACAGGCTTCCCAAGGGGTCACAGTCTCCTTCGGGCATCCACCTGCTCTGGTGTGGAGTCCTCCACAGGCTGCAGGCAGATATCTGCTCCACCGTGGAGCTCCATGGGCTGCAGGGGGACAGCCTGCTTCACCATGGTCTTCACCACAGACTGCAGGGGAATCTCTGCTCCGGTGCCTGGAGCACCTCCTGCCCCTCCTTCTGCACTGACCTTGGTGTCTGCAGAGTTGTTTCTCTCACATCTTCTCATTCCTCTCTCTGGCTGCAGTTTCTCTTGTGCAGCTGGTTCCCCTCCACCTTCTTAAATCTGTTATCTTGGAGGCACTATCACTGTTGCTGATGTGCTTGCCCTTGGCCAGCGGCAGGTCCCTCTTGGAGCTGGCTGGCATTGGCTCTATCAGACATGGGGGACGCTTCTAGCAGTTTCTCACAGAAGCCACCCCTGTAGCTTGCCCCCCCTCCCCATCCCACTTACCAAAACCTGGCCACACTAACCCAATACAGAAGCTGTGTTTGTTTCCAAAACTTTTCCTGTAGCTTCCCCAGTTCTAATAGTTGGTAGAATGGCTGGTGAAATAAAGATTAAATGGGAGAGTTAGAAGTGACAAAATAGTCCAACATCACTTCCCAAACTGGTTCTATCATGGGCAGACTTCCTCATATCTACTTCTCTCTAAACGATGTGCTATGATTTCCCTCATCCTTGCATGTCAAACATTTTGCAGTTTTGAAGACACACAGAATCTTTTGTGTTAAAGGCTTCAATATCATGTTTAACAACAGCCTCTAGTGATGAATCTCAGATAAATGAATGCACCCTCTAGAAAGAAATTAATTAAAATCTGTTCACAATAATCTAGAAAAAACTAGATTATATATTGGGGGCAGGGAGGAAGAGGTAGTTAAAAGGAAGGAATCCCTAACATACTGACAATAGCAAACACTTTGAGGTACCCACTGATAGCTATGATACTGCTTTGTGACACAAATAGCCCACTGGTGTGAAGTCACTCAAAGGTAATTTCTTTGGCATGCAACCAACAGAAAAGCAAAAACCTGGCCTAACTCAAAATACTGTTAAATATACAAAGCAATCCTGAAACTTCTGAACTCTGCAAAGGGGAGAAAAAGCTTTGTACCTGTGACTATTCACTTCTAGAAACTTCAGTGTAGGTGTTTTTACTAGAATGAGAAAATGATATTTTTTTCCCTAAAACAAGATTTGTCCTCACTATTTTGGCTTTTCTTAACCCAACTTAGCAGTTAAACTGAAATACAAATATTGACTTTGCAAACACTTGAAGTAAAATCAACCTGATTGCACATGTTCTTACTACTTTCCCCAAGAGAAACTGCAGTATATAAAAACTCTCCTTAGGCTTTGTGTACACACAACGTAATGTTATGACAGAGAGAGAGAACGCATTTACAGGTGAAAGTAGCCACCGTACAGCCATCTAAATGCCCAGCTCCACTTGGGCCAATACACACTAGGAATATTCCTCTATTTCTGCCTGTACTCTGAGGGAACACAGCAGCCTCTCAGAGCCAGGTCAGGTACCTCTGCCTCATGCTGTGCTGTGCAGGATAGGTGTTTCAGTATTTCAGCATTTTGTTTAAAGTTACTGCCACAGCCTCTTTGTAACAGAATTCAGCAGGACATCATATTTCTAATCTCTTTGTAGCACAGTTCAGTAGGACATAATATTTCTAGTCCTTTTGCTTTGCACGTTGAAAGATCAAAGGAATTATTTTCAGCTCAGCTCAGTTCTCTCATTGCCATGTAAGTCTACACAGCTAGGAATTCTGCACTGCAGCTCACGCATCCAGTGAAATGCCACAAGCACTAAAGTATTTCCATCAACTTGACTCCCTGTTCTTTTTTCAAAACAAATCTTTAAGAGATGTTAAAATCGTGAAAGAGAAAGAGACCTGAATCCCACCCTAGCAGGTTAAAATATATCCATCTGTAATTTTAAAACTTTCAAAATCACACTAATTTCTGATTTTTTTTTTCTTTTTTCTATCTATATTAAAAGTAGAGTCCAGTTTACAACAGGCTTTTAAAATGTTTTTGCTTTACAATTGCTCTAGGGTAGAGCAAAGCATTAGTAGCCTAGATTAAACAAGTGGATAGTATCCATGTCTCTACAAACACTTGAACTGCCTCAAGTTAATGAGAAAATTGACTTAAAAATGAGTTAGAATAAACTCTATATTAAAAGGCTAGTAAAGAAAAAAACAGGTATCATTCCCTTGCCTATTCTTGCAAAAACAGACCCTCTGAACTTTCTAAAAGAGAATATTCATATGGGTAAAGTTACTCACCCTTGAAAGTGTTCAGAGCTTCTAGGGCATTTTATTTTATGAAATTTGGAGTGCTAAGGGTAACGTGTTTTCTGTTTTCCCTTGGTAGTCACTTTGCTCTCTTTCTGTGACTCCAACGAAGGAGGGAGAGAAAAATATATGACAGGGAACATGAGAGTCTGAAGGTCACTATTGACAGTGAGATTTGAAGAAAAGTGTAGTAGCCAAACCTGCACATGTTCTTGCAATGACTAAAGTTCAAGTTGGCAAACTCCCTGCGAAGGTTACTCTCTAAATATATTGGCCAAGATTTTGAAACACTACTATACCTGCCTTTACATTATGCTTATTCATGGGTTCAGGAAGGATGTTCCATAGAAAGAAAGAGTAAGCATCTCTTTAGATACTCTTCCAATTCCTATATGAAGTTCTTTTTCAGATCTTCTCCTAGCTTAAGAGTGTTTATTTTGTCTGTGCTTAGTTTTTACTCTACCTCTGTGGTTTTTGAAGTGTGTAATATGAGATGCACTGCAGCCTTTGCCTCCACATGGGACTAACAGAAAACCACTATAATAATTGTTATTAGTCCCATGTGGAGAATAATTGTTAACTCCTTATGCCTCTCTCAATCTTGTACAAAACAGGAAGTACATTTTTAATTATTTTCCTTCTCATTTCTCTAATTGTTTATGGGACTGAGCCTTTCCTTCTGTTTTGTTTTATGAATGTATTTATACCTCTGGATCATGGTCATGTTCTCTTCTCTGATCTTACCCTCTCAAATTTAGCTGTACAAGCTCCTGCTCAGTTGGAAAATGCAAATAGGAAACACCCTCAGGAGATGTTGCAGTAGGGAATTCTGAAAGTCATATTCTTCACTAGAGTTTCTGCTCTGGATGTTGTTATTCCTGTATATTGCTGAACGGTTTGAACAAAATCCTTTCTTTATAATATCCTTAATTCACACACTTTATCTTTTTTTCCCCCAACTCCTAATCCTGTTCTCTCTCTTCACTCTCTTGTCTTCCTTCTTTCAATCATCCTGGAATAATTTAACCTGAAATATTAATTGAAAACCCCCCTCTGTATTGTAAAAAATTCATGTTGTCTGCAGCCACATCTTGGCCTACAATAAACTGTACTACTTCCTTCTCATAATTTCTTTTTGTTTTCTGTTTAGAATTTAAGATCATCAGCTAAAGTCCAATATACCATCTTTGCACAATGTCTGGCACAGTGTGGCCCTGCTCTGAACTGTCCCACAAGTCCCACACTAATTGATCCTTTGGTATCTACTTGCTAAGCCTGTGGGAACCAATAGTCTTATTGATAACAAACTTGGGAGAGGAAAGCACTTTATCCTATGCCTTTAGAACACAGAGAGGCAATGTCCCGGGTATTCTCTTTTCTTTACCACCAGTTCCTGAGTTTGCTCACTTTGAGGCTGCTCTCTTGAAGCTACCTGAGCATTTGCCTTTAGCTTTAGCAGGTAGTGACAGATAAAACATGGAAAGCACATTATATTCCTGTTCTATTTGGTCTGTTAACCCTGAGACACAACCTTATCTTGTGGGGCTTAATATCGCTAACCTCTCCCCAACCTTTCAAAATTCTGCTTATTTCGAAGTCCACTGATTGTGTAGTTTCACATGCTGTGTATTTGGCATCTTCCGCTAACCAAGTGCAGCCATCTGTTTTAGTTCATCATCATACCAGTCAGCCCTTCAAAACACCACAGACAACTTTTTTAACATTAAAATGCAAAGACCTCCACATAGCAATAAGGAGCAAGAGAGAATAAATTAGGTAATGCTTAGAATAGGAAAGACAGCAACCCCCAGATAAGCTATATATACTACATTTTCATTTGAATGTTAGCACGTTGCTAAGGAGATGGGCAGGAAGAAAATTTGGAAGGGGGTATCTACCTTAAGGAGCTGGATGAGAGAAGCAGGTTGCCAGCTTCCCATCAGCTAGACTTCAGAACTGACTGTCCTCAGTTCAGAACTGAGGACAACATCCAAAATACAAGATGCTGCTGTTTATCCCAGTCCTCAACTCAAAGCATCTGGGATACATTCTGGGAAATTTAAGTAAGAGACTGAAGATCTCTAACACAATCTCAATTTTACACATCGAGAAATTAAGATAGAACTGAAAAATTTGCTTCAGATCACCAACCAGATCAAGAAATGCAGTAATGCCTTTCTTATCCCAATAAACTATCGTGTTGAAACAAATCTAAACCACTGCATTATTAAATTCTTGCACGATTGGGTTCACAGACTGCAGCCATAGAAGCAGACTTGTTCCATAGATATTCCACACAGCCCCTCTGTTACTAGACTCTTATACTTCTGCTAGAGGCAGAAATTAATACCAAAAAGAAAGCAAACAGCAGCTACAATAAAAGCTGCTGAGGATTCCAAACTAATAATTTAAGCTCAATTCCTCAATTCCGTAAACACAATTCCTTCAAAATAAAGATGCTTAGAAATAGCAGTCTAGCAGCCCTAAGCATGCTAGCACCATCACCAGAGAGCTTCATCCTCTGGGGAATTAGAAGTACTCATCTATGCTTCCTGCATTATAATCAGCCAATCTTGTTATGTCTTCTTGCTTCATAATTACAGATCTTATTAACAGAGATGAATTTGATAAAAAAATGGGCATTACAAATTGCACAGTTTTCAAAAGAAGAGGGAATCGTTTAGTTTTGGATGCTAGTGAGAATGTTTCTTCATTTACCCCAATTGCAAACACCTCTGTTATTGTCAGTATCATTAAATTAGATGATTTAATGAGAATGTTGTTAGTGCAGACCATTTTTGAGAATTTACAGTGTAATAAAACTCCATCTAGCTCAAAATAATCAGTCAGATATTAATCTTTTCTAGACAATGCTGACTTCAGTAGAGTTGTAAAAGTTCGTACTGGTTGAGTGTCAGGCACAATCTAATATCCAACAACTCTTGGATAAATTGGAGTCTTTTCCATAAAGTTTTCCATTCTGAAAATGGCTAGTTATAGCAGGCTTCAGCTTTCAGTATTCATTATCTAGTAGTTCATCTACTTTAAACAATTGTCATTTATATTGAAACCAAAAGCTAGTGTGTTTCATTTGTTCAGTTTAACGTCAATAGTTCAAGTGTCATATAACCTCTCAAAACTATTTCCCTGTAGTGTTTGTACCTCACTGGCAGTTCTGATTTTCGCTTTTTTTTGAAACGCCCTAAAATAAACAGAGGGAGAATATTCACAATTTCCAAACTCTTTACTGAAAGTGTAGTTTAGTTAGAAAGTTTAGATTTAGTTAATCACCACCTATCTAGCCTCAAACTCCTTTTCAACTGTTCTGTTTGTGTTACATAGGACAAGCAGGATGCTAATGATGACAGAGGGACGCCCGGGTAGCTAAACTGTGCAGCCTGTTAGGTGCCACCGCCACTGCAATGGCACATCAAACAGCCCATCTATGCCCAGAAAGGCCACATCATTTGCTTACAACCTGTAGTGAGCTGTGAAGTTTAGAAGTACGTAAGCTCCCACTGCATGTACAAAACCAGGATTTGATTACTGTCCAACAGCAAGGGTGGTTGAAACAGTTTATCAGGCCTATGAGAAGCAGGCCTTGTTCTGCAGTTTTTTTGCTATCATAGTTCTTGAAGTTAGTGAGTGCTATGACTGTGTCTTTGACAGTATAATCTCCCTGAACTCCTCAAAGAATTCCACATTTGAGTCTGTGGGATGAAGAGGGATCATTTACATAGTGACAAACCAGTTGGTTTTAAATCTACTAAGGAAATGAACTGGTAGAGCTGGGAACTGGCCACAACTTGTGGTTGTGTCCCACTTTTGAAAAGGAGTATCATACAAAGTCTTGATTCACAGAGAAAGGGAGAACAGGAACTGGGAAATCTCTTAATGTCAGTTTTGAGTGACTACCTTTATTGTTACAGAGAGTCCTGGCCATGCCATGTATAATATTGAAATTATTCTGATATACAGTTATTATTCTTATATACAGTTATAATTACTGGTATTTTTGTATTAAAGGAAGGAAAAGAAGAATTTGGTGTAAATGCAAGGCTTTGGTAGCATGAGGATTTGCAGGGGTGCTTCTGTGGGAAGAGCTGAGGGGCTGCCCTGTGCTGGATGCAGCCTTTTCCAGTTGGCTCAGCAACAGATTCACAACAGGTCAAAGCTGCACCCATGAGCAAAGTTGGTTGTGGTGCCTCAGTGAAAACATATTTATGAAAGCACAAAAAATGCTGGAGATGCACAGGAAGAGGGAACAAAAAGAGTGAGAAACAGCAGAGGGGACACCATGGTCAGAGAAGAAGGAAGAGGTGCTCCATGGTGCTGGAGCAGATCTTCCCAGCAGCCTGTGGAAAAGCCCATGTCGGAGAAGATTTTGCTGATAGGAACTGCAGCCTGTGGAGAATTCATGCCAGATCAGAGGAAAAAGGGAGAAGGAAGGAATGGCAAAAAGAAAATCACTGTATACTGACTGTAACACACACATCCATCCTCCCCTACACCCCTCCAGGACAGGGCAAATGAGTCAGGTGTAAAGGAGTGAAGTTGAGCATGGGAAAGGGGGGAGGAAAGGTGTTGTAACATTTGTCTGTCTTTGTCACTACCTAAATCTATTTTAATTGGTGATAAATTAAATTAATTTTCACCAAGTCGAGTCTCTTTTGCCCACAACAGTAACTGGTAAGCAATCCCCCTGCCTTTATCTCGATCCATGAGCTTTCTTGTGCCTGTTGTTCTTTCTATTTTCTCCCCCTGTTCTGCTAAGAAAGGGAGAGTAAGCATCTGCTGGGTAGGCATTTGGTCCTTATCTACAGTTAGCCCACCACAGAAATACAGGATTAAACCTCTTTAATCCCAGAAATCAGCAGGCACCTGTTACTTCAGCTCCAATCATTTCTGCATGTGTCTCTGAGAAGCATTCATAATAGTTATTGTACCTTAAACTCAAGATTGCTTTGATGAAAGCAGCCTTCTTCAGGCAAGACAAAGCATAATTTTCTTGCTATTGAGTCCTGCTTCAATATACCACAGGTACCTGCTACAGTTCATAGATGGTAAAGTAGTTTTGCTCAAGTGTTTGTGAATCCTGTTTCTTATATCAAATAACTTGAACAGTTGATAAATGGAATTAACTCAACCAAGCTCTATGCTGTATGAAAAGAAGAAAATGAGACATTCTTTTCTTAAAAGAAGGCACCACAAGAAAAAAAGCAAATTAAGGAAGATTAATATTCAACTCCACTCTTTTTCTTGTTTACAAGAGCCGGCTAGAAAATTTCGTGGAAAACAGGTTTGAAATGATAAATGCCAATTTGACAGAATATAATTGACTGAAGAATGTGTCTATTCACTGAAATTGCTCAGCAGGAACCTTGTTCACCTGTCAGACTCTGCAAGCTGATGATGAATTTCTGCTAGATGGCTCCCCTGCTCCAGGGAAGATGAGGAGGACCTCCATGTTTGAAGCCTGCGAGCTTCAGACTTCCAGGTCACTGAGGCAGTGAGAATTCCTTCTGCAGTGTCTGGAATGTAGCACCTTGAAATCACTTAACACAGGTACTGTACTGGAAAACTAATAATAATGCCTTATGTACACAAAGGCACTCTAGATGCAAGCTGGCCTTAGACAAAAATGTGTACTGCTTTGACATTTCAGGTCTAAATGGGTTCCTTAACAAGAAGGGTTCTGTTAAGAAAAATGGGAGAATCTGCCTTGTGCCTGTGTATAAGTGGATCTGACCATACACCACCTATGTTTTTAACCTCATGCAACTTCAAAAATCCTTGGAGAGATACAGCTGTTATTTTATAATTTGAGTATTTTGCTTCACTGCATCAGAATTAATCTTTCACTTGCTCTAGAAAAGACAGTTTAATAATATTTTAAAACCATATGCCATTAAGTTACACTTATGTAACTGCACTAACTTCAACAGGCATTAGAACTTCACAAATTGTTCTCCCTCTACTAACCTTACAAAATTAAAAGTCATTCTGTTGCCCTGAGTAATTTTAGTTAGAGCTAATAGTTATGGTAATTTTATTAACTTTGATGGACTTTCAGTTTCTTTTTTTCTGAGATGCAAGTATAATATGACAGTACCTTTGAACCTGATTTCCCAAGAAGGTGAGACTTATGCAACTGTACTGAGGCCTCCCCTTCCTAAACCTACGAGTCCATTAAGCACTTCAGAGAGATACACAGTTCTCAAAGACAGTAAATTCCTATACATTTTGTGAAAACTGATTGCTAGAGATGGATGAAAATTAGTGCTACCACTAAGGAAAAGCCAGTTGCAGTTCAGCCAGTTGGCCTGTCACCGTGGATATAATGAACAGGCAATCAGCACACGATTATTTCAGCAACAGCATATGTTGCCACATTCTCAGCCAAACTGCCAAAAGACATGGGAAGAAGCTGGAAGAAGTACTTGAGCACTGAGGATGGGAAGAACTGAAGCATGTGGGAGAAAAAAAGAATTTAAAAAACTTCCTTAGTTCCACTCTTCAGAGAACAACTTACTTTGGTATCTTAAAACTGTAGATTTTGCCTTGGATAAAGGAATGCATGAATCTCTTATGCAGAGGACATATAGGTCCTTTAACACAAGTGATTCCTGCCTTTTAGCCTCTACTTCTTTAACTGTTTATTTATAGTAAGATGCATTTTACTGGAGAGAATAGATCCTATGTTTAGTTTGTGAATGGAATGAAAAGCAAGTTGTTCTGTTTTCTAGTACCAAGGAAATGTGAAGTGAGAGCTGTTGAAAAGGATTTTCAAACAGGAGAATGAATGGAAGTGGGTGATGCATTCTTATTCTGGTAATGACAGAATGGATTAATGGCATCATCAATATGTGTATGTAAACTCAATTCATATGAACTCAATAGAATCACTAAATTTTAGTAAATAAAGCTGGATTGTTTTTCATCTCCCACTGTCCTTCAGCCTATCTGACAATTTGAAGACATTGAACGGTCTATTTAAAATCAAATAACTTTTGTGAAAAATAAAATTAAGTGTCTGGTATAAATTAGATAGCTAAGATTTTCCTCTGCTACTGCAAAAATGGAAGTATTAAAGTCATGACATTAATTTATACTTGCACATACATGTATACCTACATACATAAAATATGATGTATATTACATTATTCTTTTTTTCTTAGTCATATTTAGGCTCTTCATAGGAAAAAAAAGCATGCTGAAATAAATCTTTGGGCTACCATGAATATTTAAGCCAGAGAACCTTGAAAAGACATGATTTCTAATTATACAACAATTCCACCAGTAATTCCTGAATATTTAAAATCTTGTATGTTTGTATGTATTTGAGTCTTCATTTACAGATATTCAGAAAGCATTTTCAGAACCCTCAGTACGAAACAAGCTAATTTGAAATTACTGAATTACTCCTAGAAGCTGATGATTTAGCAGAAGCACAAAAACATAGCAGTGCCTGATTAAAGCAATATAGTAAAGCTATTACAGTAAGAATGCCATTACAGGAAGAATGCCATTACAGTAAGAATGAAAGAATCACCATTTTCAAAGGATCATAGAATTATGTAATGGTTTGCGTTGGAAGGGAGCTTAAAGATCATCTAGTTCCAACACCCCTGCCATGGACAGCGACAACTTCCACTACAGCAGGTTACTCAAAGCCCCATCCAACCTGGCCCTGAACACTTCCATGGGTGGGACATCCACAACCCCTCTGGCAACCTGTTCCAGGGCCTCACCACCCTCATAGTGATGAAATTCTTCCTTACATCTAATCTAAATCTGACCTCTTTCAGTTTAAAGTCAGTACCCCTTGTCCTATCACTGCATGCCCTTGTAAAAAGTCCCTCTCCAGCTTTCTTGCAGGCCCCCTTCAGGTACTGGAAGGCTGATGTAAGGTCACCCCAGAGCCTTCTCTTCTCCAGGTTGAACAATGCCAACTCTCTCAGCCTGTCTTCATAGGAGAGGTGCTTCAGCCCTCTGATCATCTTTGTGGCCCTCCTCTGGACTCGGTCCAACAGATCCATGCTCTTCTGATGTTGGGGGCCCAAAGCTGGGCGCAGTACTCCAGGTGGGGTCTCACAACAGCAGAGCAAAGGGGGAGAATCACCTCCCTCGACCTGCCGGCCATGCTTCTTTTGATGCAACCCAGGATACAGCCGGCTTTCTGGGCTGCAACCGCACATTGTTGGGTCATGTAGAGCTTCTCATCAACCAACACCTCCAAGTCCTTCTCCTCAGGGCTGCTCTCAACCTGTTCTCCACCCAGGCTGTATTTGTGCTTGGGATTGCCCTGACCCACATGCAGGACCTTGCCCTTGGCCCTGTTGAATTTCATCAGGTTTGCACTCAAGCCTGTCAAGGTCCCTCTGGATGGCATCCCCTCCCTCCAGTGTGCCAACCTCACCACACAGCTTGGTGTCATTTGCAAACTTGCTGAGGGTGCACTGCCCATGTCACCGACAAAGATGTTAAACAGTGCTGGTCCCAACACCAAACCCCTGAGGAATGCCACTTGTCACTGGTCTCCACTTGCATTGATGGCAACTCTTTGAGTGCAACCATCCAGCCAATTCCTTACCCACTGACTGGTCCATCCACCAAATCCATGTCTCTCCAGTTTAGAGACAAGGATGTCATGCGGGACAGCATCAAATGCTTTGCACAAGTCCAGGGGCACATGACTTGTCAGTCGCTCTTCCCTTATCCACCAACGCTGAAACCCCATCATAGAAGACCACTAAGTTTATCAGGACCAATTAGTGAAGCCATGTTGGCTGTCACCAACCACATCCCTTATTTTCCATGTGCCTTAGCATAGTTTCCAGCAGGATCTGCTCCATGATCTTGCTGGGCATGGAGGTGAGACTGACTGGCCAGTGGTTCACCGGGTTTTCCTTTTTTCCCTTTTTAAAAACGGGGGTTATGTTTCCCCTTTTCCAGTCAGTGGGAACTTCACCAGACTGCCACGACTTTGCAAATATGACGGATAGTGGCTTAACAACTTCATCCGCCTGTTCCCTAAGGATCTTGAACCCCACCATTTCATGGTCACTGCAGCCAAGGCTGCCCTTGAGCTTCACATTCCCCACTAGCCCCTCCTTGCTGGTGAGAACCAGGTCTAGCATAGCACCTCTCCTCATTGGCTCCTCTATCACTTGGAGACGGAAGTTATCAACAATGCATTCCAGGAACCTCCTGGATTGCTTATGCCCTGCTGTGTTGTCCCTCCAACAGATATCGCATGAGGACCAGGGCTACTGAATGTGAGGCTGCTCCTATCTGTCTATGGAGGACCTCACCTGCTTGGTCTTCCTGGTCAGGTGGCCTGTAGCAGACCCCCACTATAATGTCACCTGTCCCTGCTCTCCCTTTAATCCTGACCCATAAGCTCATGGTCGGCTCCTTATCCATCCCCAGGCAGAGGTCCACGTACTTCAGCTTGTCATTGACATAGAGGGTGACACCCCCTCCTCATCTCCCCTGCTTGTCCTTCCTGAAGAGCCTGTATCCTTTCATTCCATCACTCCAGTCATAGTAGCTATCTGTGTCTTCTGTGTACATGCTACTTCCAAAAGTTGTACATATGAGTAAAAAGGAAGTGCAAATGAAGTCATAAATGGTCATAAGCTGAAAACTTGATATGGTATTCCAAGCAACTAAGATTATACAGACAACACTGAATGACAGAATGGTTGAGGTTGGCAGGGACATCTGGAGGTCATATGGTCCAACCTGCCCAGTCAAGCAGGGCCACCTATAGCCGGTTGCCCAGGACTGTGTCCACACGGCTTTTGAATACGTCCAAGCAGGGAGACTGCACAACCTCCCTGGGCAACCTGTGCCAGTGCTCAGTCACTCACACAGTGAAGAAGTGTTTCCTGATGTTCAGAGGGAACCTCTTGTGTTCTAGTTTGTGCCCATTTGTCGTGGTTTAGCCCCAGCCGGCAACTAAGCACCACGCAGCCGCTCGCTCACTCCCCCTCCCACAGTAGGGTGGGGGAGAGAATTAGGAAAAAAACCTTGTGGGTTGAGATAAACACGGTTTAATAGGACAGAAAGAAAGAAGGAAACAACAATGATAATACCAACAAAGGAATGTACAAGAACAAGTGATGCCCAATACAGCAATTGCTCACCACCCGGCAATCGACAGCCCATCCCCGAGCAGCGATTTCCGCCCCCCCGGCCAACTCCAGTTTATGTACTGGGCATGACGTCGTATGGTAGGGAATATCTCTTTGGCCAGTCTGGGTCAGCTGTCCTGGCTGTGTCCCCTCCCAGCTCCCCGTGCACCCCCAACCTCCTTGCTAGCAGGCCAGCACGAGAAGCTGGACTGTCCTTGACTGCTCAGCAGCAACCCAAAACATCAGCACATTATCAATAGCTTCTCATCCCATATCCAAAACACAGTGTCACACTGGCTTCTGTGAAGAAAACCAGCTCTATCCTGGCTGAAACCAGGACACCATTGCGTCTGGTCCTGTCACCAGGCACCACTGAAGAGAGCCTGTCTCTCTCTTCTTTACACCCTCCCTTCAGGTATTTATACACATTTATAAGATCCCTCATGAACCTTCTCTTCTTTAGATGAAACATTCCCAACTCTCTCTGCCTTTCTTCTTAGGAGAGATGCTCCAGTCCCTTCATCGTTGTGGCCCTTCATTGGACTCTCTGCTGTATGTCCATATCTCTCTTGTACTAAGACGACCAGAACTAGACACAGCACTCCAGGTGTGCAGCCTCACCAGCGCTGAGTAGAGGATTTTAAGAACAATGGATTCTAAGCTAGATTTTTAAAGCCAGACCTTGAATACATATCTTTGGACTGAAACAAGTTTCTAGTTTAAAACCTGAGAACAGTCCATAGTCCATGTATCTCCCTATAATACTGCTAGAGTCTATAATGAATCTAAATAATAAAATGATGTAAGATTGGGGAGTTAGAAGTTGAATGCATGAATTATTGAAGCAATGTTCGATACATTGTGCTTAAAGAAGTAAAATTCCTTGTTGTAAGGGAATGCTGGAAACACACTGTCCAGGTTTGTTTTTACTGTCCTTTCCGAATAGAAAGAATGTATGATATTCTTAAAGCATTTGAAAGTCTGGAACTAGGGACTATCTTAGAAAAGCATACATACTAGGAAAGTTTTCTCATTATAAATAACATTTACAACTCTTCTGAGAACAAAAATAGTATCTTCAAGCCTTACCTAGTTCCCTTACTCTGCCACAAATGTTTCTCTTTGCTACTGGGAAAGAGATTTCAGATGTTTCAGATGCATCTCTAAAGGCAGTGTTATCTTCTCTTCCTCAGTTTAATACAGACATTTTGCTGAAGGCTCTTTTAAACCTCCCATGCATTCCATGTCAGAGGTTTCGTCTGAACAACATTAACCTTACTCTCTCTCATTCGTGGAAAGTCCAGACCGTAAAGACTTCCTACAGAAGCCAATACCACATCTCACAGTAGTATATCATCAATAAACAGGTCCAACCCAGTTTTTCTGTTTTGCGTACTGGGATATACAGGCCAGAATGAGCAAACATAGTGCCTTAAATCTGCCACTGAAGTGCTCTTATTTTCAGAAGTGGCAGAATAGGCACATCCCACTTTTAATGACCGCAAATGCCAGTTCCATAACTGCAGGCACCTAAACGCGAGCATTTGGCCTCTCTGTCTCAGTGTTTTTCATATGAACAATATTTGTCTATGCAATGCACCTTGATATCCAGCAATGAAACAGCCACCTTCCAAATGAAAAGTATAGCTTAAAAAAAAAAAAAAGAAAATAGAGAGAGAGAGAGAGAAAGAATGAGAGAAGACAACACTTTAAATCAAAACTCACCTATGCAATTCTCAGGTCTATCCTGAAGCTATATAATTTGAAATATGGAGTGCTTTCCAGGAGGATGAGGTACTTTGCTGTAGGTAGTGAAGCAACCCTGTGTTGTCAAAACAACTGAAATAGACAGATAAAATAAATTAAACTGACAAAATGCACTGTGATAAGAAAGTTCTGCAACAGTACAAGAACCATTATGACTATTTAATTTCATTCAAACTGAATTATGCTCAATAAATAAAACATAATGTGATGATAAAAAAACCCCTCTGCCTCCAAGCTACCTAACAGCATAAGTGGATTAGATTCTACACATAATGGACTAGTAAACAGCAGACCCATATAAACTGAGAAACAGAATTCCATTTCAAACACTGAAACAGTACAAAGCTGACAATTGCACAGAATTATTAGCCAAATGCTAGGCAGTCAGCCAGAAGGCTTCAACAAAAATTGCCTTTAAGCAAGAGCAGCAAACAAGGGGAGGAGTTAATGGTAAAAAAAAAGAAAATACATTCATTCACAGGATGATATTAGTCACCAGAAATGCCAGAATGACAGATTATTATGATCCTGTTAATGGAAAAAAATCCCAAAACCAGAAGCTGATTTAATGTAAGAGGAAGTCAGTGAAATTAGCACTTTAGTACCAAATAGAAATCTAGAAAACTCCTCCATTAACAGCAAAGGGACAGCCATTTTATTCTGTTAGTCTGTTGTAATTCCCTTTAGAATTCACTTGGATAATGAGCGATTAATGTCTGTGTGTATAAAACTAAAACTGTGTCCTAATTGGGTTTGGCTGAGCTAATTGCCTCTGATCAATAAAACTGACACATAGTACGCCTGTCCTTCAAGAATCTCACTCTGGGCCTCATTTCACTTCCCTCAAACCATGCTTCTGACATCCAGAGGAGCAGAAATTGGTCACGTTAATAGAAAATTGAAAGTAATACAGAAGAACTTAAATAGAGCAGTAAGCACTGGGGAAATGTGTATTTTATTCGACTAAAACCCCCTTGTGCTTCATGATACATCCCATCCACTCGGAGCAGTTCCCTAGCATTTTTGCAGTCCCTTCTCTGCAAACAGCATTTCTGTTGCTTCACCTACACCAGCACACAGACACCGGTAGAGCCTCCTAGTGTTGACACAGCATACAGCAATAGGAGGGGAGTCCCTCCGGGAACACCTCCAAAAGACGCAGGCTTTGCTAAAGTTCTCTCCCCTACACACCCCGCCCTGTAAATGTAGTTACAGTCACACCAGCATTTGCTGGCACGGCAGTGACAAGGAAAACACACGAGTTTTTCCTCAAACAAAACAATTATGCTTTATAGCCTAGGGGAACTTCTAATCATATGATACAATGCCTACTCTAGTAAAATTACACACAAGAACAACATAAAATGGCAGATGCAGACACAACATAACTACATAATACTACTCCAAATACTACTGTACAGCATTCATTCATACTTAATACATCTTGTTAATTTTCTTGACGACATGGTCAAAATTAGTTATGCAAGCTCTGCATTCTACACAGGTATGTCTTCTAATTAACAGGCTAAAGCTGCCTGATACAGGCAGCTGCTGTCTGTAAGACCATGGTAGCCTCCTCCCAAAGACACAGCAGCACGGCTTCTTTTGAAATCATTACGAAGTGCATCCCCTCAGATCATTTCAACAGTAGTGAAAATGTAAGAATCATCAGAAACAGCATAACCTAGTATTCTGCTAGGAGGCAGGGACATAAGGCTCTTGCCTCTGCTTTTTTTCCTAAAATCATCTGCATTGCCCATAAAAATACAAGCAAAACAGTGTAACACAGATCTCCCCACCCTGCTTAACCAGGAGAAAGGACCTTATGGACGCAACAACTGACTATGTCAAATACCAGGTGGCCACTACATATTGAGCCTGATGCCATTCAAACCACTAGCAGTTTTTAAGGTGTCCTGAGATGAAATAAACCACGAATTGTACTTAATACATTATCAGTAATATTTTGCTCATTTAAGATTCATACACTTCCAGAGAGATGAATACTAGCATCTCTCTATTTTGTTTTTCTATACACCGCTGTGCCCTCTAGTGGAACTGGCTAATTCACTACATATTTCATCCTTTTCTCAAAATCAGCACTCTACCTGAACTACATTCAGTAGCTGGAGCTACGATCCTCTCTTTTAGGAAGCTGTTGTATTAACTTCGAAGAATTTCATTGTACAGAAGTTCTAAGACATTGAAAGAATACAAATTATAAAGTTTTAAATAAAGTCCTCATTTTTTAAGTATCTTTGCTATTAGTTGTTATTTTGATAGAAGAAAACCTTGTTTCACGGTCTTTTAGATAATGTCAGAGATAGGGTCAATTCAACTGTTTTGGGAAGAGATAAAATTTGAGTTGAAGTAGTCTGGAGCCATTGCTGATGCCATTTCTTAGCAAGAACACATAAAAATGACAGAAAACATCAGTAAGAGTAGAAAATACAGTTTCAGTCACAACTTTAATTTGTAAGGTCACTGGTGGAGAAACAGCCAGTGTACATGATCTTATTACGCAGTATCACATCTGACAGGCTTCAAGCACCAGCAGGCTTAACATTTTGTCTTTGGCTGTCTCACTGACAACTTCAGCACTGAGGAAGGGATGGTGTTGGCTGAGTATTTAAAAAAAAAAAAAAAGGCAAAAAGATAAAAGAAGATAAAAGACTAGGAATAAAGTGAAGGCAGAAAAGAGGATGTGAGGAAAGGAAAAATAGCAGGAGCCCATGTCCTGCATTCTAAGTAGTTTTCAATCTCTGCCATCTTCAGTGGTGACAGCAAAATTATTGTTCCCATTTCCATGATTGAACACAGCTGTGACAGGAGATTAAGAAAACACAAAGTCATCTCACTGAATCTGGGTAGGTTTCAGGAAAGAAGAGGAACACCAGCCATGCTAAGATGGACACTCCTTTCAGGATGTGTTTGCCCACTACATCCCGTCAGGTGTAACTACAGGCTGCCTCTGGAAATGTCTGTCCCCACGCATGTGCTCCTGTCCCTTCCTCAATATCAGATCTAGCAATTAAGATCCTGCAAAAGGGACCTGTTCAGCTTCCTAACTCTGCTAAACCACTAATTCACCCCACCCACAATTTTTCCCCACAGATCAGAAAGGTAGCAATTCATCATGTGCTCAGTCACCAGATATGATGTAAAGAGAGTAGGAGATGGGGACCACAGAATTTCACCATTGCTCGTCTCTATCACTATGATGTTCCACCCTCCAAAGTCTCTTTCATAGAAACATGAAACTGAAGTAACATGTTTTGATTATTTTGTACTCCAGTTAAGTCTCATTTACAACACACCCATCTGGATTCATCAATTCCTACTCCATTATATTTTTTTAATCATTATCTTAGTGGAGGGTACTATACATACAAACTTTTAGTTTTGGACTAAGGCAATATTCAAATTTTCCAGAATAGAAAAATATTAAATATAGGAACATAAATATCTTTATTTCATGCTGTCAGAAAGGTGGTCCATTAAAGTTAAGATCTAAACCAGGTATTTGAACCTATATTAACCTGGAGATTAAGTCTCATACCTGTTCTTGTGTGCACCAAATTAAGAACACTTGTTCTTCAAGAAATTATTCTTCATTAGGATTGACAGCAATTACTGTCCATATCTTCTCATGCTAGTTTCCAGGAAAAGCAAAAAAAAAAAAACAACAAACCCAAACCAACTTGCTTTATTGAGATAAAAAGATATTCTCTATTCATATAACATAAAAGCTTTCTGTCAGCTGCAGAGACTTTATTACATCACTAAAGACCCAAGAGTTAGTACAGGTAAGAGCAGAAATTAAGTCTTATTAGGAAGCCATAAAGGTTAGTTTGGAAAAGGGAGCTCTTAGAAGCTGCTAGAAATGGCAATGAGGCCTCAGGATAAGTGAGACTATGACAGGAAGTTCTTATGATGTAATGCCTAAATTTAGTTTCCGCTTAAATCATGTGAGCCCTGCTTTGGGTACATAAAACTCTTTGATGGATACCAACCTTCCTTTACAGCATGCAGTGGAATTCCTGCAAGAAATGCTGAATCAGACCTTAATACACATGTCTATTTTAGCCTTTATCAATTAAAACATTAGTAGTAGAGTTTTAGAATTTCAAGTTTATCTGAGGTACTTCAAAAAACACTTAAGCTTTCTATCACTACAGAATTAGCTCGAAAAATAAGCTATGTATAGAGTCCAAGAGGTATAATGTCTACTAGTCAACTTTTAGTCATATTCTACAGATCTTTAAAAAAAAAAAAATTAATGAAATTTGCACCCAAAACCTAGAAATGCACCTAAAAAACCTAAAAAAAGAGATTGTTAAACCATGCAGTTAGGACTCCCCCCCATATTTTTAATTCTCCCCACACATTCCACTGCATGTGTTCTAATGACATGTGGCAAGATTAATGAAAGTATTGTATCATTTGACACAAACTGTTTCCATGGGCCCAGGAGCCCCTGCTAAGCTTAGACCTGGGTCTTCAGTCTCTGCTTTAGCTTTACTGTAGGGGTCCTTGGCCCTCACCTGACACCTTAAAGCATTTGCAATTACATGCAAAACATTGTTATGAGCTTTTGATGTGGGGACTTGGATGCAAATTCATGATATGTGTTTTTCTGAAAAAGAGGCAGATGAGATGGTACTTGGTTCTGACAGAACATCTGAGCTTTTCTCCCTGCTTTAACTGAGTGGATGTTGTGTGTTATTTTGCACCACTTTATTTTGAAAGAAACTGAGAACTGGACCAAGAATGAGAGTAGTAACATTTAATGAGAGCAGAATTCAGTTCCACTGGACTGTGGTATATCTTCCAAGTTAAAGGAGGTCTGATAATAGCATGCCTGCTTCAAGCATTCAATAATTATGAGGCGGCCAAAACAGTTTGCACCAGCAAGACTGTGCAGAGAAGAGGACAAAATTACTTCCAGAAACCTGGGAAATTCTGAAGGCCTGAGAGTTTTACTATTTCTAATCAGTTTGGAAATGTCTTATTGGAGGCTATCAAGCTAACTGCACTCAAAAGCAGAGATCAAGACATAGACTAGATAGACACCTAAACAAATTTCACATTAGATCAGCAGAATGGTATTTAAACCTATCTTTCATTGCAGAGCTTAATGGGTGTAAGTCTAGTCTCTGTGCAGTATCACTCCCTCAGAGCAGTCTTAATGTAAAGTCAATCTCAATCAGGGTCACTAAAGCCTACGAAAAGGTGTAATCATGCAAAGGCAGGACTAGGGATAACTTTGGTCTGCTTAAGCTGTTACAGAAATGTAGCCTAACTTATGCTTCTAAGGGCTGCTGATTTAGAAAAGTTAAGAAATCTTCATTTGCTAATAGGGTTATCCAGTCAAATGTATTTCTATGCTTTTTGCTTTAAATATCTCTTGCTACTGACTTATATGACTGCTCTTTACAGATGTGGAAAGCACAGAAAGCTTATGCTTTTGTTGCAGAGACCAGTATAGCCACTTACAGACTACTTGCACACCATTTGAACTGTGCTAGCATCAGAGAAGCAGAAGAATAAGCTAGGAAGTCCTGGCTCAAATTCAGGTCATAATTAATATAAAATAACCAGCTGTGAACTACTTAATTACTGAATGAGAACAGGTCATTGATATTAAAAAGTTATTTAGCATTAATTTTATCTCTAGAAAACTTGATCCAAAGCCTCTGACAGAATGTTAGGTGGCACTGTGTTGAATTAACACCTGAAGGATCTGTTCCTGTCTCAGAAGCTTGCCTTGCTGTCCAAAAGAGTAATAATTATGTTGGGTCAAGCAGGTAATATCATGCCAGATAAATGCTGTTTGTTAAATTAATTGCTATTGTACATGAATTAATTACTATAAATATGTAACTCGTGTAGGGCTCAGAATGAAGCCATGTAATTCAGCTTCAGTGATGGAAATGCTATAGCTCTGCACTTTCTGGACAAACTGGGGAACGTCCAGATCAGACCACAAAGAGTAAGAAGTTTGGAAAGTGAGTACAAGGGAAAAAAAAGGAACTAGGCTTACTCGCTGCAGAAACAAAAAAGATCAAGCTAAACAGGTGAGCTGATAACTTAAGGAGTTTGCAGAATCTACTTCATTTTAAGTTCCTAAGAACCAGTTAAACAAAACTCTACATGGTGTATTTATAATTCACCACAGCCCCTGAGCATAGCATGCTGCTTTTGGAAGTCTCTTCCACTCCTGTATTTCTAGGATTACTGTGACTGTTAACACTATCTCAACACATTTCTTTTCCCAAATTCTACACAGAGATGGCAATGCAATTATACAAGACGGCAGTCTTTGAAGAGTTTCTTTTCAACTGCAAAAGAACCAATAGAGTCTAAAAGTGTTTACTCACTGTGAATTAGAGCCACCGCTGACAAAAACATTCACAAGAAAATTGAGAATATGTTAACACAGAAGTAATTCATACGTCTGCTCAAAGCAAAGGTGAAAATTAAAGGTTAAAACCCCTGCCTTGTTTTCTGAAAACTTAATTCTTCTAACATATATATTGCCTAAGGCCAGATTGCACAGCTTTTGTCAGCATGTGTAATGCATGTCTGTGAATACATCAGAAAAAACTTGATTCAAGTCCTTCCCCTCTTAGTGTGGAGAGCTAACTATCCAGGGACATGGAAAGTCTCTACTTTCAGATATTGTTGTTAGGCCAAGAGAAAAACACTGTCTAAGTATCACATGCTTTTTTACAGAAAGAACTTCATATGCAGTCTGCCATGAAAACAGTCTTTCCAATCTCAAAATGAGGTAAGCTACATCAGTTTCAATGCTTGGAATTATCAACCCCATCATTTTTCTTGTAGCAGGCATTTAGCTTTTAACTTGTACCAAGGCCACAGAGCAATAGAGGTTTTCAATAAGCCACATCAGAAACAACTTACAGGTCCCATATTCTTCTAAAAGCACACAAGGAGAGAGTCAATGGGATTACAGTGTTAATTTTCCAGTTGACTGAATGCATCTCAAACCACTTTGAGTACACTTCTGCAGTATCGAATGACACACACAGCAGTGCCTCCTTGTAACAAATTATTTCAATGCTCTCCACTTAATTTTTTTTGGAACTTTTAACCAAAACTTAATTGGTTAACAAATAAAATGTTTTTACTTTGAAATCTCAGCTGCTTTATGTAAAAATTGAAGCCTCAATTAAATGGAAATTTAAGATTTCCCAGATTCATCTAAATCCAGGGTCCATGTTCCTCAAATATTAACTGAAAAAACACAGGGTGGGAGACTGTCTTCCTGTTACCGTGACTGTAAATACAGTCATCCGGAAGGATCGGCCAATTGTTCTGAAAAGGTTTGATTCCACTTAAACTGTCTCAAGATCAGTTGAATGACTCGTAACAATTATTTAAACAGAGAGTAGCTAGAAGCTCAATTAAAACTTTTCACTGCACTATTTACTATTTGTAATAACTAACAGCCCTCCCCCTTTTTTTTTCCCTCATTCTTTTTAAGAATGACTCTTATCTATATAAGCCTGGTAGCCTCCTAAGAAAACAGCAATGAGCCACAGACACAAACTTACAGTTCAGCTACCTGCTTTGCAAGGCCTTTGAAACATTATCACCCATCCCTTACTCCAAGAACCCACCAATCCCAGGGAGACCCAGTGGTCTTGCTTTACATACTTTTAATATTTTGTTGTGAAGCACGATTCCCTGAGTTCACTCCTATGCTACTGTCACTGATGCCAAAATCATTAAGGGAGAGTGCCAACCTGCCAAGGAGGTCTTTAAAAAGCCTCTAGCTGCAACTTCAGGGACCCACATGCTTCTCAAAAGCCTATCCTTGAGGCGGCCCGGGCTTTATTCGCACGCCAACAACACAAAACAAAAGAACTCCTGCGCTCCCCAGCAGCCCCTCAGCGCCCTAACCCTGCGAGGCCACTCGCACCCTCACAAGCCCCGCGCCAGCCCCCACCGGAAAAGAGAGGGCGGACCTTCCGCTGGGCGAGAGGGCGGAGATGAAGCGTCGCAGGCTCGCGCCGCGCCTGGCACCGCCCGCAGCTTGAGGGGGAGGTGGGAGCTGAGCTACGCCCCGCCCCCCCTACTCAGCGCTGGGCGCCACAGCCGGAGAAGGCCGGGACGATGCTGGAGACGTTGCGGGAGCGGCTGCTGAGTGTCCAGCAGGACCTCACCGCCGGGTGGGTAACGCTCTCGGCCCCGCGGGGCTGGCGGAGGGAACGGGAGGGGGACCCGCGGCCGGGCGGGGAGGGGGCAGCAGGTGACTGGGGGCCGGGGCGGGGACTGGCTCGGCGGGCGGGAGGAAGAGGAGGAGACTACGGAGGCAGCACCCCCAGCCGGGTCTCTTCCCTCTCGCCGCGGTTTCCCGGTGCCCCCAGCAGTGCCGGGACGGGCTGGAAATGTGGTCCCAGGGTCTCGTTCACGCTCCCTCCCCCCCTTCCCGCCTCGGCTGAGCGTCTCATGGCGGGCTAGAGAGCCCGGGCAGCTGCGTGGTAGCCGGCAGCTGCGGTCGGGAGCCGAGGGTGCCCGGTGTTGGGGGGTCAGCTGCCGTCAGGGGCATGAGAGAGCGACCGCTGTTTTGAGAGAACGAGGAAGATGTGAATGGGGTCAATTAACGGTCTTTAATTTTTTATGAAGTAACTGACCTTCAGGGTTTGATAGATTAATATGTAATTGCTTAAAGGGCATCGCTGTGCTCTGCTCGGCATATGAAATGCTTTTCTTTCCTTGGAAGGTGAGTTATTGTCACTTGGGGAAAAGAAGTGCAGGATAAGCGGAAGGAGCAGCCCCTTGCTTACATTAAAAAGTAGAAAGATAATCTTCCTACATTGCCTCACAGGGGTTTTTTTAGATAGGTCCTGTATCAATGCTATTTTTAGTACAGGCAGGTGGTCCAAATGAGTGTTGCTGGAAGTCGGTGGATGGCCAGAGGACAAGGTCATGCCTGTGCTGCAAAACTCTTGGCTCATAACGAGCCACAGGAAAGTATCGTGTTGTAATCAGTTAAAAACTGCATGGTCTTTGGCCGTGTTGAGGCTACCTTATAATATATGCATGGTAAATATTTCTATGTAGTGATCGATGTCTATGTACCCCAGAAACTTAAAATAACTAGTTTGTAGTGACTTTCTTGCGCCTGTATACAATGGTCCAGAGAAATTGATAGAATAAGCTACCAATCAACCAGATAAATTGCTTATGTGTTAGGATAAGGTTCAGGAATTGAACATTAAAATGTCTAAAGAATACAGACTAAGGCATTGCTTTATTGTGGTCTTTCTGGTTTGCTGTTATTTTTACAACTTCTCACAGAGTTTGATGCCACAGTACACTGTAAGGTTCTTTTGAAAAATGTGTTTTTCACATGATGAAAGAGGACAACGGAAAGGTCATAACATGCTGGGTCTGACGGTCATTTAACGCTGTTTCTCCATGTATTGCTGCAGTGGACTCAATATGTTTTCCTGTAGTCTCTAATTTGCCTTCTTCCTTGTATTGCAATGTTTTGTTCTGCTTTGAGGACAGTCTGATTTCATCATTTCCATCTTTATGTTTTAGCAGCTCCATTAATGTGCCTGGGAGTGGCCCTTCTTTAAGTTGTGGTTTTTTTTTTTTTATCTGGAATGTATTCTTTGTTGCTGTTGGGAACCTGTATCTTGGAGCCATAGTAGTAGAGGCTGTGGAGACCATTGGATTTTTTCCTGTAGTTTCTCCATGGATTCAGGCCAGAACATGACATGTCTTATTTTGACTGTTTTCCCTTCCTAGACAATGCAACTGTAGTGCCGTAGTGTTCTGGATTACCCGGTTCTCTACCCCACTGAAGTCGTAACAGAAGTCATTTTATGCTATTAAGACTTTAGCTTAACATAGTCAAAACCCAGAGAAGGTATTTCTGGTGTCAAGAATGCTGGACCAGTTGCGGCCAACTTGTTAACTCCACATGAATGCTTGCAAAGTGGAACAATTGGATTTCTTGAAACATTGAGAGGGAGATGCTTTCCCAGACCCTCTAAGGAAAGAGCATCCCTTCCAAAGGAATCAGGGAATGCTTATGTACAGCTGGAAAAGATTAAATCTGGGGTTCTGTGATCTATGGAAAGAGCAGTTTAGGATTATTAGCCATTTCTGTGTACAAAGAAATTAGCTCCCCTTTCCCTTGCTCAGCTGTGTCTCCTGTCTACTTCTGTGTATCCTATGACGTGTCTAGATTTTGACCCATTTACTTGCAAGCAGTCTTTTGGAGGAGGAGAGGAAATAAAAAAAAGAAAACCAACAGTGAGCTGTATTGTGCTCAGGCAGTAATATGTGTGCTGCCAGCTTGACTGATGTGGTTCACACTACCGCTACTTTGTACAGAGAACACTGATGAAAGGAATCCAATATTGTGTAGTCTACTGATAAATCCTTTAACTCTTACTTCTGACTGCCTGGCAGGTATTCTAGTAAGAGAACTGGTAGTTGTGACCCAGCATTTCCTTCTATACCTGTATGCAGAGGAATGCTGCGGTTACAGGCTGGGGTGCATACTGGGGAATGTGACAGAGGAGAAGTGCAAATTGCAGAGCTTTCTGCAACAGTGTTCGTTTTTCTTCCTCAGTGCACTGTGGTTGTTGCTACTTAGCTTGACTATTATGAACAGTTCTCTAACAGGGAGTGGAGACGGGCCATAGCATGTCTTTTCTCAAATTGTCAACCACCTATATTGCTGTAGAGCTTTGAGGTTTCTTCTTTGCATCTCTGGAAATCGGTAGTGGTCAACACTGGGGGAGTGATTGCACTCACCCTAGGAGCAGCCTGACTATCTATATATTAGGGTGTATTAGGGTGTTTCTCAGTCCCTGGGTCACTCAGGATTACGTGTTTCTGTGTTACGTTTAGAGGGTATCTTTGGAGCTTATAGCTTATTTCCATCTTGCTCCTGTCTGTATGTCCATTATTTCTTCCTAACCCTTGCTGTCCTGGACAGCTGAGACTCCAAAGGGCAAATTGCAGAGCTTTCTGCAATTTCTGCTTAGAGGCTGAAGGACATCCATCGTCTTGGTGGTCAGAGAATAGCAGGAGGCTTTGGTTCTTACTCTGCCATGCCAACTTGACTAGCATATACGGGTTGACTGCAGAAGAGTAAAGCATGGAAAAGAGTTGTGTGGTGTTTGTGTGGGTTATTTATTGTTGGTTAGAGTTTTAGGGGTTTTGTTTGTTTTATTTTTTTGGTTTTTTTAGGAGCAGCATAACAGTCACTTTGACATTGGCCATAGATGAAACAAGCCCCAGATACGCTTAGGAGCAGTGCACTGTGGTGGTGCTGCTGGAGATTCTGATAGTTGGCAGAAGAAAAGTTGTGTTTGTGCCAGTTTTGTGTTGGCAGACTTATGACAAGTGGGTACAAATGTTATGACTGTCGTGCTTTTTCTTGGCACATATGCCTTTTTTTAAAGGGTGTTCTTCAGGATGGATTGATTATCTCTATGAAGATCTTTAATACCTGTCTTATAAGGAAAGAGTATCGAGAGCTGGATGACCTGGATATATAGGTCCCATTAAACTTTTCATACGCAATTGCTTGATGCACTTGTAGAAAAATCTAATAATTTAGAAGCAGTGTAGGTGGAAATAATTTCATATGACAATCTCCACAAAACTAAGTGAAATTTGATTTATTTGTGAAATAAGCTGAAACAAAATTAACTATAGTAGACTGGAATTAACACAGAATGTGTTCAAGCAAATTGTCCTCTCGTTTTGGTGTTGGAAATGTCTGATGATTTTGTGTTTTGATTTATAGGTTGAAGACTTTGGGCGACAAATCAAGAGAAGCAAAAAAAGGCAGGCAGAGGTACTTCTGAACATCTTAATGTATAGCATTGATCTAGAATGTTCTTGTTAAAGAAAAATTTGAAAGTGGCTCATATATATGAAGCAGTTACAAAAACATTTGCATACAATTTTACAGAATATTCTTTTGATAACAGAAAAACTTAGCCCTGATATTGAGGAAATACTTTGCTTAATAGAACCTTGATTGATAGGCCTAAATAATTTCTGGTGGCCATCAATCGATTTATAAATGACTGTTTAAATTATGTGAATATTCAGTGTTATTATAGTGCTTTATAAAAGATTCAGGTTGCAGTACATTGAAATGTAATTGTTTACAGTCTCTGTGAATCTCATGTACTAAAATTGTAATTCAGATTTTTTTAGTGCAAGAACAAAAATATAAGCCTTTTTATTGTAGAAAATACATGTATAATGGAGTACTTCAATTATCTGTTTTCATCTCTGTTGCAAGAAGATTTAAGAATTGTGTTGGGTTTTTTTATCCTCTGCATTTTAGTATATTGTTCATTCTTTCAGCCTATGTAAACTGTAGGGGAAGACTACTTAACATCTGTGAACATTGCTTTTTCAAATAAGCTCAGATATGCTTTAGTGTAAAGCATGTTCTTGTTTTAAAACAAGCCCTGAACAAAAAATAAGGCATCTGAAATAAACTGTATTAAGTTCTGAAGCTTGGTGTTTTGTATGTAAAGGTTTTTTAACAGAAGACTGGTTGTACTGACAAGGCACAGAAACTAAACTAAGAATGGGTGAAGGTTTTGAATAAAACTATTTTAGGCAACTCCCTTCTTTGTGTGTTTCCAGTCCATAATTAGTTCATCTGGTGTACTGTAAATTGGCACTATGTGTATATGAGGACAGGCTGAGACCAAGGCTTGTTTAGCCTGGAGAATAGATAGCTTTGGGGAGACCTAACAGCAGCCCATCATTACCTGTGAGGAGATGGTTAAGGAGATGGAGCCAGGCTCTTGACACTGGTACGTGGTGGGAACAAGAAAGGCAATAGATGTAAGTTGAAACAAGAGATGTTTAGACAGGAAAAGGCTATAAGGAAAAGCATTTTCCTCATAAATCAAGCAGTGGAACAGGTTGCTCACAGAGCCCATGAAGTTTCTGTTCTCCGAGGTTTTCAAGTTGCAATCGGACAAAGCCCTGAGCAAGTTGGTCTGATCCCGTAGCTGGTCCCGCTTTGAACAGGCGTTTGTGCTGCTCCCCGAGGTCTCTTCTCACCTCACTGATTGTATCACTTTTCCCTTGGTTTAAGGGAAAAAAGGTTTCATTTGTAGTATTTGTTTTTTTCCATTCAAGTTGTTTGGATAGCAGCACAAAGCAGTCTATTCTGGTAATCTTCCAAGAGACAAATCTTGGATAATGTCAAGATCTTCACATAGAATCATTAAGGTTGGAAAAGACCTCTAAGATCATCAAGTCCAACCATCAGCCTAACACCATCATGCCCACTAAACCATGTCCTGAACATAATACATATTTAAAAGTGCTGCCTTGTTAATTTTCTTTAACTTATTATAAGTTGCATTTATATTTCAAGCTGTTACAAATGAAAATGTATGCATCCAATAGGAGATCATTAGAGCATTAAACTGTCAAAGGTTCTTTAGCTTAGTATTTATTTTTTATGTAGAATACATTAAGTGCAATATCTTTATTGAGGGACTTAACTTGTGTAGTAGTCATCTTTTCAGAATGTTTCTGTCCACTGTTTTTAGTTAAAACAATGTTCATCCTGCACGTTTGTTAACTGTACTAAGAAATTCTCTCATAAAAGTTTTTAATGAACATAGTCAAAAAGAGGTAAGTGTGGGCTACCATAAAATAACAAGGCGGCGAGTGGGGAAACCATAGCTTTGGGATATTCTTGTAAGATACACTGTGTAATGCATTTTAAACCAGAATTGACAAAATGTTTGTGGAAGTGAACAGTAGGGAATATTTCTGTGCTCAGCATATCTGTCAAACGCAGATGGATGTGCACGCATTTTTTTGTAACAGCCTTCTATTCATTAACAACATCTGTATATTTACAATTTGTTGTATAGAGCTGTTCAGTGTTTGCCAGAATTTTCTGCTGGACTGGAATTACTGAGCAGGTATGGCCTTCCATTTCTTTGTGTTTGCTTTCTATAACTTCAGAAATAAATTTATTAGGTTAAAGAACTGAGAAGAAAAGGAAGGTGTTACTAATAGTTTTTTGAATGTTCTGCAGTGAGAAGAGTGGAGGTGGTTACCAAATGATAAATATGTTTAAAGCTTGCCCAATCCTTAAGTGCTGTCATGTTAATGAATCAGAAGTTCTGGAGGAAAAGCAACATTTGGAAGATGACTTTAGTTCAGGGTCTAATGCACAGGGATGGAGGAGACCAGCATTGAGGCCTAGCCTGTTGTTTAAATTTGACGTTTTATAACTTCTACATATTCGATGAGCTATTTTGTTGTAATAGAGGCAGTATGCCTGTCATTGCCCTGAAAAGAAAGTGCATTCCATGTTTACTTAATCACATTTTTTTTCTGAGTAACAGAAGCTATCTGCATTATAAATTTTCTTTTATCTTTATTTTAAAATAATATATATAGATAGATATATTCTCTTGTTTTTTGGAGGGTTGGGTGTCATTACAATCTTGTTAATTTTTTTAATTTTCTTAATGAAATTGCGTTCCAAGTAGCGCTTAAGGCTTTTATGTGTAGTCTTATAAATACTCCTGGGTTCATTTAGCTCTTAATGTAAGCTAACAGTTTAAAACACATGAATCACTTTTTTGTTGAAAGACTTCTTACTGATTTCTTACTGTATATTTCTTTCTGGTATTTACTGTTGTACCAAGACAACTGGACAGCTTTTTAAACTGTTATTTCTGGTAGTCCCTGTAAATATAAGCACAGTAGCATCCGTGAAGTCGTCTTTCTTTGTAAGGGGAACACAGTAAAAACAGTCATTTATCTTTCTTCTCTCTAGATATGAAGATGCTTGGGCTGCCCTTCACAAAGGAGCCAAAGATTGTGCAAAAGCTGGAGAGGTAAGAAAATAAAAGAATGCCACACTTGAAATATTTTTAAATGTGCAAATAATTTTAAACTAAAATTTTTAGTACCAGTGTACTGGATTGACCCTGGCCACCAGGTAAGTGGCCGCACAGCCTTGTTCACTCCCCCACCAGGGGGACAGAGGAGAGAACAGGAAGAAAAAAAAAAGAGAAAACTCATGGTTCAAGATAAAGACAGTTTAATGATTGAAGGACAGAGGAAAAACGAGTGATGCAAAAGCAGTCAGTCACAACCTCCCACAAGCAGACCAATGCCCAGCCAGTTTCAGAGCAATGGTTACCTCGGAAGACCAAACCCTTAGTTTTTATTGTTGAGCGTGATGTTATATGGTGAAATATCCCTTTGGCCTATGGTCAAATGTTCTGGCTGCGTCCCCTCCCAACTTCTTGCCTGCTCCCAGCCTGCTTGCGGCAGGGGGAATGGAGATGAATGGGGAAGACAGACACTGCACAAGCGTTGTTCAACAATATCCAAAACATTGCTATGTTATCAACACTGTTTTGGAGAGAAATCAAAGACACAGCACCATATGGGCTGCTATGAAGAAAGTTAATTCCTTCTCAGCTGGATCCAGTACAACCAGTATAATGAAAAAGCAATGCTCTGTATTGCTACTTGGGAAAAATGCCAAGTTACACTGTTTTTTATTGTGGTTTTAAGATGATGTTTGACAGGCAGCTGATGGAATGGATCAGAATGTCCAGTTCCTCTTGTTTCTCACAGCTCTTACAGGTTTGATGGTACTAAGCCTACAACGAGTATTTCTAAAGTATTAAATACATACATTGATAACAGAGAATTTCTGTTTTTACATGTTTTTCACGAGGTATCATCTGACAAGAACTATCTGAAGGTCATTGTCCTGTTTACTTTTGGATATTTCAATTACTATAACAAATGTTGAGTGTGAGAATTTCCTAGTGCTTTTAAGGTACTTTTCAACTGATACCTTGACACCCAGACTTTCTTGTCTTCTGTCCTGTGTGCAGATATTTTCAGTCACTACTTGCACTTAAGCAAAAAATATTCACTATATCAACTTACTGTTTTTCTGTGGGATGTTAGGTTAGAGGAGGATATTGAGAAGTACAGCTTTGTCAGAATGTGACAAGCAGATGATGGTAAAAATAAGACATATCCAGAAGTTCAGGTGGTTGGTTTTTGCACTGTTCTGCCCTTATTTGAAAGATTTTAAGTTAGCTAGGAATACTATTTTGAGATTGCTTAAGGCATCTTAACGATAAATAGTATTGTAAATAATGTAATGCAAACATTAAATAGTGATGCAATGTAAACAATTGCAAAAATGATGTTGCATGTTACTGTCATAACTCTTTAAAAGCACTGGGCGGGCTGGGAAAGTATAGAATACATCTGGGGTTGAGGCACAGTGGTGTTTAGTTTCAGGGGAGGACTGTTGCACCGACACTGCTGCCCTCTCCTAGTGGACAGGAAACAGCAAGATTTGATTGTCCAAGCTGAAGAGATTGAAGAAGTTTCTGTGCTTTCTCCTTAATTTTGGTTTTCCTGCCCTGAAAGTAAAGTGATGGGTTGTGTTGCTTATTTCTGGAATGGAGGGAAAGAGAACTTCCAGTAAGTGCTACCAATGCATTGCTCTGCTGTTTTGGAGGTCTGCACCAGACTTTCCATTTCAAACCCTGTTTAAGGGGCAGACAATGTAAGCTGGGTGACCACGATGCAGAGCAGGACTGAGCTGTGGGGTTCTCTGTCCTGGCTGAAACGTTCTTTGGCTGGCTGCATCCTCCTTGACTCTTCTGATATCCTTAGGAGTCTTCTCTGTATCATGTTCCAATGCATAAAAAACTAACTGCTTATTATATTTTGAAGAGATGTACTTAGGATAAGAAAGATTATTTCAGATTCTTCTTTCTCTTGCCTAATAGTATGGCCTACTTTTCACACCCGTTCCAGTGAAAACCTTCAGCTATTAGAGATGAAGTTCTGTCTGCCAGCTTCGTGTGCTTGACTGTTCATGATGACTTTTTTTTTTTCTTTAGAAAACCTCTTAAATGACTTGCTTCCAATTTTGTAATGCTTACCATAATTTGCTTTTAAAATTGTTTCGTATCTGTATGAGACCAATGTAACCTTAATCTCACATATTATGACTGCTTGGGAAAATGAGAATGAAAAGCTTCCAAAAAGACTTTGAAATTTTCCATGAAATTCAGATGCTTATTTCTGGGAGAATCCAAAAATTGTATTGCTTGTGGGTTTTTGTTTGTTTCTTTTTTATAAAAGTAGCAAATAAAAGGGTTCAATAAAATAAGAATTGTGTAAGCACACAAGATTGACTGTACTAAAGGTACACTTCTCCAGCATCCTGTCTTCGGTACTGGCCGGACACAGGTGAATAAGACAGCATGAGTGGTTTATAAATGTTGAATAGAGAAAAGAACGTGAAAATTTCAAGCTTTAATTGCTGCCTACAAACTTACCATGTTAAATTATAGATGCTAACTACCACTTCCATCTACAAAATTGTCCTAAAAATACTGCTTTTAGATGCTTGTAATTTTAGTTGCACTTAGTTATCTCTGGGCTGAACCTTTTTCTGGTGTTTGCCTCCATCTTATGATGATATATGGAATTAAGAGCAGGGAAACTATAATGGAATCATTTCAAGTGTCATATATAAGGGAAACATTTGTTACTTAAGATCTTGCATTTTTTCATAGAATCTGACCTCTTCTCATTATACTATTGTATACTAAAAGTTAGGAAGAATCAACAACAAAAATTGAGCTAACATAGAAGTGCGTTCGTAAAGAAGTGCATTCATAAAGACTTGCAATTACTGCAGCTAAGTTTATCACAAAAGCAGAAAAGCAGGAGTGTTATAAAGGCAACTTTATTTTAAATGTAATTCCTTTAATTTTATTTTTCTAGAGTATTTTGAATGTGCAGAATTTTCAGTTTTGTTGTATTAGTGTTTTCATTTGATTTTGATGTTGCAAAGGTGGTGTGTCACAGACTTGTAATTTCTGATAATAAAAGTAGTTCGGGAACTGGTGTTTCTTCTAAATCAAACATGTTCTGCTTTCTGGAGTGATAATAGGTGGGAAAATGGTGCCATGTGAACTAAATTAACTTGGTCTTATTGATTAAATTGGTATGACTAGCAACATTAAACTAAGTTATTGATCTAAATGAGCCTTATATTGCAGCACTGCAATGTTGTTTTTGTGCACCAGTGCAACACTGCTGTCAAAATTCCAGATGCATGTTATTTACAGTTAATAAAATCCATAAAATATTTCCTGCATTGATTAGTATATTGAGAAATAATTTTTAATCTTGTTTTGATCAATGCATTTTCATATAAATATTTCATACTACCGGGGCTTTCTTGAGCATGTTGTGTATTTACCCGAGAAGTACAGAAGTGGCAGTGCTATAAGGTTGCTGTGCTGACCTTATGCTTGCAGATGCATGAACTCTAACAATAAGTCAAGATGCTCATAAATAGGTCCATAAATCTGCAAGTAAAGAACCTGTTTGTTTCAGCTGGTGGATAGTGAAGTTGTGATGCTTTCTGCACACTGGGAGAAGAAAAGGAACAGTCTGGTGGAACTACAGGATCAGCTCCAACAAATACCTGGGTTTTTAGCTGATCTGGAATGCCTCACAGCAAGCCTAGGTAAGGTTTTATAGACATTATAAGCATTTAAGTCAATACATAGGATTAGACAGAAGTTCAGTTGTTGTGAATGTTGCAATCATAAAATTTAATTTTGCTTCCCAAACAAATCCTTTCTATTATAAAACTGTAGTTCTTAAACAAACTGGTTTTGTAAAAGAGCAAAAGTAGTAGTGGTTGCTTTCCCAGCAGTTAAAATATTGTATGTGTCGTTATTTGGGGGGCGGGGAGGGAATTGTATGGCAACTGCATATCCTGATGTGAACAGTTGAAAACTATTTTTTTGAAAGTCTTTTAAAATTTGTAAAGATTTGTAAGTAGTGTGAACACTCATATGTAGCTGCTTCTCTTTGAGTCTACATCATTTTATATAGTAATTTGTTTTAAATCATCATTTAGGTGGAGCAAGAAATTTACCTGGCTTGGGACACTTTCAAGGCAGAAACTTCTTGTTGAGAGTAATTGTTGGTTCCAAAGTAGCTTCCATATTTTAAGTTAGTGTACAAGGTTAAGCTATTCTGAAGTGGTACCCAGCTTTTTCATAGGTGAAACTAGCAATGCTACATAATTGAGTTTATCAAATACCTCATGCTTGTTAGATGGGTTCCAATTTTTGTAACTTTATCAGATGTTAACCTGTTGATTTAATTTAAAAGATGAAAAGATGAATACTTTAGTGGACTATTTCTGGAAACCTCTCATACAAAACAGTTGATCCACTGTTGAAATGAAATTAGGAAAAAATGTTCTGGCCTCTTAGTCTCTGAAAAGCTCTAGTGTTATTGAGCCTTGAAATGAGTATGCAGCATTTGACAAGTAGCAAGTCTTTCTGTCAGCAGTAGTCCAGCAAGACGTCTCCATGAAAATCTATTCAAGTTACATCAAATTAAAGTTTTGAAAAATTGCTGTCTGTGTATGGATGTTGGTAGCTAAGTTTCCCAGGGGCTCTGCCTACACTATTCTTACACCAGCTGGGAAGTATGCGGAAATTCTTAATGTAATTGCAGCTCTTGTTTTTTGTGGGATGGGCTGGATTTGTGTGCTGGCATCTGATGTGAAGAAAAGGAGGGTTCTTTTCTGTGCTTAAAGGCTAATTTCTCATTCTTCTATGGTCAGTGGATATGCACAAATCGGCTTTTGTTGCTAGGTAGGCTGATAATAACTTTGCTATTTCTTTCTGAACCAAGGAATATATTTCAGTTTTTATTACAATTTTCTTATACCACCTTGTTTAATAAGGCTTTATCATGTGTGGTGACCATTTAATGTTAGCCTTTTGAAAAGCTCAGTTTTCTTCTACAGAAATATAAATTCAAATAATGATTGTTCTAAATACTGATGTTAATATCATCATGCACAAAATGATGCAGTCTGGTAGACCAAAGATAAACAATATAATAAAAACCTAATGGGATCGTCTTTATAGTTCATAACTGCAAATGCTGTAAATCCTGATGAATTGAGGTTACCTTCCCATTCCTAATGTTATAGTTTTATGAACCAGAATTAATCTCACCTTGATTGTAGAATTACTTTGGAGAAGGCTCAGTGTCTCTAGAATATTTTTTTTTTTATACTGCTCAAGCAGGATTTAAGGAAGCATTAAACAGTCTGCTTAGGGAAGCTAATTAATTTTGAAACCTGCTGATAAGGTTGTGAGATTTGAACCAAATCTGCTAGCCTAACCTTGTGTGTTGGATTTCAAGTAATTTGCCTATAGGTTTTTATTAGTTCTTCCTAACCACTGTGAGTTTTTTTGGAATTGTTTTTTTCTGATAAGTTTCATAGAGTCTATTTGAAGAGGTATAATTCATACCGAAATAATATAATTCATACCAAATTCAACATCTACACTTCTGGAACTGATTTACCAGATACTTGCTGTGATATTCTGCTCACTGTTTTGTAACTCTGGACTATCTGCTTTTTATAAATGTAACCTGTATTCACTTTTTCCAAGAGTTGACTAATATTGTGGCTGTGAATTTTAAATATGAGTGAAGCATTCTGTAAAAAAAAAAAACAAACCCCAAAACAAAACAAAAAAACCCAAACCCAAAAACCACCACCAGCAAAAAACATGAATATAGAATTACAAACTGCTGTGTCCTGCGTTGTGCATCCAAGATGTAATTTGGCTAATCTTCAACATTTCAGAAAAGTAATAGTTATGTGTTGTGACATGATATGCTTCTAATAAATCTCTTAATGCTTTCATTTTGAAAGTAAAGAGGGAACCCTGGCTGCTTTTGATAAAAGAAATTTCAGATAATGGAAATGAGCCTTTTTAGTGACTGACTTAAAATTGGTATGTCATGTACAGATTCTTCAGCTTTTGCTGTGTATAACAAGACACATTTTCATTAGTACTTTTATTTATAAAGTCCTTTAACTTAGGTACTCACATTATCAGTCATGTCTCACTTCAAGTAAAAAGTCTGTGTCTTCACTTGATAAATTTATTGGATTATACAATATCTTGTAGCTGCTGTTGAAAACTGGGAAGAAAAAATTACTCTCATGTAAAAGTGAAGAGGACAGTTATTGCCCTTTCAAAGTCCAGAATTTGAATCATCACTTAAGCCAATTTTTGAGATGTTGTGGAAAATATCTGCTTGCTGATATCTGACATACTTGTCTTCATATACATCATACACTTCATGTTTGAGCAGGGCCGTTTTGCTCAAATATCTGTTTTGATTTCAGCAAATCAATGCACATAAACCTTGATCCAAATTCAATTTTCCTTTTTTTTTTTTAAACATCAAATGTTAAGAATCAACTTGTTACTGGTTTCAGAAAGGCTGATCATGTCATGTCATAGGTGACAGATCCAATGTAGGGTGAAAATATTTAGACTGGGAAGACTGGGAAGAGAATAAGGCAGGGTGTATATTGACAGAGATAAAAGCCACCACTTCCTACTCTTTAATAATTTTTTTTTTTCAAAGGATGGGTTAGGCGAGGGTGAAAATCCATTAGGGAAACAAATATTTCACACTGCTTAGAGGAGGTATTCTTGTTTATATCTTGAGCAGAAGGTCACGCTTTATTTTCAGATTGTGTATCAAGTGTAAAAGTTGCCATTTTCTAGCTTCACAAAATTCAATCCAATTTGTTCAGAAATTCTGAAGGTCAGAGTGATTATAATATATTTTTTAGTTAAGTACAAGATTTTTATTTTGGTAGCATTTGAACTACTGTAAGAACTTAATACCCTGTATTTTGGGTACTTGTTTTGCAGCAAAAAAGTGTGGTTTAGTGAAATGTCAAGAAATTTAAAAAATAAGTATAAAAATGCCAAGGATTTTTCCAGTTTGAATAATGTGGTATATTTCATGGAATCGTAGAGTAGTTTGGGTTGGAAGGGACCTTTAAAGATCATCTAGTCTAACTCCCCTGCCATGAGCAGGGACATCTTCAACCAGACCAGGTTGCTCAGAGCCCCATCTAACCTGACCTGGAATATTTCCAGGGATGGGGCATCTACCACCTCTCTGGGCAAGTTGTGCCAGTGTTTCACCACCCTCACTGTGAAAAATCTCTTCTTTAGACATAGTCTCAGTCTACTCTCTTTTAGTTTAAAACCATTACCCTTTGTTCTACTGCAACAGGCCCTGCTAAAAAGTTTGTCCCCAGCAACATGTTGTATTCTGAGAATATAGAATTTAATTTTTGTTAATTTCATCAATCACTGTCATGGGCAAAACAGACTCCGCTTGGGAAAAGAAATTAGTTTAATTTAGTGCCAATCAGATCAGAGTAGGATAATAAGAAATAAACCCAAATCTTAAAAATACCTTCCCTCCATCCCTCCCTTCTTCCCAGGCTAAACTTTACTCCTGATTTTCTCTAACTCCTCCCCGCGAGTGGCAAAGGGGGACGGGGGATGGGGGCTGCGGTCAGTTCATCACATGTTGTCTCTGCCGCTCCTTCCTCCACAGGGAGAGGACTCCTCACACTCTTTCCCTGCTCAGTGTGGGGTCCCTCCCATGGGAGATGCTCCTTCCCAAGCTTCTCCAACGTGAGTCCTTCCGATGGGCTGCAGTTCTTCATGAACTGCTCCAGCCTGGGTCCCTTCTCCACGGGGTGCAGTCTTCAGGAACAGACGGCTCCAGCGTGGGTCTCCCACAGGGTCACAAGTCTGCCAGCAAACCTGCTCCAACGTGGGTCCCTCTCTCCATGGGTCCACAGGTCCTGCCAGGAGCCTGCTCCAGCACAGGCTTCCCAAGGGGTCACAGTCTCCTTCGGGCATCCACCTGCTCTGGTGTGGAGTCCTCCACAGGCTGCAGGCAGATATCTGCTCCACCGTGGAGCTCCATGGGCTGCAGGGGGACAGCCTGCTTCACCATGGTCTTCACCACAGACTGCAGGGGAATCTCTGCTCTGGTGCCTGGAGCACCTCCTGCCCCTCCTTCTGCACTGACCTTGGTGTCTGCAGAGTTGTTTCTCTCACATCTTCTCATTCCTCTCTCTGGCTGCAGTTTCTCTTGTGCACACCTCCACCTTCTTAAATCTGTTATCTTGGAGGCACTATCACTGTTGCTGATGTGCTTGCCCTTGGCCAGCGGCAGGTCCCTCTTGGAGCTGGCTGGCACTGGCTCTATCAGACATGGGGGAAACTTCTAGCAGCTTCTCACACATGCCACCCCTGCAGCCCCCCCAGTACCAAAACCTGACCACGCAAACCCCATACAGAGGTAGAGATATATATTTATAAAAGGCATACAGTTTCATTTTGTAAACTTGGAAATATCTGTGGCTTGAATACAGAAGGAAAAATGTTCTAGTATACTTGCTGCGTAGTTTCAGCGAAGAAGCTGCTTTAGCTTCACGTAAATGGTATGATACTAGCTGGGTTTAAGATCTTTTATTTAAAAACAAATCAAAACTGAGCAGTAGTAGAACTGTGATTGTGTAAAAAATTATTTCCAAGTGTTGCAGCTGAATTGAGCTCTTCCTCTATATATATGTCGTTCACGGCTCATTTTAAGCTTTTAGTAATCTGTGACCTTGTCTGACCTAGAAGTAATTTCTTTCATGTAATTGTTTCCATCCTTTCTGTTTTCTGCCTTGTTGCCTTTTAGTCAGGAAATGAATGAACTTTGTAAAAATGTGTTTAATACTTCTTGGTGGCTGGGGCAGTGCAGGAAAGCTACTTTTAAAGTTATTGTAGGCAAAACTGAAAACTAATATTTCGTGATTTAGCTTTTCTAACAATTTTTGTTAGGAAAAACAGGGAACATAAGTTTCAGTTAAAAAAAATTATGCGGTAAATTTAAATTAGATAAACTTTAGAAAGAAGGCGTTTTCAGATACAAAATTGGTTTCTGTGGTTGTTGAGTTATAGATAAATACTTTAATACCAGAGTAGCTGGTAAACTAAGACAAACAGTGTGCACTGATGGAAGATAATTCAATCTAATGTCATCTGATCAAACATTAACATACTTTAAAAAAATCAAAACTAAAGAAGTAGAAGTTGTAATAGTGTTGTTAATACCTGTGATAATGTAAGAAATACAGGCCAAACTAACATAATTAGAATGACGTGACCTAAAGAACAACTTATTTTTTCAGCTATCTAATAAGAAATATTATTTCTACCAAGTGTGGCATATTACTATACAGAAAAGTTTTAAATGTAAAAGTACAATGCATTTTTTTCCAGCCTCCTTAAAAAGATTAAAAGGAAAGGGTGATTTTTCTCCTGCATAGCAATGCTATTTCAGAGTGAAATGATTATTGTTGCCTGCCCACTTGGTTGTGGGATTTCTTGAAGAGCTGGAGAAGAAGTAGTAGTCTTGCAGGTATTCTTCACAACATTAGCTGGCTTTCTGGGCAGATTCATTCTAGGTGCCACTATAAACTATACACTGGAAATTAAGCATTTCTAATTTTATATTTTTTCTAAATACCTTTTTAAAAGTATGACCTTATTTACCTGTGGATATAGATAAGAGCTGATCAAAGCATGGCTTAAGTTTCAAATTGATTAAATACGTAGCTTTGGAACTTTCTTTTGATGCACAGTGCATACGTTCTTACTTGGGCAGGAGACACCTTAGTTCGCAGCCATAGCTGGTGGTATTGCCATGGAGCTAGTCTTTTTTTGTGAAAAGCAACTAAGTTTTCTTTCACTTCAGAAAGAAAAATTCTGAAACCTGTGTCGCAGTAAAGCAGGATTGCTGTCTTCTGGAAAGATCTTAAGTGTTCATTCCTGTTCTTCAGGAGCAGAGTGTTTTCTGCAATTCCCACTAGAGGCTGCTCAAATGCTAGTGCTAGGAATAAGATGCCCTCTAGAATTCACTTTTCTTCACCCTCTTTATTTTCCTATTCTTTGTTGTTGTCTTTTAATAATATTTCAGTGGCAAGTACAGCAAAGCAGGTGGTGAGTTTAAGTGGAAAAAACAGTGGTTGATAGGTACCTTACTAAATTATCTTAAGCCCTGCTGTGTTTGTGAATTTTGCAAATTAATAAGTCAGCAATCATTCTGAAAGGCAAGTTAGCATAATAAAGACATTTGGATTTTAATGCACTCAGAAAAGTCCATTTCTTAAACAGAAAGAGACAGCCAGTCATAACTGTAGTCATGATATTGCCCTTTGAATACATCTGGGTTTTGTGAGAGGAAGTTAAGTATGTGGTAAACAATGCACGTTCCACATCACAATCTGTAGAACTGAAAACACTTTTTTTTTCCCCCTCAGACTTGTTTCCACATTAATGGTCAAGTGCCTTTATTCCCCGCCCCCCCCCCAAGTGATCTGTATACTGATAAATACTTTAAGGAAATCTTTGCTGATTATATGATTCATGTTTCCTTTCTGACTATTGTGGAGCACTACCTTATTTGTTAGGGACTAAAAAAAAATCTTAATAATTGGAGCTGAACATACCAATGTGCACGCTAGGAAGTTTGTTTATGAGGTCTTAGCTTTTGCTTTTCTAGGGGGACCACTAGGACAGCAATTTCTAATTGAGTAATGGCTAAGAAAGTTGAAATTTTCTATCATGCAAGATAGGCTCCAAGTAGAATGACCAAACCAGAACTGACATTTCAACTGATGCATTCAGCTTGCCGTTTCCTTCTTTTGAGCATCTAAAACACATTAGTTTTCAATCACTTTTTCCTACCTTGAACTTAATAGTTATTGTCTTGCTTTATGAAGATTGCTTCTGTCTGTTACAAGCAAAAGTGAAATACAGCCATTTGCCTAAACTCAGAGTTGCTTTAGGTTTTCTGCTATTTCATTTCATCATCTGTGTAGTTCTTTCCATCAACAATCAAGTTCATACACTGCAACAGATTAGTGCATCTGTCTCTGAACTGCAAACTCTCTTCTAGTCCTTGGTTGCTATTTTGTTTGTAAAAATGTGATTTATCCTTCCTCCTGCAATTTACCTTCGCTCTGGTGTAGCAGAAGTCCTGGCAAAAATTGGAGAGATGGATTTGATGGGTGGATGAAGAGTTGGTTGGATGGTCACATGTAGAGGGTAGTGTTCAATGGCTCAATGTCCAGATGGAGATCAGTGACTAGTGGTGTCCCTCAGGGGTCCTTATTGGTACCAGTATCATTTTATATCTTCATCAATGACATAGATAGTGAGATTGAGCGCACCCTCAGCAAGTTTGCAGATGACACCAAGCTGAGTGGTGCAGTTGACACACCTGAGGGATGGGATGCCATCCAGAGGGGCCTAGACAAGCTCAAGGAACGGGCCTGTGTGAACATCATGAGGTTCAACAAGGCCAAGTGCAGGGTCCTGCACCTGGGTCAGGGCAACCCCCCATTATCAATACAGGCTGGGGGATGGAGGGATTGAGAGCAGCCCTGCTGAGAAGGACTTGGGGGTGCTGGTGGATGAGAAGCTGGGCATGAGCTGGCAATGTGCGCTTGCAGCCCAGAAGGCCAACTGTATCCTGGGCTGCATCCAAAGCAGCGTGGCCAGCAGGTTGAGGGAGGTGATTCTGCCCCTCTACTCCGCTCTGGTGAGACCCCACCTGCAGTCCTGCGTCCAGCTCTGGAGCCCTCAGCAGAGGAAGGACATGGGTGTGTTGGACTGGGTCCAGAGGAGGGCCACAAAAATGATCAGAGGGATGGAATGCCTCTCCTGTGAGGACAGGCTGAGAGAGTTGGGGCTGTTCATCCTGGAGAAGAGAAAGCTCTGGGGAGACCTTATTGCAGCCTTCCAGTACTTAAAGGGAGCTCATAAGAAAGATGGGGACAGACGTTTTAGTAGGGACTGTTGCAACAGGACGAGGGGTAATGGCTTTAAACTGAAAGAGGGGAGATTGAGACTAGATCTAAGGAAGAAACTTTTCGCAATGAGGGTGGTGAAACACTGGCACAGGTTGCCCAGAGAGGTTGTGAATGCCCCATCCCTGGAAACATTTAAGGTCAGGTTGGATGGGGCTCTGAGCAACCTGGTCTAGTTGAAGATGTCCCTGCTCATTGCAGGGGGGTTGGACTAGATGACCTTTAAAGGTCCCTTCCAACTCAAACTATTCTGTGATTCTAAAAGTGTGAATAGTAGTCCTCTATTCACACAGCTCCATCCCAGAGTGACTAGCTGGTTAGAGTTTGGGAAAATAATTTTTCCACTGTGGGATCCTGAGGAAGGACATGGAGCATTAATCACCCTTTGATCCTTTATACAAGATTCACATGAGATAATTCAGGTCAGAAGGGACCTCAGGAGTTCTCTAGTCCATATTTCTACTCAAAGCAGGGTGAGCTGTAAGATAAGATCAGGTTCCTCAGGGCTTTTTATAGGCATGATCACTTTTAAGTTGATACTCTGAGCATTTACTGTTAAAGAGGAGATTAAGAGGTTTTGCATGTTTTTACGCGAATAGATATGTAAAATAGATAAATCTGGATATTTGCCTGTCAGTAAAGGGTCTGTCTTCAGAGTAAACTTTCAAAGTCTGTGTTCTTTTATATTATCACAAGGTCATGTGAGAGTTAAAATTCTCCCAGTATGCTTTACATTTGCTTTATTTGAATAATTGAAGGTTAGTACTGGTCTTGGTCAGCACAGTTTTGTTCCTCGGATTGGTACTAGACAGGAAGGAGTAAGCTGACAGTTTACCCGAGAAGCAAAGTTAAGTTTATGCTTTCTGGATGGTGTTTTTCCCCCAGGTATAGACCACAAGCCTGTGAGACCAAGATGCTGGGGCAAATATAGTGGTTCAGCATCCTACTGCAAAGGGAGCTTCAGATAGATCTCCTTTAATGTGGCTTTGCTGTCGCTCTTCACTATGTGATACGGACTGAGATTTGTTTATCCTTATCTGATCCCTTTACATATGTGTAATTATTACTGTATTAATCAGTACCTTTATGAATTCCTGTTTTTGTTCAGGTGAGTTGTCCATCTATTGATACAGTTTGATACTCATAAGTATTTCTTATAGCCCAGCTAGAGGCAAACTTTGAGGAAATGGAGAATCATCTGTTGTGTCTTGAGGACCTATGTGAACAGTGTGAGTTGGAAAGATACAAATGTATGCAGACATTACAGCTGGAAAACTACAAGAAAACAAAAAGGTAAATAAAACAATTGCTATAAATATAAATTAGCATAAAATATAAGCCTTTTGTGATTATTTTCCCCACATATAATATAATCCCTTTTATTTTCATCTTGTAAAGAAACAGTAATCTTTGACAGGAAGTTGCAAACTTGTAATAGATTCAGTGAACGTCGGTCTAAGTCTTGGTGATGAACAAAGAGCATGTGTGTTTGGAAAATTATCCCTACATTGTTAAGATGAAGTTGTGCTTATTATTCCTCACAAACAAAAGGGCTGTTGTTAATAAGCACTGACAAATTGTTGTTTCTTTTAATCCCTTGTCCTGTTTTTTGAATTTCTTTATTTTCCCCATGTATTGTACCTGTAGAGTTAGGAGCTGTATTTTCCTCTATATTTTAATTTCTGTCCTATCCTATACTATGAGTATCTTTAACTCTGTATGATAGGTATTAATCTCCTGTCATTCTCTTACTTGCAAAGACAGGGCATTACTACTTGGAATCAAAGTTCAACTTGTAATAGTATGTGTGAAAAGTCAAAACCTACAACTCTTGAGATTCATGTTTAGCTAAAAGATAAAGTAGCAAGAGATAAATGTTAAGAACTTAAGTAACTTAACTTTCTTGGTTTTGTTAATGACAATGCCAAAAATAACCTTACTGAAGGAGATAAGAAAAGTAGTATTAAGTCTGTTATATAAGTGAGGAAATTAGTTAAATTGAAGCAGTTTGTCAAAGGCAGTCTCTGACAGACCTCTGTTAGGGAGTGGTGGGTAGATGCAGGTGCTGACAGACCTGGAGCCAGCACTGACAGGGGTAACTAGGTTACTTGGTCTGTCCCACCAGGTGTCCTCCTGTTAGCCAAGGGAAGCACCCTGGCACCCCTTCCCACTCCTCTTGATTGAGGAAGCAAGCATGACTCGTGCTATGGGCAGAACCACTGGTTTGGTTTACGGTCCTACTTAGGATGTGGTGATCAATGGCAGGGCTGTGCCAGACAACACTGGTTACATTGTGCATGGCTTACATAGCTTATCCGTTTTATTCTTTCTTGACCCTCCTTTTGCCATCCTTGTACCTCCATTTTTTTTTTTTTTTAAATTCCTTGTTTCCTTGCAAGTAAACAATCCACCCCAATTGCTTTTTCCCCATTGGTCCTGGTTTTGCTACAGCTATACTCAAATTTAGTATTTCTGATACCATTATCTAGGGAATCTTGGCCTTCGATGGTGTTACAGATACAGTTACTGAAGTACTGCTGGGTGCAAGTTCTGCTTCCCAGAAGGTCCCCAATACTTTAAAGGTCTCCCTTGAATTTTCTGTGATGTTTGGCTGCCTCTCACGTAACCATGTCTCTTTTAACCATCTGTGAAATGCAACCATCCTTCATGGTGCTATCTTTAGCTTTTGTCAGCAGCTTACTATGTTATCTGTCACATCTAGCAATTTCTCATGTCATGTCCTTTAGTTTTTCACATCCTGTTCAGTTAGGTTAACCTCAGGCCAGGGCCTCTGCAGTCATCTTGTCATTTGCCTGTAACCTGGGTATTGTCTTTCCCAAGCCAGGGCAACACCATTTTCTCTGTCTCCAGGAGGAGTCAACAAGTAATCAGGACCCATTTAAGTAATTAAATATTTAATAGTCAATGTCAAAATTCTAAATATGTGCTATTTAAATAACACCCATTTAAAATATGTATAAAGCAATACGTTTGTACCCCCTAAAATATAGTAATCTTTCTGAAGTTTTCTGAATTTTGTTTGTTCTCTCTGCCATCCTCACTCCCTCTTTCCCTCCCCTAGCCTCTGCTTTCAATGTCAAAATAAAGTGTTAAACTGTTGCCTGCTCTGTTTAGCAGCATCTAATCAGTTTTATAAATAGAATGCTAAGCAAACTACTTAACGTAATTACAAGCTGATTACATTTGGTCAGATCTAGACAAAACAGGAAGAATGCAGGTAATTTCTGGTTGATCGTTACCACTGTATTTATTTAGGTAAGAAATTAACTGATAGCTCATTACTGGAAGGGCACTTGCCAATGTAGATGCTTGAAGAAGGAACAGCCAGTTAACTTAATGTGAGTGGGATTTGTTATGTATTTTCGAAACTCATATTCTGTCTTTAGTGTTTGGGGTTTTTACTGTGATACCAGCTACTGAAAGAATTGAGTGGCACTTCAGGAGTCTATGCACTCTCTTTAACACAAGGATTATTTTCAGGGAGTGAGTGGTTTTGTCTTAAAAATAAAAAAAAATTCTTTCCTGTGTTTTGACAATATAGGGATGAAAACTGAGATGAGCGCAAACTCTAGAAACTGGTTGTTTTAAGCATGGAACAAAAAGTAATTTTATTATAAAGTCACTGTAGAGCTTAGGCTAGAAGCTCATGTATTTCAAGTCTTTTGAAAAATCTTCCGATATGAAAGATTTAGAAGACCATGCTTTAGGTCAACATTAAATCTTTGAAACGCAGCTTATGGTAACTATGGGAACTGATTTTCAGAAGTAGGTCTTCCTATTAAATACAGCAACTTTATTTCAGTTCAAACAGATCAGTTTTTTCCCTTTTGTCATTGTGGTGAGTACTACTTTAAAAATAGATTCCAAGGTGTTTTCCACAATATATTTTGAAGTCTGGTGTTTGGGGGGATTGATTGTTTTTCTGTGTGCTTATCTCTGGGTTTTTAATATTCTCTCTTTTTTTTTTAAATCCATTCCTCAGGATACCAGTATTGTTCTGTGAAGTCTAGATTCCACCCTTGTTTTCTCCAGTTAGTCTTGCTGCAATTGTTTGCACGTATGGTAGCATTAAACCGTGCTATTTTGTTTCCTGTCCTTTTCTCAATCAAGCGCAATTCTTCTTTCCTTCCCTTCATTCTCCTGCTGAGGGTGTACTGTTTCTGATTGCAGAAGACTCTTTGTATCCCTCCAGTTCTTGCATTCCCAAGGCAGTGCACGGTGTCCTTTGGGAAGTACTGTCAGAAGCTCACTTTTCTGCCAATTCTTATGTACACCAAATTGCAAGCTTATGGCATAAGATAAAATAATTCTGTCCTGAAGCTGTACTTCCTATGAGAAGCTCTTAGTACCTTTTGTGTCCATTGCAGACGGATCACCGTTTTTTGAACAACGGAAACTCCTGGTTATTTTATCAATTAAAAGGGGCTGCCCAACTGCAACATTTTGTAGGAATACATTGGGGATAGCAAAGAGTCCTTGTCACTGGAAATAAGTGAATACATTTTACTGTGTGTCATTTGACTTTAAACATAGTTGTCTGAATTTCAGTTTTTTTAGGATGTCTTGTTTAAGAATACTTTCTGATTTCAGTACTTGTCTGCTTTGAGAACAGATATAGAAGGAAAATGAATGAAGAAATCTAAATCCTGAGTCTGAAGTATACCCTGATGCTAGGATATACTTCAACAGATGAATGTTTAGTAACTTTGCAAACCGTAGTGGAACTAATTTTTTTCTTTTCTGGTGAGATTTAAAGTGCTTTACCTGAAGAGAAAATATGTTCTTAAAATGTATATTTATTCCTAATTTTTATATTTTAGAGGTTTATTTGTTGTCAAATAATGTGTAACCTACTGCTTTGGTAATTAATGCAGTAGATGAGGAGTTGGACAGATTGTCATAATTCTCATTAGATGCATTGCCGTGATGGTGGTTTGATGCTTCTGGAGGAGGAGAACGTTTGATTCACTTTTGCATTCAGAAGGGTATAAAATTTACAGCAATTGATTAGATTGGAGAAGTATATGTGAGAAAATGTCTTAATCAGTTACCACCGTTAGGTTTGTTTCTTCTGTATGGTCTTCCATTAGTTTTATCCCTCTTTCCAATTGCTTTCAGAACATAAGGGACAGTAAGGATTGTTGCAGTTAGATACAGTGGCTTATGTTAGGCCTGACCAACATAAACATTCAGAAAGTAAATACAAAAAACTTCCTTAGACAATTCAGATTAGTCTGCTTTTTGAAAAAGTGCCTTCTTACTTGGGCCAATTAGTTGTTATTTACTCACTAACATGCAAAAATACTTAGTATTATTTTTTTTGCTATGTTTTGCTTTCAAATACTATCTTTACTTCCTGCAGTATTGCTGTAAAAAGCTGCCATTTATTTGTTATCTTGTTTAACGTAAATTAATTATTTTTTTTTTACCAAGGTCAAAAGAGCGAAGATGAAATGGGTATTATACTGCCTTACAAAATTGTGTTGCCTAAAAAGAAGACTTCTCTGTCTGTAGATCTTGTTTAGATCCCACAGGTTCCCTGTGTGATAAGCTAGAACAGTACTCTGTACAGTACATCATCTTCAGTGATGACTCCCTCCCATCTGGCAGTGGTAAATTTAAATTGTACCTTCATAGCCCTTTTAAGCTTTACATGTAATTTATCGAATTAACTTTTTATATGTAGAAAATATATCATTGTTGCAAATGTTTCAAACAAGTATTTTTTTTCTTCAAACATTAAATGTACTGTGAATTATTTCTGAGACTGTAGGTACATGTTTCATAGCTCCTATCAAAATTTTCATCAAAGTAAGGTTTCATGCCATATTCTTCTTGATCAGTCTTCTGGTGGTATAGAGTTTCAGCTACTATACCTCCGTGTACCTGGATACATAAATAATGATTTTGCAAGGGTGGAAGCAGAACTTTTATTATCTTCAGGACAGCTTTCATGGTACACATGCAGTGGATGACTGGCTTTGAGTTTTCATTAGGCATTAATTGTATGACTATAAGTTTCTGTGCTCGAAGCAGAGTTCATATTGCAGAGATCTTTTCCATCCTGCTGTTCATGAGTTTGCATACAGCATCAGTAGCAAGTGTTTTCACGGTGATAACTGACTGGAATTAGTTTTATGTCCATCAGTTACTGCACTTCTTTGGACGGACATATGGAATGTGAATTTTTGTTGATCGTGAAAAACTGGGCTTGCACAAGTTTTAGAAAAGTTCCCTTGATAATTGTGCTTCCTTTTGTGTCATTTTAGAGTTCTGAACTTTCTTTTGTTTGCGAGAACACTTGCAGTACAGTATGCTGCATGCATCAAACCCAAAGGAGCATGCTGCTCCGTTATTAGGGAATTTCACTCCCGTCAGTGCTCAAAGTATTTGAAAACATTGGGCAAGACTGAATACAAAGCAGATCAAAAGATTGTAGGGTTTTTGGCAGTTTTCTATATTATTTGCCAAGTATGAATGCGCGGTATAATTTCTGTCACTTTGAAGTTGATTTAATTCTGCCCTTCTTTTTTGATGGTCTTTGCTGGATGCAGAGAGGCAATGACATTGTTATAAAGAGATTTGTTGCATATCTTCTCCTTACAGTTTCATCTTCTTTCGAATAGGCATATAAAAGATTTTTTCTTTGTTGGCTTTTGTGACCTGTGATTAAAGACTGAATGTTTGTGTTGGATCCTCTGCATCTTACAGCACCTTTACTAATGTTTTCCAGAACATGTTAAACATTATGTCAATCCTGCATAATTTTGCTCTGTCTTTATATAGTGCTGGTTACTGGCCATAATCTGCAAATCCTGTCAATCTGTTAGTACCAGGCATTCTTTGTCCAGATTTACTGTACCAATAATAGAAACAGATGGCTTAAGACTGCCTTAATCATTGTTTTGTACTCTCCTTCACCTCAAAACTGCATTATTTATCAAAGTTAATTCATTCATTGTGGCTAGTGGCTGGAGAACAGGGCTTAGGCATTTGTCATTACCACACTAAAATCCATTCTCTGCTTTTGAAAAAGGTACTGTACCTCCTGATAAATTCTGTCTTTCTCACTATGAATTATGTACCTGAGATCTTTAATAATTCCTTTTCACTTACATCCAAAACCAATTTTTTAAAAAATTGTCATGCATTTATTGATACCACCTCTGAGAGGGAGATTTTACATTCCTGTGTCAAAGGAATCTGTTGAGGATGCCTGAAATGGTACAAGTTACAACTTCCGTCTGCCACAATTGCATTCATGCTGCGTGGAACCACATTCAGCGTCTTAGGTCAAGAGTGCATATAGGGTTATAGGCTTTTTTTTACTACTCTGTTTTTGTGGATTTGTGGGTGTAATATAAATCACTTAGTGAATAAAGTTTGGCCAATTTTTGAATAATGTAATTTTTTTCCTTTTAATGCTTATGGGGGAATTGAGGGCCAAGTTAAAAGAAGGTCTGGATTTTGTTGCATGACTGTTTACCAAAAACAGGTTTGCAGGAACCCTTTTTGTTTCTAGGAAAGACTAATGATGGTGGAGGTGGCCTTTGGTGGAGTTGTTTGGACCTTCTCTTAAATTTCTTCGTAGCTTCTAGTTGTTTATAGCTTCTCTTAAATGTCTTCTTTCAAATTTCAGCTTAAAACTTTGATTCCTAAACTTTTGGTTGTATGATAAAAATAAGCAAACTGTGCTGATACGTGTATCTTTTAGTGATGCAATGACATTGCTTAATAAGATAAAGTCCAAAAAACCTTAAATTTAAAAACTGTCACCTTTTTGGGGCTAGCAATAGGATGAAAGCAAAACCATAAAACCTGGGTCCTGTACAAAATCTTACATCTGAAGGCATAAGTTTTTAGAAGGAGCTAAGACTTTGTTCTGCGTTTCAGATTCCAGTTTGGAATGGTTCCAATGCTGGATGGCCTGTATCAGTCTTTTAGCAGAAGACAAAACACTTGGTTGCTTTTAATGATTTCTCTTCTACGATTTTCTTCTGTTTTTCATGCCACCTCCTTCATTTTTACTCTTCTTTTGAATGATAGCACCTGAAAAGTGACCCCCAATGTTCTTCATCAAGATAAATATTTGTTTCTTTTTTTGAAACATCCAAAGAGAAATGCTGCAATTGAGTATGGAAGCTAAAAAATCTCCATTGCAACATTATTTACATTCCTTATTTCTTTGCTCTTCTCTTTTACTGGGTAAAATTTTGCATTTGATGGTGAAGAATCCTGACCTGTCTTCAGTGTTTCTTTAGATAAATAGAAAACCTTGCCTGCTCCTTAATTCCAACAGCATTTTAGTAGTAGTTTTAGTTTTTATTGATTTTTTCTTTACTTAAAGGTTTTTCATTACTCAGTCTCAAAGGTATTTCAGAGTAGTAGTTGGCTAAAGTGATCTGAAAAGGGTGCTCAAGGAATCTGGGGGAGGGAAAACATTTTTGTGTCATTGTCATAAGTGCTAAACCAAAGTACACAAAGTGTTTGAATTATTTCTGTGCACCATGCAAGCGATATAAATTTTGAGTTCTCAGGTTTTTGGCTTTTAGTTCTGATGAAATCCAGAGGAAAATCCCTCTCATGGCTTTTTAGCTTACTAAAGCTTGAATCAGGCTGTGGAAGGAATTTTTTTTTAATCTTTTTTAAAATTTAACTGTACCAGATATAACAGGTGAAATGCAGTATTTCTCAGGGGTTTTTTGGATCTTCTTAGGTGCCAGAAATATTTTTTAAATTAAATTGCACATAAGCAACTATACTTTCTTTAAATGTTAACTTTCGGGTTTGTCCGTCTTTTTTGCTGGGATAGAGTTAAGATTCCGGCTGGGGTTAAACCATGACAGTTTTTAAATAGTATTTACAACTCAACATTTATAAACACATTTCATTGTAAAATCTTTCAAATTTAGTCCTCAGTTTTTACCAGTCATATGCTGTCTTGAGATTGTCTTTTGTTTATGCATGGGTCTGGTAGTTTGAATTTATTGGCTGTTAATTTTCAGAGCTAGTGTTATAAAATTGTTCCTGACATTCATTTATGACTTTTACTTTCTTATCTACCTACTCTTTTCTTGAAGGTAAAATATGGAACTCTCAATTCTGGCTGCTGGCATCATTGTAAAGAATGTGGTGTTTCTGTGGTCTATAGGTATTTAACTGAATTCCCTGGTGTTTTGTTACATTTAGAAAATTGATCTTAGTGTTACAGCCCTTTGCAAGATAAGTAAGTTAAAAATGATAATTCAAAAGACACATCCTGTCTCAACAGAGCTTCAAGGCATTACAGTTTTAATTCACTTCAGAATTCATTGTACTTCTTGCAAATAAAAAATTGTGTAAAAGGTATATGTCAGACTAAAATGGAGTATTGCATTTTTTTCAATGTCTATATATATCCTTTTCCTCTATACCTGTGTCTCAGGGCTTTTTTGGTGAGATGTTTCAGAGAAGTTCTCAGTGGCATCTCTTGTATTAACAGTGCTTTGATTTCATTTCTTCAGGTTATTTGGAACCATGAGACATTATCAGCTGTGCCTTTTTAGGCATGGTGCAGAGGGGGGTTTAAAGTCAGATTTACCTATGTCCATCATACTCAGAAGTAGCCAAGAATGATTAGTGTGTCTCTTATGCTGACATTAAAATATTCCTGAATATCATCTTTGTCCTGACTTAAGTATTATCTTGAAGAAGCAGGCAACCAGGCTTATGCAGTTGCAGTTTGCTGACAATTGTTGCCCTTTACTTGCTGCTATCTTGTTGGTCATTTTCAACTGAATTTGAGGGGTATAGAATTTCACAGAGCAATTAAACCCTCCATCTATTTTATGAAAACAAGCAACTGGAAAGGAAGATATGAAAATTATTGCCTATATGTGTGGCCAGACAGTTTTTGTGGGCATAACTCCAGTGTAGATTGAGCCTGTACAGCCTCTTGCCTCTCGGGAAAGTAGCTGGGCTTCATAAGTCACACCTCACACAGAACAAGATTACTTTTAAAGTGCCTCCATGCCTTTACAGTCTGATTATTTTAGCCTTTAGGCTGTTATTTTAGCCTTTTTGTCTTGCTCAGTGGTACTAAGCTTCATCTTTCACTGAAAGGAAGTATTTATATTGTATTATAATACAACTATTAATTATGTCCTTTCTTCTGAAAGCTTACTGTTAACTGTAAAAAAAGTAAAGAATGTTCTTATTTGTGTAACTAGCCAGATTGGTTGGCACTAACTTAACATTTACTAGCTAAAGCAAAAGAGCATATAGTATGATGCCAAATATTAGGCTGTATTTGTTAGTGGTCAGACTCAGCCTGGGAGTTCCTTTAATCCTGAGTAGATGCTGAGCAGCCCACGCTGGGCTTCAAGAACCTTCATGTGTAGTGAGGCTACGGGCAAGGCAGGTGTGTGTTTTCTTTCTCATAATAATGGAAAGGATTCTCTCATCCATCTGTGAAGTCCATGATTTTTTTGTCGACAAAAACCTCTGTAAAATCCAGGGGCATTTCTCTGTGGAAAGCTTTCAGTTGCCTTAAACTAGTTAGACAAACGGGGCAGGGGGGAAGGCTAGCCTTTTTGTGCAGAAAACATGTATAGGGTAATACACCTTTGAGCTGAAGCAGCTAACAGAACTCTTCTGCTGAGATGATTCATTGTACTACAGTTTTGTCTTCTAGCATGGTGTTGTTAGTAAGCTGTCCATCAAAGGCTGAGCTCTGCTGCTGTAGCTTTTGTATAAACCTAATGTGAAAAATTATCTCAAAGAATGAACAATTTAAAGTAAAACAAATACAAAAATGTGATATAGCATCAAAGCTGGTAATTTAATATGGCAAAATCTAAAATAATAAGCTACTCATTCAGGCCTACTTCTGATGCAAGTCTTTCCTCCTGCTTGCCTTTTAACCTTATTTTAAAGACAACCGTTTTCCAAAACTATTTGCAGTTTCATGTTTTTAATTTTAATTACTCAAGCTAACTGGATTTTCTTTTCTAGAATGTCAGTGTTCCAAATACATAGTTTCCTTCTTAATGTAAGTTCACTGTATTTACTTCTGCAAATGATTTTTTTTTTTTGTCTCTAGATTCATAGAGAAGATATAGGAGGTATCTTCTTCCTGACAGCTTATGCAAAATATTTATTTACTTATAAAAGGGGAGGAGAAATGTAATACTTTGTAATAAATCTTTTTTCTGTACATCTGTCTAGACCTTTGCAGTTACTAGAAAATGTACTGATATAATCTTAAACCATCTGTTTTTTCAGTGTCTTTAAAAGACATAGTCTCCTTTCCATTTTAAGTTTAGTGTCTGGTTCTTACCAAAGCTGTTGATGAGGAAGATTTAGGATTAAAATTTTAAAACTTAAAGTTTTTAATTTGGATTACTTGATGAAATAAAAAAAAACCTCCATGTTGCTGATGCAGAGCATATTTTCAATGAGCATGTTTTTTAGTATACATTTCTAAATGTATGTTTTATTAAGAGTATTGTGGGAAGCCGCAAGAACGTTTGATTTATGTATGTTGTCTAAAATATAAAGAACCATCAGTCTTTGGGTCTGAAGTGGTATGGGGGCATTAGGAAATGCAGATGCTTAGGTTCCAAATCTGTGTGTTTACTGTATGTCAATCATAGATATTTTAAATTTTTCAGAGGTATGTGTTCTAAAAAAAAGTTTTGTCAGATATTCATTTCCGGCTTTCTTAATGAATGACAGTTATATATGTGGATATATCTTAATGCATCAACCCTAAAAATACTGATGGATTTTGAAAGGGAAAATTCTGGGGTTTTAGACAAAAACAATGACTATAACTGTCAGTTGGTTGCTCTATTACCATCTTGTTTGCTAATCTGTTCGAACACAGTGACAGTAATTGTTTTGTCTTCCCTTTTGGAGACAAGTGGCATAAGACCTTCTGATTTTAGGTGCAAGTAGTGTAGTTTTTTCCCCTCTTACTTTCACAAGATGTTTCCTCAGTATAGTTTTGTTTCAGTCTGTGGAAAACAAGCATTTCCTGTGATTGTTGTTTTCTCAAGTAGTATGCCGGTATTAAAAAATGAGTGCGACTTGTGAGAGTGTTTAAGAATTTTGTAATTTTATTTAGAGTATGCAAGGTAGGAAAAATTTATTAGGGTATGAACCTGTAAATCATAGGTGTTGTGAAGTAGCTTCTTTCTCTTGTAAAAATGGGAGAAACTAGCTTGGGAAAGGGATGAAGGAGAAGCAGGAGGGGAAGTAGATACTCACAGGAAGTCACAACTAATAGGCTTCTCTACTGTAAATCACACTATAGCTTATTTCCTGGTAAAGCACTCATTCTTTCAAAAACCTGTATTTGACATTTGGTGACAAAAGTGGGATGTTCACTGAAAATGTGGAGGTAAATGTATTCTCTTGCTTCTTTTAGAATACTTTGTCCTGCTTAGAAAATAAATCGTTTCAATCTCGAAAGAATTTTGTCTGTTCTTGATGCAAGAATAAATGCTGAATTGCATCATCTGCTAGGGAGGAGAGGGAGTTGTTATGGTATAGCATATGTGTTGTGAAACAGTGTATATGGTAGGGGACTCAGTAATAACTGATGCATGCTTTAGTATAGACTCTTCACTATCATGGATATTGAAGAGAATCATTTATCTGGACAACTGTTAGTTCAGTCTTTTTTTTTAATTTCCTTTTCTCAAAATCACTTTTCTGTCAAAATTCAGAATCTAACTAGGCAGTCTGCAAGGCACAGACTGAAAAGGTATTTGTTCTAAATGAGTGTTTTGTAAGGAAAAGGTCAGCATTCTGCCTCATCTAAGCTATTACTTTGATTCTTCTCTAACCTCTAAATTCATGATAAATCACTACTTTGTAGCGATGGCAAATGGAGCATTTTGCAATTTCTTGAAATTGGAGAAAATATTTCCCTTAGTGTTATAGCCTTTGCATTCACAATTGCATAACAACTAAAAGCAGAAGGTGGTCTGGTATGAACAAAAAAAGATATTATTGCTGTTTACTTAATTGCTTAGCTTTCTGGTATGTGATTATTGTGGATTATCTGTCACTTTCTGTACGTTAAAATCCTCTTCTCTGACGAATGTCATTATATGCCTCTGTTGCCTTTAAAGTGTGTTGTAACTGAGTGAATGATATTGTCAGATTTCTTCCTTCACTGTTGCCAAAAGGATTTTGAATAGTGTTGATGAAAATGAAACACTAATTGTTATTCACTGTTCTATAAATTGTCAAAGCTTTGCTAAGCAATGGATGTTTTAGTACCTAAAGCCTTAAGAAATCTTGGTTATTTTTGGAACAGTGTATCTAGAAATTATATGGTTAGACATAAATGTGCAGTATTTGTATAATTGTACATGTTTATAAATAGGTAGTAGCCTACTTTCTAAATAGGTTAATAGTGTTTGCTTTAGTGTTAGATAAACACACGCAGTAATATTACCCTTATATACGATGATAATAAAATTCTTTGGTTTTTGTCTTTTAATGAGTCTTAAACCATGTAAAATATCTAGGTGTAGTATTTCTAATAACTTTTTTTTCTTCTGCTTTTCTCCAACAGGAAGGAACTTGAGACCTTCAAAGGTAAATTCTATTTTTAATTTTCTACTTCAATGTTTGCAAGAGTTACAGTAGTTCTTGTATTAAGTGAAACTAATAAGGAACTGTTTCCATTCTACATTTGATAATGTTAATGTCCTTCTGACCCAGCAGACTGTTTGTTCTTCAGCTTACCTGTTGTTGCTACTGGTTTCTTTGGAAGAGTCATAACTCTACAAAGAACACAGATGGTTCTATTGACTTAGCTAGGTTTCAGAGATTCTGTATCTAATTTAAGCTTTTCCCTTGATGTTCAATTTTGGAAGTTAAGGGCTTTTGTCTTCAACTATTTGATGTCTTTTCCAGCATGAATGTGTTTTTGACATGTGTCATAGGCTGTTACTTGTTAGACTTTTGTCTAGCTATTTCTAGGAAATTTTCACAGTATTATGTTATATCACACAAGTGCAACTTTTATAGCTCAACTTGTTGGATATACATGATGACGTATACAGATATCTATCCTAAAAATATGCAATGGCTAGAAACCCTGTCATGTATTATTGCTTTGTCTGTGGTGTGTAGATGGAACACATTACCATTTTCAGTAAATCTTAAATTCATGCTTACTCTACCTACTAATGTTGATGTTTGATCAGCTTGACAATTGCTATTGTCTTTTGCTTTGAATAGGGTGTGACTGTGGCTTTGTGACTAGTCTTTATTTATAAGAACAAAGTCTAGTACATTGACTTATGTCAATTAATTGTCTCTTGAAATTGAAAGAAGGGATGGAAATTTCTATCAACTGCATTTCTCGTTGCCTTTTCAGTTCATTACTATCTCATCTTTACATAATGCTAAAAAAGGAAAATAATAAAACTAACTAACAGACAAGCAACACAGATTATGTAAAAATGTCACTATCTGCAACTTACCATAATAACCTTTTTTTTGATTGATTTGACAGCTTTCAACACAGACTAGCTCAATACACAACCAAAGATAATGCTAAGCTCATTCTGTTCCAAAGCAAGGTAGCCACTTTGTAGTACCTGATGCTTGTGAATATAGTGAATGCTGGGGTTTTTGTTTGTATTGATTAGGCATTTTAAGTGAGTTTCTGGAAGCCAGGAGGATGGTTTCCAAAGTTATTTCTCTCTTGGCTTCTTGTTTTTCCAATAGAAGTTGCAACTTTATTTGACAGTAAGTATTTTACAAAGACAATTACCTTCATGGAAGAGGAAGGTGTTAGCTGTGTGTTGACCTTGAAATTTATACCAAACTAGGTAGCTGGTTCTGTAGTGTATACAGAGGCATACAGATTTCCGATACCAGTTATGAAAGGCTTGTCTTGGGTAGACGAGGCTTGTCTTGGTAGCCGAGAGAAGGTTTTTTAATTAACTACAAAGAGGAAAAATTGCAAACAGATGCCAAGAAAAAAGCCAAAGTCTTTGCATGTTTCTTTGCTGAAAAGTTCAACTGCAGTCTGTGGCTAATGCAGCCAATGTAAATGGGAAAGGAGTAGGATCTTGTGCTATAACAAGAAAAGACCGGGTTAGAGGATACTCTAGGTCCGTTGGACATTTTTGAACCAACTGATCAAATTTATTCTAAAATACTCAAAACAATTGGCAGAAGCTATGGAAGGCTGAAAAAGCGCAAAGTGACAGATCTTTAAAAATGAGTATTAAACATCAGTCAGGCTAATTTCTGTGTTTTTTCATACAATAAACTGATGACAGAAGGGAGTAATAGCTAAAAAACTTTCAAGAAGTCGTAGCAAGCAAGTCTAAAGTCTGTCTAGAAGATGACAATATGCTTTTTAAAATAAACCAGAGATACCATATTTTGACTTTGGCAACAACTTTCACTGTCGTGCCTGACATTTTCCCAGGAAATTGAGATGAAGCTACTAAAAAGCAGGTGCATGGCTGATGGAAAATACAGACTTGGAGGAAATGTTTTTATGGTTTCTTGCTTACTAAGTTGTTCTTTCTCAGATCTGATGCTACTTGGAGTGTTTGTTGGTTAACCTGGATTGTGAAATAGAGGTGTTCGTTAGATGGGCTTCAGTCAGTCCTTTTTCGGCCTTTTGGACCTTCAGCCGATTTCTGAGTATCTAGCATATATTTCATCAGCTGATTAGAAATAGGGAGAGTAAGAGCTTCCTGGTCACGAAGGATTCATGATTATGTAGTGGCAGATGTTTCAGTTCTACAGCAGCTTTTCCCAGTCTAACTGGTGGCTCCCTCTTGCATTCTTTTTTTTTTTAAGCTATTTTCAAGGCTTGCTAGCTTTGTGCAGAAAATGAGCTGTCATTGGGTTTGGTTTAGTTTCGGTTGATGAAGCATGCTGAAATAACTCAGTAGATAGCCGTAGAAATCCTGGCACAGAAGAAGGAAAAGGCAGCAGCAAGAGCAGGAAGCACGTCTAAATTACCAATGTAACAGAGTAATATAAAAAGCAAATGCTTCATTGCCTAACACATTTTAAGGTTGAGGTGAGGAAGTATTAGTACGATTAAGTAAAGCTTTTATGATAAGATCTTATCTTGCGTATAACTCTGGTTTGCTGTATTCAAGAAAGGTTGGTTCCAACTGAAATATGTTAAGTAAGTAGTTAGGTAGATGATTCTTTATGTTTTTATACTGCAAATATAGAGTACATCCTCAACTAATTAATCCTTGCATAACTGTTCAGAGTGAAATGTGTTCATAAACGTTCAGTTCATTTAAAAAACAAAAACAACAAAACACAAAAAAAACCCAAAACCAGCACAGGGGCTGAAGTACCTTTATATACACTTGTATCTTTCAATGCATATGCAGTTGCAACCGTTGTACATTAAATTGTGTTTTGGTGGAAAAGAATAGAAATGCCAGTTTTCATAATAGTAACTTGTTATTTGTGAGTTTGAATACCATATGCTAAGAAGTGTTGGCTTCCAGGTTAAGGATGGTAAATGTCTTGCATAAGAATGTGTTTCATAAATATATAAGTTCATTCTGTTTGAAGCTGCAGAAACTGAAGTACCACAAAAACATTCCTTAAATGTGTTTGCTAGAGGGAATAAAAAGAGGATTGTATGCACGTTTTTCAGTATCCAAGTGTAACTCTCACATTCACCAGTGCTGAGTTCTCATGCCTTGCTCAGGATAGAAAGTAAGTTTTCCTGGGATTAAGAAACTGAATGGTAGAGTCTGAGTGTCAAAATAGCACAGCACTGGAAACATGAATTCAGTGAAGCATCCCATCAATTTCATAATGAATTCAGAAAAAATACGAACTGTGTATTGGCACTGACCACAAGAATGCAGGTCTGGCTCACAAGGCAGACAGGCAGCTTCACAGGTCTTTCAGATCTGTTTTAAAACTTTACTTCCCTGGAGTTTTGTGTATGTATAAATATAAATATAGATACACAGACGTAATCTGGATGAGACCACTGTAAATTTGTGAAATCTTGAAATATGTATAACCTTATAAATATTTAAGTGCCCTCGTATACCTCATATTTACTAAAGACTTATTTTAATACGAAACAAAATCAACCTTCACATAACCAAGAAACAGAATTGTTTCTGGTTTCATTTAGATCTTCCTACTTGCGTGCACTAAGGTACAAAGTGGTAGTTCCTTGACCTATTAAGTATATTCTTTGAGGATACCAAGTGTCATCAAGAAGGGCTCAGACAAAGCTCAGTGTATATACTTGTTTGCAGCACTGAAAAGTGTTGAGAATCCACTAACACTCTTGCTCTTGATGTTATTACCTTTAAGTAGCATGAAATAAGTACGTAATACTATTTTAAGAAATGAATTATTTTTCTATTTGTTAATGGAGATACTGTTTTAGAATTTGTTCCTGCCTTTTTCACATTTGTATTACAGATTGTACTCTTTCATCATGAAAAGTAGATTTTATTTTTCTTCCTTTTGCTTTAAAAATATTTAAGGGCCAGACATTCTTCTTTGTTGTTTGCTGTGTCCATAGTTTATAGGAGCAGAACAAACCTCTCCAGTCTCTTTTCTTCTAACTTCAGGAGTTTTCTATTACAATGTAAACGTAACATATTATTTAATAGTCTGTGATGCTGAGAAAGTGAAGGTTAGAAGCTTTCCTACTTCTTTATGTTAAAGCATCTCTCTCTGAAGAAGGCAGAGAGTGAGTGTGTGGAGTCCCTGTTGATACTGCTACAACAATGGCATTTGTGCACCTGAAGTGTGAGTGTGCACTAGGAGAAAACATCTCACGGGTTGTCCAGTTTTTGTTTGTTTTTTTTTTTATAATTTATCTTTCAGAGAGCAAACCTTTCAAAGATGATAGACTTATGGATGAAAACATACTATGAAGTAGCGTGCAAGCTTCTTCCTAGCATGCATCAATTCCAGTGTTCAGAGAACCACTTGCAGGAGCTGGTTTATGCTCTGTGTTTGTCCTGTCCTGGCTGAGGTTTATAAAGCTGCTTTAAAAAAATGTTCTGTTGTGGGTCTTGGCAACTTCTTGCAATAGTAGAATTATTGTCGCCAATATTTGTGTGTGTGTTTCTTTTTAGTATTTGATGGGTTGTACTCTTCCATGGTTTAAAAAAGGACATGTATAATTTTCATTTTTACAGCTGAGAATCTAGAAATTATAGCAAATACATGATTATTTCTTCCTGATACTTGAAACCTAGTGCATTCATGACTGCATTGAGATTTGAAATCATTCCCCTATTCTTCAAGGCACATGGTACATTTATTTATTTATTTATTTAAAGTTACTTTTTCTTCTGTTCCAGTGCAGTCAGGACTGTGTAGTAAATATTTACAGAAGAGTGTTAATGTCTTTAAAAGATGAAAGTGTGAAGCAGAGCAGTGGGGTAGATAATGGGAAAAAAATTAAAGTTATAAAAGTGGTGGAATTGCACAATGGTAATAACATATGCTGCTGAGTTGACTTCAGACTTTGTCCAAGTGGGAACTGTATACATGATACAGTAGTCATACAATAAAAGTCCCTTTTTATTAAAAAAAAAGTTTAGGACAAAATGTTTCGAGTTTGTTTCTGGAAAGAAAACTAAAGCAATAGAGGCCATTTAGAAATCAGCAACACAGCGCTTTTGGACAATGAAAGGTGGCAGAAACTTTGTAAGGGCAGATATGCACGTGGCTTTGGCTACTGAGTCATGCATATTTCTAAGCTTTAACAGGATTAGTTTCATTCAAGCTCAGAGAAACTGGCCATATGACCATTTTCAGCACTTCTATTTACAATACACAAAATATGTTTTCAGTTCTTTGCATCAGAGATCTCTCCCAAACAAGTCCTGATAGGTTTTAAAAGCTTTATCAAAACACTCTATCTGAGAAGGAGGCTGGTGAAGTAAAAAGGTGTTTTTTCTTGATTTTTCTCTTCTAGGTTAAGTCATTGGGTCACATTTGATATGCAGATCATTTGTCATCCCTCTTCATGCATCTGAGGTGCTTCTGTTGAAATTGCAGTTTTCCAGTCCTTTTGTCAGTAGCTTAAATATGATTGTATCTAAACTTTAATTTCATGACTTTTACTGTTCCCTTCTCTAAGAGTGCACAATATTTGGAGCAGTCTGTTGCCTCTATGCCTTTGTTCTCCTTTTTTTCAAACCTACTCACCCCAACAGATAGTATATCAAACTGATTTTTTTTTCTTCCAGTCTAGGCGTCTTCTTTATTGTGCTGTATTCTCATGGCTGTCAAAATAAACAACTTTTTCCTAATCCTCATATTGTCTTCCAGATGCATGGGTAATATGTAGTGGAGATCTTTACAGCTTGTGGTTGACAAAGCTCATAGATTCAATGATGTAACTCTTCTAGAAGTTGTGCTATAATTTTGATCACAGAATCCTCTATGTTTCTTCTGAGCAAGAGTAAATGATATTGTGGTAGAAAATCATACCAGCCACATGGAGTTTGTTTATTTTACCATTTCTAAATATACTATATCAGAGCCTGTCATATTAGGAACGTTCAAGGTGAAGAATTTTTTGTTGACAAATTGTGTCCATAACCAAATTTTTTAATAATGAGAGTTCTAATTTAATGTTGTATTTTGTGATTTTGCATTTCAGTATTTGAATAGGGGAGGGAGGGTATCTTTGGTGGTTTGTGCGCCTCTTCCAAAACATGCTGTTGGAGACAGGCACTGCTTCTGCTATGAGTGTTTCCTGATTGTTCTAGAATTTATTTAGGTGACCATGGTCAAAAATTTCAAGATCTAAAAATTGTAGCACAGATATAAAAGAAGACAACAATAGCCTCAAGGTGCGCCAGGGGAGGTTTAGATTGGATATTAGGAAAAAATTCTTCACTGAAAGAGTGGTCAGGCATTGGAACAGGCTGCCCAGGGAGGTGGTGGAGTCGCCATCTCTGGAAGTGTTCAAAAAACGTGTGGATGTGGCACTTCAGGACATGGTTTAGGGGACATGGTGGTGCTGGATTAATGGTTGGACTTGATGATCTTGAAGGTCCTTTCCAACCTTGTGATTCTGTGAACTCTTACTTTGGTATACCAGAAAACAGTTGGGAAACAATTGCTTCAGCCTATTGTAATAAAGCTAAGATGGAGTTAAAATTTCAAGGATATTCAGGTTTCAGGGTTTTTCCTCATCATTTTGCTGAGCTGAAAATATTCTGATAGATTTCTAGTTAATGCTGTGTGTTACCAGCTTCTTTCTGATCCAGGCTATGGGAGGAGAACCTTGCAACTTTGGATGTCCTGTGTTGTCTGTGGCAAGAATTGAGCAAGACTCCCATACATTGATAACCATTCTCTTGAGACGTGGGTACTTCTAGTTAAAGTGAAAGGCAAATAAGTTTAACTACTTAAGTCTTCCATTGTAGCGTAAGAGGATAAGATAAATGGAGAAGATAAAGTGTCCTTATAGCTAGTGTGCTTACAGATTTTGTTCTTTATGTTTTCAAGTGTACAGACTCTCACAACTGTTTAACTCTCAGGACACATTTTAGAAGTTTCTGGATGAAATGAATCTAGCTACTTGTAACTTATGTCCTCTTTTTTGCTGTCCTTGAAACAGATATGGACTTCAAGTCAAGCCTTTTAAAAAATATAATAATAATATTTAAAATTATTTTTAAAACCCTTTTAAATAAATAAATTTAGGGAAGGTTCACTCTTGGTCTTTCACTGATTTCAATCCTCCCCAGTAAATAGCTGAATCTGTATACATCGGGGCAGATCTCACCAGCATTGAGATGTAAAAGCTTTCAAATGTGCATTTCTGTAGCCCACATGTCGATGGTGCTGAGTTGCACACACCTGATTCTATTTGGCTGGGTTATCAGACTTAATGACATACTTTCATAACTGGTTCTATATATGAATACAGACTCAAGAACAGTGGCAGTTTTCAATTTTATGTCTTGACAGAGACCGCATGTGATAGTGCACAAAAGCAATTACTTGCCTCTTGCTGACCCCCTAAACATAACTTCTTTTTTTCTGTTGGCAACACTATTCTATTGAACATACGGTGCAGTTAAAATTTGTTAGCTGCCTATGACAAGACAACAAAACATTTGCTGGATTAAGTGTTATGTGTGGAGTGAAGCAAACTATAATGGGTAGTATCTTGTGTATGCATTTATTTTGCAGATGACTGGAAATAAATGTTACCCAATAGGTTAATGTCTACAAGTGTCAAGTCTTCCGGACAGACAGTACTTTCTATACAAGAAATAGAATTTACATTTCAATGGGGGGGTGTGGTTTTTTTAGTGTATTTAAACTGTAGAAACAAAACTATCTACAATTTTATCTTGAATCGCTACATCAGAATGCTGTTTCCCATTACACTTTGCCAAATGATGGGCTGCACTGTCAACTGGATTAGTAATCTGATATGATGGGATATTATTTCCCCTCCACCCGTTTTTGATTAGTTTTCAACTGGTGAGGAACAAACAGGGCTTCTTTGATACTGGCAATACAGGCTTGGGTGGATCTTGGTCAATCATAAAATGGCATTAATTTCTATGGTGGTTTTATATATTGGAAATGGGTCTGAATTTTCAAAGCTGTGAATAGGGAGTAAAGTTTCTAGAGGAAATCTGAAGTTTAGAAAGGGATTCTGTAGAGATACCAGATTATTTATGGACAAACTAGATAATCAAATTTCTGTGGAACAGATACTGTGTGCCCTTGCAACTCAGCTGATGAAAGATAGTTTTTGGTTTTGTCACTTCTTCCACCCCAGACCACTTCTGGTTTGGTGCTTCAAGTGCTTTTTTTACTTTTTGTTTGTTGTGTATTTTGGCTACAATGTAACTTTGTATGTTACAAATTTGGTAGTGCCTTTTTTTTTTGTAATCTCTCAGTTCAACTAGATTTCAGGATTTATATGATGGCTGTCACTTGAAAGTAGTATTCAGACAATGAGTTAATGTAACCCACAGAATGCTAATGTTACAGATATTTCTGCAACCTTGTGTTTATTAGGTTTTTAATGCTAGTTCTGACTAGGGGAGAGTGGAGGGTAGGAACACTTTTTTTGTTTTTTAAAATTCTGCTTCTTCTACATGTATTTTTAGATAGTCTTATGTTTTTTTTAATGTGGCATCCTTATGCTCTTTCATCCTGTCTTATGTTGCTTTGTATTTTGAGGGAGCTAGTTTATTCTCCTAACAAATTTTAATATTGATGCATTTATGTGGCTTTCTCTTTTTTCTTGAGTCCTACTCTTTTTGCATTCTAGCGTTACACTAAGTCAAAAGCCAGAGGTCAGATGTATCACAACAAATTTGGCATCATTGCAGCTAAAAATAAGATGGCTCTTGAACGTCTAGGTAGAGCTCCTGTCGGCTGCAGTTGGCCCTATGCTGGAGTCAGCCTTGCAGAATCCTGTTTTTTTTTAAGAAGTGGAGGAGGCCAGTGTAAAAACAGAGTTTTTCTGTGGCTATTGCCAGGGTGAATAGCAACTGTGTAGATAATAGGAAAAAATTTCATGGGAACATAAGTCCTGTCATAATTCAGTTTGCACAGAAAATAAAACATTTAAAGGTGTTATATTTTTAATGTCTGTAATTCTTAAATGGTTGATGTGGGGAAAAAAAAAAGCCTATTTTGTCTGCAGCTCTAACTTGAATTCATTCTTTAATTACCAAAGTCCAGAATGAAGGTGGTATTATGTCGTGGTTGTTATTATTTTGATCTTTCCCATATATATTTTTGGTGTTACTTTCACCAGTGAAATAAAACCAAGTTTCATAGGCCCACATATTCTTGGTAATTTTTCCTCTAATGATGATGACTGGAGAAGTTATTTGCTACATAGTTCCCTTTTGTCTGTATGCTGTATTTTGAAAATTGTCATCAAGGAACTTTTGAAAATGTGATCTTTTTAAGTAAAAGATAGGAATTGTTATGGCTATCACTGTTTCCGGCAGCGCTGCGCACCCTCCTAGAGCGAAGGGGTAACATGTGCCAGCATTCCAAATTCTGAGCAACGCCTTCCGATTTCTGAAACATAAATGCACCGTTGTGTAACTGCAGCATCACCACAACCAAAGATTCTTGGTCATATGCTGTTTCTGTAATTTTTTTAATGGCATAACCATTTTTTGACTTTTGATGAAAATGCAGTCTGGATAGTAATACCAAAAAATGCGGTTTTCAGTAGAGAAGACTGCTCGTAATTTATTTTAAAATCACAACCAAGGTTTTTAATATTTTATGTGTGAAATAAGAATAACGTGTAATCTGGTTTGTGGGGTATCTGAGCTAAACCAGATTAAGGAAAAATACTTTGAGGGGAGAGCCTTATGAACATTGCCGCATAAAAAAAAAAAATTCAGAACCCTTCCTCAGCTTTTCCTCAGCTTTTCCTTGCTTCTAAATCATTTTCAAACGCTTCCAGCTCTCTGCCAAGTAGACACATGCTGTAACTGCATGTCATCAGATTATAACGCGCCGGGAGGATTTCTCTTTTTCTAGCACCCCTTTACGTAGCAGCATGTGGTACCTTCCCAAATACATGCGTGCGTTTCTGGTATAGCCCAGCTGCTGGCAGCTTGCATGCAGGTTCTGGAAAGGCGCTGGGTTGAAGTATCCATGTGTATGCATCTGCGTGCGAGTGACCCATTGAAAACTGGCCGTGGCGGTATTACCGCTTTGGAAAAGCAGCCTTCTAGCATCGGTCTTTGTTCTACATCAATGAAGATGCACATCAGCGGAGCTGCTTGGTAACTGGAGCTTTTGCTTGACCAGTACCGTGTTTCTTTTTACTTGCTTAATTCTTGCTGCCATGTCATCTCCGGGAGCCACTGGGAATACTCCGAAGAATTCATGTAGGTGGAACTTCATTATCATCTTTTTTATTTGTTGGCTTAATTTGTCAAGCTAATGTAAAATGCAAAATGAAATTAAAGTTAGCTTGATTAATTTCCTCAGTTACCACCATTGCCTGATTTGTAAAGGGTGTGCTTTAAATGAGAGGTTAATTATCAACTTGGTTTAGCAAATTTGAAAGAAATAGTGACTTAACGTCTGTTTTGTCAGGGCTTTTGTTTATTGCTTTGCTTTTGTCTGTCACTTTGCATTACTGTCAAGGTAATATTAATCGGAATAAGCAAAAGAATACAATTACACAGGTACCTCGTTAGCTAAAATTCAAGCAGACTTGTCTAAGGGTGGGGTGATACTAGAGGATGAGGGGAGAAAGGGAATTATTATCTGAAGATGAAACCAAATATACAAAATTAAAGTCGTGAATCCATTAGTACAGATGCAGTCATGCTAATTCGTAGTTTCCTTCAGATAAATAAATGCATCACAAAAATCTGTATTTCTAAATGAAGCAATTGATGTTATTTACATCAGTATGAGCACCCTGTGTCATAGGAAACAATATTCTTAAGAATGCAATTAATAACGTATTGATGCTGTAACTAATGATGTTTAGAACTGCATTAATTGAAATAGAAATAAGATGTGAATTTCTACTGTGGTTCTTTTTATATTCTTTTATATAACCACTGGAAGAATTTTTTTTTCTGTTACCATTCACATGGATTTTTTTCAGTTGATGTCCAAGACCAAAAGATAAGAGTAAATGGAATTATTATATTATTTCAATAACCTGTTGGAGCATGCCTTTATTAAGGCTCTGCTTATGACTTGTAATTCTGACCACTAAATCTGATGCTCATGTTAAATAACAATGTAAAGTTGAATATTTTGTTTTAAACAATCTGATATGGGAGAACTCATTACATTTGTATCGATTAGAAATACTTCATTTATCAAAATAGTTGTTTTCCATAAATCCAAACAGAACAATTGACTGTTTACTTAAAGATGGCAAAATTTACCCTCTGTTCTGCTAAATGTGGTGTGATCACTTTGCACTCTAAATTGTCAGTTTTGCAAGCGATATATATGTACTGCTGGTATAATCCATTTTGTATCCTTAACTACTTTGTACATATTGACAGAGGTTGTCTTTTTGGTCTTGCTATTTCCTGAAATTGAAATGGAAGTATGGTGACTTGGGGGTGCAGGTGTGACTCTTTTTTCTTTATCTGCAATCATATCCTGGACAGTAGAAGAGCTATTTTGTGTGTGGGGCAGGGGCCAACCTTGAAATTATACTTCTATATGGATTAGAATATGGAATTGGAGAATATTTCTGAAACGTAAGCTTTAGCAATACCAGTCCTCCAACTACTGCTGAGAAGAGGTAGCAGTAAGTAGAAGCTTTAGTATCAACATTAATATTGGAAAGGTTAGCACCTCTATGGTAACCAGGATTATTCTAATGGGTTTCTTAATCACATTTTCTTCTATAGCTTGATGACAGAAAAAAGTAATGCAAAACTAAAGATGGCTCATTGTATTTTTATGATAATCTGTTTGCTTACCATCTCTGTAGGCTAGGTTAATGAGAAATGAAGAAATAGTCATCTACCTGCTTTTAAAAAGATTGCTTCTCTCTAACAAGATCAGATGTAATACTTTTTGGGGTGCTGGACGACCAAATGCTGTAAGCTCTTCTGGCCTGTGACTGCATCTTGGTGCGAATGAAATTTTGAACAGTTTTACAATGACAGTATTCTTTCTTTTGGCATGCTTCTTCTATTTTGTTATATGTTAGAAATGTAAATGTATGCAGACGTTTCATCAGTTTGATTTGTAACTAAATAAATGTACAATAATAGATTATATGCTTTTTATATTTCTCCACATGGCACCATTTCTTTCTATAGTGATACTATAAATATGATACTGTTTTTGTCCTTACAGTGTTCAGAAATAGTAGAATTGTTTTAAAAGCTGCAGCAGAAATAATTTATTCCTTGTTTATAGCATGTGTTTACATAAATCTCAGTCCTGCCTTTCACAACAATGTGTTGTTAAACTACTTGTTCTGCTCAGGTTTTAATGATGCAGATGGAAAGGGTGGATTACTGAGGTGTGCATGTAAGAATTCAGAATGTTCTACTCCTGGTCAGTAAATGGAACAAATATGTGGATATTCTGGTAAACAGTTCTGCCTGTTTTATTTACGAGTGTTATGTACGTGATGTTAAATTGTATCAAGGCCTTAGAGCTGAAACTGTACAAACATAATTCTTCAATAGAATAGCAAGTGTGGCATCCTTTTTGTGATTTGTTTTTACCGAACAGGTGAAAATATTCTCCTGGCAAATGGCATTGAATAATAAAAATAATGAAATACTTAAGTGAGCTATTTAAAAAATCAGTAAAACATTTTTGTATGTACGTAATATTTCTAAATTGCGTATTTCTAATAGGGTATGTGATTTAAGGCCGCAAGAAGTTAAGAGGCAGTTTTGACTAACTGAATGCATTGTTTCATTTTTAATCACTTGAGTTACTCTGTGGATTAAGGCGAAAGAAAAATCTTGTGGAGATGTCACTCAGCCCTTTTTTCCTTTTGTGTAGAAGCCAGCTAATGCTATTTTGACGTTGCATAAATGAGACCTGATCAAAATGTTGTTGGCTGTGTCACATCTTAAATCAAACAGAAATGATGCCATTTATAGGAATAAGTTTCTGGCTTAACTAGATGATTATGTAATCAGTCCAGACCTCACACACCAACAGTTCCATTGGCTCAGGAGGGTTTTAACTTGGATCATATTCTTAAATTCTCATAGATTTACCGTTTCTCTTCTCGTTATCAAACATTAAAGTGAAAAACCCACGCTTCACAGAGAAAACACACTTGAAAATCACCAGATGTATTTTCAGTTGTCTTGTACATTCACAGGCGTAGGAAATGGAACTGGTGGTAATTGATAAGCTCAGGTTTTGTGGCTCACCAGTGATGTGGGAATTGCAGTTTTGTAGACCCAACTGTCCTAAGCCTTAATCATGGGTGTAATGTAATTTATTTTTTTAAAGTCTGTTTAACCATAAAATGGAATTAGAACGGTGGGCTTTTTAACTTTGTTTTAAAGAGCACTAGTCAGTTGTCTGTGCGAGTAGTCTCACGTGCAGGGTAGCTCCTGGCACTTGCTGGAGAGCAGGGTCTCAGGAAGGGCCTGCAGCTTGAGCATCTGTCTCCATAAAACCTATGTGACGGCAGGAAGTCTATCCATGTTAAGGGTTTGGGTGACATATGTATTTTCCCTTTTTGCTTGCTGGTACATATTTAGAGGGTTGTGCTGCCAGTCACTTAGTATCCGGTTCTCACCACACCTGAACATGTTTTGGGTGCAAGGCTGTAGGAAGGCTGACAGAATAGAAAGCCAAGTCCTTGCTGTTCAGCACATTTGGGGAACCATAACTAGTATGAAAACTTCCACTGGTTACAGGATTGGAAGAAGTCTGGCAGAGGTACTTCTCACTCCCCTCTTGCTCTGTTCCTATATAGACTTCAGGGCACTTTTGTACCACTGCAGATTTCTCCTGCGTAATAGTGATTATTCAGCCTAATTCGCATAAAATCCATCAAGTGAAAATGATGGTATATGGAAGAATTGTGGATGAAGTGCAACAAAAGATAACACAGAAAGTGTTATATCTAACACAGACCAAAGAAAGAATATATTTTAAGTCATATCTCATAGAAATTTGGAAACTCTGAGGATTTCCGAGACAAAAGAAATCCAATTATTTTAGAAGGAAAGTTGTAAAATGCCAGACAATGTCTAAAGGTATTTTTAATGTATTATTAAAAGCATCGTGAATGAATTTCAGAAAAGCCAATATTCTTACTGTGTAGTCCTCTTTGCAGTCCTTGAAAGCTCAAGATTTCAACTGGGGAGATAATAAGATGACATTTTCATTTTAAGATACTTTAAAAAATACATGCTTTTTGAATTGACATTGTGAGTACTATGGCAATTTTAACGTGTATACTGCTGCTTTTTGAATTAAAGAAATAGTCCAGTATGATTCTGTCAGCAAAGCATTCATTAAGTATGATTCTCAGGCTTAAGTAAGATACACATTATATATACCACTCTGTAATATTAGCCTTTGAGAAATACTTACTAGATCTATTGCAGTTTTAACTTGCACATTGTTCTTGTATTTTGTTCGGGCAGCAGTGCAAGCATGAAGGTTAAGTGTTGAGAACAGGTGACTCTAACAGCAGTAAAACATGCAGAAAAGTGACAGGTTATTGAGTGAAAATGATTTAGGAGGAAAACAATCTCTGTCATGAAGTTGCACTTGAGAAATGAACTATTGAGATTAATTCAGCTGTGAATAGGATAAATAACACCCAGGGATGGATCAATCATGAGACTTCCAGTGGACAACTGCAAATGAGAAGAGGCGTTAGAGAAACGGTTGAGTTAAGAGCTTATTTCACAAGGTGCTAGGAGAGCTTGGCTTGCCTGATGGAAGGGGGGATAAGGAGACTTCCACATGTAAACATGTTGAAGGAATTAGCATCAAGAAAAAGAGAAAAATTCCTGAAAGGCCAGTGTGTGGTGGGGTGGGGTGGTTTGGGGGTTTTGTTTTGTAGTAATTAGTATGCCTCTGCCTAATTGTTAATTATGCTAAACTGTTCTAGTATTAATTCAGCAAAGAGGCTTTCTTAAATCCTATAAGCACTGAAAATACTGTCTGCCTATGCTGTGATACTGTTCAGTCTTTTATTTTGTCTATCGTCAGTTGTTTTCTTGACATGAAAGATGACTTAGCCTAGTCATCAAATTACTGGGGAGGAGAAACATATGAGTATTTGAACAACTTCTACTGAAATCTGTTGGGCAGAAAAATTTCATAAGCTGTTGATTTTGTGAGTTTCTTGGAAACTGCTGCTCTTCTATCTACAGAGGGTGAGAATTAATAGCTCCGTGACATAAATTTAGTCATTGATGACTAACCTGAAACTTTGTTATATAAATGCCAATTTTGCCATATTCCGTTAATTGGATCCCTGTTCCAGCAATGGCCTTACCCATCATTCTTAGTTGCTATTTTGATATAGAAGGCAATATGGCATCTGGCTACTGTAAAGAGTTCCATATGAAGCCACAAGATTGTATATAACCATTAACTTTGTTCAAAAGGACAAGTCTGAGAAAAACGTGGGAAAGTGCTTTGATTTTATCATTGACAGAAGATTTAACCACATCTCAAGTCCAAAACCCAATTTGGACAACTCCACAGATGACAAAAGCTCCAAATACTACTTACTAACTTTAAAATGCACTGACCTCTAACTTAGTCAGGTCATTTCTGTGATGAACATGCCATTTCATATTCTAAGCATAGGGGACAAGATAAAATTTAATAAAGATGTATTTGATTTTTTCATTTCCTTTAAAACTTCAATTTAAACACGTCTGTTTGCTAGGAATGCATATTTGCCATCGATAAAAATATGTTGTTTTACCCTTGGTTTTCAATTCCATGCAGTACGTGGTATTTTCTCAGTTTTATGTTTTACTAAGCTCTGTGGAAAGTGTTGGATAACTTGTGTAAACGTGAAATTTCTGTACAATGTAGCATGGTTTTTAGGAGTGCCGCCTTTTTTCTTTAAGTTGCCGACTTCCCTCTGCATTTGTAAATGGAGTGTTAGTGGACATCAGTGTGATCTCTTATGTCATGACCTAAAAAGAAAATGTAAAAAGCTGCGTGCCCTCCCTTCCAGAATCTTGGACAAATGCCAGAACTTTGCATTAAAGCCCACAAGCAGTGGTACTAGGACAATTTTTGCCTTAAAAGATGGGTGGAGTTACATGCGGATCACCGAGCTAGCATCTCTAGTGGGTTGGAGACAGATTTGCTCTGACAATATAATGCGCTTTGCAAGCTTCTATTTTAAGAATTCTTCATGCTGTGACTTTTTTAAGCCTGTATTGGACAAATATTTTGTTTCTTTTAGGAGTCTTACACTTCAGGAGGCTCCAAGTTCACACTGATATTGTTAAATTCTGCAAGTCAAAAAGTGCATATACCTAAAGAAATATTTTTTGTTACTATTCCTAAACGTAGCTCTTTTATATTTTATGGTTCAGCTACTTCATATTGTTCTTTTGTACTGTTACCTCTTGGCTAGGCACAATCCAGTCTGTGAAATGCCTGAGGAGTGATTTACTGCAGGACTCCTTATTTCATCTCTTTACAAAAATCTTGGAGTGATCTGAACAATCTGAGTTTTGCATTCATCTTCAGGATGAGTGCAGCAGGGGCGGTGGAAGTGCAAATGGCATGCCTGTGTGCTGCCTTACGTGATAAGCCTCAGTTCTGACCGCCAGATCTCTTCTTGAATGAGAAGGTAGCTCAGTTTCTGGGCTTAGCATTGAAACAAAGATATCACTTGCAATGACTGAGTAGTTGAGTAGCTTGTATTTAGGGAGGCAGGGAAGGAGTGGTATTAATTTGCTGTATCAGTTTATATAACCTTGGTGTCTCAGTGGATGTACATTGTGCTTCCAGTACTGATTTGACTAGTTGACTGCTGCCTTTCTCTCAGATCCGTTGCTATGGGTGAATAAAAGTGAAGGGTGAAATCTGTTCAACTGCCTAGGACTTTTGAAGAATATTTAAAACAAAATTAAATGTGAAATGTCCTACATTGGAGCCTCACTTTAAATATGAGCAGAACTCACTATCTCCTGATCTGATCATGTGGGTTATTTCCAAATAGAGAATCATGAGATGTGACCTATATTATTATAGGCTGGTTTGCTGTAAATATATGTTCTTCATTTTACCTGTGAGTTTAAGAATAGCATTTCTTGTTTTAATTTCTAAATATATTACTATATGTGCATGCTTATAAAATGCAGTCTCCCTCAGGCCTTTTTCTTATATTCCCTCCCCTCCCTGCCCTAGGCTGAGTTTCATCATTCGATTTACTATTTAGAAAGCATTAAACTGGTGTTAGAAAAAGCAGGCCATCCGTCTTTAATGGCTGCTGATATGATTACAGTTTTCACTTCAAAAAAAATAGATTATAATAGCAGTATGCAAGTATATAATTTCTGGCCTATTTTGAATAGTAAGTGGAAACTGCTACCTTGCAAACTTCTTCAGCAAAATGCAATTCTTTCTAGCCTTCTAACACTTATGGTGTTCATATGAAATTATTTGTAATACATTGAGTACAATGCATTTGTACTTGAATGTGCACTTGCACTTCTGTCTTTATTAAAACTGACTTAGGATTTTTGCGTCTGGATAGAGAGTTTAATATATAAAACTAATTCAAAAAATAAACTAATGAAATATATATGCATATATTTTATTTAAAACAGGTTAATGTTGTAAAAAAATCCCTTGTTCTGAATATATATAGACAAACCAGAATTTTACAGGGCACCTGATAGCTTGAATTTTTGAGTACAAGAAAGGAACTAATTAATTCTTCATGAAAATCTATAATCTTGTATATGTTTTATGGTTGGTTGTGAAGAACTAACTGCTTTCTTGAATAATGCAGCATATTTACTGCTTTTAATTTGAAAATATAGTTTTAATGTATTATGAAGTGTTAGTGCTTTGCTTTTTCTTTCTTCCTTCTGGACCAAAATTTTAGCACTTTATGGTTAGATTTGTCTCTGTGTGATGCAACCACTGTTTGATGTTGATACTGTATTTACTGTATATATAAGCACATGTATTGTCAAGGGAACTTGTTTAATAAATAAGGCATGCATGAAAAATAGTTTAAAAGGAATAATATCAGCAAGCGTGTTTCAGAATAGGAGGCTTTTTACCAAGTATCTACAGTTTTCTAGAGCATGAAATGATAATAATGATGCTACTTTGATTCCTTATGCATGCTTCAGTTCCCATTAGTCTTGGATAGTCACTATTATAAACAGATTTGATGGTTTGTAAGAGAACAGGAATAGGTTGAAGATCAACACTTTCTGAAAATCTTCTTGGTATGCCATTCATTCAGCCTTGTACGAACAGAACAGGAATGCCCCCACAGTATTTCTTGGTTGATTCCCACCCCCACCTCAAGCCTCCTTCATAATTTCTAGGATATTGAGGAACTGATATTGAGGGTGATACATGTACCAGATGCTGCCCCTGGCATGTTTGTCTTGAAAGACCTCATAGTCTTGATGTTCTTCATGTTCCAAAGGTCTGTTCTTAGCCAGGCCCTGGGACAGATCAGATCATTTCGGTGTTAGTCTTGCGAGGAGTTTGTTCTTTGACTGCTCTTCACTATCCCATCGTGTCTGTCTCATTTGTGTTTTAAAAGGCATCGCAAAGTCGGAGCATCAAATGTTTAGATCCCATAACATTTTTTGTAACCCACTTCCATCAAATTTAATCTTTTATTTAAAAAATAAATTTTGGTCTTCATGACAATGAATGAAATTTTCCCTGTATGAAGCCAGTGAAATCAAGTGTGGTGTCATCTGTTGGAGTCTACAGCAGCAGCTAAGAGATTAGAAATATTCTGCCTCAATCTCTGTTGAAAGCTTAAATCTTAAACTTCATAATTTTGTTTTTGTGTTAGTATCAGATAAAAATACTGCTGGTTGCTCTGAAAAGGAGGCAACAAATCTCTATGCCCATGGAAATTGGATGCTATTGGGGCTGACAAAGCAGATGTAGGATGACAGGAAGAAAGAGAAGGAAACAGAGCAGATATAATGGTGGCCTGAAGGCAATGTTTTCCCACTGTCATGCTGAATGTGTTATGAACAAATAATGCATATTTAATAAAGGCCATATTCTGTTTTAATGATATCCTCCTCTAAAATCAGTGGATGCTCAGCTTTTGAGAGGCACGTTATGCAAGCTTAGATATGAAAGAGAGGAAAAATTGACCACTGAGTAGGATCAGTACACCTCTGCTTATAGTTTATCTTAATGCTTTAAAAATCAGCAGCTCTACTTTTTTTTTCAGAATGATTGTGCAGTGCTGTAGAGGCTCTTTGAATTGTTACAGGTGCAGGTGTCTATATCTGTTGTAAAGGTATAGCAAGTGATTCTCATAGAAAATGACATCTAGAACAGAGAGGTGCTGTTTAAAGAAATAGAGTAATAGTTAAGAAATTTAACTTTTTCAGGAATCAACTGCATGTTTACACTAAGCAGGAAATGTGCATGCATTTTGTGAGGTTTAAAGTACTCATGACTAATTACTGCTAAAATATTCTAAAGAATTCTAGAAATTAAATTAGTAGGGCCTTATACATATTCAGGAGGTAAAGAAAAGATTAATAATTATGAATTCTGTATTTTTATTTGGCCTAAAGATGAATGTTTTTAAAGTGCCTTCAAATGGCAGAAGTTGATTGATACAGGTGTCAGGGGAATTAATTCCTCATTTTACACTGTATTGCAGCAGAGGCACAAATAAATGCTTGCTGTCCCAAGATGTGGCAGGAGATGTTGAAGACTTGCATGGCATCCATGCGTTGGAAAAAAAGAAGGTCGGGGAAGAGGGTGAGACAGAGATTTTCTATAGCTGCGTGTGTTGAAAGGAATGATCTCATAGGAAGGATATTTTACCAGTTTCACAGTCCTAATTACATTGACTTCCCTATTCTGTCAGCCCCCTTCCTTTTTCCCTTCCCCTTTGTAAGTGCTTTTATCAGGTTCCTGAATTTCTGCTTTTTATTCACCCCTCACTGTAACTTTGATGTCTATGCATCCTTTAGGTGAGTTTTCTTTGTTGCTTGAGTAAGACACTGTATCCTAGGTGTCATCTGTCAGTTCGTTTTTACTATAGGCATAGGGTTTAGTCATTGATGGTCACGCAGTATGTGCTTTCTCACTCGCTTGTAGTTGTTCCTACAGTCTCTTGGTTTTTTGTCTGGCACAGTAGCTTCAGTAGTGCGTATTTCTTTGGTAACGGCTAATTTTATTGCAGTGGCTTTTTGTTCTTGGTGTTTGGTTTGACTATGGCAATACTGGTTAGTGTTGGTTTTCTCCTCTTGTTCAATCTCCACCAGACTGGAGAAATCCAGGATAAAAGGTCATATCTTATTTATTAGGTCTGTTTGGCAATCTGAGTTGTGAGGTGCCCTTCCCCTCCCCCCCTGCCCCATCTTCATTTCTCTTGCTTTGTATCTCCTTTCTTTTCATATTCCTCTCTTGTTTAGTGCTCCACTGATGCATTAGTAACATCAGACATCTGCTGCATCCTCTCCCTAGTTTGATGCATGGGTGTGTCTCTTTTTGTTATATATGTGTTGAGGTGTTGGGCTAAGCAACTGATAGATCTAGTAAGTTTTATACTGCTTTAATGATGATGATTTCTCCTAATAAGAAGCAGTTGTAAAATGGTGAACATCAAATAAGGAAAAAATCTTAGCTGTTAATTATGCTTTTTTTGTGAGGATATAGTTGATACAGATAGATATATAGCTATAGATGACCTGGTTAGTTATGTTAACCAGTGAAACTTGTCTAGCAGTAATTAATCCAAATAAATTTAATAGATTAATCTCAATTAAATTAATCTATTAATCTAAAGATATTAAGATAGAATCATTGAATCATTTAGGTTGGAGAAAGACCTTTAAGATCATGAATTCCAATCGTTAACCTAGCACTGCCAAGTCCATCACTAAACCATGTCCCTAAGCACCACACCTACATGTCTTTTAAATACCTCCAGGGATGGTGACTCAACCACTTCCCTGGGCAGCCTGTTCCAATGCTTGACAACCCTTTCGGTGAAGAAATTTTTTCCTAATATCCAACCTAAGCCTCCTCTGACACGACTTGAGGCTGTTTTCTCTTGTCCTATCACTTTTTACTGGGGAGAAGAGACCAACACCCGCCTCGCTATAACCTCCTTTCAGGTAGTTGTAGAGAGCGATAAGGTCTCTCTTGAGTCTCCTTTTCTCCAGGCTAAACAACCCCAGTTCCCTCAGCCGCTCCTCATAAGACTTGTTCTCTAGACCCCTCACCAGCTTCACTGCCCTTCTTTGGTCACGCTCCAGCACCTCAGCATCCTTATTGTAGTGAGAGGCCCCAAACGGAACACAGTATTCAAGATGTGGCCTCACCAGTGCCAAGTACAGGGGCACAATCTCTTCCCTACTCCTGCTGGCCACACTGTTTCTGATACAGGCCAGGATGCTGTTGGCCTTCTTGGCCACCTGGGCACACTGCTGGCTCATATTCAGCCATCTGGCAATCAACACCCCCAGGTCCTTTTCTACCAGGCAGCTCTCCAGCCACTCCTCCCCAAGCCTGTAGCGTTGCATGGGGTTGTTGTGACCCAAGTGCAGGACCCAGCACGTGGCCTTGTTGAAACTCATACAGTTGGCCTCAGCCCATCGATCCAGCCTGTCCAGATCCCTCTGCAGAGCCTTCCTGCCCTTGAGCAGATCAACAATCCTGCCTGAATTGATGTCGACTGCACACTTACTGAGGGAACACTTGATCCCCTCGTCCAGATCATCGATAAGGTAATAAACAGAACTGGCTCCAAAACTGAGCCCTGGGGAACACCACTTGTGACTGGCCACCAACTGGATTTAATTCTACCATCACTCTTTGGGCTCAGCTGTCCAGCCAATTTTTAACCCAGTGAATAGTACACCCATCTGAGCCATGAGCAGCCAGTTTCTCTAGGAGAATGCTGTGGAAAACAGCGTCAAAGGCTTTACTAAAGTCTAGGTTGACAACATCCACAGCCTTTCCCTCATCCACTAAGCAGGTCACCTTGTCATAGAAGACTAGGTTAGTCAGGCAGGACCTGCCTTTCATAAGCCTATGCTGACTGGGCCTGATTGCCTGGTTGTCCTGTATGTGCCATGTGATGGCACTCAAGATGATCCGCTCCATAAACTTCCCTGGCAGTGAGGTCAGACTGACAGGCCTTAGATCTTGCACACACAAGAAAAGACCTCCTAGTTTTTGCACAGTACCTTTAAACCAGACTAATTTGAAAAAAATGATGTTGCAATCATTTAAATCAGTTTGGTTTGAATAGCAAACTTCAGAAATCAATTGATCTGTTACTGCAAGGTAAACTAATATGAGCACAGGTTAAAATTACACTGTTATTTCATACCTGATGCTGCCATTGATGAATTAACGGCTAAACTTGTAAAAATAATTTTGAGTGAACACGGTTGCCATTACAGCTTTAGCTGGAGCTGACATTATGGTGGCCATTGATTTTATACCTGATGTCAATTCTATGCCAGCTGCAGAAGGACAGATAATGACTGATCCTCTTTAAAAAACAAACAAAAACCACTAGAAGGGTTTCTTCTTGAGAATTGTTTGGTTTGGAAGAGTTATTTTTGTACCCAGTTATCAGTGCTTCCTTGGTGTGACAGTGCCGATTTGATCTAGTATCATAAAATCAGGTTTATTATTTGGGTGAGTGATGGCCTACCTTGACTTTGCTAACATTGATGCACTAGTTCAGTCTGGTTGTCTTTAAAGAATAAGCATGATAAAAACTTGAATGTCAGAGTAAAAATTTGAAAACTACTGATATGTTGCGACCTGGTAGCTTCCATTCCTAGTAATAGCAAATAGTTTACAGACTGGAAGGAAGCTAGGGTTTTGGCTTTCTTCCAATCTGCCTGTCGTATGGGTTGCTCTTCAAGGTTTGTCCTTATGTGCTTTTTAAAAATAGACATGTCAAAGTTACAGAAACTGTTCTGAATTAGCAGTAAAATTATGGAAGTGTTTCGACACTACATACAAAGATGACCTTTATTCCACCTTCAGTATTTAAAGTTGCAAGTTTGAACAATTTGGAACAATTCTGCTAGAAGATGGCATACAAATAAGTCAGAAAGCCAGTGGGAGGAGATTGTATTTCAAGACTCTTCCTTTCTCTGAAAAGATTTATCTTAAGTATTTTTCAACGTCATCAAAATATGGACCATTTATTCTTCTGTAAAAAGCAAAATGAAGAAGCAAGTGGAATGGTTTTGAAAACTAGATGCATGGAAGAAAGCTTAAACTGTTTAATTAAAAATTTAAAACTCGATATCCTTTCTTTAGAACTGACATACTGAAAATTGCCTTATCTCTGAATCACAACCCATGTCCTAACTAAACTATTCTTCTCTTTCATACAAGCCATTTTGTTTTTAAAAATAAAAATGTTCAGTGGAAAAAACACATGATTGTGTATTTCTGCACTTTCATAAGATGCTCTGTTTCTTGTCATGTAATGCCTTCCCATAATAGAAAATGGGGAATTTTAACTGTGAAAATGTAGTCATATATTCTGAAAATACTACTTTATGTTCAGCCAGGTTCTTTTGTTTGAAATGTAGTAAGATTTTTGGTTTGTCTTCCTTTTATTGTGCCTGTATAGTTGTTACTGTCCATTTGGCTGAATTAGCAACACATTAACTGAACAACACTTTTGTAAGATAATATTATAATGTAGTTTGAAGGGATCTGTCTTACAGGATGATAAAAAGTCTGGAAAAGACATGCCATTGCTAATGTTGCAAATGAGATTTACTAGTAAATAGTACTGTTCCATGTTCCTTTTTTAAAAAGAACGATGGCATCTTTGTTTTGCGTTTAAGGATAAATAGAGATTTTTAAAATAAGCTAGTCTGTCATAACTGATACTCTGTGTGTAATGAATATGCAGGACTGCATGCATTTTAAAATTCCACAGCTGGTAACACATCCTTAATAGCTGTCTATCAGCAAATTAGTTCCCTCATATTATTTTGTAGAAACTGTTTGGGTGCTCCTGGATGCTGGTTTGTTAGAGTGAATGGTACTTCAGATCTCATGTTGCTAATCATATCAAACAAAAGTATTTAGTCACCACTAGGATTTCTAAAGATAGCCTGCAGTGTGATTAATTTTGGGACATTAACTGAACAGTGTTGAACTGGACTGGATTTGTAATCCAGTGGTCGTTTTTCTTCTTAACTTCTAAGAATGTATTATAGCAGTAATAGGATGAATGAAGAGCAATGGTTTTTTTGCTTGTATTGGAGAAGTTGTTTTGACAGAAATGGAAGAGGAAATAAACTAACTCATCAAGAAAAAATAAATACTTAAAGTATTCTGTGTGTGCTACTGATACAATGATAGGCTTATGGTCTTTTTAAAATATTACTGCATATGAAATTTTGACATTGTGAACAAACTAGGCTTCTATAAGAGGAAGAGAGTGAATTCACTGGTGGTCCTGCAGTTCTGACTACTTGAACATTTAGGTTTAATTTGTAGAATTTTTCCCCAGTTAGCTTAAAATAGAAAGAAATTTTTAAAAAACCCAATGCTTTCTCCAACTTAATGCTTTTGTAGGTAGTGCCTGGTCCTTTCATATTGATTGAGCCCACTCCAGACGTGTGTTTTGAAATGTGTGTTTTAGCTTAAGTACCTCATGTGCATCCTTGGACACAGAATCTGTTTTTGTTGAAGGGATATATTTGTTGCTTGTTTAAAGTGTGAAATTTAGGCTCCTTTAAAAGCCCCATTTAAGTTTTGGTAACGAGGCCCTAATGTTTTTAACACTAACAGAAAACAACTGCTCATAACCAGGGAATAGATCTTGCTGTTGATTGCAGTAATACTCACAGACTTTGTGCTTTCAGAACTTTAGGTTGATGACCGATTCAGATGCGAGGGGACTGATGATTTGGAACGGTTTCGAGCATCAAATACCTCAAGTATAATTTGAATTTACAAAATTATCTCCTTCACTATTGAATAAAATTGTTTTAAGAGGTCTGATGGACATAGAAGTTTCATCATTGTACAGTGTTATTTGCCACACATTTGTAAAGCACATCTTTTATCAAATGTAGTTTACATAATGCATACTGAATGCCTTACCATGTGGAAGAGATGTGAAAATACCAAATTCTCTTTCAACTGGTTGCATAAGTTTTTTTTGTGAAAGGTACCTTTTTTTCTTTTCTGTTTCTGATTGAGCAATCACTACTTATGTTAACCTAAGACTTGTATTAAAGTATGTCTTTAAAAAAAAAAGCCCTCTTCAAGTCTAAAATAGTCACTGTCAATATAAAGTAAGTCAGATTAGACTGAACCATACTGGGACTATGAATCCGCAGTTCATTCCTTTTGGCTCTGAAGCCTGCAGGGCTCCTTGGCAGGCTCTAGCCCTTTCTCTGGAAAGGGGATATACATTGCGTGTTCATATTAGAAAACTGGTTATTGTGAAAACAATATATGGAGTAAACCCCTTGTTTTGTTTTAGTTAGGAGGAAAGAAGACAATAATTTGTTCACCTTCAATTTTTTGAGGCAAGATGTAGTTAAGCACTGAATGGTTTTGTTCGCTAGTCTGTGTATCCGAAGATGGTTATAGTTGGGGTGAAGAACAGTTTCACCAAAGCAGGAGTTCAGCACTTGGTGTTATTCTTAAGGACAAGTAAAAGCTGATACGTGCCTGGCTGATTTGCCATCTTGTGGAACCCATATTTTCAACATGTGCACAATGTGTTGTGACAGCAAAACAGTATCTCCATAATTTATTTATGTATCTACACATGCACATAATTTGATCTAGAAGGCAAATATCTCAGAGTTGAGCAAAGGTTAAGATTAGCACTCTTCTTGTAGTAGCAGAAGCCATTTGCCTGTCTTTGAGAGCCTTCCAGTTCCCAAGCGGTAATTAAATTGTTCAATAAATCAGTTTGTACTCAGATGATGGGATGTTACTAATCTTATTTGGGACAGTTTCATGGTCTTGTGCAAACCTGAACAGAATGCTGCAATGCTGTGGTTTCTATTTTAAGTACTTTGGTTTTAGATTTGCTATTGATTAGCTTTTCCATCTGAAAATGAGTATTTTTGAGGTAAGACAGAAAAAAAACAGTAGTTGGAGAGTGTATGCATTAGATACAACTTTTCATGACAGTAGACTAGTGCTGAGGCATTTGAACTGTTTTCAAGTACAATTTCTGCAGTAGTGGGATTTTTCTATAGTCTGTGGCTAGACTTTAAAGCCAGATTGTCTTCACAAATAAACCTATATGTACTGAAAATACATGTGACATTGTCAGGTTTATTTATAGTGAAAATAAATACTTTGCAGCTTACTAACAGAATTATTGTTCTTAAAAGACCATAAATGGTGGATTTACAGGGATGCAGGAAACAAGCATGTGAGCTCAGACGTTTGCCAGTTTGTTTATTTTGGACTTACTTTCTATGCTAGGGAGGTTCAGCTTAATGTTATCCTTCCCTTGTCACCTTTTCCTCTCTTTCAGTTGAGTAGAAATCTGATGAAAGGAGGAACACGGGAGTTAGAAGACCCCCTTCCTAACAGAGCCAGTCCTGGTGCAAGTTGAGGAGGGTTTGTGGTACTCGCATCCCACTGAAGTCACATTGCTAAATCCTGTCTTCTAGAAAGACAGACACTGTCACGTACTGCTCTTGGGACCGTAATGAAATTGAACCAGGAAACTGGAAAATGGTGGATTGTAGATTTGTTGACCTAGAAGTAGTCAGTTATCGGCCTGCAGGAGAGAATTCCCCTCCTAAAGCTTTTACTGTAGCATTGCCGTCCTTTGCGAGACATACATTTGCACATCTGAAGGTAGGAAAATAACTGTGGGGAAAAAAACCCTGATGTGCTGTAGAACAGTACATGATTTTGACTATAGTTAAAGCCAGTTAAAACAATTGTAAAATTGTTCATGATTAGTACATTTGCAGGCATGAAAATTTTGTCTGCTCTTAATGTTACAAATTCAAGAAGCAAGCAAACACGCTCGGGTTTCAGGATGCTTTTTATGAGAAATAAAATGGCCAAAAGCATTCTTACTGTTTCTGAACCACAGCAGATCTAGTTCTAAAACAGTAGTCCGTTATGCTGCTGTGGACTGCCTTGCTGAGGAGTCCTCAACTTGTATTTTTAAGCTCACAGAGAATAGAGAAAGGTGAGAGCAATCTAAAGAATAGATTTATAGAATATAATGTGCCATATGGCTGCTATGTAGGATGTTCTCTTAGTTTTACTGCAAAAAAAGTACAGTTGGACAAGGCAGGATTTCAGCTTTTATATATAGGAGGAAGGCATTTTTACCTTTGGATGCTCTAGACTTGTCTGAACCCCTAAATGAATTACAGTGTGGGCAATGTTAACTGTTTAAATGCCCAAACAAACCCAAACTGGGTGCAGTCTGCCTATAGCTCGGGTGTTTTCTCATCTGCAGTAGCAAGCCACTGGTTTGCCTTAGCAAGGTCTTGTCATACTTTACAAGGCTTTCAAAAGTAGGAGAGCACTGAAGAAAACTGCAAAAGTAAAATAAATGTAAATGCAATAACCTTTTGTTTAGCTGACCCTAAGAGATAGCAATTTTGTCAAGCTCTAATATTCTTTTCACACAATCTGAGGCGTATGATTGTTTGTGTGATTCTTTTAACGCTAGATGTATTTGCATTTTCAGAACTCGATTCATACATTTGCTGTTTGGTGGAGTGTATTTTTAGTATCTCTTAATTGTGATGATTTCCTGGTAGCCAGATAAAGTTTGGAGTTGTGTGGAAGCCTTTTCCCAAGCTGTGTTTCCTGCTGCGTTGGTCGGAAGCTGCTTCTTCCTCCAGGTGCTGCTTTAGTAACTGGAATCTTGGCATACATGGGCTGTTATTTCCAGTGGTTTATTCTGATATTTATTTAGGCTTATTCTGTATTTTTGAAGGATCTCAAGTAAGCAATTTGTTTGTTTAGAGGGAAATATCAAGGTAAGACAACTTATTGAAACTGCCTATTGGGCAACATAAAAAATAATTCCTCTGTACTGGTAAAACCTCTGCTTTTCCTCTTGACTAGATTATTTGTGGGCTAATTAGAGTTTCCATATTCTGATGCAACCTATAAAAACACTAGTTAGAAATTATCAAGGCATACATACAGTCATTTTTACGCACTGATTTTTTTTAAATGAAGTATTTTAATAAAAATAATTTGGTAATCTTAATTTTAGTAAAAATGCAGGCCTTAGAGTTGTCAGATAATAAATCTCATTTGGAACGATGTATATTTTTTCCAACAGAGGTGATCTTTCTGTGACCAGATTCCAGTGAAATTCTGACTTTACATTCTAGTGAATCAGGACTTAATTTTTTTAATTGTAATTATTTGAGTATACTTTTGGAAAAAAATACATATTTTTTTACTTTGTAAAGAGACTGTTCAATCAGAATTTCAAAACAATTAAATCTCGTACTTTTCACTTGGGTTTTTTTCACTCCTATTTGGAAGAAAGACTGTGTGTACCTAATTCACTTATCATATAATTTTTTTTTAAGTTTTGCCAACAGTCTCTCTGCACTTCTCAGCAAAGTATAGTGCAAGAGTGCTCTGAACTTCCTCCCTCATTATCAAAGTGTGTTCTAAATTCTGTCAAGAATAATTTAAACATTTTTGAGAAAAACCGCTTGCTTTGATGCGCTCCCTGGCTTCTTACCTTTGATATTTTTACTTTAAAGGGTATTTAATGAGGTGGTTGAAAATCTAAGTTACTGAGTGTAATGCACTTGGAAAGTTACTTGGCTGTCCGTCCATCTTCCGTTGTCTGTTTTTATGTTTTTATCGTTCTGATTTTTTAAGGCTTTCAGTTGTTTAGTGAATAGCCAGCTTACTAACAGGTCTCGAGAATCTCACACAAGATTCTTGTAGCCAAGTTGCAGTGTTACAGCCTGGATGGATGGGCAACGAGATGGATAAATCATGGGTCGCAGTGAATGGATCATGCTCTGCCTGGAGGCTTGTAATCAGCAGCAGGCTGGTCTTGCCCGGAGGAGGTGATGGAGGGCACCCTCCCCAACTTTGCTGATGACGCCAAGCCAGGGGGACCAGTCGATACAGTGAGGGCAGGGCTGCCGTCCGGGGGACCTCGAGAGGCCGGAGGAGTTGGGCCGTCAGGAAAATTGCGCAGCTCAGCAGGTACAAACGCAAAGCCCTGCACCCCGGCAGGAGGAGCCCCCGCAGCGAGGCTGGCTGGGGACCGAGCGGGGAGCAGCTCTGCAGAATGGCCCCAGGCATGCGGGTGGGCAGCACGCCTGGCAGCAGGGCAGGCCATAGCATCCGGGGCTGTATCAGCAGGAACGTGGCCAGGAGGTCAGGGAGAGGCATTATCCTCCCCTACTCAGCATCTCTACATGCTGTGTCCAGTTTTGGGCCCCCCCAGTACAGGAGGAACATCAAAAACCAGGAGTGAGTTCAGCGAAGGGCTGCTTGAAACTTTGATATCTTTCGTGAAAGCAAAAAAAAACCTGGAGAAGAATACTTGCATACATTTTAGGGACGGGTTGAATGAGTCTGCAAAAACCAGATGAACTAGGTTTAGGCTCCAGTTTTTGTGTTACTCTGTGTCTCTTTAGAACAGATACATTTATGGTTTCTAGTTCGCATGAGAACTGTAAAGTAACATAATAAATTAATTGAAGAGAAGTAAACTGATTGTAAGCATCAGAAAGCCACCCATTTGGTCAACTGGACATCTTTCGCTTTCATGTTAGGTCTAAGGGTTGTGTTAGCAGTCTAAACAGCCAGTGTTTTCAGTTGCTGGTTTTTGGGGTTTTTTTTTTTCAGTCATTCTTCTAATTTGTTTTATTTGTAGCCATACTTATTCAGGTAATGTGTTGTACATAACTGGAACATGTTTTAGATTGAAGTATAAAACGGTCACTTTCGTAAGATAGAAACTTCAGGTACTGTGGCAGAATTTTAATTTGTAGGAAGGATCAGTCACACGAATGAGATCAGAAAATGGTGTCCTTTGTACCTGAGGAATATGATTATAAGCTATTCTAATTTGTTCCTTTGGAGTTTGGATTCTTCTAGTGTCTAGTTCAAACACTTAAGGGACAGGGGGGAGGTTTTCCCAGAAATAGAGGTCATTTCTAAATAAAAATATTTTATAAAGCCCCTAAGAAATAATCTGTTTTGAGGTCCTGGCTTTAATCCATTCATCTTGTAATAGGAATACAGTGTCTGGTTAGCACAGCTTCTGGCTGCAGAAAGATACCAGAAATGTAAATTGAGATGTGAAAACATGGATGTTGTACCAAATAATAATATTGTACTCCTAGTCTTGTCTTGATTTCTAAGTCTTTGGCCTGTTTGTACAGCTATATGGTGATTTTTTTTTTTCCCAGAAGAAAGTCTGAGGGGGGGAAATGCTTATAGGAAAAATCAATGCATTAAGGACTACACTCTTGGCACTGATTTTTCTTTTCCATTGACCTTTAAGAGCACAGGGCAGTCCTTTTAATGACTGGAATTAGCTGGTATAGCTTTTCAGGTCCCATTAGCTGATATAGGCAGGATCCATAGGGGCAGAAGCAGATGACAAATATAGCTCTTTGTCATGCTGAGGTGTTTGGAGAAGTAGAGTCCGTCCCCTGAAACTTCCTGATAAGTCCTCACCTGGCTAGAGGAGGTCAAGGGCAGTGCAGCATCTCAGTAGGGCTGCACGTACCCAGAGGCTGCTTCAGGCTGGGGTGACTGGTTCCAGGGTAGAACTGACTTCTGTGCTTCAGCGCTGTTCAGCAGTGTTGGAGAAAATGAGGTTTTGTAGCAACTGGAAGTTCTGTGGAGGAGTGCAGCCTCTTTGCTTGGGCTTTGAAGGAGGCAAGCTGTAAATTGTACTGTGGCTGCGAGGGAGGTGAGCTGTGGGTTGGCCATGGGGCTCTTCCTGGGGATGGTGCAGAAGGCTGTACAACAGTACCTGAGTTTCCAATTTTTAAGAAATACTTTGCCTCCTTTTAGTGCTGCTCTCCTGAAAGTCATAGCTGGTGTAGAATTGAAGTCGCCTTGTATTTGGGTGGTTGTGGCAAGTCCTGTAAGTCTGCATCTAATTGTGAATTAGCATTTTCTCTGTAGTCTGGGTTTCTTCCAGTGCACAGCAGTGTGTATAAGAAATAGGTGCAATTAGTAATTCAAAGGTACAATTTCGTGGTGAAAGGAAAACTGCAATAATATTTTAAGCATCTCAGTGATGTCTGTAAGAATTTGTATGTGGGCATGAAGAGCATATGAGGGTATATGGATGATACTTTTGTCTTTCTTAGAACTCCTCTTATAAACATGTAAAATAACACTTGGATTATGGAAATCATAATTCTGAATAGCTTTGTGAAAGAAACAAGAAACCCATTTTCCTGTTGTTTCAGGTTTGACCGTTAGCTTCATCTAGCCACCCTTAGCATTTCTGACAACAAACAGAATCCCCACATGTAGCAGTTTGGTTTTGCTTAACCAAGCAACTTTCATCATACCTGGCAGAGTGTGAAATCATGCAGCAAGATTCTTGATGTTCACTTGCTGTAACTGACTTTGGAGACAAGCCTAAGACAACTTTTCAACTAGAGTATTTTGAGTTTCTTTAGAATATGTCAGCACAGCAGGCAGCTGCTACCATTTAGCTTTGGCCAGTGACGATTTCAATAGTTAACAGGACATTTTACACAAAATGAAAAAAACCAGAGGGTTCAATAGCAAGAAAAAAAGTTGTATCAGTCTCATGTGTCATTTGGACACTGTCTCCATTCTGGGGTAAAAAATATCCTGAAGTACCAATACAGAGCGCAAGACTGTCAGAATATATTACAAGAAAGGCAGGAAATTTCTGTTGTCAGTGAGAACCGCTGGCTTTTACTCTTGCAACTGAATAGCATTTCTGCATCATACACAGTGTTGTTAATAATTGCTCATCATTCAGGACTGTAGTAAAGGATTTGCTCCAAGGAACATAGAGTCATTGTACACCTCGGTGTAATTGATAATGAAGATGTGTTGACTTAAAGGAAAATGCTTTTGATATGCTAATGTTTTACTTCTGAAATCTGCTTTAAGAAAAAATATTGCAGCTTATTTACTGATGTTTTAATGGATATTTGGTGTGTCAGTCCAGTTTTATGGCTCCTTTTGGCAACCATCATGCTCAGTTGCTTCTGTATATGATCTGTGACCTTGATGCAGGCAACAGAGTGAATTACTGCTCTCTGATGGTTTTGCCTGGTTTAATAAAACATGTTCTGCATTTGGACAATAATCTCCATAACGGTAAATGCTTTTAATGAACTTCCTTACTGTGAAATATCGTTAACATAACATTTTCCCGGAGGACTGACATGATACTTGTCCTAGAAAACCTTACGTTCTTTCAGCATTCATCTGTACAGATGCCATATTGTAGCAGTGTCTGTCTGGTGAGTGAAAGCTTGGACATTTTCTACCCAGCAGTATTTGTTGGAGCTTCCCCTAATGTGTAGAGCAGCCCCGACCAGCAGCTCTTCTCGCTGTCCCCGTCCTTTCCATCAGCAGCTCAGCTAGCAAATTCTTTCTTTTATTGTAAGCAGAGAGCTCATGAGCCTGATTTAGAAAAATGAACCAAGCACTCTGAGAAGAAAGGTTTCAGTTTATATATTCCTCCTAAAAAGCATTTTTTTTCTAAAGCATATTCTAATAGCGGTTTGTCTGGCTAGAGTTAGTACTTCAATAGCTACCACATCTTTTTATTCCAGAAGGCAATCTTCTTCACTAACCAGCATGATTCTTTTCTTTGTACATCCTCTGGCCAGTCAGTGACTCCTGTAGAGCAAAGAAGGGAAGGAGTTCTTCTAATGCTGCTCAGTTGAGTACTACTTGCACTGTAGGAGGAAAGAGGAACTGCTAGAGATCCAGCATAGATACTTATAAGCAAATTCAGTTGTCACTGTGTGTCTGTTCAAGCTATACAAGCTGGCCCTTTCTGCTTGGTATCATATTAGTAATTCATGGCAGGTGGCTCTGCTTTTTTGGTGTCAGTATCATCATCTTCTGGCACATTCTTTGCTGCTGTATACAGAGAAGACCCTATTTATTGACGTTAATGACTGTGTGGTGGTGTCATTGAAAACAATACTGTTTAGCTACCTCCTGTCGACTCCCACTGCCTTCACAGCTTCTGTGGATATGTACCTGCACTAGGGGTAGGATATTCTTCAAAGGACTTTTCCAGTCTGTCTGAAGGCTGACAAAACCAGAATCTCACACGCATGTGCACACACACACACATGTATGCATGTGTATTTATATGCATGTACATATAGGCATACGTACATATATATCTTTCCACTTGTATTGTGGTGGAAATGTCCTGCAACGTTGAAATTAAAAGTGTTACTTTTGTGTGTATTAGGTACATGTGATAACAGAAGCATCATTACCTGATAGCTGCTTTTGGCAGAATTCTGAAATCCCAGTTATTGATGGACAGTGCTTTCAGTTGTTGCTGTTTATACAGTTCAAGATATCTGCATCTTGCCTCAAGATAAATAGTTATGACATCCCTTTAATGTGAAGGTTATGCTGCCTAATATAGTATTGTTATCCTGTCAGTTTTAAAATATAGTTGCAAAGCGTAGAAGCCTTCTTTTATAATAGTCTGTGTTAACAGTCTATCGTAACAGTCTGTTAGTATTGAACTGGTTCAGTAGCTTTTAAATTCTGAGGGTCAGGGGGATATACAAGCAATATTTTATTTGTGTGTTTTACGCTCAGCTGAGCTAGATGCCGAACATGCACAGAAGGTTTTGGATATGGAGCACACCCAGCAGATGAAGCTAAAGGAACGCCAGAAGTTCTTTGAAGAAGCCTTTCAGCAGGACATGGAGCAATACCTTTCTACGGGATACTTGCAGATAGCAGAGAGGCGAGGCAAGTTAAAATACATTCCATGTAATCCACAAACTCACAACTTGGAGAACATTGTTGAGGGGTCAGAATCAGCAGTGGTTTTAATGCTTACAGATGAAATGTTGCAGTAGCTAAACTCTTCCTCAGTGGAATTGAATCTTCAGATAAGCTCTTTAAACAACCTTTGGTTTCCAGGGGAACTAGACACCTTAGCAAATCAGTCAGACTCTCTGCTCATTTGTGTGAGGAAATGCAAAGCACTGAAGTACATCTGGAACGGCACTTTTCTCTGCAGCTGAAGAGTGCATCCATATCCATAAAGATATGGATGGAGGTGGCCGCTTCTGTCCACTGGAGTTCCAAAGCCTGGGGTTGTCACCTGGCAGGAGGTACCTCAGAAAAATTTCAAAAGTGCAGAGGAAAGCTCACTGTTGTATTTCAAAACGGTTCCCCGGGGGTAGCTATTTCCATTGCCTATGTACCATACAGAGTATATGATTAGGACATGAGAGATCAGATTAAGCTCTCTGCTTATTATGAGATGACTCAAGTCTGGCATCTCCTGACTGGTTAAAGCACAAGAATGCCATAGACTACAGACACTTCTGTGTGGGAGGTATCCATCTGTTGGGCCAAAATGCAGGGATTGTAGGATCTGAAAGAAAGCAAGCGGGAGATTACGTCGCTCGTGTAGCAGGAAAAGATGTAGAGTTTCTGTCCCTGCTCCAAGACCAATTCTGCTATCATTTGTAATGTCGGAGCAGGGAATACAATCCAAGATTTCCATTTCTCTGCATGAGTGCTATAAACGCTCATCTGCAAGATGCCCTAGATTGGTTGCTAGGACAGTCTTCTGAGACGTGGGATATGTAAGTCTAAATTCCTTTAGTCTAGGAAGGGATTGAGTTTGGGTCTGCTTCTTTCTATATATATATAGTCTACTTAGACTAAAAGTGGGCATTGTCACTGGCTAGACACATGGCTTTGTTAGAGAGTTAGGGTACCTAACTTTCTGAACTTCAGCTTTGCAGTATAATGCAGAACCCACGTATATCAAAGAAACTGTTTTAATGAAAGATTTTATCCTGCAGTACATGTAAAACTACAGAGCTATAGTATATTTGGGGGGAAAAAAAATCAAATTATAGGGTTTTGTCTCAGTTCACATATGAAGGCTTTTAATAGTGTAATTGTTATATTTAGATAAACCGTTAAACTGTTCATTGTAATATTTGATGTTATACATCCAGCAACTGGACTTAAATCTGAGTACCCCTGAACTCACTTGTTCTGTATTTGCATGTTTTATTGTTCAAGGAAGAAGATGCTCATCCAAGTATTCATCCAAGTATTCAATTCCCTTGCGAATTGTCAGTATTATATTGACAATAATAAGTAATTTGCTTGAGTAATTAATAATGTGAAATCCCCATGCTGAGAGAAGGTATTGGGCATCAGCCTAGGTTTTACATACTACCGTCATTTATTAGACTAACTGAATGAGGAAGAAGAGTGGCTGCTCTCTAACATTTATCCTTATTTCTGAATTTCCATGTCCCTTGTATATTGACATTCAGTGATTGTGTGCTTAAATGTGTGTGTTTTTCTCTAAAAAGACTTTTAGTTGAGAGGATTGGAAAGGAGTATTGCAAAATGGAAAGTTTCAGTCTTTGTCCCTGAGCCCCATCCTAGCATATTTCTGACAATGCTATTGCTATCAATATTGTTGCTAAAAATGTTTTGTTTTACAAAAACAGTAATGGACGTTAGTTTCACAACAAAGATTGCACAGAGTACTCTTGGATCTGGGCTGAGATAGCTGCTGAGCAGCTCCTGTGGGTGTGCTCCTTCCCTATCTAGTTTAATTATTACTAATGCATACAATTATAGCAGCTATTGAAGCCTTAATAGGTAATAACATCATGTAGCTGACTCTCAGTTTGCTCATTGCACTATTTTTACTACAGAACCGATTGGAAGTATGTCTTCCATGGAGGTGAATGTGGACATGCTGGAACAGATGGACCTAATGGACATGTCTGACCAAGAAGCACTTGACGTCTTTTTAAACTCAGGAGGCGAAGACAATAATATGCTTTCTCCCATGCTGGGTATGATACTAGTAATGACAGCGTACTTAGAGACAAAGTGATAAATCACCAGAATTGCTCTAATTGGTAATGGATGATGTTATCTCATAGAATATTACACTTTATGTAGGCTGAATATTTTTTATTAGTGGTTTTCAAAACGTTAACATCTAGTTGCAGTATAAGAGAACTTGCTGCAAAACTACTTGATGTTTCTGGACTGTCTTTTTTCATCTTGTTTCTACAGCTTCATTTTGTATTTGTCACAGTATGGATAGGTGATGTGTTACATCCTGCTTTTAAGGTGCATTTTTCTCAATAGAAAGTTGATAGAGGACATTTTAACAAACATCACCAGAAAGTTTGCGGTAATTAGGTTTTTATTTTTATAACCGCTTTCTTAGAATTTATCCAGAATTGTGCCATTTTGAAGTAAATTTGGACCAGTTGCATAGTATAAGATCTTCAGTGAGAGAAATTGAGAGCCATGGTTCAACCCAGCAGTTCATATATATAAAACATGACAAGGTTCTGGAAGCTTCTGAGAAGTGATTCTGATACTGCAGCTCTTTTGTAACCTTCTTAGTGCTAGTAATGTTAGTTAAATTGGATTAAATTAATCTTAATCCAAAATTTTGTTGATGTATTCTGATGAGCAAAATCAGATCTTACGTTTTGGCAAGTCGCAGCATGATGAGGGATCTTCTTAAAGCAGGGAATTAGTAATACCAGATACTTTATCCACCAGGGAAGTGTATTTTCTTAATTAAAAGCTTTAGTACTAAAATGCATTTTCCCGAAAGAGCCAAAATGAGTTTCTTGGGGGAGATGGTTAAGCTCCTTTAAATGTACTTTTGATTTCTTTTGAAAATACAAGTTGAAATATTTTTTTAAAAGTACTGAAGTAGAATTTAAAGTAAAGTATACTGTTTCTTTTTTTTATCCCACATTTTGGGATATGTAAAGAAAGTTGTTAATAATATCCTGGGGTAATTTGCTTCCTCTCTCCGTAAAGGTGATTATTACCTGCTGTGAACATGAAAAGCTTACGGTAAGTAGTCAAGGCAAACTTGACTACTAACATTTTTGTGTTTTATTGCAAAAACTAAATTCAGATGGCTGGTTTTGGATTAGGCATCCAATTTGTGCATTATTAAAGTTGATCATGTTTGAGCATGCAAGTAATTACAGAATCTAAGACTGTTTTCCCCTTGCTGGGTCTCTGGCAGATGTTGGACCAAGAAGCTTTGTGTTTTAGCAACAACCAGCATAACTGGAATATCTAAAGAAGTGTAGAAACTACTAAGTGTGGTCATTTTTTCCTAAATAGACGTAAAACTTTCTAGCCTTTGAAAAAACTGTATCATTTATTTTGTGCTGCAGTCTAAGTATTACAGTGTGTATGTATAGATAGTTTGTATATATCTATTAGTTGTAAATACGCACATACGCTGTGCTATAATGTACCAGTGCTGTCATTAGACTAACCTTAGTGCAGAGGTTGGATAGGCTTGCAGCAAGACTGACTCCTCCGCAGTTACTGCTGACTGCAGTGTATCAGTCTCGTGAACCTTACTGTTGTGGTTCCAGGGGATTCATTTCCCTCTGAATTAGAAGGGACTTTTGCACTTGCTTTAAAGACCTTGCACCCTAGTATCAAGCCAAATATACAATAGTCTTCATTCTCAGAAAAATGAGATGGCTTAAAGCTAACTCTTCGTTTTGTTGTCAGCGGAGAGCGGGGTTGGTGAGGGCAAGATTTGTTTTGCAATTTTACTAAACACCACAGAATGCAGGTAAGTCATTTTAGTAACTGGTAGAAATGAAAATCAGCTCAAGACACTAAAAAGTTTTCACATTTTTCTTGCTATAAACGCTGCCAGCTTATGAGCATTGGTTTTGCAACATTTAATGATAGCTTATCAGTTGAACCGAAAAGTTTACTCGCCTCTGCCACTCCTGAATGAGATGCTTCCCTATTTTCCTTCTTATTTACTGCCAGGAGGTGTCCAGAGAAGAGGATATAAGGTAATTTTGAAATCTGAACTGTCAAACTGCAAGCAAACACCATTACACTGAACTTGTTTAGAAGAAGCCTTTTTAAGTAGGATGTGGAGGAAGTATAGTCTTAAAATCTCATTCCTGTGCACTTGAGCTATGATAGTTTTATTAGAGGAATTATTTCATGCTGTGGGCAAGAATTTGTTTTGCTTCTGCATCTTGCTTTTTAGTCAAAACTGGAGATTACTATTATTGCCTGTCTTGCAGGTTGGGTTTGTTTAACTTCACCCAGGTTTCTTTGTGTCATTCTGTTGGACAGGGTTTGTCTGGAGGATTTTCCTGTTGGTGACGTTTCTCAGCACATGCTGAAGTCTGATGGACTTTATGATAAAGTCAGGATTAGGAGAATTAGGTGGGCTTGGCTAACAGGCAAACTGGATGTCAGCTGTGTCTGTTAGAGTCAGGACTTACTGCTCCTGTGATCTTACCTTACTTGATGTCAAGCGTTAGCAATACTTCAAGGAGCAAGAGACGTATGCACCATCAGAAAGAGATTTAAACCTGCCTGTGGCTTGTATTTGAGATCAACTTCAGGAAAGCCAAAAGGCAGCTTTGTGTTTTGACAGGGTTTTTTGATGAACTCATTAACTGATGTTGAGCTCAGTTAATGTACTGACTTCTTGATTCACTTGCTGAGCCACGGCTTGATTGTTGTTGTCGTTCTCTTTCCAACTATAAGGGCCGGACTCCAGCACCTGCGTGAATGAGATAAGCCTTCAGGTTCCAAGCCAGTCTGAATTACGACAGAAACTGTCTTCGCTGTCATCAACCTGCACCGATTCTGCCAGCCAAGACGCAAGTGAAGGAGAGTCTCCAGTTATTCAGTCCGATGAAGAGGAAGTTCAAGTGGACACTGCTCTTGCTGCTGTAACTGAAAGGAAGGGTGCTTCAGATGTTAGCGATGAAAGTGACTCTCAAACTATTTGAATCTTAAAACCATATCCTTTAAAAATGACTTCTGAATGAATGAACCAGTGAATGAAGAGCTTGCCTGTGTAACAATTTGCTAACCAAGCCTAACAGCCAGATCTTTTTACTTAGTAATACTGCCTTTTTACAAAATTGCCAGTCGTGTGGAGGTTGGTTTTTAAAAAAAAAAAAAAAAGCCTAAAGCACACACACTTTAACAGTAGTCTTGGGGCTCAGGAGAGCAGTAAAACTTGTATATACTATGTATAAGAGAATTAAAGGGGAAAGATACAACTTACTTTGATCACTAACCTTTAAATGGCTGATTGGAAATAGTCTAGACGTGTAATTCTGAACCCAAATTGTTCCTTGCATGTTTTCAGCTGCTGCAACTGAAGATTTAGGATCCAAACCAAAATGAAAAGTTATTTTCTACTCTTTACTACCTACTGTCTGCCTACTGCCTTTGTCTACTAACGCAGCAGTGTCTTCTCTCTCACACTTCTTATTCAGGACCAACTTAGTTATCATAGGTGTTAAGGAAAAAAAAAAAAAGAGAAACTGAAAAAGGAGGAGATGCATATTGAAATGTTACGCTCCTCATGGAGCAGGTATCGTAGCATTGTAAAACTTACTCCTCTTTTGAGAAAAAATAAAGTATTTCTATCCCAACCCTGTCTTTTACTTGATTACCCAAATATTTTATCCATTACAGTGAACATAGGAGACTAATTCAGAAAAAAAAATGATTATTTATAAGGAGCACCAGTGTAATTTACTTTTCCATGGTAACATCTGTTTGACTACACTGATGCAAGCCAGCAATTTCAGGGAAATAAACCTGAGTGAATTCTAAATTCAGTGTGTACATTTTATCAACCTTAGGACCTGTAGTCGTCATCATCTTAGTGTCACTTTTTCTGCAGTCATTTTTGGCTCTAAACTTGAGCTCTGAACATGTCTAACACCTGTTTCTTGTCAAGTCTCACACTCTATTTGCAGGGATCTGCTCTCCTTTGAGAAGGCTCCTGGCTCCGGCTCTGTCATGCATGAAGGGAAGGAATGTAATCAGAAACAGCATAAGTAAGTAGAAGGACGAGCTGTGAGGTGGATCCCTGCCAAAGACCTGCCCTGCCAAAGCTAATGGTTGGGCATGAGGCGTCTCCTGCTGCTTGCCAGCTGGGCTGCAGCCAGTTTCCTCAAGGATTCACTCTCTTGCCTGTTCGCTGACAAAGTGCTTCCTGACCCCTCTCTGGGAGATGAAAGCTAGAAGCTCACTACCTACAATTAGGTATTTAGTATTTAACAAGGCCTCTGTTTTCTTGAAGAATCTTCCTTTACTCACTCACTTTCCAGAAGACAGACAAAATGTCCAAAAAAGTTTTGTTTTTTTTATTAAACCTCGTAGTACAAACCTGGAAAGTAAACAAAAAACTGGCAATAAACAACATGAAGTCTTTCCTTACAAGGAAAGAGAGCAGAGCAGCGCTAATAAATTAAATGTCAAACTGTAAGCCATAGTCAGAAGTTTACTGTCAAGAGGGAAAAGTACACAGCAAGGCCATAAAAACCAGACAACCACATTTGAAAACACTTGACTCTGTTTATGTTATTGTTAAATATTCCAAAACAGTTCAGTCTTCTGCAACAACAACCAACAAATTGTATTATAGGACTTTCCTGACAGTCACCACTGGCAAGCTCAGTGCAATATGGGTAGCTACAGTATTGTTGAATTCAATTACGAAACAAAACAGTTTGTGAAAACATTTTCCCTTTTTTATTCCACACATACTGTACACACAACCAGAAAAGGGCAACAGCTACTCCATTATTATTTTTTGTTGTTGTTCAGTGATGTAAGCAGCACTTATAAATGTTACAAGAAAAACCCTGTAAGCATCCAATCCAACCGATGAAGAAAGTGAAACGTAAGGCTTTTCTTCATCTTGTCTCTTCGCCATCCCTCCCCCCACCCCAAGAAAAGGCTCAAGTATTTAAAAAAATTTACAGGCATATGTACAAAAGGTGTGATTTTTTTTTTTTGTTACAACATGAAGAGAAAAAATAGACAAGATGAAAGCAAATGCATTTTCACATTCAAAAGAAATATGCAGACCTGCTAGTGGCTCTAAATGTGATCATATAATGAAACAAATTCAAAACAAAAATTAATGCTTGACTGTATAAAGGTGTGAAAAAACAGCAGTGGAATGGAAATGGAATGTTAGAAAGATTGCACGTCTATGACAAAAGAAGCACTTATGGCTTCACTCACTTTTTTCTTTTTTTTCTTTTTTTTTAAAGGATGCTATTGAAGGGTTTTTGATAAAGTAGCCAACAGCACCAAAAAATAACAGAATGGATTTCCTAATGAAATCAGGCACAGTTTTCCCTCACAAAACTCCTCAAGGCAGGCAGTCTTTTTTCCTCTTTTTTTTTTTTTTTTTTTTAGATTTTTTATTTTTTCCCCCTCAAAACAGATGCATAGTGATGTGCTGGTAAAAGAGAACATACTCCAAATCTCCTCCTTTTGCCTACAGTTAGTTAGGAAACGAAGTCCATCTTCAGCTGCCATAACCTCCCAAAGAAAGTGTGTATTCTCCAATTTAAAAAATTACAAAACTCATCTTGCCGTGACAGAATAAAGACAGCCAAAGTAAAGCAATTTCTTTCAAGTTTTTGTCTCCTATCCCTTTTCTCTCTAGAAAAATCTGCTCACATGACTGGAGAACAAATTATAAAACACATCAAACTTTAACCTATTCAAAAAATGGGTTAAAAGCCTTTTTTCACAGTTACCAAAAAGGCTTTTTATTTTTTCAGCCATAGGGACAATACAAATTAATATTTTATCAGCCCCTTGCCGGTTTTAAAACAGTGAACATACGGCAGTTTAAAAAAATCAGACTGCTGTATCTATCTATTCTAAGTACAAAAAAAAAAAAAATTCAACAGTTTAATGCTAAAACAAAATTAGTTCTCTAAAACCAGAAGAAAATCTTCTTTAGAGCTAGTGCAAAGACAGCTTGTATTCTACAGCAAGTACTCCAAACTATGGTATAATAATTACAAAAAATATATATAAATTGACAAAATGAGAGTGTTGGCATCTTCAGGATTAACTTGAAGCACTTTTGGATGAACTGGAGGATGAAAGCCTAGATGATGGCACGTCAACTGTCGCTCTCTTACGAGGTCCTCTTTTTGGTGTAGGCTTGCTGATACAGTTCTCAATGCTGCCATTTTTACCAGATACTTTTCCACAGATTTGATTGACTAGACTGATTATTTGTTCCTGTTCAGGAAGTGGGAAAAACAAAACACAAATTAGCATCAGCTCTTTCTCCAGTCACTTCTGATCACAGTGCTGCCTTTTTAAGTGCTTTCAGTTAACTGAGGGGGGGAGAAAAGAGTCTCTATATTCATGAACTGTGCAAAAGCTTGGCTCCTATACTACTTCCTCACAACTGGAAGTTCCGTAACAAGTACTGTGTAGTAGTCCAAATACTTGTCCTTGCAGAAGCTTCCCCCCTCCAAACTTAAAGACAGTAATCAATCAGCAGCACTAGAAACATCAGAGCTCTGGCCACTAAGCAAGAATAAAGCAACTCGGCTGCAAGGTTACTTCATGAGGGTCAGAAATGTTCTTCAGCTACAATTTAAAACCCACTGCTGTTACACATGCCATAAATTTAAATCCACAGTAACATTGCTTATAATTTACTATTTACTAAATTTCTCTTTAAAATTTAAGAAAAAGATTCCACTTTTTCCTTGTGACATTGTTGTCATTGGTTATGGGATGCTACTTCCATTTAATGCTTTTTAGGATCTCGGGGTGTCCCGGTGCTCTGAGCCCACGCGTAGAGAAAGCCGGCTTGCTGCCACGCAGAAAAAGGGGTCTGGGTCCATGTCACTATGATGGGCAAGAGACAGGAGTCCCCGAACCACACATCGAAGTGTCTTGGCTACAACGCCACTCCTCATTCCATTACGTTCTGGGACTTGATGAAGTTTGGGGTCTGGGGGGCAGACTGGGGACAGCAAACTGGCTGTCCCATCCCAGTAAGAATGTTGAGAAGTTATTTTTGTGTAAAGTTGAAACAGCCTCCTAATTAAGACTACCTAACAGTTAAAAATAGATAGATTTATCAAATGGCATTTGCCATGCAGGTTCTCTCTCTCCTCCCCATTCACAGCCCTCAAAAAAAATTTGCGTAGTAACAACTAGGCAGGCAGTTAGTATCTTTCAGAAACATAGAAACTGTGACAGTTTTTTACATTTGGGGAAAAAAAAAAAATCATCATCCAGTATCAAAGGTAGTTTTCTAGCAAAATCCCTAGCAAAAATAATTATTGTATGCGATTCTGCTGGAAAGGGTGGCTTTGAAAACCAACAGAGTTACCATATCTGTAAAAAGCACAGGATGTAAGGGATTGAATAATCTCAAGACTAAGAAAAATACATTCAAATTTCTGAAGAGCTTCCTGAAACTCTTTGGTGTGTATCGCATTACAAAGGCAGTTTCACTGTTGCCTGGGCTTCTTAGGTTGCACTTGTATTCTGTCTACAGTACCCGATACCAGAACAGAGTCGACAATTAAGAATGAACAAAGCCGCAAGGGCTTCCTGATCGTCCCTAGACTTGCTCTGACCCGTTGATTTTTCCCCCCATACCTCTGTGCGCACACCTCAGAAGCTGCTGAAAAGCACGGCTCAAAAAGCTACTTGCACCAGCACTAATCGGGAAGAACTGGTTTTGTAATCCCTCCCACTGCTTCACCACCCACAGCTCGGGTGAACGGTAAAATGCTCCCCCGCTCTCTGTTCCTCACCCATCCCCGCACACACACACACGCTGCTTGTTCACAAACAGAGCTACCTGGGCAGGTGACGAGGCGGTACTTGGCCGTACTGCAAGCATAGCATTAGCCCAGAACCCAGGCACAGTCCTAAACCACCAGCTTGAGTTCTGCCATTATTCGTCATCACATTTGCTTGAAGCCATTACTGGACTTCTCATCTACAAACACTCTACAGATTTGCCTTAAAGAAGGCTCAGGCTGGGCTGAAGTAAGTCAGTGTGAACTTTCAGTTACCAATAGAGAGAAGTTATCCTAAAGTACAGAAGCCATCATAAATTAACCAAAGCACAGCCTCGTGTTCTACAGCATCCCAAAGCATTAAATGGCTTCTCTGTTCTGTAACATATTCACGCAGTTTATGCTGCAAGTTTCACCTTTGTAACCAGGTTTCCCTCTATTTCTTTTACTTAGATCATAATAAAGCACCTTCCTCCCACACCCAAAAAAAATAGACCAAACAGCAAAGCATAGTCTCCCGAGGTTTGAGCAGGACAAAGGCAAAGCTCAATCTGCTCCCAAGTTTTCAGTATCGAAGCTCATCCGCACCACAAAGCTATACGGTACAGACCTCATCGTAACGGTACATCATTTTCAGTCCCCGACAAGACTTCTGTTTTTCCACATGCCGCAGGGCACACTCCAAGCAGAAGACAACATTTTCATTCTCCTGTACAACCTATGTAAAAACGCAGAGGCGGGGAGGGGGGGAAAGAAGCACAGTAAGCTCCAAACTGTAGCCACGTTACACATGCAGTATTGAATTAGTGTGTGAATTATTAAACCTGTTTTTTACTACAAGTTAGTGAAAGGAGGCGTAAACAAGAAGCATTACACATTGTGAAATGATTCAGAGTAAGAAGAAGAAAGTACATATCCTTTTTGAGTGCTAACATTGGCAAATACATATAGTCTTTTAAAAAGCCACCAATAGTAATGAAGGCCAAATCCAAATAATTGATACACCCATAAAGCTGTATTGGCACCTGATATGTAGCCTAAAGCTTTCCCGAAAGCAGCTGTTTCCCATTACTTTAACTGCTGTCTTGAATAAGGATAAAATGGGAAGCTTAGCCACAGGATTCCTCAGCTACTGTCTCGTTCAGCAGAGGTCACATTTGCTCAGCTGGCTACCTGCCAAGCCTACGCATTCAGCCTGGAATTTGACAACCAAGTTAACTTTTTGTCCCTTATTACTGTTAAAGAGTGACAAGGAAAAATCCTTCTCCTCAATTATACTTACTCCAGAGCAAACGGACCAGAATTAAGAGGTTTTGGTTGGTTGGTTTTTTAAACAAACTCTTTTTAAAGTTACTTTGAACTAGTGCTGCTTAAACATGGCTTAGCTGCTCTGGTCTAAGACATGTATGAACTCAGCATGTTCTGTCCTAGGGAGGGAAACAGCTACATCTCACCATTCAACAGTTACATTCTATTTCCAACAAAATGCTAACATTTCTAACCAAAAAAACCCAAAAGATGACAGAAAGGAGGACTGAATATGGGCTCACATGCACCGTATGATGTTTATTTAAGTATCTGATCTTGGAATTTGGTACATAAAGTTGTGGGATGGGTTTTGGTATTTTTCATTATATTGCGGTATTTCTAGGTGTTCTGCACACAGCTAAACACCTAAAAGTGTCACCAGAGTGCTGAGCGCCCCTTCAAAAGCCAGGAGCCAATTACTTCTACAAAGAGAGAAAGTTTAGGGCCATGACTTCTACTTTTGAACAGACACGTTGTCAAACAGCATCTTAGCTTGATAGATAGGGTACATCTACCCTGCAATTTGGCTCGCAGGGAAACTGTCGCAGCACAGGCTGTAGCTGCACGCCTGAGGCTCGGGGCCCGTATTTGAGTTGCTAGCTCACCCCGAGAACCGTTCTGCCATGCCTCGCTACTGCTGGCAACCCGCAGGTATCTTTGTTCCCCCTCCCAGCGCAACGCAGACATGCTTGTGGGTGTCCGAGCGCGGCTGAGCAACTAGTTTATCCCTTCCTTACGGGGCGGGGAGAAGCCAGCTGACACTAAGGGTTGTCTTCTGCAACCGCTGCCTAAGGCAATAAATGTTCTGACACAGACCAAATCAACATCTGCATCTTGCACGGAGTGTGTGAGATGACTCTAGTCACGTGTTGCCTCGCAAATGCTTATAGCCCACTACAGCAACGTTAGAACAGGGGCGACAGTACCCCAGTGAAGGGAAAGGATTTCACTCACCATGGAAAGATAGCACAGGTGCTGACAAATCTGACATCTCCTCTCTGACGTTTCTAACTGCAACCACTTTCGAGGCTTTTTCTTTCCATCCATCCCCGTGCTGCTGCTGTCATGGCTGCCGTAGCGCGCTGAAGAATGGAGACCTGCCTCATAAAGCTGCCGCCGCTGCCTCAGCTCCGTGTCCCTGTGAATGTTTGATGCAATTAGACACCAGCATCGCCTCATACCACCACAAAGCCACGTATAATCACCCTTTTACCACGAACGTCACTGAAACCTTAGCTGCACGCAGCAAAGCCCTGAGTGGTGTTGGAGTTGGTGCCATTCCCTACGCATGGCGAGAGACAGCCAGCACCACAGAAACGCTGCCTAATTGCAAAAGCTATCTCCGGATTTTAACAGCGACCACTGTATCAAGCCAGTGGTTCTCAAACTGCTCCACAGAGAACTGGGGACTGCTGAGTACTTCCTGCAGGTCGATGGGTGCTCGGGGCCATGTGGAGAGTCGGGAGATGTGGCTAGCATGACTGTCATTCCTGAAGATGCCAAAAGCCACCTTGAGGAGGAGGAGCCGTTGCTGTCGGGAGTAACATAGCCACCTTCATCAGGAGGCAGAGATGAACCAAGGACCTGCTGCCATGAGGTCCTTCAGGCAGGAAAAGGGGAGCAGGGCAAGTGAGTGTGCCAAAAGACGAAGATCTTGCTGTACACCCGGGGAAAAAGAAGGAGATGTCAGGTAAGAGCAGAGACTAAGCCCTCCAGCCGCCCTTCACCCATGGCATCCGCAAGGTAGATAATACTTCCTATGCTGAACTAGCCAGCATTAAGAGAGCAGGTCGGGTTGGAGCTGAGTGGAAGACAGCAAGTGTGGAGTGAGCTGAGCAGATGGAAGGGGAGAATAAAAAAGCTCACCACCAGACACAGCTGAAGATGGGTGGAGAGCCAAGCTAAGCAAATGGCATGGGCAAACTGAGCAACCAAGGCAGATCAGGAGAGGAGGCAGCAAAAGACAGAACAAACAAGCAAAACAAAACAAAGGAAAAAAAATATGGTACAATGTTCTGCTTTGATTGTGGGGTTTTTTCAGGTTTTGTTGTTTGGGATTTTGTTTTACACAAGCAGCCACAGGAAGGACCGACATCCTCCAGAGAATTCCAACCTAAGCATAAGAACAAGTTTGAGAACCACTCTGATAGAGGTCGATGTGATGGTTTAACAGCAAGCACCAACATTTCTGTTTCACCTTTTGCACTTGCAGACTTTTCCTCTTCAAGGGAAAAAAAAAAAAAAAAGGCACTTGGAAGTGATTATTCCCACAGGGGAACCAGCTGCAGGTAAAGCAGTCAGCACACCTCTTTCTTTGTATTTCTTTCTGAACACTAAAACAACACATGGGCTGTTTTCCCCTTCAATATGTCACTGGAAATTTTCCAAATGAACATGCTAGTTAGTTAAATACAGTTTGTAGATTCCATTCATCAAAACTTTCTTGACATCTCGAGTATCAGTTGTCACAAACTTGAAAGATAGGTAGCAACTACATGGTAGGGAACAAAAGAGAAGATCATTACAAAGGAAGCCAGGCAACATTATATTTTCTTTTTTTACCTATCTTAAGAGAAACCCTAAACATGTTTCCTTAATACTGCAGAGAAAAAGGAGCATTAAGTTTTTTTTTCTTTAAAACATTCAAATTCTAGTGCAAGATGCATTAGCACCCATGCATAAGCTGCTGACTCACTCAGTGGTTTAAATCAGGACAACTCTCTGTATACAAAGTACCTTCTACAACTGTAGTATAACAATCTTGATGCTGAAGACAAGGGTTCCTAGTGCAAAACCCATTACAGGCATGGACTGACAGTGGCTACTGATGCCAAGAAGTTGAAAAACTAAAGAAAGGTATTTAACCGCTTGGCACCATGTAGTTCACATAACACATCAGGAAATCTTGACTCTTGGCACCAAGAATCAACAAAATAAAAACCCAAGGCAAACTGTAATTTGAATTTTTTGATGGTGCCCAAAGTAGGGAATTCTTAGAGTAAGACATCCTAACCACAGGCACTCTCACATCAGATACAGCCAAGGAAACTGCTTCTTCCACATATGGCTGTCTTCAAGTATGTTTGCTGGGCGTTTGCTTGGTTAAGTAGGTGCAAGACATGTGTCTGAAATGGTTACTTACGTCATCCACCTCTGCAGTCTGTCAATGAAAACAAAATAGGTACAGCAGGCCCCCAATTCGTTACCTGAGCTCTCCAAGAAGTGATGATATCGTACTCAGAGTCGGTCCATTTTCCTTTTTTGCTTCCGCTGTTGCAATCTGATAAAGCAACTTTTCCATTGAAAATGGTTTGGCTATACGTCGTCTCTTCATTTCCTGGGACAGAAATTGCCAAATTAGTTGAGCAAATTTGGAAACAAAAAGTTATGAAAAATGAATTCAATGTAGCAAAAAAGTAGCTTTTTAAAACAACCAAAAGTAAAAGCTTTCCATAGCCTGAATTAAAGTATTTATGTCCCTAACTTACATTGAGCACCTAACTTCCCACTGAAATAAATGCTAATTATAAATCAGTCCTTTCAGTGGAAAGTCAGGTGCCCAAATGCTTTGCTGAATTGTGTCACTTCTTCCGATGAAAGGACTATGAAAGACGACTACGAAAGAAGATTTTGTGCACGTGCTTTAGGTGAACCAATGCCACAGAAGAAAACTTGAAAACCTAAACCAAACGCATGCTACCAGGCAGTCACAGTGAATTGCCTTCTCAGAGACTACCCTAGTGCCTGTTACAGCGAAGATTTTGTTTTCTTTTGGTCACCAGTAGAGAGCAAAGAAGTATCTGCAATGCGTGTTGGCATATATGCTAAGAAATCAATCTACATGCTATCTTAATATGCTTTACTGTGAAATTTAGTGCAGAGAAAAGATAGGCAAGGTCTGCATATACAAAGAAAATAAAGCAAAATGCAAGTACTCTAGTGTCACCACATTTCAGGTATACTGCTTTTTCAAAAAAGAAAATTAAACTTCATCAGTGGAAAAGACAAGGACAGGAGAGATGTCAAGAAATGAGAAAAATAAGGAGAAGGATGCCCAGGCATAGATTAGTGTGCAGTCCACTGAAGGAACCAACGAACACCTCAAAATTATCTTCCTAAAAGTTCATTTTCCCTGTGGAGACCAAGAGGAGTAACCCAATCACTTAAGCTCAGTAATACACTATTGGCACTCTCAGACATCCAGTAAGATCTAGTATTCTGACCTGCCTGAAGCCCAGGACTGCCATTATTTTGCATCTTTTAAACCATCAAAAAGACAACAACTAGCAAAACAGGCAGATGTCAGGGAAAAGAGACAACAGGCAAAAGGGGTTTCAGTTCTGCTCAGTGCTGCCTGTTACTGGTTCCCCTCTGTGTAGGCTTTCAAAGCTACGTCCTTCATTCCTGTCAATACGAACCGACTGAGTTTGTTAGCTTAAAACCTTTCGATAATTCTTATGTAGGCAAATTCCTTGATTTACTGTGCAGGCGGGAAAAGTCTAGAGTTTTCCTAGTGTCTGAAGAGGTATGTTTTGTTTTATATAGAGTCAGAGAGTTTTCAAACGATGCTAAGACTGGAGTGCAACGTGAAGGTGCCATTTTGGTTAGGAGTTAAGCCCACCAAACATCTACTCAGCACAAACAAAACTGAAGATTCACCTTTAACCTTAATTTTTTCTCACCGTTTTGTAACCCTAATTGCATGCTCTTGGTATTACTTTTATCAGAATCAATATATCATAAAAATCATCAACTTTAATAGCACTGCTGCATGCATTGAAGTGGTAACATATATATACACACACATATATATACACACACACATATATGTATCAATATCATAAAATGGACTAGGAACCTTTGCTGACCAAAAAGCATTCAAAAGAGGGCCACAGGTAAGAAAAGCATTCTTCAGAAGGTCCTGCTAAAGCCGGCCTGGGGTCAGAACAACTGCACTTTTAGGATTGGTATGAGAAGTTTTTTGCATGTTAGATTTGCTTTGTCCAAGGCTGCATAAGAACAGCCACTCCAAGCCAGAGCAAAAGCCCGCACAGGCACCACACGCAGCCAGGATAAAAGGCCACAGCGGGTGGCTGGAGAAAAAAGCAAGGTACGCTCCTGCTGGCTGGCAGCTCAGGGACCTCCTGAGCCCAAGAGGGGCCTGTCCTGCGTTTAGCACAACTCACTGGATCTGTGCCTTTATCTGAATTGCTGAATCCATGTACGTTTTTCTCCTCCATACAGTACTGAACTACACAGATAAGTATTTTAAAACAGACTTTTGTTTGCTTTTGACCTACCGCCTAATCATTTCTTTTAATGACATGTTTTTCAACATTATGAAAGTCAGCGAACGTTCATATCATAATTATCATCACCCTGCCACTTGTGATCTGGTCTTACTATCGTATACCTCTCTCGGTCACTTGTTTTCCAGGCTGAGTAGTCTTACATTTAATACTAGGAGGCTAATTCATACCTTTAATCATCAATCTCTGCTGTGCTTTTTCGAGTTTCCCTATATTCCTTTTGCAATTAGGGATTCGGTATTCAAGACACAGCCATAGCAAGAGCCTACACAGTGCCATAGCGATGTTTCTGCTTTGTTCTCTAGTCTCTCCTTGCAATTCCTAACATTCAGATTTTTTTTTTAAACCTCGCCGGAGCACTTTCATGGCAGCTTCATAGGAAGCCAAAGACGTCTTTTTCTCAGTTAGCAAAAGCTCATTTAGAGCCCATCACCGTGTTTGTAAAATCTGGATTTTTTTTCTACTCCCAAGTAATTTAAAATTTATCAACACTGAACACAGATCACTCAGTATCATGGTATCTCTCTGTAACACCTCATACTTTAATTTTTGCTCTCATTAACTATCCCCAGCATAAAGGATTAGTTTTGCTATTCACTTCCCTTTCTAGGTTATTTATGGACACATTGAACTGTACTGGTCTTTACAAATTCCTGAGGAACATAGTAAGAGACCTTCCTCCATGATAAAAACTGACCATTTGTTTCCATCCTCTGCTTCTCTTTAAATCAGTTATTTTCTTGGTGCATGAACTTTCCTCCTCAACCCGTGGCAGGTTAATTTCTTTAGGAGCCTTTTCTGAGGAACCCTGCCAGAAGTCTTCCAGAAATGCTCACAGACTCTGTCAACTGGATCTCTTTTGTTCATACGTCCTGCCAAAAGTTTCAAGGCCTGGGGGCCATGACCTCGCTGCAAAAGCCGTGTTGATTGCCCTGGTCTCATTCTTTTCTAAACTTATTTTTTTCTTTTGGCCTTTAGCAAGTTGTTCTTTGAAATCTCTTTTTGGTCTGCATTTGTGCGTATTTACATGCTTCTTGGTAGAGTGGTTGTTTTATTTGCATTTTCATCTTGTGGACACAAAAGGGATTTTTTGGTCTCATTTCAAAGAGACTCCTTTCTCCTGGTGTTTAGTCATGCCAAGTTTAGTGGGGGTTTGCCTTTTGAAAATTTTTTTTTTGCTAGGCAATGTGCATGTGTTGTGAGCCTCTAACACAGCATCTTTAAACAATTTCTATGCTGCACGCAAACACTTAACCCTTCTTTCTGCATTCTCAATTTAACAAGCTTCCTTGGTTTTATGCAGGGCTGTCTTTTGAAATGAAACACCACAGTAGTGGATATTTTGTATTTTATTGCTCTTTCAAGGTTCTTCATCTCTGCTCACCATCACAGCGCAGCTATTTGATGGTGATGTTTTGAACTGGGCTCTGCCATTGCTGAGATAGCAAGGCGACAGTTTCTCCTCACGTGGATTTCCTGACTAGCTGCTCCCTGAAGCCATTTCGGGTCTGGCATCACACCCCAACACAACCACTACCCTAGCCGGGGGGAGGAGACCAGCATTTCCCATTATCATCGCATGTTCTGTCCTCAGAGGTTTTCTCATCTCCTTTAGTACGACGCAGGCTGTGTCTACACATCATCCAGTACAGCAAAGCAGGAGGAGTGGATGTGTTGATCCCGAGGACCCAAACACCCACCGGGCACATGAGTCTAAAGTCGACGGCTTTACTTCAGAGCAGTCTTGCCTGGTCCTGTGGCCACACCGCCACCTGTGTTTGGAGGACATCAGGTGAGCTTCTGGAGTGCCTCTTCCCATTTGGCTTCATCTGAAAGCAACCCAATCTGCTCAGGCTAAGACAGCTCTGTGTCTTTTACCAAGGAGTGGTAATCATGTGAGATTTTAAAAGCACATTCCTCATCCAAACTAAAATTTGGGGAGAATACATATAAAGCCCCTGACAGCATCTTGGTTGGACAGTCGGGAGCACAGTCCAACATGCCAGCACCATGCTTTTCCTATTTAGGACAGGAAGAGGAGCACACAGAGATTCTGCCACTGGTGACAGAGTTAAACCTGGCTTATTTGACTGTGAGAGACTTCTGTGTGCAGCAGCGCTGCTCCAACAGGAGCAGGACTAACTCCATCTTTCCTATGTCCTCCTTTTTATATTACAGTACCAAGTGTAACCAAACTCTTCTTTCCACTAGGTTTCTGGTAGGTCCTATACCACTAAAGCCGGCCTTTAAAACCAGACATTCCTCCTTATTTCCAAACCTCTAGGCCAGCGTGCATTCATTTAGTCCAATTTTCTGTTTTCCTGTTTCCTAAATGAGTTTTACTGCTTTTGCCCAGTATCTTATTCAAGGATATGGAGTTACTCCTTTGCTGTTCCAAAAGCAAACTCTTCCACACCTGTAAACCTTCTCCTCATACTTAGTTTAAAATTTCAAGAGCTCTTAGGGTGTTTTTTAAAAGCCAGCAATCTTGTTCTTCACATGGTTTAGGTGAAACCCATCAGTTCTTTTACACAGGCTTTATACAAACTCCCTTTATTCCAACAATTATCCAAACTCCTTATGAACTGGAATAAATGCAATTTCAGATGCAGAACTTCATTTTTCCATATATTAAAGAAGATTGAGCAGTCATTCAATACATGAAATGGAACAACATTGTTTAGTAATATAAAGAGAGTCGCTATAAAAAAAATCAGGTCACAGTATCACAGAATGAAAACAAAGATAATGTACCAAACAGCTGAAAACTGTCAATATTGCTGTCGAGAATGGACAGACAGGAAGGTACAGTTGTTTGTCAGAAAGTTCATTAACAGTCCAAAAGGGGAATCTTGCTCGTTACACAGAACTTCTCACACCCTCTGAAAAGCACAATCCTGGCCAGCCTTTGAAAATGGCAAAGTGCCTTGTCAAAATGAAGGAACCAAGGAAGAATTTCCGAAATTTAAGGGAGTTAAGAACACAGGATAGTTTGAGGAAAGAAGAAGGGGAAGTTAAAAAAAAAAAGAAGGAAAAGAACAATGCAGTAGGTGTTTCCAGAGTATTTTGATACAAACACATATCTGTGGTTCTTGTAAAGTTTGCGAGAGCTGTGACTTCAGTTTCCAAGGTAGGTTATCACAGATTGGAATCTGCTGGATTTTTCAGTCAGCTTATATTTAGCCAGTGCAAAGCCCTTACAAATTAATCAAAAGAAACTGTTCTTCAGAATCTGAGGCACCAAGAGCAGCTTTTTAATTTCTGCATAGTGATTTCTGTCTCTTACAGGAGTGGCATTTTCACAATATCAAACAAGTGTTCAGTAGAGCAATAAATACAGCATATGGAGTTAATATAATTGTGTATCTTCAGACAGAAAAGATTAGCTCAGGATTCTCATTCTTTACCTACACGCATATACAATTCCCACTGTTCCCCCAAGTAAATCTGTAATAAAATAACCTTTTATTTCAAACTAAGTTAATATACAGTTAGTATAACCAAACTGGAAGAATTTCATTAACCCTAAAGAACCAAAACCTAACTGTGGACATATTACATTTAATTACTTCCTAACCACTTGGTCTGAAGCTGTAAATGATAATTTTCTAGTGGCTTAGCTATAGAAGACTACCAAAATAGCATCTGTAACCCATAGCGTATTTGAGGAGGTTGGGAACACAATTAGTGACATATATTCTTTATCCGAGAACAGAGAAATGTAGCCAAAATCATGACGATTGGGCAATTCATCTGTTTGTTTCTGCAGACAACCTGCCTCAGCTGTGTGAAAAGGGAACAGGAAGTTTGTTTTATTCACAGCTTAGTATTGGATGGGCTGGTCAGTGACCCTAAGGATTTTTAAGTCTCTTAAAACTGAAGTTGCCCTGATCAACAGCTTTTCCTGAATGAAGGGGCAGAGAAAGACAAGCAATACAGCTGTATTAATTGACTCTGCCTATCATAGGAGCTAACAAGCACAGTTATTCAGATATTTGCACCTGAGATTCTAATGATTCTAGAAAACATCACTAAAAAAAATTAGTAAGCATAATACAATATATTATCATTAGCTCTGAAGGGATTTCTGAAATGCTTCCTCGCAAACTGGTCTGCAGGCATAACAATGTTCTGAATTTTTCAAATATACAGAAGTTCTTAGCTATCCGTTATTACCTCTGTTGCTTTTCTGAAAACACTGGATCATCTTGTGCCTTGCAGAACTTTTTCCTTTTTTTATTTAATAGTCCACAAAAATAGACGTAGTTGTACTAGCCTGAAAATACTATCAATCCTGGAATGTCTGGTTTGCTGTCGTTTTAGATGGCAGGGCTGTGAATCCATTTTAACTCCTTTTTTCAACTTACCTTGGCTGTTTTAAAACCCATGCTTGTCCACTGGGTGGTAGCAAAGTGCACTGTTTCAGAAACACTATAGCCACAACACACTTTAGACACAAAGGATCCAGGAAAACAGACAACAAACTGCCCGCTCTGCTGTACAGTACGGTGCACCCTGATCCCCTCCTTACACAAGATTTCCGGGGAGATCTAGAAAGACAGAAAAGCAAAACAAAAACAAAAACAAAACAAAAACAAACAAACAAAAAAACCACAAATCAGAACTTTCTTTTACAGTTCGACCCCCTTCCTTGCTGGTTACTGCCACATGCTGCTAGTGGAGAAGAGCTGTGCTCTGCTAACAGCTCAGCTCTGTTCGCTTTCTCTCTTCCCTTCTGTACATGCTGAAGTTGAGTGTTTGGAGTGAGAATTACAGAAGCAGCTCTTTTGAACCCAACAGTTTAAACTTTCACTTGCCAAACAATTGCAAACACAAAGCCTCAAAACAATACTATCTGCTACTCCAGAAAGTAACACAGGCCATTCGGTTTTCCATCTGGATCTTCTCAGGCAGACTTGGCATTGGATGCACCTTGCTACGACACTTCTGTTAGAGACGTTAACATGGATAGCTCAGGGAATTGTTTTTGTTGTGGGCTCACAAGTTTATACCTAAATGCACTAAACGGAAATTGTTATCTGCAAAAAAACAAGGGAGCCCAAAATACTTTGAAAACCTTTTGAGTATTAGGTTTCTCATATCCATGCTGGCATCATGTCAATCATGGTAGATGAATTGATTACAAAACACTCCCTTTGTGAGGTTAAATACATTATGGACAGTATTAAAAATGGACATTTATTGCACTGTCACATTTATTTTTATTTTAACATGTGAGCCTTGTTAAAAAAATGCCATGTAGGTAAATACTGCAAGCAGAAAGTAGCCAGATTTTAAAAACATCCTCTGCATCATTGTAATGTAAGAAAAAAACAAAATAAATCCCCAAACAACCAGCCTTCTGATTAGCCTTGGGTTCTCAAATGGGAATACCTCTCCCAGTTTTAACCTACCATTACATTACTTTCAAGCATTTCCAGCCCTGGAGTGCCATTGGCTTGCAGCAGGGTATGTACCACATCATCAAGTTTGTTCTCCTCCGCAGCAGGAATGCAATACCTGTTGTTTTTGTCAGAGGAAAAGAGAAAGATTTACTGTGGAGTAAATAATGGTCCACAGCTACACAGTAACAGGCAATTCAGACCAGGACATTGATTAAAAGAAAGAAATTAAACACAGGCTTTCCCACACAGTTCTTTTTGGAAAAACACTGAGGATTCATGGAAAACTATTTATTTAGACTCGGTCTGATGATGTTCACTAGATGCCAAAGGACACAAAATACTCAAAACAGAAATGTGAATACTCAGTGCTCTGTAGAATCATAGAAGAAAAATCAGCAATAGCATGACGTGCATTTTAATGGCACTGGAACATCTAATTATGGGCAGAAATTTGCATCTCATGCGCACCAATATATGTACTGTTATCTTTATCATAAATGCTTATATTTATTACCTGTGCATCAGCCAAAGGATCTTTTTATTTAGTAATGTTTTCTGTTCATAACAATCAAGAAACCACAAATCATCTTTCTCTTAGTACACAAAGGAGCCTAAGATCTTCTTGCCTTGCTTACTAAACAAATCCTACATCCTTCCTCTCCCTTGCAACAAAAGAAAAACCTAAGAGCTGCCAAAGCAGCGAGAGATTTAAAACTGCTGGGATACGCCCCGAGTTGCACATCCTCCTCTCCTTTAGAAGCCAAAGAAGCAGCTGTCCTCTCTGTGCTCACTGCCAGCAGTGATCCCTATGCAGAAGTGACAAGAAATAATGTAGGAGTCTCAGGTCTTAGCTTCAACACATCCAGAAAACTGCTATTGTGCTGGATCCAAGGACGCGACACGGTGACAATTCGCCGCTATCCTTGCTTGCACCCTGCCAGAAGGGTAATAGTTTATGTCCACCCAGGAGATACCTGTTCCCAAGATCTGGTAGTTGGTACCTGACAACTGTGAACTGCAGCACAGCTTGGTGAGAAACAGAGTGCAAATCCTGGGATTCCCAAACCTGCCTTGAGTTGCTGCCATGCCAGGTTTTATCTGTGACAATACTTTATTTGGATTTGTTATGCTCAGGCAAATAAAAAGCATCCCCAGATTTATCGTGACTTACCTCCGTTCGCTTTAAGCAATGAGACCTCAACCTGGAGCCTAGCTGCCCCCAGACCAGACACATATACACACACAGAGCCATTTTTCCAAACTTGGCAACAAGAGAAGAGAATGAATCTGGAAAGGTTTTGGGGAAATGGTGCAGTTTTCTTGTCATTCATCTGGTCTCTCCATCAATTTCACAAAGCGTTCTGCTGGCCTTACAGACCTTGTCAGGGTATTTGCTTATAATATGCACTAACATTAACTCTGTATGCATCATACACAGTTATCCTGCTTGATTAGTCTGTAGGAGGCTCTGCTTCCTACAATTTGAATCTCTTGTTACCGTTCACTATACTGACGATGATTTTGATTTGTCTTTGTTGATCTTCAAGCTGAGAGCCAAGAGATGACAGTATGTACTCGTACAGCTAATTGTAGCCACAATAAGGGCTCTAATGATCTGGTTGCCCAGGTGTACATAGACTGACTCCTTACATATATATTGACAATAGTTAGGACCTTGCTAAGAAATCCTAAGGTTATAGAGAGGTGGAAGAACCTGATCTTGATAAGGATCAAGTCCCAACAGCAATTTTAAATGCACGCTATGTATCAAATACTTCGCTGTACCTGCACTGCTAACAGAGACAGCTGCAGAACAGCTGCATGTGTGTAGACTATTACTTTAGTTACACTGTAATAACAGATTTTAAATTATGACAGAAATATTTTAAATTCAAATCCAGAACATGGCAGAGCCCACTCTTTTCTTTTAGAATCAGACAATATAGCTGGAACTATAACTGAAAGATTCAAGCGTGCAGTCCTTCACAAGATGGTCCCAGGAAAAAGCACGGGAAGGATGTGTGAAGAGGAGGGGCAGCACAGAAGTGCATGGGACTACCCAACTACTGGCAGGACTGAGGGGAATGGAGATCCTTTGCAACTGTGGCATATGCTGCAATTTCACTCACTCGCAATTCTTCATGTACCTATAAAAATGGGAAGTGAGCAGTGAGCACAGACTTCTGAGTGTCTTGGGCAGAACAAGATTTTCTTCTCTCTTTTAATGGGCACTGAGGAACCTCTCAGAATAAAAAGGTTAGGCCACTGACACTGCATGAAAATTGAGTTCTCCCCTGTTTACTCTTCAGGAGGTAAAACCTGAGAGATTAGACAGTGACCTGAGAAATCTGCAGGTAAATGAAGCACCGCTGATTTAAGCACCACAGGGATCTGTCCTTGGAAGAAGAACTTTCTGGATGCTGGATGGACTTTGCCAGACAGAGAGCTTTGGTGCCCAGTGGCCTGCTTTGTTATCACTGAAGCAGCCACTGAAAGCAGTGCTGTCAGGGCTACTCCAGATTATTATGCCAGATCTAGAGTTATTAAATTCATCTTTTACTCAATAAAGCTGGGTACTTCACTGCAATATTAAAAGTTGTAATGAGTTAATAATGAGTACTAGACTGACACTTCAGCCTGGCAGCCTTGCCAAAGAACAGCTTTTACAGACGAGTTTTGCTTCTTTCTTCTTATGAGTTATTTCTGCTTACTATCCATGTTTCATCAAGGCAATTACAAGTACACCTGAAGCTATGTACTCATGTGTATAAGTCAGTCCATTAAGAAAAAGCAAATGGCTTCTGGTTTGATTCTTCTTGGCTTGGAAAAAAAAGAAGTAGTATCCTCTCTTAAGACTGTGGCTGCATTCAAACCTTTTCAATCCCCAGAGGCATGTTTTGACATGCACAGTATGAAGAGTGGCCTCAGAACTTAATCAGGGGACTATTGAACACCTTCTGTTTGGAATTTACTGTCATTTAACACTAGATGAATGTCACAGAGAGAAACAGACTCACCTAATGTTGAGGACAACATAGCTTGCTCAGCAATTTGTCCTGATAATATATTATCATAAAAGATTACAGATTTCTGATTCACAGAAGAGGACAAGGAGCCATGAAATGCCCATTACATAAAGTGACAAACTTCCAGGACTGCAGCATAATCCAGTGTTTACCTTTACCCCTTGGTGTGATTACATACAGAACATTTCTCCAACTTAAAATATTAAGAGAGGACCTCCTGCTTTAACGGTTTCCTCCAAGATTTCAAATCCTTTTTTCTGGGCCATGTGCCTTCCCAGTGACAGCTGGGTCAGCACCCCTGACATCAGAAGCAGCTGAGCAGCATGGGAGTTAAAGGTAATGGCCAAAGTACACATTCTGCAGATGAATGAAGAGCCCTTGACACTGCCACCATGAGGACTTCTGGATGCAATGGAGGCCCTGCAGGCCTTCTGCTGTAACGTGAAACAAAGAGCCAAAGGCTCCCCCGTAGGTCAGAGTTCCAGAGAACTGCTGAAACTGCTGAAAAGGAACCAGCTTCTCACTTTTGCAGGGCGGCACCATCTAAATAACTTTTCTTCTCCATTTATTGCATTTTCTCTGACCAAGAAATAGTTACATTGCTTATCATTCATTGTTCTCACCAATGATCCTTCTGGGTAGTAACACCAATATCACAGGGATGTGTCAGAAAGGCAAGTGACATGCCAGTAGCAACCCGCTTCCTCTAATCCCTCCATCAGCTGTTGCACTTGCATTGCAATCTAACTCATCATAATCTGTAGTAGTACGTATGCACTGAATTCAGGAAGGATTCACCATGTTCAAAACACTGATAAGCTAATTGTTAAGTCTATTTGCATGAAGTGTCTATAAAATATGAAGTGTAGCTAGCAGCTAACTGGTTATGTCCACATTGAAACACTAGAATGACGTGTGTAATCATATTAAAAAAGGATTATTACGTGATAATGAAAAAAGTTCATAAGACAGAAAACACTAGGGACCTGGTAGATAAGGAGCTCAAGATATTTTGCATAAAATAAGAAAGCAGTGCCTATTTAGTCATAGCATGGATTTAATCATTTTACAAGTGACAATATGGAGCTAGCTTGGCAAGTGTCAGCCTAAGGGAAGACTACCTTGACTAGCTGTCATTTGGCTTCCATGTCATGAAAACTTTCCATAGATTAAACCCTATGTCAGGCAGAAACACTTTATTGCTAAATATCTCAGAATAGAACATGGAAGATAAATTGAAACTTTTCTTCCAGGAAAGGGTGTTTCATCACTTTACAGATCTTATGGAAGAATGTAATATAATCACACACACTGGACCTTCTAGGTTAGAGTCATTCATGCAAAAGGTACTACACAAGCTGCTGTGAACACCAGCCTACAGACAGCCACTGCAGTGAACACAAAGAAAACAAAACACAGGAATACCTACCAAATGCAATCAGCACCAGTGTGTAAGTAGTCAATGTATGGAAGGTGATTTTGGTCTCGAGACCAGCATGAGGTAGAAAAGACCATGCCAATATTAAGCCAAGGAATTGTCACTCCTAAAACAAAGAGATTGAAAACGAGCGTTCAGTAACTTTCTAATTAAAAGACAGTTTGAGAGGGCACTTCAGTTGAAAACCTTGTTCTACCTGCAAGCTGACCCCTAAGCTTTAAGTCTTCCTACCAGAGTGAATAATTCACAAAGAATTTAATAAATTCTGCATTTCCCACTAACAAAATATCTACCAGCCAATTACAGTGCCCTTGAGCATATTTGCTTTCTAATAGCTGTAAAAAAAATTTTATTCTTTAGAGAATTTAAAAAACATCGTAATTAAAGCTCAGTGCCATTGATCAGAGGAGGTTGCTTCATGTTGTCAAACGCACACATACTTGTAAACATGTATCTTGTTTCCCAACTGATTTGTTCAGGCTCAGCACCTGCACAGGTGACTGAATTTTGCTTTCAGCTAACATTTCTACCAGTAAATTACAATGGCATACATGCAGCTGGAGTACGCATGACAATTCACTTAGAAAACTTGTGTGCTGCTTTGCCCAGCGCTACAGCCTAGGTTTACAGGTAAGGAAGTTGCACGGCACTGTCCTTCACCACTGACACAAAGCAAGAACACTGATGTACTGGCAACAACAGAAAAGGATCCTGCAAGCACAACCGGTTCCTCCCAGGTATATGGTCTCAACTATTCATTAATTCTTAATCTGCACACCTGCCTTCACTCCTTGAAATACCACCTGCTACATACAACTGCGTGTCTACCCTGTCAGCCAGCAAACAGAGGGGCCAGAAAGAGGGAGAAGACTCTGATGATTATACCACCACATTTAGAGGACACTTACGCCTGCTGGAAACATAGAAGACAGACTTGCTTACCAGGCACAGCACCAAGATGTCGCAGGATGGATCCTGTATTATTGGGAAGGACTGTGAGGTTCCACCCATGCCTGTTCGAGGGGCGACAAAGAGGCAGACACATGTCAGTGCAGGCTCCCAGTGCCAACATCCCCGGTGCCAAGCTGCCCTGGCAGCCTCGCGCCCCCACCTCCACTCAGCACAATGGGGCAGCTGGCATGAGTCGACAAAGCGGGTGGATTTGGTGATTTTACCTTGAAAATGGTTCAGATTTTCCCACGGGAAAGCCACTCCCATGGGTGTTGGTATCTACTTTTCCACAATGCACTGCTACGTGGCAATCTTTCTGTTCTACTATCCGCCAATATTCTTGCTGTGGTAAAAGAAAGCAGTAATACATTTTCAATTCACTGAAAAAGGTATCCCTCATTAAAATATAAACCCCAGAAATTTACAGGGCTTTCATGACCTCAATATAATTCAACATAAAACACTGCTTAAAAATAAGAACATAAATACTTAAAAGTAACAATGAATTGGGAAGACAGAATTTAGATCCTCTGGGCTCCTGTGCTTCAGCACATAACAGATTAAGACTTCTTTCTCTCCTTCAGTTCCTCAACACCATCATTAAAAATGTAAAAAAATTTTAAAAGGAAGAATCAGTACCATTTATTTTTCTCCCACACTTGACAGCCTTAAACTGCTGATTATAATGCCTGAATATCAACTATACTGAGTCCCCATGCTCAACACCCTGAATGAAAAACTTTTACCACACCTTGTGTTGGCCTCACCTCTACTTCAGCTACTGTAGGCTCCTTCATGAAGCACATGTTCATGATGTTTCTTGCTGTTCGGTAGAAGGTCGTTAAAGAAACAGACCTGCCCTGTGGAAAAAGAAAATAAAATTAAAAGTGAAAATTAAAAAACGTGCCTCCATTCCATCTGGCCTCACTCTTTTCCTTACATGCTCAATCCCAGATCGCCACAGAGGGAAAGAGGACAATGTCTCCAGAACACATGTGGGTCTAAAGCTTATTTCTTATCTGAGGGGAAATACCTCAAAAGATATAGAAATTTAATCACATCACCAAACCAACCATCTAAAAGGCCAACTGAAATGTTCCCACAAGGCCCCGTACACTGCTTTATCCAGTATGACACTCTGTGTTTGATAAACACAGAAGATGCATATGGCCTGGCGTTCTATGACACGTTGCAAAGGACCCAGTAGGCAACCCTACCTGCATTTTATAATCAAATCCAATACGTGATCAAAGACCATGTGGCTACACTCTTTACATACAGAGAAACGGGTGAAAAAGACTGTGGAAATTCACAGAAACATTCAGCATTGAACTAGTATTGTATGTGATGGAAGGGGGTCACAAAAAATAGAGTTTACCAAGATTACTGTAATCACCTGCTTACAAAAACTAGTTATGCTCAATTCAATAAAAGCAGTTCAAATGCAAGGAACCAGAACCTGTTAAAATAAGGCTGAGAAAACGTTAAAACAGTAAAATTGCCACGAGTGCACTCTTTCTTGGCACTGCTGTAAGAGCTGTACAAGAAGAGGATCTGACTTGCTTTTCTGCTTGAGCTCTACCTAAGTTTCTGGATACCTGCTTTCACACATACCTATAATACCAGGTGCTCTGGGAAGCATCCTCTGAAGGCTTTGAAGGCAGGCGCACGAGAACCTGTTCGCTCCTTTCAGCCCAGACATACTAGTACGCCCAGACACAGACACCCCTATAGCCTCCGCTCCAGAGCAAACGAAACATCCTGGGAAGCTGTGAGCCACGGGAGCTGGCAGGCGCCACACTAGCTGCTGTGGCCATACTGGTTTGTGAGCATCGCTGCAGGCATCGACTAGCATCACTCTGCAAATGTGAAGCTTGAAAATATCTTTGCCCCCTCGTCAGATTTACCAGTCCTTTATCTCCTGTCCACTGGTTGCCCATCTGAGCAACCACAGACTTAAAAACTCCACATAAATGAACGTTTTATTACTCGGACTATTACCTTTCTATTTTTTCAATTATGAAACATCTGCCAAACCACCTCAGTCTTTTCTTGTGTTTAATTTATTTAAGAACTATGCCCAAGAGTAAACTAGAAGCAACCATACAAGCAGCTTTTTCCCCAGAGGCCAAGCCTATCACTTTGCCATGCTCCTACAGTTGTAACATTGTCACTTTTTTAATTGAATGCAGCATAATTAGCTGTAACAAAAAAGTTTGTGAAATGCCTAGGGCCTGGGGCCCTCAGATTCTCATAAACTTCAGAGCTGGATGCTCTGCGATACAATAAGCAATTTCCTTCATCTTTTAATGTCCTCATGAATCATTTATTGAGGCAGCCTTTTACAACAAAATCTCTCATAAAATGCAGGGCCCACACCAACAGTCGTCACGCTTGAGCATAGACTTCACCGCTCACAAACCAACACACGCTCTGCAGCAGCTTCCTCATTTCAGTTACTTGCCTCCTCCTCTCGTCTTACACAGAAAAATAAGAATAAGGACTCATCTTCCAAGATTAACCATGTCTTTCCATTTTTTAGATATGCAGCAAACAAGAAAAAAGAAAGTGGAAAAATTGAACAGCTTATCTGTTTAAAATTGCATATACCTATTTCTTCCTCTATCAAGAATTTGGTATCTTTTTAGTGTCCTAAAAGTTGTAACACAAATTGAACGGTTGAGGGGGTTTTGTTGTCTTTGTCATTTGCTGGGTTTTTTTAACCTGAGGGATCTCATAACATTTTCTAATGCCAACTCAGAAAATAATTTAAAATGCTGTAATGGAGCATTTTAACCAGAACACAAAATGAATTGCTGAAGAGTAAAATACCCTTTTCAACACCCTCAAAAATATCTCAACAGTTCAACAACTGTCCTGGGAGCTTCAGGCTACTGAGCAGAGTCTCTGTTGCTGTGACAACATGACAGAGGAAGGTTTAAGAAACAAAATTTCCTAGTTCCTCTCCTGATCCTTTTCCATGGACTCTATGTGTCAGCTGTGAGAGCCAACCCAGAGCATCACCACCACCACCAAGCCTGGAGGGAAGGCACAGAGAAGAACACTGCAACGCTACAAATGTTAAAGACACTAAAGAACCATAAAAATTAACAGAAAACAGAGATTTCACAATAGTCACAGGTAGGAAGGACAGACTCTGTTAAGCAGAATCTGAAAATGCTGAGTCCCCGGCTGAAGAGAGCTCAGCATGGATTTGCAAGATGGTTTTATGTGAGGGCTGGCAAAACTTGCTTTGGTGGTTTCTTTTGCATGTGTGTCTAACAGTTCTGCTAATAAGCCTTCAGTTTGTTCTGTATGGAAACAAATGCTGATTTAAGTCAGCTCCAGTACAGGTTTTAAAAATATTTTCAGAGCTAAAATTGGGGAACAAATTGAAGAATGAAAATCTTGCAGCAGATTCTTCTTTGATGACAGTAGTTTACTTCACGTATTTACAAATGACAGCATTTTATTAGTCAGGTAGAAAAGCCATACATTTAAGAGTAAAGAAAGCAAGCGCAGCAGCCTGCAGCACAGATTTAAAAGCACAGCAGGCCTTACAGGCTGGAAAGGAGTAACACTGAAAATAATTTGGAAGCCCTGGCAGAAAGTCAGCCAAACACAAAGGAGATTTACTCTAACCTTGACATGCAATACGGTAGTAACTGCTTCTGGAAGACTCGATGTCTCTTTCTAAAAACATGTTCCAGCTCAAGCATGTGCTGACTGGAGAAATTACTGTGTGAAACCCTAAATGTATGGCCTCTTCATGGTCTGAAGCACAGACTTTATGGCCTAAACTGGACTATAGCCATATGATTATGATGTTCTCCTCCACCTCTCAATCTATTGACCTAGGCATTTATCAAAGGGGTGGGTGGTGGGTTTTTTTGGTTGTCTGTGTGGTTTTTATTTTTAATTAGAATTAGCAAGGTGCTTTCGAAATGAATCATTACAATCCCATCATCTGTGGAAACTGTAACGAGGACAGATTCTGTTGAACAAATTGCAGATTTTCTCAGAAACATGTTAATAGGTAAAGAACACTTCCCCCTCCACAGATACATGCACAGAAGGATACCATAATTCAAGAAAAACAGAGAAAACAAGATTAAAAGGCTTGTTTCATAAAATGCCATGAGGAACCCTCTGCTTAAATCCATAAGCTAGTGCCACCTCACCTCAGTCTTATTAAAAAACCTAGTGAGGAGCTAGTAATTTTATAAGTCTTGCGGGTTACTCTAGAGTGTCAAGATTGTTGCATGATTTCTTACTTCTATGTCTTGAGGCTTGCTCTAAGTGACATAAACAGTTCTCATGCATCAGGTCTTTCTACAGGGCTTTCCCCCTAAGTGTTGTGAAAATGAACCTACGTGCCTCTCCACACTCAGGCTGACCAGGCGTCCTGCAGGGCCCTCACAGCAGGGATCTCTCCAGATTTGCTTCCCCCTGTTTTCTCCCTGGTCCATCGCCTGCGACAGCTGTTCTCAGCCTCTGCACCGCAGATGAGCATGGGATGGGATTCAAACGGGCAAGTCGCAGTGCCCGGGAAGCTGCCAGCACCATGGCAGACAACCTGAGGCATTGCCTGAGCGGCTCCACGTGCCGCAGCTGCTTTGGTGGGTGGGGAGAGCACTGGCCAGCAATGCTCGATTCTTAACAGCTTCTATGCTCAGAACAAAAGTATTTCTGCTGGGACATGAGTCTGATGCTGTCAGTACTGCCAGTGCTTTCTGTGTGGCGGCAGCAGCAATTTGGGAGCTCTCAGCCCTTTGGGGTAAAGGCCTGGAGCTCAGCAGACTCAGGCTGGTTATACAACCAGCTGCACTTCGCTCGCCTGCCTTTTTTTACTTTCTAAGCCTGATCAGGATACTTATCACAAATCCCAATCTTGCTTTTTGAGTTACTTTCTATCTTCTAAACTTTAACTTGGGACTTGCACTGGAAAAGAAGATGGAGGCATTTCCCCACTAAGTTTGAGGTTGTTCATACAAGCAGTCAGGGTTAAGTTATATCAATTTTTTCATTTAACATTATTTAAGCACAGGATGTTTAGCACAGAAATGCCACTTCACTATTCACAAATGCCGCTGTCATTAGATAAGCTTCCCTCCAACAGCAGCATGGCAAAGAGATTGTTTTTCAAAGGTGGGATTGAGGCCAGAGTCCCCGAGTAAAAGAATTTTGGGGCTGACAAATCATAACAGGCTGCAAAAGAAACCTGAAGCAAGCTTTTAAAGCTCAAGTCATGAGGTCATGCAGTCCCTAAATAGCTTAACAATAAGCCACTTTGGGCTATCTGGCTTCATTTCCTGGTGATGGAAGCGAGATGGGAAGGGGAAGAACAACGTATTCCTTTACTGGGCACAGACAGTCACCGCTGTATTTCTCTTAGAGCACAGCTACGCAATTCAACGCAACTCAGAACTGCACTGCGAATTGCAGTGCCAAGTCCTGCTCCAGAGTAGGAGACTGCCAAATAAAATACAGTGACAGAGTCAGCATTCCTTTGTAAATGGATGTACTTGATATGTGAAGGATTAAGTGTCCATGTGACTGTTAGTGCAGAGCAAAATCTGGCATCGCGGATGAAAATATTGTTTGCATTTCAATTTGCCTTTTCTAAATGTAGTAGTATTTCCAGTGATGTTAGTTTTGATGTGGAGGTCTACTTCGCTCAACAAGAGACGTGCAAGAAAAAGGAATGAGAAAGCAGAACATTACGTTAAATGTCACTAGAAAATGAAAATAAAAACTGTGTCTGCAAGGATAACTGGGCAGAGCTATTCAGAGAGCATCTCACAAGGAGTCGAAGAAAGGCAGAGCCCAGTGCATCTCATTATGACAGTAACACCTTCCAGCTTTTCCACACATCCTGCACAAGCCAGGAAGGTTAGGACCAAGCCACCAGACTGCCCAACGGCGATAGCCACTGGCTGCGCTGCTGCCTTGGGGGTGGCACTGGAGCCCATTGGCTCACCCCAGCCGGCTGGGTTTGCACCTGGATCAGTTCTGCAAAACAAGATCGGCAGAGCCTGCCTCATTACCTTGTATATACACTTGTGTAAGTCGCTAAGAACTCCCTCCTCCTCCTCCTCGTCCTCTTTCGTGGTCTCCTTTTCCTGAGCGAAGAGCCGCCGCCTGCCCGTCTTCAGTGGGACATCGACCTCTTTTAACTTGTTGCGGAAGCCATTTTTGTGAACCACGCCATTGATGAGTCCGTTTTTGGGCTCAAATCGGGGCAAGGAATGGAACTTGTAGGCATTCTCTGAATGTCCCTCCAAAGGCCCTTTCCTCTTCTCCAAGATTTCCTTTTCCAGCAAGACTTCCTTCTCCAGTTTCTTGTGCTCCTCGGGGGAGAGGGAGTCATAGGAGAGCAAGTACTGGCAGTAGGCTTCTTGCAGCTTGGCCAGCCTGTCCTGTGCAGTTTTGGGGATGCGCAGCATGTCTGCCAGCTTGTTCCATTTCTTGAGGTCAGTCACTTGCTGCATCCCCCCCATCTCGTTGATCAGCTGGACGAAGCAGGCCAGGTCGAGCTCACAGCCTCCTGGGGTCCACGTGTGCCAGGCAGCAGAGGGGAAAGGGAAACACAGGAGCAGGTTAGGAAAGCTGTGGGTGGCTCGCATCAAGCGCAGCACCAGGCTGGGCACATATGGGATGTGCCACCCATACAGCTCCAGTCACCTGGGCACCAGAGCAGGATTGTCCCTATCTTGTATGCCTCCTGCTAAAGAGAGGCGTCTGTCACTTTTGCTGGCTTAATTCATTCAGCAGATCCTGTTTTGCTATTTGCAATAGCCTTCCCTATGGTTACATTTGCTTTCTTCCTTAAGTTTCATTCCCTTCTCTTCTCAGAACACCCCCAGCTACCTCCTGACACGTGTGTTTCCCCTGGCCATTACCCAGTGGTCAGGGAGAGGGGAGTTGCAAAGTTATTTAAAAGCCCACACACTCCCACCCTCCCCTAGCCCACTACCAGTCCCATGTCTGATTTACACCAGGAGGAAGCAAAACAAGTGTCAAGATGGGTACTGGCAATCAAAAACACATGTACCTATCCTTTCTGGAGGTGAAACATTGATTATTTCATGTCTGCACAACACTCTGAATACAGTTAGTATTTAAAAGGAGCACAGTAACATCATTAATTTCACTACAGGTAGAAAAATCCTTTAAAAAAACCAAGGGAGGCAGGGAGGTGTCGGGGGTGGTGTTTGGGGGTGGTGCCTGCAACTGCATAAAAAAAAGTTCCAGACACATTATTCTTCCAGTTTGAGGCCATCCATATTTTATGGCCCATTATGTTTTTGTATGTTTTAAGATGACTAGCACATTTCACACTCCAGTCAAAAAATAAAAACGCAAGATTATACAAACTGCAGCATAAAAAGCAGCCAAATGGACGAGGAACAATAAAAGAAACATTATAAAAACTCTCAAAGCACAGAAATAAATCATCAGTAGAAAGAGTGAAGAAACAGACCAAAGACCACCTACAATTCAACAGGGCACTGCTGAAGGAAAAAAGAGAATTAATACAAAACTTGCGTCAACATCGCTGCCACCACATTGTCTCTCCTTCCCCTTTTTCTTTGAGAAATGTAAAAAATCATTATGCCATAACTGTTTCAGAGCACTTAGAAATGCTATTATACAACGGAGAAGTGCAAGAACCAGCATTATATATTTACTGTTGGATGCACAGCTACAGCATCTTAAGGGCCAGTCACATCATCTTGCTTGTTAGTGCAAGCAGTATTACTTTCTTCAAACTACCCTGTGCTGCATCTTAAGACACTTCACAGCTGATCCCAACTTTCCTTCTTCTCTCTGCTTTCTCCTGTTCCACCACTTGTGCCAATCCAGTGTGGAACGAGGCTCAGCAGTGTAAACCTGTGTGCAACGCTTTGGGATGACAATGGTTGCGACCAAGGCAGAGCAGCACCAGAGGCTGCTCGCTAATGCTGCCTGCACAGCACTGGGTAAAAAGTGTGAAAGGTTTTTGGCTGCAGCCAAAAACAAGGGTAAGGCTTTGAGGAGTGTATGACAAAGGTGGAGGCAGGGCCATGGGGCAGCAGATTTATTTATCAATTCAGTAAATTGGGGGGGGGGGATGGTTGGGGGTTGGGGTGTCAAAAGCTGAGAAAAGGTCAATACCATGGAAAAAAAAAAAACCAAATTTCAAAGGTTTTAATTCTTTTTTTCTCTTTTATCTTCCCTATAAAGTAACTTTCAAGCTGGCCTCTATATTACAGGCTGTTACTTTTTTGGTCTAGTGTTTTATATGTACAGTTCACAACTAAGATGAAGGCATAATTTAAGATGGCTTTCCATCCCAACAGATTCAGCGACCTACATAACGTTGAGTAACATACTCCTAACTTCGAAAGAAGCGTGGTCCAGGTTTAACATTATTTGTGTTCTCCAGTGGGACAAATAGTGCACACCCAGCTTAATGTCCTCGTTTCAACACTGTTTATGAGCTATTTAAGAAATGTGATTTTCTTCTGCATCATGGAATGATCGCTCATAATCACTCTGCAGTATTAGAGCTTGAGTAGCACGTCATTCAGCCGGAGCCTCACATATCTGTCAGACCCTCCATAGGATCAGCCACAGCTGAAGTTTACAAAAGGGTCTCAATTATAATTCCATTTCACACAGTCATAACATTTGGAAGCATTTATATCTCAAGCTGATGTTTTCAAGGATTGACCTAATCATGTTGCTTAAACTTTCCTTGAAAGACTGAAGAGAAAGAGTTTTAACCCCCTCTATAAGCACCCATAGCAAAATGGCTTAAGTAAGAGACCTGGCACATGTTATGCAGAAATAGCATCTGACTTTTTTTTTTTTTTTTAAATTGTCTCAATATCACTAAGTTAGGAATATTTTTCAATTGCCTAGTGAGCAAGCTCATTTAAAGAAAAAAAATCTTAAGACTTCAGGTATGCATTTAATACCAAATGCTGGCACTACACAGTCATTGGCAAAACTCCCACTTACTTCAACGGAAATGTGATTTGGCCCTGAAAGGAGGGATATGTACACATGTCTACTTAAATAAGTGTGCATTTATCACCACAGATTATTTTCTATCTTTCCTGTTGGAACCAACAGGTTTCTCATCTTTGTACACTGATGATCTCCAGATTCTTTTCTCCATTTTGTTTTTAATTTTAAGCACAAAATAGGTAGGAAATTAACTGCAGAAAGGATACACAGGATGCAAATTTTGTAAGAGACTACTGTTCACTCCAGTTATATGGCACCCAGCAGAATAGAATCCTTGCCTATTAATTAGGCTCTTAGGTGCTTAAATAATACAAATAATTAACAGTAATGCCATCTTAATGCTAAGTTAAGGTATTTCATTAAAAAGTTAACATTGTTCCAAGAGCATTAATCGAGCTGTCTTGCACATTTTCTTCTCGCTCTCGCCAATGTAAATTTAATTCATTATTCTTCCCTATTAGCATACAACCATTGCATACATTAGGCATACATAATGTTCACGTATTGCTGCTTGAGTGATTTTAATTTTCAGATTTCCTTGAACGTTTTTGCATGGCTATTGCAACAGAGCGCTAACCCTTGTTCCTTCTTAAATTCTGTCATTTCTCTGTTGTGCCCTGCATCAGTTCACCATAAACTCTGTAATGTCTTTGTGTGCTTTTATGCATTTTCACTCACTTCCCATATGTTATATAAAATAAAGTTTGAAAACAGGGGTGGGTGGGGGAAAGTGTTTTGAACATTTTAAACAGAAAAGTGTGTCCTTTAATCCAACTAGTGTTGATAGCTGCCTCTGAATGGGATAATGCCTCAAAGGCAAAACACTAGCCTCAAGTTGCAACATGCAGGTCCTGTGAGCTCTGACTCAAAACACTTCAAAAACAAAGGGGAGGGCGAACAAAAATTAAAAACACAAGTTTGTTACTATGTCATGGTTGCAAAGGCAGTAGAGATGGAGGTGGCTCATTCAATAGTTCATTTGTATGCTGCTGTTGTCATGTTTTTACAAACTATTGTCACATTTTTGTCACGTGTCATATTTGACAGCAGACCATAAACCAAGAATTCTGTTAAATAAGTGATTCTCACTCAGGCATTAGCCCTGGCAGTCACCTGCTGGGAGAAATAATGAAACCTCCATTTTGCAATCAACCACATTTTACTGCCTATTCTTGACACTTAACGGTTGTTAAATGTCAGCAGGTCACTGCAAATTTGTGATTTTAAGTGTCTGAGTACCCAAATAGTAGTCAGTTCCAAGATATTTTCTTTCCTCCATGGTTAAATGCTTTTAAAGGGAGGATGAAAAAAATAGTTATATTCAAGCTTGGCAGCACTGCAACTTATTTGGAAAACATCTTTGGAAAGGTCCGAATAAATACCCTGAGGCAACATTTAAAGCAAGGCTATCAATATCCATAGATGTACTACCTACAAAAATAAACAGCAGGGAAAGGAGAAGATCCCGCAATCTGGAGACCAAGACCCCACACAGCAGTTTTTTCTCCTGGGTAAAATAAAGAGCTGGCAGGAAGAAGGTGGCAATATAAAGTCTCCTGGGAAAGCCCTCCGACACTCTACCTGCATCGAGCCTGACGGACGGATAAAGAGAGAGATCCAGTGCTCTGCAGTGTTAATTGAACAGGGGTTTGGTTAAGCATAAAGGCAAATTGAGCATAAAGTTGCATGCGGACGCTAACAAGCAGCGGCAAAAGGCCAATGAAACCACAGCCCTTACCTATGAGTGGGAGTTCGTCCATGGTAATGCCCTGAGATTTGAGGTGCTTCTTGATACAGGCCAGTCGCTGCACGTTGGGTCCCCAGCGCCTGCCTAGCTTGTGTATGTGCTGAATCTGTGTCACAAACCGCATTTCATCATTTAGCTTGCACTCAGGTCTCCAGTCTGGAGGAGGAATCACCCTGCACATCCCATACTTCTCTACCTGAGCTCGGACTGACTCAATGTATATCAGTGGGTCATGAAATTCCTTGGTGGAGGGCCTAAGGATGGGAATCTCCCCCAGCATCCCCCACCCAGACTTACTACTGCCCTTTTCGTGCTTTCCCATTGAGTCTTGTGGCTTGTGCAAGGACTCCGCTTGAGAGGTAGAACGATTTTCACAGGAGGCATTTTCAGTTTTGCCATGTGCTTGTTTCCCTGGCGTACTCTTTCCAGCAGTGGCTCTTTTCGGCCTATTTCTTTCCAAACTCTTCTCTGGCACTTCCTTTTTAAGGTGTCCATTCAGCAAAGGCTTTTCTACGGCTGCCTTTTTGCTGGCAGCTTCTACCAAGTTGACGGCCCCTTTCATTCTCTTGGTGGGCGACTGTATTTTGTCTATGTGATTCATCTCTTCCAGCCTCCTCTTTGAATTGCGCAGCCCCTCCCTTAACTGTCTCCCCACCTCCTTAGTGCATGTCTTTTGGTTCAACTTGCCATTGACTTTTACACCATTAACAGCGGTATTGTTAGACTTGGATGCTCCAAGGGATAGCACCTGTTTGCGGGTTTTTGCATTGCTACTTTCTATTTTCCCTGAGATTGTGTGGTTGACAGGTGAACTGGGTTTGTGGTGATTTAGTTTGGTTTCCTTGACCAGTTCTTTCTTGGCTTTGGTGTATGTGACAGTTCCCTTTGTCACTGTTGCAGTGTACTTCACAGTTTTGGACGGTGAAGGTCTGACTTCTCTCATCTTTTTGGCACTGGCTGCATTTGCACTCGGAGATGACATTCGAGTGATCCCGTTGACTTTAGAAACCTGCAATGCCAGGATTGTTGCAGGGGGAGCAGAAGGAAGGAAACAGAAACAGAAAAGTAAATTAATAATGTTACCACTCAGCCACAGCGTCCCAAGTTGCTGGACAACCATATTCTGCAGTCCTGACTCCTGCCTGTTCCTACAGTTTTTAGCCAGGCAAGAGGAGGGACTGGGCATTCATAATAAATAAAATATAATTTTTTTATTTTTTTTTAAATGAACCAAAAAGTCTCCAGAAAGCCAATCTTGCTTTTGGAGCGTATGAAGTCTCTGGCATTAAGAAGGGTGAGGTGCCTTGATTGCACTACCCCCTTCCTTGTCTAGCAGAAAGCCTGTTATGGTATCACAAAACACAGGTAGTTTAATTTATAAACTAAAACTTCCATTATCTCCTTTTCTGGCCCTCAGACACTATCTCTTTCCCACTCAACTTCTCCTAAGTGCACACACAGTTTACTACTTAGCAGACAAACGAGCCAGTGTATACTATCTACTAACTGGAATGGGTATATTTTACAAAAAAACACACACTGAGATTCAAACTAACCTCCTATCTATACATACATACATATAAAAGAGATACTGAACACATTATGCACCCAACAGATCAGGATGGCCATCAAAGATCCAGTCTGTCATACATATTAAATCTTGGGAGGCATCTTGTTGCTGAAGTCATTAATTTGAAATAAAAATGTATACAGTAGTGCAATGCGTTTTTTTAAAGTTTGATATCTGGGCAGTTTTGCTGAGACACTTTTAATTACATCATATTCATCACTAATGTGTCATTGCAACTTAGAATTGCTGGACTCCACTGCTTTCTGTTAAACACTTAAACTCAGCTATGAAACTAAAATTTCTATTTTAACTATAAGACAGGTTAAGCACTGAAAGCAATCCTCAGCTTCAAAGGGCATTGTGACAGCTCAGCACTGCCAAAGCCAAGGTCCACTGCTAAGAAAATTAAGTTCAAGTTTAAACCTCAAATAAATTTCAGTATTTAAACAAGTTTAAACATTTTTTTTCCTCACCTCCCTAAATTACCGTGAGTGCAGAAAAACACATCCAAAAATCAGGAACACTGATAAAAGTGCCCAAAGTGAAAGCATGCAGTACAATCACCCCTCATCAGAGCTCAGTTGAGCAACACCATTCCTGCAAAGTTATAATACTTCCCTGTGGAATTTCAGAATACTTGCCAAATTAGTAAGCATGGCAGCTTCTCTCAAATTAGTGCAAGAATTATAGTCACTTATAAAGTGAAGATAAAATATTATAAAATCAGAATCAAATAGAGACTGAAAAGATCATGTTATGGTCTTGCAGAAGAGGAACTGGAACCTGGAGATTCTGCATACACACGTATGTATGTGTATACACACATTTACTGCGTGCATTTTCTCCTCTGTGCTCCAGAAGTTGGAGCAGGAGTAATGCCCTTTTAAAACCCATCCATGTTCTTGTCCTTCTTGTGCTTCCAATGTAGAAATACTTAAGTAAAATCCAGTTAACTAATGACATGAGTTTTTACCTTGAGCTTTCCAAAGATGTACGAGAGATCATCTAGAAAGCAAACACTTGCTAACAGAAATACATTTACCCATTTCCCTTGAAATTTAGGCAGTACTCTGCATTTGAAATGGAAGCCTGGGTTTGACTTTTACATTGCTTTTTCATGCCACAAAGCAGACACGAGTAGAGAGCTGCTGAGACATTGCCTCCTGCCTGCAGCAGTCAGAACAAGCGTTGAACACCTCTGGCTTTATAAATAGTCAGGAACATTGATTACAGATTTCATCTAGACTAATAGAGAAGAATTGATTGAGAACTGAGAGGGGAAGGTAATCTGGGTAACAGTGATCATGAAATGAATTTTCAGTTCTAAGATGTGACAACAGTAGATAAAGCACAACTGACTTTAAAAACAAACAAACAAAAACAACCAACAAAAAACACCTGCCAAAAAACCAAACCAAAACAATTCCCACTCGGAGGAGTGGCACAAAGCAGAGGCCATTATGTCTGCTCACAAAGTTCTCTAACGACTGAAAAATTAGAAAAGAATCGTAGTAAAAAGTCAAAACACAATTATGTGACTAAGAGAAACTATATAGGAACAGCAAACACATGCATGGGTAAAATCAGAAAGGCCAAGGAGCTAAAGAAACTTCAGTTAGCAAGGGACATAAAGTGAAACATGAAAAATTTTATAAACATCTTAAGAATACAAAGACAACAAAGAACAGCAAAGATCAACCACCACACAAGGAAGGAAAACAAATGCAACAGTTTGGCTAAAGTGTTTGTGCTTCTTTTGCAGCAGCCTTCACCAAAAGTACCACTGACTAAATACTTATCAGATGTATACCATAACCAATTTCAGCAAAAGAGCTAGGAAGGAAACCCCAGCAAGCTAAAGTATACCTAGATGACTTAATGCATGACTCTTGGAGAGAAGTGGAGGGCTGGCAGAGTCTACCTAACTTCAAGCCCTAAAATCATTCTGGAACAAATAATCAAACTGTTAATTTGTAAACACACAAACAATAAATAAGATGTTAAAAACAAAACAAAACAAAAACCCACCACCTATAGTTTTGCCAAGATAGCACATCAAGCTAAGTTAATAATCTTCTGACAGACATCTGGCTGAGCAGGCAAAGAAGCACCTCCACTTCTGTAGGGCTCCAGTCACTGTCCCACATGACATTCCATCAAACAAGCTCCCGAAACATTTCCTAGACATAATCACCCTGAAGTGGCTTTACAAGGAATTAAAGAAAATCATCCACAAGAGAAGTTATCGTTGTCATAGTTCACTGCCATCCTGGGAGAGCATTTCAGGTGACTCTTCTGCAGGGACCTGTCTTGGCCTCGGTTCTACCAAGTACTTCCACCAGTAACTTGCATTAATTATTAAAATTTGTTAAAATTTGCCAGCAACACACACCTGGAAGGGTCTCTGGAGACAACGTCAAAATCAAAGGCAATCTTGAAGAACTTATTTCATAACATTTCTACAATAAGAAGAAATGCTATTTTTAGGAAGGACCAATCAAATACATGTAGGGATGGGATAACATTTGGGGACCGCAGTGAGCTGCAAAATGCGACGGTGGTACAAAGCACACAAATCTCTTTCTGAGACCTATTACTAAGAACACCGAAAGCAAGGGATGGGAGCACTGACTTTCCTGTGCAGGGCTGGTACCAGTATCAGGCCAACACTGTTAGAAAAATTTAGACAGTAGAGTAAGTCTAAAAGAACACCAAGTGCTCAGGTATTTGCAAAGTATGATCTTTACTGAAAAGCCAAGGAAGCTGGGCTTGTTTAGTCTGAAAGAGATGACTATGGGACAACTCTGTAACGGTCTTATGATTCATAAGGGGCTCCTCTGAAAAGAGACAGTAAATGCTCTTTCCCTGTTCACTGGGAAAAGTCGGGGGGAAAACCCTTTAATTACCTACAAAGATGATCTGAGGCACAACTAGGAAAACTTTCTAATTAGTAGAAAAGGCAAACTCTGGAAGAAGCTGTCAATGGATGTTGTGGAGCCTCCTCCATGGGAGGTTTTCCAGAAGATTTCCAGGATGCCATAGCTATATTACTGTGCTGTCAGGTACAGCCAACACACCACCTCAGAGTGAGCAGTAAAGCCTTCCTATGATTTTATTTCTTTTTAAGAAGTTGATACCAGAAGTCTGAAGGGGCCCTCCTTTAGCAAGGGGTGGTGACACAGGGCCTGAGAACAAAATACAGTCATGGAAGAAAGTGCTCATGGAGAAAGGCAGGATCCTTACAACTCCTCTTCTTCAAAGGAGAACATGCCATCAGCATTAGCATCTTTAGGCCAGCATTAAAACTGCCAAGCTACAAACCTCTGGAAAACTGAATTAAGAAAACAGCAACTTATCACAACCTTTTAGAGTTGTTAGAATACCTCCACACAAAAAAAATCTTAGCTCTCAGGGCCAAATCTTGAACTGAACAGGTACATAAGCTTCGGCTATCTAACCTCCAAACTATTTAGAGATTTTATTCAGACTTAGTGATATTATTCCAATGATGAACAGGTCCTGAAGTGGAGAACACTTGGCTTTGAGAATACCATATGGAATTCACTATTTCTTTCTGATTGCTAGCTAAGGAGACCCAACAAGAAAGAAACACTGATGAAAACTTCCTCAAGACCATCATCTTTCTAGAGCAGACACAACACAAAGGTTTTCAAATGCTTCTCCCTCTTCCCTCCCCAAATGCTCACAGGTATCTTGAGTGTTTTCAGAAAGAATAGCGTAATGTTTAAGATACAGCAGTACTATATAGACCAGAACAGATCACGCTTCAAATGGGAATAGGCTGCAACTAATGTCTTCCAGATGAAAACAAGTGGAACAAACAACGTGGTCATAGCCCATCATCAAAGCAACAAGTGGATTCAGGATTTCACATTGACAAATGTGAAATTCTGGCTGGTCAGTCATCACCTACATGTTCCTGGTCTGTATTTGTCTCTGAGGACCCATCAGATGATTGGAACCTCCAGACACATATACACACACAAAATAAAGCCAACAAACAACTTGTTAGGTAACAAACACAGTAATAACAGCAACATTAGTGATACCAACAACTGTTTTGGTCCCAAACAAATTCAAGTTATGCAACTGATCTCGAATTCATTCATAAAAATACTTCTGTGTTGATATATGAGTTTTGCAGAGCTAAATTACCATATTAGGCCAAGAGAGGGCCCCATTGAACTACATTTCCTTTGCCCACTACCCCTTTAAAGTAGAGGATTTGGGAAGAGAGCAAGAGAGGAAGAAAGAGGAGGGAACACGTGACAAGTGCAAGTGCACACCAGAAAAGGAAAGAAAGAATGAGAGGAAAAAAGAAAATCTCAGGTAATTTCTAGTGTTCTGCCTTTATTTTTTGTAAGACTGAACAAAACAAAGACACACGCATAAATAAACCATGTAAATGCACATGAACAAGGATCAAAAATGTACTGGAAGGAGGAAGAACATGTGGCTGGCACCCTGGGAAAACAACTCTCCTTTTGGCAAATACTGAAAATGTTAACAAGACTCAGGACAATGGCAGGAAATTTAGCAATGTCACGTAACTGGTAAGTCTAAGGTTTTGCACAAAGCTAAGTCTTTCTGTAAGGCAAAATGCATAATCCACCTTTAATTAGTTACAGCCACATTTTCATTAAAAATGCTACGAAAGTATTTATGTTATTGTGGGTTGCAGCAGAAAATTTAAATGCCTAATTTTTTTTTTTTTAAAAGGATCATCATTTCAACGTACAGCCCCTTTATTTTCTGAAGCATGAAGACCACACTCAGTGAGGTGTCTGTGTGGCATGACTGTTGGTTGTACTGCATTGCTTTAAAATTTCTCTCCACCTTGCATAGCACAACTGAAAACATCTAATACTCTACAAAGCAAAACCCACCTGGATCGTGGACAAAATTCTTCTACACTTGTCTTTTCCCTTCTCAGAACTGCCTTCACAAGTGACAGCAGTTGACTTTCACAAGAATTTTAACCATTCATACTTTGATGATACAACTTTGAATCATTTCACACAAGTGTTCCAGTGACTTAAAATAATTAAGTATGAAATGCATCCTTATGCTTTGGGAAACTTGTTCAACATGAAGAGCTCACAGCAGAGCATGTCACAGCAAGGACCATAGGACGCTGGTAGTCACAAAAAAGAAAGCCAGAAGGATGCAAAAGAAGGCAGGCATTCAAGCTGATGACTAAATAAGCAAAAATTGCCATGGGAGAAATAGAGAATGGAAGTCTTACAGAGGTACAGAGGAATATACTGTAGATAGCCTTCAGGATCTCAAATTTTATTTAGAAGCTAACACAAATCCAGTGGAGGCATTTCAGGAGAAGCTTAAACACCACTGAAGCACAGGGCATGGAAGATTTCCTTGGCAAGAGCACCACTGTTTCTCTTTTTGCCATTTTTAATTTCCAAACCTATGACTAAGAGGTGCCATTTAGGCCTTGACAGCTCTACAAGATGGTTATTCCAGCCCCATTGAAGTCCAGGCCAGCCTACTTAGAAGAAAAACCTTTAGATGCCAGGAAACAATGTCTCTAACTGGCCTGTTGAGAATTAACCACTGTGGGGGAAGGCATAAGTGCAGCAAGCTTTCTGTACTTCATTGCCCTAGAGCAGGTAACCTGCTAACCCAGCACCAGACTGAATAAGCATGCTGACCGAGGATTTGAAAGTCTTTCATAAAAAACTTATTTGACAGTTGCTATTTTAGAAGCCCTTTGATCCAATCATCAAAAATAGATGGAGACACATCCTGCCCAAACACCAGTCACAAGCACTGAAAGATTGGTCCGCTAAACTTCCACACCCAAATACAAGTCAGGCCGAGATTGACATGCTGAATTTTTTTGCTAGTTTTCAGCCAAGTAACATGAAAGTCTGAACTTCTCCCCAGCTGGTACGTCCACTGTGAAGGAAGCAATAATCTAGAGCACCTTCTTTATGCATTGGGCAAAACATTTTTTCTGGACTCCGAGGTTTGTATTGCCCACAATGCAATACAAGACACCTGAATGTAACGTCAGCTTCTCTACAACACCAGTGAGCCTCTAAGATAACCTGAGCAGACCATACATACACAAAAGGAGCTCATTTTTCCACGTGCTGCCAGCCTTGGCACTGTCCGCAGAGAAACCAACAAGAGTGCCAGTCAGAAAGGTTTAATAAATATCAATGTGAACTTTACTCTTTCATATGTACACACTGGATAATATAAAGACAGGGCTGTAAAGCATGCTTTATCATGCTGACTTCCCATGTATGTATCACTTTTCTTTTTTCCTTCTTTCTCTCTTTCTCTCTCTCTCACTGAAAATTAACTCCCTGCTGTCTCCAGAGCGTGCTTTTAAGGATTACCATGTTCGCTCTATGCCAGGCAGTGGAAAATGGAGCTAGCATCTTAAAAGTCTGCATCTCCCTTGTGTCCACAGTAGAGTACAATTCATTACCTGTTTCCTTAAGTCCTGAGCCGATCTATGAAGAGTGTGGTGGTTGTTAGCAGTGAGCCCTTTCGTAGAGGAGCCAGTGTTTGTAGTAGGATGGTGATTAGCAGCAGCCTGGTCTTTTCGGTTCTCAGCCTTATGTTCGCTGTTCCTCTCCTTCCCTGGTGTGGCCTCTTTGCTTTTGTGTTTCTGAGCAGGTTCTTTCTCTTTCGATGATTTGCTGGACCCATTGAAAACTGAGAAGACAGAAAATCAGACTATTAAGGAAAAAAAAAAGGGAAAAAAAAAAAAACCATACAAGACCAAACTCTTCATTCAAAACAACCCAACTCTCTCTGCTGTCAGTGTTGGATATTTAGTGTCTTCTTATATCTAAAGTAAAATCAATACAGAAATGGAAGCACTATTTTGCATATTTCTTTATATGAACAGATTTACTAAAGTATTTCCTTTGCTTGTTAACACACATTATCTTCAACACCCAAATTAAAACATGCAAGTTATAGTACTGTTTTGATTGACCTAAATTTAGACTTATCAGTTTGATTTTTATTTATGACAGTTTTAATTAACTTTTTGCTGTTGCAGCAAGGGAATTCTAAACATAACCTAAACAGAAAAAGGATTTATTTTTATATTAACATAAAAGAAAGGAAATGTTCCATGAAAAAGCATGTTTTGTTTTCATCGATATCCAAACTGCTGAACCAAACTGACAGCAGTTTGCCTATAGCAAACAAGCTGCAAATAGAAAAAGGTACTTCTGCAAAGAAAGGAAAAGAGTAAAACCATTTTAGAACATGTCATATAAAGTAATGCTGGGACCTATGCTGCATGCCCTAGCCTCCTGCTGAAAGGAAGGGATAAGAAAGCACAGAACAGAAATCATATTTTTGGTGCAACAAATATTATGCAAACGTATACAAGTCTATCTCAGCAAGTTTTGTTCCTAGCCCTCTGCTGAATTTATTTAAGATAGTCACTGCTCTTTTGTTGTCAAGGCACACGAAAAGCTGAGGTTTAAAAAAAAAAAAAAGTCACATTTCTCTCTGTTTGTTAATCAAAAATTTATGTCAGTGCTGCCCCCTCTTCAGTGAGGCACTTGACAGAAGTCTGTGAGGCTTGTGATCCAACACCCACAATAGCAAGTGCCATCCTGCCTTCTCTAATCATCTGCTCTTGGTTTTTACCCCTGCCTTTTTTGCCATGTTTTAGGAACAGATGTAAATTAGGGAATTCATAAATACTTAATAGCACAAGTATCTAAAAATCATATTTATTACACTCAACACACACCATCTGTTTGGGAATATTAACTACATTAATTAAATTATTGTTTTCTTGTGAAATTAAAGCCTTCTTTTGTCACTAAATATGATATACCTACAATACATACTGTTTTATCTAAATTAGGAAGCTTAGCTGTCTCTACAGATGTCCTGTAATATTACAGTGGTAGCAGCAGTAATAATAAACAACCAACAATCCTGCTGGACAGAAGAGGGGCCTCTAAGCTGCTTTTGAGTAGACACCTACCTCAAAACCTTCCCAAGTAGCTATCTACCTTGCCACTGCACCTCCAAAAGCCGAAACTCCAGCAAGCTATTGACAAATTTGTTATGCAGGTCACTTATCACATTCAGTTGGTCCTAAGTGTTGAAGCAGATTATGTAAAAAATAAAAAATTGCAATTGCTCTTCCTCCTCTCTTCCTTCCCTCTTGCATAAATCAGTAAGAAAGAGAGAAAAGCCATCGGCAGCAAAGTCACTGCAAGTTCCCCCATGGCTCTGTCACTCCTGAGCTCAGGGGCAACTGGTGTTGCCCCAGCTAGCCAAGGATTTCTCAGTGATTTCCGTGAAAGTCGCGTAACCTCTGTGTCTCATTTCCAGTGATGGAACTGATAATAATTGCGAGCCCCTCTCTGGGAGTTCACGACAATACATTTATCCTCCTTTGTAAGGCTTTCTCACATCAGATGGAAGGTGCTACAGATGCACGAAGCATGACTATTTATTTTTAATAAGACATAGCACAAACAACCGATGGCAGCTTCGTTAATATGTATTTCACCACGGCAAATGATATTTTCCTTCGGAGGGAACAAACTGTATATACTGATCTGCTCATACGGACACATTAAGCCAAAAGATTAGTTTTCTGTATTCAGTTGTCACTTTATAAAGCGAAAATTACTAAAACAGAAAACACAGCCAAAAAGCCAAATTGTGCACTTTTATGGTTCACCAAAAAAAACCCCAGTGAACATGAGACAAGGTATATTTTATATGCAACAGCTCATTAATTTTAAGTGTCGTGGGAACACTGCCAGTTTTACCCTCTGAGTAATTATCTTTTGTCTTAATTTGTATGATTCTTGAAAGGGGGAAGAGAGAAATGGGAGAGAAAAAATATTCAGTCTCACAGGAGAAGCTTAAAAAGCTTAAAGCCTGAAAACACAATAAAAAGGGAGAGACATAGATGCAAAATAGTCCTAGTCAAGCTGTCTCTAGTTAAACAGTAGATGGTATCAGTTTCCATGAAAATCACTGTGTTTCTTCCAACACCTAGAATATTGTTATATCCAGCTAGACAAGTATAAAAACCTTTCTGCAATAGTAAGTTCTGCAAAATTCACAAACATATTATGTGAACAAGTATCAAAATATTAACTTGATTAATTACAAAACACTATCACAAGCCAAAGATTGGGGAGGAGGAGGGGAGGGCCTCCTGGCCTATGATTTTGCTCCCATCTGAGTAAAAGAGCAGAAGTTATTTAGACTTACAGAGTACAATACAGGATTAAACTCTGGCCCAAATAGCTAGTAAGACAGTTCAGTGCAAAGATGAAATCTCTGGGAAAGACCAAAAAGCCCCCCACGAAATCTCATTGTTGAACAATAATTGATAAGACGACAGAAACGCACACTCCTCAAAGGAAAGAAAACAATGAACCCCCCAAAAACTCCAAATTCTTCATTAAATATTACTGAGACCCAATCTGATTTAACAATAAAATGATTACTAATTCTTTTGTGTTTTCTTCTGCAGCAAATTGCATTCTCCTTCATGTCTGCCAGCTTCAACATTTCTGAGGCATTCAGAAAAGCAGAAAAGGTGTACCTTATGCTTTACTAAGCCCAGATGTAGACACATCCCAGTTACAATCTCACATCCTAGAGATAACTCTGACATGCACAATATCCAATGTTATACTCCTTGTTATTTTTTTCCTCATGAAAGAGTATTCAATAAGGGTTTCATCCTTGAAGCAGTAATTTCATTAAAAAACAGAAAGACAGAAAAAAAGCCCAACCCACATAAGTGGTGAAACTCAAATTATTAAAGCAGAAATATTTTGTAATCTTGAATTATTATTGGTTTATGCTACCTTAACCAGCTCTATATTTCCAAAACAGCTTTTAGTTAAAGGTAAGAGCACTACCAACAAATAATTAAAAGTGCAAGTAAATTATTAGTGTTCAGACACCTCAAATAGAATAAACTGATATCCTTTTATCCATATCTATCTGAATGCTCATTCTCAACGTGCCGTGTCCTCCAAAGCAATTATTATTATTACTATTAAGCTGAAACAATAAGAGTCCCAGAGTGAAATACTTGTGGGTCTTTTGGTTAGCAGTGATGATCAAATGCAAAGAAACTGAACCACTACATTCAAAACTCGCAAGCAGTGGGCGTTTTTAAACCACTGGTATAATTTATGGCAGCAGAGCAAAACCTTATGGCAAGCCTGATCCCCATGGATGCATCACAGCGCACTCTGCATCGGGGGAGCTGGGCCCCAGGCACACAGGATCCTGTACAGGGACTATGGGGTATCTCATTTGAAACTGTGATAAAGAATCCCTACACAAAACGTTCAAACTGTGCAAGTTGTGACTGTACTAGGTGGAGCTATAATAGTGGCTAAAAAAATTTTTTATCAAGTAAAGCAATAGATGTGCTTAATTACTTCAGATTAATTAAGCATTTGCTATAGGAATTTACACTGTAGTGAGCTATAAACATTTATTGTGTTTTCAGCAATTTTCTGAAGTATTCCTACAAATTAATTTGCACGCAAATATTTTATAGGAGACATCCAGCCAGCCATTCAGAAGTCAATTTACAATACATACAATAATCAGGCTTTCACTGTGTAAGCAGCAGAATTACTGGACTGGGTTCAGCTAACAGCTGACTCTATGGGCAAAGCTTTCTCTCCCAAGCCCTCCTGGATTTTATTCCTGCACCAGATACGCTGTATACTTGAGTAACAGGGGACCCTGTTACAGAGACAGCAGAGTACTGATGTGTGAACCCTTTTGCTTTATACCAGTGTCTGGAAGATAAAGCCATGGAGCGTACATGTACACATATGCCGCATGTTGCAGAGCTTGGCTGCATAAAGCAAGTGATTGCACATTCACAAAACTATCCAAAACAAAGAGGGAAGATAAGAGTGAAAGGGAGAAGTTTTGTTTTTAGAAGGAGAAAAGGGAGCCTTGCCAATGTTGTGAACCAGAGCCAGCTATTCCAATGCAAACCTCATGCTGTTACATAGATCATGTTTGGGAAGAGATGTAATATTAATCAACTTTCTGGCATTAAGTATCCGTTACTGTACAAAAACATTCTTGCTCTGGCTTTAATTCAGTTTTAAGTCACTGTGAAAACATTTATGTGGCTCTCAAACTGCCTTAAAGGACCCAGGCAATAATTCTTTTCCCCTCCCGGAGGAACTAAAACAATGATCTACTTCCATAAAACAGAGTATCTTAATACTGCCGATTGTTAAGTTCCTTAAGTGTCGGGTATGTTCAGACTTCTATAAACCATTTCCAGAGATAGAAGCTGTCTTCTGGAGTCCCCAACACAATCTACCTACTCGGGGTCAGTGGCAAAGGCATACTTCTGAGAAAAGGACACCACAACATCGTATGAAAACATGTGGTATCACTGTTTCCACACTTCTCCAGCCCTAATCCAACTCTACGCAATTTTCAGTGGCCAGCTCTGCAACAAAATTTCCGTAGCTGCATGCTAATGGAAGTCAAACAGGACAACCGTGGCAGATAACACTGTATTTATTTTTGACACTGCCAATAACACAGCTCAAAACCCTACACGCACATGAATTTATTGGGCCACTGAGAGGAGTTATTGGTATGAGACACCATGCCACCGTTTGCAAAAATTCAATACCAAGTGTCTCGTCTTAGCACAAATTCATTACTCTCACCTAACCATTATGACACAAACAACATCAAAAGGGTCACTCGCTAAGCAGCAAGTCCATACAAGAAGTGTCTATCTGTTATCACGAGTCTCTCACCAGGATAACAATTCAATTTTTTTGAGTAACTTCCAGCTCCCCTATTCTTCTCCACAGGTCATACATCTAGCTACTGAAAATCCACAAATCCCCAAATGTGTTGTGTCTGATTTGCATGTTTAAATATGCAAATTACTGCAAAACGGGTAATTTTCATGTTACATATTTTTGCAGGAAAATTAAATGTGCAAAAATGTTTATTGCAACAATTACTGGTTCCATGGTATTTCAACAAAAGGCTGTAAATCGTCAAAATAATTGCCTACCCATTAACTATTGTAGCACACTGCCTGAAATTTTCTCATTCTGCATTTTAGCTGGATGCAAAAAATATTTTTCTTCTAAATGTTTACCTCTTCAGGATTAATTTCACTAAAAAGCATGCATGAGCCCAAGACTCTTATGTATCCACCCACAAATATCAAATTTGGTTAAAACCAAAATAAATAAAGAATTGCAACCACAGATTAGAATTTTCTCACAGCACACTCAAACAGTAATGTATGTAAAAGATACGCCATTTATGCCCAAGATATACAAACACTGCATTGAACTATATTCTGAAATAAGAAAAAAACCTATCTACGATCTTTTCTGGCATCATCTTTGTTACTACGCTTGTAAGGAAATTACTCTGCTAAATTATCCATTGCAAATTGAGAAGCGAAACATTCTTCTGTATTTCTGGTAAGCGAGGAAGACAGCACTAAAGCACAGTATAGCGTTTCTAGTGATGCCTGCTTACTACGCACTACTGCCAGATCTGTTTTGAAATTTGAGCCCCAAGGAAAAAAGGCGTTTATGCAGTTTTCTCCCCTGCTCATTTCAGGCAAAAGGCACGCAGAGCAGTTTTCATCTGACCATGTTAACAAAACACAGCATGGACCAGTAACTGTTTCTGACCCAGCAGGTTTTCTGACACACTGGAGTCGGTTTGCTCCAGCTAAGGAAACAAGACTCTCCTTCATGAAGTCTAGTTTCAAATAATGATGGCTAACTCCATTTTCCTAAATGTAAATTAGAACTTAATTGTCTGTCTCAGGTGTCTGAAGACAAACATGACATTCCCAGGTATGCTGGCCCAGATGTGCACTTCTCTCCACCTTTGAACTGCTACGGTGGTGTGAGAAATAACCTAATACTGCAATCATCCTTCTTGAGGAAATTAGCCAACCGCTATTAGAGGAACTGTAGCCTGCTGTGTGCACTTTCGAAGTTGTCTGCGCAACTGTATCTATGTGCACTGCTCTTCCTGAGGCTCTTTTCCAGTCCACAAGCCCTTTCAAGTAGAATAACACCTATCCCCTTTTGCTCTTGTGATGGGATTGATAACCCAACAATTCCGTAATTGCATCTTCCAGCTCCCTATCCCAGCCTGCCTAACAAAACACTTGGCACCTGCAAACATTTTCCTTCAGGAGCCTGCAGAGAAAACCTTCCATTGTGCCGCAGAATTAAATCAAAGTAGGATTTATTTAGTCATAAGAAATTCAAAGAATTAGTTTTAAAGAAACAAAGACCTAAGCCTACCCTCTTACCTACAACTTGGAATTTCCTCCAAGCAGCAGGGAGGTGTAATTTAGACTCAGTACCTCCCTGTCCCCCAGGGAAGCGGAGTACCACTTGCTTGCGGAGAACCTGCTTTCCCTGTACGTCAGCCCACAGCAGCTGATGACTGCCGCCCTCCTCCCTTTGCATACAGTCCATTTTCTAACAGATCAATGTCTCTCCATCTCCTCCTCTGCGCTGGCAAGATGCCCTGTCATCCAGGCTGTGGTTGAGAAGTTTCTCCCCACACCTGACAGATACACTGAAGAAAAAAAGACATTGTTTACACCAATGCTCCTGCCTGGCTTCTTCCACTGAACTCCTCGTGTTCAAAGTCGTGTAATAGTCTCAGCTAGACTGATGGCCATTTGAGATGCGTACAGAATGCAAGCTGGAAAACAAGCATAGTCACCTGAGCAGCACGCAGGCATCCCATGGCTGGCCATTCTGGATCTAAACACTGACAATTATGGGGTTCCTACACCCACATTCAAAAGAGTCAGTAACAGGGCTGCAATTACAACAGAGTCATCTGAACCTCTGCTCTATCTGCTGCAACATGCAGCACCACATCATCCCTAATCTTCCATGTGTTAATTTTGAAATTCACCACAAACTTATTTAGAAGGTCTGAAGTTAAAAGGGAACTACATGCTTTAAAAAGATTAAATCCTTGACCGAAACAGCAAGAGGGATTTCTCTATTCCAACTAAATGTTCATATGGTTTCTTAGCTGGGAAAATACCCTTTTGAAGTCAGTAGCTATATGGAGGCCAAGTGATTCAGTTGATTAGTTTCTGGCCTTTCACCATTTTAACCCCGCTATAAATCCTACCTCAACTAAAATCATTCTGATTAGGACCAAAATTTCACATCACGTTTTAGAAAGTTTCTAAAATCTTCCCCTCCCCCAAAGACATGCATAATTAAAAGCACAAACCTCTGCCAGTTTTATTGCTGAATTTGTCAGAAAAGTTATCAGTCGTATTTTGCGGAAGAGGTAAGACTAGATGACCTCCTGGGGTCCTCTCTGACCTGAATTAATCTATGTCATGTACTGTGAGATCATACCTTAATCCATAAGCAAGTAAAAAGAACTCACACATTTTACTCTACATTACAAGAAAACGGTTCTCTTGCAAACAGTGAAAGTCTTTAGACAGCATCTTCTCTTAGTGAAAATTGTTCATTGTAAGTTTAAGCACACTGAAAAAGACAGGAATGGGAAGAGTTACACACAGAACATCCCACACGCCATGAGAGACACCTACTCAGAACTAATACTACTTTCTAACTAAGGCACAAAGCACCACCGATGACATGCAAGCCTTTATCTGCTGCTAACATCTTAACATATGTCAGACCCAGCCTAATCAGCTGAAGTCTGGCCATGACATGAAACAAGTTTTTAAGAGCACGGCTCTACCATTTTCCCTTGTGGCAACCACAGCAATATCATAGAAAACTGTTTAACTGCAAGACTATCACTGCCTGCACTAAGATACTGCATGAAGGAAAGACTTGCACATTGCTACATATCCGTTTTCCACATTCGCATGAATGTGGGGGGATAAACACTTCTCCTGCCAAACATTTTACTTTGCTCTTCAACAGTTGGATACATGCGCAGCACATTAGAAGTACTAAGAAAGGAGGATAAAAAGGCACAGGTCACAATCTGATGCTTTAAATATATCTATATAAGCAGTAAGGTTGGAAGGCGACAAGTCAGCTGGGCTAATTCATGCAGCAACCTATGCCACGTGTTCCACATGCTTCTTATTCACACTTAGGCATTTTCAATTGAGTTAGCTGTCCAAAAGGTGGCTCAACAGGCTAGGTTATAACAAATAATTCGGTGTGGAACTCTAATAATGCCCCATATTGGTGTCAGAAGAGGATATAGACAAATGACTTTGCCCAGGAAAGTTGTTCTGGCCCCCATTTAGTAGAAAGCAATCATCTGACACTGTCTAATAACATTAATCAAGCTCTGAACCTTTGTTGTTGTATGTCATAGCAAATGCTTAGCATTTTCAGGTCCAAAGTGCTTGACTACACATTGTATATTAAAAACAAAAGACTTTAATTCATTAAAAATAGACTCTCACGCTAGATTAAGTTCATTTGCCGCACCCGTCCCTGGTCTGCCTTTGTGTGTGGTCTCATTTAAAACAGACACACTTGAACCAGAACCTACTTTATTCACAGGAAACAAAAATACTATTGGCTGTCAACCAAAATAACAGACACTGAAAAATGGGAATACCCCTGGGTAAGGAAATTTTAATTAAATAAAAAAAAAGAAGAAAAAAGAAATTACAATGACGAAGAAGAAGCAGCAGCAGCTGCCTTCTCTGGGAATTCCCGTTTCATCACCTTTGTCAAAACATCTCACATCGTCTCCTATGTATTTTATAAAGGTCTTTTGCAGATCTATTAAAGCAGCAGCTTCATTTATGCTCACTCTGATCTATATTGATAAAGATTATGAAGCCATTAGATGGCTCATTAAGTTTCCCTTTACTTACCCCCAATTAAGATTTCAGGTGTCTCTGGTTTTGAGCTAATTTCAAAGTGGCTGCCATCTGGGACATTCTCAAGGAACATGATCGGCTCCTTTTGTAATGATATATCACATTTAAAACTCCAAGGCAGCAGTTCTGTTACGTGCAATCTCATTTTCCATATGTAGAGTTTTGTGCCTGTTATTTTGGGGGGGTTATTTAGAAATCAGTCCAAAGTGCCAAGTTTTGATCCATGGCTTTTACAGCATTAAAGCTCCTGCTCACAGATGACAACTGAAATGCTATTAGGCATAACAACCCCTTGCACTTCTCCACAAGTGGTTCACAAAAAGAGTTTCTGAGCTTGGGTGTGCAATAAAAAACAGATTCAGATGTAGTCATGAAAAATAAGTTTGGTATATTCAACAAGGAAGTCCTTTATAGAAAACCCTCTTTTGAAAAGCAGAGGTGAGGACAAGCACAATGAAGTAATTGGGATCTACTAATCTCTTCTACACAGCAGAGCATAGCACAAAAGAACGAAAAAAGGCAGGCACAGCTGACAACCATCTCTCAAAACGTGCACCACAGAGAGACCTTCCTCTCAGTCCTCCTACTAAGAGGAGTAGAGCTGAATGGACAGTCACCGAAAGGAAAGATTTTCATGGTAAACCAATACTGAGGAAGTAAACAGAGAGCACAGGCTCCGTTTTGAAATCATGTCAGGCAGAGAGGGCACAGAGTTATTACAATACAAGAGCTCTTGCTGGTAAGAGAACTACATCACACAGGACTTTGGTAGTGGAACGTTACAGCAGGCTCAGAAAATTCTCAGCATGGCTTTTTTGTCTTCCATTTTACACTAGGTGATGTTGCAACATACACAGATCCATTTATCAAGATACAGCACAAGGACATAGTGACAGAAATACTGTGTAACGAATGCAGCTTTTGTTGACTTGCAAATAACTGACTTTAAAAGGCTTCTTCCATAAAACCTTTCCATCAACAACATGAATGCAGTATCTTAAACTACTGCAATTGTGGTATCAATATTGAATGTCAGAAATAAAGTGTTGCCCCTGTTACATGTTTTGGTAACACTTATGAATGCTTATATTTAACTTTTATAAAATAAAATCATTCTAGATTAAACATCAGTCTCAGAAAAACCAGAGAGAGTGACTGTGTGTGCCTGTACATACATGTGTGTATATAACTGCAGTGTGCGTATGTGTGTGTAAATATATTGTGTGTGTAAATATATATGTGTGTGTGTGTGTATATATATATAAAAAAAAATTCCAGCCCTGCAGTTATAGTTATGCCACAGTCAAGGTTCAGATTGTCTGGAGAAACAGGTTAAACCAGAAGATGCTAACCCTACATCACACTCCATTTTCCATTTATGGCCTGTATCCTTTTTCACTCAGATCCAGAAGGATGGACAAGGATTAAGCACATTCAGATGAAATTTCTTTACTAGGCAGTGCAGGAGAACACTGTTTAGGACCTACCTTGCCCATTTGGTACATGTTTATGCGTTTTTCCTTTCCTGGGGGTTGACTGGCATGATGATGAAGCATTGTTTGTGGCTGTTTTTGTGTCCTCTGTCTCCTCTTCCTCCTCTTCTTCATCCTCATCATCCTGAGAGCTTCCAAAATATACCATGTTGCTGGGCAGAGCTGGAGAACCTGATCGTTATAAAGAAATGGCTCATTAGCATCATTACATTCACTTACTGCACTAACCATATTGATTGTAATCTACTTTAGTGTTATGCATAGCAAGGGAAGAGAGGGACTCAGAGATGGAAGGTCACACTAGTGCATGACTAACTGGAGGGTTTGTACTTATTAATTTTTACCAACATATGTGCTTGAAAAGCAAGGCTCCTCCCCACAAGCACATTCTATTCATACTTTGGACAATCAAACAGTCTTGCTACAAGCCCTAATTAATAGCTTTGTGTATTCAGAAAAGGACTAATGCACATGCTTGATTTCAAATGCGTGTTTAAGTGCCTTACTGAAGTCTTAACACACAAACTAGAAGCTTACAGCTTTCCCAAACAGAAGAAAAAAGAGCATTTACAAAGCATTCTGCACCCTGTTAATATTATTATTACAATAAAATATTAGTATTTAAACTTCACAATGCTTTGCAGACCTCTACAGTATTGTACACAATGCTTTGCAGTATTCTCGTTCAGTTTTAAACACAGAGAAAACCTGAGACATTGAGATGCTAGCAGGTCCCTAGTAAAGGAGAGAATAGAGCAAAGGTCTCCTGATTCCCAGTGTGCTCCTCTTGAGGATGTTGCTTCTCATCTCTTGCTCACTTCCCATGACGTTTCCCCTAACCTGCCCTGTTTGTGCAAGGGTCAGATACAACATGCATTTCTGTGAGAGCGAAGTGAGGATTCACAAGCTTAACAACAATACAGGGTTATAATTTAAATGTAACTCTTGCACAAAATTTCTTTTATATGCATCATGCAACAGTGTATAGGTTTCCCTGCACTGCATCAGGGCACATGACATGACTGTAGCAATCTAATAACTATTTTCAAACGTACAAATACTGCTGACAACTAATGGACACTTTCCTTTATGCCGTATGCTAGTTTCCAATTCAAAATGAGTCTTCTGTCTATCTCCTGGAGGGACAGGTGCCCTAGGAGCCTTCTACTTATTCACAAAAAGATTTTTTTGCTGAAGAAAGGGAAAAAATACAGTCAGTAGAAGTGGAGAATGGGGGCTCATTGCTTCAATTATTTTCCTGTACCTAAATAAGACAAAGGACAAAGAGAGCTGGGCTACAGACCAACACCACAAGGTAGCAGCTATTTGGCTGATGCTTAGGAATCACTTCTGGCTTCAAGCTCTTCAGAACAGCAATTCTGTGGTTTGTTCGGTTTTGAGCTGTTGGTGTTGCCACTGTTAACAACAAACTAAAGCTTATTTTTGGGTTGCGTATTTTCTGCTGCCACCAGGTTCGTACAAAATACTCTTAACTACAAAAATTTCATTTTAGTGAACGGATACCCAAATATGAAACACAAACTAGGACAGGCCGTTTCCGCGATAAACCATCCTTTCCTAGGTGTACTGGTTTTGGTTGGGATGGAGTTAATTTTCTCCATAGTAGCTTGCATGGTGCTGTGTTTTAGATTTGTGACAAAAACAGTGTTGGTAACACAAGGATGTTTTAATACTGCTGAGCAGTGCTTGCACAGCATCAAGGCATTTTCTTTTCCTGTTTCTCACACTGCCCTGCCAGTGAGCAGGCTGGGGGGGCACAAGAAGTTGGGAGGAGACACCGCTGGGACAGCTGACTCCAACTGACCAAAGGGCTATCCCATACATTGTGCAGAGCAATAAAAAGCTGGAGGAAGGAGGAGGAAATGGGGGCTTTCAGAGTAATAGCATTTGTCTTCCCAAGTCACCATTACATGTGATGGAGCCCTGCTTTCCCGGAGATGGCTGAACATCTGCCTGCCGATAGGAAGTAGCGAATGAATTCCTTTTGTTGCTTTGCTTTCATGCGCAGCTTTTGCATTACCTATTAAACTGTCTTTATCTCAACCCCGAGTTTTTACACTTTACCCTTCCAATTCTCTCCCTCATCCCAGTGAGAAGGGAGTGAGTGAGATCAGCCCCCACCTGTAAAGGCCTTTTCTCTTAGTCTCTGTAACAGCCCCTTTGGGACTGGGGCTACCCTGGGGAGCAGCAGAGAGAAACTCCCCACCAGCACCCCATGCTGTGCATCAGTGGTAGCCCTGGGACAGCTTAGAGGAAAGACTGCAGCAGCACCTAGGGCATGATGATTCGTTCCTCCCTGAAATAATGTACTTAATCCATCCAACCTAGGCATAAATATATGGACACATATGGTTATCCTATGGGGAAAGCCTTTTGCATGCCACAACTTTCATATTTATATAGACTAATGATCAAATTAAGACTGCTGACATATTTCAAGGCATGGGAGCTGTAGCAAATTACATAAACAAAAACCTTCTCAATTTTTATGCAAGCCCAGAACTTTTTGGCATGCTCTAAGCAATAAACCATAGTAGGTAAGAGGTGCCAAGAGGCACCTTAATTCTTCTGCTTGGAGGGGTCTTTAAGTCTCAGCAGCAAGTAATTAGAAGACTCCAAAACAGTTACTCTAGGACAGTGCTGCCTGAAAAATAAATTGTCTTTTTCCTTCCATCTAGGTACCAAGTCTGTGGTAGGGATTCAGAAGTTATTAGCTCTGCAAGTCTGTACTGCACATCAGTTCTAATCAGAATCTGAAGTCTGGCACCATCAGTGCATTACTACATTGACAATGATGGCAGTAGAAGAAACTTACTGTTAGGAACCCTCAAAATTAAATTCAAGCACAGACTGAAAACTCTCTATTATAATTAGAGAAATTTTATCCTTCTGAGACACTAAAATAGGAGACCAGATATAGCGTCTATTCTCTAAGTCTCGTCTTCCCTAGAGTTCCACGTCCCTGAGCTTTTTTGTCAGCTGCCTTCAACAGCAACCAGCAAAAGATTATCATCTGCGACACAAATGTTGTTATTACAATAGCAATCTTTTTTCTTTTTTCTTTTTAAAAGCACAGAATAAATTATAGTACTGTGTCATTCTGCTTAGAAATGAGGGAGGGTCTAACCCAAGTGAGAGCGCAGATACAAACTTAACCTAACTCCTAGTATTCAGTCATTGTAATCTCAGTGCATAAATCTTTGGTCAGAATGACATTTTTTAATTCTTTTCAATTGAGAACTATGAACAACAATGGTTAAATTGCATTCCTGGGACAGCTGGGACTGTTTGGGAAGTACATTTCCAGAGAAATTAGACTAGCAACGTCCAATAACACAGGAGAGTCATGCTAGCCCTCACTTTACTGATCTAAGTGCTCTGCAATATGAGACCTCGGAGAAAAGCTGGCATTCAGTCTGGGTCACCTCCTCCCTTCCTCCTCCCCCCCAGCTTTTCCTACATATTTATTAAAGTTGACTTGCAAAACAGAAAGAAAGAGAAGAAAGGGGAAAAAAAAAAAAAAAAGGGCTGGATTTACACATTTTTGTTCTATTTAAGCATTGTTACAGATGGAAGACACTGAAAGAAATCTAAAAGCTTTGAGTTTTCTTGCTTACTTTTTATATTAGAACTATTTTTATCATTGTCTTTTATATTAAGATTTCAGTTCTAGAATAGCCTGAAATACCGAGAATTTGTTCACACTTATGGGCTGAGCTGGTTAAAACCACTTTCACTGTAAGTCTATGTAGCTGTGCTGGTTTTGGGGTTAAACCACGACAGTAGCTAAACATGTTCAAAAGGCTGAGAAAACACTAGTTTAGAATACTGACACAGGCTGCTCAAGCTCAAGATACTGCAAATTCCCTTTATGGACAAACTGAAGAAAGACAAGCCTGTAAGTACACTGTGATTTCATTCCAGCTAAAAGAACAACAATTATTTTGATTAGGCAACACCTAACGTGTGTGATTAATGTGCACTGGTCCAGGTTTACACCAAGCAAAGAGCTAAGAGAATCCCCCAAAACTCCTCTTATGGAAATAAAACTCAGAATTCTCATGACTGAGGAACTAATGAAGCTCATACGAGCTGCAACGTTAAGAGTGGAAGCTAGGTGATCATTCACCTTTGTTATAATAAAAATTCCTGTCCTAAATATCCCTCATTTTCTCTGACAGGAATGTGCTGTAGCCTACCTTTGCAGAGGACCTCATTTGTTACTCAAAACTGCTGATTTATATAAACAATACTAAGTAGTGTTATTGTAGCCATGAATGCCTAAGATCATTGAAGATGTGGAGAAGAACGTGTGCTCAAGAGCTGGTTTGCTTTTTCCAGCTTTATCAATTGGTCTAACAAAATATATTGCCCTTCCTCATGAATCTGGCCTGTCTTCATCTCAAGTTAAGAACATGGCAGTTTTCCTTACAGGCAGACTTCGTTGAGAGTTGTTGCTCTCAGGTTTCTCCATGTATACATATATTTATCTTTAAAAAAATGCATGACAGCAAGATGATAAAACCTCTCCAAAATGGCACAAGAATAAGGAAAACAGCAGGTTCACCAGATGCATACATACACACACGCCCACAGAACATACAGGTGTAGGCACTTGCTTGTTTTTTGTTGTGTTTTGTTTTTTTTAATTTACAACACACTATTACGCACAGTTTTGTCTTTGCCTGGATACACTCAGCAACAGAAATCCATGAGGCTGCTATGCCAGTTCATTCTTGCACCCATTGTGCCAGCCAGCCAGCAAGAGTACAGATGAGCAATCATCCCTCCTCTTCCCCTTGCCCTCCCCAGCACCAAGGCATGATTCTCAAAGCCTACCCAGGGCAATCTAAAGAGCAACATTAGAATTTAATTAATAACTAACAGCAAAAGAGAAGTCCTGCAATGCTCCAGACAGCGGGCAACATCTATGTTGAAAAAAAAAATCCACAAGACAGTTACAAGAGCCTGTGGCTGTACTGAATTTTACACATCTCCTTCTGTGCCACGAGCCCCAAGTTGTGCAAGCACCTGCTAGCAGGGGCACTGCAGTGGATGAAGTGGGAGAACAAGGGAGCAGCCCTCCAGCGCCTGGGGAAAGCACGTGAGAAGCCCTCCACATTAAGAAGCCCACTTGATCAGCAGGTGCCTGAAAAACCCACTCACTCAGCAAATCTGATGGTAATGTAGAATATAAAATTTGACTTCCCACCACTTATTTAGAAGACATTTCATACAAGGAACCATCTAGGTCGTCTGTGGCTGCATGGACATTTTTATTGGCATCAAAAATGGTCTACAGACCATCTACCCCCATCTGGCCTCTTGTTCTTACTCCTGTGCCACCACCTCAACTGTGGCAGTATAATTTTTTTTGTGGGGCCACGTGGTGAATCAGATCAGTGAACTGATTCAGATTAAAATCCCAGACTAAGGAAATTAAAGTCCATTAATAAATGCTGTAACTTGTAATGTAATATTACAAGCTCTCAAGTAAAGATTTGGAAAATTTCTATGCACACTTTTTCTTATTGAATGCATAGCTTAATATATCACTTTATGTTATTAAACAAAACATGAAACGCAGTATGTTTCCAATCTCTTGTAGGAAGCTGCACGTTTTACATTCTGTCCTGATGATGTCTAGACACACACTTCCTAAATGCTTTTTTTTTTTTCTCCTCAAGACAGTTGGTTTGTTTTGCATCAGTATTTGCAGAAAAGCACATGCCATCACCAAAGAACAGGATGAGGCAATCACAACACAATGGCTGGGAAGGAGAAGCCATGGCAGAAGTAAGCTGAAAGAAAGGGCATGCAGCAGCAGCAGAGCAGAAGAAGAGAAGGGTTCAGAGGTACTGGGGCTAGAGAAAGAGGTGAGCGGTGAGACATAAGCTGGCAGACAGATACGGGCTGCAGGAGCAACAGGAAAAGGAAGATGCTGGAAGAATTTCTGACATTAAATGGTAACAAGTACAGTAAAGTGGGTAGGACACCTTGTATTGAGCGGCTTTAACTGGAGTATCTATCTGATAGTGCTGTCGACCTGCTGCCCTGATCTGGATATGTGCCACCCACTTTTGCCCATTTAACAAGTCGCTGTTAACTCACAGTAGAGAGCAGAAAAAGCTATGGTCAAGCCCAGGCAGCAACCTGGAGGGAACTTCCCAGCCCTCTCCTCCTCCTCCAAATCACTGCGGGAACGCTAAATCGCCAAGGCTGGCCCTCATCATGCGATTTTGAAAGCTAACAAATTGCTGTGGCTGACTATGGGATTGCAAGCCACGCAGAAAGCTCAGACAGCTAACAAAACCCCAGGTATCCTCTCCTCACTGGTATCAGAGCAGGAGTTACTGCTCCTGTGATGAGATACCAGTCTGCGTGACAAATTTTGAGAAAATCATTAATGGTGACTTTTCTTTTTTTAATTCACTCATCATAGTTAAAATGAGCTATGAATTATTACAGAAAGGGAGGATACTCAGCTCTTTAAAAAATGAGGTTTGAAGTATGTTTGGCAACTGTTTCCATCAGTATCTGCAGTTTCATTATTGAAATTCTCTCTTGAGTATTTTTGTCTTCCCTCCTATTGTGAGAGCAGCACAAAAGAAAACTTAACTATATAGGGAAAACAATTACCACACTATACACAACGTGTTGCCTAATGCACATGAAAGGATGACAAATGTATTTTATGTCCTCTGTTACAATAATTTGATGCTTATACAACAATAAGTACAATGTAAAAATATGGTTTTTTAAGTCATGGTGCTGCTTTTAGCAGTTTCTCGGAAAGATGTTACCCTTTGCATGTGCAAAATTCAGGCTTGCTACTAACAGTAGGCAGAATTGATGCTTACACAACCTGTACATACAGATGCGTTGACCTCAGTAGCAAGTGCCTGATTAACAGAATAAACAATACTCTTTTCAGCCATTTTATTTGACTAATGAGGTTATTAAACTTTTTTTTATTTGACAAATGTGTAATTTTCCCTCCTAAATTACGGTATGTTTTGTTTCTCATTAAATTACATTAAGTTTTGTCTTGGACCAGCTAAACATATTAAAAAAACTCTGAATTTGGATCTGAAGAGTGGAATCAGAAGTATGGAAAGTGCATGAGCTTTGCCAAAAGCACTATTTCATTACTCTTCAGAATTAGCTGGCAGTGTTTCTGCAATATTTACTGAAGTACAAACCAAATGTTTTCATCTGGACAGGATTCAAACCCTGGTATGTTACAACCACAACAAAAATCATCTCAATCCAAGAGCCTTCTCTGTAATTTGGGCTGTGGTTTCTGCAAAATTGGAGGATTCTTCTCCATGAATTATTTACACCAACTCCCCCTCTAGCTCGTCTTTTTTTTTTCTTTTTCTTCCTAACAATTAAACATAACCCAGATGTGCTTTGGAAAAATCTTAAAACAATTCAAGACATCAGAATGATTTAAGCACAAGGCAGGTCAAGGTATGCAAAACTTAAGTCTGCCCTGATAACCACAGGGCATGCCAAGCCCTATAATGAGCCGCATCCAGAGGTTTGGCTTCTCCTCTGACACACAGACCCATTTGGGGCTGTATGCAGGTGGAAAAACCTTGCCTCTCAAATGCTTCTGATGTACTGGCATCTCAATGCTTAAAATTTAGGGCCTGCTTCTCATTTATTTTATGTCCTACTTATTACATTTGGCAGGACAGCGCCAAGTCCCTGAAGTGCGAATAAATGCAATTTATTCCCACACTTTACGGTCATTTTACGGAGCCAGGCTAAAAGAGAATGAACTGCATAAACTCTATAGGAAAGAGCAATTGTATCTCAATTGTCTGACTCCACCTGCAGGAACAATCCCAGAGGGAGCTCCCCAGTGCCTGAGCAAGAGGGAGGAAAAAGCCATCCCAAGCACAGAAACAAAACAGAGCTCATGAACACACCGATTCTCAAACTCTCCCTTCCTCTGCTGTTATACGAATCACAAGATGCTCATTGTCATGGCTAACTTATGGGCTAGCACAGAGACAGAAAACACATTTTCTTCTCGGTCCATTCTTCAAAGCAGTAGAGCTAAAACCAAAGCCAAAAAAACCTGTTCCTTTAATAGGAAAGTCATGTAAGGGTGGGTAAATGTGTGAATCTTCAGGAAAAAAATACAAGGTTCACTTTCCAAAGTCAAAAAATCCACACATCAGAGTAACAGACTACTAAATATTAAAAAAAACCCCAAGTATAGTGCTTCTCACATCTAGAATTCATATCTGAGAATCTCAAAGCAATTTACCTCCACTAACCTGTCTAGATTCAGAGGCGAACCTCAAAACTAACCCTTCCCACACACACTTCAACCCCCAACTTCATGTTCCTCTCCACACAAGTCTGCAAATCCCAAGCCACCATACTGCCATTCCCAGAAGGCTACCAAGCTGTGTTTCATACCCAAGACATCCTGAGCCCCATTGCTAGCACAAAATAAGCCTTTTGATGAGCACTGAACCTTACAGTAAGTTCACAGGTTACAGAAGCAGGATCACAGGTTTCTGGTTGGGAGGAAGGGCAGGAATTGCCTTTGCCAGAATACTTTATGTTGCCCACCTGGGTGCCAAAAACTGTGGGCACTGAGGTTTTGAAGCACTGTTCCTGCCACCAGAGCACTTGGGTTTTATGCTGGTAGCTCATCCATAGTCAACATGCAGCTACATCAATACTGATACACAGAGTTAAATATTTCCCCTCATTTTACAGAAAAACTAAGCAGCTCACTGAGAGATTCATAGAGGGTCTGTGGCAAATACAAAGACTGAACCACAAGATTAGTCTCTCATTTCAACGAGCTAATTTCATCCTGTGGCTTTCTGCAGGGGTAGATATTGGAATCATTAACATCAGAAAGGGGCCCCAAAATGTGAAGATAGGGTAAAACTTTGATTCAGCTGCAGTACTACATACACACTACTCTCTCACTCAGCAGCACTTGCAACCTCTTAAATCTCCTAGTAGACCCAAACTGATGTGAAGATGCACCCTCCGTTGCACGTCTGGAGGGATGACCCTCCAACAACACTCCCACCTCCTAGGAAGGAATAATGTCACTATGTCTGTTGCCAGGCTCTCTCTGTATACTTCATAACATGTGTTTTTCACTGTGAGCCCGCATATCCACTTCTCCCTGCCAACACTGATTAAATTACTTTTATCCTAAACCGCTGGGAGTGAGTTACCAGCCCAGAGAAGCATATTCCACAGGTGGACTAAATAGTTGCATGTATGAGATACACCTCTTCTTTTATACTTCAATGTTACTCCTAACTTTAAAAAAGAACTTCAAAATTGTGAGATTACGGTTGCTAAATGCAAACTTATTCTTATTAAATGGTTTGTGCGCTTAAGATTCTACACACCAAAGTCTATTCTTGTGTTTTCAATCCATTCTAAAATTTCAGTCTCAGACATCAAATTATTTAAGAACAAAACTGATAAAAAATCATACTCCAGTATTTTAAATAAATTATGTTAAATCTTTGTGTTTTGGTATTATTTTGCAATTATAAAAACTAAATTAGAATGCAAAGGAGCTTACATTTTTGGATGGTGTTAGCATTTCATTGCTTTGTTTCCAGCCTAATCAAGTTGATGTTCTATTTAACATGCTTAGTCTGATGTGATGAGCATGTCTCCATGGTGGCAACATGCTCCATTGGAAGGTTGGGACTTCAAGAGTGTGATCGATACCATCGCTGACTCTCATGAAGGCCAGTGTATCTACTGACACTGAATTACCAAGCAAGCATACCTTCTGCCTTGTTAAAAGCTATGCAAATTAATGGTCATTTTCTAACATGCCCAAAATTAAGAGCTCCCGAGGTTTTGTTTTGGGGGCCTCTCCTGTTGTAATGGAAAAATCTCTGTAGGTATCTACTGGCACAGACAGTACAATACCTCCTATTAAGCCGCACAAGAGATGACTGGGATGAAAGGCCCCCAAGCCCACCAACCAAACCAGGTGTTTAAAACAAAAAGCCTGTTTAAGGGCAAACTGCAAGAGAACTGTGTCACTGAGATTTAGAAGTTACTGAAGTTTGAACAAATGTGCTACAGTGAGATTTTTCTATTTTGGTTTTGCCCAGTTGTACAAAATCATCATATCATTAAGTCATTGCAGTACTCAAAACAAACAGTAACGTGTTTTGCAGAACAGTTGTTAGAAGAGCCTGAAAACTTGATTTGTGAGATCTCAATTAAACCATCTTTATTTAGGAATCCCTGAAATTCTCTAGCACGTAACTCCCAGAGGCCCAACTTAATTAGAAAATTGATCATGGGAAAACTTCTTAAAAATGTAGGCTCCTAATCATAGCCTTCCTGTTATCACCATTTGCCAAGGATCCATTGCTCACAGGGAGTTTTTTCTTTTTCCCCCTTTAGCCCTATATTATTCCACTCGCAATATTTTTAACCTGTAACTAACTATGGAAAGTAAAGGTAACTTAAATACACTGTAACAGAAGGTATTAAGAAAAATTTGATCATAGGTAGAAAATACAGTAAAAGTGAAAGTTGTTGTACAACTGCATGGAGACGACACACTCATATCTACGCATGCTGCTGAAAGATACTAATTATGCCTCTGGCAAAGGGCATACAGGCTCCTTCAAAGGAGCTGTTTAAAGATAAGAATGCGGCAGACAAACACTTCAGAGATATCTGTGCTATTCCCTTTCTTATTGTGTTGGAAATTCTAGGTCACAATTTAAAAAAAAAAAAAAAAAAAAAAAAAGAAGGATTTTAAAATAATAGAAAGCAGGGGAGCCCTGTCAAGTCTGGTCAGTGAGATGTATTCCAGGGTGCTCAGATATTCATCAACTGTTACAGCTTTTTCATTCTGCTCTGCTTGCCTTTTAAAAAGTAATTAGTACACTGTATTATCAAATGAAGGGTTCAAAAAACAAACTAATTAAAAAAATGTCTAAAGCCCCTAGTATTCTGGATAATGAAACCAAGCAGGTCATCTTGGTTAAATTATCTCCCTTTGAAATTACAGGATGCTAAAAAAAAAAAGTTTTTTGAATCATTAGATTTTCTGAAACATAGGAGAAGGCCAGGTATGCGAGACTCCTTTTCCTAAACACAGCTGCTTACACATGTCAAGGGCCTTTCTTCCACAGTGACGCATGCTAGTATTGCTCGATCACTCACAGAATTCGGCTGCTGCCACTTAAAATAAACCCCCCAAAGTACTGAAGAGTGAACTTCTAGCAGTGACTGTAATTTTTAAAATTTCTCTGTTTAAAAATAGAAAATGAAAGTGCACACTGACGTGGTGCCACAAATTTACACCATGCTTCTGACACTGACGCTGGGTGTGGTGGGACAAGGACAGAGACATCACATGACAGAGCTGTTTTCACACTGGTCCTGGAGAAGAATCCCTTGCAAAAGTAAAGCTTTGACCATGAATGCAGGGTCCGTATCATCAGAGATTTTGAAGGACTAGTGCCTAAGAGAGTCACAACTCTAAAACAATTTAAACAAAAAACAAACAAACAAAAAAGAACACTAACAAAAAACCTCAAACACACACACACACAAACATACTGTCCTGGATCATATCACTACTATGCTTACTACTAAACAACTTTCAAAGTCCTGTGCTCTTATTTCCGTGTAATTGTGCATTGCATTTCATTATGAAAGTGCAAATTGACAGGGCTGGACAGACATATCTGGACAGAAATCAGAAAAACCACATGTCCCACCATGCAAGCAATTTTGAGTCCCTCAACACTTCAATAAATAATAGCGCAGAGGTTCAAAACCAAAACAAACCCCTTAAAAAAAAAAAAATCACAAGTTTTCCCTACACAGTGTTTAAGTAAGCTGCTGGTCCTTCCCTCTCCAGGCTCACTGGGTACCACCAGAAGACCCACACCAAACTAAGCCTGCCAGTGGCCTGGACTACTTGTGGGACCTTTCTGGAGCTGGAGGTACCAGCAGGCTGCTACATGAACTCTCTGCAAGCATATTAAGAACCAGCTTCCACCTCCTTTTTTCCAACAGGAACATCAAGAAAGACCATCACCTGGAGCTAAACCACCTGAGAGGCCAAATGGGCACAATCTGGGGCAGCCAGGGCCTCCTGAAGGACACAGCAGTTCAGACACCAAAGCCAGAAGCATGCTAATAGCAATCTCAACAACCCCACTCCCTCTCCCTCCAAGCCACATCTGCCCTCTTGCTCCTCCACAGAAACACATCCAGGTAGCAGATGTCCAAGAAGATTTTCCCCCCCGTTTTTACTGGTTCTTTTCAGACTTTATACAGGGGTGATGAAGCAATAAGCTTGTGGAGGTGCTGAAACAGAGAGCTGACAGCTTCCCCTTTCTGCTTTTCTTCAGCCTGTTCAAGCAGACCAAGAATATGCCATGTGTGGCACTCAAAGCAGATTTTCCCTCATGGTTTTTAATGTAATTGTAATTGGGATCTTGCCGTCTGAACGCACGTGTTGTCTGAAATATATGAGTACTCCTGTATACTGAAGAAATTAGGAATGAATTGCAAGTTCTTAATTGACAGTACAAAACATCAATTATTCTACAGATGAATAACAAAGGAGAAAATTACAGGTGCAAGAGCTAAACAGCCACTGATTAAAGTAATTTAAAAAAATTCGGAATGAAGCACTGGAATAGGACAAAAGTACCTGTGCTTCCCATTTGCATAGTTAAATCAGAATGCTAAGAGATAAAAATGGAGATCAGTCACATCCCCACACAGGTTGCTTTTCTTTAAGTGCAAGTGCCTTCAAAGCTATAAATAACACATGCTTAGTTAGCAAGCAGTGGAAACAAGTGTGTGAATGTAGCCATGTGTGCTCACACACACATACACACACACCCCCACCATCTGAATTTTCCCACCAACAACTGTGGCAGTTGGCCCAGATCACAGCAGTGACATGCTGCCAACAGACTGATCAACCTCACAGCAGACTAAATTAGAAATACATTTCCACAGATTAAATTTCAGAGGACTGTGATGCCACTTTAAACTCCATTAGATTCTGCTCCTTGCAATCCTTTAAACAAACACAAAAGCTAGAAAACCATCCCCCTCCATTCCCTCCACCCACCCGCTTTACCAGAAGTCCCAACAGGATGGAGGCTCCATATTGGATCAGAGTCAAGACAGATATATTAGCAACCAGTCTAAAGCTACCACTAGCCTAAAATCTGACAGAAGAGAAGAAAAAAAGAAATCAAACCATGCGCATTAAGGTGGAAAGGCCTCAGCAGGAAACTATGGGTGGTGTTGACCAGTGCTGCTCACAGATGCAACGGAGACCTCAGAACTGCAAAGGGGAACTCAAAACACAAGCTTTGAAGGATTCACTAGGTAAGACTTTTGCAGACAAGCCCTATCTGTAACAAATGCATACCCTTTCAGCAGGTAATGGGACAAAACAACAGCAAGAGGCATCATTACCGCACGTCAAGGATGGAGCATCCCCTAGCTACGGGGACAGGGGTGGGAGGGCACCTGCCAAAAAAGAAACATACCACAAGAGCTAATACAACAATTGGGAGATCAAACTGAAAGATGCTATCTTCAATACATGATCTAAGACACGGGGCTGTGGACAGTCCCAAGAAAAATGACCACTCAGGTAAGATGTCCTTCTTTAGCTTCATCTGGACAGTCAGCTGTACCTCATGCTAAGGTCCCCAAGTCTGACACGCAGGCTCACAGACACACACCAGTAATCCCAGACACACATCATACAGCTCCAGCCAAGGCTCAGGCACCTGTTACCGTGAGATAATTTGGGTATCTCTCTGTACAGATGCCTTGTCTGTACATGGGTTGCAGAGTGGAGGAGCTCACCTAGTTTAATTACCAGTCCAGCTCCTGGGACAGCTAAGAACAATGGCAACCCCTCCACCCCCTGTCAGATGAAAAGCCTCACTCACATGGAACAATAAAGGACAGTGAGTAGGTAGAGAAGGGGAATTTCCAACCAGGTTTCTCCTCTTGCAGGAACAAGTACTCAGGCAAGTTAAACATTTCTTCAGTTTATAGTCAGACAAAACAAAGGAGGATGTGGAGGACTTATGAGAGGTAGACAAAAACCCATTCGGGATAACAGAGTGCTAAGCATAAAAGAAATTTCCTTTTGCACTACTACTGGCCTCATTTTATGGTCTTTACAACCATGAACTTGAATGGTCCTGCTGCAGATACAGTCAAATTGCTGAGAGTTGAAATGCACAGAATATATTCAAGTGTAGCACCAGTACATTTGTCTAGGTGCTACTCAGGTGCGGTGCTACGGCCCGCTCTTTGAATAAGGCTATCCCCCTAGGCTGCTGCAAGACTCCTACCTCGAAGACAGAGGAAAGTGAGAAAATCTTCTGTCTTGGGCTTCCTTTTGGAGAGGTCAGAAATCTGAGTGGCGGGAGGGGGTAACAACGGCTCCACTATCTTTATTGGAGTTGTGCTGGGACTGTTTGGCTGGGACTGAGCAAACTTCCTTTGTGCTTGCAGCCTTGGCCTGTGGAAACAAGAGCATATCAGAAGCACGTTAGGCAGAACTTGCAGGAGAGACATCAGAACATAAAAATTCACTGTTTTAAAAAAAAAAAAAAGAAGAAGAAAAGAAAAGAAAGAGAGAACGAGATCTCAATCCATCTCCCACCAATACGATATCCCTACCTGGGTCAATTACGAAGACAGTAATTTGTTTTCTTTACCCTTTGGTATCTTCTGCAATAATTTGGAAAACCAGAAAGGGAACATCTTGACTATAAAATCTGTGACTACTATTTCATATGTTCCAAGTATTTTCTTGCACATCATACAATTACAGTTTACCATTCACTTATTTGGAAATTAAATCTGTATTTTGCACCATGAAAATGTCTTAAGTGTTAGTGTTCTTTGCTTCTTGTTTTTAATTAATTTACAAATTAGGTTTATTTTAGCCCCATTAATGTTTTAATTTATTCCAATCTGCTAGAATCTTATTTACATGGTAAAATATATATTAATAGATAAGGTATTTATGTCAGTGCCCAGTTCTTCAAAAACAAATTAAAACCTTTAGGGAAAGATATTTTTGACAGGGAAAATATCAGGTAAAAGCCAGTAGATTTTTTGTTCCCTTGGCCACAGCCTAGAAGACAGTAAGCAAAGAGGTCCAGGGTGGGGTTAAGTAGTATTTGTGACAAGATTGTAAGAATGAAGGACATGCATGAAGTGAATTTGTCTCTAGTACTGGGCGATGGATTGACATTCATTTAGTAAGTTTTAGAGCATGCCTGGGTATGGCTGTAGGAAATGAACAAATGCAGGTGGTTTTGGCAGTCAGGCTGCAAATTATTTCAAGCCTATCTGAAGGCTCTGATTAACTCCTAGATGGCAATGAATATGATTTTCTTTAATACGTCTAAAACGCAAATTGGCATTAGGGAAAGCGCTGTGGGGCAGGACAGATACCCGGAGGGGGTCTCACTGGGAATCTGGCTCAGCTCAGCATTTAAGAACATGCTAATTTCTCACTTAAGCAACTGGGATTCTAATTATGATCTTTATTACAGCTTCAAAAAGGAGAGAAGCTACTGAAAGAACTTAAAACCTCATTGAGAAAGGATGCAATTTTATGTCATTTTCTTCGCTAATAGCAGAGTATTTACATAATGTCAAACTGAAACATGTATCAAATAACACTGAAGGAAAAGCCAGGTCTTGTCACTCCGCAGCAGGCTTGACTGTTATGACTTAAGGAAAGCACAGTTATCGTTCACCGTGGATGAAAGACGTAATTGGCAAACCTCTTCTTTTTGTGGATATTAAACTTAAATAGTTGGATAAGAAGAGGTTTGTTACTGTATTTTAAAATTCCACAATTTTGTGGCTGAAATAGAAAAAAAAAATATTGAAAATCCCAGCAGTGTTTGTAGATGTATATACATGTTCCCTAACGAAAACAGAGAACAAAAGTAGCATCAGCAATGTTCTCCCTAAACTCCACATAAAACTGTTCCTGTCCTCACTATCCAACCCCCACTGCCCCAAAAAACAAAAAACACCAGCCATTCTCACTGCTTATTTTCATCTCCTTAATGGCAAATATAGCATGGTGTTTATAATTTTTTTTATCATGGTGCTCATCATTTGTGAACCAGAACTAAAAGACTGTTGAACACATACACTTCCTCGTATCTATGAACAATTATCTTTCCAGAATGAAGGTCTTGTACAGATCTGTCTGTATATCCCCAAAATTACTCAGATTGCCTTACAAAACTCTATTCCTTCAAGCAGACAGAGGACTCCCGCGCAGGATGAATGGGATTTTAATTTCAACCAACTACATTTCTATCACCAAAAAACACACATGCAGCCAGAGAAAAAACACTTTGCGTTGGCTTCTGTGCTGCACGTAACGTACACTCCCTCACCAGAAACCAGACTATAAAGGCTAGCAAGCAACCCTGCCTGCTGCTCTCATCTGCAGAGTGATTTTTCCCCATTGATGTGCTTCCTCAGCCGGGCTGTTAAAAACATACACTATCCACTCCCTGCATCTCTGAAACTAGCTGCTCAAATCGCACGTGATCAAAGATAAGTAGCGGGGAGAATTCCACAACCACCACCACTGAGAGGAGATAAGGGAATGACTTGCAGGTTCGGCATAGACATGAAATGAATTCGTGAATTGAAAGTACTTTTGGTTTGGTCTGTCTTTGAAAATACACTCTCTGCTAGCTGCCCTTCTCCAGTACAAACAATTCCCCACTCGTTCTGCTTGCCAGCTTCCCTTGGGGCGCGCAGCCTGGCCTGACAGCCTCGCTGGCTTTTCACTACCCTCCAGGCGCCTGCGGGGACCCTTCATTTCAGCAAAGACTGAAAATGCCAGACCTTCCCTCCACCCAGCTTCAGGCTACGACCGTGAACTTTTGCCGCTTCCCGGGGAGGCTGCGGAAACCTGTTACTATACGGTCAAATGTGTCTGAGATGCTTCCTCTCCCACATACAAATTTGAAGCACCTCTGCTGATGTTTGTCATACTTCCTCCCACCTGGCCTGCACTCGCCAGTGCCTCAAAAATAGGCCAGTTTCTTCTGAACTATCAATTTTTTAATTAAAACCCTGATCAGTTATGAGGAATAAGCATCACCAATACGATTTATGAATGCTAGTAAACGATGACACCCTTCTGTGACTGCAGCATCCTTGAGGTTTCTGCAATGACCAGCAATTGCTCCATGGGCTCCTACCTCAATGCCTGAGGGTGTACGGAGTGAGCCATGAGCAAGAAACAAGCTATTCTTAGGATGAGGCATCAAGGTTAGGAAACAAAAGTCAAGCTTTTAAGCAGTCTTTGCTACAGATTTGTATAAAGATGAACAGTTTCAAAGGTGGGCCAGCAAGGGAAAAACATGTATTTTGAAACATGGTCAACAACATAAAACTGCTTCCTTGTGAAGAACTTTATGGATCTTAATAACATCATATATCCCCATAAAAACCTCTAGACGCGTAAAACCAATTACTTCAGGTATGGTTTCATGTTACACTTAATCCAATATAAGTGTGACGCTCCTACCAAAAAAGGAGGTACCCCCTCCACTACGATTGCATCAGATCAAGCGTAGCAGCCCGTCTTACTCACTCACGCACCGCTAAGACAGAATATGCACCAGATGGAATATGTAAGGAAGTGATATAAGTGCTCAGAAAGACATTTTGTGTATGATAAACATATAACACCACAAGTATGGCTTTGCTCCTTGCTTGTTAATGCAATGATTTTTGCTGGAATGACCTATTTAGTGGGCATTTGGCAACAGGGGACAGACTGGGACAAGTGGCAAAAAGAACAACAAAAATCCTGTTTGCGTCCTCAAAATAAATTGCTCGCTCTGTCCTCATCAAAAGTGTATACGCTACATATGACTTGCAAATACGCAAACAGAAGGAAAAGGATGAGGGAAGAACAAAATACTACCATGTCTAAGCATCATTCAAGCACCCAACACACAGCCAGAAATATCCAAACTAAATAGTAATTCACCTTCTCTCAACAGAATGTTATTTTCCTTCTACTGCTTTTGAGACACTTTGAACACCTACCTATCACACCAAGTTCAAAAGAGCCTCAGCCCGAGAAAGCCTCATCTACTTTTGGTATGCTTCTCTTCTACTGAACCAACTGTTTAGGTCCGAGACAGCAAATTACATTCAGAGACTAAAGCTCCATGACACAAACATCCCGAGTGTACAAACTTAGTCTAGGCTACAAAACACTTCTTTCCAACGCAAAATATACTTTTTGAAGCTTCTCTAGACTGGAATTTATTTTTAGTTGAGTATTTTACGCAAAATGCATTCTTTATAATCAAAACACTACAGTTCGTGTTAGCTGAAAGTACTTCAGAAATGTCTTTTAAAATAGAATATCCTAGCACCATTCCTTTAGCTTGCAGAAAAGAACACGTTTAGGCAGAAAACACCTACTGCACAAAGGCAGTCTTCTCTTTGCAAAGCAAAGCTCAGGCTAGTAATACCAGTCTGCATTAAATTTAGTAAACGTTAATATTCTAGATAACAGCACATGCTGTGTTAGCTACAAACCAAGTATTAAATTATCAGTACGCGAGATTTAATTGTACATTGATACAAAAAATATGACTATTTTTAGTTTATCACTCCATAACTCCTAAGCGAAAGCAAAGCATAAGTACTATAAAACATACATAAAGAACAATATGCATGATTGAATTGATTTTTAATATATTTTTTTCATACTAATCTATTTATAGTAAATTCCAGGGCTAAGCAGCTGTCCTCATACCCAAGCATCTCAGCAGGGAAGAGATTTGCAAAACAAACTTTTTCAAACGTTCTCTAATCTTCAGCAATCTGCAAGTTTTTACAAAACTTCCTGCTTGTCATGTACTACGATATTTGTTCTCACAACCTTTTGCTTACTCCTTGAACTTCACTCTTGCCTGCACTGTTTCCTACTTCTCTGTTACCTGATGTTTATGCCCTTTTTCTTTATAATGGCACCACCAGAGTTATATTTCCAAACTCTGTAGTAATCGTAGCTTAAGTAGCTGCTTGAGTGTCACCGTTTCATGATAAATTTCCATTTCCTTTTCAATGCAGTGTGTTTTTCACTTTCTGAGCTGCTACTGAGCAGCCTGCAAGCTAAAGCAAAGCAATCTACACCTTTGCCTTTCTAAAAGCAGCGTCGGTATTTAGTTACTTTGCTTTTGTTGCTTCTCCTCCTGAGAAACTGCAATGTAAGTATTTGTAGATACTTACTTTAATCACATTAAAATTGCTACTACTAACGAGCGGCGATGAGCTGGTATTATTTTTCACCAAACACTGCATAGACAGTTGGAAATACAGAGTTGCTTTCTGCCTGACCTAAGGCTAGCTGTTGAAGAACCATCCTCTATCAAAATACCTCTTTAAACAGGGAGAGTTTGGGTTTCTTCTTGTTGCTCAGTTAGGCTTTGGAGTTCCCGGATCTCTTCCAGTATTATGCCCCTCAATATGGGCAGCAGAAATTCAGTGCACCATATATTTACTTTTTTTCATTCTGGGTTTTGTTCTCACATGGCTACAGCTGAGCTAAGTTCCGTGGGACCTTTCCCATATTGCTGTCTCAACCTGACCATCCCATACAGCTATACAAAGTCACAGTCGAGCATTACAGCCATCCTTCCATCAGCCACTGGCAGCCATTACAGGGAGGGCTCTGGCACAGATGGGTGCTCTGTCTCACTTATTTTTGTTTGTGCTCATCACTCTGTGCTAAGACCATCATAGTTTCCCCTCTGCCATGTACCTGCGTTATTTATTTCCTTACTATGACACTTTGCTGGCTTGACGAAATAGTTATCTGTGAGTTTTACTTGCCCCTACCCCTGATCTAGATCAGGTTTGAAGCGCACCGTCTTTTGTTCTCATCAGAGCCGACACATAACTTACACATTCAGTTTAATCGCACTGTACAACACAACACCTGGTCTAGCACACAACATGCCAGTATGCAAAGATTCTTTGTGTGTGCTGCTTCATTTATTAAGGTGAACGTATCTGAAAGTGATAGGCTGTAGATATGTTCTGCCCTCATTAAAAAAAAAAAAGTAATTTAGGCTTTAATAGCCAGGAGTCTGCTGCAGATCAGATGATTATCAAGTGTGTAATTTCCAGCTCAAACAAAATCAACCATGTGACAGGCACTTCTAGGCAAGCCCAAGATGAGCATGCAAAACTTGGTGCTGGAGGTATCATTCTCCATGGGACAGCGGGGAAATCCTTATCACTATCACATACACCAGCAGGAAGCACAGCTAAACTGTATTTCACCCTTTTAATCCTGAGAACAAGCCCAAGAAATAGTAACCTTATAGAGGATCACCTGTTCACGAGAACAGGGCTCCAGAATTCAAGCCAACAAGCTGTCAACATCAACACTGCCTAAACTTCTATTAAAGAAGTTTTTTTCTTCCCAACTGCGAGGGTGAACGTTACTTGGATAAGCAAAAAAAAAAAAGGGGGGGGGGGGGGGGAATTGCCTTCAGAATACAAGGAGTTCTTGTTGGCTCTCCCTGGAGCACACTTGAGTGCAAGTGTTAGCTCTGGTAGTACTAGGCAGCGTTGACTATCTGTATGTATTCACATGCCACTGCAACTACCATGTCCTGAGTTAACAACATCAGGTGAATAAAGGGCATCACACCAAGGGCAGAAAGCAGGCGTATGAAGGAGTCCTTTGAACTGCATTTTCCCTTCCACATCCCCCTAAGCTTCTGGGGTAGTATTTTCTGCCTGTATCAGTGGTATCTGTTGCCCATTTCAACAACATGCCAGCTCAGTTGCTACTGCCAGCAAGTTTGCAGTAGTGGAAATTGAGATTCAATCATCATCTGTATCTCTACACCTGTTTGTACCAGGAAGGAACTACAGTGTAAGAGACCTGGTCGCTCCCATCCATGCAGAAACCAAGTGCAGGTAACTAGTGCCAAGCATGTGGTCACTCTAAGACGTGACTCCTTCAAAATAATTTGCAAGATCATGTAATCCAAGACACAACCCAGACCTGTATTGCTAGGTCAGAGTATAATTCTTCATCCTGTCACCTGATTAGAAGAATCTGGGTTAATTTTCAGTAAATAAAACATTCCAGTAAGGTTGAATACAACAATTTTCAGAAGTTATTTTTACTGATCCCTTTATTCACCCAAGCTTTTTTACCTTCTGTGGTACAAAAACTTAAAATTTGGCCTGAATTAATAACATGATTTTAAACCAGCCTTAAATTCTCAAGTGAACAAATCAAAGTAAAATACTAAGCCCATCTCCATTCAGTCCTTGATCGTTGAGCCTAGCAGGGCACATCTCCATAAATAACACTTTTTGCTCTAAAACTTTAACCACAGTGAATGGATGCACATTTTCCTTTGGGGTTTTTTGTTTGTTTGTTTGTGTTTGGTTTAAATGGGAAACAGTTGGTTTCTGAGAACCTCCTCTCCTGCAAACAATGGAAAGGTGCTTGGGAATGACATTTAATGAATGATGATTGAGCTAACCCATATGCTTAACAACTAGTTCTAAGCACAGCTGGCAAGTTAAACTTGTTCACTAAAAACTGCTCAAATTACTATTAATTCTGGAATCACCTATTTTTCCTGACCATGCTCACTGATCACAAGAAGGTATTTTCAGTCTCCAAAACAGCCTCACTTCATGCAGTTTAGCAGAGATACTTATACCTACTAAGTGAAACAGCTGGCTGTTAAAACAACGTAGAAGACAGCCTTGGCCAAAGTGGGAGTTAAAAGTCACTGGACACTCTTTACCACCCACAACCGCATTAACTGTGCAGGAACTGGACAACTCCAGTCGCCATATACAAGCGTTGTACATACTCCACCTCGCAAATACAAGCGGCCACAATGACACAGGGACACAGACTTTGCCTGTTATACCAAGGCCCACACTAGATGGTACAGAAGTTGTACAAAACTAACACTGCATTCAGATTTCAGGTATGGATCCAGACAGTTCAGGTGTTTCAGTGGTCTAGATAACATTGAGAGGAACGAATCACACTGGGTACTAAATGCCTTGGTTTTTTTGTGCTGAAACATCCATGCTGGCCAGGGAATTTTGATGCTACCCTGATGCAGCAGTAGGATTTCCCACTGTTAACTTGAGTCCCCTCCATAGACCTCAGGATATACAGAAGCAAAGAGGAATGAGAAACAATTCAAAAAACCAAAAACGTAATTATTCAAGCTTGCAGCACTTCTCCAGAAGCATGGGTCTCCTCATTCTACTGCTGCAACTGGTTTTAGTTGGACCTGATGCAAGAACAGTCCATGCTTATCGTACGCAATTTGCATCACTGCAGCCCTGTACACAGGGTCGCAAGCTCTCGTCATGCTCAAACCAAAATAGGACCCTGGGTTACCAAGGCACAACTCCAGCCCAATAAAATTACAAACCCACACATCTACCTTCAAGCATCTCAACAATGGGATGCTTCCAGCCCAGCCTCCAGCAGCTGGAGAAAGGTTGATTTATATTTAAGTACCTTAATTACCACCAAAAACTCAAAAACTTCCACTCATCCCATGTGCAGCCGTGGCAGGTACAGGAGGGTTTATCAGCTGCTGCCCAGGGGGAAGGAGCAGTGGGAGCACGATGAGGATATGGCAGCTGAATGAAGCTCCCAAGAAGCTCTTTTCCTACAGTTATCTGCCTCTGTCAACAGATCACACTGTAGCAACTGTCCTACAGACTGTCCATAAATCCAGGTCCAAAGGCTTATTCCTCTAGAAGTGTAGGATCTGGACAATCTACTTCAGCAAGACAGTGGCTCTTTTAAATCCACTTTCCCCAGCGCTGTCCCACCCGAGATTAGACAGGAATTTTTTCTCCTCCATACAGGCATGTGGTGAGCTGTACATGGCAACAGATGGCAGAAGAGATCCTTCTGAACACTGGAGACAGGTGGTACCACCCTTCCTTTGTCCTCCAACAGTTCTTAAAATCTCCTATTTTGGAGTAGCGTCATTTCTAGTATAAGAACATAAGCACCTTTGTAATGGGTTGTATTCCAGCTGTGTCTATACTGCAGGTTGCATAAAGCCATCCAGGCTAAGTCTTCAAACTCATCAGTCCACCTGGGAATCTATCAACCCTGCAGACACTTCACTGTGGGTCCTACAAACGCTCCTCCCAAGGTCCTGTTTATTGCTGGTCTTGCCACCACAGCCAACAGCATTCAACTGGGCCAGCTCCGATATGCTCACACAAGCTACAAGTGTGCATAATAATGCAAATGCATTCCCACTGAGAAGGGAGAAGAAACAGGAATGTATTGCAGCAGTCCATTTTGAAGGGGGCTGTGTCCTGGATACATCTCTTTCCTTGCTGTTCTTTCGGCTATGCATGCTGCAGATTATTCACTAGAGACAGCTTATGATACTAGAAAAGACAAGTTGACTCTATGGGACTAAGCTACGTCAGGAGTCACCACATTAGTGTGGATCAACACCGAGTGCCATTTGATGAGCACTTACTTCAGTAGTACCATCAGCTTCAACAGCTTCTGACTCCTCCCCATGCTCCCTTCCCGGGCACAGCTTGCTTCTGCTCCTGCACCCTGCTCTGGAGCCATTCTTCTTCTGCAGCATTTCTTATCTTCATCTGCTACTTGGGTTTTCTTCAGCAGAGCACCCTGCAAGCTGCTTACAAAGCACAGCTGAGCATGGATACCTACAGAAGCACTCTGCAAACGCAGACTTGAGTTACCAGTTCCCACATCCAGAAATGGAGGTTCCCCCTCTTTTCCTGTAGCATGACCCAAGACTCCTACTTCTCATCTTGAGCCAAACCCACCCCCCCATACCAGCGATTTTTACAGAAAGCACGTCACCAAGAAGTGACTTTAGGCTAGGCCATCTTGTTGCACAGAGAAATGCACCACCACATGCCAGAAAATTAAACTGCAAAACCACAGCATCAGAAAAAAAAATTCAGGAACTCGTTCACATTTGCTTGTTTTTTAATAATCACTAGCAGATGCCTGAGCAAGTATTATGTCCTGAGAAACTTTTCCTCAAGGAGAAAACCACAAAAACAAACCTATTTTTTCACATTAAACCCTGTCCCACATGCTGGAGGTAAACAAGGGGAACTCCACACTAACAAACACCTTCCAGGCTGGAAGAAGAATGTAATTTCCAGTTCACTTGCACGGTCTCCACCTACTGGCAAAGAACTGGCAATGTCCTGCTGCCTGGACTCGCTGCAGGTTGAAGAGCGAAGCAATCCTCCTATTTTCCTGGTATTTCAGTAAAGCCAGCATAGGGAAGCCTAGGGGCGCAAAATGGTCTCCCCTTTCACTTCACCCGCTCTGCAACACCATCCTTCTGTCTGCGTTGGATTACATGTAACAGCAACCTTGTTATCTACCACAGATATTTTTTTCAAAAGCCTTTTTCGCTCTACAAAAAGATTTCCCACCCTATGGAAGAAAGCCTAACAGAATGTTAAAAGCTGCCCATTTTCATAAAACTTGAGCATCTCCCCCCTATTTAATTACATGGAAGTCAAAGCTACTTTTAGCACAACACACCGTGCAACTTCAATATCGTTCACTAGTATCGTTTTCACCATTCTCAGACATCTGAGGGACATCTGCAAAACCCATTTGCTTCCCAGCTCCCAACCAGGAGACGTTAAACAAAACCAGCACAGTTCAGATGACAGAGCTCCCCATTTTCTTACTTGTGCGACACCCTCCGGCACTACCCGGAAGCCCGGTTCCTGATAAGTTCAGTGCTGTCCTTTGTTCCATATTCCTCTTCAAAACAGTTGCAGATTCAGATTGAACGGTGAATGATATGCCAAATGATACCAAACATATCCACAGCTCCCTCCCTAGTAATTTGACCAAGTGCTAAAACTCAAGAGGATGCAAGATCAAAGCCGCGCAACTGAAGGGAAAGTCTCTTTTTGCTTTGAGCAGACTTTTCTCTGCAATTGCTCGTTGGGTTTTTTTATTTTTAAAAATAAGTTATTTTACAGATCATTTCATTCTTGTTTTCCAATCTCAGAAAAACATACGTACCTCAACTCTTACAATCTTTCACCTTCACCATAAAAGCAACTTCCACTAGCCAGAAAGCCCAAGATTATTACTTCTGGCAGAGATGTCAGAAGTAACAGTGTATGGATCATTTTAGCCATCATCTGAATGGCTGAAAAACTTCCTGTTCAATTAAGTCCTTCATTAATCCCTACCATTTGAATAAAATTTTCCATCTGCTGGCAGGAAGAAAAAAAAAAAAAGTCACACAGTCAGTAAGTTGCAGGCATTTTAACCTCTTGCAGAGGTTGCAGCTTGCAATTTAACCACACCTGAAACAAGATATATGCACTTCCCATGGGGCCAGCCTTTCGAAGGCTCCTCTACCATCTGGCTATTACTAGGGACTCAACGTTTCTCTTCTAAAACTACAATGTTTAGACACACTGTGAGGAAAAAAAAACCACACAAGACATCCTATTATCTGCTGCACAGACTTGATTCTGATAAGCAGCAAAATGATCACTTTTGCATAGAACACCCATCAATCACATTCACCATCTTGCCAAAAAGGATTACTAAATAGAAACAAGCAAATGAGCTATTGAGGGGAAAAAATAAAATAAAAATCAGTATATTCCATTATGTTACGCCTATACTATCCTTACATACTTCTGAAGATAAAAAACAAACTTTAGCAGGTGCTCTCTCCACTTTTTGGTCTTTTTCCTACATAATTGTAAATTTTTGCATTATGTTTCTCTTGGAAGCAAACCACAATCTCTCCAGGCTTCCTCCCCAGGAGTCAAACAGCCCATTCTTGCAAGTCAATCAGGCAGACGCAGTCAATTGTCCCGGTAACTCTGTTCAAGCCTTCTTTCAAGCCATGCCACATCCTGCTACCAGTCAAACTGGCCTGAAAAGGAAAGGGGCCATTCACCCTACACCTCTTCTTTGAGGGATGCTAAACCCTATGAGAGGGGGCTGGCTGGCCTGCCAGAGCAGGCTGTCTTTCTCTTCCTCCCGAATGCCAGATAAAGTAGTTGGGAACTAATGATATGGATGGAAACTATGGTAACAATTCCTGTGCCACCACAATCCATAGCCTTCCCCGCAGGCTTGCTTTCTTTACCTGCAGTGGTTAAGTATTCAATACTCTCTTGCTTTTTGCTGCATGTGTCATGCCCCCCCACCCCAGGAGACTCTAGTAAAAAGATAAGATGCATATTGAACTCATTTGGGTTCCAGGTAATCATAGTAAAAACACACACAACCACACATGCACAAACGGTGCATATGCACCACAGATTTGTCTGGGAAGTGACAAAAATACAGTCCCTCTGAGACAACTTTGTTCACAGAAGACTGAGATTTATCAATGCTTCATCTTCCCTAACACCCTCCTTACTTTTACTATTAGGATATGGTGGTATGTGAGCAGCAGGATGCCTGACATTTGATAGTACATCCCAAACAAACTAAGAGCTTGCTAACAGTGGAAGGAGAAAGTCACGTTCCTTTTCTAATCCTGCATCCCATTATGGACTCAGACCAGGAAGGGATGGGAACACACCATCCAGGCGGGAGCAGGGTGAAGGGAGTGGGACCATACCTTTCTGGAACAGCAAACTACTGCATTGCCCCACCTGCATCTTTCTGCCTCAAATGAGGGGCTCAGTTTGGTTTAAACTGATCTCAGTGAAGGTTGCTGCAGAAGAGAGGTATGGTGTACGTTCTTCCCTTCATCTCCAGCGACACATTCCTGCTTATGCCAGCACCAGAGCTCCTGAGACCTCATAATCAGCTGGCTAAGGAAGTCAATCTAGCTGAAAATTAATTTATAGGTTGATTTTTTTCTTTGTCGGGTTGGGTTTCATAAGCACAGAAGTGCTGGTGTTGGCACAAAAGAGGTGGCAAGAACTCACGGGAGGGAAGAACAGGACTACCTTTTCCAGTAGCAGCTTGCATTAAGATCACCCTAAGCTGACTGAGAAACACATTAGTTACTGAACTGTAAAATTTGAATGGAAAATGTGCCTGGCAGCAATACCAGTGTAGTCCCCTTTTCTGTCAACCCTTTTGCAACAAGGAGCCTAGTCTGCATGAAGATTTTGCAACAAGGAAGACAAATTTGGGTTTGTTTTTTTCACAATAACCTTGTGGTTCTTTTATTTATTTTTTATTTATGGTAATGACAAGACCTGATTTCCTGCACTTCTGCCCCCATGAGCAGATCACCCAGCACTCTTACCTGTACCGTTATAAGCAAAGTCCCAGCTTCCAAGAAAGGAGAGGATGGCATTCCAGGTGCTGTCTACACCAGCGGTGGCAAATGCAGCTGAGCTACATGAAAGCTGGGCACTTGCTGATCTATGTCCACCAAGGGCGAAGTGTCCTGCTCGGCAGTGGCCAACACGCTGGCTCACACTGGACTCCTGTGGAAGTGTCCCTGAGGTGTGACTGGCCTGCCCTGGCCTGCCACTGATCAGCTGTGCCCAGCCAGCACCTTATGCCAGTGTTCAGCCCGAGGGGACACCTGATAGCAAGAGTGAAGGAATGGCCCCGAGAGAAGACCATTTGTAATTTCCAGGAACACATGCTTGTAACAACCTTTGGGTCCCATTCAGTAGATGTCTCTGTCAGTCTAAACACACTGATACTTCATTAATTTTAGAGAGGAGATCATCTTCAGCCATTTTAATCTCCTGGTAACCTGCTCTGTGACAGGCAGTGAGATGTCTTCCTCTTACTGCGTTGCATTACAAACTCAACCTGGCACTTAAGTACTTCCCACTGTGTATGTACATACACACACGTCAGCCTGCTCTACACCTCTGACACCTAGTCTTAAATGTGAATGGTGACACTGAGGCTCAAATGTGATAGGCTTGCTCCTCGCTGTATCCTAGCGCTTTTATTTTATTTGCGACCTGATCCTCTGTAACAGATTGCACACCTAAGCTTAAACTTCTTCCCAGATCTGCGTTTTTCACAGTCTCTTTCCAAGAGAGAGGTTCCCACCCATTGCTACAGCTGGCTGTGCCCATCTCTCAAACCCCACTGGAGTCAAAACTGCCTCTGCCACAGCCCATCAGTAGCATCCACTCAGCCCCGTCACCTGTGGCACTGGGGGACAGGACTTCCCTTCCGCTCAGCATGGAAAATGCCACCTCACTAAGCATAGTCTTGTAAATCTGTCCAAAAAGGTCTAAAACCCTGTGGTGCTTCCTGATGCCGCCTCTCCTCAGCAGTGCTGAGCCAATGTTTAGTCACTGATGTACTGGGAGTCCTCAGGCAAATCACCTTACTTTTCTGTCCCTTTCCCAGGCTGAAATTAGAGGTTGACCAAAGAAGGACAAGCAGGATTAAAATCCTATGAAAAAAATGGCACCCAAGCCTGTTTAAAATCAGATTAGCACCTGAGGCCAGTTTGCCACAAGGCCGTGCAGTAGGTCGTGGCAGAGTGCTCCCACACAGGAGCAGCAAGAAATTGGCAATTACTTCAGCTGGGACCGCCGGTGGACATTTGATGAACTCTCAGCACCAGTTCATTTTGTTCTCAAAAGCCATGCATCTGAAAGGCAATTGGTAAAAACACCACACGAAACCCTGCCTAAGAACAAAAGAAGTGAAATTGGAAAGAGCTCTTGAGCAGTATGAGAAAGTAGGCAGTAAGGCCTGGAGCAATAAAGAAAGTAAAACACTGCAAGGGAGTGCAAAGAGCCATCGGTATGTTCAGGAAAGTAAAAGTTACCTGAAAATAAAATGGAAAAACCACAAGGACCAGCCGACCGAGGAGAGAACAGCAATGCAGCTGGCAACATGCCTGATTAGAAAACTGCAGAAATCTGACAAAATACGCAGTTCTTTTCATACCCAACCAACCACTAAGCCACAGGTAAACAAATACATGGAGGATTTAATAAAACCCATGAGTATTTTCTCTATTTTAAATTATATTAATTATGGTTCAGTAGCTAGGGATACTGTTCAAAATAACAAACAAATGCAACCACAATGGGTTGTGTAAGCGACTGCCCTTAGCACTAAAGGAAATGTTAATAGCTTGAAGGTGAGAATTAAGTCAACGAAGTCAACAAATAAAATAAATGCATCTTTTATCACACCATTACCAAGGGAAGAAAATGCCAAAAGGCAGAACTAGAGACGCTTCTCCTGAGGCCTTGCTGGCAACACAAGATTGCCCCAATTTAATTAAATAAGTTTTGTTAAATCACTTCAAATCCACGTGGACTGTTATGGGTTAAGAGTAGGTTAAACCAGTGCCTTGTTGACAGATAAATCAAAAAGACAGCCTGTCCATACAGCCTCTTGTGCCAGTTTTAACTTCATTAATTTAAAAGCTCTTAAGTTAAATTAACATAAGCTATCTAGAAATCTCAGCAAAGCACCACCACTAAGACTTGAATGATTTTGCATCAGTAAACCCAAAACCACTTCTAAAGCTATCCCAGACTCCAGTCCATCTACTCCATGACCTGCTGTCTTCCTGGGATGGCTTTCTATTGCCTACAGAGGCAGATATTGTCTCTGGAAGAAATTCAAGATATAATTCCATCTTTAAATATTCAAATTCTATACTTTGGAAAAGATACTGACTCCAACTTCACATTTTAAATCTATATAGGCAATATTAAAAACACACCAGATGCAGACAATCCCTGGTCTCATACAGTTCAAACTCCTAAGGTTCAAACTCTTGTTACAAGTTTTGCCAAACATGCTAATCTGTATTTTTGTGCATTCACCAAGGCTATCCCTACCCATGAGGGACTCCTTGCAGCCAGGCAGCTTTAAAAGTGTTCTGTGCATCACTGTTATATAAATCTACAAGATCAGAAGCCACAGTAGAAATAACTGGGTCACTAAGAATCCCTCTTCACAGCCACTGCATGATCTTAGCCAGCATGACATGACTTATCTGGTTCACAAAGCTTTAAGATGAATAAAATTAAACCATATAGGTAAGTTTTACTTTATTCAATGTTCTATACATGCATATATATGCACACACACATGCACATATACATATATAAGTTACCCGCAATAAAAAGCAAGGATTGGAGACAAAGATCAGAAATATGAATAGCCAATTTTTAGATTACTATAATAAGTTCTGCAGAAGGCATTTCATAATTTAATGAGATAATAAACCATCATAATTAAATGCATTTTACATACCTCTCCCCTTCCCTGAGGGGAAAGAAAAGCTTTAAAGACAATCAAAAATCAAAATTCAACACTCCTCCAGACTTAGTAAAGAACTCATCCTACCAAAATTAGTGAACCAGACACCGTAATACCTGCAAAACATGCCTCTGAGGGAACTGAGAGCTTAAGTCCCTTTCCAGCTCTAGCCCTTTAGAGAAAGTTTTCTAAATAATTTTTTTTAAAAAAGCAAAGCAATGGACTGCCATCACCTTCAAGCTGCAGATGCAAAGCAAAGCAGCTGCTGTTGCTCATAGCTTCAGCATTAGGAGTGTCAAATTAAAGACTACTCAGTTTTACCGAGCAGTTCCTTTAGGAAGATTTAGCAGCCTATTACCACATACAATCATTTCCTTGAAGAAAGGAGGTTTCAAGGCAAAAACCAGGCGGTGGGGTTGGTGACAGACAACAACACACAAACAAACAAGTGGCCTATGTCTTCTTCAACAAGCCAAGAGAAGCGGAGAAGATCTGTGGTGTCAATCCCCACCACGGTGGCCATGAGGTTCCCTGGGTCGTAGGGGACAAGCAACAAGTCAGTGCAGCTCTTACTCTACATCCCCCTCTCAACAGATAGCAAGGAACTCTCTACAAGGATTTCCTGGCAATGTTTCAATGCTCCCCACTATATTTAGTGAAGGAAAATCATGCACAAGGCACAGCCTTTGGACCAGCTATAGCTGACTCAGAACATCAACCTCCCTGATTTAGTGATGGAAAGTGAGACGTGTCAAAAGCTAGGGTTTGTGATTATTTAAATGAATCATTTGGACACTACTATAGAACAAAGTACTACTCTTCCACTTCCCCTACTTGTCACACTTCTAGACAAGAAATACAAATCAAAACTACAGCACCTTAATTTATAGCAGCTCAGAAACAACTCCTGGGGCAGGGAGGTGGGAATCGGTCTACAAATGCTGTGCAAGTAGCAGTATAAATAGGAAAATTCAATTAATCAGCTTCATAACACAGTAGGGTGACAGCAGCTACAGGAAAAATGTGGGCTAAGCCCAAGTTTCCCAAGTGCTAAGAGAAACTCAAAACAGAAGCTGTGATACTGAAGCGAATCTGCTCATGAAGCAGAGGGCATTCATGACCTGAGGAAACAAGTCATTTCTGTGATGCAGTAGAGAGCGAGGACTCTTCAAGAGAAGCAGCAAGGGTCTACAGCATGGGAAATGCTATTCCAGAGCAGTGCAGATGGACTGTAACTGTTATCAACACGGACTTTAGAAGGCTAAAGTAATCAGCTATCCAAAAGAAATAGCTATGGCTTTTAATACCATCTCCAAGAAAACAGCAGCCATTCAATTATTTCCTATGAGAAATATAAATGTGCAAGGAAAAATAAAGCCAGGAGAGGGTGGGGGGAATGCAGCAGGGGTTCGGGTTTTAGTATACCAAAACCCAAAACCCTTTAAAAACTGCAACTTTCACAATGGGAACTCCAGCAATTCTGCCTAACACATAGCACAGGAGGGCTCTGGGATGCCACCAGTCAGGGGCTGCTTGCTGCAGATGTCAGTAAGCAGTTTGTTTTTATCAATAACAAAAGATGCCTGTAGCATCACCAGTTTTACTATGTTCATTGTTTACCAGAAAACACAACTGTCTTATCTTTTATTAGCCGGCATTTCTCAAGGTTCCCTGCCTTTATTTTTCTTTCCACAGTATAGATGAGCACATTTACAAATAATACAAATATTACAGGCTACCGAGAAAATGAAGCTCACACTGTGGGATGTTCATTGTGTGAGACTGGAAAATTTAAAGCGATGATAAATGCATTAAGTTACATTTCACTTATCATTAAGTAATGCTGAATTCTATCCTTAAAATATCCGACTCGATAATGCAGCCCTCCTAACAGAGAGGCGATCCCCCAGCAGACACAGCAAAGCGCCGCACTGCATTATATAATAATATTTTCCAGAGGAATGAGCAGAGCACTTTCTGCGATGCACGGGGAGCGCACAAGCTGTCACTGTGCACTCAGCAGCATCTCCTACAGGGACTGTGTAGCAGAATCAAGTAACTCATGGGTGTATTAAAGGAAGAATGACAGCCAAGTAACATCCATGTTTTGAAATGTAGGTAGTGCCTAGCATCACTGCATCACCTAATTAAAATCCACATGAACTCAAAGTGACACTCATCCAGGGGTAAACGACCCCCACGTATGCAGCTCAGCTATTACCTCTGCCTACCTATCAAGCTTGTAGAGTGCAGCTCTGCATTGTGACACCCCCTTTCTGCGCCAGCTAAATGCCACTGATTTGTATGTGCTGGCATACATATAGAGGGAGAGGATGTGGAAAAAAAAAGAAGACGGGTGAAAAAAAAAAGAAACTAAACACAAAAAGCCATCTCATCTCATCCCATTGAAGAACTCCCAAGGGCTTGTCAGTTGATGAAGTGTGCTGCTGGCATTGAGTATTGTCAGTGCTCAGACCTTCTTGCTCTGTGTTTCATCCACCCCAGCAATGTAGCTGAAAATCTTCATAAATCCTCCCTCTGATATTCAATCTGGAAAATAACCACTGCAATACAATGCTTTGGAGCTTTTCATTTCTACGCTCATTAAAATAATTAAGGAACTGAAACTGACATTAGTTTTTTAGTGGGGTTTTCCACGTCCTCGTTAAAAGGTTCTATGGCTGACATGACTCAGAAATTTAGAGCTCATTATACAGAACCACCTAAATTAGTATTCTGTTCATGTGCTTAATAGGTATTTAAGCAATGTAAGAGACAGGTTTTGTTTTGTTCTCTTTTAATTGATAGAATAAACTGTATTCAAATGCTCAGAAAGTCTCACTTGTCTGTAAAGCAGAGGGAGCTGAATAAGTCGACTGCAAACAGTCCTAGGACCCTTTGCTGCCAATAAGGCAAATGAGACCAGTGACTTTCCTTCTCCATCTCCAAGCCCTGTGTAATTAAAGATAGCAGCTCATCTAATGTTCAAGAAACAACATTTGTTTTCAATTAAGGCTCATATTGAGAAACCACGCAGATTCTGTTGAATAAAACCTAGCAGAAGAACACTTCACTAGAAAAGGTTGGGTTGGTCCAAAGAAACAGCAAAGTAAGGAACAAACACAGACGAAAACAATGCAGAAAAGTCAACAACTAATTCACACATCCTAGATTATCTAATGATTACTGAAGAAGTACAGAGAGGAACACAAACAGAAGATAAGATTTCTGTTTTAAGGACTAAAGGCTTTGGTGTTTTTCATATAAAATTACAGCAGACCCTCAAAAGAGTTTAACTCAGAAGAGCAAAACATTCTTCATACTACATTAAAAACAAGAACCTGAGTGGAAAAAGCAAAAGAGACTCTGCTAACCCCCAGTAATTATTGGGGAGGGTGGGGGGGCATAAATCCAGGACTGCAAGACACGACTTTCTTCATTTTATTTGGGACAATGAGTAACGCTGCCTTAGATCTTCAACAAATGCCCTCGAAGTCCTGCTTGCTTGATATCTAAACACTACAATATTGAAGGGGCAACTAAGGAAGAAAATCTCTGCGTAGAGAGATATGCACTACTTGCAAATACACCCTTGCACTACTATTTTCTGGTAGAAAAATGAAATTGTTTTCTGGGGGCATGTTGCTAGAAAGCTTCCCATAATTTCTCAGCAAAAAAAAGGGTGCCCGACTAAATATGGTATTCTATTTTGTAACAGAAAAAAGGATTACTGAAGGTGTGCACGTCCTCCAGCCTCCAACTAAAGAAGTTTTTGTCGATTCGCTTTTTAAATTGGCAATGTCAAGTTCTAAAAGATGTGCCCCTGAGCAGTGAGAAGAGTCTTGAGAAGAAAGCACACCCAGACGACAGGAGAGAACAGAACAAGCAGATAGTATCAGGGTCTAGAAATCTGCCCAGATACTGAAATGTTGTTGTCTGTCTTCATGTCAAACCCTACTTCATCCCAAAGAGCCTTTAAAAATTGTTATATGAAGATATGGTACATGAAGATTATATTCACACTTCCTTTTAGAAGACAGAGTAACAAGAACTTCTAACAAATTCCCTTTTAACTTGCCTTTTTCATGTTAAAAATTAGAAATAATAATGTGACAGAGCTGCATTTCTAATAACATCAGAGCTCTGTCTCAGGAAAAGGATCTTCCTCCCAAGAGCTGAGAAGAAGCAAGAAACAGCAACAGGCCCAGACTCTGCCTTTCTCACCCATCCCAGCCCAGAAACTTCCTCCATGGCAAGCAAACCAAGCATTTCAGCAGTGACCTGTCACTGTTTTGTAGAAATTCGGAAATTAGCATACAGCTGCATCCCCAGGCTGGCAGAGGTCTTTCAACAGCACGTAAAAACCCAATAGAGAAGCAAATCAATCTGAAGCCTTGAACTGAAGACAGCACCTAACACCAAAGAATGAGATACACACACATCACCAACAGCTACAGCAGTTAAATTTCCCTGAAACTGGGGGGGGGGGGGCGCGGAACCAGTACTCAAGAAGATGCAACTGAGAAGTTGAAAATAATGACCATAATTTGAAGTGAAGTTCCATATTGAGAAGTTTCTATGACTGAAATAAGAGGAATACAACACGGTTTAGGAAACATGGAGTACTTTTGTTATCTGAGCCATTTTCCTTGAATTACCCTGTAACACTGAAGAAAAACATACAGGAGAGATTCCATTTTTACTGTGAATGGCACATACTCTTTGTACTCCCACTGAGTTAAGCCCTGCACATAAGCTATAGCTTCAGAGGAAACAATGCTGTGTAGACCTTCAACACCAACACATACTTGGCGCAAAAGGCTTTGAATGAACTATCCTGTGAGTGAAGAGGACGTCTTTCTCTGCCACTAAAATAACAAAGTACCCAAAAAGTATGAGACCCAGACTGGCAAGCCATCCATTCAATAAACACTTAATTTCTCAGAGTTCACACTGACCAACTTCAACAGAAGCAGCAAGCCAACATGAGCCAGATTAAGAGCCTGGGGAAATACGTGGCAGAGAGTACGTGGCATCACTTTCTGATGGCTCATTCTGTGGTGCAAAACTCCAGTGTACATAGAATAAGATCACTGAAAAGGGAAAAAAAACCCCCACAAGACTCTCTGCTGAAGAATCTGGAAAAACAGAAGGATATTAAGCAGTGCTACTCCAAGTGCAGTGAAAACCAGGGGCACTTAATTTACAGCATTCTTCAGCCTCCTGCATCTTGGGAAAATGTCTGACCCACTGAAATCAATAATGAATAAGCACTGTCTTTCAGTGGATCCAGGAAGTTAACTCTTGTTATTTAAAAATGGATATGAATGCAGTTGTACTGATAAAGCACTCTCAAAATCCTCCTTCTGGGAGACAATTCCTTTTTTGTTTATCTACTAATATCTATGTTAATTTAATATCAGAACAAGGAAGTGGAGACATAAATACATAAATCTAAAAATAGACACACATATATAAATAAAACAGATATCAATAAATAAAATAATTTATTTTTACTTTACTCTTCCAAACAGTGAACAAATGCTACTCTGATCTTAAATCCCTCAAAACTCTGCCAATTAATTTTGAAGACAGAAGAGAGATACAGCGATTAAGTGACATGCAGTATGGCAAGAATTTGAACATGAACATTCCCTACCCTGTACCTATGGTACTAGGCTAGTAGGAGAGACTGTGGTTTTATTGCATGAAGGGGAACAAATGTTTGAATTCATGTTCTAGTAGGGTCTGGCAACTCTAAGCTTCAAGGAAGAAACCACCTTTTTTTCATGTGTTGTTCTTCTGAATTACTCCAGTTAATTCTGCTGATAAGAACAGCATGGCCTTTACTCAAATGCTATCTCCCCTGTTTTTCCATTTCTCATGATTTTATTTTGCAGTCCATCTCAAAACTGGAAGCAATTAAATACTCTTAAGCTGGTACGGAATGTAGCACATGTATCGCGTGAATCTGATAATGAAATTTCTACATAACAGAAATGAAATAAAACTGATAAAAACCAAACCTTGACTGCATGGTAACGTTTGCCTAAGTATGACTCAACGCTTAGAATCTAATTTTCAGGTAATGAGAGGATTTCATAGGCCTAGAGACATAAAAGCAAGGTTCTCAATAACTGTGCCACACCTGGTTTGTCTTCTTTTTCTCTTACAAATCAACCAGGTGGGATGAACTAGATTTCAAGAAAAATAAATAGCCATCAATTTTTCTAGCCTAAGACAAACATAAAAAGTCCAAGCACACCAAGATACTGCAATTAGCAGGCCAGCTTGGTTTCAGGATTCTGACTTAAGAGTTGGGAGGGTTTGAAAGATTTCTCAGTCTCTGTTAAGAAAAATTCATTATTTTCAATGTGCAGGTGTAAAGACCACGACACTAAAAATAAAAGTAATCAAGAAAGTCCCAGCTGCTCGCTTTCACAGCAAACTAGACGTATGCAAAAGAAAAACATGAGACTCCCTTTAAAAAAAAAGTTGATTAAAATTTTAGAGTAATTTATTTTTAAATACACATTTTGCTTGACAACTTGCAGAACAAATTGTCACAGGGCCAGGAATAATCTACAGCATAATAAAAGAGCCTAGAAGACAAAAAGCAAAGGGTTTCAGAGTCTCTCCCTAACCTCATCAGGAAGCAGAAGCAACCAAAAGAGACAAGGTGTTTGCTTGCTTAGAATAAATCCAAAAGTAACGCTAGCCCAGAGAGCAGAGCTGATCAGGGCAGAGGGAAAACACTAATGCTCCTCTTCTCCGTCTTTCTCTCCATGGCCAGTTCTGCTGTGCTCACTGAGGTGTCCAGAGGATCTGTCCCCAAAGACCAGTCCCACTAACTTAGCAGAAAACCATCTGCCTTTGCTTTTGCTAGGTGGCAAAACCATGCCAGAGCCACCACAAGCTGCATCAGGGGAAGCACATTCCTCCTTATCATGTATCCAGGCCATTAGGCTGTAATTTCAACCCAACGCTCTCAACAGGAGGCAAAGTGATTCGTATTATCCGACCAACAGCCCAAGGTAGGGTATTTATGCAGTTGTAAAACAGAGGGACTTCTCAGTAGGCTCCTGAGTGTGGAAAGCCACAGATGACAGTGCTCAGCAGGACTAAGGAAAACAGTGCAATATTGCAATTCATAATTACCTAGGGCAAGACCTCCATAAAGAAAGAGGGAAAACCTCTGAAGATGCAGCTACTGTAAGAAACTAGTGTTTAGCAAAACAGCAGTGCAGCTACACCAGCTTTCTGGGTGGGATGTCCCCTCAGCCAGGTAGTTGTGGTAGAACTTCTTGGTTGGAGAGCACATTTCAAATCTCTTTTGAAGTCATTCAACAAACCACTGACACCAAGTGAAACAATGCTTCCCCAAGACATGGGATTCAGAAATACAATAGCACATAGGCAAAGGAAAACACCCTGTGGCAGAATAGCTAAGAACCCAAACATCCACATTTCTCTGTTAAAGCTGGAACATAAATCTGCATAAAGAGCTATCAAAATTATGATGAGGTGCAAAGAAAAGCCTTTTCAGACTTAAACGGCTAATGATGTGTTGTTTCAGTTTTTATTTCTTCATCAGAGAAATTTTAACTTGCACCAGAATATGTTTATATGGAATTCCCAAAGCTGCCACTTAAAATAAATAAATTCTATAAGCTATCCTAGACACTCAACATAGATACACACACACGTTACCAGTTAATTAATTTTGCAGAATTATGACTCCAATGAACAGCTCTTCAACTGTGAGGAAAGATCAAATCAGATGATGACTCCACGAGTGACCCTTTTAACTAGGGATCTCCTCACTCTACTCATACCCCAAATTTTCCATTTGTATAAACGAGTATCTGCAGGATTTCATGAAAGTGAAAGCATTACAGGCAAGTGTCATGTTGCAATAGAAGAGATATTAGAAACGAAGTCTATACAAAATCTACTTACTTTATTGAAAAGATAAATAACAGCTGTAGGAGCTCCAGGAAAGGAGGAGGGCAAGGGAGGAGAAGAGGAAGAGGGGACAGTCATCTCTATAGTAACTACCACTATGAAACTCAGGGGAGAACTTGTCTGAAAGCTGAAAGAAAGATGCTACCAGTGGAAATAGACTGTAATACAACTGGGGAAAAAAACCAACCTTGCAAATAATTTGCCACATGGTCAATGATCCCTTAAGCTTTAGTTTATTTAATCAGAGCCAAGAACAAATACCAAGAGAGAAAAGGAAAGAAGGAAAGCATAAAATCAAAACATAAAGATGACATGGCCATTACTGTACAAATTATTTAACAATAAACATACCATTAAAATAGTAAAAATAAAAATGTTCAGGTTAAGAAGAAAAAAAAAATTAGCTTTCCTCAGGAAATCCTGCTACTGAATGCAGCAATGGAAGAAAATAAAGGAAAAGCACTATACCAGCATAAGCTAGGCCATATATGCAAAATGCCTGTGATTATTCTATCAACACAAGAGACCCAAGAAGATTCCAGAGAAGATATTTACAGTAAAAAATACCTATGCTTTTCAAATTCAGTTCAGAGCCAGAAAACTCTTATAGTCCCATGCTTCAATGCTGGTGCCGAGGACTGCCCTATTTCTGAGCAGTGTTTATACCACCCCACACCTCTCTCATCCATCTGGAGTAGAGACCCACTCCGCACTTGGGATAACATCTGCTTTGATCTGACCCGTAACAACACTAACACCCACACTGCGGTCAGTTTTGGTAAATCAGCAGCAGCCCACACTCACACTGCCATTTTGTAAGGAACATGTTAAGAACATATTCCTACCACTCACACATTGTCCAGATCAGCCACAGGAATGAATACAGAATAAGATTTCCTATAGTTTAGTGTATGCCAAACCAGAATACAGTATAAATACAATCTTCAAATACTTGTAAAAAAAAAACCAAACAAAAAACCAAAAAAACCCAAAAACACCCACCAAACACAAAAACAACCTTTAAACTCAATTTTGGGATACACTTCCACTTTAAAATATTGGAATGGTGCTCTGTTTGTTTGGTTGGTTTTTTGTTTGTTTGGTTTTTTTTTTTAATATCATTATCTTTGCAGAGCACATAGGACAACATTATTTCAACCCATGCTGGCTTTTAACTCAGTACACATGCAAAACACTTGCATCAGAATTATAGCAGAAAGTATGTTGTATGCAAACAGCCCATGGTAAATATCCTCTGAATGTTCTGTATAAAAGAAACTAGATGCTTCCATCACCAGTTTGCTTAAACATTAGTTAAAACACAAACTAGGTCTTACAGCGCTTAGCAGCAAGATCTTGTTTGGAGACTGGAGAAACTATAGTAATAGTATAGGCCGCCTACTAAATCATGTCCAGCCTACCACAACAAAATGAAAAATTTCTTCTGACAAATCATCCTTACATTCCAAATGTTAGACTGCATTAAAAGATTAGGAGATCACTGTTACTACAAAGTAAAAAGTACCAAGAATCTTCAGACTGTACTTCTCATATCTTTTGTTTCCTAATTCTTCAAAAGACCACTAAAAAGTGGCCTTTCTTCATAAAATTGTTACCAAGTTTAATCTCAGCAAACTACTTACTGCCAAATATTACAGTATTTTACATCTTTATTTCAGGAACAGGTTTCTGCTTTTCCATTCTTTTCCTTTTATTCTTGCTAGAATTACTTTTATCTGTTGACAACTTTTAAGCTCAAATTTTCATTTTATGCAAGAAACTGAATCTGTTTCATTTAATTCTGAAATCTTACCCATACTTGATGGTGCCAAATGTTTTCTCATTAAGTAGTCTCTTCTTTTCCAAAAGAGTAAGACCACTGCAAATGCTAGGATGGCTAATTTCTAGGAATCAAAATTTTAGAATAGAATCCCATTCTTTAAAATAACCTAACAGAAAAGAGATCACAGCATTACCATGATCTTCAAAATACAATTATATGCCTTTTTTTCTTCCTGTCTTTGATTTTAAATTCATTTTGGGGGAATTACGAATGGAGGAATACATGGAAGACATTCATTTGTAATATATGTGAATGTTGGCAAGGCATGTCCCCATTCATGCTGCAGGATCACATCATGGAAATTGATTCATGGAGTGAGCAGACAAAGCTGTAGGAGATTTTATGGGCCATGTTTGGTGGGGATGCAACATTTTACCTACGAGGGTAACATGACCCAAACCAAAAACCATACATATTTTAAGTTATCCATGTTTCCACTATTTAGAATGAGGCGGCCTGGCTTTGGAACAGCAGCAACAGCCAGAACAGCTACGGGCAGAGCAACGAGTCCATCTCTGCTTACATGACAAAATCCCCGGGAATGTCCACCACATATAAAATTTCTTCTGAAGCAGCATGGGGCTTTGGGAAGAAAAAACACTCACTGGCTGTCTAGATACAGTCCTCGATGGAAAATGGTTTTAATACCAACCTTTTTCAAATGCCACCTAAGTAGATTGTCCATAAATGCCTTACTCTCTGGACAGGAGAGTAATAGATAATTTTCAGAGAGGAACAAAGTTAAGAAGGTTCTAAAAAGGATCAAATAGGACAGGTGGCTCCTCTCCCCCCGATCTCAGCAGCAGCAGTCTGGGTACTGGGTTGAGCCATCAGTCAGTAGCTGAACTGTAATATCAAGGTAAGAGAAGGCCAAGCAACAGCACAGATGCATATGGAAAATGACATAAGAAAGCAGATGTGGCAAAGAGTTATGTTAACCCAAACATCAGGCTAGAGTCTTATATAGACAGTGGCTACTGTGCATCAAAAAACCTCTTTCACATTGACACACAAATTTCCTTGGAAAAAGTGTCTTTCAGTACAGAATCAATTATGTCCTACATTTGTTCAGAGCAACCTCTCCCTGGTATTTAAGCAGTCACCATCTGGCCTGCCATACACAGAGGTGAGATACACAAATAAAGTGAATGACAATAGGGATGGGTTATCAAGCAGCTGAAAGCACGTTTGCCATACACAGAACCACACAGAATATACAACTGCACCCATCCAGTCTGGCTTTGGAAATTCCCTTCGTCCCTCAGGGGCCAAGCACAAGCTCAAGGTCATGAAGTCCTTCTCCTGCAACTCTGACTTCTGACGAGAAGGTGGCAGGTGAGGACATGTGAGTTTGAATCAGATGTTGCTTAATACTTCTCAGCTGCTATAAATTGTACCTTCATAATTACTAAATCACTACTCAGACAAGTTGTTTACATAGCTGTCTACCCACAAAGTTAAGGTGTTCCCAGATTCTTGTACCTTGTTATATCTTTGCCTGTCAGATAGAATAATCCATGTCAACAACTTCTGTTTATGAAAATACTGAAAGAAAATTAATAACCTGATTTTTTCCTTTTCAAACTACATAGAATGATCTCCTTGACTTGTATTATAAAGCAGGTAATCCGTCTTTTTACTATTCCTGTGCAAATCCATTCCAATGGATTATTATTGTTTTGTTTATAAGGCTTGTTATTTAAATATAAATGATCGGCACTAAAAATATATTCCACTTGTATCAGAATTTCCAGAGGGGGTAAAAAAAAAAAAAAATTATACGTAAATCTTACTGCCATTTTGGTTTTAGTATTGGTCAAGGTAGTTCTTCATAAGCAAATAATTAGTGCAGAATTGCATAGCCTACTGAAATTAGAAAAAAATAATAGAAGCACCCGGTTGATAAGTGGGATTACATTATGCAGTAGCAGGCAACAGCTGAACACAAATAGGTTATATAGTGTTTCAATTAGTGAAAAGACTATTCACTAAAAAGGTCCTGGAAAAACACTTTGATATTATGAGCAGTCTCCCGCTTTCACACCTGAGTCATAATACACTGCATTCTCCATCACCTACAATACAGAACAGAAATACCTCACAAACTTACATATGCGGGAACGGGATTGACCTTGTTTTACATCTTGCATGGAAGGTGCTAAGTCTAGTGCTAAAGAGACTATTCATTGTTAACTATAAAAGCAATTTGACAAAAAAGAAAAAAAAAAAAGAAAAAAGAAATCAACCCTCAGTCCTCTCAATCTTTTGACAGCTCTGCTGCAAGAAACTCTTTTGCAGCTCAAGTTGAAAAGGATACATCACTAAAAGAAACCACTTAAATTAGCAGCTCGCCTAATACACAGAAGCTTGCCTACCCCTTGTCGGGCTTTTTTTGTGCTGAGGGTGCAATACGGCTCTGCCAGCCTAGCAGCTGTGCAGCGTGCTCGCCTCCCCTGCCTTGGCCACATATGCCCACCTTTTCATTTGACAAACCTTGACACTTGGTTGTCCCACAGTGAGCCAGTTCAAGGAGTTAAACTGCCATCTAAAAAATTTAAAACAAGACAAACAGGAGAACGGAGCAGGGAGGCAGCACGAGGCGAGGTGCAGGAGCACATCCCTCGGATTGGCCTTGCTGCAGCATACAACCACACTTCTGACTGTCACATGCTTAAGACTGTCAGCAGAAAGCTGCTGTATTAATTAAAGGCCTCAGAAGATTCCTAACAAGCAATTTCTGGCCAATCTAGCTGTGGCAGCTTAAAACACTACTGCTCCCCAGTGGGTTGTCCCTTTCTCCTGCTGCCGGCAACCCTCCCTGTAGCAGAACTGGACAAAGTGTCTTCTCCTGGGAGCTGCGCACACCCTTGGTCTTGGCGGGGGGATGTGCATCTGCTCTGCCTTTCCTGCAAGGGGGAGGAAATTTCCTCAACCCTGTTTTTCTTCTAAACTAAACAAACCTCTTTTGTCTCCCTTAATGGAGAAAATATTCTGACATTAAGTAAAAAAAAAAAAACAAAACTCAAATTTAAAATTTTAACGACTGTTAAAATCATTCCACCTCCTCCCACTTCTCACAGCCTTCTATTAACAGAATTTTACAATAAAAGATGAACGCATTTGTGCATTTGACAATTCCTTGTATGCGTTTCTGGGAAGGAGGCAGATATCCTGCTGGGAGTCTGTTACAGGCCACCCAACCAGGATGAAGAGACGGATGAGACATTCTATAAGCGACTGGCGGAGGTCTCGCATTCGCTGGCCCTTGTTCTTGTGGGTGACTTCAACCTACCGAACACCTGCTGGAAGTATAACACGGCAGAGAGGAAACAATCTGGGAGGTTCCTGGAGTGTGTTGAGGATAACTTCCTGACGCAGCTCGTGAGTGAGCCCACGAGGGGAGATGTCTTACTGGACCTGCTGTTTACAAACAGAGAAGGACTGGTGAGAGATGTGGTGGTCGGAGGCCGTCTTGGGCTTAGCGACCACGACATGATAGAATTCTCAGTTGTAAGGGAAGTAAGGAGAGGGGTCAGCAAAACTGCTATCATGGACTTCCGGAGGGCAGACTTTGGCCTGTTCAGGTCATTGGTTGAGAGAGTCCCTTGGGACACAGTCCTGAAGGACAAAGGGGTCCAGGAAGGTCGGACAGCCTTCAAGAAGGAAATCTTAAAGACGCAGGAGCAGGCGGTCCCCATGTGCCGTAAGAAGAGCTGGCGGGGAAGGCGACCGGCCTGGCTGAACAGGGAGATTTTGCTGGGACTCAGGGAAAAGAGGAGAGTTTATCACCTCTGGAAGAAGGGGCAGGCAACTCACGAAGAGTACAAGGATCTAGTTAGGTCAAGCAGGGACAAAATTAGAAAGGCAAAAGCCCAGCTAGAGCTCAAGTCTGGCCACAGTCGTAAAGGATAATAAAAAATGTTTTTACAAATATATTAACAACAAAAAGAGAGGCAAGGAGAATCTCCATCCCCTACTGGATATGGTGGGGAACATTGTCTCCAAGGACGAGGACAAGGCTGAGGTACTTAATGCCTTCTTCGCCTCAGTCTTTAATAGCCAGTCCAGGTATCCACAGGGTATTCAGCCCCCTGAGCTGGAAGATGGGGATGGAGAGCATAATATACTCCTCATAATCCAGGAGGAAGCAGTCATGGACATGCTAAACCACCTGGACACCCACAAGTCTATGGGGCCTGATGGGATCCACCCGAGAGTACTGAGAGAGCTGGCGGAGGAGCTTGCCAAGCCACTCTCCATCATTTATCAGCAGTGCTGGTTAACAGGGGAGGTTCCAGAAGACTGGAGGCTTGCCAATGTGACGCCCGTTTACAAGAAAGGCCGGAAGGAGGATCCTGGGAACTACAGGCCTGTCAGCCTGACCTCTGTACCGGGGAAGATTATGGAGCGGTTGGTCTTGAGAGTGCTCACAGGGCACCTGCAGGACAACCAAGGGATCAGGCCCAGCCAGCATGGGTTCATGAAAGGCAGGTCCTGCTTGACCAACCTGATCTCCTTCTATGACCAGGTGACCCGCCTAGTGGATGAGGGAAAGACTGTGGACGTTGTCTACCTGGACTTTAGTAAAGCCTTTGACAGCGTCTCCCACAGCATTCTCCTGGAGAAACTGGTGGCTCATGGCTTAGACAGGTTTACTCTTCGCTGGGTGAGGAACTGGCTGGATGGCCGAGCCCAGAGAGTTGTGGTGAATGGCGTTAAATCCGGCTGGCGGCTGGTCACAAGCGGTGTTCCCCGGGGCTCGGTTCTGGGGCCAGTCTTGTTCAATATCTTTATTGATGATCTGGATGAGGGAATTGAGTGCTCCCTCAGTAAGTTTGCAGATGACACCAAGCTGAGTGGGAGTGTTGACCTGCTGGAGGGTATGAGGGCTCTGCAGAGGGATCTGGACAGGCTGGATCAATGGGCAGAGGCCAACTGTATGAGGTTTAATAAGGCCAAGTGCAGGGTCCTGCACTTTGGCCACAACAACCCCATGCAATGCTACAGGCTTGGGGAGGAGTGGCTGGAGAGCAGCATGGCGGAAAGGGACCTGGGGGTGCTGGTTGACAGCCGGCTGAACATGAGCCGGCAGTGTGCCCAGGTGGCCAAGAAGGCCAACAGCGTCCTGGCCTGTATGAGAAATAGTGTGGCCAGCAGGAGTAGGGAAGTGATTGTGCCCCTGTACTCAGCACTGGTGAGGCCGCACCTTGAATCCTGTGTTCAGTTTTGGGCCCCTCACTACAAGAAGGATGTTGAGGTGCTGGAGCGTGTCCAGAGAAGGGCAACAAAGCTGGTGAGGGGTCTGGAGCACAAGTCGTATGAGGAGCGGCTGAGGGAACTGGGGTTGTTTAGTCTGGAGAAGAGGAGACTGAGAGGAGACCTTATCGCTCTCTACAACTACCTGAAAGGAGGTTGTGGCAACAAGGGTGTTGGTCTCTTCTCCCAAGTAACTAGTGATAGGACAAGAGGAAATGGCCTCAAGTTGCGCCAGGGGAGGTTTAGATTGGTTATTAGGAAAAATTTCTTCACCGAGAGAGTGGTCAGGCATTGGAACAGGCTGCCCAGGGAGGTGGTGGAGTTGCCATCCCTGGAAGTGTTCAAAAAACTTGTGGATGTGGCGCTTCAGGACATGGTTTAGGGGACATGGTGGCGCTGGATTAATGCTTGGACTTGATCTTGAAGGTCCTTTCTAACCTAGTGATTCTGTGATTCTGTAAATGAGTAGCCACCTGATTAGTAACAGGAAGCAAGCAATAACCTGTATCACCTAAGATTAACATACTGTCTCATCAAGTCTGCTCTGCACATGTCTCCTCTTGGGTAAAGTGAGCAACTGTTGCTAGAAAACATATAGCTGTCTCTGCACACTGTTATTAATTGCCAGTGGTTGTAGTCTTAAGGGTTGCCCATAAAAATACATAAGCATCCAGCACAGTGACTCAAACACCTTTGGCCTGTTACCTATTGACCTTCTCAACTGAGAGTCATAGCTGGAAACTTGGAGATACATACTGAGGACATGCAGCTACATTGAAGTTACACTTCTCCTCCTTCAGCAATTACCTTTTTTATGGGGTTTTAAAGTGCATGGTCTTTACTTGGCGAAGACCATCCAACCTGATAAATTATCAAGCCTGTATACCAATGCCTTTGTTCATCTCTCCCAAAACCATTGAGCAAACTAAGAACTGCTCTCACTAACATGGCAGTTAGACAGCAACCTATTACACAACAGCTCCAGTATAACATTTCAACGCTTAGCTTTTGCCAAATATTAGAGTAACACTGACACCTCTTTACTGGCTGAAAGTAGTGTTTACCGCTCAGGATTAACCCTCTGCTTTGCCCCAGAGCTGGTCGCTTGTAACAGACACAGCTCAGACCAAAGCAAGTATTGCCCATTCTTTCAGTGGAAAGTCAAACAAATCTAAGTATTTTGAAGTCCTGAGCTTGCCACTATTGCCACTGACAATTGTCCTTAAACCCCATTTATTCTGTAAGTAGGGTTTACAATTTTTGGACTCATCTGGAGACTCTGCACAGGCAAAGTTGTACAGGTACTTCTTTTCCTCCTTACCACCACCAAGCTATCACAGCTGCAATCTGCAGCATCACAAAATGGCAGGTTGCACTTTTTTAGTACTGTTCTGTGGTTTCTGTTGCAATCTAAAACCCTACACTTAAAAGAAATTGAGATGGGTCTTTCCCCATTGGCTGCAAACCTCACTGTGTAGGAAGCTTCCCCAGTCCTCAGAGAGCAAAGGTGTTAATTACTGACAAAGTATCTACAAAAACTAGTTGGAGCTATTTGAAGCCTAACAGCACTGGGCCACAGCGTTCAAAAGCCTGGTCCACCAGGCTAAGTGAGTTTCTGAACATAATCTGTAGCATTACAGTAAATCAGCATACTTTCACCAAAACCACAGTCTCTCTCCTTCCATCACGATGCTCTCTTTATGGCATGTGTGGCACTTCAATTAAGTGATGTTACTAGGAAAGGGTTGAAACTAAAAAAAAAAATAGATGTGATAAACCTGAAGCAGTGCATGGCTGGGGGTCCTACTGTTGTGTTACACAGCTTGGCATGTATGTGAATTAAGGAACATTTGGCAGTAATCTCTTCACTGGTCAACAGGCAGGCTGGTAGGGATTTACCTCTCCCACATACGCTTGTTCACACCTACCTATCTACAATTAAGTCCTCTGACCAGCAATTCACTGGGAGCATCCACTGCCTAGTTTTGACCCAAGGAAAATCTACACCACAGATGGCTGGTGTAGTGAGACCACAAGGCAATGCTAACCACTAGCAAACTCACCCTCCATTTGGCTTGCTACGAGAATTGGCACTTGCTATTCATCTAGGCTCTCGTGCAAATTGTCTCTGAAACTGGAAGAGTTTAGATCAACTATAAATGCAAAATAAACACACACACTGCACACACGCATGAATCTATCTCTCTAATCTATTTATATAATGTGACCTGCTCTAGCAGTGGGGAAAATTCTGCCAGATCAGTCCACTGAACTGACTGATGTGGGGGCCAGAAGGCAGCCAGACATGATGGCTAGGAAGAGGAGGGAAGAAAAAACTAGGAAGACACCGTTTGCCTCCACAGTACCAGCCTGACGTTACACTGAAGAACTGCAAAGACAAACCAGAGCCTTAAACTACTAAAACTAGAGCCCCTTACAACTGCCTCCTTTATTTACTACACTTACTTGCTTAGCACTTTTTGTTTCCATCACTGGTGTGAAATACAGGTGGCCTATTCCTCTACAAGATGACAGGTTCAAGTTTCCAAAAGAAACATTCCTGCCATACACCAAAAAACACCCTACCAAAATCCCACAATCGATAAAAAACTAAACAGTAACTTACACATAATGCATGGTTCAAACACCACAGGAAACCTGGTACTCAGACCTCACTGTACAGCAACTTCCAAACACATATGCTTCACTAAGTGCACCAATCCCTAAAATCATTTCACTGCATATACCACCAGCTATATACCACAGTATTTCAAGAAGACAAATACTCGTTTTGCAGAGGGGAGAAAACTGCATGAAGTACATGCAAAGTTACAGTATTTAAATGTGTATTTTAGTACTAGAGTGCCACAGCTGAACAGACAACTGAAAAGTTTGATTTTGAGAAAGTCCACAGGGAAAACAAGGAAGGCACAATTTCTCAAAACTTGATGAGCTAAGGCAGTGAACCCATAGATCCCACTTCAGTCCCATCCCTGCTCCCCATCCTCATGCATATCCTTTGCCCACCCGATATTCCTGGCACAACTCTTTGTGGGATCCCAAAATGACCTGGATTAAAGAAACATTGTATATTCAGCTAAACAAAACAAAAAACCTAAAAGGAAACAAGAGGAAGACATCAAAACACTCAACATGCTGCAGTACAGCTTAAGAGCCCAGAAGAGGTCTGTCTGCAAAGAGGAAGCTGAGGGAGGAAAAAAGTAGATAGAAGTCTGTGTTGGTGTAAATGGAAACAAAACAGGAACATTCTCCTTCATGGGAACTGCAGCAACAAGCGCAATAGTATTTCAACAGTTCACAATGCATGAAGAACAACTGAAATTATGCCCTTTCTTCCACAAAAGCCAGAAAGATATTTTTCATCTTAGCTCCAGGTTTTGGGGTTTTGTTTTGTTTTTAACCCAGAAAGTACCAAAGACACTGAGTTCCCTATTATTAGGCCTGAACCACCCAGCTGCTTCTCAAGTGTCTGAATTCTCAAAGCCAAAAACTAGCAAATATTCCTCAACAAAAAATTTCACTCGCAATACTCAAATGCAGTTTCTCAGGACCAGTGACGTAGCAATCCCACTCATTTCTGAAGCTGAACCATGCAGGGCACCAGAAGCAGGGACAGCATAAAGGACAAGCCCTGCTGCCCCTTGCCAGCCCCAGGAGAGGAAGGTGTCCCTCTTGGTTGCACTGGCAGCTTCTCCTGCAGCCGTGCTATGAACAAGAGATGAAAACTCACACAGGTTAAAAATAAAGAACCCTGGCAAAAAGCCTCAATCAGTTTTCCTCTCACTATTATTTTTAATCCTAACCAGCTCCTTGAAGCTACTCATGGTATGACCCTGCAACCGGTTATGTCAGCATGCTGAGGAACGAGAGGACAAAGCAAGTACAGAGGGCAGCAAAAATTCCTTAAGATAGCAACATGGTAGCGCCATGAAACAATGACCACTGTCTCCCAGGACCACACCTAAGGTGGATGTCACCTAAATTTCTAAGCAGAAATCATTTTCAAGCCTCCATTGTGTCTCATAAAGCCAAAAGTAAATACACAAATACTTTTCCCTTGACCAGCAGTAGGATGCAATAAGCCTTACAAAATTTCTACCAGTATGAAAGATAACACTAATTTTATTCTGATACGCTGGCAGAGCTAAGTGGGCATATTAACTAGACTTAGAGTTTGTTGCTTGGTGGGTGGAAAAGGTTGTGAGGACCAGGGGTGGAGGACACGGGAACAGGAACTGGGGGCTGGCCAGGAAAGCACCACTCTCCTCAGCCCACTGAGCTTCTCAGGGGAATCATAAAAATCACAGAAAACAGGAATACTTCTTTTCTTTGAGAGAGAACTTTATTTTACAGTTCATTTTGGCTTGGGACTAGGATGTGAGGATTGTGAAGAAAAAAGGTTGAGAAAGCATTTTCCAATTCTGTCTTTCAAATGGCATTTTTCAGATAGCCTGTTTTGGTTCTTACTTCATGCAGAGGACAACTCCCAGCCTCCTGCATTCTCAGCATATTTCTATAATAGATTGACTTAAGTCCTATGATTTTAACCCACATTTTGCACATTCAGGATAAGAACTTGCAAGAGTTCAACAAGGACCTCGTAACTGACTTCTAGGAAAGAGGATACAGCTTTCTACAGAAGTATCTCAAAGTAGTCCTTTGCAACCGATACATACCACACTGCTTAACTATACAGTTTCTCTTCTCGGAAGCATCTGTTTTATTCTTCTCTCTTTTTTTTTTTTTTTTTAAACTTCACATGGTTTCATTCACAGAAAATTAAAAATAACAACAGCAACGCTAACTACTTCAGTGAAACTACTTCAGTGATGCTTTCCTTGAAATTACGCACACATACATATTGACATGTCCCTGAGAGGCCAAAGCTGGGGAAGGAGGAGAGAGAGTCTTAAGGCAGTTGGCATACTGCAAAACAACATGTTATTCCATGTTATAGAACCATCTATACCAATCGATGGATGAAGCAAAATTTACTATATTCTCACTGTTACTAGAAGAACTCTACACTGGAAAGTCTGTTTATGGTAGAGCAGTATGTGCAACCATGCCCTACTGATAACATAATCACAACATTATAGCACAAAAGGGACAGCAGAAAGGCTATACTTTAATCATAATGCACTACTGACCTTTTCCTTGAGGGCCCTTCTTCAAAATCTGAAGAACTAACATCGTTGCTCGTTGAGGACACTTGCGATGCATCGTCCTTCTCATTCTCCAGCTGTTCTGATCCCGGTCCTAATCCTTTAGATTGGCCATTAGTGAGAAGTCCTGCAAACATGACAAAGTAGTACACAATATTCAAAACCTGCATTACCAGTGCCAAATGGATTTTACAAAAATTCACACATGACACTAACAATAGAGAGCTGATGCCCAAAGCAACCATCTTGCAAAGAGATAATACTGATAACATTGATTTTGCACAGAGGTACTCCAATAAAAACCTGCCTGATTCTGTGTTTCTGATTTGGTTAACTGTAAGGCTCCAATCCCAAATAACCATGGGTGTTTGCAATAGTATTTATAATCTTGTCACATCCCTCATTTGAAAAGGGGGACAGCTTAGTCAAACTCATCCCTGTTTTACAGAACTCCTGTTAACCGGCATAGATGAGAGTTTTGGGCCTTTATCTGTAGATCAACAGAAAATTAAGCTGCCATTTGGTCCAATTTATTGTTTTCTTAATCTTCATTTTGCTGCTTCCAACCACTGCAATTTATAATTCTTTAAAAAAAAAAAATCCTAAATCCCAAAGGGGTGAACATCAAACAACTGTTTCTCAACTCTGATTCTTCTGGTCAAGTGTCACTCATCTACAGAAACTCCAGACTGCCAACAAAGGTACACAGAGCAAGGGAAATGTCTGCCACAGCTGCCTTCCCTTTTGTGCCTTTTGTCTCCTGGAGGAATACTACAGCAAGCAGAGCCACACAGATGTTAAGACAGCACTGGCCCTATACAAGCATAACATTTAACAAACAAGTAACTACAATACAATATGACTTACAAACAGCAGACACACAGTGAAACAGCTTATGCTTAAGGAAGAATTAAAATGGTAACATATTCTTCAGTCAGCTTTGGGATGAGAAGCAGGAAAACTAAGGGTTTTATCAGCTCAGTATTGACACTCTGCTTTAAGAGTTTATTACCACAGGAACTGCAATTTTATCCAGGAGAATAGTTTCCCATCTCTCCACCAAAATATTTTTGCAAATGGCATAACAAAGCTTTGTTTCACAACTTTATTTCCTCAGAGAAATGCTGACTTCCCTCCATCAGCCACTTCAGTCCCCTTTTCTGTAATTGCACCTTTAGAAGAGAAAACAGGGAGGGGGCTGACCACTTCCAAGATAAACCGGGCAGCAAGGCTTAAGAGTACTAAACCAAAAATGCTTACTAAAAACAGCTCAAAAGCTTCCACCAGTGCTACATCAGCTACACAATTGCTACACAATTTCAGACCCCTGTTTTCAGGAAAAATCACCGTTTAGCACCATCAGTGCACTTACTCATTGCATAACCAAGCATTCAACCAAGCTCAGCTTCAAAGAGACACCGAAGCATAACCAGAGCAAGAGCAAGGCACCTCCTCCGGCAAGCTGTCTGCTCGAAGTACTGGTATCTCAGCCACAGTCACCCTGCAAGGACATTTATTCACTGCTCGCCTGGGCACTACGACTGAGTGCGGTATGTCGTCTGCTGGCAGGCTCTCGAACCTTTCAACGCTTCCGATTCCAATCTATTCACTCTGATTGCCCATTTTTAAACAGCCTAATCCAAAGCCTGCATCATATCACTACATCATATCGCTCTCTTCTTTTTCCAATCAAAGTTTGCTTTTATTCATGCTGAGCTACACCAGACTTCTCTTGACTTGGAGTCAGAAATGGCTGTATGGTGGCTGCATGCTGCAGTTTTTGTATGCCATTATTAAAATACTACCTACAAAGCAGAAGCTTGGATTTATTGGGGTGGGGGGGGTGCAGTGAACTGGTAGCTCCATTTTTTTCTTCCTAATACAGAGTCCACAAAGCAAAAATTGAAACTAAGCACCAATTTTTGCATTAAAATGTCTCTTCTAGCCAGGCCGAGACTGGCAGGGCTAAATGATCCAATTTACATTTTCAGTCCCCTTTTATTAAATTCCTTTCAATACTTGCTTTCTATTAAAGAGATCTCAAACTATGACCCAACAAATAATACAAATTTCAGTATCAGCAAATGATACTACAAGGTTTGTAATGTAACACACTGATATGACACGGGGTGACAGCATGCCTTCAAAGCATTCCTGAGGAAATGAAGGCGACCTTTTAAAAAAATTAAATAGATTATATTTCTATGCTGAATTCATCCTCACTAGAAGCCCTAGTGCCCAAGTTTATTCTTTAAAAAGTTTCAACTTTTGATTTGCATTTTTCCATGAAACTACTGCTGATAAAATTTACAATTTCTAAACTCCAGAGAAATCTAAATCAAGCATATCATTTGAGGCCTGATACTCAGTAACTTAACTCTTATGGCAGAATTTGATTAGGTTTTCCAAAAGCAATATTTGTTCTGGAGACTTGCCATACGTAAAACCCAGCAAACTGAAGTATATGAGTCAAGAAAATCACCTTTCAGGCTGTCAACTTGCATGCACTTGGAAGGCAATTTTTATTCATCCTTTCGCCCTGCCAAACCATCAGTGCACTTGAGAGACAAGCATGATTTGTGTCCCTTAAGGAAAAAAATATCAGTTTATCTACTACTATTCATCATAACCAGCACCATCCCAAAACGCAATAGTATTGCAGATAACTGGAGTTAGCTATCCTCAGCTGAAACCAATTAAAACAAGTACCCTAAAACAGAGGCACAAAACTACAAATGAGAGATACTGATAAATAATGGGAACGGGTGTCAGGTTCTACAGGTTTTCAGGGACAGCATAATTGCAAAATCCACTCTGAAGTGATGAAAAGCACAGACAGCCCCAGTCCACAGCCTCCTTGCAAGCACAGGAGAGAAAGCATATGCTGAAACAGGCTGTTATAAAGTTTATTGCCACTCAATCATTTTTATATCAAATGCATTCAGTTTGCCCCCAGATACCTCTTCCTTCAAACACCATTCTTGCTATCTCTAACTGCAATAAACCACTTTCTTTTCTGCTGCGCCTGGATCAGGGGCTATAAAGGGTCTGAAGGCCCCAGGATGGGGGGATGTCAGACCCATAGTTGTGCCAAGTGACACTTGGGCATCCCCATCACCATTAATGGGTTGGCCCCAGAGCAGCCGACGGGACGTACAGGTCTGCTGGTGCACTGCAGGAACAGAGTTCAACGCACATCCATCCATGTGGGTTTGACTCTCCAAAGTCAACCAAGATACAGGAAGCAGCAAGCATTCATGTTTCTCAAAAGCCAAGCACTGCAGCTGTGTATGTATATAAAGAGGGAAAAGCAGCTGAGCAAGAAAACACTCTTTTGCATAACCCGAAGAGCTGAACCACTCTCTGATCCTGGCTACTTCGGAGCACCCAGCAACAGTCAAGAAACCAGCAAGCCATCAAGAGCCAAATAAAATCAAAAGGGACAAATAGCTCCTCTACTGCTTTTCCATGGTTGTGCCCTTCAACCCCTAAATCATGATGCCAGCGAGCCCTGGCTCACGGCAAAGCCCGTGACAGGTTATGTTCTCCTCTGCGGGAGAGCTGGCAGCGGCTGCCTGCCCCTTGCCCACTGGGCTCATCTCAGCCCCAGCTCTCACTGCCTTCTCCCCTGGCAGCTGGACTCATGACCAACCACAAGGCCCGAATAACTAGGCAGAATACGTCAAGGTTGATAAAAATAGACTTTATTCCTGTAATAGAAAGTGTTTGTTTTAAAAGTCAAATTAGTTTTTTTAAAATCTTAAAAAAACTAAACCTCATCAAAATTAAATTTGAAAGTACAGCAACTTGGATTATAAATCAGTGTAGGATTTCATGTATTAATATGACTTACATGAAATAATAATTTATATATAGAGTGAAGTGGTGCATATTTGCTGCCAAAGTTTAAAAGGAACTGAAACACCGAATGGCTCAGTGTCACTGAACAAACACTGCTTTAACTAAGTCACTAATAACAAATTATTTAATTAAGTCAAAAATACAGGAACTCACATATCAAATGACATCTATGGTCCCTTAAATACACTTTCCTGACTCTAACTGATCAAGACTAGATCCTTGCAAGAAAGGCCAATTACTAATTCCTAGCAATTAAAAAGGGTAGCTTAAAACTGAATAATGGAGATTTTAACATCCTTTCTAAAAATGTATCTTAGCCACATAAATGTAAACTTCACAGTTTGATGAATTCTTTTTTAAACTTCTGCGTGAGCTGCAATAGCAAACTGCAATTTTAGTTATATGCTGCTTAAAAAGACCAAAAAAACAATTCCACTTATCCACTGACCAGCTTCTAACTACATTGAGAAAAAGCAGCAAATGTGAGTATTACACCCACTCTGTTACAAGCTGGGGAAAGCAAAAAATCCCTTTCTGCCTTCTGCACCCCAGTCATTATTAAAGAGACTTCTAACACCTCCTTTTTGTTTGCCTTCCACACTCTGAATGTTTTCAATCTGTCTGTGGCTACAAGTTTGTTTGTTTTTTCACATGGAGGAAGGGCTCTGCAATGAGCTGAACTGTACCCTCTAGGGTAGTCCAGACAAAATACGGATATCATGGCTTTACAACCTTCGCAGAGCGTGCTCCCTCTTGTTCCCACTGCATCTCACTATCCCATTTGCTTCTCGACTGTAGTTGTTAACTGAGCCTTGTCCCTTTCGCTAAAAACAGTGTGCGTAAAGAACAGTTAAGGTTGCTTAAATGAGCTTACTTCAGAGGGCTGCACTGACTCAAGCGGATCACTTTCATAAGCTAGTAAGACTTACTATTCCCGATGCAGGCAGGGCTTAATTTATATTGGTACAGATTCGCTAACCTTACCATTTTTGGTGAGACACACACACTTTTAGCAACAATCTACAACTCTATTCTCAAGCCATGATCTAACCCATCTCTGGTCATCTGGAGAGATGGCTGACAGGCATGTGCAGGGCAGGTCTTTGGGAGCAGCTGAATACATGCTGCAAAATCACAGTACCTGAGAACACACCATAAAACACCATGTAAGTATAAACACATAGGATGAAAACACAGGAGAAAAAAAGAGAAGCAGAAAAGCAGCAACATAAGGGAAGACAGAAAAAAATGCAAGGGAGGGTTTGGGTTTAGTTAGTTGGTTTTAAGAATAGATGAGATTACAATTACTGGTATGTTTTTCATTATTAAAGTTACTGAATAATCAGGAAACTGAAGGGGAGCATCTGAACAAACCTCAGTATCACGTGGTTAGTCGAACACAGCGGTTGGGTGAAAGGACTTTCACAATGTTTCCAAAACACTATTTCTACATCACTTTAATGCCAAGAAGGCATCCGAGCATGAACATTTCCATATTCTTAGAACAAGACACCAACACCTATTTTAGCTCGCTGTTTCCCAGTCCTAAGGCAGCTTAGGAAAAGAAATACATTCAATTGTATTTACAGTCAGTTCTCACAGTCAGAGGCAACCCACAAAGCCACCCCATTAGAAAAATGAGCACTCAACACCACACAAACACAAGCCAAAGATATAAAAAGCATTAACTGACCTAAATAAGGGAGATTTCAACATGACTGTATTCACAGCTTTCTATATGGCGTGAATACCTAATGTCAGCTGGTCCACACAGTTCAGGGCAGAGGAGCCATACTGCAGATCTCAGGTATACGTGAAATACATAACTCTGCTCCTGGGTGTTTCCTGACCACAAGGGACACCCACTTCCCACTGCCAAGAGATACTGGGTTTGCCTCCCCTGGCCCCCCCTTTCTCACATTCCCCCCTGATCCCTGCAAGCTGAACCACTCTGGGCTGGTACAAAGGCTCAGTTTCCAGGGCAATTGGCAAAACAAACAAACACAATTTATGAGAAGCTAAAAAAATGATTTACTCGAAGCAGCACTCTCACAACACTGAGACAACAGCGTTTCTTATGAGAGCGTGCCAACAGCACGGACTGTAGTTATGCAGGCACGGAGCTAAAGTTTTGTTCACCTATGGAGTAACGTACCCATCCGAACTTTAGCTGTGCAGTCTTGGGAGTTGCACAGGGAAGCGTTGTTTAAAGAAAAAAAAAAAAAGGTATTTTCTCCTTTTTTGCACTGTCCCCTTTAGGAAAGCTGCCACAAATGTAATTGCAATGTAAGAAAGGAAGGGGGTTAACCACCCCACACCATGGTCCGAGAAGTCTGTGCCACCTGAACATGGACAAACTTTTCAGTATAACCGCACCTTGGAAGATGACGAACATGAGGTTCTACACCTAAAATACAGAGGGGGAAAAAGTTAGTACCTTCAGCTCTTTAAATATTTACTCTGGCCCTTAGTCTCAAGCAGGTAATACTCTGTATTAAAAGCTACATATAGTAAACTGATGGCTCACCTAAACCTCTTGTCTTCCTTCAAGCTAAGAACTACAGGACTTAACAGTGTATTATGAGCTGTAACTTTATGCACAATTTTACTTGCAAAGTATTGTTAATGAATAGTCCTCATCAATTTTCCAGAAGTAATAGACAAACAGCTACAATACAATACAAATTCACATCCCATTGTCTGTAACCCTAATTTCATCTTCTACCAAAAATACCCTTACTTGCCAGAGTACATGCTGAAACACTACCAAAATCTTGGTAGGCGTGTTAAATAAAAGCAATAATCATCTGATGCCAAGTTAAAACATACTGGTATCTCCAAAACATCTGCAACAGTGTGCATTAATCAGCATACTGTACAAGGTTACTGTATTTAGCTGTTGTATAGCTATGCACAAAAGATAATCTAGTTTTATAGTGCAAATGCCATCTGTCACATTGTCACAGCATGACAAGGTATCACATTACATATTAAACAGACAACGCGCCTCAAAAATAAGGCCTATTTTCATGCCATGGTTGTCTTAGAGACTAAAGAACTGGGTTTTCATGGTAGTAACATAATTTAGAAACAAAATGAGCCCAAAACATTTCTCACTGGGATAAGAGATACCTATTCCCTGCCCATTTTTTTAAGAATACCAGTCATAAAGAAAATGCTATTTTGATCTCATTCGGTAATGCAAAACCACAACAGTTTTCTGTCTTTAAATAAAAAAATCCACAGCATGACACAGTCATTTATACCACACAATGTTCTGTTGCCAACACAATGGTAATTAATGGTACGTGGGCTTTTCAGATGACAAGCCACTGGATATTAAGTTGATTGTGGTACCTAACAGAGCATATGCATAAAGCAGTACTGCTATGCCAAAATCTGTTAGCAAATAGCTTGTCCAATCTTTAAAAATAACTAAAAGAGAGCTTTTATATGTAGATATACGTCATTACTATGGAAGCCAAGCATGAATGACATTACAGCACAAGATGTGTTTGTCAGCCTGTCAAAAAACAAGATCACCAAAGAGAACTGATTAAATAATACAGGTTGAAAGAAGCTCTTTACTCCCATATCTCCATCCAAAATAGGTATTAAGCAACCAAAGACATTTATGTGACTGTTTCCTACATATGAGCCCATTATCAAGCACCTGCTAGCAGCATTAATTGAAATTATATTGTTCTGGTCTTTCAACACAACAGTTTTAAGAGTGTTTTGGTGGTTTTTTTTTTTTTTTTTTAATTTGGAGGGGGTTGATTGGTGGGGTGGTGGTATTAAACTGGTAGAAAAAAAATATAACTGTCCAAAATGAATGTAATTTAATTCTGCTAGGAAACTACCTCAGTCTATAGGATGTACTTCAAGCCCGAGTTTTATTTATGAAATATGCATCTGGAAGACATTTTTTTAAAAAAAATCTACCAACACCTGCAACATATCATATACTAATAAAAACCTCACCTGAAGTCTGTACTTCCATTATTTTAGGTTTATACAAAGACAAAAAAATTATTCAGAGAGACACACCTCTCTGATTAAAACACATTTCTCCATTTTTAAGGACACAACTGCGATTCCCTGATTCCTCCAGGCAAGACACATGACCCCTTCAGGCACCTTATTCTTCAAAAGGCAGAATGGAGGGCATCAGCCTGGACTCTGTGGTGGCACAGCCTGGACGAGGGAGGGGACAGGAGTACAAAGCAGACTGAGCAGCAGGGTAGGTGTTTGTACACAGGTGAAGGAGCTAACAGCAATAATGCTGACTCCAAAAACCTGGGGGAACAAACAGATCTCTCCTAAATCCCCTTCCTACAAATACAGGGAGCTGACTAAATCAGAGCTTAAAACCACAAATAGCTACCTTGAATTTTGCAAATTTTTTTTAATTATTAAGAGGGGAAAAAAAGAAAACCCAAGGAATGGTTGCCCTAAGACCCAAAAGCTAGGGCTGTCCTGAATGAAGCAGAATAGAGGGGAGGAAAGAGTGGTGATGGCCATCACCTTACCAACTGCTCCCTATCTGTTTATAAGAGAGTCATCGAGCTCCTATCAATTACTCCTGGAGGGGAGAGCAGCAGCTTTTCGAGTAAGTAGGTACCAGGCTGTGTAAAGGTCATTAAGTTTTGACAACCAGAAACACAGTTAATTTTACAGTGCCATAAACACTCCCTGTTAGCACCGGGGAAAACAAGCACCACGTACTCTTCCCGTGTGTTGCCAAGGAATCACAGTATTCAATGCATGCAGCTTTCATCCACCTCTGTCCCTCAGCCTCCCTTGACTGCAGTCAGAAAGCTTCAGAGGAACAAGAGGACCTCCAAATATAAGATCCTAGCTATAGACCTTTGCTGTTCAGAGAGACGTGGATGGAGAAGACAAAGACCTTTGCAGAAGCAAGGGAACACCATCACCAGGAAGAGAGCCCAGTCAGGACATGGGGACCGGGACTCTGTCCAGACATAGCCACTGCCTAGCAGGTGCCCCTGGAGAGGTCACCTCCCCTCCACACACCTCAGCTCACCCACCTGTAGAGTAAAGCTAGTGAGATCAGCCACCATGGTGAAGCGCAAGGGAGGGGTACAGACAGTAAGCACAACAGGAGATGTAGGGTTATTATTAAAACCTCTCAGTGGTGTGTGCCTCGTGTTGATTTTGGCGTTGGAGAGAATGGCTTTATTTCTCCCTGAGGAGAACAAGTGCCCTTTTGATTTGCAGCTATGCCAGGGACATCTGTCCTACAGGACATCTCCTCTCATGTGGTAATAACATACGCAGTCTGGAAGCAGAGTTAAACACACATTTTATTTGAAATTACAAGCACGAGCAGGTCCACAAGTGCAATTTATCTCTTTTCAGTTAAAGGACTTACCAGTGGTAGAAAAACGGACATAACCACTGAGAGACAGAAAAGTCTAAGTTCTCGGGTATTACCAAAATTATCAGTGACATACGAATAAATTATTCTTTGGTTTTTATGCCCAAACCATCATGTCTTGTTTATCCTGCCTCTTCTGGGGAACTTATTTTATGGCTGAATGGAGAACCAGTGGGGTAACATCCCACAACAGGAGAGAGTAAAAAAAACCGTGAACATGCCTGTGAAAGAAAGCATTGAAATACCCATACCTCAGCAATGAGGGACTAGACAGATTAGTAAAAATGAAAAAGAAAAAAAAAAATCAAAAAATATATTCTGGTATTTTAAGTAACATGAGAAGGAAAGCTATGCCAAGAGCATGTCTCCAGACAACAGATATTCTACACTAGAAAGTAAAAATTAGCAATTGTGTCTCCACAGAGTATAAACGAAGGAGGAAGAAAGAAGGTAGAGGCAAACGCAGTAAAGCAAGGAAGAGCCTGCTAATTGGAAGAAAATACAACATATGAATGTGCAAATAAAACAACAAGGGAAATAAAAAGGCATGCAATGTCTCACTGGTAGTAATGAATACTTAGGAGCCTGAAAAGGGAGATATGTGCAGCTAAAACCCAGAGGCTTAGCAAGGCTTGGCTATATTCGTTACAATTTCTAGGAAACCCTTACAGGCTGTATTATTTGAAAACACCGTATCTGCATGAAACCAGATACAACAGCAAAACAGCATCTTGACGAACATTTGCTACACGCTCTTCCTCTAACGAAGCATGGTTCCTACTGATCTGTGGTGAGGGATCACACAAACAGGGGCTTCCGATCTCAGCAGATGGAGGTGATGAAAAGCCCATTTCTGGAACTGGAGTCATGGCCAGCCAGCATCTTGGGCTCATGAAGGTGATCACTGGCAGGGACCATGACAGCCCTCCTCTGCACCTGTTTGCAGAAGCCCAGCCCTTTGGAGGAGCAAGAACAGGCAGCCTGAGTTAACCCGCTGCTCACGTAGGCTAAATTAAATTAAGTGACCGGAAGAATAAATGTAGGACTTGACTTCTACATAAGCCTCAACAGTGAGCAAAACACTAGACTCTGGAACAGGAGGGAGGGTTCTAGCACAGCAGCGTGCTGTAGAAAAAAGGATGGGGAAATGATGAGAGAAGTGCCAGAAAGCCCTTTTGGGGAGGTTATCCTCTGCCTAATTGTCTGTAGTTCTGCCCCTGTATGACAAAAGCTGTGAAAGGCAAACACTGAATGACATACTTCTAATTGCATAGTCCTGTCTGATGCATAGCATTGAGGATTTGCCTTTCACGGGTTTTGCCAGGAGCACAGGCAGCTCTCCAGACAGACAGAAGAAATATTTTTCCTCCCTGATGTGACACGAGCTACGAAGATCTTGTTTGCTGCAAGAACACACAGCTCGGCAATGCAGCAGCAGTGATTCTCCCACACAGCTGACAGATACGGGTATGGACTCAGTCCTCTTCACTTGAGGTGGTTTGAGCTTTCAGTCAAAGAAAACGAGGGGAAAAGTCCTCCTCCTGTCCTGGGAAAAAATAATTGAGTTGAATGCTAGGTGTTCTGCAAGCATTCAAGTCACATATGACAGATATTTGAATTAAACCATTTTAATTACTTTCGCTCTACATTTTCAATAACTTTTTAGTCAACATGTCCTCCCTAACTCTGAGATCATCCATCAGCCAGCTCCAGGAGTCAAGCTGTCAACCTCTTTTGCTGACAAGGATTTTTTTCTTTTCTGGCATGCCACCTCCTTCTACTAAGCACTTGAATTATGAACTCCAAGTTCAGAGCAATTAAATATCCACCAACTTTAAAAACAACAGGCCACAGTCACTTCTAAGTTAACACCCTAGCCTCTTCAGTACGTGCCAGCCAGCCCTCCTGTGACCCAGGAGGCTGGGGCAGCCTGGCTGGACAGTGGGCAGCACCACATAGGGGAGAGGCAGGCTGCCTCCCGCAACACCAGGGATGCACCGGCACAACCTACAGCCAAATTTCCAATTCCCTGCCAGTCTGAGCACTCACATATCTGTTGAGAGCCTTAACGTAGGCTTGACAACCATGCCAGCATAAGGCCCTGTGACATCCCAGGAGGAGGGAAGGGAAGAAAGCTGCCTAAGCAATTCCCAAACACTTTTTTTAAGCCATTGGTTTCCCAGGCTTTTGTCTGTAACCCTAAATTTCATCCACGATGCTCAGTGCCTTGCTGCTCGTAGGGAAAGGCGATTCTCTTCCAGGCAACACCAGCAGCTGCTTTTCCTGCAAGTGAACCCTTCCCTTTGACACCATCTACCCAGTGTACCATTTATTTCCTCCCCTTCACAGAAAGCAACTACAAGGCACTATAAAATACCACAAAAACTCAAACACCTGGAAAGCCCCCAAAACTCAGCCTTTGAACTTTTGGGATGCTATTCTCCTTGTCAATGGTTTTACATCTAGCTTTCTAACTTGATTATAAATTTATTTAAAAAAAAAATACTTGGCATGATTTTAACGTACGAAACAGCAATGTGGTCATAAAAATATTTTTTCCATACAGTAAGCAAACATATTTCAAACATATTTTCAAAAACAGGTTGCTTAAAAAAAACCAAAACAAACCAAATAACGCCACCTATCTTTCTGTGAAATCTGTACTTGCAGAACTGTATTCACAGTTGTGTGTATGTATTGTATGTATTCATACATGGTATGTATTCACATAACCAAATCCCTGGGAAGGGATTTTTTTATTTTATTTTATTTTAGTGGAGGTGTGCAAGTGAGTATCATTTCCTCACTTTCTTAAATTACAGGTCGGAGGAGTACACTTCATGCTCGGGATGAAGAGCTGCTCTGCTGTTTTGACTCAGCCCCCTGTAATCTGTGCGCAGTTATTGTCAGGGGGGAGGAAGCTCATGACAGTGACAGTAAAACGTTTAGACCAACCGCCGCAAACTGAAATCACAAGTGCAATATGAAAGCCTGACACGAATGCACAAATTGTTCTGCCAGACACGTGCACAGGAACGGTGACATTTCACCTCTATTCCAGCACTAAGCCTTTGCCTAAGGTGAGGATCCCAGCCCGTCTCCTACTGGATGCCGACAGCTGAAGCAGGGGTTGTTGAATGTCTCTCTGATGCACAGCAGCCATCTACCTGCTGGGCACATGCAATGGGAAAAACACACCAGGAAATAAATCTGTAGCTGGAAGATGCTTAGGGGAGACCCCCACCCTCCGAGACCAGCTCCAGCACTGCAGTGACTGGAGAGCAGGTGAGGGGACAAAGCAGGAGGAGCCCATGCTCGGCCATCAGCCGAGCTCTGAGGATCTCGACACAGGAATTACGCACTGGCCAAAGCAACGCAAGCTTAAAGGCATCAGGTAACGTAAACTTCAGCCACCTCCCAGAGAGTACATGGAGATCGTTCTCATTTTAATTGGGGGGACAACTGATTCTCGCCAGCATTAATGCAGTTCTCCGAAGCATCAGCATATGAAACATCAGCCCTGTAACAGCCTTTAAGGAAATGCTCCTCATATGCCAAGCAATTTCCATCTCTATTTCTAGCTCTTGAGACCAGCAGCTTAACCTTACTTTCACCTCCCTTTTGTGAGCTCTACAGGCGAACCACGGGGGGAAGAGATGAGAGGTGGGGTAGGGGGCCAGCCACTTGAAAACCTGATGCTGGAGAAAGGGCTTCTGTAACATTAAGGAGACTTCCCGCCACACACCCCCCAGAGGAGTTAAAGAAACTCCACTGCCATGAAATAGCAGAAGCTGCTATTAAACAGCTTTATTTGCTCACATTTCAGGGCATCAGAAGGGGAAGTGAAACAACATTAGCTGCTTCCTGACTTAATAGAAACCTTGGAACAACCATCAACACACACTTACACAACCAAGACTATACAGTGACATGTATTTAATGGTTTATCTTTCCAAATAAGCAAAGGAGATAAAGTACTATCTGGCCATTTTTAAAGAATACTGATCCCTTCCCACCCCCGCCAAACAAGGATCCATTGCACAGAATTTTCTTTCCATCCATTCATGTAACCGAAGGCTGATACGCCTTAGGATATTACTTGTTTTAAGTACAGCATCAGAGAAATGGGGGTGAGGGAGTGGGAGGTATGTGCGATGGAACAGCATAGAAGTGCAGGATGAAAACAGTAAGTAAGCTTTCAAAATATACCCAAGAGGCTGTGTGTATGCTGAAGTTTGCCATTGTATTACTACAATCAAAAAAATGATTTAGGACCAAAAGTGCATTACTGATATTCAAAAAACCCCACTGCATAAATCTATTTCAAGACGATGCGACAATACTTAAGAAAAAAAAAAAAAAGACACACAAAAATGATGACTGGAATCCCTCTGTACATTTACAGTACCCTATAAAAAGCTAAAGAGAGATATTAAACAGGAACAGCTCAGACAACAAAAGCCTTCCTGGAGTTAGAACATTCTCTTCCTACACTGTTTTAAGGCATCTCTACCAAGCCCAATTCAAGCAACAAAGACTATTAAGGAGTATTAATGCTTAGCATGTATTTAGCACTTTGTGTGTTCAAAGTGTTAACATCCTCCCCAGCCCCCCAAAAACCACCAAATAAAACCATACTGAACAAACTGGAGAAGAACTCTGCCTGTCCCCACATGGGACGAGGCTATAGCAACATTTATCCTGCAGCAGGAGAAGACATCCTGCTTTATAACCATAGCCCCACGTGGTGGGATGAAGCAGAAAGGACGGCAACAACCATGCTGGGGTTATCGGAGCCACCCTCCCAGGACAATGGACCAGTCTAATGGGAAAGCAGCACTGTGGGTATGCCACGCTGAGTTTTGGAAGAGGGGCAGTACATGGAGCAGGAATCATCATTGGCAGCGTCAAAGCTGGAACCCCAATTAGCCTGTAACCTGTACCAGCTGCTTGATGCACTGATAGCCTTTGCTTCTTTGCATGCTTGGGCCACCCAGGTCAAGGTTTAAATCCCATATAAAACTGTTTATTAGTAACTAAACAGCTATGCAGTAAGGGCAAGAATGAATGTGAACAAACCCACCATTTTCAACACCCCTTCCCCCTCACCCCCACAAAGCGCCTGCATTCTGTTTAATGGTAAAAAGAAATTGTATGACTGGATCCCAAGTGGTAAGCGGGATATGAGAAGGAAGGAGAGTCCAATTTTTTTTCTCTACTGGTATGTAAAATCAGGAAACGCTTTGGCAGAAGCTAGATAGATAAAAGGGGGACCACTTGTAAAGGAACTGGCTGGACTTTTTACATTTAATTTCTTTCTGAATTTAAAATCTGCCTCAGATATATTATGGAAAACACTTTCAAGTTAAAAAAAAAAAAAAAAATCACTGGGGACATGAAGGCCTCATTGTTTTCCCCAAACTTTATATGTCAACACATACACATGCATTAAAAAAAAATCCTTACCTCCCTTCCGAGACATTAAATCCACACAATGTTTCTTGGAGAGGGTAAAAAGAAAATGTAGGTCAAGATGTTGAGATAGGGAATGCTTCTGAAAGATGAAAGCATAAGAGGACTAAGCTTTCATTCCTTATGTTTCTTTGAGATTTCAAACAGAGTGTTATTTGATAATGGTTCCTTTCAGAAAATTGGAATTTAATATAGCTAATTATAAGTTAAGAGAATTAATGTACAGTCAGTACTCCAACTGAGCTGGTATACCATGCTGATGCTTTTTACCAGCATGTCCCCAGTGCTTATTATAGAGCTTTTCTCCAAATACTAAGGCCAATCTGCTATCACATTAGGCTGGATGGCCCAGGAGTCTGTGGGAGGAGGCAACGGAAAAGGAAGGAAAAAAAAAAAAAAAGAAATCAATAATCTCCACGGCTGTAACACTGAGCCTGCAGTAAGCAGCCTGGAGTTGTCCTCATGGCACGGCACGGTGCAGGAACAGACCTTCCCGCTTCAAAGGCAGCACAGAAAATAAGAGGACAAAGACAGAATGAAAAACACAAGTCACTGGAGAGGAAAAGTACACAGAGAAACAGAAGAACACATTTTCCTCCTTCCAATTAAAAGGGAGGAGAAAAAGGATGACAACAGACAATGAAGAGTGTAGGCAAACAAAAGGTATTAACATGGAAGTATCTGAGAATTATTTGTCCTATGAGCAATCATAAGCTAAAAAATCTGAACTACATTTCACAGAGAACAAATGGTATAAATAGGAATATCCCTCACAACAGGCCCCAGCAGCAGATGCAGCTAGATTTGGACCGGGAGCAGTTTCTCTGCAGTTTGGAAGGAAGCCACGCGTCAGTGTTTCAGGGACCTACGCAGGTTTGAGTTGCTCTGTTTCTAGAGATGGCACCAAATGTGCTCAGCAACATCTGCTGCACATCACTGGTTAGCACATAAAGTAAAACTGTAGCTTGCATAGTCTTAAACATAGATCATATTCGAGTGAATTTTGAGGGGAAAATTGTGTGTCGTAGGAAGCTCTGCAATCTGTGAGGTTCCAGCAGCTTTCCCTTTGTTTTTCACTGTAGTTTCTGACTAAATACTAAGCCAGTGTTAAGTTCTCTGAGGGATGTGAGAGCTCCTGCAATGAAATCCTGTCACTGACCAAGGCACGAGCTCTGTGTCAAGGTCTCAATCAGAAGAACCATACGAAATTTCTTCCTCAAAACAGTACCTATGTTCAGTTGAGCTATAAGCTTCTGGAGGGAAAAGGGGCACATTTTTGACATAATCAGTAGAAGTTTCTTACACATTAGCAGATTAATTCCTCTGAAGTCATATTTTCATTGGCATATCCCACCTGGGTTAGAGCAGGACATTCCCTGTCAAAGTAGGTGTTGTCTTCCAAAACATTGTTCTGCTCCCAACAGGCCACATTGGGACAAACCTGCCCCCTATAGAGGGAACCTCCCCCCCTCTTCATACTGGAAGAATTCCCCAAATCCTTCTGCTGAACTTGTCACTACCACCCACTCCCAAACCTTGGGGCTGAGGAGTGCTTACCTTTCCTTAACTTCTTTCAGGCTACAGAATAGCATTCATTTTTAGAGAAAACAAAGACAAATCAAAAGCTTAGTGAGGTCCTTCCTATCACACTTAGCGCTTCAGGGAACTGAAGTTTTCTCATGACAAGAGGACACCAAAACAGTTCTTTTCCATTGCTTTCAACCTGAGTAAAGGGCAACAGAGACAACACGGAAAACACCACCTCCTTCAGTCTACTCTCTGGTTTCTGTTGTCTGAAGAAGAACGTGGTCAACCTAGGTCAAGAGGGAAAGCAGCCACTGGACAAAAGCTGAAAGCTATTTTCCTAAAACCTCAGTAAAGTTTCCAAGTCCTTCATCTGTACTGGCAGAATTTCTCCTGGAAGTAGGAAAGCACAAACTGAAAAGCAGTCTGTCTTTCTCAGCAGAGTCTGTTCCTTTCTAAGTTTTCCTGCAAATTTAGTTTTCATGAGACTATCCCCACTGAGTCCAAGATGATTTGAGAAACTTTAAATAGAAATTTACTTAGCAGTTATAATTTTGATCCAGCCAGATGGTAATCCAGCACCATCTCAACAACAGCTACGTCAGGGAAATTGAAGGACTGCAAAATCATCTTCGCCATAAACCCCAATATTCAAGTTCACAGACAGTATCTTAAACTCCTTTTTCCAAAGAGTCAACTATTCTAAAAAAGAAAAAAAAAAAGGGAAAAAAAAAAAAAAAGGGTTTGCTTACTAGGCCATTAAATGGCAGACACCTAGATCCATGACAGAAATAAAGGTGGTTTTCTGTGCTAAGCAATGCCTTAACTAATGGCCCATTTATTCTACTTTATGAGCACAGTATTTGTATATAACTCTGTGTTATGCTCTAGTTGTTAATCAGCCTTCAAGACTTTGCATGCCAGTTTTACTGGAGCGCCTTCCATGCTGGCATAAAGGGGACTTTGTATCAAACAGTCTTCCTCCAGCCTAGGAGAGATCAACATCAGCTCATGGCTCAAAAACCCTCTCTTTCACAAAGAACTTTTACTCTTCAATTCTGGTCTCTTGTTAATGGGACTTTAAATATTCAAGGACACCACCATACTGTATGAAGGTAATGTATGAAAGAGTGCATTTAAATCTAAAATACAAATGGGCTGTGTTTATCTACTTAGCTAAGACAGCCTTGTCCATTTCAATTACAGAAGGTCATTTTTGGGCAAATGTAAACTGGCATTTGAAGCTCATCCCTGCAGGACAATGAGATGAGGTAAAGCTTCTGGGACAAGTTTCCATCTAAATAATACTTGACAAGTAGTCCCTAACCACAGACCTCGTTGCTGAATGAAAGGCCATCTTCAATTGATTTTGGGGAGGAGGGGAGGAAAGTAGCAGCAACTATGTTTCAAGAAGATTTGGAATTCAAGCCACATTGTGGTAACTTCTATCCCTTATTCATGGCTTCCACCTGGAGGTAATCATTGCTGACCTCTCAAGATGTAAAGAAGAAGAACTACACCTAGAAAGTACCAGATTTTATTATGTTGGCAAAATGATAAAAGTTATTTGCTTACTGTGCTGTCAAATAGATAGTCATGTTAAAGAAGTGTTGGGACTCTCCTCCTTGGAAGAGAAACAGCATGTTCCTGGGACCAACAGGAGGCAAGGGGAATTGAGCCCTCCATGCAGACTGCGTAGCAGGAATATGCCTCTCCCCGACCCCAGTTCACTCCCATACGGCGCCTCAGTTTTGAGGCTCTGCGCAACCATACCACTTCCTTCTGGCATATGGGACCAGAGAGAGCGAGAGTGTGCCTAAGGCTCTGAAACGACATCCCAACATCACAGCAAGGGAGCCTGGGTCAGGAAAAAACAGGAGATTAAATTAATCTTCAGCCCTCTCCATCCAATACACCTGTACCTGAAACACTTCAGTACAACCCAGATGCCTTTTCTCAATGTCCTGTATGAGACATGCTTCAACCATTGTTCTAGCACCCTCTTGCTAACATTGTGACAGCATTTCTCCGCTGAAACAGAAAGAAAATTCCCACACTGTGAAGAAAGGGGAAAACTGTAGTCCCTCTGTGCTATTTTCATGACTTTTAAGCTTCTTTCAATCTCTCCACATACACAGCAGGCATGACAAAAACACTGGGGTGCTTTGCAGCCACAGTAAACAGAGCATCTTTAAAAACAGCTGGCCATGCATGAAACACATTCACCTTTCACAGTACCAGAGGAGATGACCACAATCTGAGGGAGGTGTTTTAGGAAGAACTTGCTTTTGCAGCAACCTGTCTGAAACAGAGCATGTCAAGGTGCAATTTACCTCTAACACTTCTGTTTACACTCATGCACGCAAAGACTAGGAAAGGGCTGAACTGAAATATTTTTAAGGTTGACTGCTACTGAAGCTAAGCAAGGGATAAGCAAAGGGAAAAAAATGCAATTAAATGCTGGTGCAGTCTTTCGGCAGTACTCAGAACAGCTGGCTGAGGCCAAATCTTTTGCAAGAAAAGTGGTTTATCTCCTGGCTTCCGAAATTGCACCAGGGGTCAGCTGAAGAGGTTTCAGGAGTTCACCAGCTCTGTCCCTCTGTGGGATCCTTGGCAGATTGCTCCAGCTGGGCTCCTTCCAGCTCTTCCCTTTTTCCATTTTAGCATATAGCTTGAATAAAGAAAACAAGATGAAGGCTTTCAAAGATAACGCAGTCTTACACAAACAGATGCAGAACAAAGCACAGGAAATTCTGAGCAAAGTAAAAAAATGAATATTGTCTGTTCAAGACTTATCTGGAATGAGTTAGCCTCTTAGTGGACAGATCTGAAACACCACACGGTCCCAATTGCAATCGCAACACTCACTAACAGACTTGTGAAGGGAGAAAACAGGATGCATAAGGGTGGAAATTCAGCTGTCTTTTAGCTCTTGGAGCTGGAAACTCCTTCAGATGTACCAGAAACAACACTTGTGAGTCAAGCTTGTCACTGTCATCCCCTGTCGCCCTAAAGCACAAGGCTGCCACATCTACACCTTTGACTGGACATCCCCTTCACAGTATTACATTCATTTAAATTGGGAAATAAAGGACATCAAAGGCAGGTTATTGAAAGTGTGTATTCATCTAATTCTGGATACAACATCACATTAACTGCATGTAATTAATCTGTGCTAGTCAGACACACACAAAAAAAGATTAAAAAATACATGCGCATTTATTACGCTGTAGAGCAATCTGCTATGATTTAACAGTATACATGCTAAGCTATATTTATTTTCCGGAAAACATTCACCCACAAGCACTGGGAAGTATCTGCTATGTGATGAACCTCTCATCATCATGAGTTATTGAAAGACAGCAGTTATTTCAGAACGGTTTCTTGGAGTTTTTAAATCAGAAAGAACCCACCAAAACCAAACTGAAGCTTGGAGGCATGAGCTCAGAGCACAGACCAATCTCCCAGGCTGTTATGAGCCATGAAATGAATGTGACTAATTCCTGAGGAGTTTTGTCGCTCAAAAAGGCGAATGATTTTCTTGCTTTTCACAGCAGAAATTCTACGTTCAAACATGAGTTGGCAACACCTAAAAATAACACAGTACCCATTTACTGGCATTTTCAGTTTACTCCACGTCACTACAAGGATCCCCAAAATCCATTTTGATTAGCAACCTGTAAGGTTACCAAGTCAAAGCCTGGGAACACAGCGAATGGAGGGTATTTGAGGGGAAGAGTAAGGTGCATTGGCAGCTGTGTCAGGCAACTTGCAGGAGTGGCTACTGTGCCCATCAGCAGTCACTAATCTCTACTTTTTCTTTTAAAACCTCTTTACTGCAAGGGTTGACACAATAAGGTTTACAGCACACATGACATTTGCTCTGATTAAACACAGCCTAATGGCCTTAAGAATGTCCTGATGGACCTGATAAGTTCTCAAACTCCTTCCACTCTTTCAAACAGCAAGCCATTTCTAAAATGCCCCCCAAGTTAAGGAAAAACTGCTGTGGAGGCTGTATGACAGAAGACAGGCCCTTGAAGACTGAAAACGCATTCTCTCTAACACTCTGAGAGTGCTCCACAAAACATAGTCCTGCACTAATAGCTCAAAGCTACAGCATAAAAATCATTAGCGAAAGCCTTATTCAAAGCTAAGCTCAAACAGTTTCAGAAAAACACAGTTCCCTAGGATGGCTATAGTAAACTATATTACACACCCTATGTGTATGACTGAAACTTCTCTCTGCTTTTACTTGTGACACTGATTTTATTTCTTGATGCATTCCTATTTTCTTAATAAAATAAGAGTATGCTATTTCAATGACTGACTTTTTCTTTCCCTGCTGCTTTTCTGGTTACATACCTTATTGTCTGTCCTTCAAATTAAAAACATTAGTTATTTAATGCACAGTTTCCTTCTGCCAATCATGGGCAGCAGGGGAGCCCCAGGAATACTGAAATTTAAACCCTCTTTACAACAGCAGCTATGTATTCCAACCTGCAGACCTTTGGTCTCCACTAGTACATTTTAATAAACACTAAAATAATAATAATGATGAGCACTAGGCATCAGACAAACACAAAGAGGTAAAGTACCTTTCTCCCCACTCCCATGCCTTCTGAGAACTATTGTTCTTAAAACAGAGAAGCATTGGGCTCAGTTTTTCTGAGCATACTGCTGGATTGCTGCCTTCATCTCCACTTTGTGTCTGCATTTTGTGCAAGTTTTCCATCCCTTTCAACAGCGCGATCCGCCAGAGAAATCATGCTGTGGAACTCCATCATCTATACCACTTCTAACACACATTTAATTTTGATTTGATTTCTATGTAAACCACAAGTTGTATCTTTACCTCTTCTTAACACAACTCAACAGCTGGAGAAAGTGACCAGCACCAACCACCAGTTCTCATCTCAGCAGATCACTGGCATGAACTTCAGCCACCTCAACCTGTCAGTTTGAAGGACAATGCTTTAAGCAGATCTCCCTGGTTTTAATATCCCAATAAAAATCTAGTCATAAAAAAAATTAATACATTTAAACTTCTTTATCTGCCAACCAAAGAAATTATTGAGTTAGATGCACCGCTCTGGATTCTCACTTAACATTACAGTCAAAAAAGCAGCTCTGCCTAAGTGATGCCTTAATCTCATTTTTAAGACAAGCAAACCAGAATTGACAAAAGGTACAATTTTTGACAGAGCTGGCAATCCTACAAGGTAAAAGCACCACAATCCTTTTGTACATGCCAGCCAAGAAGATGCCAGGGTGCAAATTTAGGCTGGCTGGCAATTTTATGGCTGCCAAAGACAGAATGAAGCAGCTTGCTTGTCCGCACCCAAGGGTGCTCTCTGGACTGCTGATACAAACAATACATCCAAGGCAGCAGCTACGCAGAATGACCCCGAGTCAAGGAAAACAAAGTTGTTGTCCCCTGTTGAGATTAAGGCAAAGTTTTGTTTCCAGGACAGTCTATGCAATGAATTTCACCACTAAATCAGTGGTGTTTGCTTTTTGGTTTGTTTTGGGTTTTTTTAAAGAAATACATAAATCTAACAGCTACACTTGTGAAGCACTTTTCAACCGATTTTAAAGCTGCATCTTTTTTGCTCCTATTTCTGGCAACTGTTGTCCCTTCTGGCATCTGAGGCTGCGGTTAGACAAGACGACTGCACCAATCCTAAGGCTGTGGTTAGACAAGATGACTGTGCCAACCAAGCAGCTTGTAGTGTCAAAAGAGACATGTCCGGTCTCCTTCACCAGCTTTCAGTCAAGGTATTCTGTCCCCTCATTTCCACAAAATGAGCACTCAGTGCTCATCCAACCTCTTGACGAACCTGTGTGTTTCATTAAAGTGGAAGAAAATTATTTCTGTAATTTTGAAATAATTTTTCTAGGCTAGTTTTCTGCCACTTTCTTACGCAGAACCAGCTGTACTGCGTGGGCAGACAAATGGCAGAGCCAGCACAAGACAGGAGGTGAAAGGAGGGAGAACAGACCCATCAGCCATTGCTGAACTCCTTCCCACCTTTCCTCACCTTATTTATTTTAGACCTACAATCACTCAGTCTCTTACAGATTATGCATGTGCCTCTAGAGATTCATTGCTTTTTTCATTTTGCATTACTTACAATTAGCAATATGCAGGGAGGCAAGATTAATTTTAGAATTACTTCGACTAGAAATGTACTCAGGGGCAATAGCAACTCTTTTTAGATGGCCATGAAATGAAGTTTTAAGAAAATTGATGACACAATTCCTGTTTCTCTGGTTAAAAATATATCCACCTTTGTTATGTTAGAGAGAAAAAGGATGATGCGTGTCCTGCAAGAGAAAATTTTCTGGCAGCTTTGCCAAACACTGCAATTGTATTAAGACAGGAGCACAATTTGGACATAATCAAATTGGGTAGAGATCACTGAGGGCGTAATTTGGTTGGCCTGCAGAATTTTTATAAGTGGTGATGATGGAAAAGGCAAAAAGAGCCTGTGTCAGCCAATGAACAAGCAAGGCCCTAGCAGGCTTGAAAATGAATTCTATTCTAAAAAACAAAGAAAGGAAAAGAGATTGGAAATTTGCAATGGAGCCCAACCCCAACATCCTGTTATTTATTTGTTAATCTTTAAATTCACTTGACAGCAAGCACCAAAGTGAAAGTGATGTTGAGTGCCATGACAAATCTGCTCAAATGCTTATTTTCTGAACCTTTTAGTTGAAAACATCTATATTTAATCACAGTTTAAAACTAGCCAAAAAGGCTGTTTACTCCGAATGTAAAGGGGAAATATTGCAAAGTTGAAAGAGGTATTTCTGTTTCTGTAAATGCATTTTAGAAATCCACTTATACAGACAAGTGTCCTTGGCACACTTACAATCTTCTACTAAAGCTTAGGAGACAGACAGACATTACCCACTGTCAACAAACGCAATTTCACATCACTGATGGAGTGAAAAGCTCCCGAGACAAACGTTAGCATAAAACCTTCTTCCAATATTTAACTGCAGCCTTTAGAAATAAGAGGGATGAAGCTACCGTTATATTTGAAGCGTCACAGTGAATGAAGAGGATTACTTTCTTCTTCAGAATTAACGGCTGGGTGGTGGTCCAGCCTACATGTCTGCACCAGGGGGTGCAAGCTGTTCTGGGCACGTAGGGGCGCAGCTGAGACAACAGCACTTCCCTGAGGGCTGCTGTGTTTTCATCTACACAAGTGGGAAGATAAGAAATACGGCCTCATCCCAGAGGAGATGCGGTTCCCCTGGCAGCTGCTGCCACCCCCACATAGTTGGCTTTTGGCAAATAACGCACATCACTGAGCTGAAGCAATCACCTTAGCTGTGTTTAGGCATTTCTACCACGTCTGTCGCAATTTTTACACCATGCCTGGGGTACCATCTGCACAGCCAGGGAAAAGAGGTTTCACCAACATGTTGGGTGAACCCAGCCCCCATGCCAGCCTACCACTCTGCACCTTCGTTTCAACATGGCCTGCTAGGGACCGTCAACAGAAACCCCTTTGCAGCGAGGAGGAAACACTTGAAAACCTGTGAAGCACTGACAAAAACAACTGTTTCCAGATAGCACTACTGCCTGCGCCAGCCAGCGTGGCAGCCAAGGGATGGGCAGACCCAGGCGTCAGAGCAGGCTGCTGCCACTGGGTCTGGCATCGTGGTCCTGCCATGGGCTGCCTCAGAGGCTCCTGCCTCTCTGACACTCCATTTTTGGAAAAAGCAAACGCCAACAAAAGTCACATTAGGTTTTGTGCCGTAACAGCTGAGGGCAGGAGCAGAACAGCACAAAGGAGTAAGGGGCACCACAGCCATCCGTGGACCAACCACCACCTCCAAAGTGCTGACATTGTTCCATCTCTGTTTAAAGAGCACACACAAAATGAATAAATTGCTTTAACAACGCTAAGTGTGAAATGAAACCTCTCAGAGTAAGTTACATATTTTTACTCATCTCTTTATTTACTAAACTAGCAAGACTTCCAACTTCTGCCCTGAACCAAAGCATACCACCTTCAATACATTTGGTTTCCCAACTAGATCATGTTTGCCACAAGCTTAACCTAGCTGGCATTGTTTGGAAATTGCTATGACACCTTCCTAGGACAAAGTATAGCTGGTGAAAAAGCACTATATCTGCTTGAATAATTCTAATGTCTGGTTTGTCATCTCTGTAGATTAACTAACCACTTTAAACAAAGGAGCAAACTTCGGCACTTTTTCCATTTATGAAACACTAACACTCCTGTATCACAAATTTCTTCTTTATCATAAGTTTTGAAAAATAGAATTTAAAATCTTATGTCAAAAATTTGCTTTATGATATACTCTTTTGAGGGTACTGGATTTATTCTCATAAACAGAACACAAGCAATAGTTACATCTTTCACTGCCTTTTTTAGAGCCTTATCTCACATTCTAAGCTACACAAGAAGAAAACAATTTCCCCAGGGAATTAGTTTCCCTTTAAGATGAGGATCTCTGAAAATTGTTATCACTACTCCAAACATCAATCCCTATTCTTAAAATCCTAACGCAAACAACAGGCAGCAGTAATCAAAATCACTAAAGAGGTCCCCGCTGGGTTTTCCAGCACATGACCTTGTTTCCATAGTCAGAGTTCCAGTATCCCATTTAGAGCTGCAGAGGGTTTCTTGACAACCTGCAGAAGCACCCCCTTCAGATTTTATATTCCCACATGCTGGAGAGGAACACATAGCAAACAAAGGCATATTGTAGGGTGTCATTCTCTACTCTGCAAATATCTTGAGTCAATATAAACATGCGTGCAATATATCCACTGATACAACAGCTATAATACATCCGCTCACCTTTCTCTGAAATCTTTCTACAGCTGGCGGAGGGGAGTGGGGTAAATACAAGTAAAGAAAGCAGAAAAACAGTTAGGATGAAAATATAACTGACAGCATAAACATGTAAGCAAAAATTATCAGGTGAGAAGGATATATTAAAAAAAGGTAGGAGTAAGGATACCTGCGAACACACCACCACCCCCAAACAAAACCCTGCAACTTTAATCAGAACCACCTAGGTAACAGCGTTTCATCCACAAACTGAAAATGGCAGGATTGTTTTCAGGATAACAAATATTTTTAATAGTGAGGTGGAAACAGCCACGGTATCGTAATAGATATAATCTCCAAAAGTAATTTGAATTTTTATTTATTTTAAATTTTATTTTTCTTTCATTACTCAGAGAGGCATGGAAGTGAATTGTCTCTGTGCCACCACCAGCACATCTTAGAGCTTGCAGAACTTCAGTACAGAAAAGACTCCTGTCAATGGGTCCATCTCTCACGTTTAAAATGAACTTGCTTTTCACACTATCAATCAAACAGGCACCATTATTCCAACTACCAAATCATTAACGATACTCTGTACTCACCAGCTGAAATACCACTGACAATCATTTTCATACCAGTTTAATTGTAGCTTGGCAAATGCTGGCAAAGCAACTTTTGTAGGATTTCAGCCACGTCAAATACATAAAAACTTCTTGAAGACACCAGTTGCAAGAGGCTGGTGCATCTTTTACGTTCCTCTTTTGCCAAAAGTAAGTACTTTCTACTGAAACAAATTACAGGTTGCAAGTCTATAAATAAACGTAAGGGATAAAATTAGTTATAAAACCAGAACAAAGAAACTCTCTCTCTGCACTACAGATGCTGGCACTAAGATCAAATCCTGCTACCTAGTTGTTCATAGTCCCTTGAGCTCTCAGAAGTACGTGAGACCAATCCACGCTTCCACATGGAGCAGAGAGCTTAGAGAGCTTGAACCCTGTTCAGACCCCACTCCTGGAAATGGTTACATTGCCAGGTACTGGAAGGTTTTCAACAGCTGAAGGAGCAATATCCTTTAGAGTTCACTAGGGACAGCGACAGGGCTGTGCAGCACAAACCCTACGCTTCCCTTTACGTTTGCAAGGCAAAGCACCCTAACCAGAATTCAAGCCAGGGGAGCCCAGATTTAGAAAGACACTGAACACATTTAACTTCAAATTATTTCAGCTAGATTACCCCTACCCCCTCCCCGAGAGCTACGGATGCTGAATATTAATAAACAGATCACACACATAAAACTATATTTCACTGCATGCTACCTTTTGGAGGAACACACAAAAAACACTGGTTGTGGCCTGCATGTTGGAACAAAGGACATATGCAAGGAAGTATTTTTTATTCCAACAGTATGAAATCATGGATCAGAGGCTCACCCTTAAAATACTACATTTCCCTAAATTCAGAATAGCATGATAATTTCTTAGGACGACCTGCTTTTTCCTCAGTCCACAGAGGCCTGTGGATTTCAAAATACATGGCTATGTTGGTTTTTTTTAAGCTGTAATGAATAAATTCTATGTTGAAAGATTTTCTTAATGTCACCACACAGTATCAATCCTCCTCCCTTTTGCAAACTTTTTTTCGCTGTATAATGAAACATTATCACACATATCCACATATCAGTGGACAAAAAAAAAGCTTTTGGACAGTGATGTTGAAATAGAGCAGCACTGAGACAGGACATGTAAAGAATTATTTAGCAAAGTAACACAGAATATCATTCTAGCTCAAAAAAAAAAAAAAAAAAAAAAAAATCCCCAAAGAACTGATCACCCACTTCTGGTGAAGCTGAAAAAGCACCCAACACTACAGTTCCGAGTGAGAGAGGCAAGCTCTGAAGACAGGAGCCATGCTGCTGCCAGAAGAAGCCGGTGGCATATTCTGCGTCTGGTACCTGCGCCGACACAGCACTCCCAGCCAACTCACTTCTCATGTAAGCTGCCTTTGGAGAAACTAGACACCATAAAAACCTCAGTCATCCTGTAACCTGGCACACCATCAAAGCCGCCTAACACACAATTACTGTGCTTCACGCCTTTAGACTTTTTTCCTTTGACTAAACAAAACCCCCACAATGGAATAAGAAACTTTCCAAGAGAAATTGTGTTTGACAGAAGATCAATGATGCAGAGGTGTTGAGGGAAAAAAGCCAGCGCTGTTTTGTGTACACCTCCAAGCTTATTAATGGCTTGCTGCTAAAGCTAGATGCCCCTTTCCATCAGATCAGTATTTGATATTATTACTGAACTCAGAAGTCTGAGGTCTTTTTTAATCTCATTAAGGAGTTTGCAATTGCTTACGCAATACAGAAACTTCATCATGCTGCCTGTAGTTATCCAGCTATTCCCCTAGGATTTCGCCTTGTCGGCATTAACACTCAGTGAAAACGCAGTGAAATTTGACTCACCATGTCAAAAACACAAGCTACATATAAATATGAATAACCTACCAAGGAAGCACCCAGCTGGTGTTTTAATGCATTAGCACATGTATCGTTATGCACATGCCTAAAAGGAACTGCGATAAACCTCCATAAAGAAACAAATAAGCTCTTGTGAGCGAAAACTGTAAGCATGCCCAGAAATCTGAATCCTGCTAGTCATCACTTTCAAAGCTCAAGCCAGCATGACAAAGCCTTTTCAAGAAAGGGTCCTGTGTCAAAGAGTGAATCTGAAAGAGACACACTTTATATTCACCTCTCAGGACACCATGGCTTTTTTAAGTAAGCTGTAAGGGAAGGGGGAGCAACAGATAATAATTGGCCAAAGAATTAAATAAATAAAATTAAACTCCTTTCAAGCCTCTGTCATCTAGGCCTGTCTGCATCTCCTTTTAAAACCTTCAAAAAACTGCTCTGTGAACTGCTAAACTAGGGGAGTCCAATATCCCAGCATTTCTGTCTTCTCAGTCCTTTAAATCTTTTTATGTAGGTCCTATGCTACTTCACCTCTGGACATTAGCGTAGAGTGAGGTCACTCCAGAGTGATCTCTCTAGAGGTCAGCCAGTTTCTTGCATCTAAATGACATAGATTTGGTAAACTCTCCCCAACTGTCTTTCCCCAAGATAACTGTAGGCAACCACCTTTAAATGGATACCTTCTCTCATATGTGCTGAGTATGTGCTGCTGTGACATACTCAGCACATCAGGGAGCAGATTGACCAGAGGAGCCTCCTTTCCCACCAAATGGCAGCCTGTCCCTGTCCTCCCATCTGACACCTACCCTCCACCCTGATCCCCACCCATCTCAATCAGTTCACCAGAAACTGAAACATACGGATTGTTCAAACCAGGCATTTTAAGCCCTTCAGAAACAAGTTCTTCTGTGCAGATCGAAAGGGCACAGTGCATGCCAGATGGTGCACTGGTCTGCTTCCTTGCTACAGCAGAAGAGCCGCATTGAGGAGGACTGAGTCCTTCTAGCGGTACTGGAGAGGCAGCTCACCATTCACTGCCTTGAGGCTCCCGCTAATGCCATCGCCGTGCTGTCGCTTCTGTGCGTTCTTGAACTCCTTCAGAGATAAATAAAGGACCTTCCGCACCACCCTCTCCTCTGACCAGGGAATCCCATCGCTGTCATCCTAAAGAAGATGGAAATGGAAGGGAGACATTAGTTGCATGCATCTGAAACAAAACCAAAACAAACAAAACCCCAAAGCCTAGGGCTACATAGATTATGTTTAATCAAAAAGAGAAGATGAAGAAAAATACTGTGTAACAAAAAGCAACCTAAAATTGATCAGCTCTAACAGAGAACAAAAACATAACTGTTAGCACCAAATCAGAGCATTAGTCCCTCTAATCCTTCATTCTGCAAACAGCAGTAGCCAAGTACCAGGTGTTAGACAGGAGATGAAACTTATTTGTTAAAATCTTCATAATTAATCCCTTATGGAGCAATTTATTATTGCAGAAATTTAAGAGGTAAGTTTTGTGAACCAACTTCTCTAGTTGCCATTTTGGCCTTGTTCGTGCCTCTTGGCTCAGGATTTTTTTTTTTCCTCTGGTTTAGTGATTTGCATTCATTGCAGTTCATTGCAGCGTTACAATGAAGTTGTATATTGATAACAGTGAAGTTATTCTGAATTTATCTCAGCATAAAGCCAAGTGGAATTTGGCCCATGGGGCATATGTTTTCTACTTTATTTTTAGGAGACAAATGCTATATTGTCAAAAGCAATACTAGTGTATGTCATATTTAGTACTTGCTTCAGTTAAAAGATTAATTTCCTGGAAAAGGAAAGCATTCAAATAAATTAAGTCAGCAAATTGATATAAAGACACAAGTGAGATCAGGTCAGTCATCATATTTTCATAAGCCCTGTAATTGTCTCACGGTCTTTAAAAATCACTATCTGAGCATTCTTGCCCTTGAATTCCTCAAGTACTACATCATTGCCAAGCAAAAAGATTAACATTTCTAGCCAGTCCTTATTTAGGTAAGTGTACCACAGAACACTGACACACTGCACTGGAAATCCCAAAAGCCCCATCACTGATCCCCACCAGGAGACAGGAGAGGTTACACCATCCCCTATGTCAAAGAAGCAACCAACACCAGCAACTTAAAAAAAAACATAGTTTAGGGTGACCACTGATAGCTGCTTCTTTGCTCCTCTAGTGAGACACTGGCATGCAGCTGCTGAATTGTGATCAAAAACATTTCCCCCTCCCAAAACAAAATTGTATGACAAATTACTTGGCAAAAAAAGGCAACACAATGAGTGCAGTGAAAGCAGACGGCATTCTGGCAGCGGGACATGCATTTCGCACAAGGGACAAGCTACCATACTTTGAAGAAGGCTGAGCTATGCCCAGGGAGCTTTAGAGCACAGGCAGCTCTGGGCCAAGAAAGCAAACTTTGTAACCCAACACCCACAGCAACAACAACAACAACAAATCTCCAGGCAAGCATTTTAAAAGGACTAGTACATCCCATTATTTTGTCAACAGAGGTTTACAAAAACAACTCCAGCTTACCATTTTGCTGCCCATGCAACTTCACCCATAACCAGAAGTGACACTAAGCACGGGAGGGCTGCAGCCTGCTGCATTTTAACAAAGCTTGCCCAAAGATGCCCCATTTATGTTCCACCAACAAAGGCCTGTCAGGACATCACGCGTTTCTTGTTTTCACAGAAACTACTTATTAAATCCTCAGGGGAATCTTGCTCAGTCAGGAAACAGTAATAAGCACCTCCAGCTCCCGTCCAACATTACGGACCCAGGCCTGTGGACACCACTCACTCCCTTCACTGGTATTTGTACAAATTCCCAATATAATGGGCAGCAAACATGAGGAAGAAGATGAAGAGCCCTCTGGCCAGGCACACTGCTCCTGACTCTGAAGCCTAGATGAGTTACACAGAAACCCTAACAACAGGCAGCAAAACCATCCACCAGGTATTTTTATCTATTTTTTATATACTTTAAGCCAGGCAAACACAAGGCACATGTAACGATCGCACTGGTTAATGTAAGGCGTACTCAGAGACATGTCGCTTTCCTTAGCCCCTGCCAGCCCGAGGCCTCTCTCCTGTGAAACACCAGGCCTGTCCTGAAGCCACAAACAAACCCCTTCCTCCACCAGACCCTGCAGCTCCCGAGAAGCTGGAAGTCACATGAAAACACCCATCAGTTCCTGATCCCACTAGCCCTTTTATCCATGCTTAAAATGCAGCAAAAATATAAAAAAACAGAATTAATCCCATTTAAATCCACTTTGTCATGACAGCTCACTGCGAGGAGCACATGGCCGCATTTGCTGTTTCAGTAGCGACAGGGTGAAACCTGATGACAGGATTGATCTTTCAAATTGGCATGTGCCAACCAAGCGGCTGACTGCAGCAGGTAAGTGACCCCCAGCAGGTTCCGCCCGTGCCCTGGGGCGTGCCAGTACAGCCCCTCCTGCAGGGGATCACTGCACACCAGAAGCCTCTGGTCTAGGCCACCCCCTTGAAGTATTTCTGTGAATGGCCTGAAGTCATTTCGCTCTCCCTAGACAACATGCTGGACACACCAAAGGACGGCGTGCAACCCGGCACCCTATTTTCTGAGGGACAACACCTCCAAAATGTCTTCCGGGTGCCAGCTGGAGGCTCCAGTCCTGCTGCAGGCGATGCTCCTGCCTTCCTTCCGGGCCTCTCCTGTGAAACACCAGGCCCATCCTGAAGTCACGACCTCCCTCAGCAGCCCCTGAAGCAACACAGCAACATTTCACACCGCGCTCAATTCGTGGAGCTGTAAAACTCAAGGTGAACCGTATTGGCTTTATGTCCCCTCTATAACAGCAGCACTCTCAGCACAAACACGCACAGGGGAGTCCCTCCACACCAGAGCTCCCACCAGCCCAGTTGTGCCGAGGCTGCAGTCGCTGTCCTGCCTATGCCGCTCTGTTGTGGGCCTTCCCCACACCCATCACTCAGCTTGGGGGAAAAAAAAAAAAAAAAAAAGGACCTCAAGTTCCCCAACACTGTGTTATCCAACGTCAGCAAAATAAGGGGCTAAGCCGCTGCCAACACCTGCATCCACGCGGCTCCATATGCAGGAGCAATGAAAAGGTTTCACAATCATTGACAGCATCTTCCCCTGAGCCTGCAGCACAAAAGCAGCCGCAAGCCGGAGAGCAGCTGAGTCAGAACCCAGCTGAACTGCTGCTCCACCGGCAACGCAGCTCCAGCTCCCGACGCGTTTAACCGTAATTACATGGGTCAGATCCTCTCTGCCTCGTCACACCAGTGGAGAGCGAGCTGCCGTGTGCCCCGCTCTGCACTCACACCACCAACAAGTGGAAGAGTGAAACTTTAGCAAAACAACATACACATACCCAGAACTGTTTAGAAATAGCCTCAAGTGAAAGCCTTGAGGAATTTAACGTATGTAACTTCTCAAAAACAAACAAAAAACACCAAACCCCTCAAAAGGACTGACTTGATCACTGCCTTTACATATTTCCACAGGGAGTAGAAATTTGATAATGGATGGCTCTCAAGGCTGGCAGAGAGGGGTGTAATATCATCCAACAGCTGGAACTTGAATTCAAAAAAATGTAAGACAGAATTAAAGAACAATTTCTGCAACTGGGCAAGTAATTAGCCATTGAAACGACTTATGGGGAACTAATGGATTGTCCATTATTGACTTAGACACAAAAAAGGACTGAATAACATCTTAAACTGTAGATTCATCACCACAAGCCCATAGTCTTCACTGTGCAGATCAGCTGAGCTGATTTCTGCCTCCCAATCTGACAAGAAGATTATTTTACAAACTCAGTAAAAAAGTATCAGACGCAATCAACCAGGGAAGGGAAGCCCTGGGGCAGAATTAAGAAACAGAACTGCATCATTTCTTTCAAACTGCTAAAAAAATTAATCATGCCACCTTCTTTGTTATGCCATTTCAGGGAACCACGTCATACATTTATATATGAACTTCAGCTACCAGGGCAGCCAAGCAACAGTTTAACAAGTTCAGTTTGAGGGAATGGGGAAGAGGAGCACAACCTCCCGTTTACGTACGCAGTACGTTCTTGCACAGGATGCCACCTTGCGGAGAGCAGAGCAGCTCTCTTCCATGCTACCTGGCTGGCAGCTTGCCTTCAGCTCTACACTTGTAGAGGTGATGTTTGTAGGAAAGTGCAACAGGCTACAGCCACATACTGCTAATTTGGGAAGGGAGATAGATACATACACTCACGTGTGTGTGTGTTTTTGCTATATGCATATTAAACGCATGTAATACATTAAATAATGCATATATATTAATGTGTGTATACAAATTAAATATATATTAATATATAATACATACATAAAAGTAAGTATATATAGATATCTAAAAATAACGCACATCAATATATAAGGTGCATATATTCGCAATGAAATCAAAATGAGCACCACCCGTACCTTTCATCCTTCACCTACAGCTTAGGTGCTTACTCACTGTAGTTCAGCTGCCTCGCTTGCACATGTAGCCTGCATGCAGCCTTCCTATTTCTTAAGTTCTACTCAAATCCTCAAAGAAAACACAAACAAACAAACAAAAAAGAAAAACCCAAAAGCAAAGCAGGCAGAAGCAAGAGGCAGGCTTCACGCTGCCTCCTGGGTAGGTGAAACATCAGCCTGAAGTAGCAGGCGCTGCTGCAGCTGCATGCGGTTTTGCTCCACGAGAAGCAGCAGAAGCGTACACATGACTCAAGCTTCTCCGTTCATTCATCGCCAGATACGGCATTCTTCAGCCTGGCCCGGCCTTGCCTTAAGCAAACAGGAGTCACAGTTCACAGGGTAAAACAGAGCTGGAACAAGAGAGAATGCATGCAGCACTCCATGCTATTTGCTTTACTTTTATGTAAATACTTTAACAGCAGTGATGGTTTTATTTGAAAAGTCAGGACTTTGTAAGGTACAAAGATACTTATAAGCATGTGTGTTATGACTCAGTGTGGCTGGCACGTTTCCAGCTCTCTCTTTGGGCCTTTCCCAAGCACGCATCTCCTGACCCCATTCTTCATGCCAGGTTGCAGAAAGCAAAACAACAAAACACAAACCCCCTCTTTTTTCTTTTTCCAGTGCTGCAGCCAACACTTGGTTAAAATCACTGTGGCACCCAATGCCCTAAATGAATATGCTTTCATGGTTCAACAGCCCCCTGAGAGTCTTTCCCGCAGATGTAAGAAGGTCATTTTGAAGCAATGGGAAAAATAAACCACAAGCTTCTACCCTTTCCTGAAGGATATATTTGAAGAACTGTTTCAAAGGGTGTTTTTTCTGTGTTTAGTTAGCAACAAAACAAAACATGTCTTTTGCATGAAAAACAGACAACACATTTTCAGAGATTGTATGAATCACTTTTCAGCTGAAGGACCAAAATGGAAATGTTTGTTTACTAGATTCAAGACCCGCAACAGATTTTTGCCTTTTGGCTGTGTATTATCAATGGAAAACAGTTATACCTGTTTTTCTTCAGAAGCCAGACCTAAGAGAAATTGGTGGAAAACCTAGATCGACCTTCCAAGGCTGGAGGAGATCTTCTGTACAGCCTTGGGCGAGCTACCACTGCTAAGTGCAATTAGGACGCTTATTTATTTACAAAGCCCAATTCCTTGGTATACGTATGGCACAGCATGAACCTTACAAGAAAGTGCAAAGTCTTACTACTATATCAACACATGTACTTCTCCCGTTGCGTTAGCAGAGGTCTCCATTGTATCACAAAGTCCCATCAGCCTTCTCAACACCCCAAACGCACATCGTACTCGCAGAGGAATACCCTGCCATCAGCCCATCAGTGCAAACTCCCTCTCTACGTAACTTGCAGGAGCAAGTGGGTCGTTCCAGCACCAGACAGCAGAAGCACTTCTCAGCAGAAACTCCTAGCAAAAGTTCAAACTTCCAGGGTAACGATCTGAAACCAGACTCTAATATGTTCAACTGAAGCTATGTAAATAAAGATTTTTGGCTCCTTCTGGCAGCTATCATGCTGCTTGGACTTCTTAGAGCCAAGCACCGCATCGTGCAAACTGGATATATACCCATATATACACAGAGTAATAGCCTTGCAGTCTTTTGCTTACTATCAAGGTCCTTCCACTCCCTTCTCCTCTCAGAATAAAGTTCACACTTTTTTAACATTTAACCTTTTAATCAAGTTTAGCTATCCACAGAGGATGTAGTAGTTTCTCATTTAAAACAAACTGCTTATATTCAGTGAGAAAAAAATAAAACCTCATGAATGGCTTAAGTTGATGAAGATTGATACAGCTTGGAGACTTTATAGTACAGTGACTCATGCCTTCTGGAAAACGTAATCTGTTCTGCCTAGTTTAGGAAAATAGGTCATGTTTTAAAAATATGCTAACTAACATGAAGAAAGGGGAAATTTTCTTTATTAATGGTTCTGTTATAGCATTTAAGTGCATCTGGTAATTACAGCGACATTTTCCTCTGTACTTCCCGAAAAGTTTCCCAAAGAGGCTGTGTTATGTTACAGCTCTTGCCTACTAGAACTGACGTTAACATGGAAAAGAAACAATGGAGGAAAATAAAAATCTCTTCTTCCTGCTTTAGCACTTCTCCTACAGCTTTCATCCCCTGCAATCTCCGGTTGGTTCGCACTCGTTCGCCACCTCCTGCTGCACCAGGGATTGCGTTTCCTCCTTTCAGACAGAGTTCTTCTAAGAGCAACATGGGAGAGAAACACTCTGATTTTGAGGTCACTAACGGCCTCAGGCACTTTTGAGCCCAGCGAGCTTCAACCTGCTCTTGCGAAAATACACTAAAGTAGAAGAGTTACAGTCAAAATTTCCAAACACAGATCGCTAGTGTCTTCATACAGGCTCCCAGAATTGAGGCATAAAAAAGTTCCTAACTTTATCTTAAGCCTAATAATGAAATATTTAGAAATAGTAGGCTCATGTGTTAATTATTTCTTTACACAAACTCAGAGGCCTCGGCCATGTTTCTGCACCTCTAGAAAAATACTACTCAATATGAAACCAGTGAAAGCTTCCGAGACATCAACTGTTTCCCGTGTTGATCTGCCAAGATAAACATCTTTTTTTAAAAAAAAAGGCTAAACACAAACAAATTCAAAGTAAAACCAGGTCTAAAGTTTCCCAATTTATCAACTTCAATTAGAACCATCTCTCACTGATAACAGTGACTCCACAGCTACGACTTTCTTGGGCCAGGCCGGGAATCTAATCAACCATTTTGCAACCAGAGCGCCAGAGTTTTGGGCTCTGATGAGAGCCACCAGCACGCAGAAGCAAGCCACAAAAAGCTGAGGGTGGCAGAACGCTGGAAGAAAGAGGTGTGAAGGTACAAGATAATTACTCAGACTGGAGGAGCAGTTTTCATAACCGACTTAAGTGAATTCACCTGCGAACACGTGGGATGCACCTGCCCCCGGACCCTGATGCCAGCACTAGCCCTAATGTGGCCACTCGACCAACTTGAGTGGGGAAAAAAAGAGTCAAAATCTCACCCCCAAAACAAGAAAAATGGTCATATTTTAGCCAGATCAGCTCCCTTATTACTAACCATGTGGCCATATGGGAGCTACTGCTGGGGCAGAGAGGAAGGCAGGATTGCCCCTTTTAGCAGCAACCCACACTTGGAGGGATGCAAGCCCATCACGACACCAAACCATGGTCAACATAAGGAACAGTCGGCATCGCAGATGGTATTCAGAAAATCAAAACCACTTTGCTGTAATGTAACTATTGTAAACCTCAAATATCTCATCACATTCAGATGAATGATACCCCCTTTTTCCACAATGAATAATTTACTTTAGGGGAGCGAAAGGGAAATATACAGAGGGTATCGCTGTTAGAAGGACAGGGCCTCCAACGTTTCAGGTAGGTCACAGTCTGACAAGGTACAATGTTCTGTTTGACCATCACCTGTAGCGAAATTATGCCTGAGCAAAAGCTGTGACTTGATCAATAGGTTCCTTATTTGGTGTTCTCTTCAAGAAAAGGGAACATCTCCTAAAACACACGTTGAATTACCTTTGAAAGAGTATGCTGCATACAGACACATGCCTCCCAGGCAGAAACCAAAATAATTTAAGCATCATTTACCATGAAGAGGAACAGGTCTAAATCCTTCTTTAAAGAAAAACAAACAAACCAACCTGATGGGGGACACTCATGCTGCATGTCTTCACTTCTCTGAAACACCATGAAATAATGTGTACTTATCTTTGATTACAGACTACTAAAAAACTACAGCTGAAATTGGATTAGAAACTTCTGCTGAAAAACAATCTATTGCATAACACAACTATGACAGCCTGGGTTTCTGGCCACCAACTGAGCCTTTATAAAAATCTGCTGGGCAGCTGCCAAATCAGCTCTTTGAGTCTTGGCATGTCCGACACCCGAGACAGTAGTCAAGGCAGCCACATGTCCTGTGCCATCCATAGCCCTGCACTTTTATGGTTAAATGGTACCATCAAAGAACAGAGTAGTAGGAGCCATTAGACACACAAAGGTAAAAATCTCCTGCAGCTGTGGATCTGACCACTCTGATCACCCTGCAGAAGACCGAGAGCTACAGCAGGATTTTTTCTTTTTCAGGATCTGGTATTAATTTAAACATAAAAGTAGCTTATTAAGAATAGGGAGAGAAGTGAGAAATGGTAGCAAGCTCCAAAAAACCTCTGCACTCCTCTGAAAATCACTGACATTTATAAATTTCACATTCCAAATATTGTTACTCTGTCTCCAGTTCTAATTAAAACTCTCCACCAAGTACACTTCAGACAGACACATAAAACCCAGTATGCACAAAGAGTATTCAGCAGCTCAAGATAATTAAATTCAAATATATTCTTTCTAATTAATTTCATTTTTATTCAGTTCATATTTTTATAAGGTGTTCAAGCTCCAGTATGCAACCATACAAATACAGTCCAATAAAAAGTGATTTCTGCAATTTAAACGTCTGCTATGAAGACCTACAGATGCGAAGTTTAATATGGCTAATCCAATCCTGCTGCATATTACTAATTATCTTAAGACCTTTTTTAACCCTCAAACAGAAAGCCTGATCCTTTACTTGAAAAATATATTTTGCATGCCAAAATAGTGTCAAGGTAGTAGGGAAGAGAGAAAGACATAACTGGTGTGTTATACATTTGCCTTCACTGTTTCTATGGGAATTTAAAGACATCTAATTTTTTGGCATCTGACAGCATCTGAAAGGTCAGTGGTATTAGTATTTTAGAGGAGCTGGAGTACTGTTGATGCATTTAGCATCTACCCTCATGAGTACATCAGGAGGTCAGTGCTGACGTCATTTCTTTGGTAGGACTTTGATACCTGGATGATGAAGCCTTGCCTATACAAGGAAAAGATCTGCTCATTTATCTGCTTTCTAGGAATATAGTAGTATATACCAGCAAAAACGTGTGTCTGCCAATACAAAACTTAGATTGCTCCCTCACTGAAACAAATACACTAGCCCAAAGCCCTATAGCTTTGCTACGTTATTTAATACAGCTGTGCCCATCAGGAACATGACATTTTCACAGGCTTGAGGCTGGGGATAGAGGTCCCCTTGCAGGCTTGGGAAGGTCACCACATGCCTGCTGGACGACCCTGCACCAAGTGGAGTGGGTCACTCGCCCCCCCTTAAACCTTTCCAGTACAAATGGGTTGGGCTTGTTTAAAGACATGAAACAGGAGGTCTTGGCTCACCTGACACTTTGATGGTTACTGCAGTAGAGCATGTTGACATGAGTAGCTCCACTGCCCCTGCAAGAGGACCATGGCCAGCAGTGGGGTGGGCAGCATTGCAGAAGCCGGGGCATGGCAAACTCTATCCATGGGGTAACTTGCACCGTGACAGACCTGCAAGTTTGCATAAATCTGACCCAAAGCGGGTATATGTGACACAAGAAGTCCCTTGCCTTAGCCTGGAAATGTTTAACTTGGTTTCCTCCTTTTTCACATCAGTCTACAGGATGCCCCTCATTCAGGCAACCACCAGGTTTAAAAGAAGATCAAACAAACAAACAAAAAAAACCCCAAGCAAAAACAAACACAAAACAAAAAACAAAACAAAAACAAAACCCAAAACCAAACCAAAAACCCAACCCATTTTGTCAAACTTTAAACCTAGCAGGGATAATGACAAAGTCAAACATGCTGAACCTATTGCTGGGAAATCTTAGGATATTGGGGCCTGAATCAATTTTACTGAACCGTATGCGGGAACTGAATCAGTTGTATCGACACAGGCTGCTGGGACGGACACGTTGGTACTGCACTAAGAGCATGACACATTGATTTTGCTTGATGTACTACCAAAAAAAGTGAGATTTTTATCAGACACTTTTTGTCCTTGCTTACATTCCCGACTGGCAGAACATCCTTTAAAGCAGGGGGGTGGTGGGGTGGTGTGTGGAATCCATTGAAGCTGGGACAAGAATAAACTAAACCTGTACTCTTCACTTATAAGCCAATTAAAGACGACATACAAGGAGACTCTACAGCTATTCTAAATGTATTTTCAAGTCAGTTTAGTTACATCAGCAAATTTTCTGCACAAAGATAAGCTATATAATCAGCAAAAACCTAGGCTCTAAAGCTTTACCAAGCTTGCCCGTCAGTATTAAAATGTATTTGACTTCCAAAATACTACCCAGCAAACAAATGATGGCATTTTAGTAGCGCAGGGAAGCAAATAATAAAAATCAGCATTTGCTCCGTGAGGCAATCGCTCAGTAACAAATCAGATGAATGCACCCCAGTAACTTCCTAGAAGGCCTGCAAAACATTTTTCCAAATAACCAGTGCCAGGAGGAGGGCAAAGGCAACTACCTGGCATTGAAGTTACAGCAGATCGCTCAGGGTACCAAAATCAAGAATTTCAGGCAGAGCTAGGCTGAAGCGCTGCTCTACCACATGCAAACTTCAGATCTTGCTAGAATTTAAAACTTGAGGGACAAGGAAGAGCTAATGGCTACTGGCAACTCTCAGATCTGGCCTGATTTGTGAAGCCACACTACGTCTCCCCGAATGATTAAATTAACAGACAGCAGGGAGGGGAGAAGTTCTTTCTTATGGAGATAGCAGCTTTCCTAATCGCACAGATTATTTTTTTAACACACAGGTGTTTCACAACAACCAGATCTGTGTTAAAGTGATAAGGAAAAAACATAATCAAGTTTTGACTTTTTTTTTCTTTTTTTTTTAAAGCCAACAAGTCTGCTTGAGAACTTTCAAAATAATGGCATGGTAATTTTTCCTTGCTTTTGCAGGTTTCTGGGCAGGCAGTGCCGTGTCAGTGCCAGGTGACTCACCGCCGGGGCAGGGGCGATGCGCAGGCAAGGAGTGCCTGATGCCCACACTGGGGCTGCAGACAGTAAGCCCCTCCGCTCCCCCAGAAGCGCCCAGATCAGCATTCAGTTCCCTCATCCCTCCTCCACTCCCTGATCAATGGCAAGATTCAAATTTTACTGAAGATATTAGAAGCACATCAAAGACAAGCATTAAGCTTTTAAGTGCACTAATTGACATTTTAGCGCTTACAAATCCAATCTATGTGTTCTATCACTCAATTTAAGAGACTTGCTTCCCCGCCTGGTAAGAGTTCCCCATGTTTTAGCAGGCAGAGGGGAATTTTCAAAGCTTTTTATCCCCCCACCCCCGACAGGATTTTAGAAAATTCAAATTACAAATATAATGCACTTCAAAAAGTAACACGTTTCACAAATTTAAGAGCTCTTCCATAAAAGCTGTAAATGGCATCACAGCTATAACTCACAGGCTTCTAAGCTCCAATGAATTCTGCAGCTGTTACAGCACGTTGAAGCCAAATCATTGTTACCTTCACACCACAACTGAAAACCCCAGCTATGATATTACAAACTACATGGTGCTACATGAAAAAGGAGATAAAAAAATAAAAGTAAAGAAAAAAAAAGAAGAACCCCTGGGTGATTTTGCAGCTCCTTCTTTCTTCCTTTGCAAAGCTAGCATAGAACAGACACTAAAACCATAAGCGACTGCTTTAGGTTTTCCTACAGTGACTATCCCACAACGGGATTCAGGGAAGCGTTTCAGAACAACCCCCCCGTGGATGCTGTAAAATCAGAGGATACAGCTCTCCCTCCCCTCGTATGGTGACTTAGAGCAGATGAGCCGCTACCCAGCAGCCAAGCCCAGCCTGTGATTGCAGAGGAGCATCTCAATGACAGCAGGTCTGGACCCTTCTTCTATTACTGTCACACACCAACATGTTCACCTTCTGTTCTGTTAGAGAAATCCTCATTCAGTCCCAATATTTAAAGCAACAAGAAAGATTAAATTAAATTCTCAGGGTTTTAAGCCATTCAGTTCATTGCTAGATCTATTTTAGGGTCTGAGGCTGCCAGCCACCCCCACAGAATCTGCGTGATAAACAAGGCTTTTGACAGGCTTGTTTATGCCTTCTGCAACAATCAAAGGCAAAACATTACAAGTCAAAGAACCAGGAGACAAACACAGTACTGTGCATAACAGAAAACTCAAAAAGCTAGCCAGCAGCAAACCTGCTGCTCACCGAACCCCGCAGAGCAATACGAGGTAACACAGGAAAACAGAAATGGATAGTTCAGGTAAGAACAAGCTTGTGCTGTATGTATGCAAACATCTGCAGGCAGGTCCTCTGAAGCACGCATCCATCAAAAGAAGCACATGCAAAATTGCAAGACAAGGAGCAGACAAAATTACTCATTTTCCTCCAAAAGTACCATGGGGGAAAGGTCATAATTTAAGAATTCCAGTTTAAAGATTGCAGGGGACTGCAGGTTTTTACTGGTATCAGAAAAACACCCCAAAAAACAAGCAGGCATGCACAATGTACAATATTTCTGTGGCTAGGCTTTAAATGGAAACACAAGGACTGCATTTTGGAACCTAGGCAGTTATGCTACACAAAGGCAGTTACCTCCAATCCATGCCCTTCCTTAGAGGAGACAAAAATCACGTTTTCTGTTCAATTCTTCCCTATGTTGAATGTGCAATAAAGGATGGGAGTCAGTTTTACTCAGTGACACACACTGTGAACTGCATTGCCCATACTTTAGCAAACCCGCCACATTAGGGAAGCATCTAAGACGTACGTTAAAATTACACCCAGAAGAAATTTAGAGGTATGCCTTTGCTACTGTGTTCCTTTAAACCTTTAATCTCTTAAACTGCAAGTTCAATGTCAGATTATAAACATCATAAAAGCTCATAAAACCCAATCATAAAACTGCCAGTTCATTTCAAGATTATTTGCTCTTAGCCTCACAAAAACATCATGAGCAGTATGAGAATTGCATCGCCTCTCTGCAAACCCCAACCCCTCTTCATTTGCATCAAGCCAAGGTCACTGCAATCATCCTGTTTTGTGTCACTGGGACAGGCAGGCGTCTCAGCCTTACCTTGGAGGTGGACTTCTGCAAGTGAGCTTCACAGCACGTCACCCGCCTACTAAACCATCCTGAGCAGCATCCCCAACATCGGCTTCTGACGAAATCCCCTACTACTTCACCTTCCTCTTCCAAAACCTAGCTTTGCGTGTTACCAGCACAACTGACAGAGACATGAAAACCTCCTGCAACTGCAGCAGGAGCAAACACCAAGTTAGGATTTTGGGGCATCTCTATGGGCCCCTCCATCCCAAGCAGCAGCATCTACCTCCAGCCTCACCAGAGGCTGAGCCAGGCAGCACAGCAGCTGCCCAAAGAGTGAGCAGAAGCACCGCTGATAGGTATCTCCCCACACATCATCAGCATCAGGTGCTGGTCGTTTGCATTAGCCTGCAGTAGGAAAAGAGGCAGCATTTGGTTATGTGGGCTGGGTTTCCTGCATGGCCAGCCACATCACTCCTCTCTAGGGAAAAAGACTGTGGGCTGGATGGAAGGTGTCTGTTAGCTTTTCTGTGGAAAAGGATGGATTTAGTGAAATGAAATTGCTATGGGGGTCTAGGCAGAGCAGAGCTTATCAACAACAGGTTTATGCCAAAACATTCCAGGAACTGGCTAAATCATATTTACCATAACGTTGAGCAATGCCACAGTGAAGTATTTGCTTTGAAGGCAGACTGTGATCAAGTCTGTCATTTGTAGGACACACCATGTCCACACCCCACATACAATAAACTCAATCTGATCTTCACTCTGCTTTTCAGCTTTGCTGTGCACTTACAGAAGAAGAAACAGAAAAGAAAAAAAAAAGGGGGGGGGGGGAAGAGACACAAAACCAAAGACTGAATTACAGACCAGCAGTACATTTTTAGGCATGGAATCAGCTCTTGCAGTCTCTTGCCAAATGAGGTGGCAGCAGAGGCAAGTTTAGGAGCTGTGTTTCTGTTTCTTTTAATTTGCAGTCCATTGATTTTACTGTTTTGTGAGCTCACTCATGAGTAATACTGGAACTGGAGGCTGAATGCAGTGATGGACTGGGCAAGGCAGATACACCCACCCAAAGAGAGCATCTCCTCTGCCACCAGTCTCCGCTCCCAGCAAAACAAGCAGAGCAGCTAGAGCCCAGCACCACTCCTGTGATGCTGCATGCAGGCAAAAAATTAACCATCCATCATTACAGTCCATTGCAATTCCTTATGAAATCTCTCTGACAGATATAAGTAGGAGGGGCAGATTAGCGATGATTACACTCCCTGTTGTGGGCAGGCACAAACTTGGTGGCTCTATTTTGCTACTACTGGAGCAGTCTTAGATGCACCGGGCACATGCACAAATCCAGTCCAGTCACGTTACACAGATGCAACAGCCTCTGCAAGCGGCAGCTCCAACAGGACGCAGGGATGGAGCTGTGTACACCTTGGAGAGCAAATTCTGCTGTATCCTAATTAAATATTTAAAAAAAAAAAGTGTGACTTGTTTAAATGCCTTTGCATTGCTAGGTGACCTACTCCTCCCTGTGGCTCCTGCACCCTAGCCACCACAAGTTGCTGCACACAGATGTAGCAGCAATGGTACGGTTTAATCAGTCAATGTTTTCACAACACATATTTCAAATATTAAGCACTTATTGAAGACTTAGAAGTTACTGTGTAAATATTTGTATTATATTATACTGCTAACACTTCCTCACCAACTGTGGAATTTTAAATCTATCTCATCTGATAAAGCTTTATTTACATATCACACTGCTCTCGATACTCAACAAAGTGAACTGACTAAATTTACACCAACTCCATTCAAGGAGTACATGTCAAGAAAGAGCAATTCAATGATTTTTCATCTCCGGTATGTGACTAAACTAAACCACAGGCAGTCACAAAGCTTGTTTTGGGTTGCTGTTAAGGTTTTCACTAGGTGACAATGTTCACAGGGAGAGCGTGGGGAGAAATGCACCTTGGTCTTAAAATATCGCACAACCAGCATGATCTACACCGAGAGCTATACACTCCCAACATGGAGTCTTACAGTAAGTCTCCACCAAAAATTTGAGAAGCCAGTGCTGCCCACATCCACGACGCTGCTGCAGTCTGCTTTAGCCCTCTGAAGTACTCCCAGGATGCTACGATGCCTCCAGGCAGCACAACAGCCCCAGGGGTAACGGGGCTATTTCCAGAGGGGAAAGGCAAAATTTTATCCACTTGTTTGACATGGAGGCAAGCGGAGTTTGTCGCTCATTTATTTGGGTCAGATTATCACCTCCCACTATTTTACAAGAGGAACACCGTGAGAAGCTGCTAATGATCAGACAAGCAGCTAATGCTTGAGAAAACAAGATCAAGATGCAACCAGCAGCGAACGCAAACACCAGTATTAGTCCCAGATAATGTACCTTATGGAGAAAAAATAACAGCCGCCAAAATGCAGTGAAGTTTTTCACTATTTATGAAAAAGTCAGCAGACTGAAATGAGCTAGTTTTCAACACATGCCTCACAAAACGGGTCATGATACTTACTATGCAAAGCCCTTTTCCCGCTCCCTCCCCCCAAAAAAACCCTAAAAAGCAAAAAGGAGACTGATGGGACTCTATATCAACTCCAACAGTTGATACCAAGTTAATCATCACATCAGCTCTGAAAAACCTGTGCATCTAAAGCACCTGCTGTATTGAAGAAAACCCTGTAGCGTGATAATCTGTTTACTCACTGAATCCAACTCACAGACTTATTCTTTATTTTACATACTGAATGAATATTTACTCTCCAATGAATTTAGTTAGACTTGCACAATCATATGTTGAAAACGGGGCGGGGGGGGAAATGGAGTTGAAGTCGTATGCTACCTTTCGACAGCTCTGCCAGCTGGAAACATGCCATCAATTGTCTGTTCGGTACGTGACACGAAAGCAGAGGAGCTTGCTTAATAGAAATTCACTCAATTTCACCATGCTTACGTCAGGTTTAAGAAAATGGCCATAAAGAAAATAGATGAAATATTTTTTCCTTTTGCAAATATCCTCCTGTCTTATTTTGTAACAAGCTTTTAGCCTCATACCAAGTTTATGACATTTCTAATTTAAAATGTTATGGAAATTGGAAGAACAAAATAGAAATGGAAATATCAGAATTTTCCTTCGTTTCAAAATCTGAACACTATCATACTATGAAAAAAAAGTACATCCAAGCATTCTGTATGTATTACTACCAAGCTATGCATTCATTAAATATTATGCGCATTTCTGTTCTGGAGAAACATATCCCACTTTCACAGAAAGTCAAAGACATACATAAACAAATAGCAGAAAGCAACAATTACTGGCAGTTGGCTTATTCAAGAAAACCAAGATTCAGTACATGGCACTTTTGTACAGTCTTTCGCCCACCTTTTGCTGTGTGCAGGGAAGGACAGACAGACATACACACAAAGAAATACAAGACACGGATTGCCCATGAGTTGCAGCGTCTCATGCTTCAGGCTGCTGAGCTCAAGCTTGCTATCACTCACAGCCCCTGACAGTGGGCCAATTTACTAGCCCCGGCCTACTACAGATAAATAAACAACCAGCACATTGTTCAGAGACATCTGTCTTATTTTTTTTCTCCTCCTTACCACTCAAGAAATGCTACTAATACCACAATTACTTAACCATATAAATCTGAGGTTAATAAAAAGACCATGCTTTGAGTGACAATATCTACTTTGCCATCGCAGAACTAACTCTTTATTCCCTATAAATAAATGTTATTATCCAGGAATTGAACTCTGAGTGGTGAACTAGTAGCTTGCTTGCTCAGATGCTTCAACACATTAAGTGCTTTGCATTATGGGCAGATCAACTGCCCATTCACTAAGAAAGGTTACCAAAGTGATGATGTAATCTCATTTAGCTGGGACATTCAAATGTGGAAAGGGAAGAGAAAGTATTTATCTCCCAGATTAGAGATCCATTTGCTCCAGCTACCTAATCAAAAAGGTATGGTGTCAAAAGTATGAAGAAGCAGAAAGCGATTTACAGATTGGAAAAACTTTGACTTAAATGAAAAAGAAGGAAAACCAAAACGCTGTAAAAGTAACTTAATTGTTAAATAATCTAGTACACTTCACAGCAAACTCACTGGGTAAAAACTCTGATCTATGACCAAAAATACACACAGGAGATCACAGCAATGAAAAGGAGAACAAAAAGGCATAAAACACAAAGTCTGAAACCAGTAATTCCCTTTGCTCCCTTTTTCTCTACTTCTGCCCTGTAACTCTTGCCATGGATGGTAATCAGGGAGGATCCCCACAAAAAAGCCTGCTTCCTATAATAATAAACAAGCCCCCTCATTCCTGTTGCAGAATGGGTTTCTGACCTGAAAACTACTGTCACTGGAAAATAGGAAGGAAAAGCAGCAGCTCAAAATTCAGAGGGATTTTGAGGAATCCAAAAGCTCCAGAAGGAAGGTGCAATAAGAGAAAACACAAACAAACAAACAAGGTTACTGGTGCAAGAAGAACATATTTTACCCCAGCCAGGTAAGAAACATGAAATACTAAAAAAAAAAAAACCACCCCAAAAAACAGAACAACCTACAACATCAAAAAATCAAACACTTTAGGAGAAATAGGACCAAAAAAACTGGCAGAGGGAGTGAAGGCTGACCACAGCCTTTGCTTTAGGCAAAACACCAGCCTCGGGAACAATTTTTACCTTTGGACAACAACCAGCCTTTGGTGCTCTAAGTGGAGACCCGCTGAGTGGGGAAGAGCGGGAGAGCAAGGCTGGCTGAAAGGCCAGCACAGCGCCGGGAAACCCAGGGCATACATCTGAGCTTGCAGAGCGAAGTTTAACAAACGAAGCATTCACAGAAGTCAAAGTATTTAATATTACGATGTTGCGTACAGTAAGCCACTGCTGAACACCATGTCCAATTTCACCCACAAATTAATCATTTTTACATGGCCTTTCCGGAAGCTAATGCATGCTTGCCTACCTGTTGAAATTGCCCCTTTGCTTTGCAGACATACATAACCAGAAATGTGGTTGGTCCAGGATAAGCAGGCAAGGACACAGCACCATCTGTGATGCAGGCAGCACCACAATCAAGTTCCATAATCAATCTTATTTTAATTTAGAAAACACTTCTAAGATCTCAGACATATTAATTAGTGGGGACTAGGTGATGATCAGAGAGGGACCCATCCACTGCAGCTGCAGGCATTAGCATCTCATCTGCAGGAGAGGATCCTGTGCATCAGGTGGGGAACTGTGAATGGGCCAAAGCTCAGGAGAGGACCAGCAGCCGCCCAGGCGGTGGGAAGAGTTTATGACAGCAACTGGCACAGACGGAGGTAGTTGCTGTGGGTGCTCATGCTCACATTGTAGAGCTGCCAGGGCTGGGGAAGGAGGGAAAGACAGACATCAAAATGACTATCCAGAAAAGGGGGCTCCCAAATTGTCCCCAGGACTGGGGATGGAGGATAGTGGGGCTGCAGCTGGAGCAGTGGCCCTGGACCAGGATGGGGAGACATCAACCACAGAGGGTTATCAGGAAGAAGGAAACCCACGTCGCTGTAGAAAAGGTTCCCACCATTTTCCTCCATGATGCACCTCAAACACTTCAAATGGGTTCATTCCATTAACTTTATGCTACAGCATTTCCTTAATGACTTGAAAGAGAGGAAAAGACAAGTGCTTCTGCTTGAGCTGAAACTCACGTCGCCAGACCACCTTGGGAGCAGGTCGGTGAGATTTCAGTTCTCAGGCACAGAGACTTGCTCATCTCCATGTGCCTTCACAAAAATTCCCCAGCAAGCCATGAGCTCCAAGGGCCACCATGTCCAAAACGCCACCATGCCCAAGCACCAGAAACCTATCCCACTGTCCAATCCCAATGCTGCTCCACTCCCAAGGCCAGTCGCGAGGAAGAGGCAGGAGGCAGGACACCCATCCCGCTAGAGCACCCGCTGTCGGGGAGGGAGGTGCACACAAGCCTGCCCTACTCACAGATGAGCCTGCCCACAGGGATGTCCGAGCTGGCACGGAGGGAACCAGCCCAGAAAGGAGGAGACAAAATAGCTTCACTTGCTTTTTGCTTTGTTTTCCCCCCTCTCCCTCTTACGTCTATTGCTCCACGTAGCTGAAAATAAAACCATTACAAAAGTTTGAAAGAGAAATCAATTAGTAAATGGAACGAGCATCTCTCCGTTTCAGCCAAGCATCTTACAGGGCCCAGCTGCTGCATTTGAGCAATAAAAGTGGGGCTGTTTGTTTAATCACTTGTTTCTCAGAATCAGGCTCAGGTACTGCTCTGGAAACGTGGGTGCTCTCCTGTCCGCTGGCAGGGAACAGGCAGAGCAGCTTCCCCAGCTGCAGCACCAAGCGAGACGCAAGCCAAAGATTTATCTTGCACACCGTGTTCACAGACATAAATTTGACTTAATTAAAACAAGTTGCTCCATGAAGTAGCTGAATTAATGAGACCTGACTGCATGTGGACCCATGTGCTTGGCTCTCCCGGCACTGTGCTCCCCGCTGGCCGGCATGCGGCAGCCGGTGGCCAGATGCTGGCCACTACTCCTCCAGGAAGGGCCACCAGCTTCCCTCCTGCTCCTCAGGAGTTCAGCCATACCACTTGCAGGAGTTATCTTTGAAAAGAGGGGTAGGATTCTCAATTTCCTTGAGATCTGACGATGGATTACCAACCTGCCGGCAAAGGGCAGAAGGATGATGGGAGCACACCAGTCTTCTCCCCGTGCCCAGTGCCCAATTCCCTTCATCGCATCCTTGCCTTGCTCCTCCTCACATCAGGTAGCACAAGCATGACCCAAAAAACCCTCGTGCTGGCCATCAGTTCCCTGGGCCCTCCCTCAGCTTTCCTTGTCTCTAACAAGAGCACACTGGATTTCTGCTCACGTACTTCCAGTCTCCATCGAGAACAGCATTCAAGAAGGCTGTAAAGTAACTTACACTTTGCTGTAATTTTCCCCGATTTTCTTGCAACAGCTTGGCAGGCATCTACCAGCACTGTGCTTTCAGGAAGGAGGAGGAGATAGAGGGAGAGGGGCAAAGCATTTAATTGCTAGAAAACTCACCAAAAATGGTGAAAGGACATCAGAACATCTACAAATACAACTTTTAAAATATTACACCAAGTTTATGAGCAAGGTGGCCACACAATTAAAGTATTTAAAAACAGGCGCTCCTTTTCAAATGTTTCCTGCATATATATTCTGATACCATCTCCCTCGCCTTTACTGACAAAGCAAACAAGTGTTAGGGGAATCTTAATTCACCTAAGAGAGCACAGACTTAGGTCTGTGTTAGCAAATCTTTTGCAAGTATTTCTTCATGAATTAGAAACTAGGGAAGGATGCTACCATTCCCATGAGCAACCCAAGACTTTCATTTTAATAGTTTTTTTTCTTCGTGTCAGTGAATTCTAAGATTTCATATCAATCAAGACTGCATAACTCAATTTCTAACATAACACAATGAATTAAGACACACAAATAGACTAACACTGGCCTGCTTCTTTCTCCATCTCTCTGTCAGAAGAAATTATTCTTATTTTTTCTTAATAAACTGAACAAACAAAAAATCCATCACAACAATGATATCCAGTTTAAAATGTGCCACCGTTCTGTAGTCAAAGAAACAGGTCAATTAGAGAGAGGGGCTATGCAGTTTATTCTAGAATCTGAATGGAACTGAAATTGAAGTCAAAACACCAGAACATCTGTAAGGTGGAGTTCATAAATACATAAGGGGACTGGTGTCCATTCTGTCCTGTGACCACTGTCACAGCCAAGTTTCTTCTCATGTACTGTTGTTTAAGGTTTCAGAACTGTTGTGGTGAGACAGTTTCTGGACAGGATTACCTAAGAAAGTCAACCAACACAAAATTGAACAACATGCACACGAGAGCACACAGAGCCGCTCACGATGGGCCAAGGAACGCGCACAAGAGGAGCTGGAGCTGCGGGAGCGGTGAGAAAAGGGATGCGCACGTCTGCAAGGCTGATTAACGTCCCTGTTCCCATTAATAGTAATGCAAAGAGATTTCTTACTGTGGAAATGACATGGTTAGAAACAAAGGAAGGCCTGGGAAGTTAAGAACCAATTTAGGGATTTTGCAGTGTGGTTTCAACAGTCCTCTAGTACCTCACTGCTGAATGATCACCGTCACTGTCCGACAGACAGACAAAACCAGAAGTCCATACGTATGGTGCAAGAAATTCTGTGTTGTTACGCTTTAATTGACCTGCAAATCCCTATACACAGTATAAAAATAAAAGCCCCACAGACACACCAACTACCACACTCACACTTACCACCTTAACAGCTGCAGAGGGAGAAAAGATTTTTCAGTCTTTTAAAATTACAAGGCATATACATCCAAAAAAAGACTCATGGTATAAAATCATAGACTTTTTGAAAGTCAAAGGCAGAAGTTTGGGAGATTTCCATCAGACGAGGATTTCACTGAGAAGCATATATAATACTCCCACGATGTCGAGGGAAGTGGATACAATGGGTATACTTAAGTATTTCGGCAGAAAGTCAGGCTGAAGGGAAGCAGGCAAAGTTGAAAAATTACACTCCTCTGACTATACATTTGCTAGCGACTAGTAATAGAGCCAAGTTTAAAAAAAAAAAAAAAAAAAGAAAAAAAAAGAAAAAAAAACACTCAGTAATGAATTAAGAGGGTACCAAAGACATTTCATCTGACTCTCTCCTGTCCCCGAAGCCAGGCTGGGCAAAAACAGTCTGCTACCAGCACCGCGCTGGGAAAAAGGCGTTCAAGACGGCAGCCAGCCCAGCCAGCCCTCTCCTCGGGCAGGCAGCACCAAGGGTCCTGCACACCCACGCGAGTGCATCCGGGAAGACCCGCTGACTGCAACAGACTGTATCTGAATTGCTCCCGGTGATGCCTGTCGTAAGGCTGTACGTGTTCACATCCGAGGCAGTACTTCCTTTAGGTCTGCATGGGAAGCGAGAAGGGCAGAGAGGAGTTCAGCTCAGGCAAAGCTGTTAATGCTTTTTGGTCTTGGCAAGTATGACTTTATCAAGCAAACTTCATTACATACGATTACCGCCACTGGAAACCCCACGTGCTTTAGCACTTGTAAGACCTCTAGGTGTTGGCAAGGAAACACAGAAGGATGCACAAGATTAAAACCAGAGCTGGAAGCTGAAAATTGCTTTTTGAGTCCCTTGCATATTTTTTTCCCCTTTCTTTAGCTGATACAGAGCTGCAGTCGGGGGGGGAAGTGTTGGGCATTCTCTTTGCAGGCTTAATTTCCCATTATACTATCCTTCCTTTCATTCAGCTGTTCCACAGGAGTTACTCTTATGTCTGGCAAGCCAAGACCTATAAACTTTGTCCAAAACTACACTCCTAAAGCCAACTGGTGCCAGAATCCAGCTTTATTTCTATGACAACTTTACTCTTCTTACTTTTCTTATTTCAAACCTAGCCTTTACATCAAACTGCTTGTTGGAAATAGAAAAATATTTCCAAAGAGGATACATTTCATCTCAAGGCCTTTCTTCATCAATCCACCAAATTAGGTAACTTATTATGAGGAATTAACCAGAAAAGCATGGTCAGCTAGAGGGCTGGGTTAAAAGGAAAGACATCTGGAATCCGTCTGGTTCTTCTAGAAATATTATGAATTTCCCCCCAGGCTTCAGTACCTCCAGACATTGCTTTATTAAATATAGGACAAATCAGTCTTTAAATTCCTTTACCTTCCATCAAGCATTTTCTGCAATGGCATAATGCCACAAGAAGGTCCGCAGGAAGTCCCACTTGAAATGTTTCTGTCAGCAAGTCATGGGGGGCCAGTAAACGTGTACGACGTGGACATCAGAGACCCCAACAGGAAGGCTGGGAGGTGGTGGCACTGCTACACGTTACAGCAAGGAGGTTGAAACTCATAAGTCGATGTATAACTGTTCCCCCAAGCCAGGTCACAAGATGTAATGGCAAAAATACGATTAAATATCATATTTCCTCTGGAAAGATTGGTTTGTCTTGATTTTTCCAAATACTTTCATAACTGATTCGTGAAATAGAAAAGAGAAAAAGATTTTTTTTTTAAAGAAAACTGGCTTTGAATGGTGGGAGCATTTAAAAACACCTGCAGTATTTGCCACCGATACATTGTATTTTTGACACTAGAAAGAACAAAATTATCTAACTAATGCCACTGCCTAAATTAGTTGGAAAATGTGATAAATAGATTTTAATTTCAATCTAATGATTCACAGCTTACAGCCCCCAGCCAGATCCAGCCAACCTGAAGGGTTACTTGTTTTGGGCCCCATAGTATGTTCGCTCTTTGCCAGGGTTAGCTTTACTTAGCAGCCCATGAAACAAGCAGGACAAATACATTCGGCTTATTACTAGAAAAACCTTGGGGATCCATTGTTTAAGATAACAAAATTTTACGATTTTTTTTTCTTTGTTTTCCACAAACACTTGGTTCAAACATTCACATCATTGTACCTACCCATGACACATACACTTGAGATTATTTTTCCTTTCCCAACAGGGTAAACTCTGTAGATGACTACTTTGCACTCAACCTGAAAGTGGTGGTCTGTGTCTTTAAGTCCAGAAAAACCCCCTTCTACCCCAAATAATGAAGCTAAACCTTTCCATTCAATTCTGCTTTCATCACAGCTGCTTCTCTTACCACTCCAGCTGTACTTTCCTCAGAGCTGCAACACGATGCTCAGGTCTGGAAGAGCTTAGAAATATTTATTTTTTAACACAGGGGTTTGGATGTTTGGGGTTTTTTTCCCTAGCAGATGTAAAAATACCAGGCTGGAATGATCCTGCACATTTTTCCTCCAAAACAGTAGTTGTATATGAAACACTGATTGCTGAATAGGTCTTCGTATATTATGAATTTTCAGGACCAAAATCTCTGCCTGAGGAGGCTGAAAGACTGCAGAACTTTACCAGGCAATTTCTATCGTCACCAAAACCCAGTGAGCTACATTATTTATTTTGATTGTTTCATTTATTGTTAAATTATAAATTAATATTTTATTATTATTTTTAAACAATTTTATTCATTATCAGTAAGTTTCTGTGATGGAAAATTCACTACAGGCCTAATGTTGCTAAAATGTACTTAAGAGTAAATAAAGGCAAAAAAACACTGCAGTTGAAAGAAATGCCTGAAAAAGTTGGGAAACCAGTCACAATTTCTAGTAGGCTTCAGAGGCTATGAGGCACTTAGCATTTAAGTTGAGACAAATGTTTCAAGAATCCCTAGGAATACAGAACATAATGGCAGTAATTTACATTTTGGAGTTAAAAGAAAGAAGGCATGCACGTTACACAGAGAGAAAACATAAAGAAAGAATTACTTCAACAGCTATGAAAATCCCTTGAGAAAATAGTATTTCAGTTTGAATGCTTTTCGTCCTATTTCTTTCCCCTTCTGGAAAGAATTACTTTTTTTCCTTTTTAACAAGTATACACATATAATATACACGTATGAATTGCATTTAAAATTGTTCAATAAAATTACTACATTAAAGAAACCACACACATTTCCAAGAGAATCAAGAAAGACAGACAGACCCTGCTCTCACAAAGCAGAAATACTGCCAGATACACAGGATTGCCCAAAGTCACAGAACAAAGAAAACTCACACAGATGAGCAACATGTGGCAAACCTTTAATCAGACATTCTCCCTATGTATGCTACCACCAGCAAAAGCCAGCGCCAGGACTGTCAATATTTCATGGAGCAGAACAAAACCAGCCCTGACAGCACGGGGGTATCTCACAGTGCCAGCAAACTGCAGCACTGCGCAAGCCCAAGAAGAAACACCTTTGAAAATGAAAAACACAAAGCATCTTGGACAATGTGTCCAGATGATTTAGGTTCCTAAAGAAAAAAAAAAAAAAAAAAAATCCAGCTCAAAAAAATCCAGGCAGTCATCCCATACACAGCAGAGCACCTATAGATGACAGTTACTGAGACGCAGAGAGGGACCTGGCTTGCCAGAAGAATTTGTTTGGCTCTCCTCCCAAAGGAGGAGGACATCAGAGTCCATCAAGCACCAAGAAAGGACAGGCTGCAGGTAACTCATTCTCTTTCCCACGGGTCTTGCCATCCTTCACCTGTGCCGTGATGGGACACACACCCACCACATGCAGGCACTGCTCAGGGAGCCTGCGTTTCCAGCACAAGATCTGGAGAGATGTTGGGGACTGATGTCTCGTCTTTGTCTATGTGATGGTTTATCTGTCCTGCCATCTGGCTGAATCCACCTACACAAATGCAAAAATGCAGCCAGCCCCTTACCTTTCTTCCCACCAGAGAGGCACCCATTAGGCGATGGAGCACCTGCACCCACATTTAGATGTGAGAGATGCGACCCCTACTACAAACTGAAAGGCAGGCTGGGGACGGATGACGGCCACGCGTGCCCTCCTGAACCACACAGTGGCCAGAAGCTCATGACTCACTGACTCAAGTCCCCTGGTCTAGACTTGGCATGAATGCAGGGGCTTACTGGAGCCACCTCAGAAGAACCAGCTTTGTTTCACTGGACTCAACAGAGGACAAACATGCAAGTAGGTCTGTAGCTAGGTTTGTCACCCCATCGCATCCCAAACCCTCCCCAGTACGAAACAGGCAGGATGGTCTCTCTGTCAACTTCAGGAGGAGAAAGACCAGCTCACAGTCCACTGATGTACTGGTCCTCCTCACTGGGGACACTCTGCGCAGCAGAGAGCCAAGACGCATGCTTCTAATTCAGGTTATGCAGAGATGGCTTTAGAAAGCATGAATTTTCCTGCCTCCTGAAAGTCCACAGAAAAATGGGGGGCTTGGGGTGAGGAAAGTACTTTACAGATTTAAAAAAAAGTTAAAAATTACAGTGCAAGGGAGGGCAGTATCTGTAGTCAAACATGAGTCAAACTGGCTATGATGATAGGGAGAAATATTTCATAAAGCCACTGCTGGAACTTTTATTGTACTTTTTAAAATCCTCCTAAGGGCAAGGCTTTGTTCAGTTTTTGCTCATTAGGTTTCTGCAGTTTCTACCCTATATTGGGCTATTATAGGTTGCTCTAACCCACAGAGTCACATCAGCCCTGCTTCAGAAACCTGAAAGGAGCTGCGAGATCAACAGCCTAAATCGTTTCTTGCACTGCAGCTTTGTTCTCTCCTTTTACCTCTGATTCGGCAAATTAAATTCTGTTTAACCTAGAGCCGATATTGTTACCAATTTGCATGTACTTATTACAGACGCATATGTGGATCATCTGAGAATGAACGTTTTTCAGAGTGATCCGATGAAGATTAAGGTAATTTACTTGATAAATGCATAAAAACAAACTTTAAAAAAATACTTAAAAGCACATTTCACTGTCAAAACCTTTGTATTCTTTAGATTCTAATCTGTGTATGTAAGCATTAAGTAGACCTCCATTTTCAGATTCATGACATTTTCATCTTCCTCCTTTCCTCTGAACACTCTCAGCCATGCTAAGTTTCTCAAAGAGAGCTTCTGCTGCCCATTAACAGCTCAGAGCATAGATCACGGAGTTACCACAGCCATTTTAGATAGCCCAAAATCCAAAAACAGAGCTTAAAAAAACCCCAGGGAACCTGATTACGGAAAAAAAGGTTTTAGTGTGCATTTTGAGCTTTTGTTTGTCTATTTTACTAAACAGTGCGTTACAGGGGATGAAGACCAATTTATAAAGAGCCACGGATGCTCCTCCTGCACAGAAGGCAATCTGTTCCCAGTTCAATTATTCACCATGAAAACAAAATTCCCTTTAACTATTTTCAACATCGCCTTTTAGTTTTACTTAAATGCCTCCTTGTGTTGTTTGCTCCTGCCCTGGTTAAAAGTTTGTATCAGACATCTTGTTGGAGCTTCAAGAGAAGCAGGATGAAACTGCTGTACAGCAAGGTTAAATGCAGCAGTGCTCCATTTATTCCTTCTGTAGAGCTTATTAAGTTGCACTCTTCTGTCACTTAATTTCTACCCATATGTAAGTGGTTTATGCATTCCTTCATTAAACCCACCTGCCTACACCTCGCAAGCACTTTACCTTTTCATCTCAATCTCTTCAATTCCATCCCCCAACTACTTTTTTTTTGAAGAAACACAAACCACAGTTTCTAGCTTTTTCTAGACCTCTATTCATTGCACGATTCATTTCTAGTCAGCTTTTTATTCCGTCAGTATTCTGAGATGAGCAAAATTAAACAGTTTTAGAGCTGACGTCAGACCAAATTCTATCAAGAACAGAGAAGTTTCATGATTATATTTCATTCTGTTCTGCACCATTTTATTTTATTTTATTTCTGTTTGACTATCAACGCACGCTGTAACAGAACATGAAAAGGTTTGCGAGAGCGGGGCTGGTTGATGCCTGTATCTTTTTTCCTCAGTAGTTACAGTTAATTTATAACCCAGTAACGTGCATGTCTCGTTCAGATTATTCCTTCCAACATGCATTACTCAAAAATTAATTTTATCTTCCAGCAAGCTGCCCACGGAGCCTACCGGGGCTGTATATCACATAAGAGAGGAAGGAAGACACTTATTTGGTCGTCTCTGGGCTACATCTGGTAACTCCACGGCCAAGGAACACAGCAACAGCACAGGCTGCCTGCAGATAAGGAGGAGGAGAGCGGGGCGAGCTCTGAAGCTGCTCCGGAGCAGCCGTGCGTTATGGCAGGCAGTCCCTCCGCTCCTTTTTGGCACAAGCAGGGATGGACGAAGGCAGACTGCGTGGATGGGGCTGCAGGCTGGCAGGGAGCACTGGGACGCAGAGCCCCAGGCCAAAGGGGCCACGGGCTGTCGGGGGCTTGTCGGTTTGAGGGGGTCCGAGCCCCATTTATAACCTTAATCCCACACAACTGTAAAGCAGGCAGGTTTGGTGTGTTGGTTTTTTTTGTTGTTTTGCTTTTTTAAGTAAACCTCAGTGTACCCTTGCAGGGCTCTATAAATAAAAAACATGTGCATTTATCTCCAATTAAACACCTATGTAAATTTATATGCAAATTAAGTGCAACTCTCCGGGCTCCTGGCGAGATGCCACTTCAGCCCCTGGTCCCACAGAAGTTCTGCGCCACCAGCATAAGACCAGACGTGAGACCTGCCACGTTCAAGTTTAGCCAGGGGAAAGCACAGTCCCGCCCAGGGGAGAACAAAACCGGGGCTGGTTGCAGGTTCCGAAATCTCCAAAACACACCACATCTACACCATGGGAAAAAGCATGCATGTCACAAATGCAAGGGAGAATGCGAATGACACTGTCATTATGTGAAAAGCAGAAGATTTCTTTAAAGTTCTTCTCTCTCTGGCTCTTTAACACTTCACACAGTAGGAGCCAAAACCTTTTCACAGGCTTAGTATACAGGTGCAGTAACAACACCCCTCCCTGCCCCCCGCCCCCCCCCCCCCCCAAAACCCAGGAACACAAGCAGGCAGCTGGGGGGGGGGGGGGGGGGGGGAGAGAACAAATTTCAAAAGCACGTTAATCTGCTTGACAAGCCATGAACCACATCACCGCTCTAATTAGAAGCAGAATCTGGGGAAGCAGAGGGAACACAGAGGTGCAAGCATTTATAACAAAAAAGGGACTTGTGATTTAATGACCTCCTCTGCTAGTTTAAAAATTAATGGGGCCAAATCAGATTAAAGCATTTTTAATACAAACCAGTCCGACATTTATCACTGGTGTTAACTGTAAGGTGGCTCCCCATCATTTCAGCAGAATAAGAAATTCTGCTCCTTTTTTATCCTGGCTGGCTCCAAAATTAATTCTTAAAGCCGACTCGTATTTAAGGTGTTTCTGCTGTGGTTCAATGCATACTGCTGACTTTCGGCCTCAAATCCCAGCTATTGAGGATGACTCTTCGCTGTCTCGCCGCTCCAGGCACAACCTGGGAAAGGAGATGAGGAAACCTCAAGCCCACCTGCAGACAGTGACACCGCTGCAGCCAGGTCTCCGCACACCTGCAGGTCAGAGGGGGTTTTTTCCCCCCCTCCTCACACCCAAACAACTACACGCATCGCAATGACCATCACAACTGTTTCTTGCTCCAAGGAGCTTTGTTTTGCTGGCTTATTTTTAACACAGGCTAACGCAATACTCCATTTCACAGAGCAGCCCAAGAAATAACTGTACCAGCACAAGCAGGAGGCAGCAGACCCTGGGCTGGATGGACACGGGCAACCAGAGGGACGCTGGCCAGGGAGATGCCATCCACACAGCCTCAGGGCAATACCAAAGCCCCTCACACACTGCTGGGCACTTCCTTGCATCAAAACCTGCCTTTGATTTATAGTTTGCAATTTACCACCACCAGCATGGAGAAAGGGAGAAAAGCGTGGCAAGCTATATATATAAGTAAGAAATTTTTCACAGTGTGGTTGGTGAAACACTGGCACAGGTTGCCCAGAGAGGTGGCAGATGCCCCATCCTTGGGAACATTCCAGGTCAGGTTGGACGGGGCTCTGAGCAACCTGGTCTAATTGAAGATGTCCCTGCTCGTTGCAGGGGGATTGAACTCGATGACATTTAAAGGTCCCTTCCAACCCAAACCGTTCTATCACTCTATACCCTCCCAACAACAAAAAAAATCTTTTTGAATGTGGCATTTCTGCAGTGCTTTGAAGGCAGAGCCAGCCTAGAGAGCTGCATGTACCAAGAGCGTGGGCTTCCACATGTAACCTCTATGGGGAAAAAAACCACAAACCAAACCCATCTCGCAAACACCAGCGGATGGCAAGGCAATGGCAGAACTGCCATCACACCATGCCACTGCTCTCACTCCTCTCCTCCTGCCCTGTTGCTTTTTTTCGGTTTAATTGAGAAAAATTGTGAAAGCAATCATCTGAACCTCACTCTTGCGCAAAAAATTATACCACAGTTATTCCTTCAAAAGGTAATTTACCAAATTGAGAGTACAAAATTCTGGAATAGTCAATTAAAATACTGAAAAAGTCAGCCAACTGCAAACAAAAGTTAATTTCCTTTGGACAGGTATATAAAAACCCCTAAGATTTAAAGGCTAACATCTCAACTTTAAGTCTTTCAAACCAAGTTACCAAGACTGTAGAAAGGAACATAGTTTATAAACTTAGGTGATCTATTTCCCAAGCACATCAGATTTGTTTGCTTATTTACCATTGAGGGTCAAATTTTCTTGAGGTATATAAGCCATTTACAGAGAAGTATTCTTAATTCAAAGCATATCACACCTTGAGTTTTACTTCTTATGGATACACAATGCCCATCAAAAACTGAGCTACACAGAGGGGCTTTGAGCCACTGAATGAAAAGCAGATTAGATCAATCTAAGACATTCCTGCGATGTACAAAGACACTGATGAGAAACAAAAATGAACGCAACCCCAAACTGGTATTTTGCTCTCTCTCCCATCCACGTATGTCTATGTCTCAAGCCAAAAGAGAACCCCCTCTCCCTGCCCCAGCTGTGGCACAGGAGAGACTTGGTTTCCCAAAGGGCGACAGACCTACACCCACCCACCGCTGCCAGCACACCCGGACACCTCTGTGCAACTGCCTGCGCTGCACCTGTAAAGCACAAAATTAAACCTACAAAAGCCTATTAAACAGCAGCAAGTAGTTAAGCTGCAGAGAAACAGCCCATTATGCCACTCCACTTAGCAGGTAAATGGTCTTATCTCTTCCACTGCTTCCTTGGAAAATACATGCAAAGCTGGGAGAAGAAGAAAGCCCTGGGAGACCGATTTTTGGCAGTGACAATGGTCAGGAGGAACTTGGTGTCCAAAAAGAAAGGTGAAAAGCTCTTCCTCACTTGGACCTTAACAGCATGGAGGGGGCTTCATGTTATATATTAAAGCAACATCTATTTTTAAAAACCTAAGAATATAGTATCAGTACATACTGCCTCGGGGGTTACATCAATTTCCTGCTTATTAATTAATTGGCTTGTTAATACAACAATTTGCAGGCCTGTAATGCCTAGCGAGCTCAAGGAGCCTATGTTCTCCCTGCCAAGATCAATGTGCATTAGTCTAAACCCTCTGATGTTGAGCAGACTCTGCTTCTGTCAAAGATAACTGAGAAGCGACATTAACTCTTAGAAACATCTGCTCAATACTGGAGGGATGAACAAATGACACGGCATAAAGTTTAATTCCAAAATGTGATCGTTTAAAGGGTCAGATGAAAGATCACTTGCAAGACCAGTACAAAAAATAAAACAACAAAAAAATTACTTTGTGTGCCAGCAATGCTGTCAATGAAATATAAAAACGAGAGATCTGTAACCATCTTGCCGGTCGTACATAACAAACCCTATAGCTCTTACCCTCTCTATGGTCTGGACCTCTAGATAACATGAACCTCATGTTACTGAAGTGTATCAGTACAAAACACTCACTTGGCTGCAGTCTTAACACAAATAAACCACCTTCGAGGACCTTCCCCAACACACCAGCTTTTCTCTTTTGGGTCGCATTAACACTAGCCCAACTAGGTCCTTCCACTGAGCACATATCGATTCCCAAATACTCATGGATAAATTTAAGAGGCGTCAGGACGCAGCTTATTTATGCATTGTTTGCCTCTCTGTTTTACAAGGGCTCACGTAACGAAGACTAAAGGGAAAAATTTAGTTCTGAAACCTCATCTGGTGTAAAACGGGACTGCCTGCTAACTTAGCAGTCATCTGCTTCGGGAGCATGTGGACCACATGCTTGCTCCTTGCACTGCACCAGCCTCCAATTTATCCCTCTGTTCAGATCTCAGCGCTGAGCTGACGCTGAGGCTTCATGCTTCGAGCCCTGAAGGCACGGGGGAGATTTCCCACCTCCTTGCTCAACTCGCCCATTGGGCCCAATCCCAAGCAAATCCCAAGATCCACACTTGCAAGTGTGGTGTCCAGCATCCTCCACACAGCAGCCTCATCGCCACCACGCAGCCAGGGCACGGCACTTCCTGAGGAAGGCTTCTGCGTTCCAAACATTGTACCGAGCTGAATGGGAGGATTTGCTGAGGAGACGTAAATCTGAATACGATCTTCCTACATATACAAAAGTATGCTCACTCTTAACGGGAGTAATGAGCAGAGTATCAACACTGTCCTACTTGCATCATTTTTCCATCTCATTCCAGTAACGTGCATTAACGTAACTTTCACAACGTTCTGGTATTTTTCATTTTTTATGTATTGCCTCAGAATAAAACTACTATCACTTCCCTCCTCTTTCAAAAGATACAAACATTTAAATCAGTGCTTATGCCACTTAAAGGAAAGAAGAGAAATATTTTACCTGAGTGAAGCAAGATGCTAACAAAAATATCTGTATTTAATACAAGCAGCATGCAGTCCCCTGTCATGCTAACAACACTTGGGGGCGGGAGGGTGCGTAGGTTTTTTTACTGGAATTTGAGCTTCAGTGATGGCTCCCCCATGGCATGGCTAACCTTGAGTGTCCTTAGCTTTTACCAATACCGCTCTATTGATTCAAACAAGCCTCCCCCCACTGACAAACAAAACAAAATACCCAACAGCCTTCCAGGAATGAACATGTTTAAACTCCACTTGTTTGCAATTGTTGCTTGTAGCTGGGGTTTTTTTCCCCTTTAAATCATTCATTTACATTAACACCTTTGGAAGGAAAGCTTCCATTGATAAAAGTTATGGCTATGGTTTCATGCTTGGCTTAAGCTGATCTAAAAGCAGGCTGTTGCTGACAGGGGCACTCCTGCTCTCCACTGAATTGTTCCTACATTTATTTGTAGCCAAATGCTGACTATAAAACAGGAAGGAGGGACAAGCTGCCAGCGTGGAGGGGAGAAGCGGGGATCTCAGGCTGGTTTACGTCAACTGGGAAATCATCCCAAACCCTACGTCGCAATCTTTGCACCTTTTCACACCATTTATAGCCTGTCCCTTTAGTCCCTGCACCTGGGTTAACGACCAGCGCGAACCTCTAAACAACTCATACAGCCCCTCAAGCCTGCCTCTACTCATTTTATCTCCAGCAGCAGCCAGATGTTTTCTAGGTCAAATCCCTAGTACCAAACTGCCAGAAAGGCAACAGTGTTTTTCTCAAGACGTTGGCTTTCATAACCTGCAATTGCACAGGGAAAGCAGCACACGGGAAAGAAAACCCAGAGCTGGAGCCTTCCTCCATCTGACCCATCCTGAAGGGACATCCTGTCGAACGGAAGAAACTTGGGAGGCTGGACACGGGTTGCATAGCCATATAATAGTTGAGAAAAAACTGATGAAGAAGCAGTGTGTGCATGTATGCATTGAAACACCTCTCTATAGATGCCTGTATATACATAGACTTAGCTGCTCAACAGGCACATTTTCACATTATGGGAAAAAATAAAAACTGCAGCCTCCTATCAACATTCTCACCAACATCAGAGTGGGAATTACAGTATCAATTAACCACCAGATTAGTATTCCCAAACTTCCCAAGCTCTGGACAAAAAAAAAAAAAAAAAAGCGCAGAGCTCTTTGCCTCAAGAATCAAAATTTTAACTCACCATTTAAAAATGACTCAGTGGTGAATAAATTCCTTCTAGCTGCGTATCAAACTTTAGTCTCCAAAAGGTAATTTTAAGGGTGAGGCCAAAAACCACCTCTAGTAAGAATTTCAAAGGGTATCACTGCAAAAATTAATTATGAAGTCAATGTACAGAAGCAGATAGGTTTGTTTTTAAATTGTTTCTCTTCTCTCCCTCTATATTGAAACACTTACATTTTTAAAACTGTGCAGATTGTCCTGTCTCTCATTCTGTCTCGGCCAGCACTCCACAAGACAGCACAGGGACCAAACACAGTCTTTTTACTGTCACACCACCAGAAGATGACGAGATGGAGGAGCTCTTTCACTACCTGACTGCCATGGAGGTACTTCATCACAGCTGGGCCTGACCAGGTAACACACTGCCAGTTAAGTGAACAGAGCGGAAAGCAAGAAGCAAACGTTATTTTCAGATCCCTAATCTCTGTCAGCATTACACGTTTCCTTAAAACTGATGCAAACAGTGACTTGAACCTCATCACACCAGGCTGCTGTGCAACAAGAGAGTGCTCATGGTAGGACAGGACAGAGAAAATAATACAGAGCCGCAAGGTAGTGTAACACCACCACCAGCAGATGGGAAGGGAGGAGAGCTAGTTGCAAAGGCATCATGAAATAAGACTAGCTACATAAGCATCTTCCAGGGTTTGGTTTAATAAAAATATCTATATTATATCATGTTTATTATCTAGGGTATATTACCAGTAAGTCCCTGTAACACTGCAGTGATGATAGCAAACAGTGTAAGATGGCCAACTGAAGAATGGCCCCGAGGACATCTGGAGGAGGAGAAGGCTGTGATCTTAGAAATTCACCCAAGGACAACGGTCCTTGCGCACAGGATCGGGCAGATACGGGGTGCACACACTCATGTGAGGTGCAAGCTGAGAGGACAGCGGCCAGCACTATTAGCAGAGCATGGGACAGGAATTCTCTGCTGCCTTCCTGTAAAAATTCAGGGGGGAAGAAGGGGTGGCACAAAGCACCTGCCTTGCAACACAAACTTTGTGTCACAGTTCCTGGGGGGAAGGACAACAAAATGGAGTGGCACTGCAGTCTGTCTAAAATAAAACACACTTGAGTGAGACTGAGCTATACGAGTCGGGTACTGACCCCAAGGCCATGGTTCTTCAGCATCCACTGCCTGCACTCAGTGGAATGGAGGTCCAGAGTTTCAGTCTCAGGAGTTTAATCCAGTCAGTGAGGAAAGCACCATCCCCTGGCCTCCTCCTCAGCCACTACCTCTGATCACAGCAGTTAACACGACCACTTATTAGCCCATAGAAGCCCAGACCTCTAACACAAAAATGGGTATCCTGAAAAAGACACAGTAGTGCAACTGGAGACAAAGTGCTGTATCTCTTAAGTCACAAGAAAGATGGGAAGAGAAACCACAGTGGCAGATGCAGCCCCTGCAACAGCAGAGAGGGACAGAAGCCACCAAATTGTTTTGCAGTCAGAGGGAATATACCTAACAAGGAGATTCATTCTTGTTACCAACATGTGAACTGATGCAGGGATTGCTTCAAGGATGCAAAAACCCTACCAAAAGTCATGTGGGCCTCTACAGTAAGGATTACTAGGCATAAACTGCTTCGACAAATAAGGCGGCAAAATAAAGAAAAGCGAAAGAAAGGAAACACTGACGATGTGTCTAACGGTGCATATTACCAAATGCTCTGCCAAATTTTTTTTTTTTTTTGCAACCGGTTGGAGACAGTTCTTGCATAACTTGTCCATACATACGTTGCAATTCCATTTCCCCTACACCATAAAATAGAAAGAAAAAAACCCCAAAATACTCTAGTCGACTGTTGTATCTCAAACAGGGATCCCAGTGGATTTGTGATGTGAGCCAAGCTGTCCTTCAAGCATGAAGCAAGGGTTTAACCAAATACAAGGTGTGCCAGCTTAGCAGAAGCCTCTCTCTCAGAGATTACGTAAACTTTTTAAAACACTCATAGGGAAAACACCTCAGAAGATTTAGAGGATTTGTAAGTTGAATGCCTGATGATACCCTGAAGGGAAGGAGGACTTAAAGATAAGATGTGAGCTTGACCTTATACAGAATGCATCCTCCAGCAGAACAGAAAGCACCGTATTTGAGGGAGAGCAAAGGCAACAGGATCCCCAACATTTTGCCATTGACTGCAACGAGTACCACCAAGAACTCAACTTCCTTGTGTCCTTACAACACAGAGAAATACAGGCGTTTTAATTCAATCACATCCAATAAAGAGCAAAAGACATCACATCAGCTGCCCTGAGAATGACCCTTGTTAAACTCTCCCTCATGAGCAAATTTGCCAACCGATGCCTCCACACCTTGCGACGCAGGAGCTCCCAGAAGTACAGGCAGCCTTTCGGTGGAGCTCACTACAGCCAAACCATCTCCCAGCCTGCCTCCCAGACAGTATTTATAACTAGAACACAGCATCTTAATGAAACATTTTACCTTTCAAAATATGTAATGTTTTCTCAACAGAGAGGAACTGAAGTGTCAGGTGTTTCTGTGTCTAGTCTCCTGCCAAGACTGATTTGCAAACGCTCTACTCATTGAAGAGGCTCCAAAAAAAGCTCTTTTAGGGCTGTCTTACTAAATATCCAAATTCTCTTTAGACAATGCAGGCAAAACCAGTATTTCTTAGCTCAAATCTTAGTCAATGCTCCCCGTGTTTTCCTTAAAAGAAAAAAGCCTGAGTAAAAGTAGAAGCATGCACAAATCCAGAAGTCACAAAGGGTTAACCTTCAAGCAAACCCAGCAAAGCTGTATTTACAAAGTAACATGGAAACTAGGGATTTTAAACATTACAGCAGATTGACCGCAAGTGTTAATAAAGTTTGTGTTGTGCCAACATTCCCCTTATAAAGCTTGTATTTTCAGGGCTCTGTTCCATGCCGAGCACCTCATTCAAGATTTCAGACTGCAGTGCATCTAGCAATGGTATACTCAACTCCTGGGTATCAAAGAATAAAGAATAAATCTTTCCCAGTTTAAAAATAAAAAATAATCCCTAATTACTTTGTCTAAACGTCCACATTTTCAGAAATTAACTTAAAACTACAGTTGTTAGAGATTTTAAGAGCTGGTTCAGGACAAATTTTATCTCAAAATTAAGGTTTAAGAAAAGCAAAGATTTTTCCTTTTGAAATATACAGATTTTCATTGGAAGCTTTACCTGCAGACCAACTGCTGTGATACATTACCAGGCCAGTAGTGAACTGCTTAAAAGGGGAAAAAAATATTTTATGAAAAATATATCTTTATCTGCAAAGATACATGAGAAGAAATCAGCAACATTACAAGAAATAATAAATGTCTGCCTGTATAATACTATGAGAAAATTCTTGTTGTTTTAAAGTATTTTAAAAGAAAATTATGAAAAGTGAAAACATCTGCCAGGTTCAGACAAACTTACACAGAGGATTACCTATTGTTTGATATATCAAATACATTCATTTTTGAATATGCACTTACTGAGGATACAAAATCTTCCCATTTAATGTTTAATATTTTATCTAGCACTATACGTAAGGACGTTTCTGAAATACTCAAATTTATTATTTCCAAGTAGTTTTCCTTTCAGACAGCATGCACTTACACCAGCCATTGAAGTCAGAGAGCTGGAGCCTACACACAAAGACATTAACAAGTTGTAACAGTCCTTTGAAAAGCTCTGTATCAAGCTGAGACATCCTGGCACTTTTAAACCTGGCCTATGCTTCTTCTAAATAACTTACATATTTCATAGCCTCTTGCAAAGAAAAAAAGGAAAAGTTAAAAACTAAGCTGGCAGAAAAAAATCGGAGAAAGAACGGTTGATTATAAAGCAGCTTCAAATGGAAATGGCTGGAGCTGGCTTCTGCTGAATTCAGTGAAAAATTTCAGAACTGGAAGTACTCATTCAAGATACAATATTAAAAAAAAAAACACAAAACAACAAAACCAAAACAAACCACACACAGACCAAAAAAATAACCCAAACAGATGAGGACCCTTAACATGAGAATACATACATGACCTATACCAGCTCAAGAACTGGCATGATAACCCCTTTTTATCCAAAACCACACCTGAATTGTGGGAAATAACGGTTATTCACAAACTCACGAGGTCCAAGCTCTGTTCTCGTACTTCCCGCCCCGCACACCCTTCTCCCCCCACCGTGCCCTGTTTGTGAGCGAGGTGGTGCACACATGACAGAAAGAAGATTAATTCACTGAAACGTGGTTCACATCACACAGATCTGAAGAGGCGGTGCGAGGGAACTCAGAAACCACAAACACTTTTTGCTGGGTGGTGGTGTTTTTTTTGTTTATTTGTTTGTTTTCAGAAACACATGCTGAAGCCCACACTAAACCTCCCCTTTAATTTACCAAGAACATGTTTTGGAGTTTCCTTGCAAGACAGGTTTGTGTGTTAGACCATTCATGCAGTTCTTGCAGAAGTAGCTGTGTGTTAGCATACTCCGCAGCCCGGGCTGCCTAACTCAAATGCAGAAGTCTGAATTTCCTTATGTCCCACCACCAACCACAAAATGTCCAAGGGCTCTGCAACACGCCCGTGACGTGGAGTTCACTCTTCTTTTCACACCAAGATTTTGCATTCTTTTCACTTCTTTTTTTTTCCCCCCTTCCACATTTCTGAATAATTTGGGGCATATGAACAGCATACTTGAGAGAAACTCTATTAAATAAAAAATGGAAATAAATACAAAAATTTAAGGTCTCTTCATTAAAGAAGCCCTAGGAATTTGAGCTATTTAGCTTCCCGAGAGATAAAAGAAATCTCCACCATTTCAAATTGCAATTTGAGGACACCGAACTCTCACAGACCTATCCAGAGGCTTTATTCCTTTTAAAAGGGCCATCGCCAAACATACCATCTACACACTGACACTCTGAAGCCCTGTGGTGACTTGGAGGCATGTCAGCTCAGCCGCTTGCATTGGTGAGGGATTATTCTCGTTCTTGAGGTGCAACAAGTCCTTTCTTGATCCCCAAACGAATGCCCTTGCAGGCACCTGAGAAGGTCCCTGGAAGGGTTTCACTTCTGCTGCGGCTCCAAAGCTGCAAACAGGGAGCTGCCATCGCTGCGGCAGCGGCTGGAGGCAGAGACAGCTTCAGAAGCCCCAGCCAAATTCAGTGTGTGGTGCCCTAATTACCACTCTGTTTTCCTCCAGCTATATCCCCTTAGGGTTTGTTTTTCTGAAATCAAGAAGGCCGATGGAAACCGGTCTGAAACAAAACCCTGTCCTGCCTGCGTTTCTGCACCGTACCGAGCTGCTGCAGTAAAGCACGTATCGATAATTAGATGACCATGGTATTTTTGAAGCTGCCACTTATCTGTTTAGATTTGGAGAGGCAGGAGTTTGCCGGCCTGCGACTGTCTGATGTTCTGCCTTTATCACTGGTCTCCAGGAAGGATGGATAAAAAAAACCTTAAAAGTCACACAGAATGTCTTGCAGAGGTATTTCCAGCTTCAATGTTTCAGCTACAAGCGTTTGCTTTGTCTGTTCCAGTGAAAAATGATCCTTCATCCCACAAGCTGACAAAACTGTTTTTCTTATTTGTAGCTTTTGCTCCCTTCTCCCCTCGAGTCTTGCACCTTTTCTTAAGCCCATGGGGTTTTGCAGCCAACGACTTCTGCAGGATTCCTCCAAACCAGAAAAGAGGCTCTTTAAATAATACCATTTATAGACCTAAATGACCCAAATTTACTTCTGGATAATGGAATTTTTATGTGTATATTTTTAGCGAGACTTCAGTCCTAGGATTAAGTTGAAATTTATGTAGGTAATTACCATCACTGGAGAAAAATACAGGATAATCCACATATAACAGCTTCCTCTTGTAATTGTAAATACTGGCCACTGTGTCATATCAAGAGCTGGCCACACAAGTGGATAGCTTAACCATTCCTGTACTCACGCAGGATGTGCGCAAGGTGGTATTAATGAGAGAAAGGGCCTGAAGAAGGGCTCACCAGACCAAATAACCTCCTGACCACACACGTAGAAAATAATTAAAACAACGCACCGCTCTAATTTGGGTTTTGGGACCAGATGGCAGATGCTCAGGCAGCCAGTGGGTGAGACAGCAGTGATGCTGTGACAGGGGAGGAAGAGGAAAGGTAGCCTAGTCCAGGCTTGTGATATTTAAATACCTGAAAGGTTGAAGGTAGCAGTGTCCTCCTGAGCACAAGACCTCGGAGCAGGAGGCTATTTCAAGGGCAACCCATTTCACTCAGGCACGTCAGGCAGGAGTTGACTGCCTGTTGAAGCCAAGCCACAATGTCTTAAGTGGGGAGAGAAATGCATGTCCTACTTCTGAATTGCTGCCTTTAGAGCAGAGTATTCAATAACATGCACAAGGACAACAAAGGAGCTGGGGGGTGGTTTTGAGAAAAAAAATCCTCCTGGAAGGCCACTGACAGTAGAAGGGCATCCCTTGAGCAGAGCAGGGGAGGAGGGGTCAGGCTCAGCCTCTGTGCCGGGGCTGCGTTGCCCTCCCATATCCACTCCTGCAGGAGCTCATAAGGCAGGGAGAGGAAATCAAAATGGTAGTGTGACCTTCACAGGCTATAGACAGCTTGAATGCAGTTTAACCCCAGCATTAAGGATAAAAGCGTCTGCTCATAAAAGGCAGGCATAAACTAATCTGCTTACCCATACAAAAAAAAGAAAGGAAAAAAAAAAGAAAAAAGAGAGAGAGGAAAAAAAGAAAAAAGCCACGTACACACCAAAAAACACACTGTGGTTTACGGTAAGTCTGCCAAGAATGTAGCAGCATAATCATAACAGAGTTTATTTCAACACATCATCACAGTCATGCTTAAACATTGTTCTTTGTACTGGAGCAGGCACGCTGTCAGTTATCCCTCTAACGCCTATCTGCAGAGGCACCGAGGCTCCGACGGCTCCCACGCTCCATCCCTCCATCCTTCGCTGCACTTGGCCACTGCCAGCCAAGCCGACGTGCCTCCCCGAGCCTGCCCCGGCCCCCCTGCAGCAGTAATTGCAAGCAGCCATGCAGTATAAATCAGAGGTTGGAGCCACAGATGACAGAAAGCCAGGGGTGGGGAGGAGGAATTACCAAAACAAAAATTAAAGAGCATTTGCTTGCACAGGTCTGCCAACCCAGTCAACTGAAGGAGCAGGAGGAAAATAAGGCGTGACAGGAGGGGAGACAATTATTCTTCTCCCCCTTGACAAGTATTTTCCTTCCTGTATCGAGCATGTTCCTTCCCTGCCTTCTGACCCCTTCACATCCTACATCCCCAACAAGGACATCCCAACTGAAACACAGTTTTTACTGAAAGATTTCGGCACATAAATATTTAGACTACGAACATGGCATAAACATATTAAATAATGTTCCCTTATCTTTCTCATATAGAAATCCCTCACTCTTGGTCTCTTCAGTCTCTAAATGAATTTGCTTTTGTCTAGTCAGCAATGCTTTTTGGCTCGAGTTTAATTAAAATTCCAACCAGCCTATATGAGAGAGGTGATATCTTCCCTTTCAGAGACAGAAGACAATATCCTCTAAGTATTTAATATCCTCATTTCTTAAAATCAGCTCATCAGAAAACCACTCTCCTCAGCAACAAGTGTTAATTATCTTTAGCCACCAGCATCAGCGTACTGAAAGACTGAAGCCATTTTACTGCCTCACTGAGATTTTATTGTACATTTCTCTTTTCTGCTGGGTTTCTCTGCCTTTCTTTTTTGAATGTTATGTTGTTTATTATTACACCAATTCCAACTGTTCAAAGGACTCCTTAATTACGCACAAGGCTTCCAAACTAATACTGTATCTTCAGATTTCATAAAGACTGAAAATATTCTGGGCTTTGCTCCTGGGGGGTGGTAGTTGGTTTTCTTAACCTTTTGGTTCAGCCACACAGTTGACATTTTTTAAAATTCTCTCTATAACCTTGAGAGATAGAAACATGGATTTCAAAACAAGATCCGATTTTCTCACACAGGTGAATAGGATCAGGATCCAAAAGACTTCTAAAAACCTCCACAGCTACCATGCAAATAGTTGAAACTGCATTTCTACAAACTCATTTCACTTCTTTCTTCAACTCTGCCCAGAAATATCTTGTCATGGTGCACCAAGGTGCGTGGGGTCTGCCAGGCCTGAGGAGCTCTCTTAGCTAAGCCCTAGCCGCACTTCTGCTTCCTTGCTCCCCTCCACTGCATCCCAGGGCACATCTCTCACACGAGAGAGAAACTCCAGGATCCTCTCCCAAGCCACTGCAGCAGTGCATCTCTCTTTTAAAAGGGAAGGAATAAAGGCAAATAAAAGCATCGGCGCAATCTAGCTGGACCTCCAGTGGCAATGTACCAGCTTACAGAATATGCTGGAGCCGAAATCCAAATGCCTGCCTCCAGATGCCTTTAGAGAAGAGCCCCCAGGCCTGGGTCTCAGGTGAGCACAGAGCTCTGATTAGTATGTCCCAGCTCCAGAAAGAACCACACAACTGAAAATAAACCCTCTGATTTTTTTTGGGGGGGGGGGGGGGTGGGGGGTGGGGGGGGGAGACACGGACACCACCACCACCAAACTCAAACCACTTTTGTCTTTTAATGCACTCAAACGTGGCGGGTGGGAGGCAGGGAGAGAAAGAAAGATATGACAAAAAACCTCAAGTTCAATCAGGATTTTCTACAAACAAAAAAAAAGACAATAATCTTCAACAAACCAAATTCTTTGTAGCAATACTCATGAAATTCACTGTTTACTATCACATAAAGTATTTGCATATTTGAATATTATTTTTTAAAGCTATTTATTGATAGGACTATTCCCTCACTTGATGAGGCAACTTAATTATACTGCATAGCAGAAACTGCACGATAGGTTGCAGGGTTAAAGCTGCTACATCAATAGATCATTATCAAATATACAATTTTCTCATTTCTACTGTTTATTCTAGAGAGCTGAAAGTCAATGATAACACCATTAATAAAACTGAACACATACATTTGCCAAAGATGACGCTGGCCCATTCATCTGCCCAGGATCCCCCATCTGGGCACCGGCTGGTACTAAGGGAACTCCCAAGGACACTTCAAGGGAATATTCTACATGTAAAATCACAATTAAGATTACAGCCCTAAATAATTTTCTTTTGATTCATAGATTTAATGTAGTGAAAATTCATCATAAGGTAGAGGGAAAAAAACTTGTATTTGTATATTAGCACATAGATATATATGCAGGCACTGCTTTTAATGCATTGATTTTTTTAATCAACATTGAAGCCATTTTCTTTTTCTTAAAATGATGCAGTAAAAATTAAGTTGAATTTCAGGTGGTGAGTATCTTCACCATTTCAAAATGGACAGGCCTCCCACTTGAGCGAGTTCTTGTTCTTTCTCCACCATTATCACAACCTTCTGAAAGCTGTTAATACTTATCTTAATGCAAAGCAACACAGTCAAACTGCTGTTTCCCTCAGAGGCCCCGAAGTCATTTGCCTGCTTTTCCCACCCCTCCCTCCGAGGTTCCAGACTGCATCCCGTGCCCCTTGTCGGGACGGAGACCTGTAGGACGGAGATGTTCGCAATTACCGTCTGCTGCCGCTTCTGAGAAAAACCTCATGCAGGAAGCTCGTGCCATTGACCTCATTTGATCCAGGCAAAAAGTAATAATGGAGCTCCTGTGGCTAATTGCCAAGAGAGAAACACTTAAAGGACTTGTTTCCAACATCCTCCTCTCCTCTGATGAAGATCTAAACCAGCAGCTCAAGACAGGCTTCTGATTAGATCAAAGTAGGAAACATTTCATGTTATTAGCCACATAGTTTCATCTTGTTTATGAACCGCACCATAATGGACCCCAGACGAGTTAAAATACAGTAGCTTGCAAGTAGCTTGCAAAAAACACGATTATCAGAACGTGATTATTTGCAACCAGTACATATCTTTCTACTAAATACTTTAAAATATTTTCTGTCCCCAGCCTCATTGGCATTTAGCACAGATTACCATCAGGTTTTCTAGCTTATGACCACACCGATATTTGAAAAGATTGCTCTGTAAATAATCAGGAATGTTTAAGAAACCAGCTTTCTATATTTGCTATAAAAGACATGATATTATCTCAACAGGAAGTGATTATTTTTCGTAAACTAATTCCCCCACATCCAGTTGTCTAAATAATGCAGGAAGTATCTTGTATATAAAAAACATCCAAACACCGTTGCAAAACTGATTTTCCAACCACCGGTGTTCAGGCCACACTGTATAAGGCAAGATACACCAACACTTAAGAATTAAAGGCATCTTCAACTGATCACAGCAGTGCATTTTCAGATGCCACTTGCCCCCCGCTGGAGCTGGTTTAAGCAAACCTGATTGCCTTTGCACCACAGAGGAGGAGCAGTCAGTCGGTCAGCTGTGGTTTTTAACTGCTATAACGCTGTGGGGAGGTATGGCAAAAGGCTAAAGTCCTTACAATTTTCGAAGGTGTAAACTAAACGTCTCCTCCCGTGGTGGGACGGGAGGCTGGAGAAGCAAGTACTTGCCCACGGGAGCAGTGAAGCTGCAGCTTCTATGCAGGGTATGACGATGCATGCGGGTGGCACTGAAAACCCTCTTCTGCCTCACTGATGCACAGCAGGCAGTGGTATGCTGAGACAGGGTGCTCTTTGTTCACCTCTAAATTTCTTCACCAAAAGCCAGAGATGACTCTCAGGCTCCAGTCTAATTTAAATTCTTGAAATACTGCCTCCATCTAAATCTTTGTCAAAAAAAAAAGAAAAATGAAAGCATTTATGGGGGAAAAACCCCCTATGCATGTATTACATTTTGTTATAATTTACATATTAATATGTACATGTATACACACATATACAGAGAGCTCCCTACTTCAGCTCCACGAAGTCTTTAGGCAAGTTGTTTTCTTCTCTGCACAACGTACGGGCAATCTCCCTGCATTAACTTTTCATTCAGGCTCTCCAGTTATGCACGAGCTTTCATCTCGTCTTTCCTTCCTAAGCAACAGCCTGATGTTACATCTAATGAGAGCCAGTAGCCAGCCTAAGCAGGCGGTAAGCAACAACGGGCTGCCATAAAACATCTGAACAGACCAGAAACAAACACACTTTCTAATTCTCTAAGGGCAACAAGACCCTAAAGGGAAGCCTTGTCTGAGCTGCTTCCTTACACCTCCTTAATAACACCAGCCCTAAGCCAAGTAAGGGCAGTGGAAAACAGGAGGGAAGGTGGGTGAGTTCTTGCCACTTGCCTCCAACATCCTTTGGTCAAAGCAACAGCATCTCCGCGACCCTTCACAAGATCAAAAGGCAGCAGCCCTATTTACAACATCCTGAGCAATTTAGGCGTCCCACTCAGCATTGTTTCCTACCTCCCGCCCAGTTCCCTTTTAAATTGGATGGTTTCTAATGAAACCTCTACCCCTTACGAGTTTATAACCACGGCGAGGCAGAGTGCCACGCAGACAATTTTAAAAGACAGGGAAAAAAAATTCTCTGCCTTAACCTTGTTGCACGTGAAATGGTAGTCTGTCAAAAGGAAAAAATATTGCTCGGTATTTTTAATTACCAACTTGAAGGATTTATGCTGCTGTGAGTTTTATGGTTTGCGTTCATTTCCCACTAACGTGTGCGGTACTTTGGACGATGCAGCTCCTAAAGCAGTTGCTCTCGTTCTACGGCAGCTTAGCATTTTAAGGGTAAGAGAAAAACTTTAAATGAAAGCGTGTGCTAGATGAAAGTGTTTGCTAAAGGCACAGGATGTTGCAAGCATCTACTCTCTTTGCACCTTCTTCCCCCCATCCCTTTGTGTTTTTTGTTTTCTTCTTACACAACCTGTATTTACAGATTTAGGGGCAATGTCATGCCCGTCAGCAAGTGACAGGATCTAGCAAGTGACAGGATGCATAAGGGAAGGAAGGAGGACATGCGGACCCTAAGGAGCCCCCCTAGAAGAAACCTGTGCTCAATTCCCCAAAATATGGCATGCAGGTGATAACAAGCCACATGCACACACCCCCTCCGCTCCCAGCAAAAGCACGGGCTCCAGAGCCCAAGGGCACAAATCTGCCCAAAATCAGGGCCAGCCCAGCTCAGGCTCCTGGCCAAGGGCCAGGACATGGGCACCAAGGGCCAAAGCCACCGCTCCTTCCTCCCAGCCCATGCCCGCCTGCACTGCAGCTACCGAACATATTTAAGAGGCTGATGCTCATCTATCCCCTTTTAACCAGAATGCATCAGGCAGAGGGGATAAGCAACTTCCCAGTGGTCCTTCAGAAACACATTTTCCTCATCTTAAGTCATTGAATGCTGTTTAAAGACAACCTTATTTTTCAGGTGTACAATTTCTTTTTTCTCACCTCCCTTTCTAGCTAAACCAGTAGTTTACTGTGCTTCATATATTGTCAAATAAAATGTGTTTGCACATGCAAAAGCAAAAGAAAATTACACACAATATTAAAATCACACAATATTTTCATTTACATAAGGAAAAGTTATGATTACAGCGTCTTATAAAACTTCTAATTTCACCAACTTGTTATAAGTTATTCTTCAATGGAGAGGGCACTCACAATATGAAGAGTTCTTAAATCAAAAACACACTGCTGGGAAACAATCTTCATTCTAATGATGCTCAATAACAGGGATTAAAATATTTTATGAGTCACAGTTTCCACAAAGAAAAGCAAAACAAAAAAAGAAGAATGGTGATGATGTTAAAAGTGTGGAACTTGTTCATTAAATACCAAAAAAAAAAAAAAAAAAAAAGGTGTGGGGAGGAATGGAATAGGCATCTGAAAACCTATATATTGCATTGTACTGTAAAGCACTAACTACTTTTCCCTTAATTGGCTTCCCCAGCTCCCAAGGAATCTGCAAACCCACCAGCTCCACAGCACAAGTGCCCGCAGTCCTGGCTGCTCCAGACAGGGGATGAAAGAGCCCTTCAATTTACAGATCTATTTATATTCCCTCACGTGGCGACTATAAAAAGGTTTCCTTTCAGGCTGAGGTTTCTCAGCATTAAAGCTAGCAACTGTTTGAACGTGAAGAACCCAATGTACGCTGGTTTTTAAAACAGAGGAGACATGTTTGGGTAAATTCAGTTTAAGGCAGCAACAAGGGAATCTCGCACATCTTTAAAACTTCCCACGTAGCGCCTTTGCAAAAAGAAAACCTGACTCAAACCCACCCAGAATAATGCATTAAATAAATAACGCCATGAACTCTTAATAAAAATTTTTGACCAAATCCTCTCTACGCTGGTCACCTTGGTATCCCCCCCATCTGCCTGTTGAGGTGGCCAGCCTGGCATGCTGCGACATTCCCAAGAGCCAGAGAAGGGCACTGGGCACTGGCATTTCTCACCTGAGCCTGCCTCGGCTTTCCCAGCCGGCTTCACAGAGACCGGCTCTGTGCTTCCACTTCCTCCTATATAAGTACCAGTAATTATATTTCCATACCTCACAGCACGTAGAAAGGAATGACAATTCATACCTTTCAAAAAAAACAAAAACAAAAACAAAAACACACACCAAACCAACCCCACCAAAAAAAACCCAAAACACCAGCATCTCCCACTCTGCCATGCAAGTTGCTCCAGAAAGAGACTTGTGGTAAAAACAAATTGCTTACAAATTAAAAGGCATACAATAGAAATTTGGTGCCAGTTACTACAAATCCAGCTCTACCACAGGAAAGCACTGCTTTTCAAGTCAGCAGAGAAAGAAGTACTGTGTCTGGCTAACGTGCATGGTCCCGGTCATCTCTTCAATTTGTTTTAACAATTTATTCTTTCCATCAGCTCAAGAACAACAAGCCTAGAAGGCTAGTTATTAAGGGTCAATACAATTTAAAATAAAAAGTTTTAAGACCAAGACCGTAGGCCAACTGCTGCTCTCAAACCCATACACTCCTTACTCAGCTCCAGCCTCATCAGCAAGAGCCTGGGCTTCGTAAAAGCAAATGAAATCACAGCTCTGCTTTCGGAAGATCATGACAATGACAAATTTCTTTTCCCCCCCCCCCCCCCTTCCCTTTTTCTCTTACCACCTGCCACCCCCCTGCCTCGGGTAGAAGTGAGAGTGGGCTGGCTGATCAGCCAGCCAGCCAAGCAATGGCCAACGCATCTCCTCCAAGAGTTCAGTACCAAGCTTAGCAATACCATTGCTGACCCTGGTTAAAGCCCTGGAAATGCTACGTATTGGCCCCCAAGACTTATTCCCAAATCATGGAAGTGTAAGAGCAGCGGTATTCGTCTCTGAATCGTTGCAACACAGAAGTGTTTCTATTGCAAAGGGATTTTTAAAGGAGAATGTATGCAGTTTGGGTTGGAATAAATAAAAAGGGGGGGGGGGGGGCAGTCCTAATGCCATTATTTGTACCAGAGGAAAGACGTTCCTAATGGTCCATACAGTTTCTCGTAATGGCAAAAGATGGTTTCTGTGTTAGTAGCACATTACTTAACAGAAATTCAGAATCATACAGAAACTGGTAAAAATATTTGTACGCAACCAAGTCCTCTGTAATCACACTGCAGCATGAAAGCAGCCTCCCTTTGCAACGAGCATTACCATAAGAAATAGGACTCTGAGGACAGAATTTAAAACCTTTTCCACCTCTCCCATAGTTGTTCCTTGCACTCCTGCACACCCTATCCCTTCTACAGGGACGTCCCTAACGGGAGCAACCAGTGACAAAGGAGCCATGATAAACAGGCCAGGTGCCTTGCATACCAACCAGAAACATAAATTACTACAGGATTTTAAATACATACCCTGTTCCAAGAGCTTTTTTATTAGCTATGCATTTTTTAAATCAAATTCTACAGAAAGTAGCTTAAAGGACATTGCAACCAAGAGCCATACTGGCCCAGCAAAGCACATCAATCTCTCATATTCAGCAAATGAATGGCAGGTAACAGCTGTTATGCTGTACAAAACTCTTTTCTGACCTGGATAGAACGTGCATTTGATCAAATTGTCTCCAATAATGCCAGGAACACAGCTAACCAAACGATTAAATATTCTTATCTCATTAAAAAAAAGAAACCCCAAGATGCGATAAATATTTTTAGCCCTGAAACAGAGGAAAGTACATTCTGTTTTTCTCATTCTTTGAAGTTATGTTTGAAAAAATTGACATCCATCCTAATATCCAGATTATGTAAATCCTGCTCTGCAAAGATACAGCGCTCACCCAGAACTGAAGAAATAAAAACGGATGAAATGTTCTGGGTCAGGTTGAACCGTCACGTTATCTACAGGGACAAATTAAAGAAATCAGTTTTGCATTTTGTCCTGCAGCAACAGAAAACAAAACTCTTTCTTCCGACGGGTTCTTCTAATGACAGAGATGGCCAGGCAGAAAGAAATTCACTTTACCAGAGCCCTGGTGTGCATCAAAAGCAGTGTCTGAAAAGCAGGTTTTGTCAGAACTTGTAAACTGATGGAAAGGTTCGCTGACTCACACCAACTGATGCCAAAAATGCCTTCTCCGTAGATCTGCCTTAAAGGTAGCATGTATAGAAAAAGAAAATTAGCAGCATATACAGAAAAATGGAATTATGTCCTTTGTTTCTTTACAATACACGAAGAAACCTTGTCAAGAAAATTCGGAGGGTGGCTCAGTTGGTTTTTGCTTTGCGCTTGAGTACACACAAAATGTGAGGTCTCGTTCTCCCCGAAAAGTTCCCCAAGATTACAGGAGTGCAGAACGGCAGTCTATCTGCTGGGACAAAAGCTGTAGGAACTAGGAGAGCGTAGTTTATTCACACTACAGCTGTGTGCTTCTTTTCCCCTCTCCACCAGTGACTGATGAAGATGTAGGAGTACAAATGCCTTCGCTGAAGGCTCCACATCCCTCCCGCTACCACGAAAGGTTTGAGAGGTTTCAATACACATCAAGCTCCCCCCACAATCTTCTGAAGCAAAACTGATGAAGAATCAGTTTGACTTCATGTTTTGGGAACTATTTTTTGTTGTTGTTCATTTGCTTTTTTTCCCTAGAAAAAAGGGAAAATCCCAATATGACTCCCCTAACATCAGACATTAGGAAGAATGGCACGCAGAAGATCAAAATATAATCTTCCTACTTACCACAGCATAAAGGACAAGTTCTAATACCCTAAATCTGCTACACAGACTTAAACTCTGTGCGTGCAGACCACAAGCTCCAGCCTTTCTGAGCTCTTTACAGCATTCTTAAAATAAAAGCCTTCCTGGACTTCAAAAGGAAATCTTTGAAAATTCACGAGCAACGGGGAACAACCACAGAGGAGAACTGTGAATACAGGAAGAACTGGTGTTACAGATAAATTCCCTTATCAGGCAATAGGACAGGTGTCTTAAAAGCAAGAAAAAAAGAATGGCAAATTACTAATGCTTGGTACACGCCGAATCTCCCAGCTACCTCTGATAGCAAGACAAGGAGAAATCATATACGTCTCCAGCCTTCTTGCAGGAAAGAGGAATCAGTCATTCAGGCTGAAGGATGCCTGGCAGCAGAAAATTTCAACTCCTAAGGTATTAAGTAATGATGTGATTCATCTGCTGTTGAAACCTCCATCGGGACAAAGTTTAGTACCTCCTGGATGGGGAGCCTGGGAAAGGTAGGAACGTGCATGCGCTCCCTTCCCACCCTCTGCTCCCAAGCTCCAACCTGAGGTGCTCTAGAGGATGAAACACATACAGTCCTTCCAGGAATAGTATCTCCAACACCGCGTTTTGCCTAATACTCATGAAACAGGCATCTTCAACAAAGACCCAGGCGGGGACGAGGGGGAACAGCCTTAGGGGGTTAATGGGAAGGAGCACAGGCTTAGTTGCAACCTCAAGGCAGAAAGAAACACAAGAAAAAATGTAGCCCAAAACCTGGCAACTTCTGAGGATTCAGAGCAAGTACTTTTCCCCATTTCCCCACCAACACACACTTCTTTCAGGCATACCCTCCCCCTTTCTAAACCAGGCAGGGGTGACGCCTCTGGTGAGGAGAAGGGTAGGACAGACCATTGGGGTTCTGCAGGAGCCAGGGCCAGGAGAGCAAGCAGGCCATCTTGCCAGATAATGCACTGCGTACCCTTGAAAAATCCCCACGCTCAGCTGCACGGCCGGCTGCCAAGCAGCCCCCCAGTCACTTCTGAGCACAGAAAATCACAAGGGCCGAGCCCAAATCCAAGAACTGGCAGTGATGGAGCATCAGAGCAACCCAAAAGTGGCATGTTGCTTGCTCTCATTAAGCACAACACCCCGAAAGTCTTTTCTACACACGCTTTCGCTAAACCGATGACACCATGCTATGGGATGGCTGGTCTTTATGGAAAGGGATTGGAGGGGGAGAATGGATTTGAATTAAAAGAAGCATCTTTAGACAGATTCAGCAGGATTGTCCAAGCTGTACACAGACAATTTAAACTCTTAATACACCTAGTATACTGGAGTGATGGTACTAAGAAAGAAAAAGGCACATGCTCTGCTGAACAAGAGTTACCTTGTTTGTCCTCTTCCATGTTAAACCACCCAGTTTTGCACATTCTTAACACGATTATCTAATAACAGTCCCTGCCTATATGTTTGGCTACATGCTTTACATCAAGCACTGCAGAACAGAGAGGTACTGAGGGGAAAAAAAAAAAAAAAAGGTATAAATGTGTGAAGCTAAATTACACATATTTAAGCAATCACATGCCTACCTGAAAAGCTTGCACTGCATTCAAATTCACATTTTGTAGGAACGGCCTGGCAATATTTGGTCTGCTTAAATAAATATTTATTAATCTCAATATAAAAGATCAGACACCAAATTTATATAAGCTGAGCACAGTTCAGGCAGAAGCCAATAATAGCTGCTTTCAGACTTTGCAGCATTGGAGTTTGCCAAATGGAAGTGACAAGTCTGGACCACTAAGAAAAATGAAGCCATTTGGTAAGTTATACACTGCGTAATAAACAGTCTGTCAGTTTGCTTCTAATCCCCCCTCTTCCACAAGGGTTTTTTTTTTCTTTTTTTTTCTCCCCCTCCTCCTTTTTCCTGATGCACTCTGCAGAGCCTGTGCATATTATAAATTAAACAGAAGCTACTTTAGCTCTGTGGACCACACACCGTGGACAACTTAGACAGGTCACTGCTACCTAAACAGAATTTGGTTTTTTGTTTGCATTGTACATTTCCTTTTTGTTTTGACAGCAGGTTTTAAAAAGAGGATGTTACCCTCTTTAGAGCTTTGAATCATTTATGAAGAAAAGAGAAAAAGAAGAAGTTCTGCGACAATAGCACAAAAGTAAAGCCTTGCAATTTTTCGTTTCTTCCCATGACATCTGTGGGTAGTCCTGTTCATAACGCCTTTGTTCGGGGCTGATTTACTGCGGTTTCAGACAAGACACCATTCAGAGTCTATTCCAGGAACTATGGAGGAAGTAGAAGGAGGAGGCATCCAATGTAGCTATCATGACATTGCCATTTATGATTAATATAAGGCATTGAGCGAGCAGAGCTTATTTCCTCCAAGCGTCCTCCATCTCAGCCCCTTTTTGTATATACTGATGAGGGTAGGGATAGCAAGGCTGCCATGACAGATTTGCTGCTTGCAACATGGCTTGCCAACCACTCAAGGAAGGAAAACACCTTATATTTCAAGAACTAGGCACTCTAGCTTGGCACAGCCAGCCAGCTGTGCAAAGAAACAGAAACCATTCGGTCCAAAACGCCGAACTGAAGAAGTTGTCCCCAAGTAGTCCTTACCTCCACCCAGTCCTCCCGCCAGCAGGCTATGAGACCTTATTCTGGCAGAGGCAGAGGCCCCACGGCTCACCCTGCCCACCGGCCCCACCAAACGGACAAGCGTGGATATGCTGGAAGCATCAGACATCGCTGGCACGTAAACCACAGGACCTTTGCTCGCAGCACACAACACGGGTACAGCTCCCATCTACTCACAGATCCCTTGGGGTACCAGCCAGACAAGGAAGGGTCATGCTGCCAGAGGAACTCACATGTCCCATTTTTTGGCTGTTCTCTTGTCCCAGGTTCACAGAAACACAGAATCATTAAGGTTGGAAAAGACCTCTAAGATCATCAAGTCCAACCATCAACCCAACACCACCATGCCCAATAAACCATGGTCCTAAAGTGCCACGTCTACATGTTTTTTGAACACGTCCAGAGATGGCGACTCCACCTCCCTGGGCAGCCTGTTCCAATGCCTGACCACTGTCTCAGTAAAGAAATTTTTCCTAATATCTAGTCTAAACCTCCCCTGGCACAACTGGAGGCCATCTCCTCTCATTCTATCGCTAGTTACTTGGGAGAAGAGATCAACACCCACCTCACCACAACCCCCTTTCAGGCAGTTGTAGAGAGCGATGAGGTCTCCCCTCAGTCTCCTCTTCTCCAGACTGAACAACCCCAGCTCCCTCAGCCACTCCTCATAAGACTTGTGCTCCAGCCCCCTCACCAGCTTCGTTGCCCTTCTCTGAACACACTCTAGCACCTCAATGTCCTTCTTGTAGTGAGGGGCAAGGTTATCTCTTGCAAAGGGCTGGGAGCAGGCTGCAGGCCAGGTAAGTTGCTGTGGTGGTGGGAGCCTGTTCCTGGCACCCACCATTCCTGAACACACCCCAGCCTGGCCTGCTATGTGACCACGTTCACACCGTGGTGCACCATTTGCCAAAAAACCCTCCAAGAAAGCTGGTAGCTGGAGTGAGCTGCTGTCTCCCTAACACCTCGCCAGTCAAAGTCCACTCCTGCTTGGCCCTCAGCAGCAAAGCATGGGCACCTCAATCCACACACTCGAGCTCACCCAAATTATTTCGCAACATCCATCTACCAGCCCCAACGAGCAACGTCCCCGCGGCGAATACCGACCTTGGGCTGCCCAGCTGGCAGTTCTGCCTACCGTAAAACAGGCATCAAAGCACTTACACCAAGTTTATACTGGGTCTCAAAATCTGCACAACCTTTGTAAAGTAACGAAAAACAAAATTACGGAATAAAGTTTCTAGAAGTTCCTCAACATCCCCCTCCCCTATTTTTCGTGCAGTTAGCTTCCAGGACCTTATCACCAAAATGGGCCCACTCAAATTGGCAACATCCCAGTCCGCTCGCTTTCTTAAGCGGCACTTTATCAAAACGTACCGACACAAGCTGTACTTTCCGGATACAAAGGAAGCCCTTACGACACCTACAGCAACACCACACTGGCGACCGGTTAGGGCTGTCTTGCGGCCTTCCCTCAGCCTCCTCCCTAGTCTGCACTGAGGTCAACCAGTTCTTGGCAGGGAGACGCTGTCAAAGACTCGGCAGCGCTTTCACAGGTTCACGACAGATCAGCTCAGTGGACAGCCCTGTCTACTTCCATTTGCTGTCACCAAACATAGCCCTTGTCAAAAAAATCCTCTCAGAAACAACAGGAATTGTTGGTATTTTTTACAGGACGAGCCTAAATTATCCGTCAGACTTTGGCCACACATTCTTTCCATAGTATAAAACATTCCATTTTTGACAGGAAATATATTAACTACTTTACCAATTCGATAACAAATTGTCTACCACATCATATTCTCTGCTATATACGTCTCACCTTTGCCTCTAGGAACATCTATAGAGCAATTACTAGTAGGGACAGAAGCCCCAGCCTTCACCTTCACTTTTCCAGCTCATCCATGACTCTGGGTACGATGCCCAGTCCCTGAAGTTGCAACGCAGCCGTGGCCCATGGACAGGGGCTGCAAAGGAAGACCAGCTAAAATCACGTCTGCATGCACAGCGCGAAGGCGGAGGTTTCGCTTTGGCATTCCGTGCCGTGAGTCAGACGGCGTGCCCACTGCTTCTCAGGAGGGCTCTGCCGCCTTTCAAGAGCAACGCTGGGGGATGATTTACGGCAGCCAGAGACCCCGTGTTTGTCCAAGGGCGCGGTTAGACAATGCAATTGAGCAAGCTCCCTGTGCTCGCAGGCCTGCCCCACTCCCTCCCCTACATCCCCACTCCTCCCTCCCTCTTCACTATTTTTTGGATTGGGTTTCTACAAAAAAAAAAAAAAAAACACCATTAAAAAAAAATCAGCAGGTTGATCGCGTTTACTGTGCAAACAGACGAAGGGCTGAGCTGATACAAGGGGCAGAGCAGAAACCTGCAACTGGAAGCTGATGAGGAAGGAGGAGGGAGTCGGACTCGCCCCTCTAGGCAGAAGCAAGCCTATGGCTCAGACCATACCATTTAGCTTCAAAAAGTATATTCCGTATTCTGGTTAACATCTTAATACATGGATTTTGTTTATCCTGTTTCCATCTGCAGTTCTAATTACTAACCCTTTGGAGGTAATAACACAGTATTTACCCCAGAAGACTGAACTGCTTTAGGCACATATTTTGTTTCCTGATCTAAGCTACAAGGCGGCAGCCACAGGTTCACAATGTTCATGAGCTCCTACTCCAGAAGCGGCTGCCATGCAGGGTAGGGACCACAGGACCCTTTTAGAACAAAGCAGGAAAAACAGTGCCCCACAAAAAACCCCAGAGGTTCTCCTGGTGCTCCCCTGGCAGACGGGGAAGGACTGTGCTCGGGCTTCCCTGTTTCCTGCACGTTGCAACGCCGAAGCATCTCCTGGCACAACCAGGCCGATGGGACGGGTTGCATTACTCCGAGGCTGAGAAGCAGCTGAAAGCATGAGAGATCAGCATACCCTGCCAGGGCACAGACCGACACGCGGAGAGCAGGAACTGCCCCCATTAAATACTAAAAATTATAAAACATGCCTGTTGTAGCCACCTTCTTAACACACACACCCCCGCCCAACTCGCAGCGAAACAACCTTCGGCTGAAGCTCTTCCTTCCCTCTCACCAGCCGTGCGTATCAACCCGCCAGGAACAAGACCAGAGCCTTCCTCCAGCCACACTCCTTCCCCTGGGGCTGCACCGCAGCCCAGCCTCTCTGACTCAGCCAGCCCTCCTCTACACAGCCAGCACCTTCAACAATTTCCGAGACATTAGCATTTTCCTAAAACAGTCCTCATCTTACGTAAAATGACCGGTGCTGCAACCACGCTGTACGTTTTCCATCCCAGACCTGAATAAAGGTGTGGTTGAAGTTTACATGGGGGTGGGTATGGAACAGACACCATGATCTGGGGCTGCTGGGCGACAGAAAGCGGGGCTCTCCCCTGGCTGCATGATGGCCTTCACTCCCAAAGCTCCTCTGCCTCCCTCTGTGTCTGCCAGCTCTTCCAGCCGAGCCAGAGCCTCCCTGTGGCCACTGGACAGGAGGGATGGAAACAGTCCAGCACAGGAGACAGATGCTGAGCTTTGCCTGTTGGGGCCACCAGTTTGGGATCTCTCCAGCTCACTTCCAACCATCAGAAAAACAGAGAAATGATGAATTATTTGAAGGACTCATAAGCCTCTTCTGGTTAAGAACTGGATGACAACTTCGAAATCTATTTGGAGCAGGATGACACAGACAAAGCCACCATATATGCCCTGTTTCCCTAAGAAATTAGGCTTCTCCATCTGCAGTGCATCAGCCTGGACTACTGGACACTTACAGCTTCGGGGGGGCTTTTACTGTACCAGACACCTACTGTACTAACGGCATGCAAAAAAATGTCCAAGGGGAGCCCTTGTCAAATCCGAAAGTAAACAAGCTTTAATGTTTAAAACTCATTCCAGATCACCAGCACAGCCCCAAGAGGGGACCCTGCAGCTCTGTGCAACCCTGCCAAGAAAGTTCATCTATTTGGATGGAGTAAGCACTCGAATCCAACAAGGCGGGAGGGGAGAGAGAGAAACACAGTCACATTTGGGAGCACAAGAGGTGGAAATTAATGTGAAACAAAAGAGCCCAAACCAGGCAGCAAGTTATAAACACCAAATATTGAAATTCCAAAGCTGACCTGCAAATTTCACGGTTAATATGACGCAGATACCTTTTCTGCAATGGGTTAAAAGTGCACGGCCTTCTCCTAGGCAAATCTCCAAGGAATTTTAAAGCTTGAATGAAAATACTAATTATAATGTACTAAAAACAGAGCAAGGAAGCGTGCAAGATGACATTCAAGCACTGCAAGGAAGAGAGGAGGAGACAGCCCGGCCACTGTGGAAGCACGCAGCAAGAGCAGCTTGCGACGACATTAACTCCTTCCTAATGAGAGCTGGCAACTCGCAAAGGATCCAAGTGCTCCTGAGGTCTTGCATCGTACCTGTTACGGCAATGCCCCCATGCTTACACAGTCTGGAAAGGCATCTTTAGGAGGAGTGGCTATCCATCCTCAATATTTGGCACGACCAGTGCAGCCATCTTTTTCGTAATTACAGGAAGACTGTACCTTAGCAGCTGTTTTCACCAAAAAAAAAAAAAAAGCAGATATTTAGTTTTTAACCGGGAAAATCCTTCATGAGGTTAACTAAAAGTGTAAACCGAATTCCACGTTAAAATATCCTCTGTATGCCAAAGCCACAATGTCTACTACTCGTTATTACTCTTTCAAAAGAAACAGTCCAGAGTTTACACACACATGTATGTTCTGAGGAGAATATTTTATAAACCCCACAAAAACATTTACACAAAATAACTCAATTTAGGCCAGCAGAGTAAATCTCTCACATACAAAATGTCAGCCAATTAAGCTTTTAGCAGAGCACCAGGGAGACCGATTTCAGAAAGCTAAGCAGGTTTCTCAGTCTAGGAATGCCTGAAATCTGTTTATTCTCAGTCAACAATGACTTTCTGCCTTCTGCCAGTTACTAAAGTAGTGGGGGGAAAATGGATTTACTCTCTGCTTTTACAGATCAGTTGGCTTAGCAAAATCTGAACTCGTACACAGGCGCCTCGCAACTCCTCTCATTAATGCGAGCAGGCGACAACAAAAAATTTGCTCTGCTTTCCCCCCCCGCCTCCTCAATCTGCTTATCCTTTCTTGCTGACAACTGGAAATGGCTAGTCCTCCCATGGCATCCTTCCCCACTCTGCCCGCCGGGCTGCAGGACATAGCAGGGATTTCAGGACGAGCTGGCGTGCAAGGACACAGCAATGGGCTGGCCATCGGGTCCAGTGAGCACCCTCAAATGAATGGACCTGATGAGCCATACCACGGACTTCAGGCCTGGCAAAAGCCCAAACATGAAGCTCCTCGAGGCCATAACACCCTGCTGACAAATGGGGAGGATCGCTCCTCTGCCCCTACCCTTCTCCCCTTGCTTCCCCCATCCTCCCAGCCCCAGAGTCAGCCCACACATCCCACCTCCCCTTCTCCATCCCACCTCGTTCTCCGCTGGCTCTGGTCTCACCAGATGTCTCCATGGGCCAAAGCAATTAATTAATCTGACCCATGCCACCCATTTCCACAGCAGCAAAAATGGCAAATTGTCACATCCTCCCTGACAGCAGCCAAATCCTCCCTCTCACCCGTGCACCCTCCCTGGCTCCTGCCTTCAGCTGCTTCAGCACACTCATCCAGCAGAAAACCATCCCTCCGTCGGCGGGGTTCATTTCCCGATGACCCTGTGCCCAGCCCTCTGACAAAGCCAAAACCGCCAAATACTGCTGTCAGGGTTGGGACAGTTCATTTACTGATGAACTCAGAGCGGCACTTCGCAGGCATCTTGTACTCATTAAAATTATATTCTTCTTGTCTGTGTTGCTTTCCAGACTGAAGAAAAGGTTTGAACGTAACCGTATCTTGGAATGAGTCCCAAATAAATTTCCGTTTCCCAAAGGACAGGTTTTCTCCAAGGCAAGTAGTGGAAATTTGCAACAGTTTATTAAAAAGAGGCAGCTTTACCTCTGGCCAATATCATGTATTATCTGGATGTCATCAGAGGTCCTGGAAAGTAGCTTATTCCTAAAATGCCTGGAGGCTCTATAGCACATATGATGCTTAACAAATATTCCAAAACACACTAACATATTTCACTTTCACTCAAGAACGTCAACTTTCTGCATTAAAAAAAAAAAAAACACAAACCAAAACCGCAAAACACAAAACTAAAAACTTAAGATACTTTACCTTCTCATAATTATAACACATTTAGAAAACCAAAGCAAGCACTGAAAATCAAACAAAATAGATGTGCACACACAACTCTTCACTTACCTTAGCAAAATACTGCAGAGGTGATGGAGCTTTAACAGCTACAACTGTGTCTTGTGTTTGTTTTCCACCTTCAGTTACTACAGATATCCTTCCCTAGGAGCATTTTTTGACTGGCAACATCCCCTAAGACTAGCTAGGCCCACAGGAGAACACCACTCTGACTACAAAAGTTATCTAGCAACCACCAGCAAAATGCAGCAAGCAAACTCTGGCTGTTATTCCCCCCCAGCCAAGCACTGGCAGAGGAGAAAATGAAAGTTTCTCTGCATGTCCTTCACACATAACACAGAGCGCACTACCATGCCACTGCAACACTGCTACTGAAACCACAACATAACTGCCCGAGCCAGTGAGGATCACTAATACTCGTGAAGCATCTACTACTGGGATCTACATCACTAATGATGAAAAACTAATTCTCTCCCATTGCGAGCCCAGTTTAGTTGGCTTATGAAATGCAATCAAGACACTTCTACATAGGTGATATACGATGAATGAGCAAAACAATGAATCAGTTTGTTGAAGAACACAATAAAGATCTTCAGCAAAACTGAAAAACAATCTAAAATTCATATAAATTTCTATGCCTATTATTTTTTTTTAATACAGAAGAGGACACTATTTCACCACAAGAAACTAGGGAGCTAAACCCATCATCCCAGCTCAAGAGGAAGTACACTGTCACCCTGGGTTTGAAGGGGACAGCTCGTTCTCAGAGCACCTTGGAGTAAGGTCAGGATAAAAAGGGTGCTTTATGCCTCCAGCTCCACACCCAGGACACGTGAGGTTGTGGGAATTAAAAGAGTGCTTGGAGGTATTTGCATGGCAGAAGGAAATGCCCAAGGGACAGTCAGGAATGACAACAGGATAACTGGCCTACAGTATTTATATTAAATATAACTGAAGAGATTATGAGGCACTGCACGTACTGGGTACAGTTTCCAATGCCAGGCGTTTTTCCACTTGAACTACTCGGCAGCATGAAAACAATTCATCCTATGGAAATTATTCAGCATTTATGAAATGCTGTAAAAAGCAAAGGGGAAATCCAGTTAGTCATCTGTCAATCCTCCAGTTGTGAAAAGATCACAGATTTACAGCCTCCAAGGTTGCTCAAAAAAAAAAAAAAAAAGAAATCATACCATAAATTTCTTTGCTTTATGAATGAAAACAGTTCTTCAGTAAACCCCATCTCAGGAAGGAGACTAGATTTTCTTATAAACGCCTCAGGATGAAGGAAACAATCTCGTGAAGAAACAGCAGTGTATTTTTATACAAGGGTTTGCCATCCGGATACGATAATTTTTTGAAACCTCAAACAAAATACCACAGCATGCAAACCTGCTGTGAAAGAGCAGGTAACCTCAGACATCCTGTAACTCTACAGCGTGTTCATTCTTGCCTTGTTTAAAGGCTCTGACGAGCGCAGGGATCAGCCCAAGCCCTTCCTCCTGCTTACCAACCCTGTGTCTTAGCATTGACTTTATTTCATGCTCTGGATTTCAGAAGTTACTCCATTTCTTCCAGGGGCGTGCGCAGCATTCCTTAATCTGCCTGAGGTTTGATTTACTTTCTAAATAAAAAATACGATTTTAAAAAGTTGTTTTCAGGGATTTGAAATTGCACTGGAGTCAGGCAATTAACAATAAGTGTTTCCCAAGCAACTCTACTCTGCCCGGTCACCATCACAGCAGGCAGTACAGTTGTCCCTTTCACCGCCAGCTTGAATGACACCGTGCAGCTCGGCTTCTTGTTGCAGCCCATCCCTCACCCCGCCAAGTCCATGGCTGCCCCAAGAAGCAACCCAATCCAGGACTGCTGGATTTCCTCATCCTTCTGCAACTGAAGGTTTGGCTCTTACTGCTGTGCTAGTCGGTGCTTACCATTTCCCCCCTCCTTTCCACAGATGAACCTTTGTCTTCCAAAACAAGAGAACGAAGAAAGAGGGAGACCGTGGCCACAGAGTCACTGGTGTACATCACGGAAACATGTGACGGAAGCAAAGGAGATCAGACTGACGCTCATCCTTTCAGAGCGGGATTCTCAGTATTTCAAAACACTAAGTAATCGCTCGGTTAAGTCTTTCACTACAGTGAGTCAGAAGCCCCAGATTTCAGTAAAGGAAATTTAAAAAATACACCTCCCTAAGGGACTGATAGAAGGACTTTCCCAGAATGGTATTATTCTGGCTCTTACTACTCAAACACAAAGCCCATGCTGCTCTCTACAGAGAAGAAGCCTGAATGCTGCTTTGGACGAGGGCAAGGAAGCCAGAGTTTATGTTTATAGACCCTAATGTAATTTCATGCCTTGCTCTTACTACCCTGTCTTAAAAATTATGCTTTATTAGATTCATGAAACAGCTATAGCTCATAATGAGGTAAGTCAGCCGATACTGTCGTTGGGTGTTTTGTACCAAACATTAATGCTAATTATATAAGCCTTCCACCACACTTTGTTTGCTGAACCCACACACTTAAGCTGCTTGCTCTGTTACTGCAAACAGTTCATTAGCAACAAGTTTACAGGCCTGGGTGGCATTAACCTTTCCTCAAAATCATCCCAAGCTGAGAACGTGGACCTGGTGCTGTTAATTACAGGAGGCACCGCCAGACTCTCAGGCAGCAACATGATGCTGAAGCAGCACCTCCGCCAACAAGAGCTGGGAGAGTCTCGCATCCCCAAGAGCACCCCACCGAGCCCCAGCAGGGACAGGAACAGGCAGGCTCATCCGTCCCATAAATGGCTCATAAATGTTGTTCATAACTTGAAATGGAAAGGGATCGAACAGAGCTACCTGTATTTTTAAACACTGTCCTTACTCTCCTGCCTGCACGCAGTAAAGGAGAGCCTCGAGTCGGGTCTGAACAATTGGGAGAGTTTATGGCTCTACACAGGGCAAGCGCAGCCAGTGCCTCTTCAAACTGGGTTGTTCAAATGCAGGATTCCTGGATCAATTACTAATTAATCAAAAATGATGCAAGGTGTACACAGCCCTCGATTTCAATATGCTACACCGTAATCTCTCTTCACACACTCTCTCTGTTCAGTGGCTCGTGAAAAAAAACTTACGTCATAGGCAGTGAGTATGCTAAAATAATTTTAAAAGTAACATAGGATCCATATTTTGTCTTCAAATTGCTTTGCATGTGCAAAAAAGGGGTGGTAGATGGGAAATAAGTGTGTAGTGAGGCATTGATAAAACGTATTCACTTACTGACCCACAACACACACAAAAAAAAAGCTTGTTTAAACAATCAAAAGATGGAGTCAAACACGAAACAATAAGCATTCCTGACCACAGAGTTGCTTTCATAGAGTGAATAGGAGAAACACGTTAACAACACCAACAAAGACAAAAAAAACACCATAAACTGCATTTCAGAGCCAGGTTCCACTGATATTCTCTGTGGTTTTACTAACGTGAAGAACGTTCCAAAAATTATTCATAAAAAGAGAAGCAGCAATTATTTTGAAGCTCTCCAGACAATTATAGCCAGTCTGGGAGAAGTGAGAAATCTGCAAATTTAAACCCACCACAAAGATACTGAATTTGAACAGATTTTGCCACATACATGCCAGCCCAAACAGGAATAAGCACATGGGGAACAGAAATGAAGGACACAGCACGGCAGAGCCACACCAGGCATGCTTTGTTGGAAGCAGGCAGCAGGGGAATTCACTTTGCTGATAATAAAAGAGAAGTATTTTAATCTCTTTCACAAGCATAATCACGGAAACAACTGAAAACCATGACGGACCAATTGACGGTTCATTACCGGGAACAATGCTTTTTGTTTTCTAAAGCTTGCTTTCTCAGATCTTCTAAGTAAACGGAGACACATCGCAGTTTTGAAAGGCAAGGGAGCTGTTTAAAATTAATTTCAGTTCCAGTTGCTGCAGCAAAGGGAGAAAACTCATCTTCTCATATTTGGCCATTTGCTTCAAGAGCTGCCTCGTAGAAACACGTTCCTCCCCGAGCCACCTTTGGTCCACAAGAGTTTGTCCATGGAGTCTGCCTGGCCCACGTCAAGAGTAGTTTTGTTATTAGTACGCTTTAAACCCAAGAAAGACTTCAGGAAGACAGATATACTACCCTTTAAGCACACGTTTCAAGAAAGTATATCCAGCTATTTTGTTGTGCACAAACAGCTATTTTGTCTTTTCAAGATCAAAACACAAGCAAACAAACAAACAGAAGGCGATCCAACTGGAAAGATATTTTTGATGGGAGAGAAAGACTTTGCTAACCAACGATTAGAGAATGCCAAACTGTCTAACACCCAGTTCTAGTATAATATGATAAAATGGTAACTTAGAAAGAATACACATGCAGTTTACTCACTGATTTTAACTAGCTCAGCACATCTACTCTGCAAAGGTTTACCCAATACCATCCCAACAACATTCATTCTCCTGGTAGGGCTGTCAAAAACATCCTATGTATCTTTAAGGGATGTATCTATAATAAAAAATGTGTGTGTAAGAAAGGTGGTCGTTCGGCAAACACCAGCCCCGCTGGGCACTAGTGCACAAACACTCACAGGTCAAACAATTCCCATAGCCCTGTCTCACAAGACATGGGGCATCTCTGCAGCCCCACTGAGTCCAGGAGCAACCGTGAGGACCACAGACTACTTCTTAAGGCGGCAGCACGCTGCAACAGCTTGTAGCAGCACTAAGGCAACACTAACCAAACCTTCACCTCTGCAGAATAAATCAGCAGAGTGCAAGTGCTCTCAGTCACGCTTCAAACCCACCACAGATCACCCGTTTCAATTTGTGGTACAAGGCGATCAATATGAACCTCCTAAAAAAATCCTCCTGAAATGCGCCAGTGTTTTTGCATTTCCCTGTTTGGTGTTTTGCATTCCTTTACAAAAGATGTGCTCATGGTTTTCTTGACAAATAACAACATAATCATAAATGGCAAGATTCTAACAGAGTTTATGGACTGAGACCTGCCAGGATATTTATTATGCTGCTGCATGGGGGAGGCGGTTTCCTTTTTTTACATGCCCTTGTGGGAACAAAGTCAAAAGCACGCCCCAACACTAAGCTGAGGACAGTTCAACCGATGAAGAGCAGCAGACACCGCCAAAAATGTGTTACTTAATTCTGCAGGATTAGGGTGCCGTGACTCACCCCCCTCAATGCCAACAGGCTGCGACTGCTGCTTTGCTCATGTTGTAAGAGGAATTTGCTAGCCCATGCCACAAAACTGATCTTTTACAGAGCATTTTAAGGCACCCCGCTGTGGTTAAGAACGCCCAAAATTTTACAAGGCTCAAGACTTAGAAGGTGCTTTCCAAACCAAGCACAGTGGGAAAGTAGCCCTTTACAGAATTGAAGACAAAGATAAAGGCATGAAATAAGGGAAGGAAAAGGAATAGCTGTTGGAATGCCTATTGCCTAATTATTTTTTAAATGACTTAACAGATTTTTTAAAAATGTATAAAAAAGCTCTACACAGACGTTTCTAGTTGCCCTTATAAACCCAAATCCACCACTTCTTGCTTGCCCTTTTTTTCTTCTTTTCTCTTTTTTTGAATTCCTCTAAGTCTCAGAGAAACTTTTAAAATTTTGCACATCCAGGTGAGAACCTTGTTTATTTGGTTTCCATTTTCTTTTTCCCCTCAGAAATAGGTTTGCAAAGTATATTTCCCCAAACTTGAGAAACCAGGAGCATGATCAGCAGCCTTTTGACCCCAGGCACCCTTCATTCCAGACACAGTTGGGACACCCAGACTGGAAGGTTCACTTACAGGGTATTGAGCTCAAGCATTTGGTATCAGTAGTTTTCACACAAGCATTTGTACAGTGCTCCCGATGGCTCACTCTTTCTGAAATAATCCCACAAAAGAGGAAAAGTCAAGAATCGGAATGACGTGGCTCTACCAAGAGAGGCATTTATCGCAAAGTACAAATTAAACCCTCCAAAGATCACAGGGACCCGATACATTTTAGCATAGGAAAAGACACAATAATGGTTAGCTGGCTACCTTCTGTTTCTCCACAATCCCCACTATTAAAGCATGGAACAAAACCTTGTATAGAGGAGAACCTAATGATCACTAAATATACCTTTAGCCTTTAATTTAAGTGAAAACTCTGACTAAAGTGCATAGAATTAGCTGAAAATAGCAATACAGCTGGCCACCTTTGGCAGATTCACAACCAATATGCTTCATCTTTTTGTAGCCACTTCCTTTTGACTGCACCACCTTCATTTAGCTGCCAAGTTGGAAAGAAGAGCAAATGTTGTGCTTCTTTTTAGAGACTAAGAGGAATTAATTCTTTGTATTCTAAGATGAAAAAGCCTCAGTTCAAAAGCGTATAGGGTTTTAGTCCCTTAAATCTACCTATTAGTTGCTTAAGGAACACTCTGAATTTACAGGGTATAACAGAACAAAACTTCCTCCAAGACAGGCTTGCACTCAAATTTAGTCTATGTTTTGTTGCATGGGGAGAAACAAAAAGTGAATGAACAATGTGCGGGTTTTTTTTTTTAATCCAGCTGTTACAGTGAAGCACATTTTCCTTTTAAACATTCTTTAAATCAAAGCAGGCGTGTTAGCAAAGCCACTGTAACACAGCTTTTTTTACCCAAATCTCATTTTACAAATGCAACATCCATGAACTGCCAGGCTCCGAGATCTTCTATGTACAAGCCCTGCAGGGATGGTACCCACTGTCCTGTCAGTAAGGAAGCAGATACTCAGCAGCACTAGGTGACAACAGGAAAAGTTTTGTTAAGGTACAGGTCTCACAGAAAGAAACATCCCAACTAGCTACCAATTTCAACAGTAGAAAGCCAACCCAAACAGTATTGCACACACCAAACATCAATGTAACTACTCCAGTTGACTAGTTCTGGTTTTTGTGCTCTCATTTTTGCCTCTGCTCTCCAATCTCAGCACTTCCATAAACAAAAAGTCACATACAATATATTCAGCAAAAATTAAGTAATGAGCCGTCTTTACTCTCTACCAGCTCATGATGCACATGGTTCTAAAGCAAAATCTCTTCCAAAGGGATCCACAACCAATTTTATGACATCCATCACATCTGTCAAGTGGAACACGTAAGTAGTCATCTCCTTTCATAAGTACAAGGAGGGACCAAACAATGAAATAAATATTTTGCAAAACATCATTAAAAGAAAAACACCATGGCTGACAGTCCAGCCCAGTCCAGTCTGGTCCATCAACCAAAGAGCCTTGCAGTCACGGAGAAGAGGGATAAAGTTAGCGTAGTTCAGGTATCACTGCTGCTGCATCTCCTTTGGACAGCTGAGACAGAGGCACCACTTGCTTTAGCCAGGCAGAGCAGGGAAGTGGGTTGGTAAGAGGAGCAGCTCTAGGGCTGGAGCACCACACAAGTTACTTCTGGCAATTGTGCCCAGGGGAAATTAAAGATGCAGTCACACTTTCCTGCAAGGCTTGGAAAGGCCAGGCAGATCAAACACTGCTCCAAATTCACAGTAAGAAATCCCCCTGCCTTTAAATGATGCAAAACCAAGGAAACAAGTTTTGCCAACCCATGACACTCAGTGTATCTCAGAATCACAGAATCACTAGGTTGGAAAGGACCTTCAAGACCATCAAGTCCAACCATTAATCCAGCACCACCATGTCCCCTAAACCATGCCTTGAAGCGCCACATCCACACGTTTTTTGAACACTTCCAGAGACGGTGACTCCACCACCTCCCTGGGCAGCCTGTTCCAATGCCTGACCATTTTTCTCAGTGAAAAAATTTTTCCCAATATCCAATCTAAACCTCCCCTGGCACAACTTGAGGCCATTTCCTCTTGTCCTGTCGCTAGTTGCTTGGGAGAAGAGGCCAACACCCTCATCACCACAACCCCCTTTCAGGTAGTTGTAGAGAGCGATAAGGTCTCCCCTCAGCCTCCTCTTCTCCAGACTGAACAACCCCAGCTCCCTCAGCCGCTCCTCATAAGACTTGTGCTCCAGACCCCTCACCAGCTTTGTTGCCCTTCTCTGCACACGCTCCAGCACCTCAGCATCCTTCTTATAGTGAGGGGCCCAAAACCGAACACAGTATTCAAGCTGCGGCCTCACCAGTGCCGAGTACAGGAGCACGATCACTTCCCTACTCCGCATGGCACGTGGTGGCATCCTTCTTAAAGCCTCTCTTCTCCCTGTTGCAGAGCCAGGCAACGGTCTCCAGCTCCAGCTGTTTGGAAATATTCATGATGGTTATTTTTCCGAGACAGAAGCTTGCACCTTAGACACAGTCAGGACCAACCTTAACTCCATCTGGCTGCTGTAAGCAACATGAAGTTTGGCATCCCTACCACAGGAAGTCACAGATAATACAACATATGCTCTCAAATCCTCTATTTAATGATACATTAATCGATAACTTACTAGCAACTATGTATACATCATTTTTTACTGGTTGTAGAAACAACACTGATTTGATTCTGCCTCAACGACTTGCCATTTTGTCCAAAGAATAGGCCAGTCGTCAGCCCCGCTATACCCTTCAGCCTCAAGATGCACAATCTCAAGTTTACAAAATTTTAAAGCGACATTTCCTTATGAATTGGGACCTATGTGAAGTAATGGCTTTAGCAAACCAATCTTTCCATAATCATCAGAAGACAGAGGACAGGGAAAGGAACACTACAAGTTTTTACAGCAGTCAAAAAAAAAAAAAGAATGATGATCGCAGTTAAGAGTATTGCAGAATTGTTTAAACGTGCAAAACATATAGAAAGAAAAATTATACAAGATATTAGAACAATTTGTCTCCTCCTCTGGCCTGAGAAAGCACATCTGAAAAAGGAAGTAGCCTAAAAGGAAAGAAAGAAAATCCAACTGAAATTTGTTTAAAAAAACCAAACAAACAAAACAAAAACACAACTTGTTCAATGTCTTCCTTACAACATAGCAATGTATTTTCTGGCGATAATCATGTCCAGCTTCACTCCACGCACAGTCCAACATTCCCTGAAACTGCTTCTGGCGCAGGAAGAATGCATTGATTATAAAGCTGCATGTGACTTACACCACATAATACACAGGCATCTCTTTTAGGCTACACAGCTCTTCTTGCACAACTGGAGAACCACTGCAGACCAAGAACCAGAATGCATGTGCTTTCTTTTTTTTTTTTTTCTTTTTGCAGCTGTATGAAGCAAGGTGAGGAACACCAGAAAACCAGACTTTAAGCTAAAAAGCTGGACAACAGGATAGGATTTAACATCATACAGCTGAAGAACGCGTTTCACTCAACTCTCTGATAACCACCTACCTATCTATCTATCAAGGAAGAAACACCGCCGAACAACAAGGCTATGCAAACATTTCCAGATTCTAAAAAGATCAAGCCAGTCAAGCTTCCCCCTTGTGGTTTGCATGTCGTCATCAGCATTGCTTCATGTTTGTATAGCCTTATAGCTCAAATATGTTTTATATGTCTTTGGAGGACAAGTGCACATATTTATGAGTTACAGTGATTGCTTCTTCGTGAGCAGTGCACAGACATGTGCAAAACAGCGGTTCCCAAGACTGTAATCCTGTCTCCAACTAGAACTCTGTAAGAGAGAGGAAACCAAACTCACATACAATGGTACTGACATGTTTTATTAGGAAGGTACGTATATAAATTAATACCACAAGAGCACAGCCCCAGCAAATCTTCCCTGCTACAAGTGATTCTTAAACAGCAACACTTTAGGATGCTAAGGTAAATTATCTAATCGTGTATATTTATTTAGTATCCTTCACCTCAAAAGATCCTACAATATGGGGGGGGTATGCATATGTATCTCTCAGCTGCCCTTTCCATCCTTATTCTTCCCTTCCTTCCCCCGCCCCAAATTATGTCGCAGCATTGCGTATACTAGCTGGTACAAGGGACTGAAAGTAAAGCATCCCATGAGGAGGAATTTACTCAGCAGAGATCCATTAAAATTCAATTGCCAGTTTCCACCAGATGAAGATCTCACCTCACAGTTAACTGAAATTTGAGTGGGATTAAGATAGAAAGGTACATCAAAACTACAACAGAGCGTGAATACCACAATACCTGTGGCTCCTGCTGCTTTCCTACACTTAGATACCAGGAAACTAGAGCCATCATTTTCAAACATGGACACAAAGATCCTTTGGAATTTGTTGACATTGTGTTTCTAGACAAGACCACATCAAGCTCATGCAACACCTTAGAAGGCCTACTACAATTTTTGCTTGTTTCTAATCAAAAGCTTTTACAAAACAGAAGTTTGTAACTGGTTGATTTCTAGGTGTCTTTTGGTTTCTCTGTACAGATGAATGCAATGATAGCATTTGCTATAATAATCATAATATTTAACCCAAAATCAAGCCGTCTCCTGTTTACCTTCATGTCTGACAGCATGTTGAGGCAAGTTTCTGCATTATACTACACCCTCCTCTCCTACTTAGTACCTATGACCTACAAAAACTAGCACTAAAATTTTAAGACTAGCCCAGTGTCTCTCCTTCAGCCACCAGTTTAAGGGAACTGAAAAGCAGCAGCAAACCTCCCACCCAGTGAGGGTAAAGCAATCACCATCACCACAGCCATCAGCAGCGAGAACATCTTTCCACAAGCTCTGTAACCCTTTGTCTTCATTGCAGACATTTTTCTCCCTCCGATCCCAAAGGAGACTAAATAAATAAGATTTTTAACTCACATCTACACGTGTTTCAAATTAAAATTCTAAAAATAGTTCTTTCCCCACGTACTTCAGAAGCCGCCTATAAACAGCTCCCCTATTTATATAGTCCTAAAAGCAGGAGAGTGTCTTAGCTGTAAGATCAGACGAAAGCTAACTTATGCCCACAAACTCAGAAGCAAAGCCAGATGTCAGATACCAAAGAATCAGACACCCATGCCAAGTCCACATTCTTCACACCACATTTTTTTTAATTACAATTATTATTTTACCATGCTATTAGTAAGCTCCACATTTATGTGCAAAATCTCGTCTGCTCACATACCCCTCCTTCCCTCCAGTGTCATGTGTAACATAAACCCTATTGCTACCGGTGAGTTTGATAGAGTCTCCAACTTGACCCGCTCAGCTCTGCTGAGACCTCAGGAGGGATGGAGAGGATGGGGGAACCGTGAACCCGGAGCACCCTGGAAGCAGCAGAGCTGGCACTATGCTGAAACTCATTTCTTAGCTTGGCCCTGCTCTCATTTAACTCAAACGGATTTAGAGAAAAAGCTACCTTACCACAGTTGCTTCTGAGCCAACATTTACTCTGGCAGCCTATCATCAGAGCTATTGAAGTTTTTCTCTCCCTTTTTATCCTACTGAAGTGTTACAATAGGAGCAATAATACATTTACGTTCACTTTATTCTTCTTTAGCACACTGTCAAAATTCTATGAGTGACACTGAAGTAGGTAGCAGAGGCATTTTGGCTGTACTGTTTACATTCTCCAGGCACTCAACCTTGCCTCTGTAGGCTACGGCAAGGACTAATTCTGCCACTTGATACCAGCTATTGACATTTTGATTAAACAGTGTTTCCTACAGAATGGACAGGATTAAATGAAAAAATATTTACATGAATCTGAGACACATAGATGGCTTCAGAATCAGTAAGAGATCATGAATTATGTGATAAAATGAGCACATTTTCATACTGAATCAATATGTTGGTCATAGCAACCAGCTTGGAACCAACAGGTGATCCAGGAGAGCTTTGGGAGCCCTGGCAGCTGGTGTAAAATAAATGGTGGTAACGAACCAAAATGCATCAACTATGGGGCTAAGAATTCCCCAAGTCTTTTCTGAAAGTCTAGAGTCTCATTTTTACACTGAAACTGTGGAAGAGAATTTCTGTGGAAAGGTAAGGGCAGAAGATGGAAGGGAGGAGAAACAGCAGAGAGGCAGAAGGAGAGATACAGTTTATTATTTTGAAGAAGCAAATGTTTAACAGGTTTGTTCACACAGTCCTGAACTAATTATGACATGGCATGCAGCACTGGTTACAACCTCTTCTTGTCATATGTGTGAGATGACTAGTCTAAGGCCCAGCAATCTAATCCAGCTGGGACCCCATAATCCCATATTGCTGCCACACAATTTGAAGTACACACGTATGGTAGAAGGGTAACAGGAATATGAGGGACAGAGAAAGAAGGGTAAAAGCCATCTAAAGTAACATGGATGAAGGAAAAAGATAGGAAAAATCTTGCAGTGGCTACCTGCAAAAAGAGCCTCTCCCTATCAACCTGCAGAAGCTTTTCCAGCCAGACTCTCAAACTACTAGAAACCTCACCTGGGTCATGTATATAAACACACATACACACACACACACATATATATACACACACCCTCATAGGTATACTCCATTAGTAACAAATAAGGAAAAGGAGAGGCTTACCAGAGAAGATGCATCCTTTCCAGCACAGCTAACTCCAAATTTATGTTGCCTAACTGATGCTACGCAATCATCTTGACCAACACATGGCAATTACACAAGTGGCTGATGAGTGGTGTTAGCCAAGCACACTTGACTGTGTCCTGGCAAGCCAGTCAACTATCATATCCACCACACGTTAACCACCAGCTCACATATAAAGGAATCTCAGATTAAAATCAACATAGAAACGATTGCTGAGATGTGGAGTAAGTCAACCGCCTGTTTATACCAATAAACATGCTATTTTCTAGTGTCCCTGAAAATGTTACCTGTATAATTTCCAAACATTTTCTTTTTCTAGTCAAAATGAAGACAGATGATTTAAGAGTTGACAGTCTCTTCCCCTTACTGTTGGGAGAGTCATAACAGAACCAGCCCCCACCCTTCTGCACACAACTGCAGAACAGTTTTGTAAAACCCTGCAACTTGCTGACTGTCTACCCATCACTCAAAATACAATATGGCTATCAGGTATTTCAAACCCCTCTGCAGGCACTAGTATTCATACCAGGGACAAATCTTGCCAATTCTTCCTGCAAAATGTCACAGACACACAAATCTTACTCAGAGCTAAAATGCTTTGTGATATACTCTCACTCTTTTCTTTCCCCATTACTGCAATATTCTTTCACTCCACATTGATGTATCTCATCAGAATATTTCATAAAAATCATTTTTGTAACTACTGTTTTGGCTTGGTCACTTCCATCTTTGCATTTCTTGACTGATTCCTTTTTCTCTGCTGTTTCATGCTGTAAAATCCTTTACAACCTATCTCCATCTTCCCTGTCATTGCAGGAACAGTCCAGATGTTGAATGGCTCCTCTGATTACCGCCTACTTTTCAAACCATAAAACAAGCAAACAGGCTCAATTAGCTTTATTCCTCCTTTAAGCTACATCAACTCTACTCCTAAATTTTCACCTCTGCTAAAAAGAGAAGAGGGTTAGGGCAGCAGATCTTCTTAAGGTACATTTATACTGCAACTTAAGACAGCAACGTGGAGTCCAGGCTTACCAGCTCTCCTTGGCCCTTCATACCAAAACATAGTAGTACAAAAACATTAAAATGATTTTTCTGTAGCTCTGAGACTGCAAATCAAATTGGTTTTCCTGCAACAATTCTAAGATTCAGGCTTAGTCAACATTTAAATGAGCATGAGTCTAACACGAATCCTGCTCCTTTGCCTCTCATCCCTACAGGAAAATGATGTATCAGCGCATTTTTTAAAATGGACAAAGAACTGCATCCAAAACTAGGTACAGAATTATATTCAAGCTTTCTAACATCGCATGTTCTTGATATGGCCCTACTCATACCTGTACCAAAGCAGTAGCTACATGTAATTTCTGCAAAAGGTGGAAGTTGCACAATGTTAAGAATAAAATGGCTAATAAAAATTAGCTTTGTCAATGCATTAAGAGACTTGACACACACGGATTTAGTGAACTGACATCTTTCACACAGTTTTAACTGTTGAGTAGTACACTGCTATTTTTATATAGGCACTCTTTTCACTAAGACTACTTTTTTGCTGAAATTGAGAGTCCCAGCTGTAGCAGCTAATGAGGTGTACATGTGCAAAGCACTATTCTCATTATGATTAAAACACTACAGGACCATCTTAGTAAAAATTTTCAAATCCAAAAGTAAACGGAGGATACCTCAGAAATCACAAAGACAAACCATTTTCCTGCCACTTATTAACTCAATGAATGAGGGAAAAAGGCTGCATTTTAAGACATGTTTTGAGGTGAGCACTGCTGAACTCTGGGCTCGGCACTCTGCGTTCCCCCGCATCCATCGTGGCAGCAGAGCTCGGGTCCAGGGCAGCTGCCCTGAAAAAGTCTTTTTGGAGAACAAAATCTAAAATGTGCTGTTGGGGCTGGGATACCACACAAGGATGGCAATCCAGATGTAAAGCAATTTTCTGTGAAGTTTATGGATGAAGTGTTCAGAAGAGAAAGTTTTCCTCTGGCCACATGTGGTAGCATATGTGCGTTTTTTTAATTGCTGAAAACATTTTCCCCCCCTATCAGAAGTCAGAAAGATTAGGAAAAAAAACAAAAAAGAAAGGAAAAAAAAAAGGGGAGGGTGAATCTTAATTAAAACTGTGACACAGATACCCACCTAACCAAGGTAGAGCTGTAAACATCAAGAATTGAATAAAAATGGCAATCTATATCAGTTATCTTCCCCCAAGGTTAACTATACTCAGTCCCAGTTGGAGGGGGGCGGGCGGGAGGGCGGAAAAGAGGATTCTTCTCAAACATTATTTGCCAAAACTCCAAACTGTGCTCAGTTCCTGATGAAATTTTTCTGCATGATCTCATCCTTTTTGCATCTGGATTTGGAAGAGGCTCATTCAAAAAAATCAGATTTGTCAGTCAACACACAAACTTCAGTTACTAGGTTTTGTTTTTTTTTTTTTTTTTTAATTCCTGACCTAGGACAGTTTTTTTCCTTGCCTGCATATGCAACATAGACTGAGAGCGGACGAGACAAGCTCCCACACCTGTACAAAGTGGAGAATTTAGGCTAAAAATTCTGACTGACATTCAACTTAACACAGTAATACTTCTGTGGAGGAGGGGAGCTTCCTATAGCTGCATTAATTCAGGCTAAAAATACCCACGCTGACATGCTGTCACGTGAGAATCTCTTTGATTCCAAGAGTTTATTCAGAGCCTTCATGTTACTTTGAACTTTTTTGTTGTTTAATATGATCATCGCTCCATTTGTCATCATATGACAAGAGCAGACAATTACACAAGCTGAAGATATGTCTGCCAGTCATAGCATGCCATCTTGCTGCTGTCAAGCAAAGAGATGTGCCTCTACACACCTCTAGATTGAGTTCATTAAACCAGCCTGCAGGATATCCCTTGGTAATGACACAGATGAAAGACCAAATTAAAATTGCTTAATTCAGATACACAATCTCTAGCATTTTCCACCTTGCAGTCTAACTGGTTAAGCCGCATGTTTGAATAAGCCGTCCTAGCACAGAAGCGGCTCTAATTCTCCACTTCCATCATTTTTAATTAAAACATCTGAAAGATTTTCAGAGTTTGTTTTGTACTTCCCTCAGCCTTGAACATCAGCTAAGCTATTTAAAAGAAAAGCAGACTGGGAAGCCACTTATTAACATGCCTTCTGTCAACCGAAGCACAGAAAGCAGCGCTCTCCTACCTTAAAATTGCCACAGGAAGAGGTGAGCACACCAGCCACGGTGGGTATCAAGCAAAAAGCCACAGAGATCACCTCAGAGAGCGTGCATCACTGTTTTCAGTGCTCACTACTGCTTTCCCAAGACCAATTTGTTGCCCCCAAAGCTTCAGTGCTTTGTTAGTGACGCCACATTACCTCCATGTTCCTCATCCAAAATCCAACTACTATTTTCCACCATGTGCTGCCTTAAGTTTTTTTCATTTCCTGATAGTAAGTTCTTGCCACACAATTGTCTGTGTCTCATACAAATAGGACAGAAGTGTGCTTAAAAAGCGAACATCCAGCAGTTTTGCATTAATACTTTGAGAAGTCCACAGGGAAGTAGCACCTACCTCAATTAGTAGATTGAACCATGTTTTCAAACAAAGCCTAATTAAAATAACCTCTCTGAATCTCCATCAAGAGCCAATTCACCAGCAAGGGGACAATTGCTTAACACAGCCTCCTATGATGAAATACGTTCCCGACACTGGCACAGCAAACATCAACGTTAACACTGACCAGGAGTATTTCCAAAGCCAATGCATTTACAAGTCTAAATATAAAGCTGGAATCCCAGCTTCCATTACTTCCTCGTTAGTGGCTTAACATATTGGAGTAGGGGAGAAATCTTAATAAATAAGAATAATAAAAATGCTTATTGTACCTCAAACATTACTACTGCATTTTTCAGGACAGCTAAATGTATCCAAGGCTATATGTAACTACTAAAGCGTTTTCTTTACCAACACAATTTGGCATGGCACCAGCAACCCAAAGGGCAACAGGAAACCACAAAGTTGATTTGGCTCAAAATTTGACTTTTTCTAAAGCCTTGTTATACAACAATGAAAGGGTTTTTAAAAATTAAATTATACTGTAGATAATGTCATTTCATTTTTAAAATATTCCCATGAAGCAGCTCTAACTCTAAACTCAAGGGTCAGCCAGGACTCGCAGCAGAAGCGAGGGTGCTGCCGTGGGCAGGGATGCAGCAGCCGCCGCCCCTGGGACAGGCAGTGCAGGCAGCTAACCTGCCTGCTCCCACTCCCCTGGGAGAAGGGAAAAAAGACACGTTCCCTTTCTGCTCCTTCCCCCTTTTGGATTTAATCACCATTTTCTTTGTTTCTGCCACCCAACCCACAGAAGAGCAGAGAACGCCAGGGGAAAAATAATGCTGAGGGAGACGGACTCGCCAGCTGCCCTCAGGGAGCACTTCGCGGCATTCAGGACAGAATTGGCCTCTTATTAGAGACCCCAGCAACACAGAGGCCTTCTCCCCGCTCAGCTTCGGCCCACTCCATGCAGGGACGGGGCGTGGGAGCAGCCTGTGTGCCGGGAACAGCCACATCACAGGCACAAACCTCACCTCCCGGCACTCCAGCACCTGTTTTCTGCCTGAGAGGACTCACAAAAGTGTGTTTCCACCGCTGGGGGATTAGCGTAGCGACCCATCCACCACACCATGCACACACTGAAAACAGCAGCCTCCCAGCTCAGCCTCACCTGTGCAGGCATCACTAAAGGCTGCCTTTAACTGTACCGCACCCCCAAAATACCGGTGCCCCATGACATGCTCAGACACTTTATTTCCACCCGTGCAAAGCCAAACTACTGCACCATGAGGCCAACCAGGGCCCTAGCACTAAAAAAAATGGACAGACCTTTTGCCAAGGTTTTGGGTTTTCTTAAAACCACCTCCCTCAAAAAACATTTGACCCATTTCCATCTCTGTCAAGAGAAAGCGCTATGCTGCAGTTCCATCAGCTGCAGTTTCAAGCCCGCTCTCTTTCTTCCCTCAATTTGCAGACCAGAGGGACGGACCCAGCACTGATGGCTCAGCTCCTCCAGGTCCTGCTGCCGCCATAGCCGGCTCAGCACCCCCGAACCACTGCCAGCCCTGCAGCAAACAACAAATAATAAAATAGCGACAGAGATCCCAAGGGAAACAAATGGTAGTGCTTACAGCACCTGTCAATGAGGTGCGGCAAACAGAGGGATGGAGGCACCGGCTGCCAGACGGGGATTTCTGTCGGCGACTGCTGCTTTTCTACCTGCAACGCGCTGGCCGAGGAAGCGCTGCAAGCAACTTGCTCCCCGGAACAGCACGAGAAGAGGAGGCTGGTCGTGTTTTGAGCCTGAACCTACAGATAATAGAGGCCACAACAGCAGCAACAAGAATGGGGAGGAGGCGAATCCTTCTCTCATGTCTGCTGTGTTACAGCAGCTCATCTGCCTCAGTGAAGCAGCAACGCTGAAAACGAAGGCAAACTCCCTTCCCACTTCACCTGGCAGGACTCAATACCCTCATCACACCTGGAGAAGAGCTGCTTCAGCCACAGGCCAACACTTCACCCAACAAACATGGATACTACCAGTCGTGCACTCAGCTAAACGCTGTTTGCTCCAGCACAGAAATCTGCCTGCATTATGGCAGAAGAGCTTAAGTGAGAACACAGCATTGCCTGGCCATGACAAACAGCCAGAATAAACCTCAGAATCTAATTCGCATATGACTGTGCCTAAACTATGCTACACTCACCTTGTTCAACTTGCCCTGTATGTGCCCACGGAAATGCCCACCCGCAAGCACGCTTCCAGACAGGCATGCCTCCCTACAAACCAAACTCGGCCCCTCTGGTGACAATATTGCACCCCCTAGCCGGAAAGCAAAGGCTGCCTGAACATTTCGGGAACAGCCTACGCTGACACCATTTAGCTCATTTCACTTCCAAACGCAAAAGGCAGGTCTCCAACACACAGACAACAAATCCCCACTAGCCCATTCTTACATTCAATTTGTGTAACAGATCACTCTACAGCATTTGCAAAATTCCACGCTGCAAGCACATTTAATAAAATCATAGCGACGATGGCTTAAGTAGCACATTAGTTAGAATTCCTGCAACGCCTATTATCGGTGGAGTTACACGGTACGGTGAAGGGTGCCGTGCCCTAATGAAACCACGCGCACGCAGCCCAACAGACTGCAACAAAGACTGGAAGATCACATGAATGCTCCCGGAGAAAAACAATTTAAGACCTGAATCCCCCCCCCCGCCTTCTCCCTTCTACCCCCCGAAAGCCAGTCTGGCATCATGTAAGCAAAAACCCTACTCCATGTTACATTCCTGGAGCCTCAAGCAAAGGAAAGGAGAACTGGGAGAGGAACTGTGTGCACAGCCCCACCACGGAGGCATGCTTTGCATTCTTAAGCAGCACCCTCTGAAACCAATCATCGTTAATCTCTAATTGGCTGGAAGGAACCTGGTTCAAGGCTTGACAGCCAAACGAAGCACTCTGACTTCTGGTGGCCATAGGAGACCCTCAGCACAACTCCTCCGGTTGACAGTTACGGGGATGGGGGGGGGGGGGGGGAAATCTGCATTAAAGCAGTGCAATTATTTAATTGCAGCTGCTTACGATAACCAAAGTACAAGCAAAAAAGATGCATAAGACAGGAGGAGCACTGAGTTACTCACAACCAAGGCAGGTAGAGCGCAGTAACTCAGTGGCACACATTTACATGAGTCAGGGCAAACGCTGCTAGAAGAGAGGACTTAAACTGAAGAGGATCCATAGACCATCTTACTCCTAAAATATTTTGCTCTAAGGCAAAACACACACCACGTATTTTAAAGCATTAAGACACTAATTCTGTAAACAATAATGCCTCCAGCATGCACACCGCGCACTGGAATGGATTCCTCAACTTGGCCTCATCACTTATGCATCTGATGAAACAAACACTGACAGCTTTTTTGCATTTGTAAAGGCCCCACAGCAGCTGTGGTGATCCCACCATAGAGCAATGAATTAAGCCTGAAACCCAGCTGGGTCTGCACAGAAGCCTTTTTTGCACAATACAGCAAGACTATCATTGTTAACCTAGGCATTATTGTAAAATATTCTGCATTACATTAAGAATGGAGATAGAGATGCCCTGGAAAATTAGCTCTAATAGGCAATTTATAACATTTAAAAATATGGATACCACATTGATTGCTAATTGACAACAGATTTCATAGTTTCATTTACACACATCCACAGTGAATCAGGTACTTAGAGAATATCGCTTAAGCAGGAAATAAGGCAAAATTAAGAAACAATCCACATTAAAGTCATAAAACATATGACAAACTTCTATAAAATGAAAGTATAAACAGCTAAAATTTAAAATAACTATCAAAATTATCGTTCTTGAGATCAGAAAGAATTTGAGACCAACTCTTAGAGGAAATGGACAGATGCATGCTTTCATCTAATACCACTGTTAGAGTTTCTTTCGGGACTAAAGCAAGCAGCTTAATGCATTAAATAGTAATATTTAGTCAGGTATTGATTATATTATTTTTCCACTTTTCAAGTACATAAATATGTACAGAGAGAAGAGTCAGGAATGACTTGGGAAAAGTAATTTGAAAGTAATTAATTGAAAAAGAGCTTTCGTAGACAGAATACATTGGTTCAGAACTGAAACTCCATTCTTCCATTGCATTTAACATCGTATTTAAAAGAGGCCAGAGAAATCCAAATAAAGTTGTCCACTTTATAAAATAGACGATTCAGCTCATCTTGCTTCGTTATTAAAACCACTTATTTTAAGACTGAACCACAAAACATGTATTCTTCCAGGAATGCACAGGCATGCAAAAAAAAAGCAGCTAAGCGGTGTAAAACACTTAGAATTCAAGGTGCTATTCCACTGACACAAAAAAATTCCAACCCTGTCCTCACAGCTTTTCAGTGTGAGGAAACCATTTCTCTGGGTACCACAACAGAGATACACTTTCTGATTGCAAACAGTACATAGGCAGATACTGTGCATGGTTTGTCTTCCCCCCATTTCTCCTTCTTCTACAGGATTACTCAGCTGAGTACATAGACTTCCTGATGACGACTTCACACAGGCTTCCAAATGGTGACTTCCAAAGTAAAAGTACCAAAAGAGCAGCGGAGAGCACTGATGAAGCAGGAGGAGGAAAACAAAGTCAAAAGGAGCAATCTGGAAATAAGCAGCTGACATAGCAGTAGGAGTATGGTTGTCAGAAACAGCAAGATTAAAAGTATCTTCCATTTACGATCTTGAAACTCATGAGTTTCTCCACAATGCAAAACTGATCTAGCCCAAGAAACTGAAGTCTTATTAACAGAAACCAAAATGACAGGCAGCAACAACAAAAAAACTAATTCCTTTTATTTGTGGCATTGCCTCTGTTCCCAGGCCTTTTTTATTTTCAGCAGGAGGAACTGAGAGTACGGGAAAGGGAAGGAAGGAGGAGAGAGCAGAAGGTAAAAAAACTTAAGGGGGAAAAAAAGCAGGGGGTATTAGGGAGAAAATGAACTTCAGACTTTGTGCCACGTTTGGCTAAAATGAGTAAGATCCAATTGGCAGCTCTTGAATATATGACCCTCCAAAGGCAAGCTGTCACCTCGATAACAGTTGAAGGAAATAAATGGACAGCTCTGTACTGTTCTTAAACTCTTGTGTAATGAAGTTACAGTTTCATCCTGGAAGATAACCAAAAAGCATAAATCAATGAACAACCAACCTTGTATCATTTTTATCACAACAGTAAGTCATCCAAAGGTAGGTTGTTTATTAAGCCCTAGTAATATCTGTGTCGGTCCTCCACACCAGCAAGTTAAACTGACAAAAACAAGGAGAGTCGCTGTGTCGAGAAAACGTGGGCAGAGGTATTTTTCAGAAGTGACAATAAAGCAGCTCTTCAAACTAGTGCAGGAAGAGCCAGACACATGAATAGTCTACAGAAAAAACAGTGAGATTACCAGCCTCACCAACACAGAAGAGCTGAAAAAGCTTACTTAGGCATTAGACAAGCCAGGCACTGGAAAATACCATTAGATGAGGCTGTATAGCATTACACTTTGCTCCAGAGAACTTTCTCATGCTGCGACATGAAGTATGAAATACATAAATGCAAGAACACCTAAAGTTTTGTTATGGGTAGCCCTAAGAGCTGATACTTGCAACTCTTGCACTTTCAAGAACCTAAAGGTCGTGTCATTGTGGTAATCTTCGTTTCTCTACGGACTTCCTGCACAACCAACCAAACCAACTTAAAAAAAAAAAAAAGCCACACAAATGACAGCAACCTGGGAGATACATATTTAAAACCCTGGTTTTGACAGTTTTATATTCTCTTATCTATGACAGGATTAGGAGCCCTGATAACCAGTCTGCTGTAAGGGAGATTTCCCTTACTACATGTTGTCCTAGTTTCTAAGCTGAACCAGCAGGTCAGTCAGCCAGTCTTAGAGTTGTCCTTACAGTCTTTTGTCTCAAATAATGCCAACTCTTCTTTCTTACGCACTTAAAAATTTGTAAGATATTACTTCTTGTTTCAAAGGGCTGCCTCAAGAGATCACCTTATTATTTTGTTCTTTTCTTTAACTAGACTAGTTTATGCATGGGCTTAACGTTATTCATGTGTGTTGAAATTAAACCATGTACTAACTCAGATCAACTGCAAATCCTTGCTTTTATTGAAGGTGATCTAATCCCTGAGAGTCTAGTGGACTCTCTAGTGGAAATTTGAAACCAGCTGGAACTACCTCAGTGGCATTCTTCCACAGAGGAATGAGTTTTCAAAGCTGAAGTGCTATACGTTATGTTGCTTCAGCTCTGTAACACGTGGGTTCCTGATTAAAATACTGTGTCTTCTCTGGTGGGAAAAGTATACCTGGATATTTGGAAAGCGTGGAATAAAGGAAGAAGTGGTGCAAAAATATGAAGCCTTTTAAGGAAAAAGGATAACCTTTCAGCCCAGATGGATTTACTGCTCCATGGGAACAGAAGAATGGTGATAAATCGTCTATACAGAGGATAGTTGAAAGCAAATTTCAGAACATCTTCAAAAGCATGCCTAAACAGGCATGTTCAAAGTCTTCTTCCAAAGACAACAGTATAGTGTGCTCACATATATTCTTCTGTTGTAAAGGATGAAGAAGCATTTCCCTCCTAAGCTATCATGCCCGTCAGCCAAGCTGTAACTGATCTTCTGAAGGCATGACCATGACACTATGACTGAGGGAGCACATAAAAGCAAAAACCAGCAAACATATTGCCAAGATGGCTGAAGACAAGGACAGTGGTAGGACCTAACCAGGAACTAAGGGCAAGCCAATCTCCACACAAGCAGAACTCCAACAATGGATACCTATCCTGGCCATTTTTCTCACATTATACTAACCTTGGTTTCACAAACTGTGCCGCAGGGCAGGCTAGCTCTCCAGAGATGAGCACACTCACACTTCCCTGACAAAGCCCCAGATGTAGCTTCAGTCATGCTTGTAGTGTGCAGGTGATAAAATGACAAAATTCTGAAGCACCTCTGAAAAGAGCTCGTGCGAAGGAGACTGATGCTGCAGAGCCGATAACCAGGCAGTCCCTCAGTGGGTACCACATGCTATTTGTGGTTATGCAACATGAACAAGGACATGAAAAGGACAGAAAGAAAAGAAAGCAGCAAAGGCACATCTAGAAAAAAACTTCCAAAAAGCTAAAAAGCTTCTGACCTCTTTGCCAGGGAATCCCTGTGGTCAACTCAACTCTATTCCAGAGGGGAAAGCAGGACACGTACGGACAGGCGTGCGTGCAGGAACGCCACTCCTCATCCCATTTGGCCCAGGGGCCACAGCCTAGCAGGAATGGCCTCAACAGTCATCAGGCATGAGTAGACATGGGGTTATAATGCACTAACAGATGGGCTGTCTGTAAGGGGAGAAAACAACCAACTCATCCCTGGCAGGATCTGAGAAAAGATCTGAGGAAAAAAAAGAAGAAAATAATAGTTTATCCCTTCACTCTCCTCCATCCAAATTAGTGAACCAGTAATTTCCAAAATGCCCACAGGGAATTAATTTCACTGCATCCTTGATGGCAAGAGTAATGGGCACAAAATGACACCACAAAAGGAAGAGGAATCAACAAGAATGTAATAAAAGACACTTGTGGGGGAAAAAATCGTGATTATATACATCATAAACATATTTCCTTCTTCTGTATGATACACTACCAGCTTTCATAGCAGCCAGCTGAAGTAGTATTATAATGAAATACTAAGTATGATATAAAGAAATTATATTACCCAGAAGAATTTAAGAGACTCTACTTTTCTTAACGTATTTATGTTGAAAATTGTATTTCTGCTCTCCAAAGTGACAGAGCTCAGAAATCATTATACCTGGTCTGCCACCCAGCCTGGAAGAAATCTAACCACCTTTATTCTGGAAGGTCATACGCAAATGGAGACTGCAAAGATCCTTTCAATAATGGAAGCTGTGCACTGTTTTTTACGACTGGTCAGTCGTGTCACATGCTGCTGCTCTTGACTGAAAGACCATGAATATTAATGTTTCATAAATAAAAGCCATTAATGTATGTGAGTTATGAAATTAGCTTTTCCTGAATGCTCACATCAGCAGGATTCGATTTCCCTAAAGTTCATAAAAGGATTATGAAAAGGGATGAGCAGGGCCATGTTCTACTTTTCCTCCACAGTATTCGCGCATTAACAGCTTGCTGAGCCTTGCATGACTGAAGTATCACACAGCCAGTATCTTCTATAACCAACACTCAAATTCTGCTTGCAAGTTTGACAGACAAGTAGCAAAAGTGCGATCCCTCCCCTTCCAAAGTATTTCCTATGGAGCTGCTCCCAAAATGAACTGCAAGAGCCTTTCCTCATCTCCCCCTCTGGCCTTCAGGAAAAGAAAAGAAAAAAAAAAAAATACTGCAACAATAGTTCATTTTGCTTTCTTGCAAAGAGATGCCAGCAGCTTTGTAAGAGCTAATTTCCTCAGGCAGAGGCGACATGGATAGAGGAGCCCAATCAGAGAAATACAGAGAAATAAGAGAAAGAGAAAAGCACAGGACTAGAAGAGAAGGGGTGAGGGGAGTGGGAGGGAGCAAACCGTAAAAAATGTCAATACTATGCACACATGCACACTATAATGAAGAGTGAGGAAGGAAAAAGAAGAGTTACTACATTTAAATAAAATACTAAGAGAAGATGCTGGAAAAGCAAAAAGAAAAAGAAACAGTTCAGAAAAGAAAAGAGACAGGAATACATCTAGTAAAGTCATTAAAACCATTAAATGGCTACCACCCTCTTAGAAAACTAACATTCCTGCCTGCAAATAGTTGCACACACTTGTACACAGGAATGGCAAAATCTCGAGCCCTGAAAAGCACTTCGGCATGTGCTTAACTCACAAGTTCCAAGTACTTCAGTTGATGTCAGTAAGAGTATTCATACATTTGAGACAGGCACGTGCTGCAGTGCCTTACTGGATCAAAACGGAGGGTGCAGTTCCACATGTCTTTTTAATCCGCAGCAAAGCCAAAGAGGTCCTCGTGCCCCACCGTTCCCATAACTGTGCCACTAAAAAGCCTTTGCAGGCTTGCACTGAAACCATTTGAAGATGAGGAGGTGGGGGACAAAAGAAGAGAAGAGCATTGGCTTAACTACTTTAAGCCTGATAGTTTCAGTGACCCTATTTCGTATGTAGCTCTTTAGTTGTATTGACGTGGCCAAAGCACTGTACCATGAAGGAAAGATCAGCAGCGTCACCAGTGCTGGCTTCAACGGTCAGAAAAAGGTGCGTGATGCCACATCCTGATGTTCCTATAATTAAAGGAAACCTTGTTTTTTGTAGTTTCTTGATTTGACGTGGTTTGGCCTTCTCTCACTACTTGGGAACCTGGGGCAAAAATACATCAGCACTTAGTTCGCTTGCTCATTCATGAGACACGGGTGGTTTTAACAGCAGAAGCTATCTGAACTTATTCTTCAGTAGTACACAATAAAACAAATAAAGCCATGGGAAATTGCTGGAGGAACTCCCTTCTGTAAGCAGGTCCTTGTTATAGAAAGTAGAACAGTACACTGGCTTCACTTCCACAGTGGAGTTCCTGTATCGTGGGGTGGGTGGTTGGGTGGGGGTGTTGAATCAAAGAGAGTACCACCACTTCTATCATGGAACTCAGCTTCCAGTAGCACAGCTATCTTAAAATTTTATTCCCCATTTTTCTTCTCTTGTTTAAGTTTAAATTTTTTCAAATTCTATCTAAGCAAGCATAAAACATAACAACAGCAGTACATTTTTAATCCTCTTCTAACGTATTTTAGCACTTTGGAAATTATTATGGCACTACCATGACCACAGGCACAAACATTTTCAGCTTCATTTTCACCTGTGTGGCCTAACTTCATTTCAACTTAATTTAACATTCACCATGCTTCTTCCCACAGTAGGACGGTACAGCAAAATCCATGCCTGAACAACTCTTAGAACAGAGAAGGACAGCTAATTTTATTTGCTAGGAAATAAAACATGTATCTTGACTCCTATTTAGTCATAATTTCATAGCCCATTTAAGCTCACACTATTGCTAGCAGAAGCAATCTTACCCCTCCCTTGCCACTTCATTGTGTCCCTGCAACACCTTCCACAGACCAAGTATTTTTTCAGCTACAACACAAACTGCAATATTAAATGAATCTCCATTAAAAATCAAACATACTTCGTCACTTCTGTTTTAACCTGGAAAGTGCCCAATCTGCGTTGGGAGCTATCACCTGGTACACATGCTGGTCTGCAGAAGAGAAGGGGAACAGGCAACCAGAGGAAGGCTAAACTGCTTCTTTCAGTGCAATGCAGGCTTAAAGTGATCATAAAAACATGGCATTGGGCAGTTTACTGGCCTCGACATTCACAACGTTGTCACCGAAGGCAAAACGCAAAAGCTGCACACAGGGTATTTTCACAGATAGGAAGAAGGGGACAGTAAAACAGGACGGCACAGATTCTCTCAACGGCTACTCTTTTTTTTTTTTTGGTAGCTTTTCTTGGTCCAAGGCATCGCAGACAGACTTGGGAAAAAGAAAAAGCCAGCTTCAAAATTCTTTGCCATTAGGGCAACCATTATTTCTTCCAAATTATAAATAATTCACAAGCTACAGTTGCTGTAACATGCTGTAACTCCAGCTTTTAAGTAACACCAAGCATCTTGTCTTACAACATGATATTACTGTGTCCCCATTATATGCTGAATAACTAGAACAAAAAAATTAACATCAGTGAAAGCTTTTCAAGCTTAAGACAAAGGCTTCAGTAGCAGAAAGACTACCTTCTTCTTACAATCTTACTGAAGTGTAATAGAGCTTTTAATAAATGATTACAGGAAATACTATTCCAACGTGTTAACTTCTGCTTTATATCCAAAACTGAAAGGGACATTCCCTGGTCTCAGAAAGCCCGTCTGCACAATGGCAATAGGCCATGAGAATTCTCATCATTACCACTATGCTGTATGCTTGGGGGGGGGGGGGGGGGCAGGGAGGAGCGACTATCAATCAGAAAACCACATCTTGGGCGTCCATCTATGTCATCCTTCTATGAAAAACACTCACATTAAGGCCGGTCATTTGGAACACCACCCAGAAAGGAACCACGTACAACATCAGCTTAGTTATCAGTCAATTTTACAAACAATAACAGAAAACCTTCTTTTCACTTGGCTTTGAGTCTTGTAAACTCGAAGTCCAGACCAAGTTTTGTAGGGCTGAAACCAAAACAGAAGCAGTTCTATTTTCTTTCAGCTCAAGTTCAGTTAAGAAGTTAATTGATCTGGCATACGTGCAGCGTTGGAAATTTGTGTTGAGGGGTTTTTAGCATGCACGCTGCAGCTGAGAGATTTGGCTTACAACTTTGATGTACCAAAAAGAACTCTGTGGGACAAACTGGCTGAAAGTAATATCCATTTAAAAAAAAAAAAAAAAAAAAAAAAGGCGAGAAGTAAGGAAACATATCCCTTCTCTAAATCACCCTTAGTCTGCCTAGCAGGCATCTTATAAAAAGAAAAAAAACCCAAACCTATAAACATATGGTGGTAGCCTGCAGCAACTTAAAACTCTATATGCAATTTCTAGACTATGTATTTCTTAGGCATAAAGATTCCCAGTTTTAGAACAGCGTATAAAATTATATGCTAAATATAACATCTAATAAAAATAATGATAAGCATCTCAAAGAGTGAGACACTGAACAGACTCTTGTCCAAGACTCATGGTTTCTGTCCACTTTGGTAGTAACAACCTCAAAAAATATTTGTACATTGCAATTCACTTGACTCGCATGCTTTACATCTTCAAGTTCCTCTTTGTATTTCTTAAAAATGCAGGCCATTTCCAAACGTAGCTAGAAAATTGTTATTAGCTGCTGAAGTGGAGTTGTCAGGGCCCAGGGGAAACTGAATTCCTGTCACTGAGGAGCCTTCAAAAGCTTACTGTGTTTGTTGGACTCCCCAAAACACAGCGTGACTAGCAGCATGCCTAGCCACGAGACTAAAGCTTACCCAAAACAGTAGCAGATTTTTTTTATCCAGAAAAAAATAAAGCACAATCCTCAAAGAGAAAATAAAGTCATTCCGCTAACACATAAATATGGGAAAGGGCAGAGAAGACTGGCCTTGTTCCTATGGGCAGTGAAGGGAAAAATCGTCAAGTCAAAATGCCAGTACACACAACATTGTCCAGAAATATTGGGCAACACGTATCTCTACCCACTCACATAAAGCTGTTTTAAAAATAGGCACATAGCTGATTTCCATGTGCATGTAGTTGAAAGAGCCAATAATTTCTCCAAATTCATTCCGATCATTCTTAATTTAAAAGCATGCATTGCTTCAACACTAATCTGCAAGCAAAGCTAAAAATGAATTGCTCTTAATATACAGTTATCCTAACTTGGCTCAGACAACAGAGTATCAAAGTGCAAAACTAAGATTAGTAGATTATGTCGGAATGAGCTCCCATGGTTTATTTTTGAACTTTATAAATATCGTTAGCCAGTCATCATAGCATGCGTGTGCCAAAACACGCTAATCTCCTGCAACTATCACGTCATCCAAAAGATGTCAGACCAGCAAGGCAAGCTCAGAGAACTAAAAGCAGAGGGCAGGGACACGAATACCACAGGTCCTCCTGGAGCAAAGCAGCAGGCCAGTTTCTCAACTTGATTCTTATTATTTTCTTCTAGCCTTTAGGAAGTAAAAGCAATATAGTAACAGCCACAGATCCAAAGCTGCCTTTTTTGCAGAGAAAATCAAGGGAAGAACCTGGCAGAAAAGACCGCAAGAACCCAAGTAGGATAGACCAAGCAGATACACATTACGTCAGAGAGATATTTAGAAAGGATTAAGTCATGCCCTTCAAGTGATGCAATTATAAAGTCTTCTGGGGACATCGTCACATTTTTGCTAAACAGATTTTTAGTACTGTCACAATGTCTGACTGCAACTGTAGCAATCCTACAGGCACTAAACCCAACCTGACCAGAAACTACTCTTGCTCCACAGGCCTGACCTAGACGCAGAAAGCGTACGGAGACCTCAATACGAGTTTCCCATTTTGTTTTCAATGCATTTTTTTAATCACACAATCCCATTTTTATGCCCAATTAAAGGAGGTTTTGTTCCCCCAGATAAAAATTCAGGATACGGTTTATGACGCGTCAGTCCGGGATGAGAAATTTGCTGCAGAAATGCTAAAGGAGTTTTCGGGTGCCACTCTTCCCTGTGTGAACCGGTGGAACGACTGTTTTCACCTGAGCTTTTTTTCCTTGCTTCTGTGCTCAGCCAAGCTGGTCACCCCTAACAGCTTTCTGCAGCAGCATAAATTAAGCCGGTAAACTTTGCATGGGAGCAGATGGGGTACACTCACACCATCCACTTGCAGAGCTATGGGAGCTATGATCTCTAGCCGAGAGCCTCCAGACACGCTCTTCAGCGTGGCAATGCTCTCAGCCACTGCCCAGCTTTGCCACCGATTGTGGCCACACTTGCATGGCAAGTCGAAGAGCAGCTTTTTAGTGCTTCAGACTCTTCATCTGCATAAGGAAGCAACAAGACAGAAAGAAAGTACACGTGGCGAGGAAGAGAGCTAGCATATTTTCAAACAAGCCCTTGCTGCTATAATTAAAGGGTTTATTCCTTTCCCACAGGCCACCACTGGAAATACCAGGCCTCTGCCGGATTACCGAAGGAACAACATCAGAACAGGATGTCATTACACGAGGGAAACCTGAGCAAGTGAAACGGCAAATGGTTTTAAACCTTCTACCTACTGATTCATTGAGAAAATGTTTTTGTGACCGACCGAAATAAACTCCCCCCTACAAATGAAAACCAAGAGCTACCAAATAAAACCTACCCGTTAAAAAACACAAAGGATCACATCCAATATTCCCAGTAGCAACGAGCCAGCAAAACAACCAACCCATCAAAGATCTAAGAGAACTCCAAATACATTTTGGCAAGCATATTATTTCCTGTATCTGAATTTCAGCGCCAAGTACTCCTCACACACTAGACCTGAAATTTTACAAGCGATTTGCAGCTTTTAAGTTTCCTAGTGGCTTCCTACCACTTAAAAATGCTTTAAATAAAAAATGGTAGTAAATATAAAAAGTCTATGCGTACCATACCCCACCATTCACTTGGACATTAAACTCCAGGTATGTTTTACCTTCTCCTCTTAAAGCCATAACAACAGGTTAAGGGGCTTTGCATTGAAGGTGAAGAGCTGGATCATAAAAACTGTCAGCTGAAGTTCTGGCGCAGAGCATTGGGACATTTAGGGCCATCAGGATCTGGAGACACTTCAGGGAAGCTCAGGTTTGGCAACACTGAAATTTGCACTATTAGACTTGAAAGTTAATGTCCCATTAATCTTACACAGAGGCAGTCAAATCCATCAGCACTATTGTTTTCAGACTGTCTGCCCACCAAGGCAAACAATGCATCATTTACACTTGGTTTACATTTATAGTTGGGGAAAAAAGCCATGCAAAGGACCGGGGGGGGGTGGGGGGGGGGGGACGGGACACGACCAGAATGTTTTAAATGCAAATTTGGATTTCACAGCAATGCATGTATTCCTCTGCAAATTCCACATATGCTAAATCACACAAAAGCTGGGTGCTTGTTGTAAAAAATAATAAACATGTCTCCGCTTTTCCTTTCCCTACTTTAAAATTACCTTTAAGCCTCCCTTTCACTTGAGTACTGCAAACTGGAAACTTTAGAAATGAAAGCAGCTGGTGTTTCCCCTCCCTCCCCAAGTTCAAGTGGATTGAATTCATTAACTATACAATATAAATGGCCAAAAAAAACCCAAACCAACCCCCAAAAATATGTCCCTCCTCCTCAAGAACTTTCAGTTATGTTCAACCATGAAATATCAGTAATGTGTATAAACAAAATAAAAATTTTAAACCTGGAGTCTCTTCAGCTTCAGACTATGAGATTTCAAAAATTGACCTACTTTATGTAATACTCCCACAGCTGAGTCATCACAGTATCAACTGGTCTCTTATCAGCTGCAGGGTATGATCGTCACTTTAAAAAAAAAAAAAATCAAGTATCCATACTGAAATGCATCTCTTATTTTATTATCTGTTAAAAATATACTGTTAATCTAACAGTCCGGACCACAACTGGGACAAGGGAAAATCTTGAAGAAAGTTTGAACCGCGTAAAGTCCCCATACAGCAGATGCTGTGCCTCGTAGCAAGAGCCTGTAAGCTACAGGAGAGCATTGGACGAGGCTGCAAAAATACAGATTAGTTCCATCTCTGCCACCCTTACAGTACATAGCTTCAGGCCAGTAATGCAGACTTCTTTCTGTTTCATCAAACAATAAAATGGAGGGAATACTACTGCCTTGCAGAATCACCTGACGTTTATATCACACTTTAGCATATGCATTACATTAGCTGTTACTTTACATCTTCAGAAAAGGAAGGGGTAATATATTTTTAATACTGGCTTAGTAGGCCTCATAAGAGAAGGTGAAAGTGCTTTAATGAACATTAGAAACCCTTCACAGCAGCCTTGATTCATTATAATTCACTCTGGACAGCATCTTACACAGACTTCTGGCTCACAGTCCATCAGAGTGAGTAGGAGTCCATTAGTATCTCAAAGCATTTGTTGACAGCAAAAAGTAAATATTCCTTTAAAAAAAAAAAGGACTTTAATTATTAGTTTCCAGTTACACACTACCCTATAGCCATGTACAACATGATGTTGTAGTCTCAACAGACCAGGAAAAGGTTAAGAGGAACCCAACTTGGATCTCAAGTGGGGCTAGCATCCTTACACCCTTAGCTGAAGTCATACATATCAAAAAAAAAAAAATTCAGCATGCTATGCTGCTGGAATCGTTACTGCAAGCCTGAAAAAGACCCAAAGAAAGCTCCAGAAAGTTATCTGAAATAAGAGGCAGTGTATACTGAACACCACCTCTGCTGCCACCGGTATATTCACGTTATTTCTGGTAGGAAGTGGTCAAAATTAAAGCACGCTTTAAGTTGTGGGGCTGGGGGAGGAAAATGAGAAAACTCCTGCATAACACAAGAGCAAGGCAGGAAGGTCGGGCTGAAGCCCCGGGGCTTGCACACAAACAACCCTCACTCAGGAGGGGGTGGTGCTGCTGCGTGGTCACCAGTCCCCTCCCAAACTCCCTGCCTGAAGGATCCCCAAGTAAAGAGTATTGTTTCAAAGGCTACAGCACTCACAGGAGCTCTCCTTGGCTGTCTGCAGCACACTAATCCTGGACAGGCCTCGCCGGCCCTCCCTCCGAGGGGCTTACCAGGCCGTCCGTAGGTGAAGCGAGCATGTCACCGCATGGCAGACTACAGCACTTTTACCTCTGCAAGGAGAAGGAAACAAATCACACAAAAAGACAGTAGTCACATTACTCCTGAATTATATTTTGCCATCTGCTACGGTGGCAGAACTGGGCAGGTATTTAAAGACAGTAACCCAGGTCTGATACTCCGAGACCTAAGACAGCAGGAACAGAAGATTTGCTATTCAGCATCACAAAAACAGGCAGAAAAACGCACCTGTGAAATTACGCTTAAGACTTCAAAGCTTTTCACTTAAGAACTATTAATTCCAAGCGCATACCAAATGCAGTCTGGCTTCTCGGCTGATGCTCTACAAAGCTGTCAGTTTTCTGAGGCTTGAGCCAAAAGGCAATATTTGATATGTAAAGATGTTTGAGAAGGAGGAGGGTAAAGTGAGAAGAAAGATTTGTGTGAGTCAGCCATAGTTCTTTTAAAAATTAAGTGATAGCGTTTTTAAAGCACAGAAAAGGAGATACATACACGGATTTCCTCATTCCTGGGTTATCAGTCACAAAAGATAATGCTCTCAAAGTTTAAGAGAACTTTTAACTGCGGCCACTTACGAAGTGGGGAGCCGAGCCCCGCGACGGCAGCCTGCGACGCGCAGGCTTTTTACTCCATTGTTCTCACCACCTTTTTGTTTTCAGAATTCACTTCGCAAATGCCGAAAAGCAGCAGCCAAACGAGGCTTCGTTCCCGATACGACAAACCCGCAGCGATACGAGGAGCGGGGCCACCGAAGCGGCAACTCGGTGCCTGGGCAGCTGGGGGTGGGGGGAGCAATTCCGCTCCCCCCCTCTCGCTCCTCACGGCGGGGCATCACCCCTCGGCGCCAGCCCTTCGCCCCTCAGGGCGGGGAACACCAGGGGCCCCGTGGCCGGGCAGCAAGGCCCGACGCTCGGCGGGGCCATTGTTCCGCTGCGACCCGGCCGCGGGGCAGGGGGCGGTGAGGCGAGGCCTGCCGCTGCCAGCTTTCCGCGCCGCCCCCTCCCGGGTCACCTGCGGGCGGTGCCCAGGCCGGAGGCCTGTCCCAAGGGCGCGGGGTGTCACCGGTGGGGCCGAGCTTGACAGGACGGGGGCGGGGGGTGTTTAACGGCCCCCGAGCCGGGCCGAGCGGAGGCCGGACAGCGGGCGATCACACCTGCGGCCGCGCAGGCGAACAAAAGGCCTGTCTGGCACCGGCCAGGAGGAGGAGGCGGCCGCGGCCCGGCGTGCTCCGCCGGGCTGCCGCAGCGCCCGAAGGTCACGGGCAGAAGGAAACGTGCCACGCGTGTCGCCACGCCGCGTCCCCACGTCTCCGCCCCCGCGGGGAGACGTGACCGGCCTTCCCCGCCGCGCGGGCCAGAGGCTGACTCAATCTCCCACCCCGAAACCGGCAGGGCCGGGCCGGGCCGGGCGGCCCCGCACCTGCTCACCTGGCCCGAGGCCGGGCCAGGCCGCCCCCGCCGCGCCACCGAGCGCTGCCCCAGGGCCTCCCCCCGCCCCCGCCCCGCCTCGGCTCTGACGTCACGCCAGTGGCGGAGTGGGGCGGGGGGGGCGAAGCGACGAAGATTCCACGGCGCGCAGGCCCTTCCCTTTGTGACGTCACGGGAGCAGGGCGAACCTGGCCGGGCGGCGGCGTGGCCGGCGGCCCACGGACTCCCGTCACAGCCCCGGCAACCTGTTGCTGCCGCCGCCAGCGCGGCTTGCCGCCTGCGCCCCCTGCCCGAAATTTAAATGGGGGGGCGCGGAGGGGAAGGAAGAAGGGGAGGGGGGTGGGAGTTCAAGCGCCGCGGCGAAGTTGCGAGCGGGGAGCGCCCGGCGCGTTGTCCCCCCCCTGCCTCCCCCCAGGGCCGGCGGAACCGCATTGTTCGCCCCCGCCAGTCCGGGGCGGCCGCGGGAGTGGCACTTTCAGGCGATCTCACACCCCCCCACACTCCCCCTCCCCGTAATTATTAACACCGCGGGTTCCTCCCCCCCGCCCCGCTTTTGTCTGCCTGCCTGGGAAACGTGGACGCCCCGCGTGTTTCGCCAGACTTTCCACCCGCCGTTCCCGTGTCGATGCAATACTTTTAACTCGCCGGCCCCGGGCTCCCCGCTCCTCTGCAATGCGGATGTATTTTAATTCGGAAATTTCGGGAGGGGGGGGAAGGGGAAGCGCCCAGCTCCGAAATAGCATGCAGCCCTCCCCCCCCCCCCCCGATATCCCACCCTCCGGGGCAGGCAATCGATCGCGACAGTCCGCTGGAGTCAACTGCAGTTTTTACCAAATCTATATAATAACGAGGAGAAAGTGTCCCGAAGGTCACCCTCCCTGCCAAGAAACACACACACCCCCCTGCCCAAAATCGGCACAAACGATAGGCGCGATAATAAACCACAACTTTTAAAAGCCTCGCATCAAACGCACCCGAAAGCCAGGATTTATATCCCGCCCCCCCCATGAAGAATTTTTTTTTTTTAAACGTGCAGATAAAAATCCTTCTTCGCTCTACTGCATATTTGGCTAATTCCCCTCAGTTTTTCCAAACGTAAAAGAAAAACTCCCCTATGCCAATCAAAACGTAACTGGAGCACGAACAAAAATCCAACTACCCATCCACATTTATATGTTTAAAGGATTAGACAATTACAAGGGATTGGTTAAGCGGTTGAATAAAAGAGAGGTAGAAATACAGCCCGGGCTGCGCTGGATTAGCCCAAATTTTCGAGCCATCGTCATGATTTAAAACTGTACCGAGCCATTTTCCCCATTATTAAAGCCAATCCCAAGGAACCCCCGACTGGTTTGGGTTTTCCATCGCCAGGGCAGAGGAAGCAAAGGATGGCACAGAGGAGGTAGGATGTGGTAGGGCGAGAAACGAGCTCGCCATAACCAGACACTCGCTTTTTTAACTTAAAGGGCTTCCAGCCGCCGCCGCCGCTTTCACCAGACGAGGGATACACGCACACGCAGACCGTAAAAAAAAAAAAAAAAAAAAAACACAAACCACCACCAACCAAACAAAACCCTCAAAATACCTCCTTTCGCATGCAAAAGCGCAGTATTAATACAACCGCCTGAAAATGCAGTTCCGTGACATTATCGCGGCAGCACCCCCCCAGCTGAGCTCCCCGCCTTTCATCTAAAACTAGATGATGATTGTGTCATTTGAGGTCAATACATTTATTCACTGGAGGAATCGCGACGCAAACCTGGTTTTATAACCGAACTGGATAGAAGGTTTCCCCGTTAAAAGGGGCCTCTGAAACTCCCCCACCACACCACAGAAAAATAAAATTCAGCATTACATTTGCTTCGAAAGCCTTATAGCTGCAGGATTAGCTATAAACTTGACATTCACTGCCATTTCCTAAAACTAGGAGTCAAATTATATATGTTATGTCCACTTACGTATTTCTTTTGAATTATATTCCTCTTGGGTCTTTCTTTGCTCATTCTGGTATCCAAATTCTGATTGCAAAAGGGGACAATTGCTTCATGAATTAAAGCCGCGACAATTAAAAAAAAAAATACCGAAAAAATCCAGGGGGGAGGGGGTTGTTTGTAGTGGTATCTTGTAATCCGACTTTCTTTCCTCACAATGTGATTCTCCTAGCAATAAATCCGAGAAATGGGGGACGGGAAAAAAAAAAAAAAAAAGACGAATGCGAAGGAAACAAACAAAAAAATCACTTTAGTGAAACATTATAATGGAAAATTTCCCCCGAAACACAAAAAAAAACCGACGCCCTTGATATCCCCTTTTTCTCAAGCCACCTAAGCGATCTGCAGGTCCTTAGTGTCAGAGCCGTAGTTACATCTTGGAGAAGGAAAAGGGGCCGAAAGGAGAAGATAAATAATCAAATCGATGGAAGTCACGTTTGTGCCGCTGCAGCAGGGAAAGCGGCAGAGACAACTCCGGCAGCGGCGGCGGCTCCGGCAGCGGCGGCGGCGGCGGCAGCGAGGGCTGCGCGCACCGTGTGTGTGTCTCCGCTCCTCCGGCTCCCCCCCGACCAATGAGAACGGCTCTCCGGCAGCAACTTTAAATGGACCTGGCTCTCTTCTTTCTTTTTTTTTCTTCTTTTTTTTTTTTTTAATATATATGTCTGCGTGTGTGTGCGCGCGCGCGCGCGCGCGTGTATATATATATACACACACACACGGGTACGCACGCACGCACACACATACATACATCCACCGCTTAGGGCTTGGCCTGAACTCCCAACCGGGACAGGAGCCGCAACGCCCGGCTCCCGCTGCGTTCAACGCATGCTACAGGCCTCGCTAAACACTTCATGCGGGTCAGGCGTCACACGCTTCCCTTTTCTACACCCCCCCTTTCCTCCCACCTCTCTTTTTTTGGCATTTAAGCGCGGCCACCCGGCAGCCAAGGTCGCCGCTAGCCCTGCGCCACAACCCGAGCGGGGAGTTTGGCGACGATCCCTCAACCGCGCAGCACGCTCGGTCGCCCTGCCCTGCCCCCCTCCCCGCCCCGCACCAGCCTCCCTCCTCCCGTCTGCCAAGGCCTCTCCTTCCGCTCCGTCCCTGCGCCTGCCGCGCTTTCCCCGGCTCAGGCACCCACCGGGGCCCGCCGCGCTGCCAGTACCTGGCCTCACCGGCGGGGCTCCGCGCAGGGCCCGAGAATTGTCCTTGCTCGCGGGAAAGTTGTAGTTCCCTCGCCACAAAATGGCGATGGCAGGGAACTACACCTCCCGGCGTGCCGCGTGCGCCCGCCCGTGCCCGCCGCCGATTGGCAGCTGCGCGAGGAACCCCCTTCGCGACGATCGTCCTTTCCTCCCCCCGCCGCCTCTCGCCGTTGGTTTCCTCCTACTTCTTGTCTCCCACCCACTCCCGCCTCTACCACCGACGGTCCGGGGGGGGGGGGGGAAGGAAGAACGGGACGGGGGCTGTGTGAGGGGCAGTTGGGCGTTGAGGGGCGCCGGTGCGGAGGTGGCGGCGAGGCGGCGGCCACCGCCCGGGGGAGGGCACGGCACGGCGGGCGGGAGGAAGAAGAAGAGAGGGGGGGAAGTTTATTTGGAATCGCTGACGGAGTGGGGAGGCAGGCAGGCGCCGCGGGAGGCTGCTGGGAGAGTGCGGGGATTAATGTGTCTGGGTTGGGCTGTGAAGCGGCGGCACGAAACTTCATGTCTGTGGGCTGCACAGCCGAGGAGGCGGCCGGCGGCGGGCTCGGCCCTGGGGCCGCCCGCTCGCCTGCCTGCCTGTTTGCTGGGCGGGCGGTGTCAGCTCAGGACAGGTTGCCGGGCTGTGCTGTGCGAGGCTCGCTCGGTGTGTCTCAAAGGTATTCTGAGGTCGCGCCTCTCCCCTCCGAAACGCCTCCGACGCCGCGCCGGGCTGCCCCGCGGCACCCGGGCCCCCGGAGAATAACCTTTTTGCGTGGGTATTTTTAAATCCCCGGCTCTGCTGGAGCTAGAGCACTCCGCGGAGAGCCCGGCAGTTTCCCAGGAGCAGCGGGCGTCCTCCCCGAGAGGCTGGAGCCCGCCGAGGGGAGCTGGGTCCGGCACTGCCCCGCGGGCAGCTGGCTGTCCCGTTGAACTAGCTGGGCACTCATGGGGCTGGGGAGCCTGATGTCCATGCAAAACCCTGAAGTTAAAATACTCGTGGTTCTTTTGGGTTTTTTGTTTGTTCGCTTGCTTGTTTCAGTTACAAAAAGCAGGAAACTGGGTGCAAGTGGAAAGTGCATCTTCAGAGTAAACACAACAGTTCTTTGACGGTGGAGTACATCTCTTCCAGGGACAGGGAGGAAGGAGAGTAACTGATAATCTCCCTAGTGAGGTATCCCTGTACTCAGTGGCCGTTTGTGCTTTTCTATACAACTCACTGCAAGCCATGAGGTGACATACCTGTATGCTAATGCCTACATTTACCTAACGCTTTAGGGACTTTACGCTGTCTTCCAGATGCAGTTTATATGTTCACATATATTACCACCTCTCTGTAGGGGCAAAAACTTTGGCGTAAGGCTGTTGGGTGGCTCTGCTCAAAGTCAGGAGAGCAGGAGACCCAGGACTCACCAGAACCTCAGTCACTGGTTCCTAGTCTTTTGTCTTAACCGTGAGTCCATCCTTCCTCACTTATGTAGATAAGTTAGTACAGTGTTTTCCCTTTACCTTAGAAATAGGATGCAAATCATGTTTAAGGCACTAAACGGAAAAAAACCCAAGTTATGTCATAATTTCTTCATTTTCCTTTCACCCCTTCATGCTTACTACTACTTACTTTAGGGCTTTTTTCCCTAGTCTTGTGTAATAAAAAACTGAGGGGTAGGGATCTGTGCTTGGCCTCACCCAACATCAAGCTTTTATGGTAATACTACTTGTGATCAAGTTAATCTTTTGAAGCCTTTTCTTTAGGCCTCTTGTAGGAAAATGTAAGTTCTTTCTAAGTGTAAGTCTGAAGAGAGATTTTTGTTCCTTTAAATTGGAAATAAGCACATTTCATGTAGGACTGAACTGTGATGTACTTTCATGTACAACTTTCTGCCCTCATTTTTATTAAGGTGTTTATGTAGCTTGAAGGTCTAGGACATACTTGAAAGAAAACACTTTTGTCTCAAGTTTTCTTCAATTAATAATTATGAGTCTGTGACTCTCTCACTCCAGGAGGCATTTTGGAAAACCAGAAAAGACAAAGATAGTCATTCATGTATTTCTAAGTCAACAATTGAGCAAAACATTCTTGTAGCAAACCTACCTGGCTTTTCTCAAATAACATAAGGTAGCAAAACCAACTACTTACCCCCCAGCCCTCGCTTTAGAGATTACTTCCTGAGTGTTCTTAAGTCTGAGTGTTGCTATGTTTGCTACTGGCTTTTGTGCTGTGTGTTGAACAAGAGCTTACTGTCAGTGCAAACTAATGAATTTTCTTCTCGAGGCTGGGTGGCAGAAACCTTTTCCATAGATCCGTGGCTCTATTTACATTTGTGTCCTGTTATACAGAGCGTTGTATTATGTACATCCTAAGTATCATGTAACTGTGGTGGATCTTGCCTTTCACTTCTAGCTTGTGTGCGTTTTGGAGACTAACCTTTTAAATACTGAAACTAAAGTGATTTACAAAATTAATTAAATGCTGATACAATAGAAGTTAGTATAACAGGTTAACTGCTACTAATGTCAGTGTTTAGCATTACATTTGATAGCATTTTTTTTCTAATTTGAGAGTAACTTTCATCCTGGCCTCTTGAACTATGTTGTGCCTTGAAAATGTTTGAGAAGTCAGCATGGTAGAGTTTCCTTGTTTGCATCGCATTCATTTTTTCATTGTGTATAATCCTTTTACAAGGAACTGTATAGATTTATAAAGGAGCCCCAAAACTGGACTTATGTGCTTTACAGTTAGTTTTTATCACTGTTGCAAAGGCCAGAACAGGCTCAGTGGTCTGACATACGATACTATTCTTAAAAAAGCTTTGTTTTTTGAGGGGGGTCATGATATTGTGAATTATTTCTTTGCATGAGAATAACACATTTTATGCATTGTGCATTTGGACTTATGTATACTAAACATCCTAGATGCAGTTTATCTCTGAACAAGAGGTGAAAAATGGTCACTTTCTAGCACATGAGATAATCTTCAAGTACACGATTCTAGTGAATAGTGAGGGGAAGCTTCATTAAGAAGGAACCTTGGTGATACCTCTCCAGTTACTACAGTTTTCATAATACTTGCCTGCTTCGCATCTCAATGAAGATAAAATCTCTTTGAAGTTATAGGCGAAGAACATTCATCAATGCTGACTTACGTATGACTGCACTTTTTTTTTAATCAGGGACTGCTGCTTTTGACATTTTCAAACTTGGAAGGCAGATGTATTTGCAAAATGGTTTGTGGTGTCCTCAGAGTCCTGGGGCCAGATTTTTAGTAAGCTGATGGGGAAGGTCCTGGTATGATTACTAGTCAAAGCAAAGTAAAAGAAGAATATTTAGTTCATAAGGAAAATTAGGATCTACTATAAACCCAAGGCACAACCATTTCATTTTTTTGTTGTTGTTTCTTCTTTTTGGTCAAACAGATAAAACAATAGGCACAAGCGGTACGGGGAAGGCAGAAAGAACATGGGGTGAATTCATGAGCCATAATTCACCAGTCGGCAAACAAAGGGCATGATGCCAGACAAGTTCAGCCATAAAGGAGCCTTGTCTTGGGGGCAGGCTGTGATTGTTTGTGGACAGATGGCTGCTTACCAGTTCATAAAAATAACTTCTGGATACCTTTTCCCCAACTGTGTCGTATTTACCTGAATTATGCCTGCCTCAGAAAAGACAAGATGAAGTTTTCTAATGTTGAACTGTTTTTCTGCATCTGAAAGGGATGCAATTTTGAATTCTGAGATCTAATCTCTTGTGTGGATAAAAGTTTTGTACACTGAGAAGGATGAGTGTGGGAAAAGGTTGGTAGCTTTGCGCTATGGGATACAGAACTATAAAGCCCTAGAATCACGCTGGCGGTCTGTGGAGATCTAGTAACACATGGGGAATTCCCATTTTTTGAGGTATGAATGGCTTCCTGGAAGCTTGATAAAGTAGGTAAAGAGACTATAAAAGTAGACCCCACGTTTATAAAATGCAGACATGTTCCTACGGTGTAACTTTTTGTGCCACAAATGATGACACCATTTATTGTTTTGTGTTTGAGAAGACAGAACTTTACCACAGGCAGCCAACTCTTTCTTGTAGTAAGTAACAAGGATGTGGAGAGTGTCAGAGAGAGGCCTCTGCCTATAGATACCTTGCCACTGACTTGAGTTGATATCTAGGCCCAACATTCTGGTTTCCACATCCCCTAATTTGAGTTCCTCTCCTCTTTCTGTTGCATTTTACATCCTCTCTTTCCTGTATTAATATTCCACCTTATTGTTTCACATTGGTTTTAAAAGTCCAATAGCATGTTACTGTAATACTGGAGTAGCATATTCAAGATAGAGTTACAATACATATCTAAGAGGAAAAACAGCTACTGCTGTGAATGAATCTCTTGCAGAAGAGGAAAGTAGAACTTTCAGAGAAATAGAGATGTGAGGTAGCTAGTTGCTGGCAGTCTGGCCACTTTCCCACAACCTTTTTTACTTGTTAAATATATGCATAGATGTACACGTTTGTTAAATAAATACATAAAATGCAAACATAATGACCATGCAACATAGTAAGCTGGTGTACGCGCAAGGTGGTGTCTCTGCATCTGGGCCTAAGGGTTTCCCAACAGGCAGCTTCCATCATGCAGTTAAGCTCTACATGTGTAGTGGATTCTGTATCGCATGCACAAAGAGGCTGGATTCATGCAGTGCAGATTTATGCATGTGATTTAAAGTCCTCTGGGCAATTGAGACATGGTGCCTAGCATCTCCAGGATCCTTGAGGCAGCCTTACATACACGTGCAGACAGACACTACACAGATGGTCAGAGTGAAAGGATATTAAAGTGGCTAAGTTAAGCACTCAAAAGTTACAAAATGCCAGAATTTGGAAATGTGTATGCAATCTTAATTCCATCCATACATCTATTTATTGCTTTGTAATAATCTTAAAATAGAGTGCATACATTTCCTCCCCTCTCCATAGGATGATTGGTTTTTATTCAGTGTATGAAACGAGTCTGCTCTGGGGATGAATTAGAGTGCGTGATGGAGAGGGTTGTCTGTTGAACTCTTACCCTCCTGTGTTCCTATGAATGCAAGAAGGGAAGACATAATCTCATTGTTAAGGCAACTGAATGTTGCTTTGGAGGAGTTGATTCTCTGCCAAGGAGTGTGATGCTGGATAAGCCATTTACATCAATGTGATGGGTGATGTGTTGTGACTTGTGACCATCATAGCTCTTTGATCCAAATCTCCTAGTGTGCAGGATACTTTGTTCCCCCACTTGAAAATGTAGAAGAAGAGATGAGGAAATAAATATGTCTGTGGTTGCTAAAGTGTTCCTGTTGTAGCTCTTGCATTGTGTTCCTCATTTTATGGGTTCTCGTAGGACTGTACATGTGCATCTGCACCAAAGGCTGCTGGAAGCTGTATCCTTTGAATACTCAAAGAATATGCAAAGCTTAGTACTAGCAAGAATCGCGTTTTAGGTACTTTGAGACTCTTCGGATCTTAATTTCTGACTGCCTCAGTTTACTGTCTGTAAAATGGGGGTAATATTTCTTCAGCTCACAGAACTGATGAAATCATAGTGCTTGTGGACAGTCATGATATTCTTGGTGCAAGCACCACAGAAAAAGCAGTATCTCTTCTTTTGGCTTTTTGTCTGCCTTTTCTCTGCTGAATTTAGTACTATGTCAGCTTTTCTTTTCTTTGCATTTTATTTCACTGCTTTTTACAGCTGGCAATGTCAGGGTGCTTGTCCTTTCCACATTGTTCAGCATTTACTGCAGTTTGCTTGGTTGCCCTGCATCTGTTGAGAAGTAGGACTGTGAGACGGTAAACCTTGAGGCACACAAGCTTGGACAAAATCCTCAAAAGCACACAAGCTTGAATGAAAATGATCAAATTGGTATGAACTTCTGGATTTTGTTTCAGTGCAAGTTGCTGCACAAAGTGTTATTTTGCGTAAATGTGAACTATTTTAGTTGAGTTAGTAATTTTAACCAGTTCATTAAATTGAAGTAAGGTGCTTTTATGCTGAAATTAGAGCTCAGCATGGGAGAAGGGGAACAGGATTGTCTTAGCAGGTGGAAGAGAGAAATACTCCATCCCGCCTTTTTTTCTCCTCTTCTTCCTTCTATATGCCCATTTGAAAGTTTGTGTTTCTTCTTCCCTTCCCTCCCCCCAGCCTTATGAAGAGTGTAATGCTTACTTCGAGCCACAGGGAAGATCAGGCTCATGGGACCAGCACAGTCTAGGTTGCGATCGGATGGCGATGTTGGCTAGATGCGCAAGGGAGCCCTTCTCTTCATGGAATGGTAGGCCTGCCTGCCCAATGCTGCAGCCTGCACGTAAGTGGCCAGGACGTGGCACCTAAGGGAGCCCAGCATGGTCAAAAGAGGCACAGGGCAGTGCTGGAGAAGGGGAGCAAGCGATGACTGCCTGACCAGCGTTTCATTGTTGGCAAGAGGCATGGGAGATGGGGGGAGAATTGAGAGGGGAAGGTGGAGGGTGGGACTGGAGTGAGTGCAGAGAGCCAGGTAGGTTGTGAGAAAGGACTGGGGAAAGGGGCAAGAGCTTTGCTGTAGAAATTGAGTCTGGTGATTTTGGGAGAGGAAGGGAAGAGGCAGCACAGGTTTTTGTGCTTCAGGGTGGACCAGAAGCTCTAGAGATTGACAGTTCAGCCAGTGCCACTCGACAAACCTGTCATTTGCATGTCTGCCATTTCTGTCTGCACATCATCTGTCTGGGCAGAGCCTCTCTCCCAGGGCCATTTGCCTTAGCAGCAGGCAACAGGGAGGCCTTTCTAGAAAAAAAAATGAGGTTGTCTTCTTTGAGGTGGCTTAATTTGCAAAGAGAGAGAGTGTACACGGCTCCGAGATGAGAGGTAGCATGCTGGAGCCCATCTTTATAAGCAGTAATGGTGCTCCTCTCAAGCATAGGACACCCTCAGTTTTCCTGTTGGAAAAAAAAATACAAATCAGCTCAGTTGCCCAGAGCTGGTTCCAGGTGATGAGTAGTGTGGAAAAGTGGTGAATCAGGCCTTGAGCTCAGCTCCAGCACTGGCAGGGTCAGCGCTGTTGGTGTCTGATTTATTAGCCAAAGTTTAGCCATCATTCTGCCTTGTAACTGACCATAAATTTCACACATTTGAAACATCATTTGTATTACAGCCAAGTAGAATTAATTTTGAACACAGAGGAGGCTGTGTTTTTAATCAAAGGCCATGTTTATAAACAATCAAGTTACACACACATAGAGGGGGCTCCTACTGAAAGGACAGAGAGATCAAATTATTGTTATAGTCACAAGGAGGGTTATCAGACAATTTGGTGTTTAATGACAGCATAGCAAAGGCCTGATACTATCGGATGCTGGATGCTCTCAGTTCCTTTTGATTTTTTACCAGTTTTTGAGGTACCCCAGCACTGCACAGAGTCGAGACCCTGAAATCATTAAGCAAAGAGCAGAGCGTAAAAAATAAATGTACAAGAGCAACTTGCGTGTTCTTAGTAATAGCTTTTGTTGCCCCAAAACTTGGGTATGTTTATTTCTTGTTTGTGATAGCTAGTTTTAATAACTCCAGTGATGGTCTCTGTTGGTTTTATTGGATTCATAATATGGGCTGGCTTTGTATGCGTAGTTGCAAAGTCTTCTGCTGATGTGAGTCAGAATTTGTGCTCCGTTTGGTTCATGCTATGTCTTCTGTCGCTGCAGTGCCTATATAAACACAGTTGATGGTATGTCTTGGTGTGAGAGGCTAAGATAAAACCCCAGCTGTTTCTGAAGATATTGCCTGCTGCTATCAAGAGGTTCAGGTTAGCAATTCTAAGCATTACAAGGACCTGTAGGACCTATGTTTTTGAACTGCTTTCCTGAAGAGAGGGTGGAAATGTACATGCCTGTCTATTTTAGGCATCATTCTTTCTTGAGTGTGCTTATACTTTATGAAATGCGAGCTCAGGGAATATGGATTATAAAGCTGAATTATGGTCCTTGAGTGTTTGTAGATTAAGGATATTGGGCATGAGTGAGTCGTGGCAACAGCTGAATTAGGTTTAAAATATCAGCAACAATAACAGGGTGGCCCAATAAAGTGAAGGTCATGTCATCGTAATTCTTAAGGGATTTGGGTACAGCTCAAGATTTGCCTTTGTCACTGACAGACACAACACACCAGGAAGGCAGTGGGCTTGCTCACACACCAGGAAGGCAGTGGGCTTGCTCAAGTCACCAGCCAGCCAGCTTCCACAATGCGTCCTGCTGACCAGTCCACGAAGAAATAGCTGTTAGCCAGACAAGCTGTTTGTTTTATTTCAAAGCCCCAGCAGGCCCAGCCCTTCCTGCCCAGCAGCTGCAGCAGGCTCCGTGCCTGGCCTGGGAGGAGATTGCTCGCTGGCCCACGAGAGTGGTTCTCCATAATTGGAGAGCTGGCGGGGAATGCTGTCTGAGAGGATCTGGCCTTTTTTTTTTTTAATTGTTTGTTTTATTAAAGTTTGTTTATTAAAGTGAATATCTGGTCACAATGGAAACACGTTTTTTGAAGCCTGTGTATTGCCAAGAGAGCAGGGTAGAGCACTGATCAGGTTATTGTTTCCCCAGGATCAGAAGTACAGATGCAGCTCTGCAGGCCGCATCTGTGGGCAGCGTCCTGGCGTCTCCTCTCTTCCGTCTTCCAGTTAAGCTCTGCCGGATCTGCTGTAATGATGTCTCCCTGCATCTCTACAGGTGGGACAGTGAGATGGGAGTCGCTCTGCCTGTGGCGTTTCCAAAAAACAAAGGTTAGATCTATATTGCGGGTTGCAGGGGCACCAAAGCTAGCTTTGAACAAGCCAATTTGAGTATCTCTGGCAGTCTAGCTGATAAAGTAGAGGGTTCTGGATGTGCTTATTTATCCCACTGAAAAGTATGATTGCTTGCCCTTAGATTACTTCTCTGTGATGGTGAACTAGTACAGAAAGCCAAGTCTGCCTCTAGTACCCAAGGCAGTTTAGCCAGCCTTGCAGCATACGTGTACCCAGTCAGTTGTGTTCATTAATTAAAAAGTTTTCAAACTGCCAGTGTTGCCTGTATATTAAAGGTATGCTTGTCATATTAAGTTCCTATACCATTCTCCCATCAGTTGACAGGAGAACACGATGCCTACAACTGTCACGAAAAGTGTGGGCAATAACCCTTGTAGCCCTTTCTAGTAAGTGTGTGCCTGGCAATTTATGTAGTCAGAATACAAACCGTAATATGTTATCTTGCCTACCTGGGCCATGAGATGGCCCATCTTGTGAACCGGGGAAGATGAATTTTAAAACCAAGATAATCTTGTTCAGAATTTATGGCTTTTGGAACTGGAGTATCTCATCACTATATAATTATATGTTTGTGTGTTGTAGTTTCTCTGCATGGAGCGTAACACAAATAATCTCAGGCTTTCTTAGCAAACAGTTCAGGACAAGGGAATTGTGTGGATGAGGAAGCGGCATGGGAACACACTTACTTACCAGTGAGTCAAAGACTGGAATTCCCTCTATAACCAGTAAAACTGTCTGGCAAGTTATGTACTCAGAGCTGCAGTGGTTTGGGTTTTTTGAAACACTTCTCAATGAGACTGGTGTTATTCAGTCTCATGGCTAGGGCTGGCTTTGGAAAGCTGAGTGAAACAAATGTTCCTAGGGAGAAGCGTGGACTGAAGGCGTGAGGTTAAAACAAAATATCTTTTGCTGGCCTGGGGAGAGAGTAGCAGAGTGGTGATTTTTAAATCCTGCCTGTGAGGTCAGTGTTATAAGCCTTGAGCAATGTGTAGTTAGGTCTGTGTCTACAGGGACGAGCATGTGTAGGTGCCAACGTCCTAGTAGCCATAGCAGGGATTTCTTGTTTGTTCATAACTTGGCTCAGTCTTGAAGTGGACACCCTTGGAACTGTTCTTTTTTCTGTAGCTATCTGTATTCCACCCTTGCTGGAGACCCAGACTTGGCATATCGCTATGGTCCAGTATCCCAGCTGGATGAACTGAGATTTCTGAGGGGAGGATTTAGGATGGACTTCTCTCCTTGCCAGAATTCGTCAGTGTCCAGGTGCTCATTGTCCCGCATGCTGCAGGTTGCTATGCTGCAGAGATGTTCTTGCAGGGCTTTCCCACTGGCAATCCTCAGACTGCACATGGGGGTCCCCACCAACTGCGGGGCCCACCAGCAGCCGGGGACTTCTCAGTGCGTTTCCCCCTCAGCTGTTTACGTGGCCAGTGGGCAGAGAATTCCTCACCCCTTCTGTTGCAGATGTGTTTTGGGACAGTAAGGATGTGCAAGATAAACGGGATGGGTTGCTACACAATTCCGCAGTTCCGTGCTGGGTGATTGTCACCACAGCTACTGACCCAGAATGGCCAGTGGCTGAAGACTGCTGTCTGTCACCACCTGCCCTTTGCCACCCATGCGTTTCTGGCTTGCCTCCTCCTATCTTCCTTACAGTCTGCCTGCTTGGAAAAAAAAAAGCAAGCTAGCTGAAGAGACCTGCACTACTGGTTATTTGATGCACATTTTGCTAAAATGCAATGACACATACATATAGTTCTGGCTGGTGGTAGCTGTGCATGAATAAACATAACTACCCGTGGCTGTGATGTGGTATCAAGCTACTGGAGATGCAAAGCATGCTTTTTAATAACTGTGTATAGTGAAATGGTTATAAATGCATGACTATGCAGTGTAGACAGGGTCTGATATATCACTCATTTGTACATTTGTAATTAATTGTAAGAACAAGATTGTTCTTTGCATGTGTTCTTTCTTTGCTGCCAAGCACGACAGAGAGCTATAATGATCTTATACCTTAAGCTTGTAATAAAATATTGTTGGTAACCTAGCAAAGAAATTTCTTAATTAAGTTAGCTACACAAAATCCCATAATGCTTTCTAAGATTTTTTGTTGTTGTTGTTAGGACTTCTTAATGACTTTTACCTCTGAATATAATAAAAAAACAAAATTTCCAATGTTTAAGAAACATTTCTGCATATTTTTTCCATCTGGATATAATGGAGCATAATTTAAGACTGTGGGCAGAGGAGGGGGTAAATGATGCATGTAATGATTGTTTTAACATTTACAAGAAAATAATTTATTTAAATTGGATTAAGCCTTAATATTATCACACTTTTCTACCTGATTTAACATGGGGGGAGGGTAGGGGAAGGAGGAAAAAGCGATTTCATGGTAAAGTGTTTTAGGTATTTAATATTTTCTTTTCTTTTTGATCATCCAGGCATCCTGCCCCACAGCCATGTACATTTACCTACATACAAATGTTCATTGCCATCTTTTATATTCCTCTGCTGACAGTGAAGAGGTCATGCTAAATCAAACTGATGGAGAAACTAGACATCATCTTTACCTAGAATGCCCAAATTAATTCTACCAAAACAAGAGGTGGGGGAACAGCAAAAAAGAATTTGCTTTTGTATAGTACTGCTTTTAAGTACTCCATTCATCATGTTGGTCTCTCTGGTATACATACTCAGAGTGAGCCAAAGAAATAAGTACCTGCCTAGGACATGAGACTTCGGGAGCCTGTGGCTTTTTTCTGTCCCCAGCAATCTTCCTACAAGCCTAATTATTTCTGCTGAGAATGGGTCCCTGAGTCCAAGTCCAAACTTTATAATCTTCATCTAATTCTTTTCCCCGCTCCAGGAGGGGAATCAAGTGGGATAAATTCTGTATCCATGTGCTCCTCCAACTCTGAGTCTACTGATTGAAGTGTTTTATTTATAATAGATGCTGTTTTGATGAGAAAAAAACCCCCACCTTTTAAGGGGTGGAGCTCCATTAGTGGCAGAACCAGTAATGTCTGGTTTTCCTTAGGTTGGTGTCTCAAGGTTTCATAGTGAATTACAGTTGTCTCTTTTTTTCCTACAGTGGAGTCATTTGTTAGGTCTGTCTCCCATGTGGGTTCTTTAATGTTTCATAAGGTTTAAATTCATGTTATAGCTTTTTTTTTTTTTCAGTTAAGACACTTCTAGAATCTCTTTCTTGTCCTAATGATTTCTTTTTTACAGAGAATGCGGGAATTTGAGACCTCTGTATGTCTACTGCATTTTGTTGAAATAGAAAACCATTGTGACTACACAAACTTCTGCATCCTAGCAAACCAAGCAAAAATAGTAGTAGCTTTCTAAGTACGTTGCCTGGTTTGGGTGTGTATTTAAGTTCATACCTTCTGGGAGAAGTAAGTTTGGATTACTAGTTAGTCCCGTTCATCCAGTAGAGCTACTGGATATATAAATGGAAGATGTTCTGGCTTTATGAAGCATCAAAGAACGATTATGTAAATTCCTATTAAAAAGACAAATTTCCTTCCAGTCCCATTTCCATTACAGTCAATTGTAAGTCGTTCATCGCCTTCAAGAAGAGCTAGATTTGCGTTTACGACTGTTGTCAGTACTTAGAGGTTGGGGCAGGCTTATTGTCACCAACATACTGTTAATCACTGCTATGTAAACCAGAAAAGATTTCTTCCCAATTCCAGTTTCAGTTCACAAAGCTGGGGGGGTGTGTGTATGTGTGCGTGCGCGTGCATACGAAATCTCCTATTTCTAAATTGAGCAATTTACCTCTGTGTGTTATGGTGATATAATACACATGGAATTCTGTAATACTTTTTTGCTGTAGTAGATTCAGTTTTAAAATTTAAAAGTACACTAAAGGTAAATGGAAGGTTAAATTCTAAGCACGTTCTTAGTGTGTGCATAAGCTTCTGTTTACTTGGGAAGTATAATATCAGTAGAGTACTTCTCACTTTAAAGTTTATGAATTTATTTCTTCTCCTTAATTCTTTGAGGTGTCAGTACTGAGAAAGATGAATCATTTATTAGTGGGAGGCCTGACACATGATGAAATCACTATCTGACACTTCAATGACTTCCAATGTTGTTCTGTGAACATTCAGCAAAGCACAGATGATATGATGTTGCAGTTCTGTGGGTAGTGTTTTCTTCTTCTTTTTTTTTTTAAATGGATTAAATGCTTTATCATCGTAGTGTGTGAGAACTTCCCCATTTGGTATGAATAGCCTTTGCCTATTATTAAGAGTGACTCAGAAGCTCTGATGTAGGGGAAAAAATAGAACACATCTGCAACTGGCAGAGAAGATCTTTATTTCTCCACAGAATCAGTGAAAAAGCAGAACTCAATCCACTTTTTTTGGGGGGGAGGGCAGAACAGATAACATTCTTGGCTTGAGTGTTAATACAGTTTGGAGCACACCCCTTACGACAGAGCATGGAAATCTCCATTACATTACAAATTAAGTGCACTTAAGGGGCAGTTCTGTGCTGGCCACTGGATTACCCCCTGAACAGGACAGTGGTCTCAACCCAAAGCCATTTAGGGTGTAAATTGGCATCTGACAATAAAGCAATTGGTGATAAACAACTGGCTGTTTGACAGTAAGCTGAAAGGTTTTACTTATTAAAAAAAAAAAAGTAATTTTAGTTCTTGTGCCCTTGAGTCTCTGCTCCAGTAAGCAGTTCTGCAAGCATGCAGATTAGACTTTTTGCTTTATTGAACTTACCCCTGACTACATCTTTCTGTCTTCCTCGGCTTTCCCTTCCCAGTGTAAATGTTTTTGATTCACTCCCCTTCCCCCCAGCAAACGTTGCAGTAGTTGCAGGCTATTGAGATATTTTCCTGCCTCACACAATTTGAAATCTGAGCAATATTACTCCTGCTCCTTTCTCAGGCCACATCACTCAACCATTCAGATGGGCTCCTGTAAGTGAAATGCCACAGGCTGGGAACTTGTAGGTAGAGACTTGCTTCCCAGTACCAAGTCTGGCATCTAAAAGGTGGCTTCAGGGTTTTCTTCTAACCTAACTCGTTCTTCCCTTTGTTTCCTCAGAAGCTCAAGTGTTTTTCCCAGTGAATCCAGTCTTTCCTCTCTCATTCCTTGAACTTAACGGGGTTTTTTTCTCTCTTGATTGCTGTATGTATATAGTCCTCAGCACTCTGCTGTCTGAGCATCTCCAGATCCTCATGTGTCTATCATCACAATACTTTGCAGAATGTATGTACTTCATGGATGTATGTGGGTCCAACAGAACTAAATGCTTGTGAAACTAAGGTGATGGGGGGAGACTGTGGAAGAGCTGGCAATTAAACCCACCTTTCAAATAAAGTTACAAGTTATATCTTGTGGGAAATTCTCCTCTAGTGGCTAATTTGGGTATCCTTGAGTTTGCCCTCCAGAGTTTTGGCTCTAGACTGTTCCACAGCTACTACTGGAAAGCAGGAGGTGATATTTGGAGGTAGTAAAATAATCTTAATTACATGCTTGCTGTTTGATACTATGTTCCTTCCCCATCTCTGTGCCAGCATGCACACATCAGATGTGATGATGTGTGCAACAAGTCAGGAAGTACCAAACCGCCTTGTTTACTGCCTTACTAATCATGATCTGCTGAAAAACCTGGTAAACTTCAGAAGGGGGAAGAAATTATTTCAATTTCCAGTCCAGATAGACTTTGATGTGCCCCTTTCTTTACCATCTTTCTTCAGCATCTCTTTACATTCAAATCTGTCACATTGGGCTTTGATCCTGGTAGTTCATCACAGCTTCCCAGAGTGCCCTGGCTGTTGTGGGGTGCTTGGGAGCTTGGCTTTGTCCCTGAGAAGGGCTTCCCCCAGCTCAACATGGAGGACTGCTCATCAATGCCTGTCCTGCCACAGGAGTGCAGGACACTTCACAGATCACACAAGGCCATTTCCGCAAAACCCTGCATGCAAGTGTGTCTGAGGAAAGGGCTACTGATAGCAAGGGGAGGCTGCCCACCCCTTCTGGTCTGATGAGGAAGCTCTTCTTAGGACCACTCCCAAACTTGATCCAGGCAGAAAGAGCTAGATCAGCACAAGCAGTTTAAATAGCAGGTGTTGGCTAGCCCAGCCTGGAGTGTGGTTCCAAGATGGTTTACGCTGATCCAAACCAGAACTGTGGCAGCCTGGCTTTGCATCATGAGTATCTCCACCCTGTCTCTTGCACCGGGGCTGGTGCCTGTTTGACACCACAGGGAGCTGAACTGGTAGGGAAGTGTTACGATTTTTTCAGTTAGTTCTGTCTTTTCTGAACCAGTTCAGTGTGGGACCAGGAAAGCATCCTTGCTGGCACAGAGAGGGCAGCAGCTGTGGATGGAGGGACTGTGGCAGCCCCATCTTTGATCGGATTAGATTGTCATGGAACCACGGTCTCCTCTGGAGAACCCACATGAGCATCTCTGGGAGATTTGAGGGGACAATACCCCCAGGCAGGAGGAGGGGCGTTGTGATAGTAATCTCTTCCAGTAGTGCAGCTGATCCAGAGAGAATATTTATATACAGTCTAAAATAAATTACAGAAGAACTCTCCAAACACATTTAAAAGACCTAAAAGTTTGCTCTTGGTGTTCTGTAAAACAAGTTAATTCAACATAAGCTTAAAAGATGTTTCTTTTGCCTCCATCCCTTCCCCTGGCAGCCAGCACCATCCTCTTTTTGCAAGCTACAAGATACCCTCTTGACATGGCTCTCTTAGATCATGGTGTGATGGGCATCCTGCCAAATGAAGCTGATCTTATAAGCTGCTACTGCCCTGGTTGTTACTAGGACTGTTTGCGTGATTTTTAATTCACTTTTGTGGTGCCCTCGTTTTTTTTTTTTTTCCTGCCCGAGCTTGAAGTGGGAGTGTGTTTAGCTGTAAACTACACTGCTGCAAATTCATGGTCTATTAGCACCTTTTCAAAGCTCCCCTTTCTGTTCTCTGAAGAATTAGAACACAGCTATAAAAAAATCACTCAAGGCTATTGCACAGTGTCGTTGTTTTGGGCTTTGTTTTTAAAATTATTGCTAAGATAGATATGTTTGTTTGAGTGCTTGCTTGCTTTCCCCATATTGTATTTAGATTTGAAAACAGCGTCAGTAATAAGATACTGATGAATCTAAGGTAGATGTGACAGCGTAATGTGGATAGTGCATATACAATTTGTCAAAGCAGACGAAATAACCCCACCTTGGGCAATTTTCAAAAGAAATACACTACAGTACTTGTCAAGTCTGGGTGACTACTCCATAAACATATTACCTGCTGGCATACAAATATCACTTTGCATAAGGCAGTTACACAGTAAAAGAAAAGGAAGAGGCAGGGCAAAAACACTGATCTTGTGGAGTCCTACAAAAAGCCAAGATCTCAGATAGAAAAATGCTAAATTAAAAATCACCCTGACTCAGGGGTAACTACATTTAGGTGTAAACTATCCACACGTTTGATTTGTATTTCTATTCGGATAAAGTAAGTGATGTTGCAATTTGTATTGGTATATTTTGGAGATTATATGTATTGTCATAGGTAGGGATACAAAATTAGGCTAGAAATAGACTCTTTTTCATTTACGCATTACTAAAAATTTCAGAATTGCTGCCACAGTTGGGATACACGCTTTGGCAGGAATATCCTGCCGTATGAAATGACTAAGAACTTCAGAACCAAAATCGAAAGCATGAGTTACCACACAGTATCATTGTAGGTATAATTTTTATGTTAAATATTTATATTAAGTTTTTTTCAAGATACATACATGGATCTCTTAATTTATCTTTCATTGAAACAAGTAATGAAGGAATGATAGAGAGCAAGTGAATTATGCTAAGATTCCACAGTGCTTACCCTTATATGTATGTGAGGTTTTTTTCCTAGGAAGTGAGAAAGAAAACAATGGCTATCATAGTATACTCTTACAAAAACACTATGACAGCTCTCAACACAATGTCTGTGTATTTGTAATACAAATTTGCATACATTTGCACAGACATTTGTATACTGACCTGTGAAAATCATATCTTAAAAATCAAAAGGGGCAGATAGAATCACAATTATTAAAATAATAGCCAAAGCATGCAGTAAACTGTAAACCAGAGTTTGTTTAGCTCTGCCACCTTAAGTGGTTTTCTTTCTTTGCTATTTCACTGGTAGTTCCCAGGCACATGGGTGTGCTTCGATCATGCATCCACCACCTTCATCATTTAAACTGTAGGAGTCTGGGTTTTGACCACAGAAAGCAGAATCGTCTACTGAAATGTGGGAATAATGTAGGAACACCTTATGTTGCCCTAGATTTTGTATGTTAATTCTAGCAATATGACGATTTAACTTTATTGAGGCCTGCTGGAAGAGGAGCCATCCATATGGCCAACCCTCCCCCCCAAAAAAGGCATAGGAAAGGATGACTTAAGATAAGGCATTCATTTGTCACCTGAGGGTTGTTAACACAATGGCAGCACCCTTGGCCAAGAGCACCTTGCCTTTGTCTCCTGCTGAGCCTTTGGAACTCTTTAGCCATAGGGATAAAAGCCCAGGAACTCACAAAAACAATTGAGTTTGGCAGGATTGGAAATGTTCCCTTTCACAACATGAAGGAACATTCAGGATTCAGGAGCACGCTCTGGGTATATGAGGAAGTTCAGCAATACCGGTTAACCATCAAAGGATTTTACAGAGAGAGGGCTTTTTGTAGTCTGTAATTTAAAATGTTGTTTGTGTAATTTCCAGTTGTTGAAATCTTTCTTTTAAGAAGGCTATGCATCAGTGTATACTATAACTGAATAAGAAAAAAGGAAAGCTTGACTTTGGGAAAGGTTTTCATTTTGAGTTGAAGAAGAACACACTTCCTCAGAAGCAAAGAAATACGGAACCATTTCCACACCTGGCATGCCTCATAGTTTTAGTAAATTAAATACAGCCTCCAGTTGCCCATCTGGCAAGATGCTGTGGAGCCAGAAGAACCAGGAAACCTGGCATCCTTACTCTCTGGCTAGAGTGTTTTGATGGGAAATCATTCTGTTAGAAAATTTCTATTGGTGCTTCTGGTTACAGAATCCAAAAACAGGACTGTAGGCTGACCAGTCCAGTTTGCTTTGCAGGACAATGGTTAATGCGCTGGACCTCTCTGTATGTTACTTTTTGATGCGTAAAAATTGAGAATTGGGTGGAAAGCAGATGTGTCATCCAGCAATTCTAACCAAAGTATTTTTCTTTCAATAAATAAAATAACATCTAAATATATTACAGAAGACATTCCTTCTTCCTTTCATGGATATACCTGCTTCTGAAAAGATGCATACTTTTTCCCCAGCTTCTAATTTAATTCTAATTCTGGGGTGTAATACCATATTATGGAATACACAAGCATATAGATAATACTAGAAATTAGTAAAAGAAATTCTCATCACTTTTGATTAGACTTACAAAGAAGCTTTTTTTTCCTTAATAGCTTTGTATGTTTGTAATCTGAAAGTCGTGGTTCAGGGAAAGGTGCAGAGGCTTATGTTCCAAAGCATCTCATTCTTGCTGAGCAGTGTTAGCAGACCTTTTTTCTACCCAGTGCAAACTGACTACAGGAATTCTTTCGTGTGTTCCCATCTTCCCACACTATGGTCTCGGCCTTCTTTACTGTGCATGTATCTAGAAATTTCTAACAGGTCAATAATCCCTGAAACAGAACATTCATTAAGTTAAAATGAGGACTGACTGCCATGAAATACTTGCTTTTCTTTGCAATACAAAAGCAAATAGGATTCTTTCTAAACAAAGTAACTTCCAGTTGCCAAAGAGGAGTTCTTCCATCTCCACCACAATGTTGAAACATGCCATCAAAACAAAGAGATGTGGTTGATATCCCCAGAAAATATTGATATTGATAGAGATAAGCGAGACTGAAAAGAGTCAAAGTATTTCAGTTTAGTTTCTGCAAGCTGCTGTTGGCCATAAATAGGATGTTTATTCCAGAAGGGTACAGAGAAAATCTGCCCTGTGAGACTTCCTCTATAGTGGGCAAAAGACGTTTTTGAGAACCCTTTAGAAAGCTTAGGATCAATAGTACATAGCATAAGCATAATGTGCTACAGGAAGGCAACAAGGAAGGTCAGGGCATGACTAAGTTTCTTCAGTAGACAAAGTTCAATAAAATTTTCCAGGTGGTCTTGGACAGCAGACTGTTCTGTGCCACAGAGGAAGGAAAAATGGGGTTGTGGATTGTGGCAGTCTGAAGTGAGGGATAGTTAATTGGTGATTGCAAGAGTACGCGAGCACTCTCTTAAGCCAGGTTCTTTTTTTTGTGCCTGCATCTTCATTGGCCTGGACAATGTTGCATGCCTTTTTTGATGGGAGTAGTGGAAAGGATATATTTCTGGAAAAAGATCCTCTGTGATCAGATTTGCTGATGCCAATACCTATGTGAGGATGGCAGTACATGCAATAACAACCGTTTCGGAAAATAAGGAGGAGATGCCAGAGAGATATACAGACAAGAAGATTCTTGTTCTAAAAGACAGTGTTATGCACAGGGAGTAAATAAATGACTGGATGTAAGACCTAAACACAAAACCACTTTTGTCACATTAAATTAAGTTGATTTTCATTTAATATCTTCAATCTAGCCATTGCTGGGCTCCATACAGAATGCAGGCAGGATCTGGAATGTTGATCAAGACCAAGGATAGAGCAACAAAGAAAATGGCCACCAGTTTAAACACCATAGTTCAAACAATTGTCGATGAAATGCCCTATGTCTAAGACCTTCTGCCATGGTGATTAGCAGTTGTCTGTTCTTTGCTATTTGAAATGTTTCTGTCCAAATTAATGATAGATAATTGTTTGTGGTCACACGATTGTAGTCATGGTTTACCAGCATTGTGTTGGTATCAAGAAAAAGTGCAAGGTGATTTGACTACTCTTGAATTAAAGTACTCTGGAAAACTGGGATGCTGTTTAAGTTTCTGAGATAGATACAATTTCTTTTTAATGAATGACAACAGCATTTCTAACAGAAGTTTACTTCCAGAAGCCATCAACACTTGCATGACCTTATTGACAAATACAAGGATTCTGTTAATTCTCAGCACCAGTGGTTTCAATGCATTTTCCTTGGAAAAAAAAAATCAATTCCAGGATGAAATGAATTTGCCTCTCAAATAATAAAATAGCTCAATCCAGGGCCTGGCTAACATAATTCTATATAGCAATTTACAGTCTGTTGAATGTTGGGCTGTAAATTTACTAAGAGGAAGTGATTGGCTTGTAAATCCTAATAATAAAGCTTGGCTTTCTGCTAATGAGAGTTTAAAATTCTGCCCAGCTAAGCTTAGGACATGCCTAAATGGGGAAACTAACTGACACAGTTATTACAGGACAAACTACTTTACAAAACAGTCTCCTGTATGGATGCTTCATTTGAGAGTAAAGTTTATGTTTGAGTCCTATAACAGTTACCTCTTTTATGAAGTGAGTAGTGATTCCAGAATAAATGCATTTTCAGATAAACTGTAGAAGCCAGTATGGTGAAGAACCTGGTAATGCCAGTCAAAGAACAGATTATATCCTGTGAAAAAGCTTAACCAGAGTTCAGGCTAACTTTCAGTAATGCATAATGTAAGACAGGTTAACAACAAACCCCCAAACCAACACCAAAACAAACGTAGTAAAAAGTTGTCTTTATTTTGTGTGATCTTTAGCAAGATAATTCCTTGTATACTTCCCATTATTGTTTAATGGGAGTTTCCTATGTGCATCAAAGGAAAACTATCCCTTTAAATGCTTGCTATTGATTTGCACTCAGAAGTCCAATTGACTGCTTTGGTGGGAGTTCCTTATGCTGATCAATGAGGGTATCAAGTTAATAAATAATTCACTTAACAAAACTGCATTAAGATAATGCTAAAGGTTTGCAAAAATTCTGTAAAGGAAAGATTTTTCACATTCCTAACTAACTACTGGTGAAAGTGAGTGGAGCTCCAGAAGCATTGCTGCATCATCTTCAACAAAAGTTACACACTTATTTCCCGTCTTAACTTCTCAGTGAGGTAGGTGAGTAGGTGTTAATACTTGGAATATCACCTTGTAGATTTGTTTTCTTCTTTATTCTTTTCACAGTTGGAAGATTGAGGTTGGAATTGATCTCCCATAGTCATCTTGTCTAAACCACCAGTTCAAGCAGGATCACAGACTCACAGAATGGTAGGGGTTGAAAGGGACCTCTGAAGATCATCTGCCAAGGCAGGATCGCCTAGAGCAGGTTGCACAGGAACGCGTCCAGTTGGGTTCTCTGTCCAGAGAAGGAGACTCCACAACCTCTCTGCGCAGCCTGTTCCAGTGCTCTGTCACCCTCACAGTAAAGAAGTTTTTCCTCATGTTGAGGTGGAACTTCCTGTGCTGCTTCCAATTTATGCCCATTGCCCCTTGTCCTGTCACTGGATACTACTGAAAAGAGACTGGCTCCATCCTCCTGACAGCCACCCTTCAGATATTGATAGGCATTGTTAAGGTCCCCTCTCAGCCTTCTCTTCTCCAGACTAAACAGCCCCAGGTCTCTCAGCCTTTCCTCATACAAGAGATGTTCCAGTCCCTTAATCATCTTCATAGCCCTCCATTGGGCTCTCTCCAAAAATCCCGTCTCTCTTGAACTGAGGAGCCCAAAACTGGACACAATACTCCAAATGAGGCCTCACCTCAGAATCGCCTAGAGCAGGTTGCCTAGATCTATGTCCAGATGGCTTTTAATCTTCTTTACCCTGGAGATAGATATACATAATTGGCACTGACCTTCTGGCAAGAAAACTTTAACATATCAATCTTTGATGCTTATATCCTCTGCTCCCATTTTATCAGAAGAGTGTTTGAGCATTGCACAGATTTCTGGAGTATGCTTTTTATAACACTCTGTTGTCCTCCCAGGTTCTGGGTCTTGCAGGTCTTGGTAGAAGGGTCCGTGCTATCTGAGTACAGCTTTGGGGTCTACATTCATGTTGTTAATAACTTCACATTTTGCTAGCTGATAGTCTCTCCATTCACAGACTCCAGAAGGAAATTAAGTGTGGAGTTAACCTGGATGAATTTTACCTCTTAACCAAAATATCATTGGGGATTCACCTGGGTACTGAAGTGCTTGTATTGTGTCTTTTTGCTGTATTCCTTTTAGTATATTAGGACCTTTGGAGAGCCAAACACTTTTCTGAAAACCAAACACTTCTAAAGAATAAGCCATCATTTGTGAGTATGATCTTAACTAAGACTTTCCAGCTGAACTAGATATAAGTTTTATGACTGAAATCAGTCTGATAAATGTATATTTAGAATTTATTTAAACTCTCTAGAGATAGAATGAGAATAAGATAAAATCCTGCTAACCTAAGAGACTTAACTGTGCTGCTTCACTTAAACCACTCTAGTCTTGGACAATCATCTAAATGACATGTAAATAACTGTCACCTCAGGACCTTTAGCAAGGCTCAGTGCTTTGTATTTGACTTATTAGAAGCTTTTAATGGCTTGTATGAAGTCACAGGACAGAGTCACAGATATATAGTTACACATGCAGAAGACTTTATTAAAAGCCTTTTTAGCTTTGCTGTGAATTTACAATTTGAGAATTTCCATTAGAGTATATTTTTTTGAGACAAATTCAATTGCCTTAGGATAATTTTCTTTTTTTTTAATTTAATGTGATTTGTCATGGTAGAACCTAGACGTTTTCCATGTGGGTTTACTCTGTGCTTTCTGTGGCCTGCAAGGAATTAGTTTTAATTAATATGACTGGCAAATGCATTGTTGAAATAGTCGTTGTGGTAGGCACGCCTTTGTGTTAACAGTTGGGTTAAACAGCACCTTTATCAGAGCTATTAGCACCTAATATTACTGTCTGATTAAAGATCATTCAGCAGATTATCCAGTCCCAATGCTTCCTCAGACCCCCAGACAGGTGCTCAAATAAGAAATTATGTTAAAAGTAAATTAGCACTAGTATCTCATTGTTCATGGCTTTGTCTTGGCTGCAGAAAAGGAAAAAGTTATTGGGCTGTTTGGGCATTTTTTTATCCCTCTTAAGCAGCAGGTTAACTTGTACAATCCCTGTAGATTTACATTGCAAAAAGACAAGATGATCTCTAAGGCCTTTGTCCTATAGTTGACCTGACCTTCCTGTCTCATCAAAGAGTACTCTGCCTTTCCTCCACCCAGGCTGGTTAGGAGGATTGGTGTGCTTTTACACTGAAAACATATTTCTGGTTTTGGTTTTTTTTTTTTTTACAGTGGAAGCAGCATATAATGCAGAAAGTCTATCATGTGTCTCTTGAAATGCATTTTATTTTAAATTCATGCATTTAGACTGGGGTCGTAGGTAAACTGGAAATGCGTAACTTAAGAAGGCAGGAAATCCCACAAGAGTTCACAGAGCATGGCTTAGCTGACAGTTCACTTTTTAATGGGTGAAATGAAGCCTTGACATTAATGAGTACAGGCCTCCCTGACTTCAGTGGAATTTTGCATCCTTATACCCGTCAGATTTCTGGCTCAATTGTGTCAGATGGCAATTTATAGTACCTTTCATGTCCCCCTGAAAAGCTATGTGTCCTGTGTAGCCTGGGGACTGTTTCTGACAACAAGGCTGAAGAGCAGAAAATAGTGGGCTGATGACAGACAAGACCCCAAAGTTTTTGTGTGCCTTGAAACAGGAGCAGTGTGTCTTGTCCCTGTTGATTTCTGTTAACTCTGAAAGGGCCAAGAGTTTAATATAAGTAGCTGGAATGAGAACTAACCCATAGGTAGGACTAGCATTACCGTAAGAACTATCTGAGCAGTGCTGATTGTACGATAAGGAATTTTCTTGGGCATCTATGAAAAAAACATAATAAAATCAGCACTATTTATTGTTGAAGTGTTATTCTTTGTTTGCTGCTCTCTTTGGAGAGGATATCAAGTGGATTTGGATGTGTGCTACCTCGTGTTGCTTAAAAATGTATGCTAAAAAAAAATCTCAGACTGTGTCTGGATAGATGGAGGCAAGTGTTTAAGATGCCTAAGGACTCTGACGAAAAAAGGAGCTAGCCTGGAGCCTCTGGTTCAGTCTTTCTCTAAGTAGACCGCCTTTTAGTTTAGAAAGTGGTGACATGTAAAGGGAGCTTTAGAGACGCAGCCCAACATTATGAGACAAACTCCTTCATCCCCCACTGCCAAACCCCTGAAGCATCACACTCTGTAAAAGATGCATTGGATTTATCAATAGACCTTTCTTTATTCAACTGTGCTTCAATTCCTTTTGGGAAAAATTGGATTTTCATCAAAGACACAGAAGACTATAAAATTGGAAGCAGATGTGAGGTTGGATTGGATAGCTCTATGGCTGTTTCTTTTGTGGAAGCACTTTTGAACAAACCCAGCCTTATGTGCTCCTTGCTGTCTTGCCCCATGTAACTCTCTTGCCTGCTTTTTACATTTTCCAGAGAACCAGGAGGTGCAGTGTGACTAACTGATCTAAATGTAAACTTCTTCCCTATCACGTCATCTATCTCTTGATTTTCCAACTGTTCCTGTATTCTTTGGAAGATATGTTTAAACAATAACCTCAATATTTTGCATTGTTAACAGAATAAAAAAAAATACAAGCAGTACTCTGCACGTAGAGGCTGAATTTAATCATGGTTACTAGCACTTTTGCTGGCCTGGATGAAGTTTATGTGTGGCCCGTATATGATACCTTAATTTATTGGCATGTTTTAATTTGTTGAAGATGAACTTAGATCTCATTTACCTAGAGAAAAGTCTGTCTTCTGGCATAGTGATGGTGGTGTTAATGTAATATATGAACTGGGATGAGGAGTGCAATTTTAAGGATTATTACCTTTTTTTGGGCACATTTTCACTCAGTGTCTTTGGTGCCACATGCAAAGTGGTGCAATGAAAAGAGGAGCCAAGCAATAGGATTTACAATATTGTTTCTCTATTGGTGATGTTTCCTCAGCTCTGATTTACAGCAGAACTGAGCCTGGGCCCAGTGAAGTACGGTTTCAAATCCACAGCTTGTCCAGAATTCATGAGGGCTCACCCAGCTTGATCCAAGATTTTATAATGCTTAGCTCTGCTGTATGTGGACATGCAGTCTCTTAGGAGTCAATTTTTTCCCAGTGCAGGACTAGTACCAGATGAAGAGAGTTCCTGGTACTATTACGTTCGTTCCCGAGGGCAGCACTGCAGCTGCTCTGTTGCAAGCCTTCGATGCACTGATAACTTGGCACAGAAATGCTATGCTCTTGCAGGGCAGAAGGAATAGCCACGAGCCCGGAGGACCAGTCTGTGTCACTCAGAGGTTAGCACAGGGCAGGTTCTCCACTTCAGTGCTCCAAAAATTGACATTTTGGTTCATCCTTTCACTTTGGCCTCCCATTACTCAGCTATGCATGCTTTCACTTCCTAGGTCTCCTCCCCATACTGCCCCTACATGCTCACTCCCAACTGTCCCCCAACTCATCAGAGACCTGCTCAGGCCCCTTCTCAGTCCACCTATCCTCTACATGCTGTGCCTGCCCTTTCCGTCTCTTTTATGAGCTCTACTTCTTCCACAGAGTCAGCCTCACTTTGGCTGGCTTGTCTTACTGTTTTCCTCACTGCTGGTGCTAAGCAGAGTTGATGAGACAGGATAAAAGAAAGTGTCTTCTCCTAAGCTTGGAGCAGCACTGAAGTTATTTTAAACAAGAGGAGTAATTAACATTCCTTTTTTTAATGGTAAAATAGCCTGTCGGAGATATTGAAGTGTGGAATTCAGATCTCGAGATTTAACAATGCGAAATCACAGGTGGGAGAGTGAAGTGGCAAGTTTTCAATAAAAAAAGTTACTTAAAATGTTCCTTGTGCAAATACAAATCAATACTTGTCTGGAATAGGTGCACATGAAATGTGATTGTTCTGTGAAAAGCAATTGTGTCAAAATAGGAGATCAGAATTCAGCCATTACAATGCAAAAGAGAAGAGATCCAATTCAGCCCATGGATGAAGCTACTTGTGTAAGGCTGAGCCTACCATTGAACCAGTGCTCAGTTCATGCCAGGAGATCTTCCTAACTGTGGGGTCGGTTCTTGAATCTCCACAGCTCACCATACATAATACTGCAGAGATTAACTGTGGATTTAAGTTACACTCCCCAAAATTTTGTAGAACAGATCAGGATCCAGATTCTGTTCTCAACCTCACCTGTGGTTTCTGTCTCATAAAACAGATGAAAATTGGGGTGTAGATATACTTTTCCAGAAATACAGGGTTACCATGAATCTCTGGCTCTTTTCTGAATGATTAACAATGAATCATTGTTTTTTTACAAGTCTCAATGCATTCACCATATGTCAGGTGTCGTAAGAGCATGAGAACATGTACCGATTTGAAACTGGCTGAACAGCTTCACAATGGCATCTCCACTTCGTAGTAGGAGTCTTGAGAAGGAACTACTTGGGTTTAACCTTCTGAGTATGGATAAGGTACTGTCATCTTCTTGAGCATAATTATCTTTCCACCCCCGCCATCTCATCCTTTCTGTTTTCCCAGTAGGAGGATCAAAAGAAAGTCAGTTAACTGCAACATTCATCAGACAATCCAAAGGAGACATGAGTCTGGAAGACAGTATTACCAAATAATTCATGGGTTAATTCCATCCTTATTTATCTGAACTTCTTATGATTTTGAGTGTGGGTTTCTCAGGCTAAATCCTAGTACAGAGGACTCTCTGCTTGAGGAGAGTGGCCCTGGAGGGGAATGAAGAGAGAGGAAGGAAATGTGTGTCTTCTTCAGGACACTTGCTAGTTACTGATAAGTTTTAAGGGAAATTATTATTCTCGGCATTAAGGTAATAGTCGGTGAGCTGCTGAAAAGCTGAAAAAACAGTAAGCAAAAAACTCCTAACTTTGTATATACATGCATAGTTACTTAGGAAAGATTTGCACTGAGGTACTTACTTCCTTATTCTGGAATTATTACATTGGTTTTCTATTTCTTATGTCACCTCTGTCTTTTGGGTGTTCCAGGTGACCACTGAAAGGTCACTAGCAAAGCAAATCTGTCTTTTCACCTGTGCTGCTCTGACAGTACCAGCGCTATCGGTGGGTACATACCGAATGCAAACGGACCGTATGGGGAGAATCACCATGGAAAGAAGTCACTCTGTGAGCAGTGAGGCTAATAAAATGTGGTTTCCATTGGCTCAGTGTCCTTTGTCCCTTCCCGTTCACTATGCTGACCTTTCTCCATTTCTTTTATGGCATGCCGTTCTGTAAAGAGCAGCGTGCACGTTGTCTAGCCCAGCACTGTGCATGCCCCGTGCTAGCTGGGCAATTGCTTGCTGTGCCAACTGCAGCAGCTGAGCTCTGCCTGCGTTTCCCTCAGAGCAATTGCTAATTTGGGTTGGCCAACAGCTCGGAAAGTTTTCTGTGAGGGAGGCTGGGGGAGAGGGAGGGAGCGGTAAGAGGTAAACAGATGGAAAGAGGCAGATAGCACAATCATTTAAGCCTCATTACGTACAAAACTAAGCTGAAAATGGCTGCTGGTGATTACCATTAATGAAAGTTTATCCAGAATGCAGCAATGAGATGTCAAAGGTGTGACGGCACCAGCGATGCATTTGGGCTGTGTGGCAGTGGCCTCTCCCTCTCACCCCCACGCTTTAATTACAGTTCCAGTAACTTTCACGATCTTTTTGTCAACAATGTAATCGCTGGCTGAGCTGGGTTCGCCATCCAAAGTCCATTTCATTCCTCACAAGAGGTGGAGATTGATGTGTGTTGAAAATCAGCTGTCTTCCTGCATCTATACAAATGTGGGCATCATATGCTTTCCCTGGAAATGCTTATTTCATACAGACTTCCACAGGCTATTCACTCTGTGTGGGAGATTACATGAGGTTATAATAAAAGATGACATAATAGTTGTACTCCGGTATCCAGTTTCCAAACATTTTGCAACTGACAGTTTTATCTTTAAAAATATGGCGTCTTTTTTTATTAGAAAGGATAAGGATATATCTTATTTTGTATGTGGTACCTAAATGCTCTAGATAGGTCAGGGGTATGTACATCTGAGTTCATGGCCATTCAAGCAGATGTATGCCCTATGTTGTGGTATAGGTTAGGTGTCTAGAAAGGCAACGGTGCCTCATTACCCCTGAGGACCTTAGCCAGAATTACATTTTATTTACATTTTCTTGTGATCTATGTTGAAGTCTAAGTTCTGATATACTGTGCAGTACAATGGAAGATACTAAGTAAATAAGGAGAAATATAATTCTGAAAGAGGGAAACATTTTAAATTTTGTGCCTAGTATAAGGCCAATAAATCATACTCTTCTGGGCAGCTAAGCACTTGCCAGTCACTTCAAGTCAACTGGACCTGCAGATGCTGCTCCCAGAGGAAAGTTGGCCAATGGTAGTTACTGGTGTGAAAATGACCTTAAGCGCCCAAGTTTGAAAATGTTTAACATTTTTATCCTTTAGCTGAATATTGTTTTAATCCAATACATTGATCACAGATTCGGGAGTTTTGCAAAGAAGCTTACTTAAACATTTATTTAGGTTCAAAGAAGTGGGTTCCAAATGATGTGGCAGTGTCTGTGTAGAGACATGTCAAATGAAATACTGTATGTTTGCAAATGTTAGTCAAATCCCTAGTGACCTTTAGCTCACATAAGATTGCTATCCAAGTGTCTCTGCTTAAGAGAACTCAGCATTTAAACGTCCATTTAAAAATTGATTTGGTTGAGTGATACTGTTCATCTTGTCTGAGGCCCAACATTTCCTAGAGGAGAGTAAAAGGAGTGTTTCCCTTCTAAGTGTTGTCAAATCAAAAAGAATGATTGTTCCTCAGTTTTGCATATGTCAGCGTAATAGACGCTTAGTCATGCAAATCCTTATTACTTGGCAGTTCTGCAGCAGGGAAAAACAGACCATTACTGTATTTTATCAGTGTTTGTAGTTAAAAATATGCCTTTCATTGTGCTTTTTAAGAACAGATGTTAAGGCGTCTTGAAAACATAAATAAGTGCTAAAAAATATTTTTCTAATTTAAAAAAGGGGGGAAACCAACCCCTAGCTAGTTGAATGTGTTGGTCTTCATTTCCATAAAAAGACATGAACTGTCTATATGCTTCCTTCCACTTCCATGGGGGGAAGCAAAACAATTACTCAGTTAACGACAGATTTTATTTTACTATTATTTAGTGATTTTGCTAAGTGCAGTAGTATACTATGGAGTTTCAAATCGTCAAGGATTTCTTAGCCCTTTATAGGACTACAATGCATTGTAGTATGTTGAGTAAACGAGCTGTGATAAAGCAATGATTTACTCATGTAGTCCATAGACACATTTAAGAACCAAGCTGGAGAAAAGCTGGCTTTAGAAATGTTAACAAGGTAAAGACAAAAAGGAATGTAGACATCAGTCACATTTTAAGGTGCTCTTTACAGTGACACAGAGCCAAGTTTATTAGGGACAAGTCCTTTTCCTTTCCTGTCCTTTTCTTTATGGAATAGTGTCAACCATGAGAAGAAGTGTCCAGTAATTACTGTTGGCCGTAACTACGATCTAGCCGTAACTCACCAGGCTGGGTCAAAGTTACCTATTTCTTCCAAGCTAGCTAGAAGTGGTTTGTTTGCAAGTGAAGTTTTCCCTTCTGGCTTCTTTATCATTCACTGACTTGCTGGTTCATATGTAGGAATATCGAGAAGGGGGTTTAGATGCTCATTTTTGCTTCTGTGTACATGGTATAAATCATTTGATGCCCGTTTGTTTCAGATCGTCAGAGGAATGAATGAGACCTCTTAATGCAGCCTCCCTCTTTTGTGTAGGTATGCAGAGTCGTTGTGCTGCCTGCCTCATCTGGATTACCGGCAGACTCCTCATAGGAGATATTAATTACAGGTGAAGCTGTGAATGCCACCTATAGTTAAGCTTGCTTGACACTTTTCATCGCAAGACCCTGTTTTCAGTTGCTTATAAATCTGTCAAATGTATATTATTTGGACTGAAAATGTACAGACTGTGAGACTGCATCTGGCTGAATATCTAAAGCTTCAGAAAAAATGGCTGGGTTTTTTGGTTCCTGAGAACAAGTTTAAGAGAAATGTGTTGCTTTTTCACTTGCCTTAAAAACAAATGTGTCTATCCATTTTGTTGAGAAGCTCCAATGATTTGGAGAAAGAATTCAATAACTGGGAGGTAGAAGTAATGTGTTCCAATGTTGCCGGACCCCAGGCTTTACAAAAACCTGTTGAACATTTATGTGTACAATAATTAGCATCAAGTCTGTCCACTGAATGAGGGAATGGCTTTAGCAAAAAATAGTCATGTCATCCATAGTCCTACAAGCAATGTGTATACCAAGGGGCCTGGAATACAATTGTCTAGGAAATCTTGGAAGGTTGTAAGTTTTGAGTGATTGACTTTGTAATGTTCTTTTAATATGATTTTTAGCATATAATTTGCTACTTGGTATTATCTTTAGCTCAAGCAGTAGAGGAGATAGACAAATGCATGAAAATAAAGTAATTCTACATTGAAGGAAAGAAACAGCAAATTATTTTCTTCAACCCTTGGATAACTTCCTGTTTTGTCTGCAAAGTAGTATTTTTCCTTGGAGAGGAAAAAGGTGTTAGACATAGCAATTTCACTTAGATAGAAACGTCATCACATAAATAGCCTGCTGTGAATGACATTTTAGGCAGCTCAATCAATATCCCGCCTGGAGAAAAAACAGAAAAAATCCCTCAAAAAACAGTTGTAAATTAAATGCATCCCTTAATTGGACATATATTGGAATTTGCTCATAGATACGTAATATGAAAGAATGAAAAAATAAAGATTGCATTATTCTAAAATCACAACCATTAATATACCAATTATCTGTTGGTTAAATATTTGATGCATTTTTTTTAACTTGCCAAGGAATAGTGGATCTATATTCTTAATAACGATTGTCATACACAAACACATAGCACTTTTCACTCGGATTTCAAAGAACCTGCAAAAGTTTCACTATTTTGTAGGTGGCAAAATAGCAGAGAAAGGTGAGGAGCTTTTCTAGAGCATCACAGCATGTCTAAAGTACTGTTTTCTGCCCGTAGCCTGGTGCCTCCCAACATCACTGTGTCAAGAGCTGCATTTTGTGCATTTTGTATCCTTAGACGTGTCACACAGGTCTGCAGGATGCCATTGCACAGTGAAATAACACGGATTTTGATTGTTGTTTCTAAGACCACGAGCTTGGTGGAAAAGTGATTTGAAAGCTAATCAAAGCAGAAACTTAGAGTTGAAACAGGACTGTAGTTCACTAGCACGTTTAACACAACTGTCAGTGTTTAATTAGGAGGCATTTAAGGCTAAATATTCAAGCGTGGCATTTGGGATTTGATCTCTGGTGCTACACAAAAAGGTGAGAAAAGCTTCTTCCCTCACAAGGAGTTGTGAAAACTTGCAGTCTCGTGAACGGTGGAAGTTTAAAGGTACAGACAGGCATGGACTCTTTCAGCAGCTGTGCTAGTTAGCTTAAACTGTCTAAATAGTAACGCCACTCACTTTAACTTCACGTGGCTTCAGGAGTGTTTCTGTAAGCAAGCTCTGCCGACAAATGTGAGGGAGCGGTAACTTCTGCAAAGAAGTGATAATCAACAGCTGGGGCTGTAACCTTCCCCTGGCATGTCTGCATCCAGCAGGGAACATCTGTCCAAAGCTTAACTTCCAAAATTTACAGAACAAAGGTATAGTTTGTTTTACAAAATTGCTTGTATTAGCTAAATAATGGAACATGCTTTGATTCTGCTGATGCCAGAACCACCCAACTTTTACTTTCCTTACTTAATTAGGATTAATTTATTCAGAAAGCTCAAGGTTTGGGTTTTCAGTTTGGTTGGTTGGTTGGTTTGGTTTGTTTAAGTGAAGAAAATAGAGCTTAGGTCACATAAGGCTCTCTTAGCTTAGGAAAAAACTTTTATGTTACTCAGATTATTTTCTTTTTCATCAAGCTCTGTAAGGGTCAAGATGATGTGTGCAAAATATTTAATGATAAAATTCTCCCAAAGCATGTCACAACTTATTTGGTATCATTTAGATATGCCAAGCAGATGGGAGGACACACTGCTCCTATTAAGTGTTTGAGGTTTAAACACATGCTTTTGAAAAATGAGCAGTGGTGAAGAAAGTTGCTTCCTACATTTCAAGTCTTACTGGGTACTGGTATCCATTAATTTCTTTACTGACAATATGGCATAATGAACTTCAGGTAGACGGATTGCTCTTCTGATTTAGGAATGACCAAAACAGCACCGAGAACATGCACAGTACCATATGAAACTTTAGTGTATCATGATTCTTTATGTCAGTAATTTGAATTCAAATGCTGTTTTGTACTTATTTGCATAAATAAATAGGAACCAAGTTTGGAAAGTTAGGGCAAGTGATCCATGAAAATAATTGCCTTCATTTTTTTTCTTTCCCTGAGAGTTGTTCTAGCGATATTTTTGTCTGTGAAAGTACAGCACCTGCTGAAGGAGGATAAGGTCAAGTTGAGTGTTGATTCTTACACTTACTTATTCTGGGCATTCTTTGGTTAAATCATGCATCTGTTAGCCATAGAATAAGCCAGCATTGAACAATCCTTGAAATAGCCCGAACCTTGAGTAAGAGCATTTTGTTATACAAAAGGAGACATGCAGAGAAGAGCCCTTGTAAATGTATCATCTACCGCCAGAACACAAATATGTAATTTGACAGTATGTTTTTGTGGACAAGAGGAATGAAAGTTATTTTAAACTTCTCTCGCTTTTGCTCCTAGCTTTGAGGTTATAGCTGTAATGGAATACCCCAAATGTCATTTATTCCTCTCTGTGCCTCTTTCAGTATGAGTCTCCAAAGCAACAAACAACATCTCCTGTGGAAAAAAGGGTGCCTGAAAACTGTTCTGAGTACTGCAGATGGTGAAATAAGAATGCAAGTAAAAGAAATAAGATAAATAGTGTCTACCAAAAAAGCTCCCATGGAACTGCTGACTGAGGATCGCTGATGCTCGGAGTTGCGTAATTATGAAACTTACTGAAGATGAGCTGTCCGGAGATCTCTAATTAGATAGCGCAGAGAACCTTGATGTATAATGTTTCCTACGTGCGCCACTAAGGCGTGTTACGTCAGAGGAGTTAGTACGTTGTGGTCCCAGTGAAATGGCTGAGAAAAGATAGGGTCTGGTAAAAACACATGGAAAGTTTTTTGAGGTAGGTCTTTCTGCATGACATCTATCCAATTCTATGTTATTCAGCACAGTCATGAAGGAAAGCAAAGGTTTTGTATTATCCGGAAAGCTGAGAGGTGGGTAGGTACTTGGTAGACAGGGTTTCCATTTGCTTTGATTCTGCCATTTGGAAGATGATAAAATTAACACCTTGTCCTAACTAACTGCTCTGCTTTGCACACATCACAGAAATAAGAGTGAAAAAGTATAATTCATTATTTGTAACTTACCATTTAAAAAAAATCTCCTTATGCACTTGGGGCAGCAAGTTGTGTTGTTTTGTGGAAGAATGCTCTATTTACTTTGCACGTAGCTGTTCTTTTAAGAAAGATATTTTTTATGCTGCCATCAGATGGTTCTTACATCTGTAGAAAGTCTCAAATCTGGGTAAAGATGTTCAATGTGCTAAAGAGCTTTCCTTTGGGCTAAATAATAGGAATATTTTTAAACAGGTTTTTTGCTGCTTCTAGGAAGGCAGTAACCAAGCAAAGCAAAGGTTGAGCAGAACTAGGCCGTGCAGTCCTAGAGACCGGTTCCAAATGCAGCAAAAGAAATAAGTGAGGTAAGAAGTTGCGAGCATGGCTTAGGAGTGAGTGGAGAGTCAAGGCCCTTTGGGGCTTATGACTCACTGGCCAGGGAGGCTTGGGCATGCTAAGCAATGAAAGTGGCTGTTATCGTTTGATTTTTTGCGTTGTTTGATTATATACTTTGCAAACAGCATTGCACAAAATACAACCGCAATGAACACCTGTTCATATCATCAGCTTCTTTTTTCTCAGGGCTGTAGCCCATGGCTAGTACTGCACATACAGCTGTGCAGGATACATATCTGGGCATCAGGTCACGACAAGAAACAGTAATGAAATATTCTGCTTCTGAAAGAATTTGTGATACAACAGCCAGAGAAGCAACACTAACTTTCTTATCCTTGGCACAGAAATGAAAATTATGTAGGCCACTCTTCACTCTTTAAAGAAACAGTTGAGCACCGCTTTAAAGAAAGCATATCTGTTATTTAGCAAAAGTACCAGACAGCTTGAAGATAAGGCATGTGGAGAATGGAGCAACATTTACACTTCTAAAGACTGTCCAACTAGGCAAGATATCCCCTCACATTGCTGCAATTCTTTCCAGGTGTTTACCTGAGAAGTAGTTGTGCAGTAATAAAGCCCAATAACTCAGCTGCAAACAGGATTTGTTGAAAATGCACGATCCAGCAAAATTCTGGGTGGGTGCGCTCAGAAGTTGATAGCTGCTTGTAAGTTTGGACCAGTAATTAATCATGAGGAAGTTAAGAAGGAAAAAAACTGAGCAGAACATGAGTGCCAAGAATATTATCAAAACACACCTAGAGAAAACAGTGGTCTCATAATTATTTTATTAATAATAGTATTGATTTTTTTTATTACAGTTGGGTAATAGCTGGGGTTTCCAGAGAAGTCAGTGGGAGCTGTGTGTGATTCTGAGGTCTGATGGTAGTATCTTAAATTAAAAATGCACAATATTGTAACAACAGTGAACATCGTGAATACAGGAATGAAAAATGGTTGCAAGCTGTAACCCGTCTGCATCATAGTCAGCAAGGAAAAGGCGTGTTGTACCCTGTATTATTTGTAAAGTAGAACATGAATGTACAATTAAAGGCTTGTGTCATAGTGGAATCATGTAGGGAAAGCACTGCAACCTTGATATTTTCTTCACGTACTAGGCACAATGACCTGCTTTTTTTTGTGTGTCCTGCTGTGCTTGCAGCTCCATTGAAATTATGGAATAAAATGGGTAGGCATGGTATGATCTGTTCTTTAATAATTGCAAAATACTCTAGGATCTTCAGAAGAAAGGTGCTCAAGAACTGTGAAATAGCTTTTATTAGACCAGGGTCGGGGGGTGGTGAGGGTATGGAGAATGATATCATGGGCCCCAGTTCAGATAGTGCTTGTTTAAATCTATCACGTCTGAGTGGGGCACTTAAAGGCACGTTTAATACTAAGTGTATGAAACCTTACTGAATAAGTTAAGCATCAGCTGAGTCAGGTGTATGCTTGTATGCAGCTTGCCCTCTTCTCGGCTCTATTAGTCTACCGCCTGGGAGACTTAACTGTGAACAGAGAAAACTTGGCAATGGAGCTGGTTTCTTACCCTGATAAGTTGTAACAGACACATGGGTGATGCTGCCTGTTAATTTAGAAGGCATTTAACACTTAATCATGCTTGTCTGGTACAAGCCAGGAAGGACACTGCTTTCTGCAACCTCTAATTGGGTGCCATCAGTAATATAAGCCTAAGATTGTCCCAGTCAGCAACTGTATTGCCTAATCAGCATGAGCATGTGCCCACTGGGGATCAGACATAGATAAGCAGGAGAGAGGGAGAGAGATCTGAACATATCTATGAGATGAGCGGCATGTCAGGAGCATAGAGGATGTCTGGATTTATGTGCTTTTTGGCAGCGCTAGTGAGCTATTAATCACTTCCCATGAATAGGGCTCTTGTAAATCAGAGGTAGGAAACACATTTTGTGGATAATCATGGCAAAAATGTCAGCTTTGCTATTTGGTCATATGCTGATAGGATGCTTAGTACCGGAGCGGATGCAATCACACACATAAAATCAAAATAGTACTCCCCTTACATGATGAGTGGAGAGCAGGGAGGCAGTACAGAGGTGAACTTTTCATCAGTATTTGAAAAGTGGGGAGCTAACGTGTAGTAACAGAAAGGGAGAGCTATAGTTTTTTTAAGGTGAAGCTTTACTGAGAAAGCCAGGGCTGAGTTCTAGTCAGCATCTGGATATAACACAACACATTTGATAAGACACACTTTGCATCATTTTAACAGCTGGCTGATCAGTTCATGGTTTTCCTTTTATTGCCCTGCAATTTGGTGTATATGGCCCTTATGTGCAAATACCTCATTAGTGACAGGGTTGGATGTTTCATGAAGTGTACTGAATGTGCTGTCAGAATTAAATATTGTCAGAATAACAAGCAAGGGTGGGGTTTTTCAGCTTTATCACTGAAGGCAATGTTCAGGGTGAATAGAAGAGTAAAAGTACCTGGAAAGCAAAACGTGGAAGGTCTCCCTTCAAATTGTGCAAGACAACTGGCTCTGGTGTATGAAACCCATCGCTCAAGGACTGACATTTAAGGAGCTCTTGGAAGTGAGTCCTGTGGGAGGGAGGTGAGGGAGAAAGCCTCACCCAGGGCTTTCCAGTGCATTACTTGCTGTGACCAGTCGGAGCTAAAAATCTCAGTGGCTAAATGGGGATTCATGCAAAATCACGTTTAGTTTAAATATAATGGTGTCCTCAGTGTGCTTTTGGCTTAAGAAATTTCCTAATGTTCATTTCCTTAAGGGAGCATCCCCTCCATCCCCCCAGCTTGTCCCATTGCCCTCCAGTCCTGCACTGTTTCTCAATAAATTAGCAACATAAAGGGAAATGACATGTAACTGTTGTCCAATTTAATGCTGGTTGTGTCTACACTGGGGAATGGTTTTCACACAAGTCCCCTGGTTTTGGGCACAACCTTGGATAGCATCTGTAGGGGTCCTGCCCCTCGCTGGCGCTTGAGTGGAGACTGCTGGGTGACTGTCCCACACTGCCGGTCCAAACACGCTGAAGTAATGACCTGTGGGGACTTTTAACTGCATTTCCTAGGAGCTGTGGGAAGAAAGTCCAGGCTTTTGAAATTCCCTGGGAAACATCCATAAATCCCCATGAATCACAACCATTTTAAAATTCCCTTTTAAATTAGAATTCATGGGTTCTGCTCAGGAAAAAAGAAGTGTTTTAAAAAGCACTCATGAGTTAGCTTGAAAAAGAGAATATCCTGACAGTGACTGGTGCCAGTGTTTTCCTGTATTTGGGTCGGCCCAAGACAAATTGGGTCAGAGCTGTGCTTGAGATGGGGACGTGCTGGCACTACAGGTGTTGCTGTGTTTGGTGCCGTTGGTGTGTTCAATGCTGCAGACTCGCTCCGAGATTCCTCATCTCTCCCCTTAAATGGCATCAGCTGAATTATACTGGAGTATTTCCTTCCACGCAGCTAGAATACTGGCTTGTACTTTTAGGGGAATTTTATTACTTTAATTCTTGCCATTTTCAAGGTTGTGAAGCTTGGGGTAACCGCATTATAGCTATGGGGATGAATTTGTCCTCGGATAACTCTTATCCACCAGAAGGGGTGATTTCAGCATGCTTGGTTTCTCAGGCAGTCTTAATTTGCTATTGCCTGGCAGTGGGGAATCAGCAGAGAGCAAGCAACTCCCCTCTCCTTCTCCCTCTTACTTGAAATTCAACATGTCCTGGCTATGCTTCTTCAGATTTACGGTGTTCCTATGGTGCCTGCAATTCAGGACAAGTCAAAAAACAAACAAAGAAACCAGAGAACATACTTCTTCTGAAGAGGTATTTCAGCATCTTCTTTTCTTTCTAGGTCTTTGGTTGGTGGCCACCCCACTAAAACTTTCCCAGTAGGTGTTACTTCATTCATTCTTGTGAAATTAGTTGTCTGTTTAATATTTCCAGATCTCAGTCACAGTCTTAGAAGTTTTCTAGTTTCTGTTATCACTGTCCCAAGAGTGAGGTCTAAATACCAATGAATTTCTGGAGATGTTGAGAAAGCAGTGGGGTGAGAGTCAAGCTGTTAATATACCATGCTCACTTCTTTTTTTTGTTTGTTTTTCTTTTTTTCTTAGATGCACACTAACACATTTCAGCTGTCCTTTCCTTTTGCTAATTTAACAAACTTGATGCCTTTCAGGGTGTGGGCCCATGAAGCAAATTGTTCTTTGTTGCTACAGTTCAGTCCTGCTTCTCTTCTTTCTGTTCCTGATTTTGCTGAGTTGCTCTTCTGCCTGTTCGGTGAGTTGAAGCGGCTCTGAGCTGGTACAGAGGGAGCAGCAAGAGCACACGGTTAGGAGAAGGGGCTCGGAGAGGGAGAGGAGGAGTAGGGATGGGAGGAACAGAGCTGCTTCTTTCATTACAATAATCTAAACTGTGCCCTTGCCAATGGGTTTGTACAAAGCCAGCTGAAAGGATTTGCTGCATTTGCCACAGGGGCACGAGAAGGAGGCAGTGTTCGTGCCCCAGTCACTGTGGTTTGACAGCCCGGTGTCCCAGAGCCCTGCCAGACCTACAGCGGTGGTGCAAAGTCTGTCAGCAGGTAGCGGTACCCTGCTCCCTCTGCATCCGAGGGGTGTTGGCCCACCATGGCAAAGGCATTGGATCTGCACAGGAACCAATGGCCGAGCCTGTACATCTTGGAGCGGTGCTCAGCACGGTCCCGATTAGCTACGAAGGGCACCTGCTACTTTTTGCTTCAATTTCACGTGCCTTGGGAACGCGCGTGTGTCTGCCTCTCGGATTCATTATCTTTAGAAAACATCACTCCACAGCACTTTTAAAAATGATTCAGATACTTCTAATGACTTGTTACTTGGGTGCCAAATAGAGTAGGTAGAGCAGGATATTTTTCATCAAGTTCTTATTAAAAAGAATGTAAAAAACATTAATTGATAAAAAGCTATAAAGATCTGGGCCTCCAGTTATTCTCAGAGCCCATAGGGTGAAATTAACCCTCAAGTAGAGTTTTTTTCAAGGCTTTTACAGCATGACACTCCCATGGGGGGTCTGAATAAAGATGTATTATGGAACAATTTTACAGTAATATTTTTAAGTTTGGTATCTGCCTGGATTTTTTCAGTGTTTAGCTGACTTATGATCTTGTAGTACGTATATTGATCCCTAATCTTAGACAGATTGAGAGTTCCAATATAAAGCCACATAAATAAATTTGTCAACTTGATAAAAACCTGACCCACTATAAAGCAATACTTAATGTTAAATATATAGTATATAACTGCTTATTATCTACTTATTATATATGAACCTGAGATTAGTCTGGTAGCTATATGTGATGTGATTGTACATATATACACGAGACATACAGATCATATTATGTGTATGTGTGTAAATACATATTCCTGTTAGTCGTTGTGAGGAAAAGTCAGAGGAGAGAATAGGGTGGTGAATGCTACCAGTTTTACTTTGTGATACACTGAATACAGCATGCTTCCAGTCCAGACTAAGGAAAATATTGCCATGACTTAATATGATGTTTCTAACTGGAGAGTGTAACTTCAGAACAAGTGTGACTGGCTATTCTTTCTTAAAATGCTCCCTGTGATTTGATGCAACTTTTCCTCTCTATGTTTTCTTTAATTTTTATGTTTTATGTGAAAGCTGAACAGACTGAATTTGTTTGTAATTTGGAATTTAAAGCAAGGCTCTTTGTTAAAAGCCCAGAGGAAGTTTCCATATGACTTATGGGCCATTTGGGCTCAATTGAATTTAATGGGTTTCAGCTGCACCTCCACAATGGCTTTGAAGGAAGCGAAGGGAGATCTATAGGTCTTAATTGCTCAAGACTGGCTTGTTTCTCTTGAAAAGACCGTTTGCAAGAAGCAGGTTGGGAATATTAAGGTATATATCCTGAAAGAGATGAAGAAACTGCGGTTTGAGAAAGGGGTTAGGTTGAAAATAGCTTTAAGTCGTTACTCAGGAGCTGAGCTAATCAGTCTGAACTGGTCCATGCTAAGTTCTTATTTGTTTGCTTAAAAATAATCAAATAATTGGAGGGCATGGCTAAGCCAAACTTCCTTTATCATCCTTTCAGGAAAGGAATGGAGATCTTGGAACTGACAAGATAAATTAGGCTGAGAGCAAAAGAGAAACCCAAACAGATAGTCCCCTTGGCCTCTCTCACGCTGGTTGACAGACGTGAATTTCTGAGTCAGCAGGTGAACCATGACTTCTAAGAGCAGTGGTTTGTTTATTCTTTCACTGTACAAAGCGTTTCAGTGGAACAGAACAAATCTAACTGGGCAAATTTCCATTTCTATTTCATATTTCCTTCTCTATGTGCATTGCCAACTGGCCTTATAGATTGTTGTTACTAAGTTTGCTAACGTTATCCCTGGCTTCACATTAGGAGGTATCTGACCCATAAGAATCTCTTATGACCCTGTTCTCTAGGCAGGCAGGAGAGCATGTGAAACACCAAGTTAAGACTATAAAGGAACTATTGTCTTATTCAAGATAAGCCAAGAGACCATATTACAGGAAGTTAACCTTTGGTGTACTCTATCATTTTGGCCAGCATCATACAGGCAAGTAGGAAGGGGACATTCTCCTGAGGTACCTGGCAGATGAATGCCAGATGGTACTGTCATAATACACAAAAATAGCTAAATACCTACCGGTTGTGTTCACTACAAAAGGAACATTTTTCTTTTTCCAAATCCTGCAGGGCAGAACTCAGACAAGCATCTTAATGCAAACATTGCAGTAAATGAAATGTGAAGCTGGAAACCCAAAGAATTCTCCAAAAGCTTTAAGTAGCTTTTTAGGCTCAATTCATGTTGGCCCTAATGAATCCTCAAAGGGGAGAATGGTTTATCAAAGACAGACAAGCATTTTAAGTATAGCATGTTTATCTGGTACGTAAATGGGAATTTGTTACATCAAATAGCGAGGTTTGATGAAGAACAAAATGATGAAGATTTGCTGATGAGACCAGATCTGCCTATATTGTCTGGCTAAGCAGATCCAATCCTCGGCCTAGCACCTAGGTCAAATTGAGGGGTTTACTTTTCTGTGGAGAAGTTTCTTCCTTGGTGGATTCTGAATCTTGGTCAGGAATGTGTAGAAAAAAATCTCAGGCCACTGTCACCACCAGCACCGTGATGCAGCAATGCCTAGCTGAGGGGAAATGTGTTTACTTTTCCCATGTTAAAATATGTCCATTTCAATTTCCATGCAAGATTATAAGAGCAAAAATATGCTTCCCTTTAGGGGAATGGCATTTGGCTAAATACCATGCATTGCTACAAACCCTAGATGTGAAGGGCCGCATGCAAACATTGACATACAAGAACATAATGGATGTGGAGCTGGGTCTCAGTCCTATAGGAAAAACATTTCTGACTGCCTGGCTCTTTCAGACTATGAAATTCATTGCCTACAGATAGAGGCTGAGTAGATAGGTATGGTGCTGTGACAGAAACTGAACGGTTAGCTCTGCCCTTCATCATTTGTCCTTAAATCCTCTCCACCAGGCTTTATAAGCTTGTTTTCCTAGTAGCTCAGCTCACCCAGTTTGCTAAAGCAATACGCTTGTATATGCATCTTAGTCATTATTGTTCTGTATTCTGGCCTATTCAAGATCAGAAAAGTCTTCCTTGAAGCTTCCCAGAAATGCTGCTAACGTTTGTCTGTTCATTGTCTTCGGTGGTTGCATCTTCTCTTCTTTCATTAACTAGGGTAGCTGGTGTTGAAAACCAAACAGAAGGTAATGACAGACCACGGCGAGCTGTCTGTTGCTGCAGATGGAGGATACCTCTAGGATTTGGGTCAGAAAACACTTGGCAAGCATCCCTCTGAATTCTTCTTGTCACATGTTGAGGAAGCCTGCTTAGTGGCAGGGGTGAAGAAGGAAGCTGAAATCTTAAAATGGCTGCAATATGATTTTTTTTTTGTTTTATTTTTGTTTAACATCAAAGCTATTTACAGTGTATCTTGCCAATTTATTCGTACTGTTGCTGTCATGGGTATTTCCTGATTCTTCACTTTCAGAACAGGACAAAAACCTCACACAACCCCATTTAAGTTTGCAACAGCAGGAAAAATTAGGCTTACTTACGCCTCCTTTAGAACCGGACCTTGCAGAGGTACTGTAAAGAAGCCATTTGTTTTCTTTAAACACAGTTCAACTTCACACAGGCGTGCACACACATTCAGATGGTTTCCACTTGAAATTCCTCATCTAATCCAAATAGCTCTCAGCCTTGACTGCCGAGCTGCGATGGGGCTCCCCTGCCCCGTGCCTCCCCGAGCGCGCGGTGCTACGGCCTGAGGAAGGCAGCGCGCTCACAAAGTTTGCACGCTTCCGCATGTTTCCAGGTATGCCTTCAACAGCTTTGACCCCCTCCTTTCGCTGCTGCTCATGGAAAGAAGCAGAGTGATATTTGAGGGAGTCCTTTGTTTCTTTGGAGACTCTCTCTATCATGTGTTCTGCCGTCTTGGGCGTAAGTTTGAGGTTTGCAAGCCTGCAGAAAGAATTGCTGTATGTAAAGCTGACAATCAGGCAGATCTGCGTGGCCAGAAAGGGATACAGAAGTGAATTGCACCATTACGCTGCCTGTACCCTCGCTACTCTATATGTGTAAACTAACATCCAGTATTGTTTATAGTTCTTCAGTACAGTCTTTTAAACAAATGCATTTTTTTAAAATCCTTTTCTAGAGCACGAATGGGTTACATAAGATTCAGGATGGATGGATGGTGGCAGAGCTGTTGGACCCTACTGCAGTACTCTAACCATTGGCTTACAGACTCTTCTGTCCAGGTTGTCCCTTTTTCCCAGGAAAGGTCAGAAACTGCCAAGGCTCCAACACCCTCCTTTGCCAAGAAATGGTCCCTTGTTGGAACTGAAGCCGCTGTGGCTGCAGGCAGGGGAAGAGGATGCTTCAGGCTTGAGGCTGGCCAGGAAGGAGGAACTGTAGAGATGGGAGAATGCCTGTGTTTCAGTTCAGGTCCTGGAGATGCCGAGACTGTATTACCCTGACTTTGTCATATTCCTTTATCTTTACGGGGTCCTGCAAAGCAAATTTATCAATCACAATGCCGCATACCAGCAGCTTGTTTTGTATTTAACTAGTAAGAATTATTTTGCAGATAATCTCCTTTGTCTGAGTGTCATCTGGAGAAGCAATTGGTGCATATGTATCAAAGTTGACCAGACTTCTTTATTTATATTGCCATACCAGTTCTATTGGTCATTGACCCACAGAATTACCTTAGGTGCTATGGAAATAGGTAATCAAAATCATAACATTTCAAGATGCACACTTAAATATATCATATACAATTTTTTTTTGAGAGGGAAAGGATGTTATTTTGTTTCATGTTTTCAATAACGTATATTATTTTTCGTGGCTCAAAACCATGCAAAATCAAAAAACAGAACAAATGAAAAGACACAAAGACTTTTGTCCAAGTAGCTCACAAACTAAATTTAGACTGAGGTGATGAGTTAGGTTAACAAACAGAAGTGGGGCAGTAGGTTAAGGAAGAACAAGGATTATAGAAATAAGATTACATGTAGTCCATGCGGTACACCCTAATACACTTCCTTGTGCCCTGCTCTAGCCAGATGCTGCAGAGAAATGGCCAAAGACTAGCTCTAAGGGGCAGGGAACTGTCTTTGTGGTGTTTGGTTTTCAAGTGCTTAGTTCAGTGGGACACTAATCCTCATTTGAGGTCCCTGAGTGCTGTAGCAATATAAATAACACCCACAAAATAGTAGCAATAGGATTCCTTGGCCCAGCTCCTTTCTGAGTGCTGTGCCACTTTTTTTTTGACTGAGCCTAACCTAAGAAAAAGGAAGGACTATGCAGCTTGTAGGGATTCAGCCATTATTCTATGTGTTTGTTCTTACCTTTTGAAGTTTGTTCATCCCTTTCAGAAAGGATGTTTCAAGGTGTCACTAAATTTGATATTATCCCTGTCCCTTCTCCCTGTTTGATACAGAGTGATATCTGAAATGTTTGGATCTGATTATGTAGAGGTAGGAATACCAGAAAAGAGGACCATATAGTATCTGGGCATAGTTTGCAGACCAACTTCTGATAAGGAATTGGGAACAGGACAGATGATCAATTTTTTTTTTTTTTAATTTTAAGGAAGAGAGCAGTTATCAAGAGTCATTTCCCAGAAACACAGATGCTTGCAAAAGAGGCATCAGAAAACACTCATGCCTGACCAAAGGTTTTTGCTTCTGATGGTTGAAGTGAAGCCCAGGTTTGAAACTGTTGTTCCCTGCCCTGCTGAGCCCTGGTAGGTCCAGGTCTGTTACCGCCCAGCAAAGCTTGCCAGAGTCAAGAAGGTCAGTAGCTTCACAGGCTATGAAATATATGGTCTGCTCCATCTGGACTAGTGTGTGCAGTTCGCTCCAGTATGCTGCTCTTTGGAATCTAAGAATAACCTGGGAAAGTCAAACTGTGTTCAGAGCTTAGTTTTACATGTGGTCTGAGCCCAGCGTTCATGCCTCAGACATGCTTCTAACATATTTTGGCCACATTGTGAGGTGTTAAAGTTTAGCCGGAAAAGAATTTAAATGCTGCTGCTTTACTGATTTGGGCCCCACAGTGGCCATCGTTCTCTGCTCCTTTACCTGTTATTTCATCCTTTAAGTCCAAATCCCTCCAGAAGCATGAGCTCTCACGCGGCTGGTAATTCTTATGCATCCAAGTAATATGGATTTGGATCTAGAAGACACGGTCAGAGTTTGTCTAATTAGCTTCCTGTCACTATAGCCAAGGCAGAAATTTAAGGTACAGTAACTCATTTTATAGTCACTCTATCTGGCGCTGAATATAGATTGGAAAAATTTTTTGCTTGAGCAAGATGTGTGGTAATATTGTTATGCTATATTAAAGTGCTCTTTAAAAATAAATTAGATTCTCATGAGTGCTAGAGACTAGTATCCCCTACCACATTCAGACCCGACACAGGCAGGTCTCCTCCTTACTAAAGCTAAAACTCTGCTAAACTCTTCCATGAAGAGGAAAGCCAGCTAAAATGTTGTACCCTACATTTTTTTGGTTTGTATGTTTTGTGACCCCTAGTGGATTTGCTCTTTGGGCTTCAGAAAGGCTAGATAAAGTATTAGCTGTGGGCAAAACACCTTAGGAACCATACCTGTTCATCAGAGCTGTGCATGCACATCTCTCCACGCCAAACCGAACTAGTGTATTGAAAAATGGTCCCAAATATTTAAGGCAGAAATACTCGCTCTGCTTGTAAGTGCTGTTTTTCTTCTGGTGCTTTCTCTCATCCTCCAAAACCTGCCCCTTAAATGCTGCTTGTGAATGGAAAAAATTATGCACTTTCAAATTCTCTCCTGGGGAATGAGGGCTCATATCTCTCCCTCTCACACTGATACTGTAATTTCACACTTTTTTTTTTGCCAGCAATTGAGCCTCTTTTCATTATATATGACATGCATGTTTCGTTTTCATCAGGGCTTTTATAGTTTGAGAGGCCTGATGAGCAAGGGAAAGGGAAGTGGCTGGGTGGAAGGGCTGCCTCTTGATGGGAAGCGGCTGCAGGAGGCGGCGGGCTCTCCTGTCTCCCAAATAGTGCTGCTTTTGTCCTCCGCGCCACCGCCCTCCCTGAGGTGATGCAGGGTTCTGCTGACACCAAAGGCTCCAGTCAGACCACAGCCTTAACAACTGCTATCGTAGAGCAATATGTACACACGGGGCGGGAGGGAAGAAACAGGGCTGGGAAGTGGAAGGTATCAATCAGAAATACCCTCCTTTGCGTTGCCTCGGGATGAGACCAGGGCATAGAGAGCCTATGGGTGATTAGAATAAATCACAGAATCACAGAATTGTTAAGATTGGAAAAGACCTTTAAGATCATCAAGTCCAACCATCTCAACTGGGGTTTTGCTCAAACAAAAAAAAAAGTCCAACGTGGTACTTGTTGGATGGAAACTAAGCTAAACTAGATAGGGGTCAGCCTTTCCGATGACTGATGATTTCCAGTAACTAGGAGCTAGTCCACTGTATCTGAATAATGTCATGTCCCAACTGTAGTTAATTGCCACTCAATTGTGAAAACTTTCTGGTCTGATCATCATCGCAGAAGAGCTCACACATTATTAGTCTTGTCTTTCACCAGGAGAAGGGCAAGACATGGAACCCGTTGTGGAAGAGAAGACGGGAACGCTACTTGCTGCATTTCATAGCTTGACTTAACATGGCTGAACATTTAACTTGGTGAAGAATAGTTTGACAATTACATGGAGGCTACTTCTTTCCATGCCCGCTGATGGGGTGAGCTCTCAGGCACTTGTATGATCGCTACTGGCTGCTGGTGCTAAACTGTTTGCTTGAAGAGGGTTGTGCAATCTGAATCTGATGTCTGGGCACTGCCATGGGTCTTCAGTTTTTGTGCTTTAATTGTTTATGGAACTGGCCATATACAGGAAGAAAATGGAATTAAAATAATTGAGCTGTAAAAAAAATATTTTTCTGTTAAAAGCTACCCCAGACCTATAAGGCTGTGATGTGGCAAAATTAAGCTAGGTATATCTGTGGATAAGCATATACAGCTTAGGTTTTGAATACCCAAAGGATACTTTCCTCTGGATGTCTATTACTGCTAACAGTGCAGCATCAGAAGTATTAAATGGGCTCTCTGACCACGACAAAAACTGATAGCTGTAAGTAACGGCCTACAAACTCTGTGTTTCCTGAAATGCAGCCCACACTGTGGCGATGAAATCGAACCTCCTTTATATGAAACCTTGATGTACTCTTCCCAGTTCCTTTCCTTCTGCATTCCCACCTTCCTGCCCCTTGGCATTAACGTTATTAAAGTTGTCTCTGAAGCTGGCCCAAGGAGTCGTACATGTTATTTACATCACAACAAAGTCTGGGGCATCAGACAGGACTGGGGGTCTGTTGTGCCAGCTACTATTCAGCCTTTAAGTACAAAGATAGTCCGGCCCAAAGAGATTTCTATCTTGAATTTTAACAGGCAGAGGGAGGGAGGTGGTTGTTTTGCTGATGCTTCAGACTCTCCTTTCAAGTTGCTGTGAGTAGCAGTCTTTAGGAAAACCTCCTCCTCTGTTGCAGGGGTACCACACAAGACCGACAAATTGGGATATCCTGAGTTTATTGCTAGCTGATGGTGCAGAAACCACAGCAGCCAACCAGTAGCATGTAACACACACCGGGTAGAATTAAAGTGAACACAAAGATTTCACAAATTCATTGTGAGTCCAATCTAATGCTCGTATTCAGAGCATGTGCATATTTCCACCTCAAAAGAAAACAAAACGATCCCCCCAAGTCCCTCAGAATCAACCAGATATTTTAAAGCTTTTCACTGGAAAAAAACCCTTTAAATCGTTTAAAGCCCTGTTAGAAAGTCAGCCTGTAAGTATACAAAACACTGGAGACCATCATATGCTAATCTGAGCTTAACAAAACACATAGTATTACCAAGTGTAATTATACAGTCCAGCTATTAGTAGCTTTACCTCTGGCTGTTCTCCATCCTGCTTTCAAGCTACATCCTTTCCTTTCATCTTATTCTACACCACATGAAACAGGTGAGCTGTTCCCTTTATATAGCTCAGGGCTCCAGTCACATGGTTCTCAAAGCTTGGTATCTTCATTTAATCAGTTAAAAGAATCGAAATAATCAGAGATCTTCCATGAACTCCATGCCAAGATTTAATTCTGTTAAGCATTCAAAGCTTACCAAGTTCAAAAAATCAAGAAAAAAATTAATTAATTTTTCCTAGGAATATCTACTTTGAAAAGCTGCCCTGGGGGGTACGCCTGTAGTTTAGGAGAATATCTTTCACAAATCACCCATACATCACTGCTAGCAAGTTCCACAAAAAGAGAACTCCAACGCTTTTTATTGTCAAGGCAACACTGTGGTTTCTGCATCCCATTCGTTCATGCATAGATAGTACGAGCATCCACTTTTTATCTGATTCCATTATGAATTTTTATCTTGTCTTAACTGCCACTGATTTCTTACAGGAAAATACAAGTTGTTTAGGGTTATCTTCACCAGTAACAACTTTTGACAGTGAAGACATGGTGATACTTCCCCTAAAGTATGTATTTGGTACCTCAGCACTGGATTAGGTGACAGAGACAACAAGTTAAACTGGACAGAGCAGTGATTTTCAGTTTTGGGGTCCTTGAATGTGTGCGTGGAACCAGTGAATTATTTTTAAGACGTCAGTGAAAGGTAACTCAGATAAGGCAGACTCACGACAACAGGCTTAAATTTGCTTGAAGGGAGCCTGAACTGCCCCTGGAAAATGCTGCGGGGTTCTGCAGACTGGAAAAGATTAGAGCCCTGGGGCTATGCTATCTGCTCTGATTTAGGAGCTTGCTAATCCATGGGCCCATGCTACCTGTTGTGCCATTCTTTCTCCAGCACAAGATTAACCCCACATTCTCACATACGGGTATCTCGAGGACCTTCTCCCACCAAGACCATCTGACCCCAGGGAGTGTGGGTATTGCACTGGTGGTATACAGCAGTTCTGTTTCTCTCCGTCATACGTTTTTCTTCACAGCATCGGCTGACTTGATAGTTGTCGGTCGGTGTGTACGAGAATGTCATGGCACATCACAGGCTCCAGGATTAGGCCTCTCAGGAGCTGCAACTACCTCATAGGCAAGTCAAATATTTCCTGACCTTCCTATATTCCCATGAACATAAACAGGGAGATATCTTATTGAGTTTCTATCAAGATCTGTGTTGCTTTTAGCAATAGAGGAGGCTTAAGATGTCTGTTGGTATGAAAGTAAATAAAGTGTGTGTGTGTGTGAGTTTGTGAGATGAAGAGCTGTGTTTTCCAGACAGACAAGTACGTGGTGATAGTTTTCCTGTGAGTTCATCTGCTCTGTTAAGCGACCTTCCTGACATAGGGGTAATTTTTGTGTATGTTTGGTAAAGACCTCTAGAGATCATCTGGTCCAACCTCTTGCTCCAGATGGTGTAGGCTTTAAAAGTTAGGTCAGGTTGCTCAGGGCTGTGTCCAGTCAAGCTTTGAGTATCTCCATGGGTGGAGATTCCACCCTCCAGGCAACATTTGCAGTGGTGAAAATTTTTAGCATCATGGTATTTTTCTCCCCTTACATTCATTAAAATTTCTCTGGTGGCAGCTTGTGTCTGTTGCCTCCCATCCTCCCACCGTGCACTTCCAAGCAGAGCCTGGCCTTGCCTTCCCCATACTGTCCCATTTGGTAGTTGCAGACTGCAGTATGATCCCCCTTTACACGTCTCTTAAAGGCTGAACAAGCTCAACCCTTTCTGCCTCTCCTCCTACATTGTGTGCTACAGCCCCCTGACCATCTTGGTGGCCTTCCACTGGACTCATTCCAGAATTTCTTCCTCTGTCTTGTTCCAGGGATCCAAGGCAGGACACAGCATTCCCAATGCAAGCTCACAAGTGCTGAATATGGAGAAATAATCACTTCCCTCAACCTGCTGGCTACATGCGTGCTGAAACAGCCCAGTGTTTGGGGTTGAGTCACAAGGAGGAGGTGGAGGTAAGCATGGGTTAAGTATGGATATGCTGTAGGGCGTTGAGGTAACGCTGCTTACACACACTCCCATCACAAGTAGGATGGCATGGTTTCGGCAAACAAGGTGTCTGCTCTCACCTTTCTGCTCCACCCCACCACTCAAACAGCCAAGGTGCTTGTGAATCACTGTAATTCAAAAAGAGTGTAGTTTGCTTTCGATTGCTACAGCTGTGAGCTGTGGCACTCACACAGATGATTCGCAAAGGGCTCAGCCTCCCAGGCCGACGGGTTGGGGAGGCCACTGGTTGCAATGTCAGACACTGCAACCTCATCCGTGTATGAGGGGTCTTACATGCATCATGGGAGTTGGTGGGATTTGAATTAAAACCTCAATGGTTATTCCTTTCTGTCCTTTTCCTCTATTTCCTCTGCTTCTGCTACGGAAGCTGTCGTGGAGCGTGTTAACTCATTTGTTTGCTGCTTTGTTATTGGATTTGGCTAGAGAACGGTTGTGGGAAATTGTGTGGAGGGGAGTTCTCCTTCTTCTAGCTCAGCTTAGGAAATGTGGCAAGGTCACCAAAGAGTGGGCAAATTTCTTTGTCAAGCCGTAGACAGATTTCATACAGGTCATGACAGGAACTCCAACCTTAACGCTACCATCACCAACAGTCTCACAAGATCTGCAAACTATTTGGCAGAAAACTGGCAGTTTTATAACCAAAATCCAATTTTGCAGAAAAGTTAGCTTTTTGCAGTTTTTTTTGGATACTGTTTTGCTGTTGTGAAAGCAATACATATGGAGGCCCATTAGAGCCTAAGGCTATTGTTGATACAGTCTTGACTCATTCTTGGCACTCCTTCATCTTCCTTCGATAGCTCAGCTGGTAGAGCGGAGGACTGTAGGCTGTCTGAAGAAAGTAATCCTTAGGTCGCTGGTTCAATTCCGGCTCGAAGGAAATATTTTGGGGTTTTGTTTTTGTTTTTGTCTTTCACTTTTTTCTGGTATTTACAACTTTGCAGAACTGCCCTTTCCAACCATATGTCACTCTATGCCCCGTGAGAAATTCAGTCTGTTTAAAACATACCACTTTCAAGGATTTAATTTTCACTACCCTCATTCTCTGCTTCAGCTGGTTCTTACAGATAAGATGCTTTGACCGTTGCCTCTCTACCTAATCAGCTGATGCCCATTGTACGAGCTTCTTTTCTGCAGGGACTCAACACCTTCCACAGAGCCTTGTTAGGGAGAGCACACCCACGGTGCAGAGCTTGCAGAGCCTCTTTTAGCTGAGTTGGGTGTGGAAAATGGGGGCAGGTCCACTTATTGGGGCCTCCTCGTTGCTGGTTTCACCCCTTTTCCTATCCTGTTCTTGCATTTTGAGTTTCTGAAGTTTGGGGGGATGGGGACAGGATGGACTAAGAGATGGGGAAAACAATGTTTTTGTGAGACAGGAACACCATGCTCATTCAGGTCCAGATATTTGTTTGAGGCAGCTGCTACATGCAGCTATAATCCTTGGCCTTGGGAGAGTGTTGTGAATACCACTGTGCACGCTGCCCTGAGGTGTATCGTTTCCACGCACTGTCTGTTTCAATGAAGAATTGTAAAGGTTGGGGCTGGTTACAAAGGAAATGGGTACGAACGAGGCAATAGAGCTGTATGAAGGGACACCACAGGTCAGGTTAATGAGGCTTTCTAAGGACTCATTCATACAGAAACCAACATCAGAAACTTTCAGAGAATAGAAAACGGGGCACTGTGATCTGTTAAAGAAGATTTCGTTTCACACAGGAAGCTGACTCACTTTTACAAGACATCATCAGCTCTGAGAGGACTGTAAGAAGCTTTATTAAAGAAAAGATTAGAGGTTTTTAGATGTTTACATTAGATGAGATGACATTAGGGATCCAATCCCAAAGCTCATGCAAAGCTTCTCATGCAAAGCATCTCCTCATGCAAAGTACAGTGCTAAGCTCAACAAAGATAGGAGGTGGCAATTTTGTTCAGTTGCTTGCCTTTCATTGTCTCATAAATATACCTAGTATCGTTTAATAAGAAATATTTGGTAGAAGTTGGAGTCAAATGCATCAAGGAACCAGTACTAAGCTAGAATGAATAATCGAGCGATTGTATGTAATTCCAGTATTTTAAAAGATTTTTTTTTTACTAATTAGCGTCAGATCAATGGCCATCGATCACTGTAGAACACCAGTTTTCTTTGTCCTTCCAAATCCAGCTGCATTAATTCCTCTTCAGCCTGCATAGCAGTACACACTTACAACCTCATAACCATAATGGGTTTTCAGCACAGGGAGGCACAGGACAGGAGAGAGGCAGTTCTGCTTCTCCTCTCAACCATGCAACAAGCTCTCCAGGCCCTGGGGGGTGGGCAGGCCATGATGTTATTGCTCCGTGGGTCCTCCCACAGCGAGTTGGGATTGTAAAGGCAAGAGTGGGAGAGGCAAGCAGCCTCCTTTGCAGTCCTGTAGGGCTCCCGGGAAGGAGGAGGCAGAGCAGCAGCATCTCCAGTGGGAATCTGGCAGTCGCTTTAGACGAGGAGGAAAGGGGTATGAGGCTGCGGGATGCCACGGGAGGAACTCAGGTGTATTCATAACCATCCTGGGATACAAATCTGTCCCATGGCACCTGGGACAGATTTCCTCCTTGCGGTGCGCCTTTTACTGTCTTGGTGAGAAGTAAGACAAAGTATGAACCTTTCCAAATGAGTGAATACATGACTCATGCGTTTAATTGCTGCAATAAGCATGAAGCTTTTGATTCAAAATCCTTGTGCTCGTATCAGAGAAGGGACTGGTGCTTTCCCTGAGCCTGGGGAATGGTGGTGACTGATGAATGGGCTGACTGCCTCACAGGTATTCTGTTGATGTGCAGATCTTCACTGACTTAATACTTCAGTCTGGGTTGCACAAGGTATGATTGAAACAAGAATGAAGGGAGAAAGAATTAATTAAAAGCAGGTTCTCATCGCCAGTGGTGATCATTTTGTGGTTGAAAAGGGTGAGTTGTTACAGCATGGACTCACCCTCATATTACTGCACACCAGTGGGTAACGGTCCTGGTGGAGAATACCACCTGATGTGGTTAGCTTCTGTTGTCCCATGGCTGTTTCATGTCATGCTATTTCAGCTACCAGGGCTGCCCCATACTGATACAGTGGTGACCCTGACTCCGTGTCTTTCTCCGCAATGACATCTGCACAAGGTAGTTTTATAAAAGTTCCAGCAAATGTAGCCATCAAGGCAGAAATGTGAATTTAAATAAAGTTCTGGTGTTTTTCTCACACATATGAGTTGACCGTCAGTTAGCAAAGGTAGGAATTATTTAGAAATGTTATTGTCTTCTGTGTTTAGGACCTTTAGCCTTCTCCTAGTCTTGAATAAGCTTCCTCTCACAGCCAAACTTCTCTGGCTCATCAGACATGGTGAAAGTTGCCGTGTCCTTGTCGGGGGAGCGGCATCCCATGGACCAAACCTCTGAAACAAAGACATAACCAGCTGGAGACATGATAGACCAGCGGTAGTAAGCTCCTATTAGACAAGATAATGTTTGTTACCAGTGGGCTGAGTGGGATGTTCCTTCCCTTTCCAAAATACTTTTTTCCTTTTCTTGTCTCACCTCTTGTCCCAAAACAAACTTTTAACCTATCCCCTAACTTAGAAGTGGCATACTGCATGTTGAAGAAACTGAAGCTCATACAGTTGGCATAAACATATTGCAAAATATCTGTACTTTCTCGCTAAAGGAAGAGCAGTGCTTGCATTCCCGTAGGACAGTTTGGTAAGTCTGATCCAGTCGCCTGTGCCCACAGCACGTCTTTCGTGGTTATTTTGCACCTTTGCTAAGCAGCAAGTGTTACATGGTTTGTGACTGGTCTTGTCTGTGCTCATTCTGAAAGTAAATTTTTGTTAAAAATTAAAAGTGCAATTTTGGCACTGGCATAACTCCAAGTTCTCAGTTGTACTTGCTTTGAATGACTTTGTATATGTTGAGCTTTGTTTTGATTTTCCAATACAAATGAATCCCAGCCTCGCTCTAGACACCTGATTTCACGTGGTTGCATCAAAGCCATATTGCAGGGAATGCTTCTTCCGACACAATGTGAAACAACTGAGCAATGCAGGGCTTGCCTGAGGAAGAAACTTCAGAAAAGCCGGATAATCTCCAAATTTTGAATGAGTTGAGCTGCACACCCCGGTATTGGGTTTCAGCCCAGAAATATAGTGCTGCAGCAGTGATCGGACTGAAGACCTAACTTTGTACTGAGCCCACTGCTTTCCTTTGAGCTTTGTAAATTTTTGCTGCTGCTGTTGCTCTCTTGTAGCCACCTGCTGCCTCCGGTCATGCTGCTGATTTAGATAAAGCTCTCTGAGCAGGGTCATATCTTTGTAAAGTTTTTCATGATGGTGAGGAAAACATGGTCCCAATTCCTGTCTGGAGTAATGATACAAATAAATAGTTAACAACTGCACGGTTCCATTACAGCTCTAGAGGTAGAATCATGGCAATTAAAATGTGCAATTAAGGAGAGCTTGAAAAGGCTTTTAAAACCAGGAAGCAAGTCAAGATGCTTTGCTGATGACTTGTTAGTTTGTAGAAATTGCAAGTGGTTGCAATTTGGTTTGCTTTTACCATAAAGTAAAACTATTCTCCAGCGTGCGTTTGGCTGAGTTTATGAAAAGCGTCTCAGCATGGCTGGAAATGACCAGCAGCCGTTGCTGCCTTTACTTGCAACCACCAGATCAGGTAGAATTACACTGAACTGAGCAACTGTTTGCACATTTCTTCAGGCCTTCTTAACTACCCTCTACCAACCAATTTTTCTTCTTCTATTGTAGTTGTTATAATCAGGCCTTGATAAGAATTGCTGCCAGAGACATCCAATCAGTCCCATGTTATCATCTGGAAATGATTAGAGTCCTCAGGACAGATTGAAGCCATTTTGATAGCATTGATTAGTTCTTTATTTCAGGTTGTGCCATTTCACCATTCACCATTTTAAAATTCTTGCCTCATTTATGAGGATACTTTTTTTTACATTGTAAACAACAAATTGTATTTTGTTGTGTGAATCCAAATAAGCTTTGAAGTTTGTGGCTTTGTAATTTGAAAGTCATCTGGAGAGTGTATGCTCTCTTGTCAGCTTTAATCAATGCACAATAATCAATTATCATATCAAAGTGTTCAATTACTCCTTAGTGGTGAGGTGCTGTAGCTCTTTGACTTAATTTCCTAGAAGATTCTCAGCACTCTCACTGCAGCATTGGGGTTACTTAACTGACTGCTTAATGTCTGCTGTGAATCTGAAGCTGCTCCTATTTGAACACCAGCCTCCACACAGAAATGTCAGATGCTTCTTGGACACCGCAAACCACTTCTTTCTATCTAATTTGTGACTTGGATGTACCATGCTGTTGTCAGTTCCTAAGAAGGGAGTCTTTGTCTGTCTGTCTGTGCTTTTATGCTCAGGAGGGATGCTAAGAGTCCTGGCTCCTTCTTTGTTGAGTCTGGAGAGGTTTCAGCGTTCCCTTTTCCTGCAGTACCCTACCCTTCCATTTCCCAGAGATTATGGGAAGAAAGTTACCATTGACTCTTGGGTCCGTACGTTTCATGCTTATTTGAAGGCTGAGGAGAATAAAAGTGAACAGATGAAGCGGATTGCTGCTTAAGTCCCCTGAACTTATAGAGGCCTGAGAAGATCTGTATTTGTGAATGAAGGGTCTCCTCAAATTCAGAGTTGAGGTGTTGTTACTCCATATTGCCCTTTTTGGAGTATGTAGAGCTAAAAAAAATGTAATAATTTTAATGCCAATATAAGGCTTTTCTGGGATCACTATGCTTTCAACACCACACAGTCTTTGGTGTATCTATCCTCATGTCCCTGTGACATGGAGAGGTACCAATATCCCTATTCCACATGACGTTGTTAGTCCCTAAGACGGCTGTGGTTGAGTGATGGCAGCAGGCTGAAGCAGAGCAGGAAAAGTCACCTGAAACCTCAGAGGCTCTGCATCCTGACCATCCTTCCTCACTTCTGGAGTCCCTCACTTTTGGTAAACCATTGACTTAACCCTTCAAGAACCCAGCAACGAGTTTTCCCTCGATTTCAGTTTGTAGCAGCTTTGCAGCCTGAATGATCGCCTTGGTTCCTTCTCCCAGAAAGGTATTAAACCACCAGTGAATAAAACTCTAGGAGGATATTGCTGTATTAAATCTTGGAGCATTGCCACCACCAGTTTTCCAGCACTGACTCCATGCCAGGAGAGCCGAGTGGTGTGAGCTGGAAGGGAGAGCTCCTTCTGCTGTGGTCAAAGGGGGAAGGAGGAGAGTGGTGGCAATAAAGCAGGGCTGCTGTTGCAGGAGCTCTGTGTGGAGGTGCGTGCGTCCTCCTACCCACCCACCAGCTATGACTTGCTGTTGCTTTCCTGCAGGAAGCCACATGCATGTGAAGGGGCCAGTGCTCAGTCCTTTGTGAGGCATGAAACAGCACTTGTCTTTTCTACACATCTACGAAAAGATAGTGGAAAAATGGAGAGGACATGAAGCTGTGTTTGAGCCATGTTTCATCAGGCTGAAGGAAGGAAAGCATGAGCAGCTCTATGGTGAGAAGGTCTGTAAAAACACAGCAATTATCCTCATCTCAGCTTGCCTGTTGAGAAATAATCAAACTTGTGATGAGCCTTGTGACCTGTCAGACCTCTTAACTGAACTGCAGCTGAAGAGATTCTCTATAAAAGGGTATAGGCTGCTGCTTATTGTTGACTTTTAACCATGAGAGTTCCTAAGGGAAATAGCATATAGTAATAACATTTAATGGTCTTCTGATGAGCATCTGGTGTTGGGTGTTTTTTTCTTTTAAATTGCATTAAAATTAAAACTGCAGTATTGCACTGAGTCCTCATTTCCTGTTAGGAGAGGAATTATGATGCTCTATTGATTGGCAAAGCTGTTTCCCATCCTGCATAAGTGTGGTTAGTGGACAGAACTTCTCTCACAGGCACAGACGCGCCCTACACCCCTCTCAGTTCTGAAAGTTTTTCCCTCTAAATTATTCATAGTGAAACCACTGATCCTCAAAATTTAAAACAGAGGAGAGAAGGTATAAAATATTCTCATGTATGCCTTTGCATTAATTTATGTGCTATCACATTGAATAAAAGGAAATAGCAAGTTAAGCATGTTCAAGAAGCCACATGATGAGTATAATTGATGCATTCAGCCTATAGAACATACATATAATAGTCCATTGTAGTTATGGGATTGGCCAGCCAATATTTTTGCCTTGGAGATCATTACTTAAGCAGATGACTCTTGACCCTTTTCTTTTAGTGCTTCGAGAAGTTTGCCAGAAAGTACCCTTTTGTGCTAGTCAGCCTTTAACATCCCCCTCTGAGCAGCCTCAATTTTTCATTTAACTTACTTCTCAATGTTAATCTGCTTTTTATCCCAAGGATCTTTATGAGAAATAAATTTGAGCCTTTTCAGAAATGCAATTGTAAAAGCTTCTTCCTTACTAGTTAAAAGCTTGTCACAATGTAGCAACAATGTATGTGTCATAAAATGGTGTATTTAACAAAAAATAATAAAAAAAAAGGCAACAGAGCAATACTGAAGCAACATGCTGGGTATTGCTGTGCGGAAACTCGCTTACCTGCACGGTCCTTGGAAGCGTAGGAAATGTGATTCATAGCAGCGGATCGGAGGGCAAAGAAACTTACTTTCAGAAAGACAAAGATCTGCTTTGACATAGCTCTGCAGTTACCATTGCTCCTCATCCCCCAAGGTGGCTGATGGGCAGAATGAAGAGAAAGGCTCACAGCCTAAATGGAAAACCTCGTTAAAGTATCTGGTTTAAATAGGTGCCGGCTCAGGAAAGGAAGAATGCTGGTTGAGACCCTGAAGATTGAAGTAGTGCATGGGTGGTTCCTTTTCAAAGTTGTTGGGGAAAAAAGCGAAGGGGATACCGGTGAAGAGAGCGGACGCCACTGGGGAGAGCCTGCACTGGCCGAGGCATGATGCACACTTCCCCCGGGGCCAGTTGTCGTCTGAATGCTTGTTGGAACCCAGACCTCCCCCGTGAGAGGTACTGGTGTACGAAAGGGCAAGGAAAGAAAATCCAGCTTTTAACCTGAGCTGGACTGCTCTTCCAGGGCTACAAACTGCAGGTTTGGTGTAGCTGAGTGACAAAGTATTGTTCTCATCAACCACTCCCTTACAAGGAGAGTGCAGGTGGACTTCTAGAATGAATTATAAAGAAACCCCATATCCTCCTGTAAAACAGAATAAAAAAGCCTAGCGTCGAGGCGAATGGTAAGGGATCATCAGTGATTTGAGAATTAATGGGACTTGGAGACCTTCTCCGCCCGCCCCAGTAATATCTGGTGAAAAGCCCTCTAAAATATGGCTTCACTGAAGCCAAGGTGCCAACAGGTTCCTTCCCATTTGTTTTCTTTCTGATGAGGCCTTTCTCTGCTCAGTGCACATGACGATACCCACTTTATTAAAAAACCTACACAAACGATGGCTGCTTTGTCTTTGCTAGGAAAGACAGACCTTGGCAAATAATCATTTCTAGGTCTTACTTCTAACATATGTATGACTTATTATTTTTCTTGATGCAGTAAGTTACAGCTTAAACCAATAAAAGAACAAAGAAGGAGGACATAAGAAGAGGACATAGGAAAAGGTTTTTTTTAAAGAGTCACATGCACAGCTAATAGATGTATCCAGAGAAAAGAGATAAAATACCCCAGATTAATAACTGTGACGTTCTGCTGGCTTATTGCTTTCTAAAGGCTTTACCCTCTGTGGATACAGAGCTGTATAAAAGATGAAGTAGTGGCACTGCACATTTTAGTCATCCCAGTAATGATGGCTCCATCTCCGTTACAGACTCATGATCTCCAAGGAAAGCAATCCTCTCTCTAGTATTTCCAAGGGAAATTAATCGGGTTCACTTCTCTGTGTTGCCTCCGTACTTGCTCCTCCATTCTTTGCTTCTCACTGCTTGACCTTTGTTGAATTAGTCATGTAAAGCAACAAAATGCTGCTTTAAGTTCATAAATCTTGGTCCTCCTATTTCCTGTGAACAGGTCCAGCTGAGAAAGTGAAGAAGAAACCTGTCAGGATGCCATAACAAGCACTGTATATCAGAAACCCACTGGACAGAAAACCTAGCTCAAACACTAACTTTGTTTTTGCAAAGCAGGAAACATTGCTGAAATTCATATAGTAAATATTTCTTTGTGTATCATGGGGAGCTTTCATGTAAGCTTGGATTAGCTGGAAATCAGGACAAGGGCTGAACTTTGCTCCTTCATTGCTATAAAAACAATTGTATGGGGTATTTTTCAAGGAAGCCCCTCAGCTTTTGAGCTAGGCAGAAATGCATTGCAGTTGAACTTGATACTGTGTTCTACAGAGGTTGGAGAGAAAGACTTTTAGGCTGATATTTAAAAATAAGGAAATAGCTCGTAAGGAGAGAGAGAGATGGGCAAAGATCCTGAAGTGGAGAGAACCAGATATGGGAAAGGAGAAGAGGGACAAGGATAAGAATGGTGTTTATTTCAGAGGGGTGAAATCAGAGTCAGGTTAAAAGAAACCCACTAAAGGTTTTCTAATTGTAGAGAAGTTTGAAACTGGTGTAAAATGAGTTGATTCTCCCCGTTTCCCTTGCTTTATACCAGCGCTGGTCCAGAAAATACCATTGCATGCGGCATCAACAGAAGGATGAGAATCCAGGGAGTCGCATAGACGTCCTCAGCACTGATGTCTCTGAGGATGAGGGCTGGGGGGCTCGAGGAGGGTGGGGGTAGTTGGGGCATTAATGGCATGGACAGATACAGGAGAATGTGCTAGCATTTTCCAGGGCCCTGCACCACAACACTCCTCCCAGATATTTTGCAAGTGTACACAACACACTTTCCCAGCAATAACCTGGCATGGGGTTGTGTTGCCTCCCCTCTTCCCCCTGCCACATACCTGGGCGGCTCTGCCTTATCCGTGGAGGACCCAGAGCCCAGGGGGGAAATGTCTCACCCGTGGTGGTGGATTGCTTCAGCCAACAAGCCTGGCAATCTGGTACTTTTATGAACACTGAGCTCACCTTGGATATTAAAAGAAAGAAATGCATTAGCTGGTAAGTGTGTTGGGTCCCTTCCAAGGCACACTAGCGTGTTGCTCTGCACACCAGCATGGAAACAATTTGCAGGCAGGAGAGCTGGTGAGCACTCTCTCAAGGAGCTGTGCCACATTCTCTTCCCTCCCTTCGCCTTCAGAGTCGTTCTTTATTCAATCTCTTTTGCTCCAGTTTCGCCATCTGAGCTTAAATGCGGCCTTCTGACATGGAGAATCTGGGTGAGTAGAGCCACATTAGTAAAATCCCTAGCCAATCTTATTTTTTGGCATGAAGGTGGCTGTTACGGCATTGTTTTTATTATTCATCAAAAGGAAACTTTTCAAAGTAAATACATCAAATACCACATAACATAAGCTCTTCCCAACCACTGCTTCCTCTCCCTTTTTCTTTTCCCCTACCTCCTATTTTTATAAGTAATCAAGTTGTTACTCCAGAGTCAATTCCAGGTCATCTTTCATTTGCTCAAAATATATCCTTATTGGCAAGCTATTTTCCCATTATTCCGGAACACACATATTGTTTTACTTACAGCTGTGTGCTGTATTTTATGTTCTCATATAAATGTTATGCCTGGATTATCATAACTAGAGCAAACTGGTTTTAGGGTTTGTTGTTGTTGTTATTTTTAGGTTCCTCCCTCTGCCCCCAATAGGACAGAAACTTTATTATATCTATTTTTTTAATCTTTTCTAGTTCTTAAAGTGACTCAACTTTTCACATTTCTCTCTAGTAATGTAGGTTTCCCCTCTGCTGTGCAAGTTTCCCTAGTTTGGCGAATGATGATAGCTGAGGTTTGGGAAAGATTAAGGGATAAGCAGCATTGCTTCCATCCCACGAGGGGCAGGAAAGAAGACAAGGCAGGGACAGAGTCCAGAAACCCATTACCTGCTGTGTAAAAAAAAGTAGGTTTTCTTACCTGTTTTAAAGTGTTACTAGTTTTAAGGAGTGTCCCTGTTTCTAGTGTTGCGGGATCTGGTGAAATCTGGCAAGTTCTGCATCCACTTACTATTTTCTTTATTTTGGGAGCAGATCAAATAGACACTCATATTTACATACCGAGGGCTCAGTGAGGGAAAGCACCTAAGTCCCATTGGCTTCAGCATGTTCTTAAATATTTACTGAAGTGATTAACTTACTTGAGGTCTTGATGCAAAAGAATGCATTTGTAGCAACAAATACATACTGTGATTATCAATCTTATCACTGCATTTCATGCCTGTGCGTGCTAATGCTTGATGCACTAGAGAGACATACAGTATGCAGAAGAGATGGATTTTCTTCTGTACAGGTGACAAAAGACAAAACAGAATTTTCCCCTTATTTTTAGGGTGTCTGTGACGGTGGAAGACCATTGGAGGGAAGTGTGTTGCTGAATTCCCTGCAGCCTTAAGGTCTTGTTTTTGATTTTGGTTTTTTTTGGTGTATGGTCTTCTAATGCAGAAAGGCATGGTTCTGCACCCCCTGCCCCCATGAGAGTAAGAAAGACCACATGCACGTCTTAAGCTACTCAGTTTATTAGTATTCTGTGCTTGTTAATTTGTGAATGACTTGAAGGCACTCGGAGCATTAAAGGAAGTCTCCTCCTAGAGTTTTTTAAAAGAGTCTCTCCTGGATTTTTTTGAAGTTGAAATATTCATAGTTTGCATGGGCTTTTTCTTCCAAGTAAATGTGTGCTAAATGCTAATGCTTGCATTATAACTGGGTGTCTTATAGTAGGTACGATGTTTAACTGGCACCCAAGATTCAAAAGCAGAGATGATACATGAACATTTGGGCCACATTATGTGAATTGTTCAAAAAAATCTGGTTTCTTTCATTATTTTAACCTCCAAAGAAGAAATCCCCTATAGGATAAATGTCAAATCATTAAAGCAAACAGACAAACAAACAAACCAACCAACCTCTTATCACTGTTGGTGGGAAAAGTATGCGTTACACTTCACAAGACTCACAAGGAACAGCAGGCATACTTCTGTTTGCGAGTAATATTCTGGTTATTTGATGTTTTTAGGAGGTGAGAGAAGAGCTTGTAGCTGAATGGTTTCTTTGGCAGCTTCCTGACTTGAACTTCAGGATGAACGTCAAGAGAAACGCCACAGTGAATGATGCTGACCGGAACATGTTTGTGTGACCCTTCTCTTCCCCAGACTAATTTAGTTATGTCCTGCTCCACAACAGTTCACAAGTTGTTCTTGAAATAGTAGGGGATCCCAGAGAGACGAGCTTTCCTCTCTGCCCACCTTGCCCTATTCACCTTCCACACTGCCCCGGGAACATTTACTGCCGGGCCAATTACAGCCGTGGTCAGGGCTGTCTTTAGTGGATGTTGATATCCGAACAAACAAATGAAGAGTCTGGTCTTGATTGCTGATGTCTTTACAATTTGGTTTCCTGTGGTGTGTTTGTACAGATGTAATGGTTGGTATTCCTCTGTTTTTAAATAATCACGACCATATTGGGGGGCGGGAGGACAGGACTAATTTGCTGGGAGTTTGCTGGAGGAGCCCCCAACCCTGCTCCTGTGGTTTAGCTTCTGTTCAAGCCTCGCTGCCTAACCCACTGCTTGGGGTGGTGACTTCTGTTTCCATCTGTCCCCCTTCAGAACGGGCTTGTGATCGTTCACTCCGTTCAGCCCAGGAGAACTCTCATTAGAGCAACTATTGCAAGTCATCACATCTTGTCTGCAGATTGCGCAAACTCTGAACGGCACGCAGAAAACACCTCCACAGACACGGGCAATGCGGAGAGCGTGAATGACCACCGTCTCGGTGGATCTTTTGTACAGGAGGATATGCGTCCTGGATAGCTCTCATTTTCTGTTGCCAAAGAAATGTTCTTTTTTGCTTCTTTACATCCTGCTGACCACTTGCTGCTGTATTTGTCCAGAGCTGGTGGCGTACAGCTCAGCCATTGCCCTCCTCCGAGCTGCACCGGAGGAGCAGTGAACAAGCAGCTCCTGGTGAAAGGAGCTGGAAGGACAGATTTGGGCTCTTTTCTCACCCTGCTGTGAACTTGGTTGTAGCCAGTGATTTGGGTCACGCCTTGATCCCTGCTAGACCAAGCTGCCTGAGCTATGCAAAGCAAGCTGCTTTACAGCCAGACGATACTGGGACTTCCTCTGTCACCCCATCCTTTCTGCCCCAGGCAGTTCTCTCACTCTTATTTCAAGCTCGTTCCCCCTACACGTGTTTGACATGTTTGGGAGTGGAATCGGGAGCATTTAAATCCTTCAACGTTACGTGGCCGGCAGGACTGGAGGAGCAGTCTGCTCCAAGCAGAGCTCCTGCTCAGACTACTTGCAGTCACATCCAAATGGCAACAGGGGGAAAAAAAAAAGGCTAATTGTATGCTCTCCAATTTTCTCTATTAGGAAGATCAAAAGAATTGCTGCCTTTACTGGCAAATCTCAAGGATGAACTGTGGCAGCCAGACCAGTACTGGTCTGTGTTGAACTGTAGTCACCCAGAATAAATCAGCGCTAATTGCAGTCTAGGGCTGTGATTCCAGAGGGGCTGCTTAAGCACCGCACAGTGACCCCGACTGCCCGGCTGGTGAAGCCAGTGGCAAGACTCCCAGGGACTTCAGGAGGCGCAGGGCTGAGGCTGCACCCCTGCCTGCTTTAAAGCCAAATATCTTGTTACCTCCCTGAGGAAAGAAAACAGATACAGAGATGTGGTGAGCACTGTGATCCCACCTTTGGCGCTGTGTAGCTGCCCCCATGTTGCAGGATCTGGAGGGAAGGCGATACCTTGGTTTTCCGGCCACAGGAGACCTGCACAAAGTTGCTCTGGTGGCCTTGGAGAAGATGGGGTGGCTGCTGGTTCAGGTTCTCGTCCTTTCCCAGCTTTCCCTACGGCAACATCTGCCTCCCACCAAAACAGGGGCCATCTCCTGACTCCATGGCTGGCTCTGGCACCAACCAGACCGACCATTTCCACCACGGCCAAGCAAATTGTTCTTCTGTTTCTCTCACCTGAGATGGTTCCTCTTCTTCTTCTTCTGTGCCTCCCGCAGGTGCTGCCATACGCGTGGTCTTACGTTACCGTGGCTTAGTCACGTTTATCACGGGAATGCAGAAGGATCAGCAAAACATGGTGTCCACAATGCAAAGAGATTTCTATTATATAAAATTTTATTTTAATTTCATTCTTACTAAAACTACCTTTGAAGCTAATGCAGCGTTAAATGTAAATGAAATATGTATATATAAATTTCAGAGTTTGCTTATAAAGGACAGGCAGGAAAAGGAATTCAAGTCAGTTTAAAAGCCTGACTAGCCTGAAGACTCGAGTGCTGGACAATTTCGAAGAAAGTTTCTTTACTGCTATGAAGGGAACCACTTTTTCCTTCAGAAAAATGAAGCAAAGATTGGTAAAAACATTGGTGCAAAGGCACAAATGTGGTCTGCAGGAAAGCAAAGGGGACGGGCCACCTTCCCGCCATTTGCCTGTGGCGAAATGCTGGTGAGAACCGCGGGCAGGAGCTGAACCAAAGAGGCTGCGGTGGGTACGTGCTTTGAGCCGTGGGAGGTGGCGAGGACCCGAGCCAGCAAGCCTGGCTGCTCCTTCCCCTGCGCACACCAGCCCCACCAGCCTCGGGGGAAAAGACGTCCCCCCGTGTTAGAATAAGCGGCCAGAAAGACAAGCAAGCGGCTGCCGGGGCAGGGAGTGAGGCGGGGAGCAGTGGCCATGGGCTGGGAGCGGGTGCTCTCCGCTGGGAGCTGCGAGGAGGGTGGCCGGGGCCGCGCTGCCCCTGCCCGGGGCCGGGGCGAGGACCAGGCAATGCCTCCTGCCCCATGGGGGACGGCGGCGTGAGGCCCAGCGTTGCCCTTGCAAGCCGAAGGCTGAGCAGTGGGTGCCATTTGCTCTGGTGCTAAGAGAAATTAAAAGCGACCCGCGGTCAGCTGCTAAACGTGATGCTGAGAAGCTGACGCCAGCCGCTCCTACACTTGACCCTTCCAGAGCGATTTCTAAACACCGGCTAACTAATCCTCCCCACACGGCCAGGGGAAGGAGCAGGCAGGGATTGCCCCGCCTCTCTCCCACCTCCATTTTGTAAGAGGAGATGGGGGGTAGGCTCCCGGACCTGTTTTCTTCGGGTGACAGCAGCTAGAAGTGGGCCTGCTGTGTCAATCTGATGGTGTGGCTTGGCGTGAGGCAACATGGCCAAGCAGGGTGCAGGTGAGGAGCACAGCCTTGGCTTGGGAGAGAAATTTGTCAGTAGTACACCACATTGCTCTTCTCTTTATATACGGTTGGAAATGTCTTGAAGCCAGATGCTCAGCTGGTGTAAATCAGTGGAACACCGCAGATTTATACCAGCTGGAGGGCTGGCCCCTGTGGGAAGGGGATGGGGGGAAAGGGAGGCTGTTTCTGGTAACCTTGCTGCCAACCTTCCTTTTGGGTAAATATGTCCATATGTTAGGAAATGCTAATTAAAACCAAAAGCACAGAGGAGCTCTGGGGATGCGTGTGTAAAAGGAGCACCCCAGGATTCTGCTCTGCTGTAATCTTTCTCCTCCTGCTGGATCTCACCTTTTATTTGGTGTTCCGCCTCCCTGACTCATATCTAACCTTGCTCCTAGTCCTCTTTGTTGGAGTTTTGCCATGCCTGATATTGCTGTGATATTGCTCTGATGGGTGTGGGACTGGTGTCTACAGACACCTGGGGGCAACCCCAGATGTTTCCCTGGTCAAGGGGGAAAACACGTTCTGTTGCAGCGTGCCTTGCAGCTATGTGAGTAACTGTGCTCATCAGTCAGGAACTTTATGGGAAGGGACTCTGGAAATACCACTTATTTTTTGACTTCCAGGTGCCCACTGCCTTCTCTGTGGGCTGGGATAGCTCTGAGTGTGGTTAATTGTTTCTGGGGAACAAAAGCATTATGCTTAAAAAAAAAGGCAAAAAAAAAAAAGCATGAATATCTGTGATGCTCTATAGGTAACAATAAATAAGCATGAGTTTGCCCTTGAGGTGGAGAGAAAGTTTCAGAAGTGGATGTTCAAAATATCTGTTTGTACAAGAACTAGAGTATCTCCAGGGGAGGCTTTGCATTGGAGCTGTCAGGCTGGTATTAAAGAGTGACATTTTCAAAGTGATGGATAGGATTTAGGATTGGATTCCTGCACTGCCAATAATGGCAATTGCGCTGTTCTGAAGATGTAGGGATAAATATATAACATTCTCAATGCATCATTTAGTAGTCAAAACTTTCTGGGGAAAAGTCAAATACACATGATGAGTTTCCGCAGAGACCCTAACACTTCACAAAGGCGTCCATGGACTGGTTAGGCAGTCCCTGATGTGGCCTGCTTTACTCAAAAGCCTAAGGATTTTTTTTTTTTTTTTTGAAGTTGTCATTACTTGCATTTGATAGAGCTGGCTTATGTATTTGTATTAGAAATAGACCCAAGAGAATTGCAGCAAATTATAATGGCAGTGCAACAGAGGTACATACGTTCAAATATAACAAACAACCTCTCTTTATTTCTCAGTAAGAGTGTGCTCCCGCTGTCTTTAAGTCAGTGGCAAAAATCCTGTTGACTTCTTGTAGGTCAGAACTGGGTACAAAATACTGTTTCCCTGCCCCACCAAGTCAGCCTAATATTTTTGCAGTAGTAGAAAGGTGGTATATATGCAAGCACATAGGGGTGAGTTGTAAAGTGCCTGTTTAGTATTTGGGCTGTACATAAAATGAATGTAATGTAGATACCCCAAAGAATGGGAAGAGGGAAGGTCCTGCATATACCTTGACCATCCCAGAAATGCCCAAAAGATGATACTATTCTAACTTCTGCATGTGTTCTCATTAGTTTGCACAACCTTCATGTTACTGAAGTATTTGGCTTGAATATGTTTATAGATACTGCTATCTATCTTACTCCAGGTCTAGCTTTTGCCTCAAGTGACACTTAAAGTGAGCAAATTAGCACTGAAGCTAAATTTGTTTTGTTATGATGGCTCTACAGCAGGTACAGCTTTTGTAAACAGATGCTGCAAGAGAGGTAGGTTTTTTGCATCACTCCAGATCTCTTGAGAGCTAAAGTATTCAGGTAAATAATTGGTTGAGAGACAAAAGAAATACTGTTGACTGAGAAGTATTCTCACATTCTATATGACAGAACTGTCTGTTCTTAGAAATTCATTACTTATAATCTCTGTCCTTTTTCTAGAATTTTTGGCTGAAAGTACACCACAGTAATTCCTTTTCTTTGTACATAGTTGAAATCCACTTCATACATACCACATGTAACTCAAGTGGCTAACGCATATTGCACAACCGACTTTTGAATTTTTATATTCATAGACAAGTGTCAGCCAAATCTTCAAAATGGATTTTTTTGTTTGTTGGTTTTTAACGCCCTTCTTACAACACTTCTGTAGTGTATGTTTCATTTCTGAAAATATTACAAGCCTGATCGACAGCCCTGGCAAACCTCTTCGTATTATGTGGCTCTTCCAGGAGCTGAAAGACCTGCTGAAGCTGTACGCTGGCCGGAGCTTCCTTACTTTACCGCCTGAGTAGCATAGCCCTGTTTCTGTTGTCTCACTAACTTCTCTTGTGTTGCTGAAGGGCTGGCCAATCTCTTCACCTGCTGGTAGGTGTTTAGTAATACTAAACATAAATACTAAATGTTCATTCTCAAATCCCTGTGAAATACAGTGATCTATGAATGCTGTATTCTTCTAAAAGGTGCATGTGAGCTGTTTCCAGCTGGGAAGCGGCAGTGGTATATGCAGTGGATGCCTAACTTTTTTGGCTTTGTTGTATATAGCCTCTCTCCTGTTGCCTGCTGGATGGTTCAGTAGCACGCACATATTACTTCCCTGGGTTGGTCAAAGCCTCCCAGAGGTGTATTTCTCTCTACAGTGTCTCACTTTGCCATGGATACTAATTTTTCCTTTTTTTTTTTTTCTTCCCTGGTGTGGGTCACAGGGCTGTGGAGAAGCCCTCTGCCAGGAATCAGTGAAATCTGCGGGTGTATTATTCCACTGTACCGTTTCCACCCGGACCGTGGTGAACGGCGTGTGGAGCAGCATTGCTGTAAGATGGGCTGGGGTCCAACAGTAGGCGAGTTGCACCTCGGTTTGGATTCTGTACAGTTTTGTCAGCCTCACATTTCCGGAGGCGAAGGAGCCTATGTTGCCGATCCAGCCGAAACATATGGTACTGGTTTTTAGCTGTAGTCACTCTGAAGGCCTGGAAAGCAGTGATGCTGGCAAAGGGGAAGCATTCACATCACAGTCACTGTCGGGCTTTACAGGTTGAAGCACCTAGGAATTAAAAACACACCTACAACCGCAACGGAAGTGACGTCGAAGTCAAACCAGTTATGGGTACCATGCAGCTCTGGGCTGGCACCGGCTCCACTATCCACACATGTCACTGCGATCTCTGGGACGGCGTAAGAAATCGCCACTAAACTGTGTGCTCAGCATTAATACAAGGTGTTACACTTGCAGGAGATAAGCAATCTCCAAGACAGGCCATGAGCAGCACAGCCTTTGCTAGACCTCCTCTCGGCGTCAATACCTGCTTGACCAACCTGATCTCATTCTATGACCAGGTGACCCGTCTAGTGGATGAGGGAAAGGCTGTGGACGTTGTCTACCTGGACTTTAGTAAAGCCTTTGACAGCGTCTCCCACAGCATTCTCCTGGAGAAACTGGCGGGTCGTGGCTTGGACGGGTTTACTCTTCGCTGGGTGAGGAACCGGCTGGATGGCCGAGCCCAGAGAGTTGTGGTGAATGGCGTTAAATCCGGCTGGCGGCCGGTCACAAGCGGTGTTCCCCAGGGCTCGGTTCTGGGGCCGGTCTTATTCAATATCTTTATTGATGATCTGGATGAGGGAATCAAGTGCTCCCTCAGTAAGTTTGCAGATGACACCAAGCTGGGTGGGAGTGTTGACCTGCTGGAGGGTAGGAGGGCTCTGCGGAGGGATCTGGACAGGCTGGATCGATGGGCAGAGGTCAAAACTGTATGAGGTTTAATAAGGCCAAGTTCCGGGTCCTGCACTTTGGCCACAAGAACCCCATGCAATGCTACAGGCTTGGGGAGGAGTGGCTAGAGAGCAGCCCGGCGGAAAAGGACCTGGGGGTGCTGGTTGACAGCTGGCTGGATATGAGCCGGCAGTGTGCCCAGGTGGCCAAGAAGGCCAACAGCGTCCTGGCCTGTATCAGCAATAGTGTGGCCAGCAGGAGTAGGGAAGTGATCGTGCCCCTGTACTTGGCACTGGTGAGGCCGCACCTTGAATCCTGTGTTCAGTTTTGGGCCCCTCACTACAAGAAGGACGTTGAGGTGCTGGAGTGTGCCCAGAGAAGGGCAACGAAGCTGGTGAGGGGTCTGGAGCACAAGTCTTATGAGGAGCGGCTGAGGGAACTGGGGTTGTTTAGTCTGGAGAAGAGGAGGCTGAGGGGAGACCTTATCGCTGTCTACAACTACCTGAAAGGGGGTTGTGGTGACGAGGGTGTTGGTCTCTTCTCCCAAGTATGAGGGGAAATGGCCTCAAGTTGCACCAGGGAAGGTTTAGATTGGATATTACACCGAGAGGGTGGTCAAGCATTGAACAGGCTGCCCAGGGAGGTGGTGGAGTCACCATCTCTGGAAGTGTTCAAAAAACTTGTGGATGTGGCGCTTCAGGACATGGTTTAGTGAACATGGTGGCGCTGGATTAATGGTTGGACTTGATGATCTTGAAGGTCCTTTCCAACCTTAGTGATTCTATGATTCTGTAATGTTGAAATGCTGACGAGCAAGCATATGCATTATTTCTATACTGCGTGTCTCCAGGTTGTGTGCAAGGCCCTCTTTCAGGATCCTGCCTGCTCCTGATCACTTCAGCAGCCATGGTGCTGGCACAAGTGATGAAGAAAGGAGATTATTTGCAGCAAATTACCTAAACCTAATGTAGAGACAAAATATTCTTACTGCGTTGAGCTGTGGCTGATGGAAACAGGCAACAAACACTGATCTAATGTTCATCAGCAAAATTTTGGTGGACAAGTGGTAATGGACTTCACCTTAGGCTTGCATCCTAAGCCAATTCCTGCACAGATAAAAGCAGCCCTTTCAAGCTGTTCCATTGGGTTTTAAAAGCAAAACTGAGAAGGCTTCACTAGGGAACTTGATCTCTTGTAGTGTTTATTCTCACCAACCAAGAGCAGCAATTAATATCTCTTTCAGATGGTGAGAATCTCTTTCAGATGGTGAGAATAAACAGTCTTGTAGACATGCAGAGGAAATGGAAATGACATATGAATTTTAATTAACCTACTTCTCCTCAGCTTTTCTGCATAGTGCCAAAATATAGCAAAATGGAATCCTTCAGTTACGTACCTTGGCATCTTCCTGGGCTGCTGGCTTTAGTTGAAGGCAGGCGAGTTTCACATGTGTACCTGAGATCTGTGTGTTTCTTGTGGGTTGATTACTAGAAAGGTGCCTGAACCCTCGGTGCTTTTGCTCCATCTGCATACATCCTGATATTTTTAAGGTATCCCTGTTTTTAAACATAACCATATGATAGAGAAACCTCTAAATAATATCTTTTACTGTGATACCTCTGACCATCACTCTCATTACAGTCTCAAGCAGTGCTTGGTCTTCCCTGGATGCTTCATGTGCGTTGATATAACACAGTATGGCAAGAAAATCTGATGTCATCTGCAGCTGCCGTGCTGTATTTCAAAGGAGAAGGCATTAACCCTTTGTAGCAAAATCTCCCCTGCAAAGGACAAATGTCGTCTTGTCCAAACAGCATGCTCAGCCTAATTATTTACATCTGTCCCCGCTTGCCAGCCCCAGTTCTCACTGGGGTAAACTGGCACTGCTCCATGGAAGTCGGAGAAGCTGTAATTCTCACTGCAGCAGATAATTTTGACCCTTTGCCTTGGACTGTGCTTTATTTTATCAACTTCATGTCCTTCGACCATAAAAGCATTCAGCTACAGAGATGGAGTTTCTATAAATATGTTTCTCCCACAAGGAGATCGACAGTATTCGAGTCGCAAAGTGTTTTGGAGCAACGTGGGAGGAGGGAGGAACAAGGTGAGGGGGGAGGCAAGGTGTCTTATTTCCCCTCTCACCTCCTTCATCTCAAGTCCTGATGTCCTCCAGGATGTGTGTTTAGTGTTAATGGCAAAGGTGCTCCAAAGCGGCAGTAAATGTGGGCCCCAGATGTGCTAGCTCAGCCTGGGCCAGGCAGGGCGCTGCATGTATTCTCTCACCAGGGCATGGCTCCGACAGCTTCAGTTTCGGCTAAACCTCTGCTCCCGTGTTTCTGCCCTCACCCCCATCCACTGGCCTTGGCTGGGCATCCCCTCGCCAGTGCTGTGGCACGGGCACGGCTGGTCCCTCCTGGCTCCAAGCTGGGAGAGCCTCAGTGGTTTTTGCCATCAGTGGTTTTTGCCATGGCTCATCTGCCCCCTGAGCGCTTCGAGCAGCCTCTTGCCTGGTCTGACCGCTGCTGCTGCAAGGGGAGGAGGTCGGGGGGGGCCGTGCAATGGAACAAGGCAGCGCCCTGGGGTGGGCAGCCAGCCAGCAGTGATGGGTCCTGCCTCTAGCCCGCTTTGAAGGTTGCGCAAATCGAAGGAAGAAAAAGCGCTATCCCTTTCCGTATGCCCCTTACCGTAGGGACCGCTGCCCTCATGGGTGACTAGAGGTACCAAACATGTCATTGTGTGAAAGGTGTTAAGATATATATAGATATGTATAACATTTATTGCTGTCCTAAAAGGCGAGGAGATTACCCTTTTCTTTTGTTCCTCAGAATACAAACCTTGTGATCTGCAGCATGTGCTACTGTACTATTGATTTACTGCTTGATTATAATGACATTTCATAACACAAGTGTTATTAAAGACTTGTTAATCTTGCTTAAGGATCATATTCCTCAAAATGTTTGAGCAAAATGCTTTGTGTTTACCTTTAAGTAAGTATTTAAATAAACTCAAATGACTTGCTGTATCAAGGTTTTAATTACCAGTTGCTCCCAGCGCGGAGCTTGTGGCTTCTTTTACATTCTTACAGGATTCCTGAAGTTTTACTGAAGCCCTGTGACACTTTCACCCCTTCTTTCCCTCTGTCTCCCTCAACCCCAGTGCAAAGAGGACAAACACTTTCTGAAGTATGCCCAACTCAAAGCTAAGTGGATTTTGCTGGGGTTTGTAAGGGAGCTATTCTATGGCGGATTAACAGCCATCCTTGCCAATTAGCACAGAAAATATTTTTCAGCATATGGGACACCGATGAGTGAGTGCTGTGTGCACCAGGCATGTGGTCCTTGTCATTAAACATCTACATTGTGCCAGTGTCTAGAGATGGCGAGTAGCTTAGAGTCCCATAGTCCAGAGGACTTTGTAAACACAGAGAATGTCCTCAGTCCAGAGCAGACATGACACAGTGTCTTCAGTTGTTTGTACAACAGCAGCATTATCTACTAAATCTTTTGGGCTGTTGTTATTTGCTTTACATGTATGGGGCAGGGGGGTGTTTTTAAATGACGACACTTTGAGATACTTCATGAGGGTATGCAATTATTCCTGCTACTGCTATCTATGAAAGCTTATGTGCAGAAGAAGGTGCTGAACTCAGGTGTTCTACCTGTAGTGCCCTAACTGTGAGCAGGAGTGAGTCTTAACAGCCTTATACAAAAGTCTTTGATGTGAACAGAAAGACTCCTACAGCCTAGTACCGTAGGGCTCTCGTGAAATACTTGCACTGAGCCCTTGACTGTGTATCTAATCTTTGCAGTTTAACTCAGTTCAAAACCTGATTTTAGCTCAAGTATAAACAGCCTTGTAGGTGACCTTTTCTGTTAAATCTAGTCCTATGTTTAGCTAAAGTTTGCCAGTAGTCCAGACACAGAGCACGTATTCTTTAACTGGGACTTGGCTATTTTAAGAACTGTAGAAAACTGAACGAGAAACTGAAAAATTCTGAAGCACCTCCTCTCCTTGTAATGTTTGAAATGGGCTTTCTGTCTTTCTTGAAATGTTCACAAAGTCTTTTCATGTCTGGATTACATACTTCTTACAGAATATTAGGGAAAGTTAAGGAAAAGTGGTTGATGAAAGGCATACAGGCATCTCTTATTTTTTCATGGCTCTCTGTTTCTTACAATGGTTAAAGTGATCGGTGGTTTGTTTTTGAGTTCTTAGGCAGCTTGTGTGTCTCCTTTCCCCTTGAGAGGTAAAAGACAGGGGAAGAAGGAAAAGCTACCTTACGTCTCCCAGGGTGAGAGCCTGCGTTGCCAGCCACCGCTGCAGAGCAGCTGATGGGCTCTACGTTTACACCCTTCTATGGAAAATTCACAAGCTGCTTTGCTTTGTGTATCTTGTTAGTTTCTGCCCATGACCTGACTGTGATTTTTTTTTTTTAATTTTATTTTTCATTTTAGTTATAACGGTATGAAAATGTGTGTTGATTGTGGTCAAGGTGGGGAGGAACTGGTTCTGCTAAACCAGAACAAACCATTTGGATGTACATACACAAGTTTGCCATCAATCTGATGTTGGACCAATTTAACCTTCAGTGCAGGATTTCTCTGGCTTAGGCTGGAGTAGCTTTATGAACAGAGACCCTGCACCGCCTTAAACCTGCCATAGACAAGTCTGGTCTCGTAAAAGGTGCAGTGATTCTCCTTAGACCATGCCTAACAGTGCCCCCTCAGTGGCTTCGCTGACTTAGAGCAAAGCGGCCCAAGTGAACTAGGACGAGTTGTGAATAGGCTTGAGAGGACGAGAACGGCAAGAGGCTCTTCCTGGCGCTAAAATGAAGCTGAAGCCCTTTGGGTTCAGCCGTACGTCGTGAAGCCAGTGGTGGGCATCGGAGAACCTGCAGGTGCAGGCAGCGGCACTCGTTGCCACGTTTTATTAGTACTCCAACTCGCCATTCATTTAGCAGGGCAGGCAGAATAACCACAGGTGGGTTTTACTGCTTCTGGGTAGCAGAGGTATGAACATCTGTCACGTTTAAGCTAGGGAATTCCTCCTGTTAGCTTGCCACTGGTGGAAACTTCCCGAGGAGCGAATTCCCCCCACTTTGCACGCTGGACCTCCAGGGTCTGGAAACCAAACACTCTCTTTTCTCTGAGTTTTTTTTTCTCTCTCACAGTGCCAACATTGAAATATTTTTTTTTTCCCACCCCAGGGTGTTTTTTGATGTTGTTGTTGATGATTGTTTTCATTTTTGGTGTTTTCTTTTATGGCTTTGAATCAGCTGTCTTAAAAGAGGAAGGTTTGACCATCTGGTTCTGGGAACAATCAGCATCTAAGAGGCATGGCTGGTTTGCACATCATTCCAGGCCTGGTTAAAATAAACAGAACCATCGTCTTTAGAAAATAAGATGCACCAGATGTAAAACAACCTCGAGCTCTGTGAAGAGAGGGTGAAATTTATGCAGCACTTGAGAGAGATCTAGGGATTAATGGAGGGGTGTTACAAAATGAAATTCTAGTTTCAGTTACTTCTGATGCCTTATCTTGAAAGGGGAAGGGTAGAGGAAATAAAACCCAGCTAAGAACCCAAGGGAAAACAGTACCCTGAAAATTGCAGACTCCTCATCAGAGGAGCTTTCTTCTTTTTTTTTTTTTTCCCCCTAATATAATTTTTTTCCCCCAATATGTTGACTCTGTAGGTGTGGTATACAAATCACCCCTCCAACAGGGAACGCATACATTCTCTGAGCTGGCCACGAATTGCCATACACAAGGACGCGTAATTAGGAGGGAGCCCTCAGAAAGACCTGCACAGCCCCTTTCTGCAGGGGCGCAGGGGCAGGAATGCTGCGCTTTCAGCCGGCATTGTTCCCCTCCCCATTCAGCTGGAGTGGTAGACTGTTAAAATTTCCCCCAGTCCCCAGCCTGCTGGTGCTGCTCATTCCTCCTCTATGTGGGGATGTAATGTAGTTTTGCTTCTGCTTTCTTTTTTATCTTTTTTTTTTCCTTTTTTTTTTTTAAGGTCAATATATCTCCCAGAGTCTTCTGTGAACCTGTGGGTTTGTGTGCGCTTTGTCTTTTTTTCTTTCTCTCTTTCTTTTTTTCTGTGAACAAAATTTAACCCTTCTTTTTACCCTCTCTCTTTCCTTCCAAGTAGCCTTTACCCTGCTTGTGTGAGCAGCTGACAAAGAGAATAAGTAATTTCTTAGCCTTTCAGTGTTGAACTGCTTCTGGTTTTGTGAATGGCCTTTGCACCTGTTGCGATAAGCAGAGCTCCCTTCACAGCAGCACTGAAAGGGTGGCAATCCCTCCCACCCCCCCCTTAAAATTTACTCTTTCTTTCAGTGAATGCCAACGATTAAGGAAAACGCTTGTGTCTGCAGTGGATTCTTTAGCCTGACAAAACCTAGTATTTATATAGATTAAACTGAACAGGCACCTTTCTCATTGGCGAGAAGAGTCTGGAGCAGGCTTGTTGCACGAACAAAACAGGATGACCAGTTCACTTAACTAAATTTGGCTTTACCCCACCCAGCTCTGTCTGTCCTGTTTATACCTCCAAACTGTGTTCTCCTTGTGTGAACGTGCCTCATCATGTGCGACAAAGCGTACAAAACAACGTGTGCCGTTGAGAAAAAAACAAATCACCGCTATTTAGCATTTAAAAAAAATGTACATTTTGATGTGCTTTTTAATAATGTCCCTTCTCTCTTTAATTTGTGAAATGCTTCTAGCTGTGGAGCTTTATTTGCTGAGGTTTGGTTCGCTGGGGGCTGCACTCATGTGGTCCCATGGGGGTGTTCCTCCTTCACCTGTGGTTGCTGTGCCAGCTCCAAGCCAAGGGAACTCTGAGGATTTGGGCAAGGGTGGTAAGTACCTTCAGTGACCGACCCCCAGCGCAGGTCTGAAGACAGGCACCGTGGACCAAAAAAAAAAAAAAAAAAAAAAAAAGAGTGGAAAGGCTACCCAGCTGCTCACACAATGCAAGAGAAGGCCTTGGCTGCTGTTCAAAGCTGCTCTGAGCGAGTGTTTCAATTTAATTCTAAATTAAAAGCAGCCAGTGTTGTATAGCACAGGGAAAAGATTATGTATTAATGCTTTTTCCCCCTGACATAATCCTAATGATCGCACTAAAATAAATAAAAGTTAAGCCTTCTTCCTCTCTTTCTCCCATTGCTATATTATGCTGTGGCGAGCAGCCAGGCTTTCATAGGTGAAAAGAAGACAGGAGAGGTCCCAAAACTGCCAGGCTGAGGGGTGGATCGTGCACTGCTGAGCTCCGCTTCGACCTTCTCCCTCCTCCCTCATCGCCGACGTGCTTTGCTTCAGGCCCCCGTTGAACAGTAAGTACCAGAAGAAGCGCTTTGGCAAAAAGTCTGAGCAAAACTGAAGTTGCCAACGGGAGGAAGTGGAGGGCTGTGAAGTGGTGACTCTAACACACGCTCGTGCGGGCGGGGAGACGTGTCTGACCCCTCCTCCAGAAACCCTGGTGTTTGCCTCTGCGGGAGCAGGCGAGTGGTACTACGCCGTGCTCTCGCTGGAAAACGTCTTCTCAAGAGCCGGTGCTGTTAAATGATGCCTCCCCGGGAGCTCTGTGGTCACGTTTCAGCCGGCTGGGTGGAATTGCCCTCTTTGGTGCAGGGGTAGCGCCAGGTCTGGGCACAGCAGGCTGTGGCTGCCCAGCTGGGGCCACCTCCAGCGAGCCCAGTGGGAGGGCCGGCGGCCCTCAGTCATCCCACCTAGTACCCAAAAAGCACCAAAAACACCCATGTGGTGCAAATTCACACTCCAGGTGCAACGTCGTTTAGAATGTGGAGGATGGGAGAAGCAAAGTCAGAGACCGGTTACCACAGTGCTCTGTTTTAGCACTTGCCAAGCATTTGACTGTATTTCTTTGGCATGTGCCTACAGTATCTCAAATTCCCATGACTCTCATCCAAATATTCCGAGTCCCGCTCCTAATGGCCAGGTAGGAATAGCTCAGCATGGGGGACCTGCTCGGGCTGGGAGGTCCCCACTGACAGGGCATGCCCCGTGGGCGAGGGATGCTCCTCTGCTCCAGCAACCCTGGTGGTGCTTCTGGTGGGGGGTCCTCAGCGGCTGTGAAGCTGCAACACCTGAATGTCAACGCACAGGTTAAGAGGACCTGAACAAGCAGGGAAATGGGAAACATAATGTTTAAGCCGGTGCTTGGGTTGTGTCCCTCCTGCTCCTCTTGCAGAGTTATAAATAGGGAGAAGAATTTAAGTTTGGTGGCTATTTCACAAATTTCTGTTTTCCCCGCTCTTCCTCGTTTCCCCTGTTGACGTGGCAGGGCCCAGCATCGTGTACTTGTCCATCTGTGCCTGTTCTGAGCTTTCTTCAGGATACAGGAGAACTGCTGGAATTATTTTAATAGGCAAATTCTTTGTTCACATAGTGGCCAGACCCAGCCTCTCCCGGGTGCCTGGCCCCAGTGCCAAACTGCAGTCCCTCGTAGCTCCACTCTGGGTGTCTGCACACTTCCTGCCACCTCCCAGCCCAGCTGGCAGTATTCTTCTGGTATAACCAGCACACGCTGAAATATGGATCGTGCTGGGAAAGCACATAGGAAGGTTATGGCAGAAACAGAAAATTATGTTTCTTAGCTTCTGATACTACCCCGTAAGTCGCAAGCTTTCACTCTTTTAAAAGTATGTCGGTAGCGATCTTCACAAATTGCTTGTGTGTTTTCTGCCTCCTGGTCAAGGACAAATATGTGTTGGTTGCCAGCTCTGGAGACACCAGCACCTAAATAACGTTTTCCCTCTGGTTAGAAGTGCTGTCTTTGGGAGAAACTGCCTGCCAGGCCTAAACACTGGGGCAGATCCTGCAAAGAAAGCTATGTACACAGCCATCCGTGGCCAAATGTACCGGAAGGGGTGTCCAAACTGCACAGTTCTCTTTGGGGGATCTGGGTCTTAAAATAGAAACTCTATCCTAGAAAACTTAATGAGGATTCATAAAACCTGGGTATATATTTAGAAAATCCAGTGAACTTGTCTTCAGCTTGAAACAAGGAGATACCGTATAAAACCCAGAATATTTCTGCAGCTTGTCCTAGAATGAGAAAGCAAGGGCCAAAATGATACAACAGGGGAAAAATGCTTGTATTGCAGATGAGGCTATTCTTGGCAGGTCTGCAGAGTGGGACTCTGCTTTCTGTCACGCAGGACTATCTGTGATGTGCATTTGATTAAAGCTCAGAGAGCATTTACATGCAGAGTCCTACGAGCGTATTTCTGAGGCTGCTGAGCCTCGGTTGCTGTTGAGAGAAATATGCTGCAGAATCAGTGTAACCAGGATCCTAAATTCCAGGGGCAGCATCTAGAGAGACCTGCCCACAGTGGCAAGGTGAGGTGTGGGAAGGTGACCGCTTCAGCTGAGAATGGGAAGATGGCAGACTCTAATTCTGAGAAAGGAATGGACACACGCACGCAGATTTAGTTTGATGGTGGGGGCGGGAGTAAACTATGTCCCTTCCTTCCTGCCCACTGGATCTTTAACTGAAGGCTGATGGATTGGTTACCATTTGTTATGGTAAGTCCATATGTGTACAGCTCCAACGGTAGGATTGGGTTCCTCCTCCTTTGTTACTCAAAGTCAATCGCAGTTCATTAAATCTCCCTCATCGGTTCCACCACCTGCTCCCCTTCCTTCCCTGACGTCTCATGCTCACTTACCCTCTTCCCTTTGTTTTCTGTTTGTTTCTCTTCTAATTACATCTCTTGATCTTTTCCCCATCAATTATTTTGAGGAGAGAACTGGTCAGGAAACATCAATGTAAATGAAATTGTGGTTATGAATAGAAACAAAGAAATGTTTGGGGATCTTTGTTTTTCTTTTTCTGAACGGCTCCAGACTTGTGCGCGAGATCCCAGCATACCCTTTTCCCAGGGTTTGAAGCAGCACGGGAACAGGGTCCATCCTTCCTTACTCACCTCTGCAAATGTTCAGTGAAAGATTTAACAGGCTCCTTCAGGGCTTGGTGGAAGTTTTCAGCTCCTCCGTAACTGTGACAGGTCTCACATTGTCAGACCTCGGCTACATGCATGTGGAACATCCACAGTGAATTCAACGTGGATGAAGACCCAGTTCTTCCCTTGACTTTGTGTGTGCAGCCAGGCAGCTGGATCACAGGGCAGAGCTCTCTGCCGGACAGCCTTCACCCCCAGTTGTAGCTGCGTGAAATAGCTAGACGGATTTAATCGACCGGGTTTATGATTAATAGCTATTACAGGCTCTTCTCAGGACCCCAGCCAAGATGAAGGCAGCGGTGGGTTGGCGCTGTGCCGAGGTGGGCTCGACAGCCCCACGGCAGGTCGCGCTGCGATGGGCTAGCAGCGCGTACGGGCTCTGCTGTCGAGGCCCAGGGGGATGGGAGTAGCCAGCTGCAGCTGAAGGAAGGAGTGGTAACGCATGAAAGGCGTTGGAGCGCTCGTCTGACCAGAGCCCTGTGCTTCTCTCGGAACACGATGTTTAAAAACATGCAGCTTTTTCACTCGGGGAGGCGACGAGTCTTGATCTTGCTGCGTCGAGCACCCTCCGGCGTGTTGGTGTTGGGGGAGCAGCGCAAAAAGGAAGGCGGGCAGAGGAGGAGGTGCTTTTTCTGCTGTCGGTAGACAAGCCTCAGAACAGACTTAGACCAAGCTCCGCAGTTTAACCAGCTGTTTGGCAGGCCTGGACTCATCCCTTTACTTTTTTTCCCCCTGGGTCACTAGGAATCCTCTTTCTCACACCCATCTCCTTGCTTTGCAATTGTCTGTGCTGCCTATTTGCAACACAGAAAAACACACATACGTGGGTTTAGATGTTGTTTAATCCCTAAATGTAAAAATAACTGCAGAAACCAGGTGGCAATTTTCAAGTTTTATGCCTGTTCTCTGGGGTCAAGATGTAAAGAAATCCATATGTTTGTGTTCATAGGTGCATATGGGCAAGTAAACCTTGCGTCGCACTTAACTACCTGCTTCCGCTTCTCTAAGTGCTGCCCTCGACTTGTCAAAGGGCTGTAACACATCCATGTGCTGGGGTTGCTGTATTGTCTTGATCTGTGTGTTTTTATCATGTTTTTAACAGTTTTTGAAAAGTTCATCCTACGTCACAGTGCCAACAGAACAGATAGATAATTTTATTTGAGGTATTTCAGATAATGACAGAGCTTAACCCAGGCAGTGCGGAGCATGGTCAGGCGAGTCTTAAATGGACAGAAGTCTAGCGGTTGAGTTCATTTTGGATAAGCAGTGGATGGCCTGGACACTTTAGCTGAATTTAATTCAAACCTCATAAATTTGCACATGGCTGGGAAGCCGGGAGAGAGTCTGTTTTCCAGAGGCCTTGCTGTGTGTTGTCTTTCCCCGATTCGTCATGTGGGATCAGTTTTTCCTGCCATTTCAGTGCTTTTGATTTTGTCCCTGATGGCAACTTGACAGCAGTGTGACAGGCCAAGGGAAGCAGGCTCGAAGCCCAAGTGTGCTCTCCATCCAGAGCGGGGGGGAAGAAGAGGAGGCGCAACTCTGACAGCCTTTTTCCCCACACTGACCAAGGTATAAAGGTGGGCAAACTAGAATCACAGACTCATGGAATGGTAGGGGTTGCAAGGGACTGATGAAGATCTTTGGGTCCAACCCCTCTGCCAAGGTAGGATCACCCAGGGCAGGTTGCACAGGAACCCGTCCAGTCGGGTTTTGAATGTCTCCAGAGAAGGAGACTCCACAACCTCTCTGGGCAGCCTGTCCCAGTGCTCTGTCACCCTCACAGTAAAGAAGTTTTTCCTCATGTTGAGGTGGAACTTCCTGTGCTGCAATTTGTGTCCATTGCCCCTCATCCTACTGCTGGGCACTACTGAAAAGAGACTGGCTCCATCCTCCTGACAGCCACCCTTCATCATTGATAAGGTCCCCTCTCAGCCTTCTCTTCTCCAGACTAAACAGCCCCAGGTCTCTCAGCCTTTCCTCATGCGAGAGACGTTCCAGTCCCTTAATCATCCTCGTAGCACTCCGTTGGACTCTCTCCAAAAGTTCCCCGTCTCTCTTGAACTGGGGAGCCCACAACTGGACATGATACTCCAGACAAGGCCTCACCAGCACAGAGTAGAGGGGGAGGATAACCTCTCTCGAGCTGCTGGTCACACTCTTCTCAATGCACCCCAGGATACCATTGGCCCCCTTGGCCACCAGGGCACATTGCTGTCCCATGGATAACTTACTGTCTACCAGGACTCCAAGGTCCTTCTCCGTGGAGCTTCTTTCCAGCAGGTCAAACCCTAACCTGAACTGGTGACTGGTAGGTGTGACAGAAGGTGACCGGTAGACTTGTTTGGCTTTTTCTAAACAGATCCTGGAAAAACAGTTGACGATGGGGGAAGAGAGCCCTGCTGTTGAATCTCAAAATGAGCATCCCCTTTCTGGGCTTAGCTGCCGGGGCAGGCTAATGGTCCCTTACTGTACAGCTGGCAGGTCAGGACTGCTGGATCAGATCATTTATAAGTGACGTTTTGTTCTTTTCCTTTCAGTTTGGGTCTCAAAAAAATTTGTGATAGTTGTCATGAGCAGACTTCAGATTTGAGTTGGGCTTGTTTTCAAAGCACCCCTCTGGGGTGCAACAGTAAATCGCTGCGAAGGGTAATGGGATTAAGCCTGTGGTGTGACCCCTGCTGAGTAAACAGGACTGGGAGAGGGCATGCTATCCCTGCCCAGGCACCAAAACTCTTCTGCGCTGCGTGTGCTGAAAGGGCTTCACCTCATGTTGTGACTTAACGATTTAGTGATGCTCAAAGTTACTAGTCTGATGCAGGGTCCCAAAAACCAGAAGACTGTCCTCCTCCTGCTTGAGCAGTGCCGTTATCAGGTTCAGTGCTTCCCAGGTGCAGATTAGGTGCAACATCTTGGGTTTTATACTAGGCTTTAATTTAACAGGTCTGTTTCTTTCCAGAAACTCATTCTTGGTTCCCTTTTTGTCCAAAGATGGGGGAGAGGCTTTTTTCAGGTGTCCAAGAGGTAGTAAAATAATAAGGGACTCTGCATAAAATGACCAGAAAGTCACTAGCTGTGTTCAGAGTCTTCCTGCTTTCTCTGCTGGGGGAAAACTAGAAAAATACCTTCATTCACATGCAGAGGCATTGCAAAGTGTCACAAGTTTTTATTTAGGGATTCACAGTGGCCCAGATGCCCTCTCTGTTTTGTCTGTGCTTTGGTTCTGGAAAAAGGATGTCTGCGATGGTTTAAAAATATTTATTTTAAATTAATCCAAATCTAAAGCTCAGATCTAAAGATCCATCTGTACCTTTTCCCTCCTGCCCGGCTGTTGTGGGATATTCTCTGTGAGCAGCAATGGGTTTCACCATATGCCAGGACCGCAACAAACCTGGGACAAGCCTGCCTGTAGGCTCAGATCTGAATCAAAACTTGAAAAGCCGGTTTTAAGATGGGTCAACCCCAAACCATGCTTTGTAATGAAGATCCGAAGATCCCGATCTAGTTTTGGGTCAGGGAGCAAAACATCCCTGCGAACGTGTAGGTATGTTGGGAACATTGTAGAGTGGGGGACAGGATGTGCCCAGCCTGTAGGACACCGGCGCATGAGCATTTTGCATGTGTATCAGTTTGAAGTAAGCATATGACTGTGACATATTTTGCAGGTAATATAAAAAATCCCAACATATGGGCAATCCCCCTCATGCCTGAAATACACCACTCTTAAAGTGAGTCATGAATTCTTGAAAAAAAATCCCCCCTTTAAGCCCTTAATCAGCCTCAGGAAACCACACTAAGATATAGACTGGCAAAAAAGCAGTATATCTTTCAGTCTGTGACAAAACACAAACTCTTCTTTCCATCCCCGGCCAAACATAACTGCCACAACGGTGTTCTTGTAGTTTCTTTAAATCCAAGGTGAAGGTTTCAATGCACAAAATAAATGGGAAGGAGTTCTAAGGGTCTTTTTTTTTTTTTTTTATTAATTCCATCAAAATCCCAAAAGGGGAATACAGAAGGGAAAAAAAAAAAATTACTGTAGCAGTAGGAACCCAGTCTTGCCTGCTTCGGCTACATGAGTAGAGGCACTGAACATAATGAGATTATTCATGTGCATAAAGGTTGTCGAATCAGACCCTATCTTTGTAAAATATTTAATTACATACCATCAGAACCATGTCAGCTATGAAAAAGCAATAAAAATACTAAAGTGTGTCAGTGAGCAGTAGTAGTAACTGTAGTGATATAAATCCATTAAGCTTGTATGTATATATCACAACCACAGAAGGCAGCAAGTCTGTGCTGGTTAATAATTTGCAAATAGTACACTAGCATCATAGTGCATGTTCAAGCAAATTATGATGCCTGTTTTGACAATTAGTACTCAAATTATCCTGCGTGATGCCTTCCTCCATGCTTTGGGTGGGGAAGGGGAGTCACGGGCCCATCGTCTGCTACTCGGTTCTACGAAGGTGAAGGGTTTATTGCTTTACTTTGATTGATGGGTATGAAGCGGAAACGATCCCAGATGCTAAAAGCACGACCAAGGCAATGCACTTCAGTTTGACCATGAAGTCACGGACGTGACGAAGGAAAAGCACATTGCGTAATGCTTCTGCCCGGGAATAGTTAGTGGGAGGGTAAAACCAGAGCTTTTCCAAGCCACAGACTTGGAAAAGATGTGGGTTTTGTCAGTTTTTGTGCTGGCGGGCAAAGGCAAAAGCAAGAGTCAAGCCAAAAGCAAGCAGGGCATCCCCATCCCACGTGCACCGGGGGAGTAATGGCAGCTCCCGGGGGGGTTGCATCAGTCTTTGGTACGGCGCCTTCCGGAGTTGTATCAGCTTGTACCCACTTTCTGTGCGTTGTCGGCAGAGACCGGGCTATTAATAACCGGCTCCATGGGGAAGGTCAGGCAACCCACAGTGGAAAGCAGACACTGAGGTAGGAAATACCCACAACATCTTGGAGCAAATGTAAATCGTGGGGAGGGAGGGTGGCAACAAGCGCGGTAACTCGCCCGTCGGTAGCTGGCTCTGCCTGTGCGGGTGCGGCGGAGTGGGTGCAGAGCAGGTTGTGATTTTACTCAAGGTCTGTAAATATGGAGTTAATAGGAACAGGCTGCTAGAATAGCACTTCCTGCACTTGAATAGCGATATTGCACCCAAACAAAGCTGGCAATCAGAGGTCATGACTGAGTGGCATTTCCATAGCAGGTTTATCTTGCGCTGCTCTTCCATATAGCCTGTGTTTAGGCTCTGTGCAATTGGTTGAAAGAAAAATATGATTTTCTATGCATGTGTGCACAAACATGTTGCACTTCAAGTTCTTTATTTGAATCTTTGTTCCACACACCATGCTGGCCTTCGGTTGCTTTGTTGATCCTTCTTTCCTTTTCTTTTTTTTTTTTTAATTACTTCTTGTTCCCTCCCCCACCTTCAGCTGGGTGACCGTAATCCGTACCTAGTCCATGCTGTAAATAGCATAGGTTGTATTTCGTGGACAGCAGGGTGCAGGACTCAAGAGGCATTTCAAGAACCAGCAAAAGCGCCGTGGTTGGGCCTCGTAGCTCTTAGGTTGTATCATCTCCTTCTCCCCGCTCCCCTCCCCCATGATTTTCTGATAGCTGCTTTTAGGCAGATTTTTATCAGGGGGGAAAAGCACTGGTGCAAAGTGGATGACAGCAGATGTGTTCCCTTAACAGGGTCTCTCACTGAATGGCTCTGCTAATCATTATGTTTTGCTCTGCAGGACTTTTTATTCATTTAACAGGTTTATTTCCAGATTACGTATTTGTTTTTATACTGTTTCCTCATAAATACAGGCACTGTAGAAAAAGCTGGCCCCACCATATTTCATGCAGTATTTGTTTATAGTAAGTGGGCCTCACTGAACCTGCATATACAATAAATACCCCTTCAGGATTCCTAGGCAGGAGTGGAGGGAACAGATGGCAAAACAGACCCAGGATTCCCGTTTACAAGGGGATCTTCAAATAACACAGGAGGAATGATAGCCATTAAAAAGCTTGCCTTCCAGTGCTTTTATTTTTGGCCATAAAAATTGGATACATTAGTCGCTTTTTATTACTGTTTTTGTTTTTTATTCCTCTTTTACATCCAGTAACAGGCCTTCAAGAACTCGAAGTAAATCAAGGTGCAGGCACCTCCTTTGTCAGCGTCATCTGTTTGATCCATCTCTTGCGCCCACCCTTCTTCGTTAGCAAGTCAGGGGTAAGAGCTAACTAAACGAGAGTCAAACACATGTCTCAGACCCACGGCCTCTGAGAGATGCTTGAAAGGTGAACCTGGGACCAGGGGGAAATTCTGCAAACAGCTGCTAAAAGTCACGCCCGGCTTGCAGGGCTCTGCCTCACGGATACCAGTGGGTTGGGGGAAAGGCTTTGCAGTCAGGATCCCTCCCTCCCTCGTCCTTTGATGAGGGAGACTAATTTGTGCTTTGTTTTTTTTTTAAGCAATGAGGAACGAGAATAAGAGAAGGCTGGTCACATCTTGTTCTTCTGTGCTGTGAGAAGTCTGCATCTGTGTGTAGCAAGTGGAGAAAGAAGTATGAGAAAGTTGCAAGTTAGGATGTGTCTATAGAACGTGTCCTAGGGTTGGAACGCTGACTGGCTATTTGTATTATATATATTATATATATTATAACTCTGCTTATACCTGCTGTGCCGCATAGCTGCCTGCTTGGCTACGTGCTCCTCCCAAGCGAGTTTTGACACCCTCTCTTTGCAGGGAGGGTGCCTTAGAGGTGAAGGTCCTGAGTGGGTGTTTTAATGGACCTTCAGGACACCTCACAGCTCTGCCCACACAGGGCCTCCCACCTCCCTCATCTCTTGGGCAGGGAAAGGGAATTGCCAGTGTAGATACATCTGCTTAGCCTGGTCGAACAGCTGTAGGAGATACCAGCCCCACGTCCTGCTTGCCAGCCAAACCCACCACTCGTGCAGTGTCTTCACAGGCTATCTTCAGCTGTGAGCGGAGCAAGGAGCACCACGTCGGGAGAAGTGTTGGCAGTCTGCAGTTGGTGATTAAAAAGGTAAAAAGCCTTGAAGAAGCCAACAGACGTGGGATAAGGTGGCTGCTTGTTAATGCAGCGCATTGGAAACTAATTAGGGTATTTCCAGTAACAAAAGATGGCAACCACAAGCCTGGAAAACAGCCAGCTACTGGGAGCCCATAGGCTGCCTTGCAGGCTTCCACTCTGGTGGTCAGGGTGTCCTAAAAGTCATGGGCAAAAGAGAAGTTGAGGGCATTGGAAGAGACTGCAATGGCTGGAAGAGGAACCGACTCCCACATGCACAAGGATAGTGGCACGAAGCCTCACAAAAGCCCCAGAGCCCAATGGCTAAGGAAACCTTGGGTTCATATGTTAGACCTGGGTTGGAATGTCTTGGGTGAGCAGCTTGGGCTGGACATGGGAACACAGCAGGAGTTAGTCGCATGTGGCTAAGTGGTGGCTGTCATCTTTTTGTTGTTGTGGGGAAAATGGTAGCTTAAGTGGACATATGCAAGAATTATTTTGGAGGCTCATGCAGGGAGATGGCCATGAGGGCCACTGTACAGCTATGAGTGGAGTGCAGCCTGGCATTGTGGAAGCCACCAGCAAGGCACCCCCTGCGACACAGGCACACTGTGCAGTTTATTCTCCTGTCGTACACCTTGATTTGTGGGTCCTGTGATCCCCTCCTTTTCAGTAACTGAACAGCCACATGCCCGCTGATGTCAGGATCCCTCTTCTGCTAGGGAGAATCCTATTTCTTCTTCTTCAAATTGCATCAGCCAAGTGCTTTGCAGCCAGGGGTTTTCCCTCAAAATCTCAAATCCTGTTCCAGCTAAACATAGCCACCAGCCTCTTAGCTGCTGCCTCTTTCTTTTAAAGTGTTTTATTTTGAGGGCGGAGGTGGGAGAGGTGATGATAAAGTGAACTCTCCATGTTAATCTCTTCAATTCCTGGATTCTGGCTAGCCCACTTGTAGGTCTGGTCTTTGGTCTTTACCAAAGCGCAGAAATTTTGCTGACCTGATTTGCTGAGGCGTAATACGTGCTGCTTTGGAAGGACAGAGACCTCTGCAAGGAAAAAGCCAAGGTGAGAAGCTGTGATGCACGGCTAGAGCTACCTAACACTCCAGGTGAGCAGGAGAGCTCTGCAGAGCAGGGTCTCTGCTGGGGCTGGGGAGCTCGCCCTCCCCTACCCCGCCAGGCTGTGCCTCGGCAGGGTCCTGGGAAAGACGGGTTCACAGACCCCCCCGTGTTTCCATATATTGGCAGCAGAGCACTCGCTGTTTTGTTCCCACAGCAAATGGCTTCAATTCAGGTCCCGTCATCAGGGCAGAAAATGCTCTGAGGGCAGAGGCTGCAGCTTTCCTTAGCCGCTGCCTTTATGTGCTGCTGGCAAAGGTGCTAATTCTGAAATGGGAAATAATGGGCCTACCGGGGCAGGACTGGGCAGAAAACCAAGGAGAAAATTGAGATATGTCCTTATGCCTAAACAAATCTGATGCCTCCCTCCCCGCCCCCCAGCCTCCAAGCAACCCTGGCGCTCGGTTCGCGGCGAGCGCGCGTTCTGCGTGGTCAGACAACGCCAAGTTTCGTCCTCCCCGGCCTCTGGCCTGTGGGGCAGCACTTGGCCAGGTGAATCCCGCGAGATTGCGCAGGGTGCCAGCGAGCGCTGAATTCCGCTCGGTAGGTCCCTGTCTGGGGAATGCAGCTAAACGCACGCAAATATCCCTGTATCGGCCACGTCCTCCCCGCGCGGACCAGCGTGATTTGCACTTCCCGGATCACCTGAATTTATTGCAGGGAGGTGCCAGCCTGCTGTGGGCCGCCGCGGTCGCAGTTCACATTGGTGGGGTTTGTAAAGGTGGTTACAGCGGCGTGCGAAGTGGGCAGGGTATGAGTCGAGTGAGGAAGGTCTCCGCAGGATCAGGAAAGGGTTTTGCCGCCTGCTGTTACCTGGTATAGCCAGTTTGACATGGCCCCTCATCATGGCAGATCTGAGCAAAGCTCGGTATTCGAAAACAGCAATAGCAACAAACCTCTTCCTTTTCTTCCTTCACAGCTCACAGGAAAAATATTTTGACTGGTTTGAAGGCTAGGATTTTTTTTTTTTTTTACTGTGTCTGTTTAGATAAGTGGATGAATGAGTGTGTGTGTGTATGAGAGAGAGAAACAGAAGTTGCTGAAAGTTAATTTGAAGAAATTAGCCTTGCATTTGCTTCATCCATTTGGGGCTAAACTCTATTATTAGTTCCACAAGTTTAACGCGCAACGTTTCCACTGGCTTCAATGAAACGCGTGCTTTCAACCCGGCAGCCCAAGACTGTAGCCGCTACTTCGAATGGAAACAATTGTTTTTTAACGCAAAAATCTTGCGTTGGAAATGCAACACGAGCCACTCCAGTTGCCAGGCCTCCGCTGTCACTGGCCACCAGCTGAAGTGACCACGTGCTGGGGTTTGCTTCGGCAGGCGGGACCCGCCTGCAGCAGGCTGCCCGCGTGCCAAACCCCCCCGGACGGCCGGTGCTCGGTGGAAACGGGCACTTCGTGTCACGAACAGCGGCACGGGCTGGCTGTTGCCATGAAGTCTGGTTAGGCTGAAGGCTTAAAGCTGTACGTATGAAGCAAGTTAGTGCTAAATTGACTACTGTACCTTTCATTAGATCTATTATCCACCTAGAGGCTATTTTCACTTTGAAGTGGCATTTCCTCCGTAATAAGTAACGTCTCAAAATGCTGTTAATTAAAGTTTCATCTGTTTAGAGGATTTTCTTTTTCTCCCCCCCCCTTCTTTTTTTCTTTTCTTTTCAGAAGCTAGTAATTAGTCCAATAATGTGGAGACATTGTTGCTGCAGCTCATTAAATTTGGCAATGCTCACTTGGACCTTTGAGTGCTGGCAGTGTCAAGTTGACCTGAAATGCAAGGATTCCATCTGTTGGGAATTACTGATGAATTGGAAATTAAATATAAATATACATATATATTTAACTCATTACTTGTGCTGGATTGACAGTCCTGCAAGCGCTATCATTTTATGTTCATTGACAGACTAATAAAGCTTCCCCTGGGCTCCCTTCCTCACGGGGAGGGACAGGCAGCAGGGATGAGAGGAGAATCAGATGCTGCAGGGATTTAATTTTTGTTCTGTCTGTAGACTACACTGACGAGAGTGTCAGTCTGGGCTGGGGTGAAGTGAATATCTGGGCTAACAGAGACAACTGATGCCATGTGGATAACCAGACAGCCCTGAGATGGTGCTGGCTCTGGGCTGTTATTGCCTCTCGTTGAATGGGAGGCTGAGAAATGAGTCTCTGTCCTATTTGCCAGCAGCATCCAGTCTCAGACAGGGGAATTTATTGCAATTTATTCACCATGGCTTAAGATTGTCTTCACTTCTAGCAGAAAGTGGGGAGAGGTAGCTATCCCTTACATTCGCTGAAGGATCCTGGGGAAGTGGCAACTGGGAAGCAACGAAGAGGAGGTGAGGAGCACAGGCTCTCTCAGTCCTTGATTATGCTGCCAGAGTAACAACGAGGTGCCAAAACATTGGACACTGGTGATGTCCCAAATCGGCATGCTGTTGAGATGTGCCATCCCATTTCTGGCAAGGTGACTTGCCGCTGTGGCAGGGAAGGCGCAACAGGGAAATTTGAGTCCATGCTGACTCCCACAGATGCCAGGTTAATTTGGGATCTCAGTGTTAGGGTCCCCACCTGCATCCTCAGCCAAGTGCCAGGTCTCAGTGCTGGGGAGCATGAACCCTACATGGTGGCGTGCATTGGCCTGAGACCTCCTCTCTCCTTCTCCTGCTCTTGCAGGAAAGGCAGGGCCACCCAATGGCTCAAAATTAAAAGGTTCAGCCTGTACCAACAGCTTACATTCTAGTATCGCCGGTAATTTGTTATGGCAAGGGGAGTCTGAGGAAAACAGAAGAAAAAACACAAAACGGTGAAGGGAAAGAGAAATAACTGAGAGCCCAGATCCAAGGCTGTCCGAGGTGCTCTTGAGCCAGCCGGGAGCGGATGGGCTGCTGGGAGACAAGGTGAGCACAAAGCCACCAAAGTCTAGGGTCTCTCTAAAACGTCCTCTCCTCAGACGGTGTCCTCTTGCCATGTCTTTTGCAGACTCGGTCATTTTACCCACCAGCCAAATAGGGTCTTCCTGCCCCAGAAAGAGAGATCTCTGGACAGTTTGCCGCTTAAATACAGAGCTGCAAGGTTTGCCAAAAGCAGTTGTTAAATCCTGCGTCTTCAGACTCTTGCTGTTGCATCAAAGCCCGGCTGACTATCTGGGCCTAGATCCACCTTTAGAAACAGGAATTACTGGATCTAGGCATAGGAAAGCACCACAGAGCAGATGAAATGGCTAAATATTTAATAATAAAGATTGTTCACACATTTCCAGCTTACTGTTACTGGCCAAGGAAAGCTGGATGTTTCACATCAGGTTAGCAGGATATTGCAATATTTTGGCTGCTTATCTGAAGTGGAATGAATGGAACTGCCAAAGCTTTTGAAGTTCACTCATGAGATAATATTTTATTAATTTTCTGAGCTGAGGGCACTTTAGCATCTCCTGCGAGTCTTCTGAATATTAAATGCATGTAGCTCTATAGGCAGGACTCTTTCAACATTCACTCATTTCACTGTTTAAAAGCGTCCGCTTTCCATAAATTGAGAGCAGTCTCCTTGGTTTTCTGAGAGTTATCTTCCCTCCAATAAATTAGAAAGTATATCAATTTCCTACTTACGCCCTTTGAATTCAAAGCAGGATCTACTTAAGTGCAAGGGAAGATGCAGTCTGTGTTTGTCTTGTTTGTCTGTCTGGTCCACAGAAAATGCGGTTTAAGTCAGAATGAGCTACTGTGCTTCAACTCCAGCTGCGAAAATAATTTTATTTTATGAAAGCACCCAGTCTTTTAGTCCTGCTCTGAGCTACCCTGGCCTTCAGCTGGACTCCAGCCTGCAGAGCAGAGCAGAGGAGGGAGGTGTAAGGTCTGACCGCTGCTGTGCGTGGTACCGGCAGGACCAGCCAGCCCCGTCATCAAGCCTGTGAAGCCGAGACTTGGCCTCTCCAGCGCAGACCCAGCGGCAGGACAGCTGGGTGGCATCGCCCTGGGGAGAGCAGGCTTGCTCCTAAGGTGGCAACAGGTACCCATGGGGTGATTTCGGTCTTTGGATGCGTTGGTTTAACATCCAAAAGTGTTACCTCAGACAGTGGAGATGATAGTGAGGTGTCACCAGCCATGGCTTCCTACCTCCAGCCACAGCTGGGTGAGGGCAAGGGAACTCGGGGGAGTGTGTGCCAGCCAGAAAAGCACTTGCTGTGCTAGACTCAGAAAACCCTCCCAAGGGTGCGGGGCTGGGCAGAGCTGCCAGCATGGACTTCTGCATCAAAAAGGACTGGCAGTTCCTAGATCTAACGTCTGGGGCTTTATAAATAGGGTTAGATGACAGCAAAAAGTAAAAAGAATACCGAAAAAGAAATAAAATGACAGCCTTTGTCCAAAAATATGCCAGTTACATTGTTTCTTTTCCTAAAAATAAAAATAAAAAAGGTTGCTTTTTCTGCACTGAGATTGTCATAACCGGATGATTATAGTAACACCATGAAAAGAGCCAGCCAGGATGTGACACTTTAGCTTTCAAAATAGCTCTTCCTAAAATAAACCCTTCCCTCACAGACTGCTACTGTGATACTTCTGGGAAAATGTGAACAGACCACTCGTTCTCCCATCTTTGCTTGGAGATTGAGGAGCTTTCCATCAGTTTATCTGCTCTAAACTCCCGTCCCTCAGACTGGGAGGCCAAAACCACAGGAAAATGGTGGGAGTGTAATTTAATATGTTTCACAAATTTGCCTTAATGGCACTTTGGAAGCCTTCTGATTTAATTAGATTTACTCTGTGCCCACAGAGAATAAATACATATACCTGCCATTTACATAAAGATTGTGCTGTTTGCAGAGAATCTCCAAGGCAAAGCAGGACGGAAGCAGTTGCAGAAAGGCCCGTCGCAGTAAGGCAGCACACCAGCCCTTGAGCCGTCTTCGAGCACTCGCGTCCTGAAGCGTGAAACGAGACTGCGCGCGCTGTGGGCATTGGGCTCCTTTGGGTGCCGCCGAGGCCGCGCTGCCCACCCGCACCGCCCGGTGCTGCTCGTCCTCCTTCCCCCACAGAACTTACCCCTTCTTTTTTTCTCAGCGTGCCCTAAACGCACGTCAAGCAAAATCAGCTGGGCCGGGAAAAACCTGCCCCTGGGACGGAGACGGAGCCTCTTCGGCAGCATGGCTGGACCAGGAGGAAGCTACGGCCCCCGTGGGGCTCACGCTGACTTTCCACGCCGAGGGGAATACCAGGCAAGTGACTGAACCGCTGGGCCACGCGCATGTGACACCTCACGCAGCATGGCTGGTATCGCTGAAGCATTTGTTTCCCCGACCCAATCTTTTTATACATTTGCAGAAGCTTCCCCCCATCGCAGCAGTAAAGGGGAAGCGGCGGTAGCTGCGTTCCCACGTGCACTGCATGGAGCTCGGCTTAAGGAGGAAGGCAGATGTGTGTCCCCATGTGGTGGGGACATTCCAGTTCAGATGACAAAATCTTGCCTTCTGCTCGGTTGTTTTCCAGTGCTGTGAGTTCCCCAAACGAAGTTAGCGGAAGGCAGGGTCTGGTCAGGTTCTAATGCTGTTTACTTGATCTTCTACTAAAGAAGTTTAGTGACTTGTGTAAATTATTACACCAGCTACTCCCCTAGTTGGTATCACTTCAGGGAGCGCAAGGACCATCTTCCAATTCTCCCTTGCTGTCTCGGTAGGCGATTTCCTGCTCCACTACCCATCACATCCTTGCAAAATGAAATGTATCACCACTGCAGGTTTGTCACGTTTGCCTTCTCCTAGCAGTTATTGGACAGGTTCATTGTTAGCTGCAGATCTAACACCGAAACCAAGTAAGTGGGCATGTTATAACACGGCGCTTCTTGAAAGGAGGGGTAAAACAAAGCTGCTAATAGAAAGACTAAAATAATACAGAGGAGGTTTTCACTTGGATTAGATTGGCTTTCTCCTCACTGAGGCAAGCAGTAGTTTTTTTTTTTTAATCAGGAGATAAACCTGATGATCTCTGAACCAGGGAAGTTCAGGTTTCAAGTCGCTCCCTACAGATTGACCCACCACGAGTTACATTGTGAAATCCATGGGAACAGGCTGCACTTATGCTGTGCAGCAGAGCATCCTGAACAGGACACTTGCAATTTGGGGTAAATTGGTAAGCTTCCATATCTGATGAGATGATATGGCTTTACGTTCTCATGAGTGCTTTGTCTTGTCGGGGCAGGAGAGATTCCTCTGTTCTTTTCCACATACCGGGAAAACAAGCCTAGTTTTCCAGCGGTGTAGTGTAGGAGACGTCCTGAATATACAAATACATTTATTACAGAAAAAAACATTCACCTACAGAAAGGTTTTTTGCTTGTTCTTTTGGCCAGCACCCCTCTCCCCTCCTCGACCCTCTCCACGGCTGCAGCGTTCAGCTTCGCATTTGGAACCCAGGCCCGGTCAGCCATTCGCTCCCCTGCCGCGTGTCTGGATGCGCCAGAGTCCTCTGGGGACTGGTCCTTCGCACAGGATGGCAGCACACCCCTCTGCGTGCCGCTCTGCCTGTCGTAGCTAGCGGGGAAAAGTCAGGTTGATTCCAGGCTGAAGGACGCCAGGCATGGCACGCAATCCATGGCAGGGACATAGTTAACATCCTCCCCCTCTGCAGGGAGACATTGCAGCTGCCTATCCAGCCTGCCAAACTGAAAGGGGATCCAGCCCTGAGGGAAATGTGTCTGGAGTTATTTAATCCCAAAAGGATTATAACGAGAGTACGCTCTAGGGAATCTCTCAAGCCCTGTCCCTGTTAAAGAAAACCAAAACCAAACCCCAAAACCAACAACCTCTTTCCCCTGGATGGTTTGTAGCAAGGGATACCCCTGAACTTTGACCGAAAAACATTGAAAGGGGCAGCGGGGATGTGGTCAAACACTCTCACTGTGCTCTACTCTCGGGCTGCCAACCCCCATCGAGGCATTCGGTGCTGCTTCTCTGGAAACCTTCTTCTGCTTTGGCTTCCATGGTGCTATCATTTCGTGCCTCCTCCTACCTCTTTAATCTCCTTCAGCACCTCCTTTGGAGGACCTTCTTATCTCCCTCCAACTTTTGTATGGGTTTTATCGGGCTGAGTCTTTTATCCCCACCTCTTCCTCCTCTGTATCTTATCCCTAGTTAATCTCAGCCATGCTCCCCACTTTGCCTGGTCATCTGTTCTCTTTTTGACTTGTGTTTAGACTTCTTGAGATAGGGCCTGTCTTTTTATTTTATACTTTTACAGTGCCTCCAGGAACATGAAATCACAGACTGTATTTAAGTCAGTGAACAGAATAAAAACATTAAAAGAAAGCTAGTCTAAAAGACTGCATAGAAATATCTTTCTCATTTTTGGCGGCAGTCCAAGGCAGTGAAGTTTTCATTTGTATAAACATGTGAGCATCGCTCTCCTGCACAGCACAGCGGGATGGAGCAAAACCACTGGTTCACCCCCTAGCAAGTCACCCGTTGCCTCGCCAACAGCGGGCATCAATTTGTTGGTGAGGAGGAAGAAGAGGTCCTGTTTCACCAGTGAGTAGCACCAAGAAGTCTTGGGTACCTTGGCTACATGGGAGATCAGCGTGGTTATGATGATGTCCAACTGCTGCCGTGCGCTCCATAGTTAGCTCACATCATGCAAGGGATGTTTTTTAAGGAGCTGTGACAGTAGGGCGTTTTGTCCATTTTTTTCTACTTTCCTCTTTAGAGGGTCCTAAGAAGTACTAAATGTTCTGCAAAAGAAGAACAATCTAGATGTCTTGGCTTACACATATTTTATATGTCAGTGGGCTCTGGTCAGCACTTTTTTCTTGAGTCCATTGATTTCCCCGGCAGATATATATTCCTGCCTGCTTTACCAGATCCCATTCAAGAAAACAAAACAATGTTCTGATTTGTTTTTTCTTCTTCTTTTTTTTTTTTTTTGAGAAGCTTCTCTTTTTCCACAACCTCTTCTCTAAAGAGCTACAACTTCTCTAAAAGCTAACAACTTCTTTGTTAATTTTAAATGGGCATGTCCATGTAACCACTCATCTCTACGGCCACAATTAACCTCCAGCCAGCACGCACTTGTTTTGGCGTTTGGCTCCTTGATTCTTGCGGTGTTTCCCAACAATGCAGGAAGGCACCGGGATCTTCATGGAGCCCGATCACATGGTGCAGGTGTCTTCCTCCCCCCTCACTTCCCAGCAGCCTGGAGCACCCACACAGCAGGTTCCCACCTGTGCTCTCCTGAGTTTTGAATGCAGCTGACCATAGACATTAACCTGATCTTACTAGTTCTTTCTCCAACTGTAAGTAGTTTTCTTTGTGCTCTTTGCCACTGATGAGGGAATCTGGCCCTCTAGGCATCTTTGAAGCTTTTCCCATGACATACATGAGGAAGTAGCAGATGATTTATTAAGATCTAGTAAACCATTAATTCACTCATTCAGGACCCAATTAATTCCTTTTGCTGCATCTTTTATCAAGCCACCTCTGCTCTATTGATGGGATGATTACCTGTTTTTAAAAGTAACTGCAAATTACCCAACCACCTGATATTTGCCTGAAGAAAGACATGATAAATTGACCAATGGAAGAAAAGTACTTTTAGGGTGAATGACACATGACTGTATTTATGCAGGAAATATCTAGAGAAAGGCAACAAGCTGAATGGGAAATACTGGACCAGGATCTCTGATCTGGTATGGGGATGTGGCTCTACTCATTGCACGCTCTTAGCAAATTTGTCTTGCTGCCTCTTGAGGTTGCACTCGGGGCCACTGCTGTTACTCACCTGTGGCAGTAAAAACGTTTCCATAATAATGATAACAATAGTCACTGGTCATCAAAATTCTGAAATAATTAATATGGATAGTTTTTCTAAGCCTTGTGTCTGCTAGGACTGGAAATGTTCCATCTATTCTTTGCAATGCAATCTTGGAGGTTAGGCAAGGCTCTTTTTCCCATTCTTTGTCTTTCCAAATCTCAGTTTCCCCTTCTGTAATAAAATGGGAATAATGTTGCAGCCAAATAAGAGTTAGAGAATTAGCCAGAGTATGGGTTAATTGGCATATAACAGGCCTGTTGCGGGGGAATGTATGCAGACTTATGTACGGACTACTGGGAATTAGGAAGGGGAGCTCCACTTTGCACTTTATTTCCTTTTTTGTTCTGTGTGAGTTTTTCCTCACTCTGTTAGTGATGCTGTTAAATGAAGCTTGCAGTGCTATGAGTAGCGATTTTGCTTTTACTGAGTCAAGCCATGTTGACTTTGCAAAAAGTAGCAATACCTGCCCGTGAAGTGAAATGAAGAACTCTGACGGTTTATGGTACCGCGATGCTGTATTACACTATGGGAAACATACAGGATGATTAGTTATATCATTAAAGTCCTACGCAGGCATTATTTATCCCACGCACACACTGCTTTCAAACTCTTGCAAGCAAAAGAGTTATTTTAGGAATAGTAGATGTATTTGGAGACGTACTGTACAAATCCACGCAGTCCTGACCTTTGAGTGAGGGGATATAGTTTTTTAATTCCTGGGAATTATCTTGTGCTTTAGAGATGTGGGAACTGGCCCAAGGAACTTGCCGCCTGGAGACCTGACGCTGCAGCTGGAGGAGCATGGCCAGGCACCTATGCTGCTGCAGAGCCAGCACTTAGGGTTTTGCTTATGTAGGTACAGAGAGAGTACTAGGGCCCAGAAAAGACACACAGGGACATGGCCACACAGAAGGTGGCCATGAGAAGGTCTCCTAAGGTGCCAGACGGTGGGGTACAGGAAGAGGAGACTATTTTATGCAATAACTGTGCTAGCCCTGCGGCCGTTTTGTAGATCCAAATTCAGACGCCGTACGAGCTATCACAGCCCTGTTGAAATGTCTAGGTTTGCACACAGGAGCATTGATGCCAAATTTACCCACTATCTTTTAAAATGGCAGGAGTGTTTCTTCACTGCAAAGACCTTTCTTCCTGCACTCTTTTTTTAAGCTTTGCATGTGTTGTAATCCTTACTCGAGATATCCACCTATGTGCCTGTGGTATTTAAATTTGAAAGATGACTTTAGACATCTCACATCTTCGGTGGACCGAACCCGCAGCCTGGGATGTCTTGTGCAGTACAGAAGTAATGATAATGTTCGTAATTGTCAGAGTGGATGACAGTCTATTTAACTAGTTCATTCTGTGATAGCTGAAGCAAAGCTCTACGAGAGTTCAGTTTAAACTGATATATTTTAAATGAGTTAGCAAATATTTGTGGTGAAATTTTCAGTGTTAATTTAAACTGATTTTGGTAAAATCTGAGCTCCTCTAATACACACCACCTATACTTTCCATTTGCCTCTCTTGGAGAAGAGTGATTTAAAGCTGATTTTGCTCAACCGAGGAAACAGAGCAAATGTAATAAACTGCTTAAGATTTCTGTGAACCAGAAACATTAACTGGGATATCTCAAGGGCTAAAACTATTTCAACACATTGGTCTTCCCTGCCGTTACTGTAATTGCATTTGTGTTTTAACGGGATGCATTTCGAAAGGTTGTGGCTGCACAGCGTCAGGCTGGCAGAGGAGGAAGCACCCCTCCTTCCGCAGGACGCCCCTCCGAGCCGCACGCAGTCCCGGGCACCGCGGCCCCGAGCTCACGTGCCCGGCGCCCCTGACGGCCGAAAGCCCCTGCGCTGGGGAGGGAGCCGCGCTGTAAATCACTCTCGCACCTTGGTGGGGAGTGTTTTTTCTCACCCATGATTACGGTTTTGCCTTTAGTTGAGGAGGTTGTTTTGGGGCAGTAAACTGCCTGTGGCTTATCTCCGTGTCCCTCCTTCTCTGGCTCTCTTTTTCTCGCTGGGTAGGAAATGGCTCTCCTGAATGGCGGAGCCTCGGCAGCCTCCCAGGCTTGAGATCATCTTTTGTTCCCATTTTTGCAAAAGGAGTATCCAAAAGGGGGATTTATGAGGACCTTGCTTTTCATATTAAAAGTACATAGATTACTACATCCCAGGTTGTCATCAGAGCTCTGCATCTCACAGACGAAGCAAAAGCAGCGGCCACCGTAGCGGAGGGTAGGACTGCTGACAGCCACCCTGGGCGGTGGGATGGGGGAACTCAGGGAACCACTGACGTGGGACAGTTTTGCTCAAGACTCTACAGATGATTAAAAAAAAAATATCTTGACAGATTGTTTGCTTTCGCCACTGTAGCCCTTAAACAGTACATTAAGTTTGATAATGTGAGAACTACCAGCCTCGTGACCTGGCGGTGCATAAATCTCCCCCTCTGCTCCCATCCCCTTTGCATCTCCTCCTCTCCTCCGGTGCTGTGCCCTGCCCGATGTGAGCAGGGCTATAAACACCTCCTGGTATCGCACTGGGTGTCTCATCCAGGGCGCTTTGCCCACCCTGGATGGGGGGCAAAGCCTTTGTGGAGGCTGGCCTCCACATCTGAAATGTCACCCCGGGCGCTGGTGCGAGGTAGCTCTCACAGAAATGGTCATGCTTTATGTGAGGGGTAGGCTTTATCAATAGACTAAGCTGGACACATGGTTGGTACAGGATAGATAGATGGTTTAGTATATGATTAATCGATTACTATAGAGGACAAGAAGTCAATGGGCTCCTCTCAATTTCTGTAACACTTGTATGCTTATAAGCAATTTATAATACATAATATTCATGTCTGTAGCAAGACCGTAATATCTGTTGGTCATTTATTAACTCGTTATAAGTGTTCCCGTAATGCAAGTTGTGAGCTAGTAGATGATGGTTAGAACTACTCAAAAACTTCATTTTTTCCCTATCAGAGAATGAAAAATCAAGGCCGCCTGGATTTCAGCTACAACAAAAGCCCAGAGTGAAAAGTTTGCCGTGTGGTCCAGACATTCCTTACAGACCTTGTCAGACTGGACCATTCTGGTGTCTCATTTAGCTAAAACATCACTGAAATACTTATTTTGCATGCTCTATGACAAAGCATAATCTCTTATGAAGCAGATCTCCAAACCAAAAACCCATGTTTTGATGTTACTGGAAAACAAGGTTTTCATTGATCCAAACTGAGCTTTGCGGTTTTTTGAATTTTCATTTTGCAGCAGATTAAAAGAAGATTTTGGTTCTCATCCTTGTTCTGCTTAGGAAGACAATTAACTGGGAAAGAAATGGAATTCCCTTAGCAGCTAGCAAGTCCTGCGTTTCTGCAGGCTTCTCTGAAAACTAAATGGGATTACTTTGCTTAAAAACTGCTTTTAGCAACCTCTGTTAGAGCCCTAACATGCACAGGAGGGCATGATCCTTCTTCCTTTGAAGTCCCTGGCACAGTATCCATTGACTTCACGGGGAGTGGGATTGACTGAATAATTGTATTGCAGTATGAACGTCTACCCTGACACTGCACAAAGTCACGCTGAAAGCCACTTGATGTCATTCTAATCCTGTCTCCTCACAGTGGTGTTCTGGAGAATAGGGTTGGGTTTTGTTTTTTTTTTTTTTTTCCCTCTCCGCGTTTATTATTTGCAGAACGAACTAGTTAACAAATAGAAAGGACAAAGCTGAGCGACTGTCTCGTTAATCTCCAGAGTAACTCGGTCCGCTGCTGGGTGCAGCGAGCGTGAACAAGGGGCTTTTAGCCAGCAGCGCTTCGACGCGCTCAGGAGAAACCCTTTGGCTGGAGGTATCACCCAGACGCGGGGCTGAGCCTTGGAAAGCCAGTCCTGCGAGGCTGGCAGAAGCCCCCGCGGTCGCCAGGGTTTTGGTTAGAAACCCCCCCGGTGCTTCGCCTCTGAGCTACCAGAGGAGCAAACACCCGCCGGGGCAGGAAGAAGGGGCTGCCAGTACCCAAGCGCCAAAATGCTGGCAATGCCAACGGCTTCGCCCGTGTGGCACCGGGCCGTGAACGCAGGAGTGCCACACGCAGCTTTCACCCCACAGCTTGTCCCCCCCGGATAAACCGCGGAGGGACGCACGGTGTTTTGGCGTGGCTGCGCCTGTCTGCGCCGGAAGACCTCCACTGCTGGTGAGGTCGTTGCCGGCTGTGACCGAGGCAGAAGCCCAGGATGGACAAGGCCCATATGGGTCGTCTCTGGGGAATAATTACAGCTACACCACGGCACTCGGCCACAGCCTTTTGTGCGCACGGCGCCCGCGGGAGCGCCCGGGAAGCACAGCCACCGCCAGCGCGGGTAACGTGCTCCTCCTTGGCGTGGCGAGCGGAGAAGAGGGACGAAATGTCACCCCCTCTCAGCCAGGCGCCCTGAGGGAGGGCAACGCTGGCCACAGCCATGCTCGTGCGTGAGGGTGTAAATAGGGCAAGATGGAGGGTCACTGCCCAGCTGACCCCTGGAGGAGCCAGGTTGCCCCAAGGATGCTGGCTCCAGCCTACCTGAGGTATCACGTAGGCATTTTGCCCTTCACTGGACCACTCGCATGAACTCAAACCTACCAGGTAACAAGCTTTAGAAAGATAGCACTGTTGCGGTGGAAAACATGGGAATCATTTCATACTGACTGCAGAAAACCTCGCCTTTGTCTTTACCTTGGCCTGGAGCAGACAAAAACCCTGCACAGTCCTTTTTAACGCACACTGGCCACCCTGCTGCAGGCTCGGGGAGGACTGAAAAACTGGGGGATAAGCTGCCTATGTTAGATATCTTGGTCGACCGCAGAGACAGAAGGGCTGGCAACTGATGTGAGGTCAAAGTGTAGCATAGCCTGTGAGGAGCACAAAGGCAAAAGTGGATTTAAAGCTTTCCCGATTTCCCGCACGAAGACGTGTCCTCCTGCAGCCCGCCGGAGCGCCTCAGAAATGCAGGTGTCTGCCCAGGGCGGGTGGCAAACAGCCCCTCCGCCCCTGCCACCCACAGAAGGCAGGTCCCACGCAAGGCCCGTGCTGGTGGGACTCACGGGTTGTCCACGCAAGGACTGTGCCGGCACAGCTTGCTGCTTGCTCTTACCAAGCTGCTCACAACCCCTGTGTCGTCCAGAAAGTCTTTGGGGATGGTGGGGAAGACGTGTCCTTCTGAACTTCTGCATGTTTCTCCACAACAATCCAAATCTCTCCACCTTACCGGGCTCCTCTGTCGCTAAGTGAGCTAGGGGATGCCAAATTTTTCTCCTGTCTTATATGCCTAGGACTTAAAGATGCCAAACCAACAAAATACAGGTCGGTGGCAAGGGGGCGAAGCCAAGTGGCTTCTGTTTTTATGTTCAGCTATCCCAGAACACAGCAAATGTTCAGGCAAGGCCCGGGCTTTTTTTTCTGTGACAGTTAATTTGACTTGGCTAGGGCAAGGTTTTCAGATGCTCAGAACAGCCTGTTTGACCAGCTAAAGGGTAAAGTTTCAAGAAATCAGTTGTGAGAAGAAATACCAAGCCCGTAGTTTGCTGATGTTTGTTGAATAGGACTTACTTTTGCTTTAAAACACACCGGAAGGTTGCAGCACACCACATTTCACTTTCAGCTGGCTCAGAGTAAGCTTTGAAAAACCAAAACCCCCTGATGTACTCCTGTTAATCATTGATACGGTCTTTGATCTGTTTTCAGTTCTCTGTAGCTGATTGACTCTTCCCCACTTTTTTACCAGCTTTCTGTTTGTGCCTTTCTTCTCAGTGTATCTGTTCTCCATCACGCTTAGAGCAAGCAGAAGAAGCCGTAACAGTAAGAGAAAGTGTATTTTTATAGTATTTCTGATCAAACAGTAAATGTTGTGGATTGTCTTTGTGCGAAATTTTTAGTACCATTCCGAAGGACAGAAAGGATAATATCAGAATTGCCCAAACTCTCCTTCTCTGCCGTTATTTCCAGCTCCTCTGTGACATGGACAACATTTTGCAGGATAAACCTTATGCAGTTCCCCAATATGGGATTCCTCAAGCGTACCCCTCTGAAGGCTGCCAGAAAAGCACCGTAGCTTTAGGGGTGAATCGAGTGTGAGTCAACATGCTTTGGGCACAATATTCCTCCGTCTCTTTTTCACCATGCAGCTTTTAGCCGAGCCTGCTTGGGATTGCTCTGCAGACTCTCAGCTGATGGTACAATAAGCTGGGGTGGCTGCAGTTGCCCCAGGAGCAAGTGTCTCTGAGAGAGACACCCGAAGACAATGTGACTCTGCCACCCTGCCAGATTTGGGTGGATGGAGAGGTTTGCTGCCGTGGTCAATAGTCTCTGAGGGCAGTAGCAAAGATGTCAGCTCCTTTGAAACCCAGCTAATGGAAACATGCAAAAATGCACCAAGTCTTGGTTTTACTGGTGATTTTGGTGATGGTCTCAAGTGTCCACTCTAGGTCCAATTTCTCTGGTTTTCTCATAAAACTCGGAAGTAGCTTTTGGTTTGTGCTGAATGGGTACTAACCCACAGGTCAGCATGCCATCACCCTTGCTATCTTTTCATTGCGTTGGCACTGCTGACTGCCCCCACGTACTCCGCTGTGTCCCTTAGCCATGATGCTCCGGGCGAGTTACACCACCCCACCCGCCTGACTGCGAGGGTGCGTTGCACACCCCTTCGGCCCTGTACTCTGCTCTCACACGGGCTTTCCGCAAATGCTCCTGTTTAGTGAAATGCGCTTAAGTGCAGGTGATGGCAAATTAATATAAAAGATGGTACAAAGAGACTTGAAGCAAGGAACTGGGCAAAACACTCCCTCCTGGGACGTGCTTCTTGCTCGTCTCTGACACATTGGCACAAAGAAGGGTAATGAGTAAAGTCAGCCTGCTCGGCTTCTGCCGGCGCAGGAATCAGCTGTGTTTGGCTGTTCGCCCTGTGAGCAAGCTGGAGAATAAGTTAGTGGTTCAGGTTCATCACCATATATGTGGAGGGCAGTCAAAACGCAAAACAAACCTCAGCACAGAAGGAGCATCACAGAGACTGAGCAGTCAATCGCTTTAAATACCCTAAATCCGTCTCAAATTCTCTGTGGCTGCAGTTAAAGTGAGCAAGGGCTGTTAGAGGCACTCTTACATTCCCTGATAAAGCAAATGTTTACCAGATACAGGAACCAGTCTTCCTCCTGTCCTCTTTAGATTAAAATGCCTGATAGAACAGAAGACAGGGTTAACTCTTTGTCCTACATCCAGGACAGAAAGCCCACAACAAAATAAAATTACTGAATTTACTCCTGAGAAAACTGCTTGATCATTTTGTGTGTATGGGAGGCACAAACCTCAAATTGCATGTTTGGCAACATATGAGGGCTATATACATATATAGTCAGTTGATGTTGTTATTTCCATTAAATGAGGTCTCTTTCTCTATTTTTGATGCAGTTCTCTAGGGAGATTAATTTGTATGAAAGTAGAGCGCTAATTGCACAAAACAAGCTGGGGTACTGCAGAAGCATAATTAAATTTAAAAAAACGTGGTGTTAATACAATTGTGGTGCTAATTAAATAAAATTGGTGACAAGTGTCTAAGGCAGAGCAAGTGTAAGGAAAAAAACTGACAAAATCATCCATTTAAAAATTCTCGCAGATATTATAGTTCACTGGTAACTGAGCCGAATTAAAAGTAATTGTACGTGAAGTGCTGCGCGAGCGCCTGATCTTGCTCTCAGCGAAGTGGGACTTTTGCCAATTCAGACTCTAATGTTCCATAAATTGCTGATAGGAAAGCAATAGGCTCATTTTATTTCTGCATGTGTTTAAGTGGGGACTAATTCAGGACTGATCAAACAGACTTGGGCAACAGCCCCCTCAGCAGCATTCGCAGTCGGACCCGGCGTAGACTGGCCGGTCCCTGCTTCGATAGGAATTGCTGGTGGTCCGAGTGCTGAGGGGTCCAGGAGGCAGCACATAGCTGGCTGTGCCAGCGGCACACCATGGCTTCGGCCTCAGCAGCAGCCGGCTTTCTAGACCTGCGCAGACCAAGGGTGTATCATCGGAGGCCCTCCTCCATCCTCTGTCGAGCAGGAGGGCCCTTAATCGGCGTCCCAGCTCAACTCCCTTCCTCTTTGGCATTTATTGGCGTCTTACAGGAATTGCACGACGCCTACCGCAGCCCTGGCTTCCTCTTCGAGCTTGGCCGTCCCCAGCATTTTCCTGTGCGGCACCCTCTGATCTGGTTCCCACCTTCTCCAGAAGGTCGCTCCCATCAGCCGGCTGCCTTGGGGACGCTCTGCCAGCTGCACCTGCCACCCTGGCACCGCTGTTTCCAGCATCGGCGCCCACGGGGAGCCCTGGTGAGAGCCCTGCCAAGCCTCCCATGGTCCCTGGGCACCAGAAGGCTGCTTCTCGCAAACCCTGAGTTTGTTCACAATTTGTGTTGATGGAGGAAACCTCCCACCCCCCCTTCCACCCACAAACCAACAACCCCAAGCTGTTTCTAGCCTGTGTGGTCCTGAAATAAATAAAGAAGTCCTTTCAGATATGAAACAAGGCAGCCTTGTCTTCCTGAGTCAGCAGCCTAAAACAATAGCTAGGAGGACTCACCTCGCAGCAATTTTTACCCTCTCAGGGGTCACATTATAATACAGTAGACCCCCAGCTGTGGTTTTAAAAATGCATTGGCTTGTTTTGGGAAGCTGGCTTGAACAACTTCACCAAGCTCACAGGAAATGAGTTGTGATCTTTCATACAATGGGAATTTTGCCTTTGACTTTGCTAGGAGCAAGATCAGGACTTTAATGCCTACAGAAGAATTGCCAGCTCTGTCGCTTGCTGGAGCAGGGAGAGCAGAGGGGATAAGGGATTTCTCCGTGTAGGTGGCTCAGCCAAGAAAAAAGCAGAAAGGAAAAAAGCTCCCTTTTGGGTCAGATCATATTTTATGGCTGGGGTTGCTGGTCACTGCCCTACGATATTGCTGGCCAGAACAGATGAGCTGAATGCGCAAATCGCCATCCTTGTTTTTATTCTTTTTATGTTCTATGGACGATAAGCCTCGGGGAGAGCTCTTTACCTGAGACATGATGCCTCTGCATCTGTGGGGTCTGTGGGGCTCCACCACCCATTGCAGCTCCTTACCTTGCTAGTGACTAATCCTGTCCTTCTATCTGTTCTCCACGTGAGTGCTGCTGGGCTGCAGGGGGTGTGTGTCATTCATTATAAACATGTTTTTTAATCCCAGTTATGGTTTCAGAAGATAGCTGCTAGAATAAAATTGCTGCCGTGTTTCAGTCTGATGCTTTTATTCACTTTCCTGCATCTGAGCTCGTCATCCTTCCTGTCTTCATTAGCATGACTCTTCGTCATGCTACTGCTTCGTCTCTGTGGTCTCTGCATAATAACCAGCCCATTTCTTCACCTTCTTCTCGAAAGCAGAGCTCAATGCCGTGTGTTAATTACCGCTGCATTCTGCTCAGCTCCATCCTTCTTCATATGGAAAAGCAAGACATGACTGAAAGAAAAAGGAAACATAAGAACCCAGAAAAATAGGAATTGGCACAAAGTTGTCATGTTCCTAAAAGCAAGACATGACTGAAAGAAAAAGGAAACATAAGAGCCCAGAAAAATAGGAATTGGCACAAAGTTGTCACCTTCCTAAGAGTGCTCATCTCAATGGTAATATCAACCACAAGAGCATGTGTTCCTCCTTCACAGGAACAGTGTTGGCCTTGCCTGGCTTAGTTTACAGGAAGACTAAAGCCTTTTGTTTGCTGTTTTCTTGCCTTGGGATGTGTTGTACCCTTTAATTGCCCCCAGGTAGAACATGCCACTAAGAGTGGGCCCAAGAGTTCATAGCTAGCCTCAACAGGGTATAGGGGACAGAAGCTCTCTAAACATGACTTTGGGGCTAGTTCCTGCAGCACGTGAACGCATTCAGAGCATATAGCTAGGCTCAGCTTGTTTCCATGTGCACATCACGCATAGACAAATGCAGCCCTAAAGCAGCCTCTGTAGCTGGAGCGATTTGTCTAAGTCAGAAGCAATATCCACAGACATCCTTTTCCACTGTCGCCGTGCAGAACTACCATAAACACATGGGATGCAGGTTGTGCCTTAGGCTACAGGTGCAAATTTACCAGAGGCAGAAGCTTTCCCCCGTGGCCTTGGTCTGCATGTGATGCCCAGCATGGCCCTTGCCAGTGCTGCGTGATGGGAGCATGGCTGCCTGGTCCCTGCCCAAGTTTTGGGCTTGTGAAGGGGTGATTTCAGGAGCTCTGGTGCCCCAGGAGGTGCTTTGCAGCCCAGTACAAGCAGGGAGCAGTGGCAGGTCATGGGGCAATGGATGCTCGTGAAGGAGGTGGGTGAACCAGGGATGGGGCCCGAGCTGGCTGGAGGAGCCACGCCAGCAGATGGGGCATCCCAGGTGAGGACATGTTGGTCCTGCATCATTTCTACTGGTTTCCTAAGGCATCTTCCAGGCTCAGCCAGTTTCCTGGGCAGTATGGGCTGCTTTTGGAGAGTGAAAAAATCCCAGCCACCTTGTTCAGATCCTTGACCACTAAATTTCCGAGCACTCAAGGAAAGAGCAAGAGTAAGAGAAGTCTATGTATACAGCAAGAACCTTGTGAATTCACACTAACAGCTGAGGATGCCTTTCTGACACTGTGAGTTACTGGATAAACAGGAAAAAATAAGCAATGATACATCATAAAATGGACTTTTATTCCTCCTATTTTTACAGCTGCAGTTTGGTGTACTCACCACTGAAGCAGCAAAGTGATGTAATATATTTATATACTGTATTTCTAAACAAACCAACATTTGTATATAGTATGTCAATATAGATAGTAAATATATACATGGTATAATATAGATAGACTAGATACATATCCTTTATTATAATATATATCTGATTGCAGTATATTTATATGGAGAAAAAGTAATGAATGTGTAGCTAAGTGGGACAGGACTGCAGGATGGCTGTTGTTCTAAAACTTTGGGGAAAGGTAAAGAGCTTCTGGTACAGCAAAATTTCTGGTATAGCTGTGATATTTGTGGCCAGATTCTGACCACTGAACTCAAACAGTAACAAGCACTGAGTGCCTATTAGGTCCAGATTCACTTACTATGGCTATAAAGTATGCAAATTTTATTAATCTATAGATTAATTCTCTGAAGTAAAATTCTAGCTACTTCCTTGCTTACAGGGACTTTCCCAGGACTCAGAGGTGATTTGCTGTTTTGGGATTAATGTGATAATTTCTGTCTGGTAGGTAGGGGGAGAAGGGGAGATGAAAAACCTCCCCTTATGAAATTACTTACATAACTAACCCCCCAAATCTTTATTCTCAGGTTGTATTCCAAAGGTGAGTGCTTGCCCCAGAGCTGAAACATCTGATAGAAATCTGGGTGGGGGCCATCACAGAAGATAAGGTAATGTGTATCTGAAGCTTACTTGACTTGCATCTCTAGTGAGAAAACTTATTAACTCCTGCTGTTATCAGAGCAAGGTTCCTTTGAGGAGCAGCCTTACAGTATTGCTTGGGAAGGGGCTGCAGAAAAACCAGCGTGCTTAATTACCAAGAAGGCACTAGCTGTCCTCCTCTGTAGCATTTTATATATTTTCTTAAATATACAGTTTTCCAAATAGTGAGATAAATCAAGCTGCCGGTGGTTCAGCAGATCTTAGCTAATTGTTTTCTGGGGATTCTTTACCATTTAGACAAATATTTCCATGAGATCCATCGCTGATGCATTGCTTTCACCACTCCGGTGACTAAACTCACTAGATGCGGAGCAGGGAGGCAGCAGCTTTTCTATCAATATGCCTTAGGCCTGGTTGGGGCGGATCGTCTAGACTGACAAAATGAGAATATTTATGGTGTCTTTTCCAATTAAATCCTCAGTATCCCTGCTAAGATGGCCAGAGTTGCCAGCAGTATTTTTAATGATGTGAACAGCTGCTAGCTAAGGAGCCTAATGATCGACCCATGGCCATGAAATGGGTGCTATGCAGTAATGCTTGATAAGGTCCATCCACTGGGCCAGATTCAGACCAATAACCGCGCAATGAAAGGCTCTCCAGGCTATTCCCATTCCCCCGTAGACCTCTTTCCCGCCTCACTCCATGCTTCTTCTGCTCCTGCTCCTCTGTACTGAAGGAGCTGAGGACCAAGTCCGTTTGATGAAAGATGGTTGCGACCTGTCTGCCTTCTCCCTTGGGGGCAGGAGGGGAAGCAGGAGCCCTTGCTCATGCTGCTGCTGTTCCCGGGCCAGCCAGCCTGCGATTCGCTTTTGTCCGCTGCATAGGAGATGCACATCTGTGCGAAGACGCTGCCAGGTCCCTTTGGTCTGGGCTTTGGTGAGTGTGTGACCGGGGAGGCTCCTTGCTGTCCTCGCTGAGGAGCGCTGGGTGGGCTGGTGTGGGTGCGATGGCGGGTGGAGCTGCTGGGGCGGCTGCGGGGAGTGTTTCCCGCCCGTTGTTGGTGTGATGTCAGGGTCGGTCTCCGGTGTGGGAACATGCCGTTTCCTGCCTTTCGGGGTGATTGCAAATGACTAGCCAGAAGATCCTGTTCAGACATGGGATAGGCAAATAAATAAGTAGCCAAACTTAAAAAAAAAAAAAAAAAGCACTGGCACTGTGCCTGCTGCCAGGTCAGAAAACTACTCTGTATGTCCCTAGCACAGCCTATATGTGCCACACGGGCTCTTTCCAAATGCTGTGTTGTTAAGTGTTCTCGGCAGTGACTCGAAAGCTATCTGGCAGGGAGGAATGAGTCTATTCTCCATGGTCCTTTCCATCCCTGGCCTCTCTGCTCAGCCTGCCAGATCCTGTGTCAGCAGAGGAGGGACCGTGCCAGCAGCCCAGGGCCGCCTCTTGGACTGGGCTGACTCTGCTTCACAAAACATCCCAATGGCTGGTGTGAATCCTGGAGCCTCCAACTGTGCCTAATCCTGCTGGGCAGTAAGATGCCCTGCGAAAGCCAGCGGTTTGAAGCAAAGGGCGGTCACCCGATCACACGCACTTGCGCACACACCGGGTTGTATCATTCCCTTGCTTTTCTCTCTCGGATGAAGCTTCATTTCAAAGTTTGGGTCAGGTCCTAAATTTGGTGATCTGACGTCTCGAGTCTCTCTTTGCTCTTCACAGGGCATGAGCTGCCACAAAAGAGCTTCGATAAATTACCCCAGCCAGTCATCAGTGTTATCATCCACGCTATCCTCCTGCCAGCAGGCAGCGGGGTCCCAGGAGCCACATCCCTGCCCGTCCTGGGGGAGCTGGCGGCACAGCGGAGCGGGAACGCGTGTGCAGGGGCACGTTCATCCCCATCTCGTGCTGGCAGGACTGGTCCCCTGGCAGGACTACAAAGCCGCCCTGCTTCCCAGGCCTCCCCAGGGGATAAGACACCTGCCTGGAACAAGAAGAGACTGGGAGAATGGTGCCCCCACTCCCTCCTTCCTCACTGAGACCAGTGGTCCACCCAGCTCAGTGTCCGGTCTCTGCAGGGCTAGCACGGATGCAGCGGGAGGACTTGCCAAGCAGATCATGTCACTTGTGCATGGCTTTCGCCCAGCCCTCAGTGATTTGTGACTCGGGGGCTGCCTGACCTAAGATCTACGTTGTCATAGCTATTAGTCCTCCATGCGTGTCTGCTATGAATTCCCCTTATTGCTTTTTGAACACATGCCAACCCCCAGTGCCCACAGTGTCCCGTAACAAGGACTTCCCCTGCTCCAACATCAATGAGTGACCTGCGTCCCCTGTACTGCCTAATGTGCAACTAGTTAGTGCCACATCCACCCTCTGCAGAGAAGGACCCAAACATCCAAAATGATGCTACAGAGGAGACAGCAACCTCCCTCCCAAGGCTCCCCGCCTCAGCTGATGCCAAACAAAACAGCTCACTACTCTGCGCCTGCAGGAGAACCTGCAGGTAGATTTTAGGTGCAGAAGAGCTCCGTAACACAACTAAATCGGACTATTGTGCATAACAGTGAAATAGCAGAAAGTGGGCCAGTCCGTGGGATGCATTTCTTTCCAGAAGGTGTGAAGGCATCTCAGCCACAGGAGCTCTGGCAGGCATCAGGTTATGTCAGGAGTGACTTGGCTCCTGCCTGGCCCACCGGACTGACAGACCTCCGAGAGTATCTGCAGCACCTCCTTTGGGCAACCAACTGTAACCTGTATTCAGAACAGAACAGAGTAGGCTGTTGACTTAAGGGCGGTGAAAATACCCTCCTCCTGCTTCTGCAGGTCCAACGTGCCCACAGTGTGCACAGCCGCTGGGTGGCTCTTCCCAGACCTTCTCCCTCCCACAACCACCCTGCTCCTGTGGCGGGTGCCAGAGGGAAGCCGGCGGCCACCTCCTGCTGCTCGCCCGCGGACCACGCTCACCCCTCTGCCTGCCCGGCCGTCCCGAGGGCCCTGACACCTTCTCATGCACTTTTGCGAAGGCCTGGGCGGTCGTTCCAGCTTGCAGCTGTGGATGGCGAGCGTTATTCGGGTCTCTGCCATAGCTGAAAGGCTGCGTTGGCCGGGTTTCCCTGGCCACCTGCCTGCGCCCTTGCCTTGGTCCTTCACTTACCGCCTGGGAACCTTCTGCAGAGAGCCATGGGGGCACGCGCCAGCCCCACCGCTCCCCAGCACCCCCGTTGCAAACAGCCCCCCTCTGCGAGGTTTAGGTGCCATGTGAAAGAGAAAAGAGCTTTTTTTTCCCCAGCTCCTGGCCAGAAGGAGCGTATGGTCTTGCTCTGCATGCACGTGCATGCGTACGTGCGCAGGATCAGGGAGGAGCAGAGTTTTGGCCTGACGAGTCGCGGGGGGTGCAGAGACCATGTGCCACGCAGGTGGGATCACAGGAGGCAGTTTGCTGGTGCAAGGAGTGCACCTTGGGTTTGTTGGCTGGGAGGTGGGTGAAGGTGGGCAAAATACTTCATGCAATGTGTCATTAAGACCACTTCCCCCCAAAAAATAAAAAAAAAAAAGAAAAAGAAAAAAAAGAAAGAATAATGAGGATAATGGTTGCAAGAAGCCACGCCGGGCTGATGAGTGCCCCTTTGATATTGGCATGCTGAGTGACAGACAGGACTGATGGCAGCAGCAGGACACACCGAGCCCAGCATTCTGGCACTGAGGGTTTTGCAAGGCAGCAGGCAACTGAGGGCAAGGGACCTGCTGAGCGGAGATACTGCATTTTTGGAAGCCAGAGCCCTTTTTTACAACGAGGATGAGAGGAAGCAAGCTGAGGAAAAGCACGCTATGGACACAGGCGCTCTTTTGTGTAGCGGCGAGGAGGGGGGACTCAAAACCAGGAGACTTATGCTCCTTCTGTCACGTTAACCCTGAGTCTTTCTTAAGGTACCCAAATGTGCCACTGACTTGCCGCGTGTCCTTGGCCGAGCTGCCTGACCCCTCACGCCCCAGCCTCCTTGCCCATATCAGCCTGTCCTCTGCGTGTGCAGGCGTGGATTTAACCGGCTCAGTGGCCTCCATTCATCCCTGTCTCTTGCTCTCCTGCTGTGGTGCTGACAACTCATATATTCCCAGCACTGCGCTGTGGTTTCTCTCTGGCTTTGGGAGCCCATGTGCCAAATACTGCTGATCAGCCTGCTGACCAGCTGCATCTGCTGCATCCAAAGCCAGCCAGAAGCTGTGGAGCGTACGTTCCTCTTCGAGGGCTGCCTGGCGCCGGTCGCGGCACGCGGGCCGGGCTGGCGGTGCAGGGACCGGGCAGAGACCCGCTCCGCCACTCACGTCCCACATCCCATCCCCTGCCCAGTGAGGAAACCGCCAGCCCCCGACACCAATGCGGGGATCAGGCCTGCAGCTGAGGGGTTTACGCTGCTCTCTTTCCACCCCCAGCACAGCAAAGTCTCCCTAAAATGGGAGAGTATATCTAGACCCTCCTCAGCAGACTCCTGGCTGTCCCAAACGTGGTGTGACAAATTGAGGAACTGCTGTGGGCAGTCTGATATTGAACTGGGTATACTTCTGTCAGGCTGCAAACCCTGGGTTAGCATAGGACTTCTTTGCCTTCTCTCTTGCTTTTTGCCTCTGTGCTGACCTAAACCCCACAGCAAACAGCCGGAGAAGTTTCTGCACCTGGCCCGGAGCCCACAGTGACAGCAATGAGGTTTGGGTGATGGTACACTGGGGCAGAGCATGCTTGGGCGAAGAGGTGGCCTCCTAACCGGTTTTCCAAGTCTGAGCTGGAGGAACTTAAGCAGCAGATGATGTGCCTGAGACTTTGATCACCTGTTAATGCTGATCAGGTGGGTCAGCTGAAAGAGAGGCTGCCATGTTTTAAAAGAGGCTCCTCAGCAGTTTTTTCAGGAAAGGGAGATGTGGTGACTGTGTGGGTTGGAGTGGCACTGTGTGGGTTGGAGTGGCACTGTGTGGGTTGGAGTGGCACTGTGTGGTTTAGCAGGAGGATTGGCTCTGCATGGTGGAGAAGAGGCCTCCCATGCTGTGGAAGACTGATGTTAGCCTCAGAAGCATCTCAGGGCCTTGAAGGAATAGCAGCAGGTAAATAGGTATTGGTGTTTTGTTGCTGTTTAGGCAGGTACATTGCTTGATCTGCTAGAATTCAAGAGTATTACCTGCTTCAATTTTCCTGTGTTTCTGAGACCAGCTGTAACTCTGTGTGTGTGTGTAATGTCTATGTTCTGGGGAAAAGTCTGTTTAAGCAACTGGAGGGTTGGCACTTGTCCTGGCAGCCCAGGGCAGCTGGGCTTGGCAGTCCCCTGCTCGGTGAAGGGCTCTGCAGGCAGAGAGCCTGCCCCTCGGGCGTGTTGGAGAGGGTCCTGGGAAGGACACCGTGCTGGAGCTTATCTTGGAAGCCAGAAGCACATGGATATGTCTAAAGACAGCAGCAGCCCTGCTGGGGTTCTGGCATATGTAAATCACTCCGCTGGCAGTAATGCTGTTCCTGCTCCCATGCATGCTGTGCCTCATGTACATAGGCACTTGGCATGCAGCTGAAGGAACACTTTTTTTTTAATATGTTGACTCCCTGGAGAGCTGTACCTTGAGTTCAGTAGAGGAAAATTTGAGGAAATAGCATATCCCTCCTCATACCTCAGAGCCCTGCACTCCTTAGCCTGACAACCCACACATTTACCAGATTTAGTTACTGTGGACAGGGCAGAGCAGCTGTGGTGAATTAATTAGTAACTTCCAGAGCTGTTGCAGCCTCTGGAGCTGGGTTATTACCTGTAAAGCCTTAGAATAGTCGCATGCATCTCTGAACACTAAGACCGTTGTTGCAAAGGGGGGAAGCTAGCAGAGATGCCCTGACTGCTCTTTCTGCTGCTCCTCAGGGAGAAGAAGAGCAGGGGAGATGTCTGGAGGAGATGGCTCCTACCGCTGCCCCGGGGCCCTGCAAGGACTGGCAGTGTTCTGGCACGGGGGCAGTGGGATGCAGCTGCCCTGGGGTGAGCGGGGCTGGAGCTGCCGAAGCCACACGTTGCCTCAGAGGGCTGCAGTCATTTGAATGCCCTTCAAATTCTTACTGCTGCTGATTGCAGCTTGTGGTGTCGGTCCAATTTGGAGGGTTGCCTTCCATAGTCAGCTATGATTCTAATGCATTAAAAGTGCAGTAGGAGCACTGATTTAAAAAAAAAAAAACACAAAACACAACCTAGGAGTCTTTTGGTTAAAGTCTTCTTAACTGTTAAACTTCTCATTGATCTTGCAGAGCTGGAGTGACAAGTGGAGAGGATTCCTTTTCCTCCTTTCCTATGTAACATAGGAGTGTGCAAACTTCATCAAATGTAGATGTACCGGCTATTCATGTGTCAGTAATACTGAACAAGCCTGGGAAGGAGGGTAAGTGATGTTCATGTTAAACTTGCCTGGAAATCATAATGTGTTTCTTTAAAGATGGCAAATACAGGGATTTATTCTCGCTGTTAAGTTATCTTAAGAGTGCCCAGAGAAATGTCTGACAGTCTACAGGACCTTTATCAGTCAATGAGAGTTGGAAACTTAAACCCCTTAAGCTCTGTTGATGGCTTCTCATATTTTTGTCATAAGCTGCTACCACAAAAATAATTTTGGAAGAGTTTGGAGGCTCTTACATATGCTCTTTGGTTTCATCTTTTGGAACCACAATTACTTCTCTGGCCTGCATTGCTACTTACTCAGTTTTCTGTGTAAAGTCAGAACCTAGCTCTGAAATGGGCTGGAACTCATTAAATCCAAGCGGGATGTTTGGTTCTGTAGAGCTCATTTGAAAGTCAGTTGGTGATTCTGATATATTATTACAAATTTACAGTTGTCCTTGGTTGATGATTATTTTCTAAGTCTGTCCCTCAAATTAATCTGAGTGCATACTCTGCCATGGCTTTGGTTTAAGTAAATTACTTACAGGAATGACACATTTGTTACTAATCCTCCAGCCTTGTATAGCCAAATTCTGTAATTCTCTCCCAGACTGGTAATTCTTTCTTATGCAAGCAGACCTACTGACTTCACATTTATTCACCAAGTTCAGACCACCGCTTAAGCACATGGTTAATTGTAAACATGTGTTTAGGTCCCATTGACTTCCGTGAGGCTTAAGTGCTGTCTTGAATAGGCATTCTTTTCCAAATCGGAGCCGGAAAATTAAATTTGTCCTCCTGTATAAAAGATCAATTCAACTGTTATGCCTCCAAAAGAAAGCTGGAAGTTCTGTTGGATTAAGGCAGGATATACACTTAAAGTGTAATAACTGTTGCTGAATACCTTGTCAAGTAAACTCTTATTCTGGAAAGAGCACTCCCATTCAGAGATGTTAAGGAATCTCTATTTTTTACACTATAGAGATACAAAATGCATCTCGGTTATATCTGGAAGATAGTAATTTTGATTTGTGTGATTGTTTGATGAAAAAACTGAAATGACATATAACCAGGACCATGCCAAGGAGTTTATAGAATTTGAAATTAATGCCTAGCAGAAGCAACAGTTCTTGTATTAAGTAAAGGATTGTGTGAGTTTTATTTGGAGCAAGTCATTGTTACACATTCTCTATTCCTTGTGCAAGCAACCCTAATAGAGGCACTGGCATGTCAACTCTCATTAGAAGAAGGAACAGAAAGAGAACCAAGTTCTGGCTACCCATGTGTATGGACATATGCCACAGATAGTGGGGGAGCAGCATGCTTTTACCTTCTTTTTAGCTCTGTTGAGGCCTGACACAGGGGGCAGAGGTAGGCAAAGCTGAATGTGGGTCAGAGATTACTTCAGACCTGCCCTTGCATCCCTCTGTGCATCTTGTGCAAGACAAGTTGGCTGCAAGCAATGTCAGAGGGTAACCAGGTGGAGGGCAGTTGCAAGGTGTCCCATCTGCTTTTCAAGCATGCTCATGTTAGGGCCAAACAGTGTAATACCCACATGCTTCTGGTTTAATTTAGCTTCAGGACAGTAGCTTGAGCAAATGGTGCTCACATGGAATGAACAAGAGTGGCCATACTCGATGCACATCTGCAAGCCTGGCTGTTGGAGACCCCTTGAAGGTTAGTGTGAACTGGAAGGCTCTTGGTGGCTTTGCAATAGGCAATGTGCTCTGTGAGGAGGACAGCTCTTGCTGTTGTGTTGCTGTGTTCAGGCTCGCTGGATAGACTGCTGCAGGTATCAGCTTTATAGCAATGTATAAAATGGGGCTGTGAAACTTTAAGTAGGAAAACAGGCTCACTGCAAGTGATAAGCCCAAGGAATCCTACTTCTGGCACAAAACAAGCAGGAAGGAAATATCATCAAGTCTCCTTACAGTTCTTCAAAAGCAATGAAAGAAAGGGTTAAACTTTAAAAACATTTTCACGAATTACTTGGCTTTCCCATGACATCAGTCCTCTCAGTTTCTATAGGCCTTTGAAGAACAACATTGCTAATAACTAACCTCATGTCTTTCATATAATCCTGAATTTTCCTTTGAGCCTTCAAGGAAAATCACAATTTCCCCTGTGCTAAGCTTCACTTTGAATTTGGAGTCTGAAACTTTATATGTAGGACATTGTGAAGGAGTCCTGGGAGATCAAAAAGATTTTCACTTCTCGTGTTTGCAAAACACTTAGCATCAGTTGTATGATAGCATTTTAATTTTTTACCAGCATTGCAGATCTATGCATGCATGTGATGCATATTGTGTGTACAATATATGGGATATACCTAAATATTCAGGTGTATTTGTAATGCTCCAGCCAAACACATACATGTAGGTTGTATGACAGATTTGCATAGTTTGAAGGTGCTGGCGGAAGACAATGTTTATACATATTTACCCCTGTTCCAGCAGCATCCTTTCCCATGTCAGTCATATCACCATGTTTTAAAAACATCCAGAGATTTAAGAACACTTCCATAAGTAGCTGCAAAATGTTGTTTTACTATGCGGAGAAAACGTTGGTAAGAGAAGAGAGATCATGTCTGTGGAAGGACAACACACTCCTTACCTATGAGTAGGCTTGAATCCAGTGGTATTTCCATCAGGGCACAGCTCCCTTTTTATGGTGCCTGGTAAATGCCACGGTGTAGATGGTGACTAGACTAGAGCATCCCAGAGTGTTCCAGATGTACCTGAAGAAGGGCCTAATCATTTAAACACCAGATGTAGTGCTTCTAATAGGGCCCGAAGGGCTAGCTTGTCACAGCAGTGGCCTTGCAGGGATGTAAGGAGAGGTTTCCATAGGTTGGCCACTGGCCACGTTCTTCCTTGACAATCCATTGGGATGCTCTATGCACCCTGAACACAGGGAAGACGCTGAACAAATGTGCTTGCTAATCCCTCAGATCCATCATCTGTCTTGATTATTTATTTTATCCTAACAGTTTGTCTTTTTGCATGTGTGATTTTTCTTTTTTTTTCTGTGTGCACTTTGAGGTTTGTTTAACTCTCTCAAAGAGCAAACAAGAGTTGAATAAACTTGCTGATGTTCCCTATTTTATGGCCTGTTGGTTGATAACTACATGATAACTCTCTCCATTGGATTCCACATATAAAAAAAAGTAAGAGGAGGGAAAAAAGGAGCCTTTGTCAGCCTGATAGCACTATTCACTGTTTCACCAACAAGTTACAGTGAGTACATCAGCTTCCTGTCCTTTCATTGAAGACCATTGATCTTTCTCCCTAGTAAACAGAGTGTCTGTAGCTTTTGTTTGACTTGTGCTCCCCATTTGTGGGGTGTATTTCAGGGATGAAAAGTGCTGTTGTGGCTCTTCTGCAGAAGAACCAGGGCAATGGCAGCGGGACAATGAGTGGGTAACGTGATGGTGGTGTGGTCAGAGGGGGACGCTGGGTGGTCAGGCCACTGCCATAAACATGGTGGCCTTTGAGGAAGGAGCTTGGAAAGGCTGTGGCCAAGCAGCCTGGAGCTGAGCAGTAAAGGGATTTCAATCTGGACATTGCTCACTTCTCCCTTTAAATCAGCTCTACACAGGGCAGTGCAGGTCAGAGGATGATGGTAGGACATACTTGTCCTAATGAGAAACAAAACCTCTCAATGGTGGTGGGATGGATGCAGCAGCAGATCTGAGATCTCACTCTGGCTTTGTTGCTCATTCAGTTACCAGTTAATTACAACAAAAATGGTTGTGATCAAGTGTAAGTCTCCAAACTGGGGAAGTTGTGGTAGAGCTGCAGGACCAGCTATGGCCTTTTAGGAGCACCTTAACTAGTGAGGTCCCTCTGCCCTAAGAAGCTGAGTATGGGGGAAGACCGTTTTTGGGTGGGTAAGGTACCAGCCTTGGGGCAGGATTGAGGCTGAACTGGCAGAGCTTGTCAGAGGAGCATGCAACTGGGGTGGTGGGGTGGGAACCATGCAAAGCAATTAGTCATTTTTCCTCCCAGTCACTGAAGTGAATGATGCTTTAGAAAACAGAGCAGAGAGCTGGAGTTTCCTTTGATGGTAAGGTGGTCCAAAAAGGTGTGACTGCTGGCAGAAAGCAAATTGCCTGATCTGAAGTAGCAAGAAACAGAGTGTTCACTTGCCCTCTTTGCCTTTCAAGCTTCATTTAAGCAAGGAAACTTTTCTCTGACTTTCATTGTATGCAGGTATTTTTCTTGGCCATACTGTCCCTTGAATTTGGTAAGGTTAAATAAAAGAGAAATAATATAGCAAGTCTCAGGGAAATGCTTCCTGTGAAATCCCAAATCCACTGAAATAGAGATTTATTGGTTTTTCTTTTGTTATCTTGTTTCAATAGGAAAATTTGATTTCAATGAGATTCTGGCCTTTCTTAATTGCTACTTATCTATCTTGCAGTGATGTCTAGGAGGCTTGGCTACCAGCCACAACTTTATGATGCCAGGCACTTGACACCTACCGAATAAAAAGCTGAGCCTTCCCCCTGAAAGCCTGCAGTTATGGCTATTCACATTAAGATTTCCTTGTTAGGTGTTGTCTACTAATAGCCAACCAGAAACACTCTTTAGCAGCTGATCTCTGAGAGTGGGTTGTGCTGCTCTTTCTCCAGAAGTATGTGAGAAGAACTAAAACAAGTAGATGCAAGGGTGCATCTTTACTGGTATCAGTATCCCTGCAGATACTGCTGAGCTGCACTCATGGATTTGAGTGATTCTTGTTACCATAGAGAGGCTTAAGCAGACGTTTGCCGCACTAAGTTTGAACAAAACTTCTTTTTCTTCCCTTTTTATGACTGTTGATGAACTTCTTGCTTCTCAGGCATAGTCCTTGCATTTGATTAGCTGATATATTCTCCCTGAAACTTGTATCAGGAAACCTTTGCAACATAATTTGTCTAGGCTGTTTCAGAGTACCGTAAATTGTTTTTGTGCAGAGTGTGCAAAATGTGGGAAATCTCAGACCAGATTAGAATGTAGCTGAGGGACAATCCAGTTTTAATGCCAAACAGGGGTAAAATGTGGTGACTAAAGTCTTGTTTCAAAAGAATTTTAAAAAAAAATCTGAAATGCAAAAGTTTTCAGAGATTTGATGCAGCTCTGTCACATGCTAACCCTCTCTTCACTGCTCTTACTGTAGGTAAATCTACAGAGAAATGTAAGCTTTCATTACAGGCAGTGTACAGTTGATCAAGACAGTTTTTGTGAGAAGTTTGTGTGATGAAGCTTGGGCTCTTCTAAAATGTTATGTTACGGCAGAAAAATGATTTTAAAGTCAGAGGCAGACACCTGTCTATGCATTCCAATAAATAATTGTCCAAATATTTTAAATTTGGAATCATTTATTTCATAGTCTTTTTAAAATATGCATAATGCACACCTGTTAGTGAGACCAAAGTTGTAGAGTTTGTATGGAATGTAAGTCTCTATGCATCTACAAAGGTAATTTGGTCACATAATGCAATACGCATCTCCTGCCCTTGTGGAGGGTGTGAACTTAAAGCGTGCTTTTGCAATGATAGCACTTGTTTTGAGTTCATACACTGATGCTGCAGAGCTGAAGTTTCTGGACCTGTGAGTGCTTTGCCTTGACTTGTATGAGTTGCCCCATTGATTTCAAAGGGTAAATCAATGTTGAAAAATTATACACAGGCAAAAGTCTGAGCCAGGGCCTAAGGAAAAGGGAGACCTAGGGGAATGCTGATAACTTATTTCAACAGCTTTTGGGTGTTGATCTTAGTGTTTGCTTGCATTGTGTAAGTCCAGGTGTAAGTTATGCTGACAGAATAGCAATATATGTATGGTATACTTCCAAGTAAGGAGGTTCACTAGCACAGGGTAAGGTTAAGCTTAAAGAGTATCAGTAATACAAAGCTGTTGGGCTAGTCAAGTGACATAAATCCTTTTTATGACTAAAAAGACAGCTTCACTGTGTTATGGAAAAGGCCAGAGCCTTGTGGTGTCAAGCTCCAAACTCATATAGTCAAATGGCTGCCTAGCCCTTGAAGATTTTGCAAGGCATGTAGAAGTCTTCTGAAGATGCATGATCTGAAAATGGTTGTCTTTTTTCCCCTCAGCAACTACTAAGACAGACCCTGCCCTAGAAGGTAGTGTGGGTTCATGCTGACACCTGGATGGGACAGTACTGTTCAGCTGTGACTCACCTGCTTTTAATTCCTGCAATCCTTCCCTTGCTTGGCTGATAATTTTCAGGTGCACTGATAATTTCAAGAATAGCAACAAAGCTGTTGGGCAATTACAGATGTTTTCTTTGCTGCACCTGAGGTGCTGGGGAGGTGATACTGGTGCTGACCACCTGTGTCTCCTGGGCCAGGCTGGGTGGTGGGTGGCATCTATTGATAAAGACAGGGAGGAGAGGCAGAAGTGCTTGGGCTGCTGGATACAATTAATCAAAGCAGGATTTTGGCTGGGGTAAAAGGGTGAACACCCTTCCTCTTCAGCACATGCTGCAGGAGGTTTCTGGACAGCAGAAAGTCAGGCTCTCAGCTCTGCCTCCTGTGTGAAAGGCAGAAGCCCTTGCAGCACACACCGCACTCCTGGATGGCAAAGCATTGCTTGCCAAGCCAAAATCAAGGAGAGGAAGAGAAGGAGAGAAAGAAGAGGACCACCTACATCCATCAGGAAACCTCTGGTAGTGCTTGCCTCTTGAGCTCCAAGCTTTGCATAGCCCAGTGCCCTGGCAGGTGATGGAGAGGTGAGGGTTTGGGGGAGACGGGGTGCCTGCTGGGGACCTCCCTCCTGAGCTTCACCCTGTCACTGCAATGAGGGTTTCCTTCTGCCTGTCTCTCACTTTTTATTTGGGGACCATGGGCTGGTTTTGGTGTGGGCAGACGCCCATGTTTTACAATGGCACAATGTTCCACTTTTGATCACTTGTGTGCAGCCCAGGCTCCCTTTTTCTCTTGTTCTTCCTTGCTCTGGCTCTATTTTTTATTAATTTTTCTAGTTGTGTGATTAAAAAGGGCCATGCCTGGCCAAGGTTTAGTAAAACAATACTGCTTGCTGTCAGGAGGCTTGCATTAGAATTAGGGAAGGAAGGCTTTTAGTTTTTTCCTAGTGTAAAGAAAATGGGGCTGAGGGATGGAGTAGGGATTAAGTAAAGGAAAAGGATGACAGGTGGTCTAAATCCAGCCATGAGTTCTCCTCTTCAAAGGCAGGCTATTTCCTAGGTGCTTACATTCTCCCACAGAATGTGGGGGATTAGCACAAATTGTGGCCTAATGATGCAATGAAGCTTTTCATGTTGCTGTTCTTCTCATGGGCAGCTTGTGCTGTAGCCCTTAGGTATGCTCCAGGCTAAAACAGTCAGGTGGAGCAGAGGGCTGAGGGTGATGGAGAGAAGTAGGAGCTTTCCTGGCTGCCCTGCCATCCTGTACACATAGTGTGTGCTCATAAGCAATTTGATTGCATTGGAATTTGCCCTTTTTTTTTCTTGACTCTCTTAAAAACTCTGGGAACTAAGTGGGAGTGGCTGCTGCTGTTGCTAATGAATGTGTGCATGCCTTGGTGTTCTGAGAGGCCAATCCAAAGGGCCTTCTGTTTTAAGTTGATATGTATCTTCTTGCGCCTTGTTCTTAAAAAAATCTGTTGTATATTTGTGCTGGGAAGACAATACTGGCCTGGCCAAAGGACTGGATTGCAGGGAAGTGGGATGCACTTTAGGGGGCTTGAGGGGGAAGGTGTCAGAAAGGTGATAGAGCTGGGGGAGGATGACGATGCATGTAGTGGCAAAAAGCCACTGAATATTTATTAGGACTGCAGCCTTCATTCTACAGAGGGCCAAGCCTGCCCTGTAAGGGAAAAATTCACACAATCAGAAAGTAGGACCCCAGCAGAACTTCCTGCAAATACCCCAGGTGGAGGATGATAGGGCTTTTATTTTACATCACTTCTGTAGTAGTGAACAGATCTTCCACTTGGTTAACCTGGCTGTGGGCTTATGCTGATGCAAGTGCATAAAAGCTTGACCCAATAAGTCAATCCCTGTGTGTGTATAAATCCATTGGTGAAAGGCAAGATTTTCAGGTTTTTATTTTTTTGCACAGGAATCTAGTCTAGAAGTGCTCTGGTCCAATATACTGCCTTTGCAGTAGCCTGTACCTCTGTAATGAAACAAATCAGTATGCAAGGACTTGCACTGGTACATAGAAGTGCATGCAACTTACTGCACTAAGCTAAATTGTGATTAAATTGACTAAATTGAGATTAGACTTTAAAACCAATTCCATATTTTTTCATGAGGGTTTACTTCAGAGTCACTAGAACAATTTTGAACCTATTTAAAGATACTAGTCAAGACCTCTGTTGAAAATGCTGTCTTGGGGAAGATGTGGTTGAAGCTGGTTACAGATTGTTAAAAAGTGTAACTTTTAAAGTTTTTTTTTTTAAATTGAAGCTTTTTGTGCAAAACCAGACTTGTGTGTCTGGAGAACTGTGCACCTCTCTTTCCAGCTCTGCTTTCTTTACCTTTTCTTCTGTGGTGAAGGCATGTTGCAAGGAAGAGGAACTTATATGACGCAAGCTGAAAATAATGTAGACTTCCAACAGCCTGAAGAACAGCAGAAATTTTCATGGCACTTGAGACATAAAATATTTGCTTTTCATTAATTTAACTTCACTGTCTTGTTGGACTCTGTCATTGGCATTGCAGAAGCAGTGAGCATCATTTATGCTGAAAGTTTTAGGAAAAGTGTCCTGTTGTAGGGCTGGATAGTATGGAGATAAAAATGCAAGTGGGTAGCCTATCTTAATGCTTTGGATAGTAAAGGAATGGCAACAGATCTCCTAGTACTGGTGTCAGAGAGAAGGCTTCAAAATGGCATAGGGAGGGATGTTCTTTAGGCAAAGATGATTTATTCTTTTCTTCATGATTTTGCAAAGTGAACTGATACTCCCTGAACAAGCACAGGTCTGAGTTCAGGTCACTCTGGGCTGTTAGGTTTTTAAAGTATATAAAGCATAAACTAAAGACCTTAAAAGAAAGAAGACTTGTATGTAATATATCTCTTAATTTGATGCCTTGAACTGGTCCTGTGATGCTTGTGGTGCAATGAAACACAGACACTGATAAGGCTGTGATTATATTTAGCAGCAGCGCAGTGGGAAGGAGCGGCTGCTCGGACGCAGTGACAGAATCGAAGCCAGCTGTAGTAGTGAAAGTCTCACAGGGTTAACCACAAAGTCTGCCTGCAGCTGCTGCAGCTCAATACCCAGCATTCACATGCAGCCTCACCAAACTGCCTTGTGACATTTTTGATTCATGTCAGGGACAGAGTACCATTGTTGGGGGGAAAAATAACTGTTCTATAAAATGTTCTGCAGGCTTTCAGTCATTTCAGTCTTTATTCTTTCCTCTGTGCCACACTCTAGGTTGGAAACAAGTTCTTGCTTTGCTTTTCCACTTGCTGCTTTAAAAAAGTGTTTCTGGCTTGATTCCTTTTATTAAAGAGCATGAACTTCTTAAAGCTCAGGAAGAGGCTAATAGTGGGCCCTATTCTGCCCTTGTCATGTTGCTGTGACCCTTAGGGTTTGAGGGAGCTGTGCCTCTTGGCGTGACCAGCAGGAGAAGCGGCAGCATGCTTTTACCAGCAGGAAGGATACTGGGGTTCAGGGGGAAGGGCCTCCCCTTTTGTAGCAGGCAGCTGCGAAGGATTTCTTGAGCGATTTCTCTTTGCTGTAAGAACAGGGCTGCCTGCTGCAGGTCTGCTGTCAGACCATCAGCTTGATTGCTCTGATCTCGCTGGTGCAGTGGGCTCTGGGGATGGAGGCTCTGCTCGTTTACTCTTTTCAGTGCAGAGATAAAAAGCCTCTTTGTTTTTCAGATTTATGGAAAAGTTTTAAATTGTTTGTAGCTCATTGCCCTGGGTAACCCCATACTGTGCTGCTAGTTGGAGCTCCAGGGCTGAACACCTAGGGCTGGCCAGGACAATGGGACAGTATGAAAAGGGCCTTTCCCATTCTCATTCCTCTGAAGGAAGTGCTGCTGAAGGGCCTCAATGCGTTTTCTTGGCTTTAATGCCTCATTTGCTTCAAGCATGTACCAGGATTTGCAGTTTGAGAAAACAAATTAAATTAGTGCTGTTTTAGGTTTTTTGGTTCAGCTTGTTTCTAAAGGAGTCATTCCCCCACATCCATGTTATAGCAGATGCTCAGATGGAGACAGCTTGAAAAAACATCCTAGTGAAAGGATAGTTAAAAAAGGTTGGTGCCAAAGTGACCTGGAAGACTATTTCCCTGAAGCTGAGGTGTGCTGTAACAGGGGGGAATCATCTGCCCACTCAGGACTTCAGGTGGAAAGATGCCCAAGTTTGCAGTAAAATGTTACAGGAGCCTTCCTGCCTCTCCACAAAGCAGCATCTGCCTGGACTGTGATACTGGATCCAGATTCTCCAGATGCATCAACTGCAGCTTTGTTTCAGGCCTGATTTGAGCACTGAGTTCAGACTCTCCATCAGTTATAATACAGACTGCAGCACTAACCACTTGGGGTACAGGTGATGGCCAGCTCAGCAGCTGCTTTGTTGCTGTTCTAGACACCCTGGATGGTGGAGAAGTTGCTGGGCGCTTTGCAACACACAGGTGGACACAGCACCCTGGGTGGGGTACGAGGGTCTGTGTGTGGTGGGCTGTGCTCCTCCATCCCTGTGCCCGAAGAAGGAGCCCTCCTGGGACAAACAGCACTGGGGAAGTCATTTGGGAGCCTGAGGTGGTGGTGGGTGCCAGTGTGCTGTGCTCCTGGCTCTCCAGGAGAGCAGCAGTATCCAGGCTGACTCCTCAGAGCCGGTTCAGACCTGGCAAAGCTTATTAAGTCAGGCTCCATCCTGTTTGAAACAGGCTAAATTGCTCCAGGACTAAGAGGAGCAGGATAGCAGTGTACGTGCAGCGCTGCACCCGTACAGAGCTGGCCTGGGAGTCTCTGTGTCATGCCAGGCTTCATCCACAACCTGGATAAAGCACCTGCAGGCAATTGGGAGCTGGCTGTGCCTGGCTGGAGGGCAGTGTCAGGTTAATTAGACATCTGCAGGCTATTCTTAAAACCGTTTTTTGTTTTGCATTCCCAGAATGGGGAACTACTTAAAATAAAGGAAAAAAAAAAGGGTAAAAAAAGGGGGGACAGGGTAAAGAATGAAGGCCTTCTGCCCAGATTGGCATGGAACACAATTTTTACTTAATTGGAGACTGGTGCAGTCTGATTTGATCTCTTAATTTCCCTTTCTCAGGTACTAAAACCTGTGGCTCAGCATGGCTTTTCTGATTTTCCTGTTCTTGTTTGCTTTCCATATTTTGCATTCATATATTTTCCCTGATTCTTAATGTGCCTAGCCTGTTCAGATGAATGTAAATCTTTATAGTAGCATCTGAGATCATAATCTGTCTATATCAAAGGCCAGAATTATTCCCTGTTGTTTGTAAAGGAATTATTTAATAAGTAATCCTTGTAAGTGTCAACATTACACATGAGATGACATAACACTTGGGGAAAGTAAGGACTAAGCCAATATTCCCACACCAGCTTCAAAGCTAAATATGCGTTCACATACAGATGCTTCCTATTTCTCATCTGTGGCTTCCATTTCCTCCTAATTGGAGTTGACACTGGAAGTACCAGTTCTCCTTTTTGTCCTCCTGGATGTTTTGATTGGAATGTTAATACCATCCTCCTTCATTACTGGGCTCTGTGGAGTGGTGTGCAATGTGTTTAAGATATAAGATCTGTTTTCCTGCAGAAGCTTAGCCTGTCCTGATGTCAGAAGAGTGTAAATTCAAGGCAGGCTACTAGCTGCACAGCAGTCTGAGTCCTCGTGTGCTTGCACTTGTGGCAGAAATTGAAATCCGGCCCCGGTTTTTGCCTTTGTATGCTGCCCAAAAGCAAACTCCCCATTGAGTAAGCACAGAGAGAATTAGTTTGTTCTGCAAGTAAAATAGTGAAATCTTGGATGTTGAACACATACGAAATATTTTTCCCTCTGTGTTTCTACATGTTGAAAACATAAATCTCTTCAAAAATCTGAAATTGTTGTCCTCTGGGTGGCAAAAAACCCCACCACCTTCAAGGTTAGAGAAGCCTTCTGTTTCCTGCAGAATCCCTCCCCACCCCTGTACTGTACATCCCCCTCAGAAATTCAACCCCCCAAAAACTTTAATAAATTTGCGGTGTGAATTCAAAATATCAAAATGGTATGGAGTTTATCCTTTCTGTTAACAAGGCAAGTCTGATCAAAACATCCCTAACCCTTGCCTTTCCAAAGTAACCTCTGAGGTGGGGCAGTGTGAAAAAGGGAAGAAACAGGAAAATGTGTTGTGCCAGCATAGGTGTTCCTGTCCACAGCTGTGGGTCTGCAGGTCTCAGGGTGCCTGCAGCCTCCTTGGATGTTCTGTAGCTGCCAGGAAGTTATAGTGATTTCTTGAGAGCTTACAAACATACATTTATCTCTTCCCTAAAATCACTGTGAAGGGATCTTAAACCCCTGGCTTCTAAACACGTTTATTCCAAGGGAAGAGAGTTGAGATTTCCCTGCAAAGATGAGTCTTGTGGTCCATTAGGGTTGAGTGTGAAGCCACTCATCACGCTGCTGATGCTCAGGTCCCAAGCAGGCGTCTCTGCACCTGGGGGTCTGCTGAGCCCAACTGCCTGGTGTCCAGCTCCGAGCTTGCTCCTGGCCCATGGGCTCCCTTGTGTGTGGAGACAGCCTGTCATCTGCTTGCAGAAATAATGCCCAGATGTAATTCCTCCCATCTGATCATTGCACCCATCTCAGGAAATTAGTGTCCTCTACTGAAGGACTGCTGGAATATTTGCAAGTCTTTTGGGGCAAGGGTGCTCTTTCCCTGTGCCGCATTTGTACAGCTGATGTGGCACTGCAAATAACACTAGTAAAGTAACAATGCCTGAATCCAGGGGGGCCTTTCGGCATCTTTTCCCTACAAGAGTATGTAATGGTACAATGACACATGGATCTCTGCTTCCCCAGTGCTAACTTGCCAAATATGAAACCCTGCCTCGTTCCTTGTACTTATTTTCAAGATCTCTCTGGCTCTGCTGTCAGCATCTGTCCCAGGGCGTATCTGGGTGCCATAAAGCCTAGACTGTAATGGGGCTGTTTCGTATTGTTGCTGCGCAAGTGATAATTCTATGAAATCTTGGCACTTGCACAAAAGTGAAGGTTTATTGTTATTGGGATTTACAGATGAACTGATGCAAAACAATGACGCAGTATGAATCACCGGAGTGGATCCTGAGGATCTGTTGCACGGTGTCTCTCCTGTTTTCCATGGAAGAGGTGTGGAGGTGGCTCAGGGCCTCTCATGACCAGGAGGAGTGGGGAAACATGCTTTTCTTTACCCTACGTGAAGCAAGGCAAGTGCCTTCAACACTGGTTCACCTGGAAAGCCTGGTTTTGTCCCAGGCCCTCCAAGTCCATGCAGTTGCCCTGCATGAAGCCTTCCCGTCTCCTGCCAGGTGCTAGGCAGGGATAAAAGGTCAAGGTTTCTCACAGGGTGGGGACTTTGCTGGCACACTGAGAGCAATGGCCATCTTGAGACAAAGCTGTTCTTCAGACATTTTTTACTGTTGTGACTGGGTTTGTGGGCTCTCCACCTCTTTTTAGACAGAGTTAGTCTGTGATCCTTTGATACAAGTGATACTGAGGTACAATGGTTGCTCTGAGTGTTTGTTTCAGCTAGAGTGAATGACACAGGGCTAATTTTCAGCTTTATCATTTAGTTTTCAGACTTGTAAAATGACTATTTTTAGAAAGTAGTGAGGAACCCTGTATACATTGTGGTGCCTTCTCTCAATTTCTTGTTAAAGTTGAGTGATTTTTGTGTTGGTGGAAATGAGGGAAAGACAGCCAGCACAGGCACAGGAGGCTTTATGCAAGCTTTCTTCACATCCCCAAGCTTAATCTGAAACTGTGTGAGGTCTCTTGTGGTCCAGATCTGTGCTTCCCTTTAGCAGATGCTGTGGTGCTAATTGTGTTACAGCTTTGTGCAAAGGACAAGTGGTCCCAAGGGACTGTGATTACTCCATCAAAATAATTTCCATCATTGATCTAAATGGTATTTGATCTAAATACATTTTTAGAGGAAAAACACAATGACATCAGCCCAGAAAGCTTGGGATGGATACTGTCTTCTACTGCGTTTGTACGCTGCCCTTGTGTGTCTCTGGCATTACTGCAATATAAATATGCCAACTATCTCCTCTAAATTTCCTGTCTGTTTCTTTTATCTCAATTTTCTTTTTGGAAATCCATGCAACATATCATGGAGCTATATCAAACATTTTTCCTTGTCGTCAATTCCCAAGTCCTCAATAGTAGTTTCCTAGAAAAGTGATACCCTCCTTATCTACTTGTTAACTCCTACCATGTATCACAATGCATTCCTGCAAATTCCCATCAGCTGTGACAAACTTATCTTGTAGACTTATGTAGTGATTTTGATGGTTGTACAGACCTGTTTGTTTTGTTCTGAACTAAATTAACACTGCGATGGCACCTGCTCTAGCACTGAACTTCTGAAACTCTCCTAATATACTAATCAGCATGTCAGTGGAATATTTTTTTCTGGATAGAGGCAAGCCTGGTGAAGCAGATTAGACATTCACACGGCATTGCATAATTCAAGGAGCAGGCATGGTGCATATGATTTGCATTAATAGCCTCTACTGCGGCAGCTTCTCACAGGTCTCTCTCATTAGATCATATGTGGAAGCTTCCAAACTGTCAATCAATTACAGTAATTTCCTTTTCCATATTTATTCCATCATGATCATTGACAGTTACCATTAAGTGACATTAATACAATACAATACCATCTTGTATTTTCCAGTGCTCCTCTTACAGGGTGCTTAATCTATATAAGGCTGAGGGGCTCCATTATAGAAGCAAAAGGCATCTGCTCTCCCTAGCTCAGCGTAGTGTGGTTCATTCGTGGTGGGTAGGAGGACAGAGCACTGTGTCACGGTGTGTAGCAAGCCCTCTGGGCTGCTCAGGAGTGGGGTTTGCTGGATCAGGGTGGAGGTGGCTCCTGCCCAGTGGTCAGCACAGGGTGCCGTCAGAGGCCAGCAGACTCATCAGGAGAGAAGATGCTTTTATTAACTGCAACAGCTCAGTGCAGCTTGTGTGGCATGTTCAGGTGCATTAGCCTGGGCGTTTTAGTATGGTTGTGTTTATAGATGCTTTACCTTGTTTGCCCATAAGCCTTCCTGGTGGAGTAATATGAGCCAAGTTTTCAGATACAGCAGCTAACACAGGCATTCTTGTTAGAGAAACCAGAGCTTTCTTCTTCCCTCACTTCTGCCCTTCCTGGCTCACTGACTCTGCTTAAAACCTCCTGCCCTGCCATAGGCAGACAAGGCTCAGAATTACTGAATCCCAGTAGCAGTAGCATCCTCTGTTGAATAAGTGCAGGCCCAGCAGCACCTGGGAGCAGGGGTTACAGAGCAGGGGAGTCTACACACTTTAAAAATAACAAGGTGTTGGCATTGTCACGCTGGAGCTAATGGCCTGATGGCAACTGAAGGGCTCCTCCTGGCTCTTCCGCTGCAAAGTGTGTTACAGTGCCGGTGGTGAAAACTGAGACTAGTGGTCTCAGCCCTCCTATTTGAGATCCATCTTCTGAGGGTCACTTTGAAATTACTCTGAGGAGGCAAACAGTGGGTGTGAAACCTGTTAGCAAATGTTGTCTGAGAAACAGAATTGTGGTACTTCAGCAAACATTGCATGGTGGGTCAACTGGAGCACTGCATATGCTTCTGGCCATTGTTAGCCCTCACTGGTTCTATGTTAGCTGATGTTTGCTGAGACCTCTCCTGTGGAGTTAGAAAGGTTTTTAGCCAGAGCTCATGAGTTTTCTTAGGTCCTCCTATCCCTTAGATCCCTGATGTCCTCCCCAAATATTTAGAGGCTTAATTTTACACTTAGAAGGTGATCTTGTTATTTGGGGTGCATGGGAGAAGAAACATATCTTTTGCACATTGGGGGGGAAAAAAGGAATTGGTTCTGTATCCCTCGTGGACTCCTTGGCTTCCCCATGCTGTACTAAAAATGCTCTCTTAAGAATGCATTGAGGTCCCTTTGCATTTTTGCTGCCTTTGTTCTAGGGACTGTTTTCGCCCCTTTTCAGTCTTGAGGTGCTTTTCCCAGCTTGCTGAGCTGGTATGAGATTCTTTCACCACTCATCAGTAAACACTTCATCAGCAATTCTGCACATGCCCAAGGGTTTTTCGTCTCTTGTCTTTGCTGAATTTTCTAGTTCTTCTTTCTTCTTCATCTCCTCTCCTACGTTGGACACTTTTCCACTTATCCTCATCTCCTTCTTCTTTGATACATGTCAGAGAATAAGCAGGATCAGTTGCCACTGTGTCTCTGTTCAAGACCCTCCTAAAGCTATTGCTGCCAAATATGCTGGATGTCGTCTTTCTCACAGTGCTCCACTTCCATCCTTGTCATTCATGGGTAACAGTTCAATGATCTTTCCCCTTCTCTGCCCACTGAGCTCATTTAAAATCCAAACAGTTTCTGGCTGTCAGGTCTCCTGTTTGTGACTTCCACTCTGTTTACTTCTCTTCAAAATCTTTCCTGTCACCTCTCATCTTCAGGATTGTCAGAGCCTCTCCAAGACGTTCATTTCCCCATCCCTTTTTTGTTCTCATCCTTGGCCTCTTGTTCCTGTTCACAAGTCTGCAACTGAGAGGGTGCCCACAGTTTGTTGTACTGACACAATGTTATTTTAGGTATGCTTAAACTTTCCCCAGGACAGTAATGGCCTTGGCTTCCAGTATTCACCGTTCACGCTGTACCTCAGAGCTCTGCTTTGCTGCTCTGTAATCAGTCCTGTAGCTGCACGAAGTTCACATAGTGACTCTTCACTGTTTTTGGATCCTGAGTTTTGCTCACAATTTTAAACAAGTTTCCTTCTAGATAGGGATGATCTGAAATTTGAATTTGAATTTTGCGTATATTTCAGTTGTTACATCTAGATTTTAGGGTTCTGCTTTACGTAAGCACATGCTAGGTGTGGACTTTGGATGCACTGCCAGACTTTCCCCAAAGGTTTAGGTGGCAATCACAGTTCTTGCTTTAGCCCAAGCTGCTTTTACCCCAAGGTAGAATAATGTTCTTGAGTGCTGACTAAATAATATTTAGGCATCTAAGTAAATGTGATTTGATTTTTACAGCTAGTGGATGATTTAGTTGGGAGTTTTGAGCACTTTTCATTAAGCTTTATTGAGTTATCTTTGCTAACTAGTTATGGTTAATGGTGTGCATTTTTTTCTGATCATACAATCATTTGAAAATTTGGCAGTGTGCATTCACGATGTAACCAGCATAGTATTTTTTCTTTCATATAGAATGGATCATATTGTTTTCTGACATCTATTGTTTCAAGAAATTCAGTATCTGAACCAGAATTGTGTACTTGTTTACTCAAGAACTAAACTAGTATTTTATGTAATTCTAATAACTTAATATAGATATTAATAAGTCAAACTCATTGTGTGAACAGTGATTTTTTGGAATAAACACATATGAAACTTCAAAGGCTAAACTAATCTGGGAATAATGACTATGACTGCTATATATTCTGTGAGTTGAAAAAGACTCAACTGTGTCCTGTGAATTATTCCCTCCCCCCCCAAGAATTACATGATGGATTTTTGTCTATTGGGGACTTAATTATATTCATGGGAATCACTACATGTCCATTTACACAGGACCAGTATGCATTTCTTTAGTGGAATATATCTCCATAGTCCAACAATATGAAAGATGCTAAAGCAGTTTCCTTGCAGGTGAAGGTCTGAAGGGAAGAGCCACAGAAGAATATTGCACCCCTCTGTACACTGTTAGTGACCTTCTTTAAGATCTGCTGATGCAAAGTCCTAAAATACTATATTAGAGTTGGATGTTGTTATTACTACTGTTAGGTTTTTGCCAAGCTTGATCTAATGATGCCACAGCCTGGGGTGGATTTGTCTTAATTGACATAAGACATACAGGAAACAAGCCCCCAACAGTTGTTAACTGGTGTGCCACCCTCTGAAAGCAGAATTTATACTGAAGACCTTTAAATGATGTGGGGAACGCGTGCACTGAGTGCAGTCCCATAGGATAATAACAAGTAGTGGGACCTGTGGAGCAGTCGGGCGAGAGCTTTCACGTCCTCTCGGAGAGATTGTGTAATGAGATATACAGGAGGGCTCAGCGATTTGTTAATGACTTAAGTGCTGCTCCAGGAGAACATTTGTGTAAGCTGTGGAACAACACGTAGTATTTGCGTGCGATTAATGAGAATTTGTCATCTGAAATACAGTCAGCACTGCGCCTTTGTAGCTGTGTGCCTCAAACTCTCAGAGCCAACCCACGGTGGAATATTAAAGGAATTACTCAGCAGATTACTTCCATGTTGTTTTTGTCAGCTTATTCATCCTAACGCCCATTTGATAAAAGAAAGGGGGTGTGAGAGTTTGCGTTATGCATTTTTGTCAGTGTCTAACTTGTGGCTCTTCAAAAGGTCATGGGTACTTGAAGCTGTTTCAGACTGATCAGACCATGGCTATTAGTCACGGAGCATTATTCACCCGGTCCCTTTCTTTCTTTCCTCTTCCCCATCCTTTTAGTTGAAAGAAGTGATCTTTGGAAAGGAAATAATAGCTAAAGGAAACTTCTTTTTTTTCCCCCGGATGTTGAGTTTTTCCACCGGAATTTAATAGAAATTATTGGCACACTGTCGGCTACAGGATGACCCGACCTCCCCTGTGACAGTTCATCAGAGCTGGATGCAGGAGAAGTCTTAGTAGTCTTGTCTGCTTGTTTTCCTGTCGTGTAAAGTGTGGTGTTTTTGTAGTACTCCTAGTACTTACTAGGAGACCTTCCAGGGTTTTAACTGATTTTCTGTTACAGGCTGTTTGTTCTGTGAGAATTATTTAACACCATTCCTCAAAGGTTCTCTTTCAGTTACTTCTTAGATAAAATAGCTGGGTTTTTGATAAATAGGTGAAAATCTGGCAATTCTTCCCTGGGTGAGGACCCTGATTGATACTTGTTAGTATGACATATATCTCCTTTTTGTAAGTGAAAACGGGTGGAGGCTTATGCTGTTAGCTCTTGATATTGCTGTAGAGCCTAAAGAATCCACCCACCTTGAGCCTCTGTCTTGGTTTTGTACGGGTATTAGAAGGTGTTCCTTGTCCCAAAAGTAAGTCTGTATGACAGACAACTGAGTGGAAATGAGAAGTGTCAAAAACACATGATATTTTAGGAAACTAGTTGCTGCGCTTAATTCTTACTCAATCAGCAGCTGTAATGCTTTTATAAGCCATTTGATATGTGAGTGTGAAGACTGGCAAAAAAGACGAATGGATACTCTCTCCAGTGAAAACAAATGGAAACTATTTTAATTTATATACTGTTATGATCCAAGATGCAATGGTAGAACTGTGACCTGTATGTTTTTGGAATATGCCTCTTTTGTTTTCAAACAAAAGGCATATTTCTGTTCAGGTGAGGAACAGAAAGGCCATTCAGACAATAGACTGGATATACATTCATGCTAGATTAATGTTTTATTTAGGTTGGCATCGAAATTTTATATATGTAGAAGCCAAATTTTATTTGAATAAAGTCTAAGCATCTATTTTTATGTGCCTGTGAAGAATAATGTGTAAATCACAGACCATCCAGCTGCAGTTAGTTACTGCGATCTGATCAGACCTTGAGGTACAGAATGGCTCCAACAGCATAATGTACTTATGCAAACTAAAGTTTTATACAGTTTCCAACACAGTTTGTGGCTTTATAGAGAGCACGAGTTTTGTTGGTTTTGCAGGAAGGCTACAGCAATTTTGTTGTTGTTGAAATGTTTTTATGAGGGGGGGAAAAACCCGGTGTTTTCAGTATTTGCATAAGTAACAGTGCAAAACACTTGCTTTCAGCATACAGTTTCATTGTGCTCTCAGAATATCTTCCTGAAAATCAGAGCTTTCCCTGGGGGAGCAGGGCTGTGGGCACAGCTGTGGCTGGAGCCCCGCATGCCCCAAGTCTTGTCTGGGGCTGGGTCCTGGTCAGGCAACACCTCTGCCATGTGCTCCAACCACACCCAGCAGAGAGGATCTTGGCTGGGGAATGTAGCCCTCAGGGAAATTTGACGGATGTGAAAGGCTGTTGCTGATGGATCCTAAATGAACACTTTTATTCCTTGGGTATCTTCTTCTCTATTTACTTTTCTTGGTAGTATTGTGTCTTGATGTGCTGGTAAAAGTCTGCAGAAGGGCCTGAGACTTGAACTTTCCTAGAGTTTGAGGTACTCATGTTTCAGGATTTTCATTATTTTGTTTCCATAAGTGCAGTCTTTACTGATTTCACAATTGAGCAAATACCTCTTGTAGTAATAGCGTTGTTGCTGGGATGGATGTAAGGCCATAAATGAGCAAGGTTTGTATGGAAGGAGGGGTATGCTCTTGCAGGAGGTGGCCATGAGGCTGTGCAGATGAGCGGCCATGCTCTGGAGCCTGTGAGTGTTTCTCTAGGCATGGAAGACACAGAGCAAACTTCAGGCAATGCTGTGGTGTGTCCCTGGGAAGAGGGGGTGAAGCCTCCTGCGGCTTTAGCCATCACAATTCTCATTTTTCTGTTTGGAGAAGTGGTTAAACATTGTCTGTCAGCGATGGCTTTCTGGCACATCTCCCCGTATTTCGCTCTTTACCCTGCAGGCTGGCACGGCTCGGCTTTGCCCACCGGCTGTGGTGAGGCTGGGGATGGGTTGGTGGTGCTTGAGCCCACTGGGGTATCTACTGCCCCTAAACACCTCTGTGCTCGGGGGGGCGAGTTAGGAGCGTTGTGAAAGCGTGCGCAAGCCCGGGGCAGCGCTCACTGCCTCACCGGCCGTAGGTGCCCAGGCAGGCAGCTCCTCCTCACGGCGGGGCATAAATGGCTCCCTGTGTAGTTAGAGGCCGAGTGCCCATCAGGGACGGGGTCTTCACTGAAAGCTGCACCTGACCATAGCTTTCCCTGAGGCAAATAAATGATAGAAACAGTGATAAAAAGGAAAATGTGGGTTTTTTTAAAGCAAGCCTTCTGGCTTGCTTTAGAAAGGGACAGGCGTGCTGCTGCCAAGCCCAGGTGACCCCCTGCACCTGAAGTGGGGCTGCTGCCTGCTGAACTTGCCTCTTCCCTCCTCATCTGAGCCCTCTTAGCTAATCCCCGTGTCACCCGCTCCTCTCCCCTTTCCAAGCCATGCATGGTGGGTTGGCCAAGCTTTGGGTGGTGGACTTCCCCTGTTCACCCAAGGAGAAGATGACTTGTGAGGTGCCTTCAGTGTCTCTGCCAGGGAGAGGGACAGGCCTGTGGCCCAGGTGCCCTCCATGGCTGGTCATCAACGGCCTAAAGTCACTGCAAGCCATACTGTCTTGCTGGCAGATTTGCCTCGATAAAGACACAGCCAAAAATGGAGGGAGGGCCTTGGAGCATCGCCCCCCAAATCCTCCTTATGGATCTCCATCATGCCCATTTGCTCCAGGTCAGTGCGTCAGGAGCTAGTACCTCGCAGGGTCTCATGTCCTTGAAAACAGATCTGCCTTCTGGTTTTGGGCAGGTAAGTTGCCCTTGTGCTGGCTGGTGCCTGAATTGCAGGTTTCAGTTATATGGTCCTCACTGTGTTTCATACTGTTGGTGTGCTGTGCCGCCGGTTAATGTAGATGCAGGTCCCAAAATAACCTTGAGGCCTGGTGGGGAGCAGATGTGCTGGCAGCACGGCACACTTGGCTGTGGAGAAAGGGGGATGTTCTGGCTCAGCTTTCCTTGGAGCATATCTCTTCCAGCTAGTCTCTTACGTGACATTAACAGCAGCCTAAACATATGGGCAGGGGTACGAGAATCAAGCAGTGGACCGTATGTGTCAGTCCACAGGGAATGGGCATATAACAGAAGGACTGGGTTGGGAAAAGGGCAACCTGAGATGCACCAGACCTTGTGTGATCAAATTACTTTTTTTAATATCATCTTTGGTTTAGGGAGTTTCCATTCTTCTCTTGGCTACAGACTTGCAGCTGAATAATGCCAGCTTTGTACGTAGTCATAAATATATGCATAATTTTGATATTGTCTCCAGAAGTATTAGAACCTCTGATAGAAAAATTGCCAAGGGGGATTACATAGCTAAACCTCAAAAAGGCACACAAATCACGTGACTGTTTAAAGCAAAATCCTGAAAACCTGGTATGTTTGATTCAGCAAATACTATTAAAATTGTTGATAGGAAAATCAGATTACCCAAGAGCAAGAGAAAGGGAGATTCTGAAGAAGGCTGATTGCCTCCTCACCACACCATGAGACTCGATTGCTTCAGTGCTTCTTGCAAGGTTTCAAGATCCAGTGGCTTCTGTAAATCTGTTGTATGCTTTTTCTCTAGGTGTCTGCATTTTTGCTTCCCTTGAACTTATGGTAGATAAAGAATCATCGTTCTAGCTACAGGCAGGACAATACAGCCAGGTGTTATCTGAGCTTTGGATGTGGCTGCCTGCCAAGCACCTGAGTCCTGAATTGCAGCAACTCATATTGCACCTCTGCAGAGAATCTTCCCATCATGCCAAATTGGAAACGATGGATTTGGGGATGGAAACTCAAATTAACTGTTTCAAAGGCCATGCCAGGCTCCTTTCACTTGGAGCTTTAAGCATATAGAAGCATAACTCATAAGAGGTGAAGGGTAAATCACTCCTTGTTTTAGCTTACCTTTACTCTCTCAGCATGTTAATGATTGGTGAGTCCTGGCAGAAAATATTTTTCCTTGACTTGTGGATAGTATCCATAAAATACAGATGTAGCAAGCAGCTGCATTGTGATGCTGTTCTTAGAAGATGATGTAATGCGGCAATAATCGCTTCTGAATCGTTACTGATTTATGAATTGAGAATGTTTGCAAATTATGGGTAAACTTAGCTAGCTCAAGTGAAATTCACGACAACTTGGTCAGGTGGTACTTCTGGGACTGTTAGCCAGTGCTCCAGTTGGGGCTTTTGCTCCTTTGGCATGGACTTTTACATTGGCTTTCCAGAAATGCTTCTCATTTTGGTGGACTGTTGTGGAGGGACTAGGGAAGGAAAGGCAAAATGCTGACAGCTCTGGCACGTTGTGCTGGCAGTATTTGGAGCTGTTGGTAGAAGAATGACTTGACTCCATCCATCCCTTGTTTCTAGACATGTTTCAGATGTTGGGGCTTCTGAAGAATGAGGCGGTAGGTTGAGAGATGAAACACTTGGGATCCGCAAAACCAGGATGTTAGTTCTGAAAGGGGCCCTTTCTTCTCTGTGTTAATGTTCGCCATGTGGTCAGGGAGTCCTCCCTTGTCTGCCATTTCCTCAGGCTCCAGTTAATTTCCTGATGTCTCTGGCAGGCAATGGGCAGCTTGGAGCAGGAAGTTGGTAGAGCCTGATTTTAAATTAATGCTTTCAGTGATGAGATGTTAGTAGATGGACAGCTAATTAAAGTAATAATAATATATCTAATATTTACCTTGCACCTTTTCTTAATCCTCAAAGACCACAGCTGCCTTCGAGATGGAGCACAACATGCTGATTTTGCATAATAACGTCACAGAGTAGTTTGAGAGGAGGGGAGGAGTATCTAGTCCATGGAAACTGCAAGAGGGCATAGTAGAATTAGTTATTTCAATGAGATGGAATAATGCTCCAGAAAGGAGAAACTGCCCTACTGACAGGGTGCCTGAAGAGATGCACAGATGACTGCTATACAGGACCTAGTCTTTGTAATTGCAGGATTTTTTTTGCTCTATAAACCCAAACTGAACTTCTTTAGCCTTGATTTAGCAGATGTGTCTGCTGGATGTGTTTAAAACAAAATAAATGCAAGATATAATTCCTTTTTCTTTCTATTTTTAACTAGTCTTGTTTGTTTTTAATGAGACAGTTTGGTCCTGAATTATTTTCAGGCTGGATCACTCTGGTATATTCTGGGAGGAATGACCTTTTCATCAAACAGGTTGTGGAAAAATTAGAAAACATCCAGACTCATGCCAGGTTAAAGCAGTCTTATAGATCATGCTATAGAAATATTGACTGTGATCAACAGGCATTCGGGGAAGCCAACTGATTATGAAGACCAGCTGAAAAAAGAAACTGCAGATGGAAGATAACCACTTTCCCAGAATGTTCGTGGTAAAGGCTTTCTGGAAATTAGCAGTGGGTGCACAAACGTGTGCCTTCGTGTAGGACGAGATTTGTTTGCGTGACTGGGTGGGGATCCAAGTTTTGAGAAGTGGGGTGTTGCAGCCTGGGAGACCCCATGCTGATTGGTTTATTACAGAATAGTCTATAGTCTGGTAGGATTAGCTAAAATCAAGAACAAACCATCCTGAAGGAGTTGTCTTTTCTGCATCTGGAATCACGCCACGATCATTTAATACGAGAAAATCAGCCCTATAGTCATGGAGGGGATTTTTTCAAGATCTCTTGTTCCCAGTATAGCTATTGTGTTCAGTTGATGGCCATTAAACCAGAGGCTTATTTCATTTTTATAAGAATTTTCTTGCTTGAAAAAAAAGAAAGTTATGAGCTGAGTGCCCTATATTTGCTACTCCCTAAGTGGAATACAGAGATGAAGGAGGGAATTTTGGTGATAGCCAACTGCTGATTGAGTGAATTGCTTTTAGCAGCATGGAAAAAAAAGTGTGAGAACATTGCAAGCTATTATTTTACAATTATCCTATTTTTGCCACTGTGGGCCTCTTCAGGAATCAGACTCTGGGTAAAATACTATTTTTTTTATTCCTGTAGCTGGTGGATATAAATACGCACACTCTCTCATCATTCTTTTCCAAAGTGTGGCTTTCTCCTTATAGCCAGTCAAGGGAGTATGTTAATCTCTGCTTTTGGTTGCACCTTCATTAAATTTTGGGGGAAATATCCAACTGTTTTGGCTTCCCTGGTTGGTGAGAATGACTCTATGCCCTTTATTACTTTGTTTAAACTGACCCTGAGATTTATAGATGCCTGTCCCTCTTTGACTTTTGAGAATATGTGAATTCCCACCAACTCTTGCTAGAGCTACCTTGCCAATAGTGTAATGGGCAGAGGATTTCTTGTTGTAGAAATGTCAGCAGGGTCTTACTGTTACCTTTCTATTGAGCAGTGGTCTGCCATTGGACCCAGATAACTTTTTGGAAGGAAGGAAGGGACAGTTTTCTCATGTGATGCATTTATTTTTGAAACAAGTGAACACTCAATGCCTAGAAGCTAGGCTTTAAAGCATATAGTAAAGTTGAGCCATCACATACATCAAGATTACTGGGTCTGTGCTCAAAAATAATAGAGAGTTTGTCATCAGAAAAAAGTTAAAATAATTTATATGTCTAATAAATTCAGATAATATACTGAAATTCATCTTCTCTGTTTTTTTGGCTGTGTTTAGAATCAGAAATATGAAAATATCACAAGGGAGTCTGCTCTCATGTTACTTCTTGCCAACCCAGGGTTGGAAATACTCAATTTCATGAGAAAGGGCTTTCTCTAGGGAGCTCAGTCCGTTTGTGCAGACTTGTGTGGTGCTCAGAGTTTGAATCATTTAGATAAGGATCAAATCTTTCAGATGTTTGACTGTCTCCCAAATCTGAACCTGTCTGAAGGGTGGATCCTCCATTTGTGGTCTTCCTGAAATTGAATACCAAGTTTATCAATGCTGCTATGTACCTTGAACCCAGTGTTGCCTGTAGCAGAGACAAGTGAAAGCAATTTTAGCCTTGAAGGCAGTGGGCGAGGACCTTTATGCTCTGCAGACTGTAGTGGGACTTTTGAGAATGTTTAGCTACCCTGGTTGTAGCCACTGTGCTGAGTCTTCATCTTGTGGTCAGCTAGCAGTGCATTTGCCTTCAGCCAGGCTGCCATAGATCTGGAAGCATATGCAATGGCTGCTACTTCATAGAGTGTTTGAGTCAGACCAGCATGCATCTGTTGTGAGAACAAATGAAAAGCAAGTACAAAATCTTTTCTCAGTTTGTGTCACGCTCTGTGGTATTTTCTGCCTCCTCTGCCAACTGATCCTGAGAACACATGCTTTGCCTCTTTACTCTAAACACTTTCTTTTCCCAGGTACCAAAGTACTTTTCTGTTCCTCCTCTTCCTGCACCGAAACAATTCACAAAATCTAAAATCGGGAAGGAAAAGAAAGTTGTCATTGGCGGGAAATGGAAGCAGCACCATAATGTTTCTAGACATGTCAAGCATATGTTATTTTGTGCTGGCACAGAAACGTGCAAATGCAATGCTCAGTTTCTGAGTCTTTCCGATTTTAGGAAGTACTTTATGTAAGTGGAAATGAATGATTCTGAGAGTAAGGGTCTTGATTGCTCTGTTAGGGCCTGATCCTTATAGCAGATTCATGTAAGTTCCACCAAAAGGAGTCCTCCGTGACTTCTCCCTGGCATAAAGATCAAAGCTGCCATAAACACAGTCTCCACAAACTCCTGACAGCCCGCTTCCCTTTTAGAGTACATCATGCAGGGGAAACAAAGTGTGTGGGTTTTTTTTTTAATCAGGACTTATCAGGACATTCATAGTGCCACTGAAGACTAAAATGAGGATCAATACCCCCTGGTACCAATACAAGCTGTGAGATGAAAGGATTGAGAGCAGCCCTGCTGAGAAGGACTTGGGGGTACTGGTGGATGAGCCAGCAATGTGCGCTCATAGCCCAGAAGGCCAACTGTATCCTGGGCCACATCAAAAGCAGTGTGGCCAGCCAGCAGGTTGAGGGAGAGGAGATTCTGCCCCTCTGCTCCGCTCTGGTAAGACCCCACCCGCAGTACTGTGTCCAGCTCTGGAGCCCTCAGCACAGGAAAGACATGGACTTGTTGGAGCAGGTCCAGAGGAGGGCCACAAAAAATGATCAAAGGGATGGAACATCTTTCCTATGAGGACAAGCTGAGAGAGTTGGAGTTGTTCAGCCTGGAGAAAAGAAGGCTTCAGGGAGACCTTATTGCAGCCTTTCAGTACTTAAAGGGGGCTCGGAAGAAAGATGGGGACAGATTTTTCAGTAGGTCCTGTTGCAATAGGACAAGGGCTAGTGGTTTTAAAATAAAAGAAGGTAGATTTAGACTAGATCTAAGGAAGAGATTTTTCACAATGAGGGTGATGAAACACTGGCACAGGTTGCCCAGAGAGGTGGTAGATGCCTCATCCCTGGAAACATCCAAGGTCAGGTTGGACGGGGCTCTGAGCAACCTGGTCTAGTTAAAGATATCCCTGTTCACTGCAGGGGGGGTTGGACTAGATGACCTCTAAAGGTCCCTTCCAACTCAACTATTCCATGATCTTGTTCCTCTGAACAAATTTCTCTGCTACTTTCAGAGGTCGTATGGCTTTAATGATTGTTCCCCATTTGGGAAACAATCAGGTGTTGATACTTTCCAAGCTGGTGTGGTATTTCCACTGGGTCTGTGCAGTGTGGGGTTTCTCCAGCTGCAGGGGTCGCCTTGTCTTTTATGGCAGCTTGGTCACCTCAGTCCTGGTACCAAACAGATCAACATCACAAGAGATTTAGCTGATAAGGTAAGGCCGGTCACCTTTGCCATGCATGTTCAGTCATCTGGATCCAAGGTATCTATGAGAACAGATGGGTGGCTCAGAGCTTCCCTCCCCCATTTCCAAAATCTTAGTCTTAAGAAACCCTTGAAATTACTTGAAATGGGAACTCAACAAAAGTTACATGAAACAAAAAACTGAATTGAAGCTTCCCACCATACAATGGGAGCATAAAGACTTTCTGTCTCTCTTGGAGACCCTTAACTTGTTGATCTGACTGCTTGGGCAAAGCACAGAACAAATCCCCTGCAAGCGAACTCCCTTCACTCAGGATAACATTTCTGTTGCAGTTTACCCTCTTTGTGCTTTAATTTTGCCTTTGGGTTGTGCACTTGGATTTGGGAGAACACTTTAATCAAAAGACAAATTAAGTGCTTGCCTAAGTTTCATTAAGGTCAATTGGAATTAAGCATAGGTTGTGCCAACTAGGGCAAGAATTAAACGTATTTGGGACATTTTAGTAAGAAGTGAAGGAAAAAAAAAAGCTGGAAAATAATTCTTTTTCCATGCTTCTGATTATCTTCAATATTCACACACACATTACAAATAAACAATTGAGCAGTTATGATTTTCTTTTTGGATGTTGTTTTAAAGATAGCGCTAGCACTTCTGCTCATCCTTCTTGGTGGAAGATAAAAATATTTAAATATGAAGTAATTTTATAAAGCAGCTTCATCAGAGCTTATTTGTTTATTACAGTGTTCATGACTGTCGTGTAAATAAGATGAGGAAGCTATTTTTGGCTTCTGCCTGCTTGTCCTCAGAAGGAGTCATAAGATGTGTCTACCAAGATGGTGACTGAGAGCAGCTGGAGCTCCTGATATGTCTCATTTGATGTGAGCTGTATGAGGGGATAATTACCAAGAAAAGGGTCAAAGATGAGGCCTCTTGCAGGGTGATGGACCAAATGGCATACTTCTGATTGCAGCAGCCATCTCTGCAATAAAGTGATGAAAACTGCCTCATCCTTTTCAGTTGCATTGATCACCGAGTTGCAATTCCGTCAATCTTACTAAGGCTTCTGCCTGTGCTTTTTCTTCTGTTTTGCCATAGCCTAGGAAGGGAAGCTGCTCTGAAGCAGGCTCTCTGCTTTTAACCAAGACACACAGAATGTATTTTACTTTTAAGCTCAAGGTAACCCATGTGTATGACCCGTCCTGTGGCGCAGGGACAACAGAGCGCTCTAGTTTTACAGTGAGGTCAGCGCTGCCTGTTTGCGGCTAACCTCAATGAACTGAACGCACTGAAATTGATGCAAAGTGAATCTTAGGTCTTACGGTTCTGGGCTAATAAATACGATCAGGTGGGTGGCCTCTGTTAGAGTCAATGGCATGTGGATGTTGGCAGAGACCTCAGTTTGCCTTTCTGCTTTGTACGTTCAGATCAGGGTAACACAAGTGTGTTATTTACCTCGAGATAACAAAAATTTGTACACCTGTTTTCTAACAATGAAGAAAATACCTAGCTGCAAACAAGGTGAACAGCAGGAGAACTGCTAGATAGAGGGTGCGGGAGCAGGTGAATTTGAAGTGGATTTGCTCTCTACTTTGCTCAGGTCATCAATTAGTTAAGTGCCTAGTAAGAAGACAGATGGGAGAAAAAAAGGTTACTCCTAAGAGCTATATTCCACTCATGTGAGTCCTGTGTGAAGCATTTTGATTTCGTTAGCTGTAGTTCTTTACTTCATGCTCCAAGTTGGATTTGTTCACAGTTTTTTAGGTCCCTCAGTGTGGCTGTGAGTTTGTGGTGTTTGCTGAAGCCATGGTTGCAGTAGGGGAGGCTGGTGGACCAGCATGGGTGGCCTGTAAGCAAAGTCAGCTATGGAAATGCTACTGATTTCATTGAACCAGTGCTATGAACCCAGTACAGTGGAGATGCATGATGTCCTGTGGTTCTGGGGTAACAACCATAACCAGGTGGGAGCCCTCTGCTTGGCTCTCATCTTTCATTTTGTGCAGTTGATGTGGGTGCCTGTTTCAGCTGAAGCTTGAAATCAACACTTTGTGTTTATTTTCCTGCCTCCGAGGATGTTAGCAGACTATTTTTATTAAAGATATGAATGTTACATGCTGCATGGGCACAGCTGACTAATGTAGGCAGTAAAAATCAAAAAGGGAGATGGAAAACCTGTTGCTTCCTCTTACTGTCCAAACCCCTTCTCTTTGAGGACTGAAGGACCCCAGAATAGTTGAGGGAGCAGAGCCCTTCTTTGTAGGAGAAGGTTTACATGAGCACAGAGCTGTGAAAAAGAGGGCTTTCCTATAAAGGCAGAAGGTCTGCTGCTAGGAGAAACAAGTAATCGGTATGGAAAGATTTTACTGTGTTGATCTGTGCTGGTATTAAGCTTGTGATAACAGTGGCATATCTAGCTCCCCCTTTGTCTGTTCTGAAGTTTACCCTCTTTGTTTATAATAAAAGTATTTGGAAGGGGAGGAAAGAGTCAATCATTTTCACTATATTACCCTCAATATTCTTATTTTATCTGTATCTTTCCCAGCTCCACTTCAAGGACTTAACCTCCCAATAAGAAGTGTATTTTTAGACCACATAGAGGCCACAGTATGTACTTTTGTTTCATTTTTTTCTGCAGCTATGGGAGCAAATAATAGCTGCGAATATCCACAAAACTTTCATGTTTAATATTAATTTTGAAGATGAAGTAGTTTTACCAGAGTTGATTAAATATTAAAGCATCATGTATTTTTTGCCGTATTTTAAAAATCTTTTACAGAAAATTCAAAGCCTCTGTACCTGAAGTGCTCTTCTGAGTGCTGTGTTTTCAGTATTAGCTCAACGGGATTTGTCCCAGGCTCCCCTTGCAGCCAAGGTGATTCATGGATTTGGGTGAGCCAGGATTCCTCTGGGCTGCATCAAGGGAAGGGACCAGACACGGAAATCTGTTTTCTGCAGGAAGGCACAGTCAGTCAACTAGGTAGGTTAGTTAAATACATAAATAGTAAGTGTTGAGGTGGAGAAAGGAAGAAAAACAGACTTTTGTTTTGACTCCAGTAGTAGAGTGACAAATGTATCATTGTAAGCCTCCTGTTAACTTGCCTGAAGACTTGGCAGGGCTTCCTAACTTACCTGTTGAGGGAAGGTGGTAATGACAATGTGAAAAGCAGATCATTGAAAGTATTCTAGTAGGTGTAGACATCAAACCTTTAAGTCTTTATTTCCTATCCTAAGCACCTGAATTGAAGGATAATAGAAGTTAGAAGTCTTAAATGACCTGTGAACAAGAGTGGTCCTGGGGATTGAAGGGTAAACATAATTGCAGATGAAACTGGAGATACAAAAGTTTTCAGGTGAAATGCTAAACACAACTGTGTTCATGTGAGCTCTTGTTTGTGATAGGACAGTAATCTTTAGAAGTTTGGCTGTCTTTCACCTTTTTCCCCCAAATTTCTTACTGAGAAAGAAAATATCTTGTGTAAAGAATTCATTGGTGGGGTGGGTGAAGGGAAAGAGAAGCAAACATTTGGAATGTGGGAGTGTGCCATGTGGCTCAGTGTCTCTGTCTTATCAGTCTTCTGCTGTGATACTGGAAATAAGTCAGCTCAGGGCTCTTGACTTATGATGGGGTGTAGGAGAGAGTTCATCACTCCAGGATACCATTTCAGCTTGGATTTTTCTTCCTGAAGACCAGCTCTGCTCATCAGAACAGTCACTGTATTTTGAGGTTGTCCCAGGACATCTATTTGCTCTCTTTTTGCATGTAGAAACCTGCCACTCCTTTTCAAAGCTTTTGGAGACATGAAGGAAGAAGCTGCTTTCTAACCCAACTCACAACAGCTTATTTAAAAGTTAGCTTGATAGAGCTGCTAGATACTCTGTTCCCATCTTTTAAGTTTAAGGAATGTTTCAAGAAAGCTTTTGTAGCTCTAATACCTGAAAGATTCTTTAAGTGCTTCCTTTATTACATTATGAATGGGGTGCCCTTCTGTGGTACACAACTGGACTGCTGTTTTACTGATCCAGATTCAAACCCAGACTTTTTTACCCAGACTTTTTTCCCCACGCTGATCTAGGCTTGGGAAGTTAGCTATGTCTGAGGCTGCCTATGCAACCAAAGTCAGATGGTGAGAGCTCTGTTTTGGGAAACTCTTGGTATAGACTCAAGTTTGTTTCTTTTTTAATAGGAGAATTATATCTGCTGAAGGGACCAAACTCTCTCCTCGCCTGTTCTGCTGTAACCCCCGTGGCACGGAGAAGAGCTCGGTCCAAGGAGGAACAAACCCTTTGCTCTACCCTATTCAAACCCAAGGGCCGTCTTTGTGCTGCAGCTTTCAGATTCGAAAGGTATTTTTTGGTTAGGAGCTCTGCTGGATGCACAAAGGGTCAGTGCACTAATAGGATACAGCACTGGGAAAGGACAGGGCTTTAAGGGACTCTTTGGAGCTTTGATGGCCTGTGTGAAAGAGGTCAGCAATACTGCAGCAACAATTTTAATTTACTTTTGGAAAAAAAAGGGGCACCATAAAAAGGGGAAGGAGATTGGAAATAAGGGGAACCCTTTAAATCCTCCTAACCTGATGATTCTAACCCCAAATCCATCCATTGCTGATAAACCTAACCAATACTTTTCTAGGACTTAACATGGCATAAATGTCCTCCTGCCTTTTCCCACCCCCTATCAATGCACAGCAGTTCCTTATTGTGTGCATTTACTTTAGAGATGCTGGGGGGTGGTGGTAACTTCTTTAGAAGAGATGTTTGTCTGCACCTGCTCAAGGGCTCTTGTGTTCATGCTCTGCATAGCAGAAAGCAAGCCAACCCTTTGCAGAGAGTGATAACAGCAACTTTCTGGCACATTGATGGTTTATGCTGTCCTAGAGAGAAAAAGGGATTGATGAGGTACACACAGAGACTGAGCAGCCCCCAAAATCCATGCTGGGTTTTGGGAAATCTTCTCTCCCCAAGCTGTCTTGTCACAAGGATTGTTCAGCTATATAAGAGGCTCTTTGATGCTTGGGAATCAGGGAAATGCTGATCATCTCTGCTAGGGTGAATGACATTGGTGCTGTGGGAAACTGAAAAGTGCTATTTTGACTCTGGCTTTGTCAGTCTGTATGGCTGAAAGCTGTGAGGCACTGGAGCCTAGATCCAAACATAACTCACACATCTGCAATAGATATCAACAATGCTTACATGACTTTGTGCAGGAAACAAGTTTGAAATGTTCTTGGTCCATTTTCTTTCTTCCCAGCATATCAAAAAGCAAAGGGCAACATTGAACATCATGCTTCAGTGACAGGGAAAGGCTTTGGGGGAATCTATTGCTGAGTGGACATTTTTATTTATTAAACAAATTTTATTTTCCATTGGGAAGTATATTTTTTGAGTTATATATACAGAAAACCCAAGCACATAAAGCCATATTGAACATCAACAGCATCATAATATATGAGGGTTTGGTTTAAATCCTTCAAAAAGAAGAATAGGTCTGCCTGTTATCTCTAGTACTCCAACAATGTAGGCTATGTGAAATCTGCTTAGAAGTGGTGGGCAGCAGTGTTCACTGAAGAGAAAGGTAAGTAGTAGCTAATTTAGCCTGAATTAGTCTGGCAGATGACACTGTGCAGTGCACAGGATGCTGGTTTTGAAGTAGATGGGCCAAAGTCTAGTGGTCTCCAGCCTAGTGGGATGGATGTGTGTTGTGTTTTCTGAGTGTGAGAAGAGGGAGGAGTGAAGTGTCAGGAATCACCAGGAGTGTAGTCCTGAAGAAAAAGGTGTGCTTTTTGGGTAAAAAAATATGGGCAAAGAAGCTATCTCTTCCAATTTTTCTACGATGGTCAGGGAAAAGAGACTGGTTTAGATTAGATATTAGGAAAAATTTCCTCACTGAGAGGGTGGTCAGGCATTGGAACAGGCTGCCCAGGGAGGTGGTGGAGTCACCATCTCTGGAAGTATTCAAAAAACGTGTGGATGTGGCGCTTCAGGGCATGGTGGCGTTGGGTTAATGGTTGGACTTGATGATCTTGAAGGTCCTTTAGTGAATTTAGTGATTCTGTATATTTTAATAGCTATATAGGTTGACCTCAGAGACCTGTTGACTCCACCACTGGCACCCCCTCCTTTTGGAACTACTACTGAAGTATTGACCAGTTAACTTCTAACTTAATTCCCAAACTGTTGCTCCCATAATTGCAGAGTGACCTGCTTCAGGGAGCAGAGCTTGCTGCTGCTGGTGGCAAGCTAGCTCTCCACGTAACTGGATAACTCTCAGCACTGGTGAAGGCGAAAGAGAGAATGTACACACAGGAGGAGGACTGGCATGCCACAACCTTGGCTTAGATTAATTAAAGTCTCCATTCACCTGCAAGTTCAGTCCCACTGTTGTATAGTTCTCCAGGAACATCATATGCCACAGCAGGATGGGAGGAGGACACTAGCTTTTTCAGCTGTGAAGCTGGACTTGGAATAAAATGCAGCCAAAACAAAATGTAACAAAGTATCAAGAATGACTGGAGACTGATTTGTCTCCGGACTTGTAAAAGTAAAAATATGATCTTTAAATACAATGCCTTGATTAGCACAGCACTTCCAACAACAGTGCTGTGGCATTTACCTAATGGAGAGCTGGTAAGGATGTTGTAAACCTCCTCTTTTTTCAGTCTGGAAGCCTGGATAATGTAGATGTTATATATAGCATTACTATAGGTTTGCATATAAGTGCATTTTTTGTCTTCTATCCTGTTTTCTTACATCCTTAACATGCCTAGTGATACCATACCTAATTTACTTACTGACAATCTCCCTATAGTCATGACAAGACTCTTTCAAAATGCAAGAAAGGCCATGCTGTGCTGTTTTGAAGCTTTCCAAGTTCTCAGTCTCTTTGGTAGTATGGCTGTGGTGGTAAATAAAATTGTATTGTAGTCACAGTAGTCTTAGAATTGAAAAAGAACGAAGGGCTTTTCCTGTCCATGCACTCCCCTCTCCATGGCAGATCCTGCAGTTAGTGTAAATTATTTTCTTCTGCCCATATTCTCCAAACCATGCACTTTGCTTTGCCCTACATCCATTGGCTGGTATGAATTTTTGCTGCCTGGCCTGCAGCATTAACTTCCTTGCTCGTTACCACAAAATCTCTATTACCATTGTATTTGATAGACATTCCACTCTACTTTCTCACCCACACTCAACAGAAAGCAACAGGCACTGTTGCGTGCTCCTCAGCAAAACCATGCATACTTGGCATACTGTCAACTTAGCAAACTCAGCTTCCATCCAGCATTGTGGCTATTGAGCCTGTACCTTCATTTCTGGTGTAAGATGTAAAGCTGGGTCAAGGAAGACTGGAGCTGGGCATACGCTTTGGTAACTGCACTGGAGAAGCTCCAGTTAGAAGTCTGCTCAGCAAAGACAGGGCTGTAGCAAGTATCTGACTTGGAAGGGAGCAGAAATTCATCCTTTGGTAGTGTAGGTTTTGTGAATAAGAGTTCCTTAAGCCTGCATGAAGATGGCTACAGCTGGAAAATCATATGTTTGTCTTACGGTAAACTGTCTTGTGCAAATGTTTTCAGACCCTTTGAGCTCTCCCTCTGTGGGCTTGGAATACACCCATGAGCTCTGCTTGGCTCCTTTGGTTTGGCCTCCTTTGAAGCCTAGGCCCTTTGTAGATGGGCTCAGATGGCCTGCCTTGGGGTTCAGCTTCTTGAAGGCAAGGAAAAAGTGGTGGGAACATGGCCTATTCCCTGGTGGTGCCAAAACGAGCTGTGACTCACGCTAATCATGCAGACTTTCCTAATCCATCCCTTCCTAGTTTTTCTTGGATGTTTTGCTGAGCTGTGAGTTAGCAATAGTGACATTTAAAGTTTTAGCATATGAGTGAATCATCTTGAGATGAGGGCAGCAGTTCATAGCTCACAGAGGTTTGGTTTCTGAATGTGTCTACAATGCAGCTGGATGTGCTGATACATGCCATACCAACACTGGGCACCGTCATTACAACTAGAACCACAAATTTGTGGATATCCACGGTGCTCAGTACTGCCATGGTTTTACCTCCTTAAATCACATGTCTCCCTCCTGTCTCCTTGTGCCAGGAAGGTGTCATCCTTGTTCTAGTGGTAAAGAGATGGAAAGGCTAATGGCTGGCTGATCTGCCTGCTGGAGAGAGATGGTCTTGTCAAAGCTCAGCTGTCCTGTAGGAGGGAAGGCTGTCAGGGGAGTCTACTGATCCTGGAAGTCGGAGTGAGTTGGCTGGTAGAGTGCTGTGCCCTTGGGGGACATTGAGCTTAGTGGTGCCTCCCGTTCCTGCTCTGCTGTGAGATGAAGTCACATCTGCAACGTGAACCCCCATGGGGGTCTTGCATGGGAAGAGTTTCTCCATGCAGCGGTCGCCTTCATTTGCTGTATAATATCCATGACTTTTGTCAACAATGATGGGCATTGCTTCCTCTTCTGGGGAGCAAGAGTCTTCTCTAATGAACCGAGGTCCCTTGCTCAGAATGTCCTTAGTAGCCATGATGGCAAGAGATTGCTGGATTTATATTCAGTTTTTCAGTGGTGAGGAGGGCAGTGGGAGGTGTCCTGGGGAAAACTTACACTAGATGTAGAAAAAGAAAGAGATGTCCAAGCACTAGTTTAAGTATAGAAAACCCACAGTAGTCTTGTGGTAGGCTGTGGGAGGAGATGAATTATAAAGGTACTTCTGAGGGCTGCCTGCATCTCAGCCTTCTAGCATTTTTTTTGGAAGGATTTAATAGTTGAGATAGATGGCCAGTCCAAGCAATGTCTGTTGGACGTTTGTTATTGTTGGGGAGGTTTCCTTATGAATCATCTGTCTGTTTTGTGTGTTTTAATTAAAATAAAGTGTCACAATAAAGACTGAGAGCCAACTCTGTAAAAGTATCTGCACAGGGAGAGGGGATGGAAGGGATCGCTGAGTGGTAGATATATATCCTTGGGGGCCTTTGGGCAGCTTCGGTCACTCTTAGCATATCCTATAGTCTAAATACAGGTCTGGGGATGGCACTGTGTGCTTCAGGGCACAGATGCTGCCTGGGACTCTGCTGAAGGGGTGGTACACAGCCCCTGTCCCAGTCTCTCTTCCTCTCCACCTGCCCCCAAAATATATTTCTTAGGAAACAGCAGGCTTGAAATTTATGGAGAAGCTCTACATGTTTGGAGGGGGAGAGGGAGGGAAGCCCCACTCAAATGCACTGTTAGTTAAGGTTTGTTCTTTAGGTATCTTGTGTTTATGCTAGAACAGTTACAACAAAGCAGGCAACATGTTTTGTCTACAGACTAACCCATGCACCAAGTTTAGTATTAGCTGCCTTTCATTCCTTTTAGATAATCTGTTACTGCTATTAATAGAAACATATGCAATCTCCCTGGTGTCTGAAATTGCCTGGACATAACAAAAGGTTTTGTCTTCGTGCGTGAAGATTTTTGGCTGTGTATTTTTGGGCATTCTGTTGGAAACAGCAGAGCAATGGTCTCTTGCAGTGGTCGCAGACTTCCTCTGTTGGAAGGAGCCACTGGAAACGTCCCAGAGGAGAGCCCTCTCCTTTCACGCCTTCCTGAAACAAGGCGCACCGCTGAGCTCCTTGCTGCCCCCAAAGCTTGCCTGGTGCCCCAGCTCGCTGCAGCTCGCAGCCCCGCTGGCAGTCGCCCTTTCCCCACGCCCGGCCGTATGACACTGGTTAGCTGAGGCATTTCTAATCGCGCTATTTTTCAACCCGGCTTGTATGAACACAGCTGGCCCAGGGAGTGATTGCATGTGAAGCTGCACTGCCAGATATAAGGGGGTGGCAAATGTTGGCAGGAAGGCGGTGACAAGCTAAGGGAGAGCTGGGGGGACGCACACCTCTTCGCCTGCATCAGCTGCAGCCAGAACAGCATGTCTAACTGTGGCCAGAGCAGTTTGGCAATGCTTACAAACTCTGCTGGTGAGGCTGACCACTAATAGAGCTTATAAAGTCAGTCAGATTTTTGGCAAACTTTCAGACCACTGTGTTCGTGATGGAGCTTTTAAATGTCTCCTAAAAAAGTATCTGGCATTATCAGAGCGCCCCGTCCTCTGGAGGACTTATGAATGAAATGAAGCTGATAGCTCTGAACCGCAGCAGCTTGTGGGGGGGAGTAGGACTTCAGAAAACAGAATATATTTCTCTGTTCTGAAGTCTCACATCGCAGAAGCAATGTTTCCTGCCTACCTCAACGTACTTCTGGTAACATGTTCTCTGCAGAAACCTTCAAAAGGAAAGTGTGTTTGTTTTTCTTTGAAGAAGTTGTGCACCACAGTTGTCGTCTTATTCTTGAAACATGTATGAACTCAGGGGGCATGAATCCCTAAGTGTCTTTCGTTCCTGAGGATTTATATTTGCTGAGATATGGAAAGAATAACCACAGTAAGATGCAAGGGGTAGAATATGGGGGAGAACCTGTGTGTCATGGTCCCAGGCCTCTGGGATAACCAGTGCAACAGTTTTGTATGTCGAGGTCATACTGTAGTAGGAAAACTGATGTTTTTAGCATTTTCCCTTACGTGACAGGTCCAGTCCATCGCTTATGATACACGCGTGGTGCCTACTGACAAACCGACAAGCTGTTTTGATGACCTGTTGTGCAAAGAAAAATGGTAGCTCTCGGCACGGCTGCGTGCAGTCTGTCTGCAGGGAAGTGGCATAAAAGGGGCTGGAATAAATCTGTTCCAGTGCAGGCTTGCACGGGATAACTAACGGGGATGTGGTTGAATGCTAACCCACTCTTTCATGGGTGCAGGAAGCTGTAAACGTTTAGTATGGGTAGCACATGAAGGAGCAATATAATCTCTATCAGTGCCTAGGATCCTGTGAGAAATAAGCAGATAAGAGAAAAAGCTAACCAGTCGCTTTTTAGGTCTATGTGTATCTTCGATCCTTTGGTGTTAGCACAGAACGTTACTAGCAGTCCGTCACTGGAGTTTAAATAGGATGTGAGTGCTGTTTGACTGCTTGAGTGAAAACATTTTGCCTTTTTTTTTTTGGCAGCTACAAAAAATCTTGGCGCCAAAAACCTTGAAGGTTTGCGCAGTGTTCAACCATTTTATTTGTGTGTGTGTTTCTCCTCCCTCTTCCTCTCGTCTGTTTATGTGAAATACTGGCAGAAAAAAGTAAATACAGAGAAATATACATATATTCTTTTTATTCTTGGCAGGCTGCTTACAGTATAGCGCACTTTTGAGGTGAATTTAGATGAGTATGTGTATATAAACAGTATCTCAATAAACTCTGAAAGTCCAGTTCTGATTTTGTAAGAGCACGCTAACTTTTCTTGTGTCTTTATCTCTTCCATTGCTTGCATCCATTGCAAAGCCTGTTTTCCTTTCTTTAGTTATGTCCCTGTCTGCAGGGAATTTGTGCCTTCATGTTGGTGCCATTACCTGCCACCTTTTCTGTTTTAGCAATTTCTATAATCACCTTACCTTTCTCAATGTATTATTCAGGGCAAGATATTACTTACTTCTGGACTCGGAGAATAAAATTGCCAAAGTGCAAAAATTGCCAATTGTGAAAACTGCTCAGACAGCACCGATTACTTGCTCTGCTCAAGGTGAAAAGTTTATTTTGTGTAAGGCCCTGAGTGCAGGGTTTTATTACAGACATGAGACTGATGGCTGCACATCCCCACAAGAAGCAAGGGAAGGTCGGCACCCTACAAGCCAGGAAGAAACTCCATCAAGGGGAACAGCAGCAAAGAACATCAAACTGCAATTACATCCTAAATACCCCTCCATTCTGCTGCTGTAATAAAACCCTCTAATTTCAGCAGCCTGTTTGGTCATCATTGACTCTCAGGCATTATTATTGTAAAATAATTAATGACTTGTCCCAGATTCAGAAAGTGGGTTTAGCAAGGTTTCCAAAGAGTTCTTTCTCTTCGTCCCAGCATGAAGCCCAGCCTCTGGAGGCTGGGAGGCATCCCCGAAGCACAGTGCAGTGCTAGCAGTGAGAAATAGCATTTCCCATTATTGGGAGGTTGAGGGCTGGCATGGGGTAGTTACCCAAGGCGGGAAGGGGCCTCTAGTTAGTGCTTCCGTAGGGCAGCACTGCAAGCTCTTCCCTCATACCTGAAGCACCATGGTCCCCTGCTGCAAGGCCATCGCTTCAACACTAGTACGAGGGAATGGGCCGTGCCTGTGCCGAAGGTGGGACGGTGGAGCTGGAGGAGCCCAGGGGCTGCCTCCGAATGGCAAAGCCCCCAGGCCCTGCTAGCCCTGCATGGCCTAGGTGAGGAGCCTGGAGTAGCACCAGGCTCATGCTGATGCAGCAGCATGCAGTGCCGCTTGTCAGGTGCTTCCTGGCAGGGAGGAACTTAAACCTGGTCCCTTTCTGTCAGGCAAAGAGTTATGTGCATATTACACATGGGCTAACTCTCAGTACACAGTGTTTAGCACATTTAGTCCATACCCAGCAGTAGCGAGTTCTCGTGGCATATCTCACCAAGTTCTCTTGGGATTTCACTATTTCTGCTGAATTCAATGTAAAAGGTGCTTAGCAAATGGAGGTCACAAAAAAAACCAACCAAAAAACATCCCCACCCCTCGTCCCAATAAAATCATAAAAAAGGAGTTTTGACTTCAAACTCCCTGCTCTGATCTTTGCTACTTACTTTTTCTGATGTGCAGGCGTCTTCATTCTAAAAATAGGAAATTTCATTGTGTGGGAGTTGTGTATTTAAACAGTGTTCTTAAGAATATAAATATTATTATTACTTTAATCCTGCTATAGAGAAGTTCACCAACAGTCCCTTATGCTAGGTGGAGGTTGCTTGCCGTTTATAGGAAGAGACAAATGCTTTCAGACATGGGCTTTCTGGGGACATGTCTGCAATGAGATGCAGGGTTGTAGCTCCCAGCTTTCTGTAGGAGGCTGTATGACACCTTGACGTCTGTGAATTACAATGGCCTTCAAGGACTCTGGCCCTTACAGGCTCAAACCATTACAATGTTGAGTTAATAATTAGTTTTTAAATACCACTGTAACTTTCATTTGCGATGTAGATAATTTGCAATCATATGCTGCTTTGGCTGGGATGGAGGTTAAATTAAATCTAAAATGAGGAACATCAGTCAAAATGGACTGAAGGAGCTAATTATTTTATTAAAAATACAGCTGTGATTGCCGTTTTAATAACCTTAACAGATCAAGGCATATATGCGTGGGGAGGCCTTTAACTAGAACTTGTATTACCATGAGACTGTAGTCTTTGATGTGTTATTTCTAGTTTATCAAATGCCTTGGTACTGCTGCTCAGTTTATTTAATGTCTTGTTTGCTAGTGCTTGATTATGAAGTCAATAATTAATAAATGGGTGGTAAAATTAAATTCAGAAAATGTGTCTGACAAGGTGAGATACAAGTAATAGGGCTCTGCTGAAGCAGGGGGATTATTTTGAGTGGTTCATGCCAAATTTGAACCCTTGAATACTCACAGTCTTATTGGGTATTCTGGAATGTGGGTGTCATCTATGGTGACTCCTCTCCCACCTATTTCACATGGGGTGAAGTAACTAAATATACCCAAACCAAAATGTCTACCCACATCACTGCACAGCTCTAGTGAATATTCATGCCTGGTGGGACTAACATCAACAGGAGAGCTGGAAAGAGAGGCCAGGCTACCATGGGGTTTGGGCATGTTTTTGGAGGTATGGGTTCAGGCTCTGAGACAGAGGAGGGAACAGGTGGGTTTCCTGCCTCCTGGGAAGTTGCTTGAATCACTGGCCTGTGGGATGAGAGAGGCAAGATATCATTCCCCTTTCTCAGATGTTTTTTCCATCCCTGTTCATCTTCAAAAAGAGGGCTGGGGTGTGCAGGGTGGGTGGGCTTGGGGAATCCAGCAGGAGCTGTTCCTCAAGCAGAGGTCAGCATCTCAAGTGAGCTGAAACTGCATCTTTCGAGTCGCTTCACTAACCTCCAAAATTTAAAGAAATGCACCCTGACACTAGTAAACCATGCAAGCGCCGAGGTTACAATATAGCTGTGTGACTAGCGTGCATACTTTGCATACAAACCGTGAAATGTTAGCAACAGAACTGCTTTGCTGTTGGGTGTGTTTTCATTAGCTGTGCCAACACGCTTGGGACTGAAATGATACAGACTGAAATCAGCTCCGGAATCACAACTTGTCTTTTGATATATGGATAAACTCTCCAGAGAGTGATCCTCCTACGAGGATGTAGGATGGAAAAGATCAATGAGTTCAGCTTGCCTTTTGCCCTTTCAAAGCATTTCTGTGCAATCTGGACCCCTTTATTTAATGAATTGCTTTAAATAGAGTAAAACAGAAGCCTGGGCTGCAAACGCAGAGTGAACGAGGTATTTCCATAGTCTGAAAAAGTTTTGGCTGCTTCTCAAATGCTACATCCCATATTTGCTGTTGTGGTACCTTTTTCCAGATAAGGTCAGGACCTGAAAGCTAAGCTGTGCTTGAAGAAGTTGAGCGAGTTATGCAGAGCTCCCCAATTTGAAGAAATCTTGAGAGATGGAAGTTTCTCACCAGATTTCAAGTGTTTCTGATATCTGCCAGTCCTGGGAAAGCCAGTGTTAGCCTTGCTTGTGGTATTGTCAGCTGTGATTCCAGAAGCTAATAAATAATGGTTTTAAATGAATCCAGGATACTGTGTAAGGAGCATAAGGAACTGCAGGTTTGGTCAAAGGCCTCAGCCTTTGGGGGTCTCAGCATGACTCCCAAACCATAAAGATGGGCTAACAAGATTAGAAACATCTAATGCAGCTCCAGGGCCCCCAAAAGCCATTTTACTGTCCTTTGTATTTGCCCCTTGCCTGAGATAGTATCATGTGAGAACTGGGAAGCCACCTGGCCTGTCCAGAGATCAGCTTTTGCAATGACTGGAGAGCTGTGGGAACAGCACAGCTTTTGAGGGTGCTGCTTTGTCACCTGAATGAAAATCTCTGTCCCAAGTGGGTGGGGGAAGGAGTTCACACCTGCAGTGGTGAAACTAGGCATCAAGGGTTGCAGCTCCCTTAAGGACATAATTGGCACTACTGGTTTTTAAACTCAACACTGCCCATCAAACTGTGCCTCAAAAGAAATGCATGATGTGCTTTATGGCACATTAATTCAGGCTGGAAAGGGAGGGGGTGAAGGGAGGGTGAAAATGTCATGTCAGTGTGTACTTTGGTGTTACTGTTCTGTTCCTTCCATATGATATTCCACACCCTGTTTACAAATCTCGTCTGATAGATACCCGTCTCTGCCCCTCTACTGCACAAAGGCGTCCACAGCCGTAACAGCTTTCCTGTGTCTCAAATGGTGATGACAATGTCTGATGCATGCATGGGAGGGGACAGGGAAGGGCTAAGTATTACTAATGCTTGATGCTGTAGTCTTCATTTTTCAGTTGCACCACAGATCTATGAACTGAAGGCACGTGTTTGCCCTGTAGTTGCAGGGGAATAGAGATCCTTACGGGACACTGCTGAGGGATTTTGCACACATGAAGTTGTGAAAATTGGCTGAGATTTCTTATTTGTGCAGGAGATTTTAAATAATGGGGAGGGGATGCTTTTCCTTCCTTTGGGGTTGGAGCAAATGCAACTTTAACTTTGGGAAAATCTATGAGAGCAATTGAGTTTCCCTGATGCATCTATCTTGGTAATTGATGTGACACCCTGCACTAATGGATAAATGGATTGTCTTTGTATTTCTGCAAAGAGAATGTGTCACATATTGAATAGTGACATTGATATTCTTATCAGATGTAAGAGTTAACACTTCTTTTGGGTAAATGGAGTAGTTTGACCTCTGAGAGCTATTATCTGCCAGGTTTGCAGGTAACTTGTCACAACATCTTTCTGCATTATATTTGTTTTGAAAGTTTGACTGTAACTATATAGGCTGGAGAATTACCTTTCTTACACAAAATCCAGGGTGGATAGGAAGAATTATACATCATTTAAAAGTGGGCTACCAGTGTGGGTGAGAAATTGTCACACCATCAGTATGGCTCCCTAACTGTGTCACGCAACGGGCTCCTGATGTTCTGTAGTAGGGCCCACATGTGCTAGGTCCCCCATGGAGAGGGGACACAACTCCTGTTCTGCCGAGCTTAATTTTTGAAAAGATAAGCTAGACAAAGTGCAAGAAGAAGGAGGGCATATACCAGGAGTAAGTCTCTCAAACTCCATTTTGTTGGGCCGTGTTGCCTTTCTTGTGTCTATTGTTTCTACATTAAAGGATATCTAATGTTAGCAGTTGTGGTCCCCTCCCAATAATCACTGTTACAAACGTTGCTGGGGTCTTGCAGGGTATTTATGGCTCTCCTGGGAAACGCCGAGGAGAATTACAAAGCCACTGTGGAACAGAGTGATAAGAAAAAGTCTGAATACAGCCTGCACTCAGAAAAAATAAAAATAATGAAAACTTGAAAGTAGCATGCTGCTAGTGCTAATCATGCCTCTTATTTAAGCAAGAAAAAAAACATTGAAGAACTTTGTAAAAAATAAGGTGCTGGGTCCTACTATGACCCTATGCTGGAAGCTGTGGGCTCTGTCTTCAATTAATGGTTGTGAGTTAACTTTCAACCAAAACAAAGGTTGGGCCCTGTGTAGCTTTACCAGGACAGGCTGTTGGCCAGGAAGGCGTAGTTGCTAGTGGCCCATTTCATTTCTCAGTCAGTGGAGATGTGTGAGGCTGAGACCAATTCCAGAAGAAGAATTTGGGCCCATCCCCAAAGACAGTGTGCCAGATGCTTCACAGGGTCAGAGGGGCTTCCCACCAACCGACCTTCTGGAAGGGATCCTGGAGAGTTGTGTGCGTTGTTCTTAACAGTAAGCATGCAGTGGAGAAGGATGGATGGGTCCCATGTTACAAGCTCATAGGGTATGCCACAAGTGTAACATTACTTGTAGGCACATATATGCATTCATGCATGCATAAAATAATAATATGTAAATATCCAGCAAGGTGGCTAACAGAGTGGGACAAATCACAGACTATGTAGGGAACTGCTGCTGCCCCTGGGACCTGCCATTCAGGGAAAGTGCCTTCTCCGTCTTCTGCTTGAATCATTCCACTTTGTGTATATTTTGAGGCAAATTCTCAAGTAGATCCAGGATGATGAAAATCACGTTCTTTTGACATAGTGGCTAATCATCAAAATATTCCCATCATCCTAAAGGGGAATAGGAGGCAGTTCTTGGGATATAGAGTCCTTGTCACCTGCTTTAAGTAAGCTTGCACTCAGTAAAATCACACCTTTTCTTTTTCCCCTTTGAAGGCACAGCCCAGATTTTATATTGCCTTGTAAGAGGCAAGCTAAAGATCCATGACAATTCTCAAAACAAAAAGGGAGAGAATAACCTGTCTGCCCTGCCCATCAGCTTCTCAATAAAATTGATTCTAGGCGTGCAAGGTTGTCTGTGCGCTATTGCTAAGTGCATAATAGCTGTAGTGTGCTAACTCATTATTCTGTGAAGTGCTGTGAAATACTACGGTTACAAAGGACACTACATAAAACCAGCTTCCAAGCTAGACAAGTGACGGTCAGATGGCCAGACAGGCTGCCGTAGTACAGCTACATGATCTGCAGTCCAGTGGTTTTATGGCTCAGAATGTCCCTTAGACTTGTTTGCACGTGCCAGAAATTACAAGTGCCTTCTTAGGGTTTTTTTTCATGGTATCTCCTCTCGATTCCCCGCTTTGTCCTTGTATTTTGGGGCAATGAAATTTTAGATGGTTCCTGTTCTAAATGCTCAGCTTTACCCACGTGGGTGCCTGTCACTTCTCAATGAGAGTTGGTTATAATGTAATTTATTTTGTAAGGTACACTGGCTATTGGCCACTAGGTAACCAAAGGTGAAAGAGAGCAAATAAAAGCAGATTAGAAAACATGATGTGGGCTGGGGGAAGGGAGACTCTAGTGTAAAGGGAAAGTGAATAGAGACGGTTCAGAGAAGTGAAAACCAAAAAAATAAGGCATGCACATGTAGCTCAAAGGACTTCATTACAACTAATTTAGGAAGATAACAAAGAAGTGATGTCAACACCATCCAAACAGGGGAGAAGCACAATGGGAAGAACAGAGAGAGCAAGAACAAATAAGAGTCATAAAATGGACAAATGTCTTCAAGTCTTTCGAGAGTGAGTATGTTTTAGTGGCTCTTCCCCTCCTCCTTTCCTGTTCTCCAGGAAATGTCTTACTAATAAGAGGAGCAAAAGGGTTGGCAAGTTTAATAATGCCCTCAAGGTGATGAAATGTTGGTGCTTGACAGAACAAAAACTTGGCCATCCAGTTCTCCAGCTTTGCTTAACCGTGAGCCACTCTTTCTTTTCAGTGTCATATCAAATCTGGTGACCCACATAGAGTATTCATTGTGTGCAAGATAAGATATCATAAATTCACCATTAGGAATGTAATTACACTGAGTGCTCGGAAGAATGGGTCCCTTCCCCATCCCCACCTCTTTTTTTTTTTTTTTCCCCTGGGGGACTTTCATTGTAGAAACACAAATATTACAGCTGAGCTTCTGCTGTTTATTCTGTAGAGTTCATTTAAGATGGTGATGATTAAGACATGTGTGTTTGTAGCTCTCGTCAAGAGGCTGGGCAGCCTTCAGCAAGAGGGAGCTGTGGGGTGATGGCACCAGGACAAGGGACTGACAATTAACTTGCACACAAAGATGAAACCTATTAAGACCCCGTGTAGCTCTAAACACTGAGCTATTTTTCCAGTTATGTCATCTTGTCTGAGGCGTTGCCTCAAACCAGACTGCTAATTTAACGTGGGCTTTTTTCCCCATCACAACAAGGTCCTGCTCTTTGGCACACGAAGCCTCAAATTTAACACGCAGGGAATGGAGACGCAGAGCCTTCTAAACTAACTTGTGTATACATGCCATAGTGTGTTGTGGTGTTTGTCATCTCTTGACCTTCCTGCATAGTGACCTGGCTGCAACATGCGGGGGTCTCTGGCGCTTGTATTCCTTTCCTGTGAAAGCAGGAGCAGAGGAAGGGAGAGAAGGGCTGGGACTGTGTGGTGGTGTGGTGCTGGCGCAGAGCTGGAGCGTGCATCTGGGCATAGCCGACAGCCAAAAACCTCATCTTTGGAGATCAGAGAAGTGTACAGAGCCCTGCACTAATATCCTGCAATTTTGGCTATTCTTTATATTGGTGGGTCTGTTTTGGGGACAGAAATAAGGTGTAATGAATGAGCAGAGCCAATGGCAGCCTCTGATTAAACTTTAATTCAGTAAACAGCAATATGACTGATGTCAAGGACTGGCTTTCCACCGGTCTAGAGCAGCATGCCTCCTGATTTCAGTGGGGAAATGCTGATTTAAAGTGGGCTGGAGGCTCTGGCCCTTTACATGTACGTTCAGAGGGCCAAGGTTTCAACTGGTAGGAGCTTCCTTCTGTCAGTGAACCTATGAGTGCCTCGATGTCCACGATACCCTATGCGAGAGCGCTTAATAGCGGATGAATGTTGGAAAGATTGTGGATTACTTTGTTAAGCAAGCGTGGCTTGTAAGTAATGTGGAGCTGACCCTTCGTGACACTTACATGACCCAGAAACAAAGCAGCAGGCAGGAGAGCCCTGCAGTAAATGAACAGTGTTTTGATATTTTCTAATAATAAAACCTATGAAGTTAACCTTTGTGAAGTATAGTTAAACTTAATTTATTTTCAAATGTGCAATGTTTTCAGTATGTTTGTTTGCACTGTAACCTAATTTTCCACTTCCTTTCCCTTGTCATACAGTTTTTAGGCCAGGAATGCAGTAATGAATAGAGAGAAGAATGTCAGTTTAGACCGTAAAAAGCCTCTGTGAAAAAGCCTAGTAGAATTAAATAGGGAATGATCGTCTGTCTGTAGGATTTCAAAGCCCGTGTCTCCTCTGGTTTAAAGCCACAGGATTGCTAATAAAGAATCATTTTATACACGTGGCCTACTGTGCTCTGTGGCTAAATGTAGTTTGAATAATACCACCTTCCCCCCTCACCCCCCTTTTTTTTTTTAATCTTGCATGTGTCCCACTCTGGATGATTTAGCCCATAGGATCGCTGTGCTATTGGGGTGCAGGCAGCCTGGCCCTGGAGTTTTACTGTGTGAACAAACCTTGTTCCTCACTAGGGTCCTTGTTGGGCTAAAGCTGGGTTCAAATTAAAGCCCTGAATTATGTTACCTTCAAAATGGGAGCAAGCATTAAGTGGCCAACTGGATTAGCATCAGAATTTGGCAAGGGTTCTTTCTCAAGGGTTGAGCCAGTCACTGGGTTTGCTTGTAGGTAACCCTTCAGTGGATATAAACCTCATACCCAGAGGCTTGTGATCTTCCATACATTTCACAACTTTTTTGCTTTACTCTTCTGTAGTCTATACACATGTATGATTACCAAAGCAGAGACCTTGGAGGTTAACTGAGCAGTGTTTGGTTTTGTGTTTTTGTGTTTTTTGTTTTTTTTTATCCTTGGTGTTGAGTGGAGCCAGTCTAGCTGAGCAGAGTGAAAACGCAGCAAGTAGTGCTGGGCCCTTTACCAACTGTGGATGGGTAGTAGGCGTACACTGGAGATGAATCGGGGTCAGTACCCTGTGATATGTTAATTTGCCAATAATCATTATAAGTAATAGCTTTACTGATTCATGAGTTCCATAAATTGATTAGTCCCTCTGTTAATGAGGAGGTCTAATGTACTACATATGTGATAGATCATTCCTTTACTTTATCTGGCCCAGGGAATTTGAGCACACTGGTCTGTCCTGGTAGCTACAATTTCCATTTTCCAATGTGCTACCGCACGTATGTGAGCAATATATCATTGTACACATCCCATACTGGTTTCTGTGTAGAATTAGCTGAGTGCTTCTTCGAGCTTCCTGATGCATCACAGTGCAAAGTCAGCCTGGTTCCTACTGGATCATCTTCACCAAAAACTGGGCTAACTCTGCACTCAACTATGGAGACATATGCAAAACAAAGTCTTGCCTGTCAGACAGCAACCTCTGCTTGGAGGAAGGGCCAGTAGCTTCTTAAATCACTTCTCCGCTCTTACAAACCCTCTCTTCCAGTGAAGAAGAAATGACCCATGTGCTAGCTGAGTTTGGGACTGGAATTGAGAATGAGCTGGGCTGCTTGTCCATGTGAGTGAAATGAGGAATGTTGCTGCTGGGACCATGAGAGGACTGGGCTGAATCCATACACGCTCCATTACACGAAGGAGCAACCACTGTTCCCTCCAACATGTGTGAACTGATCCACTGTGTTAGATTGAAGGATGTTCCAGGATGCCTGAACAGTGGCAGTGCCCTTTTCAAAATACCTTTATCTCCAGTGAAGAGAAGGTTACTTTTCCTTTTCAAACGGACTTTGCTTCGGTTATCCATGCCTTTGGCCCTTTGAGATGTCGTTGCCATAATACACTCTACATGGGGCTCTATGTTGAGCCCACTCAGAAACTGAAGCTAATGCAGAATGCAGTGACCCGCTTATTAAGTGGCGTTTCATGCTGGGAACACATCACACTAATGTGCCAGGATCTGCACAAGCTGCCAATACGTTTTTGGATGTTGGTGTTAACCTATAAAGCTATAAATGGTTTGGTACCTAGCCACTTGGGTCAGGAGAGAAGGCACAGTGCCTTTATTAATTATACAAGACTCCAGCTGAGAATGAATCTGCTTAGGCTTCTGGAAATGGTTCACACTGGGCATGTTCAGAGGCTTAATGCAGGCATTAACATACCCTTACATTGCATCATTTAATTTGCACAGCAACTCCTAGGCTAGTAGTGGGGTAGATACCCAGATACCTTCCCTTGCACCTACCTTTGATGTTGTTGCTGCCACCTCTAAAGCTCTTTGTAGACTTGGCAATCTGTGCTCTGGGCTTGGGACCGAAGGGCAGTTTTACCCATCCGCTAGATCAGGAGAAAACCCCGTCGCGAGCCCGGCAGAAAGCTCACGAACTGGGACACACCGGTGTTTGCAGAGCTAGCGGACAGGAAAATAGACTGTGCTTAGTCAGAGGGACTTCCTGAATATGTCTGAGTCTGGGGAAAAAGCTGCAGATTTGGGGTTGGTTTTAGATTTTGATCAAGGTGGTTTACAAAATGCCCTTCCTTTCCAGAGCAGAACAAGTAACCCGCAATATTCAGCCGTTACGTCTGCAGACAGATCTGCAGCTACTTCCTGCATTTGTCTGTGGTGTTTCTCATTGGTAATTACAGTAATATTTACGTCTCTTTGCATTTTTATATGTCCTTTGTCAAGCTGATTAGAGGAGGCACAAAGCTGCCCTTTCATAAAAAAAAATTTAAAAAAAAATAAAGAGGCCTCATTAGGAAGCTTGCTGACATCAACTAAATTGAGTTTCACCTCGTATCAAAATTTTAATAAATAAGCAGCGATGCTCAGTACGTTGCTTGAACACACACACTCCACTCACAGCTTGCTGCATACTTTGTACAATGCAGCTTTTTCCTTTTTAATGCAAAACAATACTTAAGTGAGTCAAGGGGAAATGATATTTCATATTCAAGCCTTTCTTTTTCCCCAAGCAGACCTTAAAAAAAAAAAATTTGTCTGGTATCCAGTAGCTCTGACTATACTTTTTGATTCTGCTGTTGTACATATCAGAGCCTTAAATCTAACATTTTCTTTTGCAGTACTGCAAATGTGACGTGTGATTTACATTTGTTTTTCTTGCAAATTAGGAAGAACATAAAACACAGGCAGCTTTCCTTTCAGATGCCATCGACTCTAGAAAGTCAGGCTGGAAAAAGCCACAGGAGCAAAGAACAGGTGGGGAAAGAGTAGTGGCAGAGGATGTTTTGGAAGTGTAAAAGGTGTCTTTATAGCCAATAGACCAAAAGACTCTTGTGCCAGTCTATATCTCACTCAAATATTTATGATAACAGTTTACACTCTTTTAACTTCTGATTTCTCTCTTCGAAATCCATATTTAGGTAGATAATTTTAAAAGCCTGTTCCTGCCAATGGCTTCTAGGGCTGTGCCAGGTCCGTGCTCTTGATCTCGGGCTGTTTTAGTAACTAGCTTGGGGTTTTAAGGGGAGCTGTAATTTAGGTGGTTTTTATAGATACCAGCAACGGCCAAGCGGCAATCAAAGCAGCCCAGTCAGGATGTCCCGGCAGGCCTGTGGGTGCCGGGGGCCAACAGAAACAGGCGAGGGTCGGCGGCAGCACCCCAGCCACCGGCAGCTGCTGCTGCCGGCTGCCTGCACGGGCGACAAGCGCTGCTCGGCGGCCGGCGCTCCCCGGCAAACCCTTGTGGCGTCGGGACTGCCCTGAGCTGCCTGCCTGGCAGCGCTGCGATACAGACCTGTGTCCTTGGTGCCCTCCCTCTCTGGACGGGGTTTTTTTTTTCTCAATTCATTTGATTTGTGCTTCTTCCCCTGGTTTTGAGGTGGTTGCTTATGGTGTGTAAGAGCAGCATCTTCAAAAGAGGCGTCCTCTCCGCCTTTGTGGCACTGAGCTCGGATCCCCGGCGGGGACTCGCCCCATTGCGTGCTAAAACAAAGGCGAGAGAAGGATGCTGCTGGGCCGGAGATGCTGCTGAGCTTCGATAGCCTTGAAGGAGCGGCGCTCCATTGCCGCCTCTGGCTTCCTGCCTTCTGGGGCTGAGATAATCCCAATTGTCCAAACTTTCCGAGCCAAGAGGGCCCACTTGAGATCAAACCTTTATGAGCTTGTCTAATCATCCCTTTCTCCTCCCTCTTTCTCAGCGTTTTCTATCGCTGCCTCTTCACTGTGGCGCTGGAACGTGCTCCCTGTGGAAGCCGAGTGTAAAACCCGCTAGCAACTTTAGGGGGTTTCTGGCTGGAAGCTCAAGGTCTGAACAGATTTGCAGCTTCAAGCACTTGTGCCAAGAATTGGGTTGCTTTGATCAATTAAATTCCCTGGCAGTGAAAGAATAATAATAAAGGTTAGGGGGGCAGTGCTCTGAAGCTCCATCTGCAGAAGAGTGTATCTTCCCACTGCCCCTGAATAGCACCAGCAGACCCTCCTCTACCTCTTTTATGGATTTAATTCTCTTTGGGAAGCTAATCTCACCCCCGCTGCCCCAGCACAAAACTCAAAGTGGCAATCTCGTGAAGCACAGAAAAGCAATTGGGGGAAACCTCGCTTTTTATGATAATACCCAGGGAAAGTGACTTGCACCACTGCTCTTAAGAATGCAAACACACTCCCACACAAGCGCGGGATAAACAGCACGGTTTGTACCTTTCAGCACAACAGAAACGCGCCGTCGCTGGGGCCAGGGGGCTCTCCCGGGGAATTGTTCGCTTGCCGGCAAACATGGCTTGGGTTATACCCAAATGCCTTCGAGGTGCGGAGACGGTTTTGCTGGAGGGCAGGAGATGCTACGGAGGGAAACGCGAGCGGTGGGCTTATGAGAGTGGTGGGGGATGGTCCTTGCCTCCTGCCCAGTGCCTCAGTGGGCGGCTGTGGCGCGGTGTGTGTACGTAACGCTGTTGGCTCGCTTGAGCGGGAGCGGGACAACTTTCCGTCCATGTAGGCTTTGCTATCAGGTCAGGGATTTGCCTGTTTTCTTGCTCATTTTCAGTACCTATTTATCAAAAAAAAAAAATGAAGCCGCTCCCAGATGAAAGGACAGCGTTTGTGTTTCTCCCGTAGCCTCAGGGCTAGCGATGCCATGGCTGCATGGTGAGCAGAGGACACCTCCAGTGGAAAGCCAAGGCGCCCGGTTTACAGTGCAGATGCCTTCATCCAGCGGGGGGCTGTTCTCGGGGGGGCTGTCCCCTCCTGGCCCCATCGCTGTGCAGCTCTCCTGCCGCGTCCTTTCTTCAGGGGGCTGTGCTGGCCAAGGCGCTTTTCCTCTCCTTGTAGGGTCAGTTTTCTGTGCTCTGGGTTCCTTGATGTGGCCTCTATGGGGCCGGACGAGCCCTGGTGCTGAGGAGGTGATGGGGGAGAGGAGCAGGACAGGGAAGAGGGGTGTGGGGATGCCTTGCTCTTCTGCAGCTCTGCCCAACATGGACATACACAACTTGTGATGCTGCATCCCAAGATGCGCTTGAACAACGCAGCCCTTCCCAGAGGCCCTAAATCTGGCAGGTGGGCTGGGGCAAAGGGTGGAGCGGGCAGGGCAGGGCAGCCCAGGCTGTGGGTCGTCCTTGTGGTGTCTCTGACTGAGGTGGAGCGGCCAAGGTGGCTCCTGAGCCACAGCTCACCTCCTTTCCCCATTCTCCAGCACGGAGTGGTCTCCTCACCCGAGGTAGCTGGACATCATTTCTGTGCGCTGGCTGCCAGAGCCACTTCAATTTAGCGTGAATCTATTAAATCACCTGTCTTGATGCTGTTTTTCTGGAGATCAAATTTGGAAAGGCAGCAGCTGGAGGAAAATTACAGCAGACAAATGTGTGTAAAAATGTTTCCCTCCAACTGCTTTCATCACAGGCAATTCTTGACTAAATGATGAGGCTTAGGGCTATAAGTATCTCAGTTGTTTCAACTGAAGTAAACCGAAACCAAGGTCAAGTCATAGCCGGTTTGTGTCCTTTTCCCTTCTAATCTTCTACATTTCACTATGGTTATTTTATTTGAGTGTCTGCCACTTGCTATTTCAAGCTTCCAGCAGTATGTCTGCTCGGCACCCCTGTTTGCCAGCTGAAATGTTTCCACCCTGCTAGTGGACATGATTACATAATTTTAGATACACTAAAGCCTGAAATTATTGGATTTTTTTCCCCTGGTACAAATGAATACATGTAAGCTGTTTATTTTTAACTTCTCCTCCTGCCTGTGAACTCCTTTAATGGAAAATTAATTTTTCATGATGGATGCAGGGAGGGGAGGAGAGAAGGGGAGTAAAAGGAAAGCATCTGAGCGTGAGGGCAGCAGAAAAAGCAGAGTGCTAATTTCCTGGGTGATAGTGTGATGTTGTTCCACCTGTTTCTTTAATTACTAGAAGTTGCTGAGCCTCATCAGCTGCCTTGACAGCCCCGGGAGGCGAGGAAATGCTGATGGTGTCCCAGCCGCATGGCTTTTCAGGCTCGTGCCGAGACGGCGCGCAGAGTTCCTGGTTCCTCCCAGGATCGTTCATCCACAAACGTGTAGGTCATCTGAGCTCCAAACTTACTTTGCAGATCAGGAGGAACCTGTGTGGTCTCTTTCAATCTACAAAACCCTTTCTCTGAATCATTGCTTTAAGAGCAGAGTTTACTGAATTCATAGCGTTGTCTCACTTTCCTGACAAAATAAGCGTATTGAATACTGCATTATATAGAGATTAATTAACTTCAGCTTCCCCTCCACACCCCTGGAAATCCTATATTTTGTCTCCCATACTACCAGTTAGCCCAGCAAGGTTATTTCCCAAAAAACTTCATGAGATAAAACTAATTTGCCCAAAGGACTCCCTTGTATTTGCCCACGTTTGAATGCAGAGTGGAAACTCGTTTTCTCTGAGGCTTCTGCAGGGCATCCAGAACCAAGGGCATCCAAGCCCTGGGTGCGGAGGTGTGTCTCTGAGCCTCCAGCGCCAAATATAATTGAAAGGGTTCAGGTTTCCCATTCCTGCTTTAGTCCAACTTTGGTGTTAACGCACAGGATGTGTCATGATGGCCCTCAAAGGCCTCTTTGCATTCACATTTGCAGTCTTGATGTCTGTTAGCGCAGGCTCTTCTCAGTATTTTATTTCATGCTTCCTTCACCGCAAACATTTGCTTCGTGTGGACAAACAGCTGGGGCGTCTCTCTCGCTTTCCCCTTTAATAATCTCTAGCTTGGGACCACTGATCCTTCAACAACCTCTTCCCTTTTTGATGTGCCCTCTGTTTTCTCTTATTTACAGCAACTGCCATGCCTGGGATTCTCTTGTTCGTCCTCTCCCTCCTCTCAATTTCTCAGGACAAGCTGAAAATGAGATTTAATGGGCCTCCCACTGTTGTTGCTCTTTTGAGAATACTGGGATCAGATGTTCTTCTCTTGAGAACTAGATCAAAGAAAATGAGAGAGGGTAAAGACCAGGACGCTCAGGAAGGCAACGGAGAGTGGGGATAAGGCAGGAGAAAAGTGGTTCTTAGCATGTAATGCTGTAGTGCAGGACATTTTTTGCTTTGCTGGCTCCTTGCCAGGGTTTTACAGAAGCATCAGTGCCACTACGCTGTGAAAAGCTTAATAATTTTGTTACAAAACCTTCCCGCAAGCCCAGCACCACCTGAACATTTGTATTTTTTATCAGAATTGTCTTAGGCTACTAGCTATAAACAACCCACCAGTTTTAACGGGAGATTATTTGGCTGACCTATCCGTCCTCATGTTCCCAGAAATCCTCTCCATATTAATTGCATTTCACTGCTGGGGACACCTGTTAGCAAGGGCACAGCTGAACAGGCTCTTAATACTTCCAAATCTCTGATAATACTCCAGTTAAACCTCTCTCTCTTGCTTTTTTCCCCTTGTTTTTTTTCTTTCTTTCTTTTTTTTTTTTTAAATAGAGTAACTGGTTGGACTTTCTCCTTAGCAGCAGAGTGAAGCTACAGTTCCTGCTGCTCTCTCTAGCATGAGGTGACTTCGCAGCAGAGGAGCCGGTGGTGTTTGAAGGCTGCCACTGCGCTCCCCCTTTCCTCCCCTTCTGCACTGATGGGGAAGGGTCACCCAGGGACGAGGGTGCCACTTTGGAATTCAAAGACCTACTTTAAATTGCCTCTGACACCATAGCTTCTGTATGACCATTTGCAAGCTGCATCCTTCCACTTGAGCTGCAAAATACCGATGCAGGACTCCAGGGGAGAGAGGGAAGCGCTCGGACCCTGCTGCGACACGGATTTCGGTTCCTGACAGGAGCCGGCTCGTGCAGCTCTGCGCGCCCCAGACTTTGGTCTCGCCACTGCGGGCCTGAGGGGTAGGGAGGAGAAACCCTGCTGCTGGCAGTGGGCAGGAGAGCGGCTGGGCGGCCGGCTGCCGGGGCGGTGGAGGAGAGGGCTCGGGGAGCCGGGGAAAACCTCTTTGTTGCTCAGGCTCTCAATGCAGGAGGGCTGTGTTTTTGTTGGTAAAAATAATTGGCATGGTATGCGTGGTTTTCTTGTTGGTCATGAAGCTCAAAGAAAACAAACACAGTACGGCAAGGACCTGCTTGTTTTGTTTTTTAAGTGCTGTGTTTAATCCCCTTATAAATTTGAGGAAAATCCCACGAAATTCAAAGTGTCTGAAGAAGGAGATAAACCCTTCACGCTGTTCAGTTCTACAGTGTTTATTCCTTTTCTCCTCTATTCTCTTATCATGATCAGAAAGGGGTGGAAAGCTTTTGTCAGAGTTCTTTTTTAAAGAAAAAGATGCTATTTGAATGTAACCAGGTCTGAGCACATGGTGTGACCCAGGGAACAAGCAGTATCCTTACTGTCTGAATTTTTCAGCTCTTGTGAATGGTGTCAGGATCTTAACACGACTCTCAGTCTGCTCTGAGAACAGGATGGCTTCTATGGAAACCCACTAGACAAGTGATTAAAAAAACATCTTTTCAGAAAATTACTTCATTGTATGTGAGATTTCTTTTTAAAACTAACTACATGGGAGTTCTTGGCAATGATGGTCTAACTAGCATGAAATAGAGATGCTGCTCTCATTTATATACATTACGCTATCTGGTTCCTCACTTGTGCTTTGGGAAAAGCATGAATTTTCAAGTTTTCCTCATGGGACTTCTCTGGCTTCTTTCACTTTACCTTTAATTTTCTTCCCTTCTATGTAGAAATACAGGATGATTATTAAATGGCTTTAGGAATTTTGCTGTAAAAGGCAAGAGAACACTCAGCATCATAATTTTTATTGCTATTATCACAGTTTCTTATTCTCCTTTCAAGAAAGCACAACAATGGTGAAGCTTTCTGGGGAAGATCATAACACACATGCAGTTTAGCTGGGAGAATTAGATATAGATATTTTTCTTGCTGTAGTATTTGTCAGGCAAATCACAGTGCGCTTCTTATAAATACCTTTGCGTGTGCACAGTTAGCAAGAGCTGTTTGATCCATGTATCCCTGCAAGACTGTAATCTCAAGGTAACACACCATGACAAACGTCCGGGAGCCTTAGAGCATCCCAGTTGCAGGGAGGATGCAAGACGACTGTGGTGGGAGAGGGGGATAGTGCTGACTGGGATATGGGCTAATGTGGGTATCAGTTGTGTTTGCTTCAGTAGATTTTTTGCACACGGGAGAGCTCTTTGCTGGTCAGCTTCAGCCAAGCCCAGCAGCTCTATCCCCGTCTCCACCAGCCCCATCGAGGAGAGCAGAGACAGTGAGGCTGATCATAGCTACGGAGGCTCCGTGATCTGTCCCTGGCCCCAAGGACATGTAGCCAAATTACTGCAGGCAGCAGACTGCAAGAGAAATTAGGGAGTGAGCTGGAGAAGAGACATTTCAGCAAAGGATGGAGGAAAGATGTTGCTCTAGGCACAGAAGCTGGGGGATGTCCCCAAGGCCATGTACCCATCAGTGGCAGAGATGGGCGTAGAAAACCATGCCCTGCACCATGCCTGTTTCATCAGCGCCCACCGCTGGGCCTTTAGTTAGCAGTGTCATACGTACAGATGGGACTAAATTGCTTCTCACAGAGTGCAGCTTGCCCTGCTGATGTCCCCCTCTGGTTTGCCACCAGAGCAAACACCATTCTCCCCCATGCCAGGCCACAGCCACCCAGTCACCCTGGCCCCTTCCCAGTCCCTCAGCCACCAACAAGGACATGGCCTGAGGCACAACCTTGCTCCTTCACTTGGAGATCAGTGGGGAGGTTTTCAGTGGCCACTTCCACTGTCTACTTTAGCTTTGTCTATTCAGGGTGTTTTTTTAGTTAAAAATACCTAGCTGACTATTTTTATACAAAAGTACACATGCCTTCCTCTTCTATTTATTAAGTGCCTAAACCATATTATGAGCTATTTGGTTTTATTCTGTGATATTTTTATATCAAAGATGGTTTCTGAGGGAGGCAAGCAACCAAAAATATTTATAGGATATAATCCAGCTTGGTAGACTCGTTTAATTTAATTAGCTGTAATGTGGGAGTTTAACTCTTGTCATCAGGGTAGAAATAAGTTTACCACTTTGTCTTTTTTTATTTTTTTTAAAAAGTCTTGTTTCTGTTTTTCTTCTCTTCTTTCTTTCCATAGTAAATATATTATTTATGCTGTTCCTATGTTAAAATTTCATTCCCTCAGTGCTAAATAACCCTCCTCCACCTTCTTCTAGTTAGGATTTATAACACACCCCAGAAAAAAATAGGTGCTGACTGTGCTGTGAACAGTGCCTCTTCATTATAAAGCAGCCCTTGCAAACTTTTGGAAAATGGACCTACTGTGATAATAAATCTTCTCCCTTGACATACAGCACTGAATGTGACTCTGACCACATAAACTGCTCTCCCCATGATTCTGGGGCTGCTCACAATGCCAACCATTTATAAGCCAGTTGGCTTTACATTAATTAATTCCCGAGTCATTCACGAACAGCAACAATCACCTCAAAGCGCAGGCCCAGGAAAGGGCTGGCATTTTGAAAGGGAGATCTGTATATAAAAATTTACCATGCTCACAATGGGGAACAAACCCAGCCCTTGAAACAACAGTGGCTTTCTGCTTCTGGGCGCGGGGTCGCGGCTTCTTTTGGTTCAGCTCGTGGTGGTTTATTTACGACGGGTGCTGGCGTCTGATGTTTGACTTCTTCCGTGGAGAGCGCCGGCTGGGCGTCCCGCCCAAGGGCGAGGTAGGGCTCCCTGGGCTACCGCCTGCCGGGCGAGGCTGGGGGAAGCCGTATTGCCTTGGAGAGGAGCTCCAGGATCCCAGGAATGCCAGGGGAGGATTTGGCTTCCTGACGTCTTCTGCCAGGCTGCTGGCTACTTCTCACCTGGATTTCAGTGCCTGCCTGGACGAGCTCTGCTCGTAGCCTTGCCATGCAGGGTTTTAACATCAGCCGGTAGAGTGTCATGGCCAAGACATTTCTGGGAGTAATTTTAAGAAGCTATGTGGAGAGGTCTCACTCTTCCTCCCCATAATAGCTTTTAGGCTTCTAAAAGAAGTTATTTTACAGGCATGATTTAACTGCATACCTCGTTTCCCAGAGGGTGCGGTTTCCTCTGGCTGCTGTTGGCTACCCCATCTGCCACCTCCTTTGCCCAGCGCTGGCCCACGCAGCCTGCCCTTGTCTTCGCCTCCGCCGCCCTTCCCCGGGTTGTGCTGATCTTCCCCTCCTGTGCCTCGGGGTTGTTCCCCTTGGCTTTGCTTCCTGGGGGTGCCCCTCTGGCCAGGAGAGTTGCTTGTTGCCCCTCAGCCCCTTCCATCTCCGTTACCTTATCTTGCCCCTTCCAGAGCTCCTGGTGTTTTGCATGGTGGGTGTTTTGCCTTGCTGAGGCTGTAAATGTGTAAGGATGATACACTTTTGGGGGGAATTCAACCTAGAGAATGAAATGCTGCCATGTTGGAGATGGGAACGTTTTTTTTTCACGGCTGGTCATCCAGTGCTGTGCGTGAGGACCTTCACAGCCCGCCCTGCAGCCCCCGCTGAAACCGCGGCCAGCGCTGAGCTGCCAGGGCCGCTTTAACTTGGCCGCCTTGTGGAGGTGCGTTGGGGTACAGGCTTTAAGGGCACAATTACAAACGAGCTTCACAGGATGGTGCTTCATCCAGTCCATGGGATTGACAGTCCTCATTCACTAAGCACCTATTCAGTAGTTTTTCTTCATCATTTTCTAATGGGGGAGGGAGGAGCTGATCCCTTAATTCCAACATCCTATTCAGATCCTGCACTGAAGACAGAGTTATTAATTTCCTCAGAGGGTTTTTGCTGTCATTCAGCATGACAGTATCCTGAATGCTTTAAAAATATTAATGGGTTTATTTTCATAGTAGAACCTTGAGATGGAAGAGCACAGCTTTTACGTTGTAGGTGGGAGCAGCAGCAAAGAGTGAAGGATCAAGGTCAAAGCAACTGCAAGGTTTAGGTACCTGATCTTTTTTTTTTTCCCCCAGACTACATTCTGTTCATCACCTTATTCCTATGTCTGCATTTTATACAGCCCACTGACTTCCATTTCGGCTGCCATTACTCAGCAAATGGTTCTACCAAGTTCAGAGGAAGTACTCTGAACTCTGCATTGGTGAAGTCCTAAAAGCTGCTTGGTCTAAGAGACCCACCCAGCCCCACAGCAGGCAGATGTAGCTCCCCAGGTCAACATTTGCTCTTCTTTGTGCTCCTTCAGCCTCTAGTCTCAGTATCCCCTTTTGCAAGAGGCAAGGCAGGAGCAATACAGAGAGCAGTCAGTCACCTTTGCTGCTCCATCTTGGGTCATGCCCAGTGCCTCCACGCCGGCTGAGTCAGAAATCCTATGGAGAGAGCATGATAGGTGTTCATGAAATTAGGGACCTCTTGCTCTGGCCAACAAAGTCCCAGTTCGTCCATTTTTTCTGATACTGTTCAGGTTTCTCTATAGCTATGATCCACGAGCTTTTTGTCCTCACCTTTGTTCACCTGCCCCTTTTCTTTTCCCCATCTGGTTTCTTGTCCCAGCCTTGTGACCAGCCAGCATTCCCATTTTGATGTGATGGCAACTTCAAGAATTCGCAGTCCTGCTACCATGTTTGACTATAATACTGATATTCAACTCTATAGGTACTGTGCGACCTACAGTCTGCTAATACATAAATTCCAATGTAAAATTAAGATTCCCTGCTTTTTCTGTGGGTTGGTTAGGCACACAACAGGGCTTGTCATGGTGGAGAAATAGAAATCAAAGATAGTGCCATAAAAATAAAACACATTGAGATTCATGAAAATCTGTCTGCATTCTGCTTCCAGTGAAGCTATTCAGGGCCAAATTTTCAAACATCAGTTTCTAGTTGCACCAACATGATGAGCCCATGCAAAATACAAATACGCGCACGTTAGGTTCTTAGACATGCAGGCAATGCACATCCTTGCTGAAATGTGACATTTTGAGAACAGATGTTGCAAAATACTTGCACATATTTTGTGGGAGCAACAGTGACATCTATCTTGCTGGAAACATAGCTCCCATTTTTACTTTTCTTTGCTTGGTAGGCCGTTTATCTTGTTTCCTTTGGCGCTGGAAGTCTTTCTCATGCTGCTTTCTGTGTCTGGAAAATCTGCCCACCTTCTGCATGCCAATCACACTTCATTTTCAAACCTCTCCTTCAAACTTCTCCTAATCCATTTTATACTGATCTTCTTACTGTCGTTTTCACTCCAACTCAAGTCTGAACTGCCTCTTACAGTGAGTTTTAAGTGTGTGTATTTATTCATAGCCATTTGTGTAAGGCTGTCTAGGTTGGTGCCCCCTCCATTCTGAAGTGAAAAATTAATTCTATACAGTTATTGACTTAATCCATGCCTTCATCTTCACAATGCAAAGCCCTTAGAGTGAATAGTCCAATTTCCGTTTTAAAGGTGAGTTCATTAAAACATAGAGATTAAACAGTCTGCCAAGGTCAAAGTTAGAAGGTAGCAAATGGGAAAAGCACAAGTCTTGTGGTGACTAGACTAGCAGTTTCAGGGCTGAGTAATGTAGTATTGGCACGGCTTTGCCCTTTTCCTCCAGAAAAAATGAAAGACAGTAAATCAGTTTGGAAGGTATGGTTTATTTTGGCTTCCCGACACCACAAACATAATTTCTGAAATAGTGATAGTTAATTGCTCAAACTTCTCAGCTGCGCAGGCAACATTGAATGTTTCCACGCAAGGGGTGAGGGACAGGAGCTGGTGTGGGGCCGGGCTGAGAAGCTCCTGGAGGAGGCAGGGGAAGGTGGGCACAGCCGGGGCAGGGATGGAGCCTGCTGAGGGGTCCCTGGTCTGGCTGCTGTGGGTTGGCAGGGAGCCGTGGGGCAGCCGCAGTGGCTGGGGGGCTGCCGTCCCTCCACCCCCAGCCCACCGTCTGCCTCCCTGGCTCTGGGGTGCTGGCACAGGCAAAGGAGGGTGGGTAATGCTACTAGTCATTTTGCAGGCTTGAAAATTACCATGGGCAGTTGCTTGCTTTGCCTAAGCCTCTCGCCAGCTCTGTTCGTAGGAGCTGTGACTCCTGGATTTGTTGTGTGCATATGTAGCTTTTCCCCTATATACTATTGTTATTTAATCTCCATGTAGCCTTTCATTTCTGTGGCTTAAGTATATGAGCATTTTATTTTCCATTTCCTGCTACTTTTTCAAACATAATATGAAATTACGGACATTTTCAGGCCTTCATTTGTAAAATTATTGTCATAATTTACTGCTCTTAATGATTTTCCTGACACGTTTTAGTAGCAAGATCCACTAAGTATTCCTTTTTTTCTTGGCTGCAGTTAAGTCTATTACACAAGAAGCTATGGATAAATAATATTAAGATCCCAGTAGCGTAACGTTCAGGAGAGTTTCCAACAATCAATATTATCTGTCGTCTCAGGATATGCATCACTTGGGGATCCTTTCTATGGAAAGGGTGAGAAGAGATGCTCCTCCAGACGGCATTTGTCACTTTGTCCCAGGGTTTCTGGGAGCTCCTGCAGGGACCCGGAGGTGGCTGCCGTCTGCCTGTTTTGGTGGGCTGCATGAGGATCCCGATCAAGGCTGTGCTGGGGGAGAAAACCTCCAACGGTTACAGTGGCCCTGGCAAGGCGCGGGCTGTGCTCTCTGTGTGCCTCCTCCTCCAGATGCTGGGCATATGGGCCTGTCCTGGGAGCCCCAAGATGGTTTGGCTGAGTTGGTTTGGCTGAGGAGGCAGCTGGAGGAGAGAGTGCGGAGAGAAACATCGCTCTTGCAGATAACAGCCTCGCTGAGATCGATTGATGGATGCTGCTGTATTTGCCAGACATAAGCTAAAACTTGGGAAATGGAGCAGAAATGCACAGCTTGGGCAGAACAGTTGTGTATAGCAGGGACGTGCACGGTGCCGGTTTGGGCAGCGCTTGTGCTAGGCTGCCACCAAGCATAGACCTCCTCGCCAGCACGGCGCGGGGCAAAGCACCTCGCCAACAAGTACCAGCCACCAAGGGCTCAAGGCCATGCGGCAGCTGTGCCCCCGCAGGCAGGGTGCCCTGTGTGCTCTGGCCGCCAATTGAGGGATGAGATTTCTTCCCTCTTGTTTTTCCAATCTTTTCCCTTTGCTATCCTATTGCTGCAGCACAGGCTTTCCATCTGGTCCCTGCCTTTCCTAACCATGCCTCTGAACTGATGCTCAGGAGATCCGGGCTCTGGTCTCTTTGACTTTCGCTGACTAGCTGTATGGCACTGGGCAACCATCCCCACCTCGCTGGTCGTCCCAGCTCCCTCTGCCTGCCTTGGACTTGCTTCACACTTGTCGTGTGCTCCCAGCCACTTACTGGGTAGCAATGCAGAGCGGAGAGTAGCATCCCTGCCTCACGATAGTTGTGAAAGGCTCTAAAATGGAAATTATTGTAGTGATAGGGATCTCCTCTAGCTAGGGTAGTTTATCATGTGCAGGAAACGGGCTGCAGCTGGAGCACCTTTTTGCTAATACAGTCTGCATTTTCACTTTGCTGTAATTGTAAAACCCTACGCTAGAGTCTAAATAAGGCTGGAGCTTGTACACTTTTTAAGAACAAGTGCCGCTTCCCCATTGCTGTTTGCGACTGTCTGAAACTCTGACACACTGGTCTTTCATCAACAGCTTTGGGAGGTAGCATGTAGCTAATAAAATTAGGAGAGGATGGAAATTTTAAAACAAGCAGAATTTGATAGGCTTTGTTTGAGCGGGTCCTGGAGCTGGTCTAATGTTGCATGTACGACGTCTTCATGAAGGGTGTTCCAATTTAAGAGAGAACAGTTGGACATTTTTTCTTCCTCGTAGAGGTGTTAATAGACTCAAAGGTGGAAGAGGAGACAAGGGCACAGTGGGAAAAAAAGCAGCAAGCTCAGGTGATGGTAAGTGAAGCAGGTTACACTAAAGACAATCTCTTTTCTGCTGCTTGATTTTTCTTACTCGGCACAGAGTGCACCTGGCTGTTCATTATGGAGGAACTGAAATGAGCCTGTGCAAGCGATCAATGCACAAGCTGGGAGAAATCTCTTACAAACACAGGACAAAACCGCCAATGATACTCTCTCTGGAAAGAGGTTGTTAGCGATGTTTGAGATTTCCCCAAATTCACTCTCTGGTGAGGACGCAGATATGAACAGTGTGCCTATAAACAGAATTTAAAGGTTTCCATTAGAAGAAACCTTTTAATGGAGAAGAACATAGACCTGACAAATGCACACCTGCCGAGTTGTGTAACATGCATCTGATGCAACAAGTGTTTTGTATTTCTTCCTGCCTTCTAGAGTCAATTTATTTTCAAATCCTTGCTTTGTACAAGCAGTGGGTGAAATGATGTCTCTTGCTATTTGATGTAAATGCTCACCTTCGTTTGCTTCACAGTGGGTGTGTCTGCAGCAACTCCCCAGTTAGATGGGCACTCCAGTTGGCTTCAGAGCAGAGAGGCTACCTGCTGAGGAGCCAGGGATAGTGTGATGGTCTTTGGATTTTAGGAGTGGTCTTTCTGGGAGTAGATGAAAGGCTTCCAGCCAAACAGCATCAGGAAGCTGTGGCTGCTGCTGCTCCTGCAGTAGTTGTTTTGTGTGATCGGGAACAAGGCATGCACAAGGCACCTGGTGCATCCCATCTGCACAAGAGAGGGAGAAATGCGCCCTGTGGCTGTCAGGTCAGTACGCTTTGGCTTACACAGAGGTGTAAAAACTTTTTTCTTCTCAGAACTTCAATATTTTGAGCCTTATTTAGTATCCTCTGGACCAAATTCAACAGTTTCCTTTGTGATGGTATGTTGTACTGCAAGTGCTAGTAAATCAAATATCCATAATGGGGGAGGCGGATGTAATTTGCAATCAATTTGCTGTTTTATGAAAGGGCAATGAAGTTCTAGTATCCCATCTGAAAAATATTTATTGAATGTAATGAGGAAGAAACCAGTGGGGATGTAGAGTAATTAAATAGGGGGCTATGAAAATGACTCTAAATTCTATAAGAGAGAGAATGATACAAACTTCTTTGAACTTTCAAACCACTCTGTAGAGTTTAATAGAGAATAGTTCTCTTGCAGAGCTCAAATGTCTTTAGGTTATTTTAAAATTTCTATACAGTGTCATCTTTGTTCTCCATTTAGTGTTTTTTTTTTTCTTTTAAAAGAGAATTATCTACTAGTATAGTAGCATGTAAGCAAGTGGGTTAAGAAGGTATGATATCAAGTGGCTTGTCTTTTTTACTTGCACTGCAAAAATATCCAGCTTCTTAGAAATGTGCTCAGCTCAGGTGGAAGTGAGTGCAGATAGTGAGTTTGGTAGAAGCTGCTAATCGAAGTCAGTCATTTTGCCTGTCCAAGTTAGTGCTTGAACTGTCTTAATATTGAAACTTTTTTTTTTGACTAGCATATTTCTAGCATCTCACTTTCACATCACTGCTGAATCAGGGTATGGCATCAGGTGGCCGCTGCTCAATTCAGTAGAGGAATGCAAACCTGAGTCTCCAATATCAAAAGCCAGTGCCCTAACCAGTAGAATAATACGTACATTTACAGCTAGGATAAAACCTCTGGTAAGATATCTAGGATCAGATTAGAAACACCTCAGCAACATAAGACAAGTATCTCAATGATGTTGGGTCAAATTTGTTTAGAGAATGTTCTGAGGGTAACTGAATATCAGTTTTAGATAGAGATTTGGTATCGTATTCTGTACCGGCAGATTGACGTGCCTGGTTGGGTCTCGCTTAGCCTGGCACTTGTATCTTTGATCCTGTCTTGTCCCTTTTCTGAGACTTGTGCTCCAAGTTCATGGATGTCAGATGTTTACATTCTTCTTCATCAGTAGATGTGGGATGATGGCATTTGCCTTTTGTTTGGATGTCTGCTGGACTTGGACTTTCGTGTGCTTGCTACCAGGAGTTTGGACTGGTCTCTGCCTATAGTTACCTCCTCTCTAGTTGGACCTCTAAGGAAAATCCCCTCCCTGTTTTGAGTCACACTATCAGGGACATTCTGATTCAAAACAATGTTGGCTACCTTGGTACAAAATGACTCAGTTGTCCCAGGCCAAACTAGGGACACTGTAAAGTTTCAATCCAAAGCCATTCTGAGACAACAACAGGAAAATATGGGTTTTGGGTATGGTTCACAGCAGGATCATTTGAATAGGTCCTGGGCTTACTCACATGAAGAGCACTTGATGAGCAGCAGTAGCTGGAAAATCAAGCAGGTTATCCTCTCCCAGACAGTGTGGTACAGACCAAGCAGATGTCTAGAGTCAAAGCAAATACCCTGCGGTGGACCTATAAGAGGGCCAAAAATAATAATGGACAATTCTGGGCCACAGCAGTGCCAGAAACTGGGTGTGTCTCAAAATGTGAACATCATGGTGTTATAGAATAGGTATTTTACAGGACAGAAATTGGATGTTCCTTTTATCTAAGGACTGATTTTTAAATTTTTTTTTTTTCTTTTTTAACCTTCAAGGACTGCAGAGGCTCTGAGGAACAGAGGAGAATTCCCACTGTTCCCAGGAGCCAGACTCTTTTTAAGTAACAGGCACTTGAAAAGAAGCCTTGGGAACAGAAAGAGCCTGGTTCCTGGGTGTTTCTTTGCTATCACTCACATGGTGAAGGGTCAGGGTCACATGTCTATACAAGCTATCCCTGCCTATTTCAGTTGAGCCTTATCTGGGGATTGTGAGACTTTATCGACAGTTTTCGGGAGCACTGGCAACTGGGCATGGCGTGCCCCTTACGCCCTGTCATTTGCCATGTCCCCAACTTGCCCTGGCTTGCAGACGTGTGGATCCAAGGATGAAATGGACTGGCAGTGACTTATATCACAGCTCCCACTTTCCTTCTCTTGACACACAGCTCTCTGCACTGCTCCTTTGGGCTGTGGTCCATTCTGGTCCTCTTTATCCTGGGAAGCTTGGCTCTTCCTGTCCACACCATCTCTAACTATGCTGCAGGAAGGTCAAGAAAGCAAACAGGCACCATCATTAACTCTAATCCTTGTTTATTAAATACAAAAAAGCACACAGAAATGAATACCGAGGCAGACTTTCATCTCCATCCTCTACCCACCCCCAGGGGGGGTTCATCAATCAAACCCTGAACCTCTGGCAAGACATCAAGGGTGATAAATTTGAACTTCCACTCAACAAAGTGAATCCACACCCCTTACCAGCTATTTTTCCCGGGAGAGCAGGCTTCTCGGATGTTGTGGCATCAGTCACTGCCCCTGTCCATACATTATGCAGAATAATGGCAAGGGGACTCTTGCTCAGCTTAGGTAAAGGACTTTCACTTGGCCTGGTTTGACATGAATCAATTTCTCATTGTCTGGCGTCTGCACGATGAAATGCAATGCTGCCAGCCCTTCCTTGTCATGCTGAACTGGATAGAGACACAGGTCTTTGTAAACTGTCTCTGCCTTTTTCAGTTGTATCTTATTTGAGGTCGTGAGTTGGTAGTGTTGCCCTGGCAGCAACTGGCAGAACTTGCCCTTACTGGGGAGAAGAGGGATTGATGATGCTCTCTCTGTGATATCGAGCAAGGAGAAAGGAGCTCTGTCTCCTCTAGGATAGAGAGGTAATTCAACACTTTTATTTTCTGGTTGAAAAAAATGTGCCTTCTCTGGGCAAAGCATAATAGCCATGGCCATGAGCATGTACTGCAGCAGAAAGGATCCCAGCACTTACTGGAGGAAGTGGGGCTGGGAAGAGCAGCAAAGATGATGCCAGGTGACTGGAGCCATTGCGCAATCTATGTGACCATGTGAACGTTTCAGAGGAGGAAGAGGCGGGAACTCTTGGAGAAGAAGAGCTTAGCTGCACAGTCTCTCCTTGGATGCCTTCTCCTCAGATTCCTCATATACTCTCTGGGGTGAACCACTCCACTTTCAGTCCTGTTGAGTGTCCCTGCCTCAGGAACTGCTGAGGATTGCAACTTGAGACAGGGAAGGAAAACCAACCATGAAAGACGAAGTGATCCTGGAGACCTGAGTTGCTTCCATCACTCCCCTGAGTTTCTGATATCATAGGTAGTCTTTTATGGCTGTTAACTTTAAGTAGCTGAGCTGTGCTTAAAGGCTTGCTCTACTCCATATCGCACAAAAGCCATGCACTTCTCATCCTCCAGGCACGTCCTATTGGCATCTCTGGAAACCAGTGGGAATCATGAAGGCTGGGCCTTAAAGGATGGGAGGGGCAGAAGGACTATTAGTCACAGAGCTGAGAAAATGTTGGTTACCCTGTCAAGGCTGTCAGAATCTGCAAATACCAGTGACCAAGGCCAAGAGACGCATATGTAAAGCTTTGCTGCAGTCAGAGCAACTAAGCAGCATGCAAGGGGGAGGCACCAGGCACTTTTTGGCTGTCTGGGCTCTCATGGGGGTGACTGTCCATGGTTTTTCTCCATGTTACTTAGCAGCACAATGGCTTTGCTAATCAACATGGGTTCAGTGCCAGCATGGAGGCATTTCTCTGTTCTCCCCATGCAACACTGATGGGCAGTTTGGATGGCCATGCATCTTGCTAGGCCATTGGGAGTTCCCCATAGGTGTTTTACCACCGCTAGCTTAAGGGTAATAGGAGTTGTCCCTGAAGATGTGCTTCATTGCCAGAGAACAACAGGGTAAAGCTCATCGTAGGTGCATGTGTAATGGTTTTCATGCAATGGGTAAATACCATGGAAGTGATGTTTACTACCGCTTCATCCTTCATTTGCAGGTAGCACAGGCTGAGTATGGCTCTACACTGCATCATCTCAACGGTGGCTATTTTAAGGGCCTCGAGGGCACCACCATCTGTGACTGCCCCTGCCCACTTCCCCCGCAAGCTTCCCCCACCCTGCTGCGGTGACAGTGGCCTGGGAAGCAGTGACATGCACGGACACATGCTTCGGCCAAGAAGCGGTCAGCTGGAGATGCGGTGCCTGGGCTGGGTCCAGGCTGTTGCGTGGCACCACCTGCAAATGGTGCGTAGGGAAATTAGAGGGGAGGCAATGCTGGGAAGGCATGTGCTGATAGCTGGCAAGTGGCATCCCAGCAGCGGCTGGGGGCTTTTCCCAGGGCTGGGGTGACAGCAGAGGAGAGGACCAGCATGCCAGCGGCAGTGCCGTCCGGGGCGATGGGTGGCTTCCCCCACAGCTCAAGGCATCCTCGCTGCTGAACTGTGCACCCTGGCTAGCTCTGCAAAGGCTCGCGGTCGCGTGCGACCGCCTCGCTGCCAGGTGGTTGGCGATGAGTGGTCCCACGTGGTTTACATTTAAAGAGAATCCTCTTTTTGCATTGGGAAGGTCTTGTTTTCAGTCCCAAAGTGCCTCGCAAAATGAATTGTTGTCTTCTGGCCAGCCTGACTAGGAAACGCGGCTCATGCAGTTGCTGGGAACTGGCAGAAACATCCTGGTCTGCAGTGTGTAAATTAGGAAAATGCATTCATATTCTCATGGATTTTCCTTGAGAAAAAGCCAGCAGTGGGAGTGTGTTAGAGTGGTAAAATACAATTCATGACAACAATCCCACCGAGAGGAGGATTTTTTTTTTTTTTTTTTTTTAGTTCGGTTGCTTCTAATTGTGGTAAGGAGCAAACACATTCCTCTAATTTCCATTGGCAAGGTCTCCAGGACTGTGCGAGTGCCAATGCATGTGCTGTGGCTGGTTTTGCATTTCCTTGTCTCTTCTTCCCCTCCTCTCTCCCCCCCTCCCCCAACTTACTGGTATTATGGTCAATCCATCTACAAATACCTCTTTCATGGACAATGTAAGCACTCTCCCTCTTGTTTTTCTCCCTTCAAAACTCAGCTCTATCTCTTTTGGCCAGCTGCAGCCTTCCTAGAGCATCTTCCAGCTGACAAAAGAAGATACCTTTGATAGTCAGGCACGACTGGAAAGTTGAAACACGTGCTTGGTTCAGATACCAATGAACTTCAATTTTTAAAACCATGGTTAATGGAAGACAGCCTGTAAAATAGTTGGAAGTAAATGCTGAAGGAGAAATACTGGGGGGAGGAAGGAAGGGAAGCGGCTTACAGCAGGAGTCTAAGCCAGTCTTTCATCTTCAGGCCAGTCCGGTTTTGAACCCTGGTGGGAAAGGTCATGAATTTTAAAATGTGTCTCGCAGCAGACAGCTCTAATCATAAAGCTAACACTATCTGCAGTGCATGTCTGACCATGTGAGTCTCGTGGCTGACTGAAGAGGAAGACTGACTTTCAAGAGCGGGATGCCGCTTTGAGCAGGAAAGTGTGGGATAAGCAGAACCAATGCCATATCTGTCACTGCTGGCATGAAGCACCCGGCTTTCGGGAGGCGGGAGGAGCCATGCTGTTCCCAGCAGGGTCCCAGCAGGGCTCACTGCGGCAGAAGCACTAGATAGTGTATTGTTTTCCTCTGCCGGCTCCTCCAGGATTCATCATTTCCCCTTCCCACGTGCGGTTTAGGAAGTATAACGCTTTACTGCTTTAGCTCGCAATCCTCGTTCTTGGTTTTAATACAATTTCCAATCTATTACGCTCCAAAGCAGAAGCTGGAGCGCTTGCTGTAGCTACTCTTGGGAATTGTCTTTCCACCGTTTGTCAGGCTGTGTTTGAAATCAAGGGAGGCTAATGTTTTGGCAGCACCTTACAATGATCCTGACAAAGGAGTTGTGGTCGGTGTCTGTCTCGGTCTTGATTGTTTTCTTTAATTAGGTGCTGCTGAGGCTCAGACAGTTATTTGCAGAGTGTGAGAAAGCATTCAGTTCTCTCTCTGACTTCATCTGCATTTTCCAAAATGCTTCCACTGTACACCTACTATGTCTTGGGCTCTGCTCTTCCTAGCACGTACCAAAGCATGGTCCGCTGGTGTTAATCACCACGTGGTGTCTAGACGTACTGAGAACACTTAGGCAACTGCGACATCTGTTTGGTTGGCCTATGTTGTTGGGAAACTTGACCTTACTTACGAATAGTTTTCAAAACCCGGTTTCAACCATGATGTGATGATAAATGTGAAGTGACTTCACACACTGTAACCACAGCTTCATGGTCAACATCTTCTCTGAGGAGGGGTGGGCTCACTCAGAAAGGTTAGGACTTGGGACATATGGGTTCAATTTTTAGATCTGGCACACACTTCACGTCTGACCTTTGCTAAGTTGTATGCTCTCTTTGTGTCTGGAATAAAATGGCAATGGTAATACCTGGGATCAGACTGATTATCAGACTCTTCAGATTGTGGCAGCTAACTTGATCATTACCTAAAAAAGTCCCCATGATCTCAACATAGCTCAATGCCCTATTGTATAGATTTAGTGTTGTGTGAACAAGAGCTGAAGCCAAGCTGGAATTTCTCTTGATTCTGCAGCAGCAGCAAACTCCAAATCGGGGATTATTTTTAGCATGTCATATTGCAATTGTTAGGTTTTTCAGTGCATGATGTGGAGCAGAATTTTCAAGAGCATCTGGTCCTTGGCTGCTAAGTGTTTACATTGCTTCTGAATATGGGATTTAGGGCTCTGACAGAGGATCTCTGGTAGATATAACTATTTCAAACATTATCTTCTCCAGCACCTCTGCCAAAAATTACTGCCTCGTAGCAGGGGCGTAGAGCAAGAAGAAAGCACAGTGAGGAACAGCGTCCCAGCGTGAACCTGGCAGGGACGGTGCCATGTTCTTTTTGTTCATGCATTCTCCAGCAGTTTGTTATCACTGTGGAAAAATAAAATAGAGATTTACTTAGGTGTTGTCCCTAAGCTGCTTCTGCTCCACCTCTGGTGAGCATTTAGTGGTGTGAAAGTGATAGTGCTGTGCTCATGGACAGGCGAGCTCTCCTGCAGCTCACTGCAAAAGAGCTGGGCATCGGGAGCTGAGGAACCACCAGAGAGGATTTGGGAAGCCTCAGCTGTGTGCTGGTGTAGCACAAGGAAAATGTCAGTGCCGGGTAGCCTCTAAGCAGGGCTAACCCCGGTGCCCACGAGCAAGGCTAAGTTTACCTCTACATCCCCCCTTGGTGAACTGCTGGTGCGTTCCCAAGAAGCTCTCGGCTCTGAAGCGACTGCCGCAGGCGTAAGCTGCTCTGCTTGAGTTGCATCCGACTTGTGATTTCTGTGCCTGTATCTTTTATGGTAGCGTCTCCAAAAATACAGAAGTACAACAAGGTATTTACTTGCCAAGCCTTTTCTGTTGTGTTTCAGCCTCTCCTCTCTCCCTTCCCTGGCTTATCACTGGTGGAAGCGGTTGTAAAGTCCTTTGAGCGAAGACATCAAAGGGCAACTGCACCTCTGTTCTTTAACCAGGCTTATAAAGAGATTGTGATAAAGGTCAACAATACATGTCAGTGTTGCCCAGTTATTGTTCTGGGCTTTATAGTTTTATTAGGAAATAATTTCTCACCCTGTGTGGCTCCTGGTGAGTTTTGGTTTTTGTGCTGCTGGATTTGATCTGCCCAGTGAAAGACCCGCTGTAGAACCGAGAGTTTCGCCAGCTGTGAGTAAAGAGGGAGACATGACTGAAAAAGTTCAAGCTCTGCTTCCTAGCAGCCAATTTACCATCTGTCTCCCTCTCCCTCACGCCCCTTTTATAGCAAAAATGCAAACAATTTGTTTGACCTTTGCTGAATCTGTACAACTCCGGGCTTTTAAAGTGTTGCTCTAACAAATAAAAACCAAACGTGACAGGCAGCAACAACCCCGAATTCAAAACCAATAAACCTAGGTAGCAGCAAGCCCTGCTGCCAGAGATGGTAAGAAGCTATCAAGGGCTTTCTTCTTCATCAGTGCACCCCTCCTTCTCTTCTCCCTTCACTTCACCTCTGGGAGAAGCTGCAGGTAAAGTCGAATCCTGCCTGCCACGGGGTATGGCTGAAAATATGCCCCTTCTCCAGGGTAGCAGAGAGAGCGAAGCCCTCACATGGGATGCTCGGTGTGAGGAGGCAGGACGATGTGGATAGGTAATTCTGGCACCGGAATACTTCCACCTCCGGGCGGCGTGCCCCCATCTCTGCCCTTGCACCAGGTCCGGTGCTCCCGGGGCACCGCTGTGAACTGCTTCAGTTCGCTGCTTCCCCCGGACGAGACGGCCCTCAGCAGGACTGGTGAGCCGAACCTGCTCGCAGCGGCCTCCGATGGGTGCTGGAGCCGCTGCGAGGAGGTGGGGAACGAGATCTCTCCTTCGGTGGTGGTGAACCATGAGCCTGGCTCGGCCGCGTGTGGAAACACAGGCGGGCGTTGCGTCATGACGTTGTTGCCCGAGCGGTGCGACGATCAGCAAACGGTGATGGTTCTGCCCATCCCCTAAAGAGACTTCTTCTCAGAAGCATTGTTGATGCTGGTATAAATCGGCACGGCTCCAACCAATGTGTCATTTGTCTGCTAGACAATGAAATGCTCTTGGAAAACTAGTCTGTGTTTCAAGACATGGTCTCAATTGTATTGACCCCGATGGAAATCTGAGCTGCTAAATGACTTATTCTTCCTCTCCTCCACCCTCAGGTAGGTACTTGTACCCCCAAGCCACATCACTGAACAACCGTTGGGGGGGGGGAAATCACACTTCAGTTTGCCATGCTTCAAAGAAAACCTATGAAGTCCCTGTTCCAGCCTGCTGCAGCAGCCTTTGCTTTGCAAGCAAATCTCTGTAGGAAGAGATGAGAGCTGGTGAGAAAATCACCTCAGTGCTCGTGTGTTTTGCTGAGGTTGGAGGAGGGCAGCGTGACGTTCTTGCACAAAGCATTTTCTATTTCAGTGTGTCTTAAGTAACTTGGAATAAGAAAAAAAAAAAACCCTTTTTCCTGGGTTTACTGAAACTACAAAGCTGTCATACAATTTGGGACCATCCTGGACAAATAATGGGGTAGCAGGGGCCTGGGGGAGGAAGGGGGAGGAAAAGGGGTTACTGTGGAAAATGAAGCTCACAGCCAAAGACGGACTTAACCTGACAAGTAGGCTTGAAACATGAGCTGAGATGCTAAGTCCCTCAGGACAAATCTGAATCCTCCTTTTGGGAGTGTGGGGGTGACTTTATACCTGCTCTGAGAACCTGGAAAAACCCTTTCTAAAAACAGGGAAAGGGTGCTTTCTATTGTCGAGGAAGTAGCTTGATTGTCACATGATGGTGTTCTTTCCCATGATGTATTTTGGCTTACAATTCTTGGATGAAGTATAAATATTTTCAGTAAAGAATAATGAAAAAAAAAAACCCAACAAACCCCAAAATAGAACAAAATCACAGCAAGAGATTCTAGAAGCAGGGAGGAAAACACATTTTTTGCTATGGCAGAAGCAGAGAGGTAAGGCAGCTGCATTGCAAAAGAGCTGCCTAAAACATAGGAGATGTAAGGAGGAAATTCCTTCACCCTGGTTAGGAGAGGGCAGCAGGTAGACTTGTACTTGAAGATACAGGCAGTGGGGATGAAGCAACCCAAAATCTCGAAGAAGTCATGAGGCATTTACTTTGAGATGGCAGGGAAGGCCGTGGCAACTGAAGACTCCTGAGGTCAGCAGGGGAGAAGTGGAGTTGCCTGGCAATGTGATCACCATCCTGAAGGGATGCTTGAGCAAGAAAGTGTACAGGGAAGCAGATGATGTCAAAAAGCAGTTACAGCTGACTGGTCCTGTACTGTGATAAAACCAGGCCCTTAGGTTTGCCACAGAGAAGACAGCATAGATGGGGAGCAAGGAACCAGGACTCCCATGAGACACCACTGGGGAGAGACCCCAAGACATCTCTGTGAAGCCACCTGGAGGCACAGAGAACACAGATTGTTTTGTAAGGGAAAGGAGGGGGTGTGAACAGAGCAATGGACTGGACAAGCTAGGTGTCGAGTTTGTGTGTATTTTTAATGTTTTTTGGCCCTATGGTCTCTACAGAAAGCATGATGCAAGGTGAGACTCAGTGGTCCACACCAGGCAGTAAGAGCTCCAGAAAGGTCCTACTATCTTGCCCTGCCTCTTGCTGTGCCAGTGCCAAAGCCCATCCAGACACAAAAATCTTCAGGAGCAGCCGGAGCATTATTTTAATGAAGTTGGTTTGTTGTTGGTTTTTTTTATTATTTTTCTGAACTTACGCAGCAACTTTTGTTGTTTCTGTCAATGAAACGTTGGGAAGCAGATCCGGTGCTGCCAGGCAGCTAGGCTTGCTCTAACCAGCCAGGGTTTCAGGGTGGCTGTGTGGGTCTGAGAGCAGCGCTGACCAGGTGATCCATCACTCGTACTCCCAGCCATCTCCTGGTCCCCGCTGCGGTGTCTGCAGGGGGTGGAGAGCGATGGGGTTAGTCCCGGCCAGGCTCCAGACAGATCCCTGGGGTGCCAGGGTGTTAGAGCCTCTGTGTAAATGTTAAGGCAATCCAAAGAGAAACTTCATTATTCTCATCTTACAAATAGAAACCGAGACTCAGTGCTGAGATGAATCCCGAGGTGGGGAGGTGGATGTATAGCACCATCAGGAGCCCCAGGTGACCTCAGTCTTGGTCCCACTTACGATCTCCATTTCTCCCCCACTCTTTGCATTTTGGTGTACGACCTATACGTGTTGAAAGGCCATATGAGCAATTTAACAAGAGCTTTCTCTGGGGTTTCTCCCTATTCTGGTAAACCATGAACAGCTGTCCCATGAATTTCCATTCTTCTTTACTTAAACCAGGAACAACAAACCTATGGCTTGTATACTCTTCACCATCTGCAATGGGAGTGAGGTGTAGTTCAAGAGGGGACCTTATTTCATATGCGGAGCTGCTTTTTTTTTTTCTTCTTTCTTTGCTTGCTTACTTCATAAACTTTAGTTCCAGTTACCACTTAGCTCTCAGTGGCATTTCCACATCACAGAACTGTTGCTTCATTCCAGGTTTTCAACAACTGAAATACATAATGGGATTTTGTTGTAATACAGGAAATTGCCTTCAGATTAACAATCTGCCACTTCTGTAAACAAGAAATCCACTGATGTGACATGTCAGCGCTCAACAGGAGGAGTCCCGACTACCTTAGCAAACTGATGCATTCCTCAATGGAAAACTGGGTGTTAGGCATACTTACGTAATGACACAATTGCTTTCACTTATTTTTAGGGCACGGGCTAGGTGCCTGCTTGGGATAGTTGGAGGCAGAGGACATGCACTGGAATCCCTCTAAGCCTGCTCTTTAGGTGCACTTTGCTACCAAATTTCCCTGAGGTCACAGGGTTGCACATGGGGATTTTTTTTCCTCCCTTTAATAGCATATTAATAGCAGTGTGTGTATTGTAGATGATACTATAGCTTTTTGTAGCTAAGCCCACTTGTCTCTCACATAGGCTGCTTATTCTCTCCTGCTAGCACGGCTGCTTTGACTACGTAATGACAGCTGTGTGGATATATGGACTGTGGCAATGGGCTGGCAGCCACTTCATTGTCAGCTCCCCTTTGTTCTCCAGAAAAGAGAAGGCACAATAGGGAAGGTTTCATCCACATGTCAGACATATGAGGGACAAAGGGATGATAGGAACCGACTGAACTACATGATCCAAGTCATGCCGAGAAGCGCGCTCTTTAAGCTCAGTTTAGCAATGGTGTGGTGGCTGGCCATCATGCCAGTTGCAATTAGTCAACAAGCAATTAAGTTACAGTAAAACCTCTATGCTACCTTAAACCTTGTGAAAGGCCATTTCACATGGTGGGTTTTAGGGGACATATCAACCATTTGCACCTGAGCCGCCTCTTGGGTTGGTGGGGGATGTTCAGCATGGGAGCAAGGCAGGGTTTGTCGGAGAGGTGGGACCTTTCCTCGGGGCAGCTCAGTTTTCTCAGGAGGAAGCAGCATCTCTCTGGCACATGCAAATCCTTAATCAGGTCTGAAGCCGAGAAGCAGCAGACATCAAAGTGAAATCCAAGTTGAGAACAATTGCTATGAGATTAACTGGAAATATTAACCAGCTAAACTGTCTGAGAGAAAATGTGGTTGGCACCTGTGGAGCAGAGGGGATGCCAGTAAAGAGAGAGGTGGTAAGGTGGCTGTTTCTGATGGGGAAACCAGAGGAAAAAAGTAATTTATAGCCTGTGGCACAGTTTAGTGGGAGGAGAAAAGTTATAATCTCGTAAAACTCAGTATTTCTATTGTCTGCACTTTTTAATTTTTGGTAGCTCTATAAGCCCTGTTGCAGGGTCCTTGTCTGAAAGTGTTACACTTCATCTAGTGCAGAGTATTTCCCCAGAGCTTTCACCCACCACAGCCAAACATGGATGATCTTAAGGGAATCCCTTTCAGACCATCTCCCCAGTCCAGCTTACACAAGGTTTGCATGGGATGCCTCTGTCTAAAATAAGAAGCTGAGGTCACCAGAGGTGAGGGGGGAAGACAAGAGGGGATGGTAAATGTGTCTCTGTTGGATTTTTCAGTAGTCTCATTTTTACTGCGCTATCTCTGCATAACTGTAAACCTTCAATAAAGTTGGTTATTAAACTTACGGAGAACATGAATGAAAAAATCTAGCATACCGACTTCCATCAGAATGTGCCTGTTTGTCAACTGGAACTTTTTGGATAAAAGAGGCAATAGAGAGGTTTTTTGGTTTGGGGTTTTTTTTTGTTTTTTTTTTAATAAGGAAGAAAAAGTGTGGTTGTAATTGTTAAACTGGTGTGATGAGTGTGGTTTTGCAATTGGATGTGAGTTGTGTAACAAGTACCCAGTGGAACCCTTCACAATTAGGCAAATTTACATTTTTGTCTGAACCAAACAAAATTCAGAATATCCTATCAAGATTTTTAATTTTGTCCTAACTTGGACCGGAAAATATTTTGACTATATGAAAAATCTCATGGTATGGGGAAACTGTTTCCTGATGTTTTCTACCAAGATTAAACCTAGCTTTTTTTACTTGCTATTTTTTTAATTATTTGCTATGACTTAAAAAAGAAGTTATTTGGGATTTCTTAGAGCTTTGATCTCTGTAATCATGTGTCTCCTACTCTTGTCAAATAAAGGCATTTATCTGCAAACAGATATCAAAATTACTGTGCCAGGAGCACCGGTTTCCTATGTCCCCAGACAGTGAGCTCTATCCAAGGTGGCATTCCAATGGTATAGGATCCCCAAATTAAAAGCCAAATTGTTCAGCTTTTAAACAAGTTAACAATTTTATTAATCTTGGGTGTCTGGCTTCAAAAAGATATCCATTCTGATTAGCTTTGAGAGGCTGGGCATACGTCACACAACTGAGTACTTCAGTCTTTGGAAATAAAATTCTCCAAGAGCTGTGCTGTTGGATATAATGCAGCCAAAGAAAAGGGCATAAATATAGTAATAATCATACTATCCTACTATACTATAATATTGCAGGGAGCTCATATGAAACAAAAATATATTATGCAGAAAGTGTGTTACTGGAATTATTACTTTCTCATGGAAATGTATTTTTCAAATAAAATTACATTTGTGAATGCCATTTATACTGGTGTAATGCTAATGGCCTTACTCTGCTATGGCATGAGATTTCCTCCAGTCTGTACCAAATCCCTATGAGATGAGATGCATGTGAGATGCCAAAGAGGGGCTCAAACATCTTGAAATTGGTATTTGCATTTGTGGGTTTAAAAGTATTTATAAAGAAGAGAAGGTATTAAAAAAAAAAGTGCAGTTGCAAATAGCTGAAAAATGTGCTGTAGTGTAATAAAAAAAGCCTAAAAAGATGATACAAAAGGTGGAGAAATTGGAAAAATAGTGTAAAAATTAAATCCTAGTCAAAAAATGGCATGTACTGAGATGCAGAGGGTAGCCCAGCAGATCAGTAGGGGCACTGTGTTTCTTCCCCTAACCTCCAGCCACCTCTGAGACTGTAAGTCCATCTCTCGGACTGTGAAAAGTACCTACGCAGTTTTTGTTGTTTGTGCAGAGGTGTGGCATCCCCGCCGCTGGCACCGTGTTGGACCCGTGCAGAGGAGAGCTGTGAGAGAGAGGGCCGCTCCATGCCTCAATATGATCTCAGAGGCTGATCTGAAAAACCACCTTCAGTTTAACCAAAACCTATTTTCAGTATATTTTTCAGGCTAACAGTGAAAGGCGTCCCACGTGCTGGCAGGCATCCGCTTCTGCCTGCCCCAAAGCACAAAGAATTGTAGGGAATTAGGGAATTTGTTGCCTGCCTGATCACTTTTTTGCACTTAAGCTATACATAGCAGGGTTAGCTTGGGGACATTTAAGGCTCCTTCATATCACTGGAACGCTATTCCAACATTCACAGGGATGACACTGCGAACAGGGTTTGGTCTCCGCTGTTTAAGGTATGTTCACAAATGTGTTGCTCTTGAACCCTAATCCAAACAGGGCAGAAAGTCAGGCCCTAGGCTTGGGTCTAAATCCACTGGGCACAGCGACCCGAGCAGGACTCTGGCCTCTCTCCCTCTGCTTGGTCCTCGCCAAAGCCCTGGTTCACTGAAGCACTTGGAAATGTACTTAAAAATGAACCAAGTTCAAATATTGTAAGGATGTGCTTCAATCCAGATGGTTTAGGAAAATATTAATTTGACTTGTTTGGCTAATTTCGGCTGATTGTGCCAAACTGCACAATCTCAGAACTGGGTAGCTGGGCCCTACTATGGGTTTTGTTGATTTATGTTTTCCCTGACTATAAATAAATAAATAAATCCTTCTTCTGTCTCTGAAGTAGAAAGCCTCTTTAAATTATGTGTGCATACTTGCACTTTCTATAATTCTACTTAGACAATAGAATTACTTTTATTTTTAGACATCTAAAATAAGGCAACTTTTCTGTCTTTTTAAGTTTGTGATTATTGTTGAGAATCAGGAAGACATTTTTCAAGTGTACTATAGGTGACATACTCATCTCGTGTTCATATTTAAGATGACATGTTTATCTTCCTGCTGTACTCTAAATCACTCCTTAAGAATATGATTTTGGGGAAAAAATATTTCATTGCACGGAGAAATAATCCTTTCCAGAAATGAGAATTCCAATAGTTTACAGAGGAAATTCCTATTAAGCAAAATTTTCTGTAGATGAGCACTCAAAGAAAGCTACCCTGAAAATTTATTGTTCATATTTGAACATATTATCTAATTGCAATCTAATCTGAAGAACGTTAAGGTAATATATTGCCTGAAAATTAATGCATGAAGTATGTATCAAAACAGACATTTACATGCCCAATACAGTAGCAGATTTTAAGAAATAAATACTATTTAAATGAATATAAATACATGGCTAATTTGATTAAATGTTGCCATGGAATTATAGCTGGTTAGTTACATATATAATTTTATGATTTTTAAAATATGTCCTTTAAAAGTAAAAAGCTGTAACTAAAATAATTCATTAAGAGTAAGTTGATTCAAAATATATGGCTCTGGTTTTTGTCAAGTTCATTCAGATAAATTCCCAAATAGTTTGCAAATCAGGTTAAATGTCTAGAAGCCAGAACATATCTCTGATCTGACAAAAAACCACCTGTCTCCCTATGAATAAATAATACTGCCCTTCTCCCTATCCATCTCAGTCTAGAAAAGCTTGCCTTTATTTCAGGAATTTCTTTCCATTTCTAATTCCAAAGTGAGCCAGGTTGACGAACCAAGGACAGACTTAGAATATTATGGATTTTTTCCACCTTGGTTGATTAACCTCATACATTTTATTTGAATAATGTCTAAAAGCTCTAATTAGTACTGGCTAATCTGCTCCCCAGATGTCTGCTATTGATTTTGCCTGCAGTAAGCTAATCTAATTGCCCTCCTTATCAGAGATAGGGTGGGTATTGAAATAACCAACTGGTCCATGCGCCTACGAGAGCCATCAGAGTAGCCAGTGGGGAATGGGGTGACTCTGTGTGGCACCGGAAAAAAACCGGGCCAAGGAGTTGGGTAAAGAGAGGATTTACCCTGTATGCTGAGCCAGGAGGGGGTAAGTCCTGGAGAGGCGGCGCTGTTGTCGGTGAGGGCTTGGATGTCATCCCGCTCCCATATGAAGAGAAGAGCCAGACCCAGATGGGAGATGAGAAGGGCGGCATGTTGGTTATTGTGCCAGGGGAGAAGACAGGGCTTAGGCAACAACAGTTCACTGATTAAAATGCCTTTCAGGTCTGTGTCTGGGTCTCGAGGCGCTTTAAGTGCCACCCCCAAAATGACAGTGTTCACATAACTATAGGACGACTTCTACTATTGCTTCGTTTGATAGGGTTGTGTTTACAGAGGCTTTGATATTGTCTATGAAAGCTAATGCTCTGTTGAAACTTGGCTGTTAGATAGCAAAAAGCAAACTCTCAACCTAAAACCAAAGTGTTTTCTTTAATAAAATGTGAAGGCCCCTTATTTTTTTTTTTTGTTACCTATTTGTAAAAATATCTCAAAAGAGCAGTTCAAGTGGATTTATTTCATGTTTTAGTAGGGAAAAAATGCCTGATTTTCTTTTTGAAACTGCATCGCAGAAGCGATTAGTCAATAATGCAGACTTCTGCTGATATTTAAAATGAGGTGTCAGTATGTGAGTTATAACGTGATGCATTGTTTTTCCATTGATAGCTTGATGTGGATTGCAGTTTCTGGTTTTATTTAAGTTGCAGTAGGACAGGTTTATCTATTTATTATCCCTGTAAAAATAATATTAATAAATTATCCTAAGTAGCTGAACCAGTTTTTTCCCTTCAAATAGTCCCGTTGTTGATTTGTCAGGGTGGTAAGCTATCATGTTCCTCTCAGTACCTATTCTTTTTCTTGCAGCTTTCTGCACTGAGTATGTGCTTTGGAAACAATCCAGCCTGATCCTACAAATCCTGTTTGCCTGTGTGGTTTGTTTTACAAGAGCACTCACATGAGATAGGGATGCGGGGGACTCCTCTGCCTTTTTTGCCTGAGAAGTCAATAAACGGTTGGCAAGATCCTGACTCACTTTTTGCCGCATGTCCTCGGACTGCCACGCAGTGCGGTTGCCACAGTTACATCCAGCCAACATCACAAATTCTCTAGCACTTACCTCTACTGCACCTTCTCTGTGTCTTCTAGCAAACTGCTTGGAGGAGGGAAGAGAAGGTTGGCTTTTCAGTGTGATGTTCTTGCTGCAGTGGAGACTCCCTCCCTTGGGCTGGCATCTAGTCCTCACCCAAAGGGGCGCTGCCAGCTTCAGAGGTATCCAGAGAGTAGTTGTTCTTGGAGGCTCGATTTTCACTGTGGTAAGAGATCACTTCTCTGTCCAGCTTGTGGTAGGTTTGGGAAGGAAGGCGCCCTTGCCTTCCGTAGGCTTTGTTTCGGTGGGCAGTGTGTCAGCACTGCAATGTCTGCCAAGAAGCAGTGGTGGTATTGAAGTGTTTATGGGGTCATATGTTCACTACATTGCCAGGCACAGGAACCACCAATCTGCGAACCACAACAATGAGATGGGAGACACCAGCGGGGAGTTGAGGAAAGGCCTCAAAGTGACAGGTTACATAGACAACGTTAACTGACGTATTGGAGCATGTCAGAAGCAGGCCCTCAGGAGAAACAAGCATGGAGACCTCTCATTTTGAGAGACCTTAAAAAGCACAGTGTACTGTGCTGTTGCCTGTCCAATAGCTGGTGGACGGATGCCAGGAGGCTTGATTGAGGGGGGAGAGGAAGGAGGACCTGGACTAGAAAACTTTGAATTTAGAAATTGGATGTTTATGTTTGGCCCAACTACAGATGGGGGTGAGCAGTGAGGTTTGGTGAAGGGAGTTTTAACAGGCTCAAATGGAGATGAAAGTGAAACAGTTCTGGCAGTTGTCTCTAGTGTGGACTGAAATTGGATGGTGCATGTGAAAGAGCCCCAAAGGTCCTTCAGGAACAAGGTAGAATAAATGGAGGCCCAAACAAAAGACATATTGGTAAAGATGAAAGCCGAAGGGTGGCTTTTGGATTACATTGAGACTGAAGAAGCATCAGGGTTTGGGATATGGGCAGACTTTGTGAAAGAAAAGAGAGGATTGAGTCAAAAATTAATTTTGAGGAAGCTGGGGCTGGGTGAGGCAGGTAAGCGAAAGCTGATGGGAAGATGTGTGGTACAGAGGCAGGGCCGAGGATGGAGGATTATCCTAGTGGCAAAAGGCTGTATATGTGAATCATCGGCCTAGAAAACAGTACCCAAACATCTGAGGGCAGGTGAGATTTGCCAGAAAGGGAGGGTGAAGCGAGAACAGCAAAAATCCTGGGAAGATAAGCATGGTGGAGAGGGCAGCTTTTCAAGCGCCATCATCAAGGCATTTAGCGGTTAGGAAGAGGAGAACTTGATTGCTATCTCCTGTTCTGAGCATAAGGAGAATTGCTAATGAGTAAAATATTTCGAAATGGAAGAAAATGTTGAAAGCAACAAAGTCAGTCATATTCTGAGCGAAGCCAGGGAGTCCTGCCAGAGAAACGGAGGAGCCAATGCAGTGACTTGTCTCCTTGGTTATTCTTCTCTCTCCTTGGCATTATGCTTGCTGTTTGTGAAGGCTTCTTCCAGGCTGCTCGATTCCAGCAGAGAGAGCGGGAGTCGAGGCCTTTCACTGGGGTGTAAAATCCGGGCAAGCTGGAAAATTGCGCAAACCCTAGAAGTGCTGCGGAGGCTGGAAGGGGCTGACGGTCGGCTGTGGTGCTGTGGAGTCATTTAAGGCCTCTGACGGGAATTTTCCCCTCTTTCCAAAGTGTATTAATAGCATAAGCCTCTGTAGCTCTTTCAGGATTTCTGGAAATAGATGGGTAGTCAGCGTATGTACTGACAGCATGTACGCTGATTGAGTAGGGGTTTAGCGTGTTATGCGTGTTTATTATTCAGCTTCCACCCTGTGATGCTCTGCCAGAGGAACAGAAAGAGCTGCTGCAGCTGGAGAGATGGGGGAAGAGAGAGGGAGAATGAGGGGGCCAGGATGAAATGAGAGAGCGCAAGGTACAGAGGGAATGGGTAGGGTTGGGTAGAAAGCAATAAAGGGCCTGGAGAATCTTTGGTGCGAGAAACATTAAAAGCCCAGCCAGTGGTGGCTAAGGGAATAGAAATGAAAAGTATGAGCTATGAGAGGGAAATACGTAATACCACTGCAGAGGAAATTGAATTTATTGTTACTCGGTGTGGGTGGCTATATTTCCCATCCTCTTGTCTTCACTTGGATACAGTTCTTCTGAGCGATGAGCTGACCTCAGCCAATGAGGATAAATTCAAGATCTGCTCTATTGTTAGAGCCTGTTCTGGAGGTGCATTTCTTGTCTTGCTTTTGAGAATTAGGATAGTCACTTTTAAATAATGGGAGTGGGATTTCACTATAAAATGCTGCTTTAAAAAAACTACAAATTTGTGGAGCGGATTGCTGTAAAATAACAGCCCAGGCAAGGAAAATTCTGTACATGAGGAGAGGACTGCAAGGAGAGGGAGAAATTCTGAAAAGAAGCCTTTGTGTTTCTTTTCCTAAGCTAATAAATGTTTTGCTGGTAACCATATTGCTTCTCTGTGTGGTCTGGTATGCCATTTGTTTTCTCTTCGCAAGCCATGCTGCAGGGAGTGCAAATTGAGCAGTGAAGTCAGTTCCGAATGGTGTAAGAAATGCATCTTGGCGTGCCTCAAATATTTTCAAGTGTGTTCATGTGTACTCTCTTGAGGCTATAAGTTCTCCAGGGCATGAATTGGGGCTTTTTCCCTCTTTGGGCTATTTTGAATGATCTGTTCGTGCTGCCCATAAATAAAGATCTGTGATTCCTAGTTCTGCGGAGGAAAAGCAGGACACCTGGCATTTGGCAGTGAGCACCTTAATGTCTCACCAGAACAGGCTGCAGCAGTTTTGGGAAGATTAGTGAACACTTAATTCCTTCTGCCCGAAGTAAAACCTAACTTTGTTATTTTTGATCACATCACTGTGGACAGTGACAGTCTGGATCCTGCAATCCCTCATATTGATGCCTTCATTCTCCTTTTTGGCCTCCTCAATTTTCATGTTCCCTCCATGTAAAATACCACTTCAAAGACTTATCTTCTGAAATCTATTGCTCTTCTCATGTCAATCTCCTCCTCAAACCCCTCCACAGTTTGTCCTTCATCACATCAAATTCAAGTGTCCTTGCTACTCGTTCTTTATTCCACTGCCCTTTCTTAATTCATTGCATTGATCTGCCTTTATTTCTTAGGAAATAAGGTTGCCCCTATACATCTGTCTAAATTTTGAACACACTTAATGATTTCAGCCAAATTTGACATAACAGTAGGCATCTCCAGGATCTGATGCTTCTACAATTATTGTGTTAAATAGGTGGCAAAGGAGAGAGTCCATGTTATTGATGTTATGGAAGGAAAAGGGACTCAGTTGGACACCAGAGGATCTCTCATGTGACAGCTCTTGCACCCCAGGTTTCCTCGGTTCTGGTGGATGGTCATTAGCTTTTTCTTTTTCTGAGGTCTGACACTCCCTTGCCACCTGCATCTTGCCTTCCCAAATCCCCAGGCAAAGTGTGTTGCCATGTCCTTCTGTTGCCTTCCTTGGCAGATGATGGCTTTCCTGAGTTGATTTGCTCCATGCCTCTCCAAACTGTTCACTGTTACTGGGGTGGTGTTCAAAACACAACATCAGTGGCAGGTGAGGGGAGGATGCAGCATACAATCTGCGATCAGCTGCCAGCTCCTCCACCCTTTCTTTCAGGTTTCTCACTTCCCTGGCTTTGTTTTTCTGCCTTAGGTACAGGTACATAGCAGTTTGCATGCAGTGATATATGTTTTAAACAGATTAAGCTCCTTAGTGTGGATGCAGTTATACTGAACCACTTTCAGCTGTAAAAAGTCTCCTAGGCCAAGCTACAACAGGAGGGCTTCTGACAGCACAGCTGTACACTTTTGCAAGCTCCACTTATTATTGTTTGCTCCTGCCCTGATATTTCCATCTATCTGTTTACATATATGGTGCTTGCCAAGTTTGCCTGCATCTGCTTTGCTGTATGGCCATCTTGGTAAAAAATTGTAGCCCCAAATGAAGTAGTTTTACTACAGCAAACATGATCCTCTGCACCATGGATGCTGCATCCATTTGGAAAAAGCACTCCTATATTGTTGGAAGAAGACTGTTCTCTTGTCTCACGTAAGCATGACTAACTTCCCTGTGCTCCAGACAAGGGGATCGACTTTTGGGCAGGGCTAATCCCTGCTCTGTCCAGGTCCCCCAGAAAAAAACAACAGCACAGTCCCAAAATAAAGCGTTGGTATATTGATCTGACTCTTATGCCTCATTGACTTGTGCACATTTATTAATTTCAGTAATAGATGCAGAAAACGAAAAACACTTGGATAGCTACTGTGAAAATGAGTGTATTAAACCCCTCCGCTGAAAGGAACATATGGAGAAAAGAGATGAAACAGATCGCCCTCCAAAAGGCCATTATTTGGCTACACCTCAGAAGGAAATAGTGTGCCAGCTGCTGCTATAACCCTGGAGGAAAAAACATTTTGCAGCAAGGTGGAGGCGGAGGAAAGACTAATGGAGTCCCTTAATAAACGTGGACTTGTCCATAGTACGAGAGGAGAAATGCAGTGCTGGATTGAAATGAAATCGCTGCAGCTCAAGAAGCTTGTGATCTTGCTCTTTGTTTGAGTCCTTAGTCCTGCAGCTGAGAGAGCTTGGTGAGCTGTATGGTGGGTACTTGTTCAGCACAGGCAGCAGTCCTCAGCACTTACCCGTGCTTACAGAAATCTCACAGTACCTCTGGAAGCCCAGTAAGGTCCTTACCCTAGTTTTAGAAACAACCAAAGTGAATTGCTCGAGGCAATATGCTATTTTGCGTAGCAGCCGTAGCAGTACAGCATGCAGCTCTTAGGTGGCTTGAAAATCCTCCCGGCGTAGAGCAGTGCCATGTGAAGGTGGTAGCGGAGGTCCAGAAAGCAGCAAAGCCAAGTCTGAGTGCTCAGGTGGGCTGCTGGCCAACGTGGCTGCACTGCTTCCAGTTCTGGGCATTTGCTTGGGCTTTTCTCCATCCTTTCATGGGGGAGATACACCCTGAGACCCGGTTTCAACCTGCAAAGCCTCTGCTTCGGCCACCGGGCAGCAGCTGCCTGGCAAGCGGCTGCTGCCATTACCCGTTCGTACGGCCCCAGCACCATGGGCATCACGCCGGTGCCACCAGCTGTGCAAGAAATGGGGATGTAAAGGCATCATTTTCTCCTTTTTTTGAGCAAGGTTGCTATATCACAGGATCTTTGAGAGAAAGAGATTAGATGGACTGAAAGTCATTATCGGAGCAAGAGGGGGGAGTCCTTCTGGTGATGAGAGAGGCTTCAAGCATGTTCCCGTCCCCACTGGGATAAGGTTGTGTTACGATGTTATTGTAGCAAGACATCAGACTGGCTGAAAATATCTGCTGCTGTGCAATTTTGCAAAGCCTTGGCTTGGGAAGCAATACTTGTTTTTCTTCAGTAAATCCATAAAGAATAAATTCAGGAAGTTCCTTTAAAATGATAAACTGTCTAATGTAAAAGTGTGTTCAGCAGGACGGAAAAAGAGCCCTGGCATCATGCTGAAAAGTGAAATTTAACTTTGTAAAGTGTTTCTTCAAATGTAATTTAACAGAATGTATGCTTATTTCTTCCAAAATGTCAAAGGTTTGTATTTATGAGAGAGAGCACAGCATATAATTCCCTAGAGGATAAGTAACAAAATGCAAATAAAATAATTTAAAAACCCCCACAATAATTTTATGAATACTTCTATTAAAAAGATTAACAAATGCAACACAACCCCCAAAGCAAACAGCCAAATACTGTAGCATATGTTTGTGTTTCTTTGAAAGTGTTGGTATTTTCCAGCTGCTATTAATTCTTTCAAATATTAAACAGCAGCAGTTCAATCCTGTTATATTCCTTTTCTCCTCCATCCTTCAGTAAGTGCTACTGGGGTCTCCGTCTCTGCCAGGAATGGAAATTCTCTCGGTAAAAAAATTCTTAACCAAAATATCTAGTGAAAAGTACAACTAACGCAGAGTATGATGAGCAGTCAGTAAAATCAGCCAGAATTTACCTATCAAAGCCAGGCAGTTTCAAGTCGACATAAAGGTCTGCTAGCTTATAAAAAAAAGAAGCAGAGTGAGGCAGAGCTGAGGGTGAGGGAGGGTGCAGAAATTCTTCCACCACACAAATTAATGAGTGGAGAGTAAAGGGATGTCCTTTTCTTTTTTGGAACCAAGTGGGCAGAGTTGCTTTAAAATGATTTGTCAGGTGACAGTCTTGAAGGGACTCTGGTAAGTTTTTAACTTATTCTCTTTGCTTATAAATTCCATTAATATCTTTCTCACCTGGAAACAAATTCAGTGAAATTGTGTAGTTATTTGGTGTCATTCAGCTATGAAGGGTCTGTAAGTGTCTTATTAGACCAATAATTTTTTTAATATTTTCTTTTAATAGAAGGGGATATTTTCTGCATAAATTATGTATGTCTTTATTGCATATGCTCTACTATAATGTATAAAGCTACCTAAACCCCACCCCAACACACCCTGAGCAAATATTACTCTAAATCTGAAACTATCTGAATTTGCCTGGTGCAAGTTTGTCAACTGAAGCTGGCTTCTCTCTAATCAGTCGGCATTGTGGGTTTTGGTTCAGGACAAGCTGTAGGACCGCAAAGCTCCCAAGATTAAAACCCTGGACATTTCACATTCATGAAGCATTTAATGTGCTTCGATTTTTGTCACTTGGGACATAATGCACAAACTAAAGTCAGGGTGACCCCATGGGCCAGGTTCCTACGGAGCCATTACAATGTATTTGTTCTGTAATCCTCAAAACCAGGAGGGATTTATACAATAGACTAATGGCTTTCAAAGGAGTTGGTTCAGACTTCTGGGTGGAAAAGGTCCCCTTTTTAACCCTTGCAGTGCTGGCTCCTTGCCAGATGTACCCACCTAAGCAGGGGAGGAAACCCCCAGGCCCTGGTGGGAAGGACACACAAGGTTTGGTGTCCAGCGTGGAGATGGCGAAGCTGTGACGGGAGAAAATTGGGGGTGAGGATGTGGCGCCTTTGGACCGACACCTGAGCCATTCACACCTCTGTTCCCCGTGCTCAGGAAAGCTCTGTACAAATCAGTTAAGACAAATATTATAGTACAGAAGTCTAAACACCTTCTCAAGAGCTTGAAAGGCCAGAAAGACCACTTTTTAAAAGTCTGCATGGTACACAGGGCTCATGCTTATAGCCTTTCATAAAACCTTTATGAAATTACATTGGCTTTTTTTTTCAGCAAAGACAGCCCACAAGGTCAAGACATACAGAAAATTTCCCCATCTCCAGTGGATACATATTTTGCCTGAATAAGATTTCTAACATTCCTCCCACTTCCTTTCCTGGGTAGATTTAAACATTATGAAAGGTGGGTTGATAGCTGAGAGGCTGCTGTCCTTTATTAATCTCTTAGAAGGTGCAGCACTGATGTAACTGGGAGAAAACATCCAACGCAATTCTAATAATGAACTTCTGTGTCTTCCAAGAGGTCCTCCTCCTTGGATGGGCTTGGTTCATGTCACCCTTAGTCCTTTAAGGAGATGCTCTGTGCATGAAGCACGCCAGATGCCTCTGGACATCTTGCAGTGTGGAGATCTTCCTCGTAAGTACTGTTCTGAGACCAGCACCTGTACCCTTGCTTCACTGATACTGCACAAGCGCTAGCTGTTGCTGAGGTCAAAAAACTCCTTTGAAAGGTTCTATTCTTCAAGTTTTGTAGTGGCTGAAATAGATCATGTATTAACTGTTGTGTGGCCCTGGTGAAATGAAAGGTTGTAATAAAAGTTATATGCATACTAGGAATACAAGTTCCAGGATTGTCAATCTACTTATATAGTAAAATCTTTAAAAATATCTTTTTTTATGAAAAGGTAAAGCAAATAAGCTGAGCATTTGGAAGTTGAGACACATTCAGCTTCTGGTTCCTTTTTTTCTTGCCCATCAGCCTTTCCACTCATAACTTGGGAATCATTTTCAGTGTGGACTCTTCTTTCAAAAGAGCACTGTGTCTGCTTTATTCTGCAGGTTCTCCTGGCAATAACAAACATTGAAAACCTTAGATGTCAAATATGGTGTGCAACGATCATATATGAAAGGATTACCTGCTTTACCACTGACACTGATTGAGTCCGTACTTTGGATCAGTCCTAGGGCTTTCTTGGTAGTGGTACCCAAGTAACTGGTATAATTATTGCTCAAGTTTTAATGTGTTTTGAGATCACAAGCATTCAAAACTTCTGGTATGAAATGACCTGTTTGATTTTTAACTTAAAGTCCAGGATTAAAGTGCTTCATCTTGCAAACCATGCAGCTGCATCTTGTTAGTTTGGCCACAGTAATAACTGTTGGTAGATCCTTGGTGCTTCTGCCCTAGCACTAGTGGTTCACAGAAATATGGCTGCCTATGGTAGGAATATTACCATATAACAGTTACCAGGGGTGGGTTTTTGATGTGAAGATATATTTTGGGCATAAATACTTCAGAATGATACTGTACTAGGCTGTTGCTTTCCATTTGAGTCTGTTTAGTTGTAGCACAATAGTTATTGCTGGATTTCATATTATAGTTATAGGCTACTCACAGTCAGCTGTAACTGCAGCGTTGGGCTGTGTTTATATTGACAATCAAGCCAGCACACTGGATGGAGAATTTTATTACTTCACTGTAACTTTCAATAATGGATCAACACCCAATGTCTTTGTTTGAGATGCATGTCTAAGGAAACATGACAACTTCTTTAACTGTTCCTCCCATCTTCATTAAAGACTGAGAAGCTTCAAGGGTTTGGCAGCTGAGATCTTTGTAAATAACTAATTAATGATTTATGAGGAAAGGTTTTTACCAAAGTGCACCTCCCTCTACCAGCAGACATGTGTAATGTATATAAGCAGTGGTTATAAAGTCGTCAACTGCTATTTTTTTTTAATCACTGTTATGATATTGCCTTAAAGTTTCACCCGAGACTGGAGCCTAGCTGAGTCTGGTGCAGGCATGAAATAAAAAATGGTCTTTGTGTCAGGAAATGTACAACCTAAAAGCCTAAGTAAAGAAAGCGTTGCCAGGAAAAAACAAAAAACCTCAATTTCCAGTGGGAAGTTGAAGTATAGATCTTGTAGAAAGCCACACAGGAAATCTTCTACTAGGAGGATTATCACGCGTTACTGTGCTACTTCGGGATTACTCGTAATGTATGAAGAAAGAAATAATGACAGGTCTCAGATTTATGAGGTTCGGCTGCAGTGATATATCTAGATAGTCCAACAGATTAAATTAGGCTTGGGCTTCTGCCATCTTTAGGCAAAACAAGAAATGGCTCCGTACGACGCACGAGTTAGAACATAGCCGCCTTTGACGCTTGTAGGTGGTAGATGTATAAAACCTCTGCTGACCGGGAAGAAAATGGTCTGTAGGTTAGAGAACCCCTCTGGAGCTGGCAGCCTGGGAGCCAGAGGTTGTGTTTCCCACCTGAGCTGCGGACTGGCCGCTGTGCTCGGCTGTGTGCTCTCCTGGGAGCTGTCTGGCTACATGTCATTTTCTGCATCCGCCAGCTACATCACAGATCCAAATGCAAAATCCACTACTTGGGGACGCTATGTGGATTTGTGACACTACCCTTGGGACTTCAGATCCATAAACCAATGAATGGATTACAATGAGGCATAAATATAGTATTTTCATGGATGACATATAATCCTACTCAATTATTGTTCCTGTCATGTAAAGGGAAACTGTACCCATTTTTCTCACCCGTGCACACTGAGATTTCAAAAGAAAAGAAATGCCCCATGCAAAAGATTCAATCTCCTCGGTACCTGCCTCCTATCTATTAGTAATTTTAAGGCTTATGTTTTCCATTATTAGGTGCTTCCTGTAATTAGTTCTTTGCATCTCTAGAAGATTATTATAAGAAAAATTCATTTGACAGAAGCATTTAGAGCTTCTGGACTGAGCAAGCTGGCATATTAGTCTTTGAATGGTGTGTGTAAAAGCTCTCATTTATGTCTGGACTGCAGTGCCCGGAAACAGTTTTGCTTTCTGCTTTGCTTCTATGAGCTCATTATGGTTTTGAGAAACTGCTGCAACTGTCCTTTGCTTAAGACAACTTATATATCATAGGTTTTTCAGGATTCAGCAAGATGTGAGATGTCTCACACATAAAGACTTAATCCTTTCTACCAGTACCAGACAGTTTTATGGGTGTGGATGCTTAACAATAGAGCAAACAATGAGGAAAATGGAGTTTGTATTTTGTTTCCTTTTAAGACTGAAATTCCATCTTTAATTGTCAAGACAGTGGTTTTTTTTTTTTCTTTTCAAAGCTGCCCAGGCAGCAAAACCCCTTTTGATATATAAAGTTAAAAACACAATATCTCAAAAATGTTTTTTTTTAGAGAATGAATACATGTGATGTTTGTCCAGCAGGCATTTCTAATGCAGTATGTTAAAGCTTTCTGCATACTGTTGTAGGTGCGGAAGGGGTGCTATAGAAAAAAAACCAGCTCTTGTAGCAAGAACTATGATAGATCCCCAATACTGTGTCCTGCACATGTTTTACACTTCAGAGACAGCTGTCCTGTAACATTCAGCAGATTGTTTGCAATGGGTAATGCTTTTTCTGAATTCTTCCTTGCTTTTGAATGAAATCTTTCTGGTTATGCATGGAAATGTGTGTGTCTCACGACAAAAGCAGATATGTTGCCTGTAGTTAATCCCACACCGGGATTTAGTCGGTGCCCTTTCTTTCTGATAGCAAAGTTTTAGGGCATCTGTGGTATGCTCTGAAACTAAAGAAAGTTTCCTTAAAGGAACAAAGAATTTAAATTTTCCTGTGTGGGTTTTGCTGTTTAGTTGCATGTCACTTGCTGCTGTTTTTTCCTCTCTCACCAAGGTATACCCTTGCCACAGCCACAGAGTCTGCTCTGCGCTTTTGAAAGGGCAGGGTCAGACATGCACCGCGGTATTTGTAACACTGGGATTGATGCAGTTTTCAGCACAAGCGCTTTAATCATCCTTTTGTCTAAAGGAGAAGCATCTGGTCGTAAATGTGTGCTTTTTTGAACCTTCTGCTACAGTGCAACATGGATGGTTGATTAAACCACCCCTCCTTTCTCCCTTTTTTCTTTTCTCCTTTTTTTTGCAGTGGCTTACTACTTCTGTTTCCACCTGGGGACTCTAAATGGGGCTGTATAAAGGGAATAGTAATAAGGAAGTCCTAAGGCTTCTGTCGGACCCTCTCCCCAAATTTAATCTGCGCCTAGGCCCCACTGACCAACCTGCTCTTGTGTACGTTGCTGGGTCTTAAAAAGGAAAAAAAGAAGTGTGTGAATGAGATGATGTTGGGAATGCCAGCAGGGAAGCCACATGCTAGGTGTACTTCTCTTACAACACCCAGAACCGTATAAGACAAAAGACCCAACTGCAAAAGGAGCTGCTTTAGCCTTTGGTTTAGATTAGCTTTATACAGATACAGACACTTGCTATTTGATATTGCAAGTTGAGCTATGTCAAGTAAGATCTTCTGTTTCCTCTTCTTCCTCAAAAAGTTTCAGAATAATTTCATTGCAGTTTTAGCATTTGAAAGTTTAAAATTAAATGAAGTTGCATTTAGAAAAGAAGTATCATTACAATAAGAAATATTGAAACATATGAATATGTTGACAGAAGATGTGATTTATTTTTACTTATAAATCGTACCCAAAGCAATTCACCAGAAATGAGATGAAGCCATGAAGTAATCCAGTCAATGTGCATTTTATGTTGGGTGTCTTTCTGTTTGCTTGTTTGTGGCCTTCTCCGAGATTGTCTGAATAAGCATCTCCACACGCTCTTTTGAGAGTGCTTTACTTTTTCTTAGAGACTGATGACCTGAAAAACCTGTATCAGCAACACGATTCACATTTGCAGTAACTTCTTGCCATTTGCACTAGATTTTAGCTGTCCACTCTGCAGTGTCTCTCCTTTTTAGATGAGGCATTTTGCAGAAGCTACGTTAGCTGTCTTGTGTATGTAAGGTAATGGGATTGGATAGGTTGCTTGAATGCTTGCCTGGGCTCAACGCTCTCTCATACATGAGAAACCACCAGTGCTTCTGGATTTCCTTGTTTATATTAGGCTGAAAGCAACAAGACAAGATATGGACGTCTTCTTTTCATCAGAGCAATCCTTAAAGAGGTAGTTTTCAAGCTTTCTGAGTGTGCTGATCCCCTTGTTTTTTCAGTGAAGGTGCAAACTGTTGTACAGAGAATTTAAGGCTGGTGGCAGTGGGTTTGTTTGGAGGCTCCACGTGGAGCCCCAAAGATTTGCAGGTGGTTCATCACTCCCCAGAGCTCAGAAGCTGGACTGAAGGAAGGAGGAATGGTCATAACAGCAACAACCGTTGCAGGCAGCATGGTCTCTTAGGAGCAGCTGTGCTTAGTTTTGGGGGCTGGCACTGTGTCCAGGACAGCTATTCAGTCCCATGTGCCATGCTTGGCTCGAGTTGCATTTGTCTGGTGGCAGTGGGAAGCTTCTTTTCACCCCAAAGGGCCAGCAGCCCTTCCAGCCCCCGTCTGACACCACTGTGACTAAGAAGGAAGGGAGACCTGAAAGCCTTGTATCCTGAATAATGGAACATATATGAGATCGAGGCTCATGGTGAGCTGAAAGAGGCTTTCAGTCAAGTGAAAGCATCATTCCTTGACCAGACCTCTCTGACCACAATATGCCTATCTTCCCCTCCCTGCAAGACACTCAGGCTCTGTCTTGGCAGCTGCAGGGGATCTTGTTTTCCTTCTCCCTGAAGAACCCCCATCCTTCACTATGACTGGCCTGAAGCGACATCCTGCTTTCTGCCTGCCCTGGCCGTAGGTGACCAGATGGCCTCTTGAGAAAATCCTGCCTGCTTTGCTGGCAAAGCTCCTGGGGAGCCATCCTGGCTCTGCTGCTGCTGGTGGCAACGTTTCCAGAGGAGAAGGTCAACCTGTACCATGTACCTGATGGCCCTCCTCTGCCCGTGCCTCCCCACGGAGTTGTACCTGCCCTGGGCTAGAAGAGACTGTACCCTTGATGGTCTGATGTGCTAAAGGCAATGGCCCCCACCAGAAAATTCTGCATGGAAAAATGCTGATATTACGCCAGAATAAATGTCCTTTTGCCAGCATGGCTTATTTGGCTCTGGAAATCTTTGCAAGATGGGAAATTAACATGGGAAGGACTTTTTGGTGGTATAGACTACCTCCACACCACTTGAGTTGTAAGCCCAGCTTTTCTTATTTGATGTGGACATAGCCAGTTGTGCTTGAGAGTGCTTCATTTGGGGTGGCTCCCTTTTATTTTTCACTAGTTTAAATACAAACCTGTTGAGGCAGGGACTCCTGTGCCTGAAAAGCATCATAGTATTTAAAAAATAATGCTACAGGGATGAGTAATTTGGTTACTCATCCACAACAGGTTTCTAGATCTGGAAGATGTTTGTTATGTTTGCCAGCACAAGATAAGAGGATGTTTTCGTGCAGTTTTCGTGAGCGTTGCATACACTGCATTCCTCCTTGTGTGGGGAACAAAACCAGAACAGGATGCAGACTGCTTCAGATTTCTCCCATTGCTGACCTTGCTGCCACTTCTGGCAAAATGAAGACAACAAATCCTTGGAAATCACCATGTGTGTGTTTCAATTTTTAATTGAAACTTTTTAGCTGAGCTGAAAAGGAGGGTGGGGGAGGAAAAAACCCCAAACGCCACACTTCCCTCTGCTCCCAATGAAAAGAAACTAGAGCTATTAGATTCACTTCAATTGCCTCACCTGACCTGAAATGAACTCCCTCCCTCAGGCCTGTAAGAAAATTCAATTAAAAGGTCCATCTGTGAGGCAGCAGCTGAAGGGGAATTACTGTAGGGAGGTCCACATTTTCATAAAAAAAGAACCCCCCTCCCTCCCCTCCTTCCTCCTCTATCCCTGATTAGGCCTGTTCCTGACTGCGAAACTGCAAGTCCCCTCAATTAACCAGATCTGACCAAGTAGCTTTTATACTCTCCATTCAGATGTAGAAACACTATAGATTTGGTACATCACGGGGTAGGAGAGGGGGGAAGGAGTGGAGGACAGAGGTGGGGAATCAGGACAGCCCACCCCAATTAAGCTGGCTGATGCAATGGGATTAATGGCCGCTAATATGCAAAAGACTCTGCTGGCAGTGAAAATAATCGCCATAAGGCAACAACAGTGTGCAGCGGCTTAAAAAAATGCAGAGGTGACGGGGAGAAAAAGCTGGCTACAAGCGGCCTGTCTAGACAGCCTTACCAGCTTCCTGTAGCACCCCCGCCCCGGCTGCGCTCCTGTGTCAGAAACTTGCCGTAGATGCTTGCCCAGAGTCCGGCATGTTTGGTGCGAGGTGTTCGGTGTGTGACCCGTATTCAAGGCATGCCGGAGAGCCTGGGTGGGATGGGGGCAGCAGGCACGAGCGAGCCCCGGGGCCCCGTAAGCGCACCTTGCTGCCAGGGAGGGTGAGCACCAGCTCCGGCCGTGCAGGCTGATGGCGGCTCAGGGCCCTGCCTCACGTTGCCTTGCACCTGTGGGCCACTTCCGTCCAAGGGGAGGGCAATGGAGAATCAGGAGCCGACACACTCTTTGTTTTCTTAATAACTCTTTTTCAGGTGCATTATGCTGGATTTCATAACAAATAACCAAGCGTTTCCCTGGGCCCATGTGTCTTTTACATTATACCGGCGGAAATCCTGACTTAGCCGTGACTGAGGATACGTACGCTCCCCACACACTGGCTTCGTTTGTGCTTGCACAGTGCATAATCAATCATTTAAAAATATCTATCTCCCACTCCATGCATCCCTGGTGTGGTGTATATTGTGTCGAGTTGCATCGGTTCAGGAGGATTCGTTCAAATATCGACACTTTGTGCTCCCATCAGGTAGGGCGCGCGGAGCAGAGCACAATGAAAACCTTCACGCTGCCCTGCTAAGGTACGCATATATTGTTGTTTGCTTGGAAACAGAGGTGGAACAAATCCTTCTAATGTAGTTGGGAAAAACATGTCAACAATTCATGATGTGAAAGAGGTGTTAAGCATGCTTATTTGGTTTTCATCCTTGTTAAGCATTAAGACTTAGCGTAGAGAGCCTGTGCATTTGCTTTGCAGATATTTGGCATGTAAGATATTTCAGCCTGCGTGGAACAGTTTGGCAAATTGGTCCTTTGGTATCTTTATTGGCTTGTTTTCACTTTTTCATTAGATATGTAAAATGAACCTTGTTTTACTGCGATACCAACTGAAACTCTATTAAAAAAATTGTAGACAGTTCAGACAATAAAAGGCCTTGTAAATCAACCAGAGATTGGTTATCTGCTCAACAAGATCATTAACTGTGCGCCGAGGGAGACAGCTGAGGCAGGCCGCTGGAGAGAAGATGCTAAAAATTAATTTCACGAGAAAACTTAGCCCTGCCAAGTTTGATTTGTTTTAGGGACACTCCCTTACTTTTATTATTCATCTTTCAAGGCAGCCTTTGAAATCTCTGCGGCTTGCAATGAAGGTAGGTGTTTTTGGTTTTTTGGGAGTTTTTTTGCAATGCGTATTTCAGCGAGACATCCAAAATCTCACTCAAATCGTCACAGCTTGACAGACTTGGAACCTTATAATGTTAAATCAAGTCCTAGTGGAGGTGTGTAGGGGAGTGTGAAATAGTGTCACTGGCTGCTCCTATCCTGAGTGCTTTACACTGGAAACATTGAAAATTGTCTTCCATAACGTGCCTATAATTAATATTGCGCATGGCACCCTCTATGCAGCTGCTCTCTGTGTGTGTGGTGTATGGGGCTTTTTTTGCAAAGCTGTCCAGCTGCTTTCAAGCTGTTCCTTTGAATCTGTCACAATATTCACATCCTCCTCCCCCACCACGATGAAGGACACTTGGCGATTTGTTTCTCATCGACTCTTTCAAGCCCAGGTATCTCTCAGGATTAATTGAGAATCAAAACTGAATAGAGATTGGGTGAAGGGGAGGGGGCAGTGGGTCAGCTCTCAGCGGGCCAGGTTTGGAATAAGCGTCTCTCCAGAGAAAGGAGAGTCTTCAGACACTAGGACCCCTTGCCTAGTCCAGGAAACCTTGGCCAAAATGTTTAATGTCTCTCCGCCTCTCTTTCTTCCACGTAACAGGCAGACAGGAAGGATGATCTCTCAGAGCTGATGTGAGCATCATTTCCTGAGTGTGGTAAAGGGATTTAGGTTCTTCAGAGGGGAGCAATGTCGCCAAACACTCTAAAAAATAAGAGCAGGTAGAGGCAGCCTTACGTTACAAGGCTTAAAAATGGATAGTCGAATGACCTTTTTCACCTTTCTGATGATCTCCCTCCACTTTTTTTTTTAAAAGCCACCCACCTGTATGTATAATCCTCTCATAACTTAAAAAACTAGTACATCTCCTTTACTGATGATAAATTTGGGACGCATCCTTAATGCAAGGGATTAATGGAATATCCTTCAGCAACGAGATGAGATCTTGAGGAGCTGAGTGATAGAATGTAATGGCATGGGCAATCACTTAAGGTCTAATAAGAATTTATGCTAAAATGGGAATCCATCAATTGTAAATGACAGAGAAGGAGAAAGACAAGACTGGCCTATTAGTCAATCATAAGTCAGTGAACCTCTGAAGTGATGTGACCAGGGGAAAAAAAAAAGGCAAAAAGTGCAAGATGGATGATTTTCAGCAAAGAGGAGGAGAAGCAGAGTATTAGCCCACAGGGCTTCTGTTTAGGAGGCTTTGTCTGGTTTTGGTCACCTTCACTGACAAAAGTTAAACTTGGACTGGAGTGGAGACAGGCTGCTTGGGTGACTGCCCAGGAGGTGATTAGAAGAACTGGGCTTGTTCAATCTAGGAAAATTAAGCCACTTTTTGTCTATAAATATGCAGGGCTCAGCAATGGGAAGAAGAGCTGAAGCACTGGCAGGCGGATAAAAGGGTGTTAACTGGACACAGATGAAATTTAGCAAAGGCTGCTCAGCCGTCCTGGAGAGAGGCTCCAGAGCAGTTAGTTGTCCTGTAGGAGCTGGAGCAAATGTCCTCATTGACTTTAATATGGAACTAAGTTGCTTAAACAAAGGTGGTTACTTATGTGAGGTGGTTACCTTGAGGTATCAGAGGACTGAAACCCACGGCATCAAATGTTGCTTTTGGGATCTGTTTTTCTCTGTAGGGTGCCAATAATTCACATTAAGTACTCTCAGATGTGCACGTGCACAGAGCAACCTCCATTTTCCTGGCAGGCCTGCATTGCCTCTCCTGTTCTGCAGTGCTCGAGGAGCTGCTGTTTCTCTGCTCTTTGACCTCATCCATCTTTAAACAACAGAGGCCAAACCCCACTGCATGCTTCTAGGGTTATTTTCCTGTTCCCATTGCAGCCTGAGAGCAAGTTGCTTGGCCCAGGATGCCTGCTCATGTCACTTTTATCATTAACTTTCCTCCTTAACAAAGGACTTCAGTGAAGACCCCACCTTGGTTCTCATGCCAGGAGGAACCCCAGAGTCTGCTGTCCCTTCCTCATTTCAGTCTTTCACCCTGAAGCCCTCTTCCATCCTTCCCAGCACACCAGAGGACCTGCAAAATAACCAGGCTTAGGTGGCTGGTGTGCTGGGACGAGCAAGCACCCTGAGGAGCCAAAAGATTGTGGTGTTACCACCTATTTTGCTCCTCTGTTGTATTTAACCATACACTTATGTGCTAAGCAGAGATCTATGTCTTGTTTACATGCACGCAGAGTGCCAGCTACAACCTGAGCCCTATCTGCGGAGGGGCCCTCCAGGCACTACTGCAGCATGAATAATAAAAGCTCTTTCCAAAGGACAGTGTCGCTTCCCTGTACAGAAACGGTTGCGAGGCTGAAGCGGCCTGTGCAGAGAGGCCAGCTCATGGTTTCTGCCCCACTGGCCCTTTCAGGAGGTGGCAACCATTTTGGAGAATGAGAATGGCAATTTAATGCAATAGGAGGAGAGGGTAAAATAATACGAACTCTTCAAAAAACCCAGCAAACACCCAATTATCTTGCAAAAAAGATAAAAAAGCTGTGGAAGGTATTACTGAGGAGCAAATTATTGATAGTCATATAGGTAAAGTTAACATTATTTCATTAGGAAAGTTAATTTTCTTCTTTTCATTACACAAGGTTTCTCTGATTGTTAGTAGGTAACTCTAAGGATAGTCTTCAAATGCTTTTTTTTTTTAATTGAGGAAGTCATGTTTTAAGCCTACCAAGCTTCCTACGTGTCTATTTTTGAACACCCTCCCTGGCAATTCTAGGGCTCTGACTTCATATGAGGAAAAGCCAACCACCACATGGCTTGGTACCAGCTTTGGCTTAGCTAAACCCAAAGGTGAGTATCAGAAATTGCTAGTTAATTAAAAACATATAGACCTTGATTTGTCATAATACAGATGGGGCAGGTGCTACACTTGAAAAATAATTACTGCTGCTATGTGTGGTCATCTAAATCATGCAGAGTTTTAGCATGCCTCCTCTCTGCTTCTGCGTATCTGAGTAAAATACATAGTGTTGTGCTGTGTGTAACAGTTTTCTGCTAAGAGGAGGGATGCGCAGTTGGCATGAATTATGCTGCATCACAGATCTGCAGCTTCTGTTGTCTTTTACGAATATCTGCATGACCATGAGCATCTAAGTGCTTGCTTCACTTTCCTTACCTGTAGAAGTGGGATTCATGACTTCTCAGCTTCCCATGCCTGGTATTTGCGAGGCTTACTTCGTTATTGTTTGCAAAGCTTTTTGAATGTACAAAGCTCTATGCAAATACCAAGTTGTTCACTTACATATATCCAGTAATGTAGGAGCACTTTAGGCAAATAAGGTTTAATTAGAGGTGTGGAATAGTGCAATAACAGTAGGATTTTATATGTCCTAGGATATCGCTGCCTGCGCTACATGTAAATGACGAGGCCAGAAATTACCATTGGAATTATCTAATATGGCTGTCTGAGTAACAAGCCATAGGACTGTCCTGTGTTTTTTCCTGTTTAGACTGCTTCAGTGCTTTGAAACTTCTTTTTCAGTTTGTTTACCTTTGGAGAAGGTTCCTGTACAGGCACAGACTTCTGAACAGGAGATTTTAAGCTCTCTGATCATCGATTTGCTATTCTCAATTATCTCTTGCTAACCCTACAGAGCTCATGGATCAGAGGTTTAAAATCATTTTACTCCAACACAGAATTCAGAAGAATGTTTTGCCTTGATTTCCAAAGTAAAATTCTGCTATTAGAGCCAGTGAGCACCTTTCACATCAGCAAGATTTAGCCCTGTATTTCTAACAGAAGGGTTTAGAAAGAAGAATCTGAGCTTTCCAATACCAGATTATGCTTAAAGCAAGACCTTTTTTCTTTGGAGTTTGTATATTTAATATGGACTTGTCTTTTTCAGTTGTGGTTCTTGTGTTTTACTACTTGGGTTGTATTTATTCGACTTTGGAGGAGATTCACATAAGGGTATTAAGAGCTGCTGTAGATTTTGTATGCTATAAATAATAGGGTCAAATTCTTGCCCCAAAGAAATCAATGACAAAACTTTCTATAGATTGGAAAGGAATTATGATTTCACCCATTATGGTAGCATGAACGTGACGTTAAAGCAATGCTAAAATAAACTGTGGAAGCTTTTGCCTGGTAAGTTTGACTATTTGTTTGGATTCGTGGTCCATTATTCAACTCTAATGACCACTATTTATTTGCTCAGTCCAATAGTCTAAGTTTTTTTGGCACATCCTTATTTTCTTAATGCCCTAAGCCTGAAAAGAGGTACGTGTGTGGTCTTTTATTGCCTACATGCAGTTGTGTGGTCTTTCTCGCTTATACCGATTTATCTGTTTACTGGATTAATCCTATCATAAATATTAGAATTAAGGAGCTTACATTTGGCAGGTAAAACCTTACTGATCCATAGATTGTTTGGTTTTCCGTGTTATCTGAACCCACCTGCCAGTTTGAGATTCACAGAAAATATCTGGGCTTTATCTTTTTTTGTAAGCAATTTTCATTAGTAAGAATTAATAGGAAAGGAATAATAACAGCAAGACATCTGTGGTTCCATGTCTTCTGCTGTGAAATGCCAGCCTCAGTAGCTGGCACAGTCTGGCTCCATGGCCCAGAATTTAAATGTTAAATATTCAAGATCAGAGCAGGTGTAGTATTTTGGGCTTAATTACAGCTTCGCTTTGAGCCCCTGGGTAGCAACTGTTAGTGAGAGCACAACTTTGAGCCTGCTCCTGTTTTACCTCTTAGCAATGCGTGAGGGGGCTCTGGTAGCCTCCACGGGGTATCCTTTTGCCTCAATATGCTGTATGAAGATGTAAGCAACAGTTCATAGTCTTGCCTGAACACGATACTGTTGTTTAAACCCTCACTCCCTATATGAAGATGTTTATGCTGCCTTATAACTACAATAGCAATGTGGGAAAGTAAAAACTCTTTCTTGGCCCGTTTTCACATAGTCATCTGTTTTTTATTCCATTTTTCTTTTGGTGGTGGGATGATTTTTATTTTATTCCTTGAGCTAGTTTGTTTTTTTTTTTTTTGTGCAACAGCTCTAGAAGAGGAATAATTAAATCAAATGGAGCAAAATCCGGGCAGATCATCCGTTCATCAACCTTGCTCCTTGGGTCAGCACTCCCAGTTTATGAGCCAATGAGGAGCAAAAAAACTCTGAGCAAAAGGTTGCAGGCTTGTTTTGTTTTGTTTTGTGTATGTGGATAATTCCCTCCAATAAACCTTCCCGCACACCATCCCTTTCACTCTCTGATGTTAACAAGACTGGGATCTGCGCGTATACATACACACATCGTCTGTCTTGAGCTGGCAACATCTTGATAAGAGGTTCATTATAATCCACTACTGTCAGAAACCATTTTGAAATGATCTGCAAGGTGAAACATCATGTATATATTGAGGTAGGGTTGTGGGGTTTTTTTAATAATTAAATAGAAAAAGTGTCAGGAAACTTTCTTCAAAGGTGCCAGGCAGCTGTTTCTTCTGAGGCATGTTGTTCTTTTCTTAGGCAATGGATCTTTGATAACCGTCTCTCAGCACCCTCAGAAGTGTTTTCCAGGTTAGGAGGATGAGAGAGAAGAGATGGCAGTCGTGATGCCACCAGCTGATAAAGCCAGAATGCAGACTAAGCCTTCAGATCAATAGGAATGCAGACGGCTGTAACACCAGACTGCCTGGTGTCAGCGTTAATTTTGCTTCCTGCACTGGCTGCACCCAACTTCCAGCCCTTGGAGTCCAAGGAAACCTCCCCCTGTTCCCCAGGCACCAGCCGCTCGTAAGCATGGGAAAGAGAGGGAGGCAGGAAAGCATCGCGGGCAACTGCCGAATACCTGCAGTTGTTTTCCTCCCTCTGGCCTTTACCCCAGAGGTGTCTATGGGTGCTTTTCACAGAATCACAGAACCCATTAAGGTTGGAAGAGACCTCTAAGATCATCAAGTCCAACCATCAACCCAACACCACCATGCCCAGTAAACCATATCCTGAAGTGACATATCTACACATTTTTTGAATACTTCCAGTGATGGTGACTCCACCACCTCCCTGGGCAGCCTGTTCCAATGTTTGACCACTCTCTCAGTAAAGAAATTTTTCCTAATATCTAGTCTAAACCTCCCCTGGCGCAACTTGAGGCCATTTTCTCTTGTCCTATCACTAGTTACTTGGGAGAAGAGACCAATACCCACCCCACCACAACACCCTTTCAGGTAGTTGTAGAGAGTGATGAGGTCTCCCCTCAGCCTCCTCTTCTCCAGGCTGAACCACCCCAGTTTTGCCCTCCTGTCTGCTGTTGCTCCAGTGTCCTAAGGCTTCCTCAAGAACCTGTACCCAGCCTAGCACACCAAGCTGCCTGGGTATCGACCGCCTAAAGATTTAGCCCTCTCTCATCTATGTTTTATTCAGAATAAGATTTTACACCGGTAGATCTGCTGTAATTTTTTTGGTGGGAGAAGCAGGTTTCAACTTTAACCGGATTTGCAGGGTTGGCTGTGCAGCCAGCTTGGCAGGATGCGATGGCTGGTGGCATGGGGTGGCCTGGATGGGGCAGCTGGTGGGAGAGCAGAGCAAGGCAGGCTGCCCTCAGCACACAGCGCTCTCATTTCAGTGCCACCCACGGGGTCTAAAACTCCCCTCCCCGCACTCACAAGTTTTATGTTGAATTACTGTAACTCGGGCATAGCGAGGACTATCTTGACTTCCTCTATGGCTCCAATGCTGGGTAAAGGTGGGCATGAAATGCCTTGTTCTCCTTATTTCTCATGCAAACAAAGCGGGGCTTTGTTTCTGCTCTTTAATAAGCTGTTGGATTTTCAAGTCAAGAATGTCATCTCAGATTGGGTTATAAAGCAGCTAAATACCAAAATGATTAAATGCCAAAACTAAATACCAAATATAGAAAGGGTGAGGAAAATGTAAACAAGGAAGGAAGTCTTTCTTTGAAGCTGCAAACTTTCAGTTTTCAAAATTTTACAAAACACTTTATTTAACCAAATTAATTTACTGAGCATCAAGGGATGCCTGCGGGAAAAACATGGAACACCTGAATTTATAATATAAAAGTTAAACAGTGGGAAAATGCAAAAAAGCAGAAGGAACCCCCCAAATCTTCCTGGTTTAATGCTGAAGGTAAATACAACTTATATCCCTGCATCTCATTTCTTCCAAATCCCAAGTGGGTGCAGGTGTAAGCATTTTTTAAAATCAATTCTAATTTTGCAACTGGTGAGCCTGCTTGTAATCATCTCAACAAAAGTCCAGCATTCAGGAACCGTTCTCCCAGTTTGAGAATTCTGAATTTGAGTGCAAAATTTGCAGTGTAAGCAAATTTGTTTTTCTTATTGCTGTTGTGTTGGACTCCTGGAAGTCCTTTGATTTCATATTCATGTGTGCATATGTGTGTACGTATATATAGACATGAACAGTATGTATAAAAAATTGAACAGCACCTTGAAGATTTAAGGCCTGTTCTCAGACTTACTGCATATTTTTCTGCATTCTCCAGCATATAAATATTAATTTTAAAATCAAATGCAGTGCAAACACATATCCTATTGTATTTTGGACTCATCTGAACTACAAAAAAGGTGCTTAAATGTTGAGTTAGCTAATATGACAAAAACATTCACTGGTGGTGAAATAAAACCACAGTGTGATAGCTCAGCTATCCTGTGAGGGTAGTTGTGGTTGGAGGGAGCTGACCATGCAACAAGCTGACCTCTGTCATATGTTATGGTAGGCATCTCAAAAGGCATCTCTTTTCTTCTTATCCAAACTCATTGAGTCAACAGGCAGACAAGAAACAGCAGAAAGAGAAATGTGAAATTCTCTTATTTAGCTGAATGGCTTTTTAAATTTAAAGCACATTACAGGTATTTACAGGTCAATGTTGTTAACTGTTTCATTGCTGATCATTTTACTAGGAGCTTTCAGCAAATACACTTACTCATTTTGGCCAGTCTTCCCTGAGACTGTTTACCTTTCCAGTCTTGAGCCACAGAACTTGAGCAGACAGAGCAATTCTTGCCAATGGTTTCTGATTTAGTAAATGGAAGTATTTGCAATTGCTAATTAAAAAGATTAAGGAATAGTTTTCTCTGCCATCACTACAAATTGTTGCTGCAGCACAGGCTCTTTGATTTTTGTGGGCACCCTATAAAACTTTGTCCAGCAGGAGCAAGGGTAATTTGATTTAATAAGCTAATAAATATTTTTGAAATATGCTTCCTGCAGGTTATAAAAACAGAAGGGTAGAGCCATAACACAGGAAAAGGAAAAATTATGCACATTAAAAAAATACTGATTTGGGAAAGAAATCCCTACTGACGTGACCAGAATTCACTAGGAATTTCTATAAGCTAAGAAAACATTTTCCCTTTTATCTGGTGGCAAAGAGCCTTCTGCAGCAAGGTCCAGGGATCACGTGTCCTCTACTACAGCAGATAACAAGCTTGTGCAGCTTCTGTTATTGAATAAGCAGAGAAGGGAGCAAAACAAATGGTATAGCTTTCCTTGTCTAATCTGACATTAATTTTATGCTGCCTCTAAACTGATGATTTCCAATGGTCTGGTAAATAGATATAGAAATAAACTAAAATGCGTCATGGAGTGATGCGAAGTCGGAAGTGGAAGTTAGAAATTTTGGCAGCTGAAGATGTCTCAGCTGTCTTCTAGCACCGAAGACAAAATGAGAGACATGCAACCCCAAATTCCCAAGTCATGGAAGCTGGATGCTTCTGTTAAAATAACAGGCAGTGACATCATTAACAATGTTGACATTTAAATTGACATAATTAGGTTCTTGAAGTTAATAACCCAGCTGTGCGAATACATGGGTGATGCTTACCTCTGGCACGGTGGTTCCATCCATAGTGCAGGCGTATGCTTGGCTCGCATTTGGAGGCATCGTCCTTTGAATACATGGAGTTCTTTAACTTCGCCTAATAAAACCTGAGGAGCCGGAGCCTGCTTTGACTGCTTGGTTGGGATCCAAAGCAAATTCTCTGATAAGAACATGGTAGGATGTGCATGACAGCCTGTGGATACCTCTCCCATAAGAAGCACTCGGGTCCAGCTTTGGAAGAGCTCAGTTCCAGCAATCCCTTGCCTACTCTTGTGTGTCCTTGTGGACCCTAAACAAGTCACTTGCTGGTTTGGGGGTTTTTTGGTGTTTTGTTTTTTTTTTTTTAAGTCATCTTATGCCAACCCTGTAGCAGTTGTCCTCAGATGCTCACTGCAGGTCGAAATTGTGGAGCTCAGGCAACAAGACATTAGCATTAGCAAAATATGAAAGTTGTTTGGTCAGAATCCTGCTGTGCTTGTTTTGTTCATATTTGTGAAAAATCACTTGGGTTAAGTTATTGCTTTTGGGTAAGAACACAATTAACAGGAAAGCATTATTTGGCACCAAGCTGTACCTTGAAATGCCTCTAACAGAGTGATTATTTGGAGCAAGTCTGTGTGAAATAAGAGCAGTGCTCTTGGCTGTCTCCATCTGACTGCGGGTCTGTCTGTCAGAAGGAACTGACACGCTGCATTACTGCTAGAGCAGGAAAGGGAAGAGAAAGGAAAGTAAGCCCTTTCACTCCTGATAATAACGTATAAATTTTCATTTCAACATTTTAAAAATTAAATGTTTCCTACTTATACATTTAGAAATAGAAATGTTGATTTTTTCATTTTGAAATCAGCATTTTTGTTGTAAAATAAGCACTTTGGTTTTTTTAAATAAGTTGAGACAAAAAGTATAACAGAGATTTTGTTTAGGCTTGACTGAAATGACAGTAGTCAAACCAACAGAACTTTTTTTCATTAAAAAAAAATAATTTGTCCGTAGCTATTTCTTCACTGTCTTTTCAGCATCCTCACGAAGTTTAAAAATCTGTTCTTTACCGAGTTCTGTACCTTTTTCTGCATCCTGTTGGGCAAAATAGTTGCCAGATCATAATATGCACTGCAAGTAGTTTTAGAAATGATCTTCCAATAATCTAGATCAAATTATTAAGATGACCCACCCAAGCAGCTGACATATTTAAATTTTTTATCTGAACTTTCAACCAGGCTTCTCTTGTTAACTGGTGCAGGTAATTTTGGTGCAGTGTTTTCATTCCGCTATAGATGGTTCACACTGACTCGGAATGCCACATCATCTTGAGCTGATTTGAACTTGTGTATACATATATGCATATAAAAAAAAGTCTGTAAATGTTTGATAATCAGATTTTTTAATGAAATTTTGAAATCTGCTTGATTTGAGGAATTGTCTGTTACTAGCTCATTAGCAGAAAAATTCTACATACATACCTGTGTTAGCACTCCCTTTCAAAAGAAATGTGTCTATTGCAAGCTGGATCAAGTTTGGGAGATAGCACCTCAGGGGAGATGGTAATAATACGAGGTACTTTTCAATATTTGCTGTATCTGGCAAATTGCTAGATTAATGACCACAGCTGCAGAAAACCAGCATTAAATAACTTTGCTTTTTTTGCTTTTGTTTTTAGTTTAGCTGGAGACAGAGCTGAAACGCAACTTTTCAGATTATTGCAAATATTGCTTTACCTGACAAAGACATGCTGTTATGTGAAGTGTTCCTGTGTATTAGAAATGAATTAGGTAATAGTGCTTTACAAGGATGAAGGCATTGCTTAATCCTGAAACCTCTTAACACATGGACTGTCAAAAGGGTCTGCTTTTCTTATCTCATTTGTTGGGGAGGCGGTTTCATATGGAATTAATTTTTCCATTTGCTATGGGTGTGGGCACATCTTTTTGTAAAACTCAGTGCCTGTGTGATGACAGAATTTATTTCATTCATTATTATTGCCACATATTGAAGTATTTTATTTCAATTCAGTAGACTATTTTTGTTTCCATAAATTATCCAGTCTGTTTCTCACATAAATGATGGAATGGATGCCTCTGGTTTTAAGGAAGATAAAAAGGGAAGGAAAGATATATTCGAGATTACCTTTAGTGTCATGCAAGTTATTACCTAGCAGTCTGAGAATAGTTTACAGAAGTGTCTGATAAATATGTTTGGAACAAGCCTGAACTGGAACTAGCAGAGCAGACAGGGGCGTTGAACATCTACCTTTTGATTTTACCCATTTCCTCAAAATGCAGATGTATCACTTAGGGCAGAAATCCATTATTTCCCAGTCACTTTTGTAGTTTAATTTGTGTTGAGCAGACAAAAGGCACTGTGTTATCTTTTCTGCGTAATATTTAGTGTCCTCGATCACAGCTTGTCATTGGACTTGCTCCATGTTTTGGCTATGAGCTGGTGAATCTATTGCCTTTGTTCATACTGTGGTGAGCAGCGAATGTCCCCCACGTCAGATGAACTGGCAAGTGGCAACAGAGAAAATGAAGTTTGTGGTTTTGATTTGGTGGCATACATGGTCAGGGGACTGAGAAAATCTCTCTTTTACAGGACCTCAGCGACGTGAGAAGGGCGGTTTGCATGCGCAAGACTTAAAGGGTGGTTTGATGTGGTTTTCCCACTGAGTCTTCAGCAGAGGATAGTGTATGGGGAGGATTGTATCTGGATTGTATCTGAATGAGCCCTTTGGTACCAGACGCCACGTCCTTTTACCACCAGTTTGGAGTGGGTTGCCACACAAATTGAAATGAGTGCCACTCCTGGAAAATGAAAGGAAACATTGACAGGGTCAGGAACTACCAACAAATTGGAGATAGGCAAAACCAGCTGTTTTTTATAAGTTGGCCTCATCTTCTCCTGACTCCTGGCATAATGACTGCAGGTACTGGAACATTTGGCCAACTCTGAAAGAAAGTTAGTTTGCCTATTATGAGCAAAAGAGAAATCCTCTGGAGTATCTCCAGTGTTTGCTAGTTCATGTAAAAGTTTAAAATCCACATAATTTTTGGTTTAAAACCCTCAAATCAAATTCCAAACAGGTCTTTCCATCTATAGCAGAAAACGAATGGGAAATTTTCACTCTAACAGAGATAATGCTTTCCTTTTAAAATCTTGGCTGCAACTGGTGGTCTTGTTCTTTCCAAAATCCAGTCCTATGTAAAAACATATTGCCCATTATTTCTTTCCTTAAAAATTACCATTTGCTTCTTTGAAGGAAAGACCACTTTTCCTTTGATTAAAGAAAAAAATTGAATCATCCAGCAGCCTTATGCTGGATGAAGGTTACTACAATTTCACCAGAAAATACTTTTGAAACACAACTTTTCCTTTCTGCTGAGGGGTAGCTGTTGTCTGAGGAATTCTTTACTGGATTTTGCAGACACAAGAACTGCATTGTGAGTTGGAAGAGGTAATCTTACCATCCAGGTAAAAGTAACATACTTTAGGGTGACAGGCACACCTGGTGGTACCTGGACCAAACTGCATGAACAATCATCTAAATTAATTCTAAGAATTTGGTGTTTGTACACATGCATGAAAATTGTACATTCTTCATTTGTTAACTGGTAGGCCTAAAATTAGTTCTCCAGCTGTGTTTTGCTTTGCAGGCACGTGCATGTCTGCTCCATTCCTGGAAGCAGCTGGGTGTTGAAACCCACAAGAAACCTGCTCTGTGTGAAATGCAAAAAGAGTATGTGATTTTTCAAGATTCCCTCCCTGTTCTTTTGTTTGTTTTTCCTTTATTCTCCCATCTCTTTACGATGACCATCTTTTCTGGCTGAAGACCAGAACTGCCTTCAAAGTTTCTTAGTGCTACATTTGCTTAGGGGGTGAGAGCCTGAATGCTGAGACCCGATTTTCAGCCATCAGTCCAACATGCCAACTACGGAATGTGAACTCCACAGCCTCCTCAGAGCATGCTCGGCATTAATCTCCATCTTGAATCTGTGCTTCTCCTTGGCATACAAGTTCATACCAGCATCTTCCAACTTAATACCCAGCTTGGTGTTGAGAAAGGAACATGCAACTGGAAGAAGGAGGTGCATGGATTTTATGGTTACAGAGGAACTTACCAGACAGGTATTTTTGTCTAGCCTACAGACTTTCCTCAGAGAAGAGACAAACAGATTTCTTAGACTCAGGAGAGCTGTTTTTTAATGGCATTTTTAGAAGGCTGTGAACTTGGCTTCTAAATTTTGACTCCATAGTGCTTGAGCTGTTATTCTTTTACTAATATTTAGAAATGAACAACTCCCTTTTCAGTGTGGAAATATGACCAGGAGATCATATATCCCTAAGCAATATCCTAGCAGTGTCCGTGTCTCCTGAGTGTGCATAGCAGGTGAAACTTCCTTCATACATGCACATTTGTGAGGCTGAGGACAGGTGGAGGGCAGTGTCTGAGGTGGATGGAGAAGATCTGTTGTCCCACTGTCACCTTGTGACAGATTTGCAGCTCTTTGTATGTTCAGAAGCTGTTTGGAAATGAGCGTGAGCCTCAGTGCGTGCAAGACTCAGAGGCTCTCCTTGGAGCTAGTGTGAAGAGCTTCTTTTCTCTCTTCATTCTTCTCTAATGAAAATATCTGTGAAGTATCTAAGGCATAGAAGGAAAATAATTTTTCTTACAACAGTGGAATTTATTCAGACTTTGTTCATAATAGAGATGGGCCAGGCATTACTGTCACTGAGCTTAGAGAAATTAAGCATGATCCAGATTTTGGCTGCTAACAGAACTAGCGGAAAAAGTAAACAGCTCAAGGTGGGTTTTCAGTAGACCAAATAGGAGCCAAATTGTACTCCTGACAAAATCTTATGGTAACTGAATCACTGTGGAGCCCACTGCAAAGTTCAGTTACAACTTCATGGAGGAGAATAAACATTGCACGCCTGTAGACAAAGTACATGGGAGGGTTTTTTTCTATACTACTCCTGTGTTCACTAAAGCTTATCATCTCTTTACTTAGCTGTTGGTTCAATTTAGGATAATATTTAACTCTCATTAAACCTAACTATTGATGAAACTTTAACTTGAAAATAGGTAACTCCTATTGCTTCCAGGGAGAAATGGAGGAGGGTGGCCATTGTACATTGCTCTTCAAGTGCTTTACCGATAAATAGTTTTTATGAAAGACTTGATAAAGTATCTGTTGTTAACTTTGTCAAGATGGAGAAAGTGAAGTCAGAGAAATCGTAAATAGCCTGTCCATATCTACAGGGAGTGTCAGGCTGTGCTTCTGCAAGATTGTAGGGTATCTACTGCTAGATCAAAACCATAGAAGCCCTATGACAAAAATTGCTGAACTAGGGTTTGTGTTTGTTCCTGGTTTGAATTTGTTGAAAAGATCCTGAAGGAGGTAATTTTCATCTGGACTTTGTGTAATCTCTGCTGTCTTGTCTCTGCTTGTCCTTTACTATGGACCTCCCACAGTCAGCTCGTGGCCATCTCACCTGTCCATTCTTGCCTTCCTTTTCCTTCTGTAGATTCAATGAAAGATCTGTGCTTCTGGGTGCCCCACACATGCCATCTCCTTTTTTTCATGTAAGTTCAAGTCCCTGTGACAGTCTCTTCTTCACAAAAGTGAAAATCCTGTGAGCACCCTACTTGGATTTTGCCTTGTATGTCTAGGAATTTCAACAACCTAGTGTTGTTGCAGAGCTGAGGAAGCTGTAAGTCAGAAAGCATGTTAGAAGTGACTGTTTTCCCCTTGCCTTGTCTATCACAATCCACACTGGACCTGCATGAAAATAAAAGACTTCATAGAAAAAGGCTTTTATGCAGTAGGTTCGGACTGTCAGTGCCTGAAGTGATGTGATCTCTCACACTATTTCTGTGCAAATGCCTCAGCCCAGACACTTGTGGGATTTGTAGCAGTTCAGAGCCTGAGCATGGTCTGAGAAGGAAGCAGAGAGCAGCGGTGATGAGTCTGGGACTGCTCCACTCTGCTGGCAGCTCCCTGGCACCCCAGGACAGCAGGCAGGTGTCTTCTGGAAGGAGATCCTGCAGCCAAGCATCCCCTTCACTTGGACATGTTTTGCTACTTCCAGCATCGATGAGTGGTCTGAGGATGACAGCAGGGCCTTTTTGTGAGATGTGTCCCCTGACGGGGCTGAAAGCAGTGGGCAGGAGCAAGCTGAGACTAGGCGAGCAACAAGCTCTTGGATACATTCGGTGCTTTCTCTGCCTCCTTGCTAGGATTCTTAATTTTTTTTGTGGTATGCTGTCAAGCTCCAATCACTTTCTCAAAAAGTATTGCTGACTAGGAAGTATCCTACACTAGCCCTTCTTGGGGACCAACATCTCCTTGAAGTGCTTAGCCTTGTTTGCTCTGACCAAGGCAAAGAACTACTGCCCTACAGCTATGTCCCAGGCTGAGAACTACATTTCAGCCAGAACCGTATGGCTGCAGTCTCAGGAAAACAAATACAGTTGCAGTAGCAAAGCAGAAGAATAGTCCTTGTTTATTCTAAATTTCATGTAGTAGCTTAGAGCTCACAGGCTTTCTCTTGTCCTTTTAGTAATCATCAGTTGAACCTTGGCTAGTGCCTTAGAGTTACTGAGCTGCAGCTGAGGATGATGAATTGTCATCCCCAGATGTTGACAGGGGTGGTGGGAATCTCTGCTGACCCATCATACCCTGTTACTCTTGTTCAGGACCTCAGTTTGTTCCAAACACATTGCGCAGTAGTGGGGCCAGGGCATGTGGCCTTGGACCCCCTATTTTGGGCTTGGAGGTACTTTTGCAGACCTGGTGTGCCACAGAGAAGTGTCCTAGTGTCAGATGGAAGCGTTGCCTGGGAAGACTCAGAGCAGTTGGTGACAGGATCAACAGCCTTGGCTGATCTGCCTCCTGCTCCGTCTTTGGGGACTGTGCCAGCCCATAAGCAGCAGTTGCCCATAAGCAGCTTTCTTCCACTCTGCCCAGAGCTAATGGCAAAGAAAAAGTTACTCACCTGGGGAACACCCTCTCCCAGGAGTCCACATGGCAAGCCTACCATCACTGTTCTGGACCAGGCAAGGGGCCAGTGATATGGCAGAGGGAAGTAGTTTGCCTGAAAGGAAAAACAACAATCCATTTTGGGTATTCTTGCTGAAGGAGGATCTCATTCCCCTTTGAGGCAGACTACAGCAGAGAGAAGGTGGCTAGTATATAGCAGAGAAAGCATGGAAACTGGGAGGAGCTGATGCAATGAAGAGAGCTTGTCCCTTCAGGGGGACCTGCTTCACCTTGACAAGTATGGCAACAAATCCTGCTCTCTAGCCATCTCCACCCCTTCCTGAGTTTTGAAGTGGCACATGTTGTCGTCTTGTTGTGTTTTAATAATTCTGCCCTTTCAGACGTGGCTGTATTTCATACTGGATTCAGCAGGTAGGCAGCCATTATAATTTCTGGGGCCTTCACGGCAGTGCTTCAGGCTGCCATGGCTCCTGGGCTGTCAGAGGCTCTTGGCCAAGAGAGGCAAAGCTGAAGAAAATAAGAGATCAGAGCAAGAGATGCAAAGAAGATGTTTTATTGCTTTTAATTCAACACATGTATAATTTCACAGCGCAGCAAGCAGCAATCGAGGCTTTTGCATAAGATCATCTCCCACGGATGTCCCTTGAGGTCTGGTCCTCTCAGTCCTCATGGGCAAATGAATAAACCGAAGCTACTGCAAGGGGTCGATGTAATTCTGCTCAGGCTCCTGCTCCAGCCTCACCCCATCTGCTTCCTCTGGCCTTGCAAATAGCATGCAGGGCACAACAAGGACTTCACCAGGGAAGAGGGCCTGGACGTCCACCTGAGGGTAAAGACCTGTGGTTTCCACCATTCACGTATCCTACCTGCTTGCACACTGTGCAGCCAAGCGTCAGCTGCTTGGGTTGCGAGCAAAGCAGATGGTTGGCGTTGGTGGTGAATGGCTTTGAGAGAGAGCATCAGCATATGCCGCTCGCTGAAGAACAGCAGCGGCGAGATAATTCTGCTAGCTTGTACAGGGCCAGCCCCAGAGGGTCCCAGCCAGCTCGGGCAACATCTATCAGGCCTGCGTGTCCCACACCGTGCTGGCTCCAATGCTTGTGGTTATCCTCTGAAAGGCCTCGGAGATACAAGGCTTCCTGCTGATTATGCACCACTCCTCACTGCGGGAGGAGAAGGTGGGGAAATATTTTCCATCCATTGTGGTGATGCACTGGGGGAACCCGATGGAAACAAAGCCTGCTCTGACCTCCTGCATCCCACCAGGGAGGGACTGTGTGTGCCAAACACCTCCTGAGCCATCCCATGCGAGGCTGACTTCCTAATCCTAAACTCATTATTTGCAACTCAGAGGTGGAAGCACACGGCTGCCAGCTCCCAAATGACTGGTTCAGCCCACTCAGGGCTCTCTGATCCTCTTGTGGTGGATTTCATCTTCCGCCCCATGCAAGGAGTGAGCTCACCACGGATCAGGCTGAGTGTGGCTCTCACCCTCCCCTGGCAGCCCTCCCAGATTACAGCATGACCCTCGGCTATGAGTCACTTCTTTTCTCACAAACCCAGACGCTGCGCTGAGCGGGCGGTTGCTCATCTGCACCAGTGCTGAGAATTTACTGCGGTGAAGCGAGTTTGGCCTGCAGTGACTCCTTCTCCGCATATGACCTTTCTGACTCTTGCTGGTCCTCCCGTGTAGAGCATCTTGGTGCAACCGCTTCCCTGAGCATGGACTGGTGGTGCTGCTTGGGGGGAGAGAGGAGAGATGCCGTGGGGCTCTTGCAGTGCCAAGGAACAAGTGACAGCCAAGTGCTGGCCGTGCAGTGGGTCTTTCCATGGACTCGTTGCTGTTGGTGTGTGATGTGAGTACTCTCTCCACACATCAGCGAAGATGAGGAAGGTCAGCATAACTAGTGGCCACTGCCCCTGGTCATCCCCGCAGAGCCCGCTGAGGAGTGTCCAGGCTTGGGGCAAAGGCAGCCAGGCTGCTCAGTCGGGTCACCAACTCCTTCCCCTCCATTGGACGTGTGTGCGCACCCTGAGCCTGCCAGTTCCCGGTGCGAGCCAGGGAATCCCATTTTGAGGGCAATGCTGCTGCCGCCTTTGGTACTGGTTTTGCTAAATCATCCCGACCACCTGCTCCCAGGCCCAAGGGGCGGGTGGTGTTTGGCCAGGGCTACCCCAGGTGCAGGCAGGGTGCCAGGGGCACCACGCAGCCACTGCCGGCCGGGATGCACGGCCAGACAAGTGAATCAGCACCATTGTGACGCATAGTCACGAGCGAGCTGGCTCCTCTTCGGAGGGCTGCTGGGATGGCATTTTCAGGGAAAGGCAATGTCAGAACGCTCTCCTGCTCTCCGCTTGCTTCCGTACCTATGTGCTTCCAGTGCTTTCACAGGAGGCAGAACTAGCCCGAAACTCTGTGTTTCGCTTTGGTTTGTTTGTTTCCTCTCTCCGGAGCTGCGTTCCTCCGATGTTGTCTGGTTCAGCATTTTGCCGGCTTGGCTAAGTATCTTGTAAGGAAATCATTTATAATAAAGCTGGTATGCTGGGGTTTATCATTTATAAGTGTGGGTCAGGGTTTAGTTCACTGTGTTAAACTCTCCATGCTGCATGTGATTTTTCAAGCTTTGTCAGGAACAAAAAGTTCTGGGGATGTGCAAAGCATGACTGCATGGTTTCCATGGAGATTCTGCTAGTTAGGCTATGGAAATCCTGAAAAGGCCAGAGGATGACTGACAATACAAGGTCTTAGCGGCTGATCTGAAGAGCCAGACTGAATTAATGAGATTTTTCACAGAGAGTTATTAGCAAGGCTAGCACGGTATGGCACTTAGGCCTCTTTCGTTTTCTCAGCTGCAGTCTTGGAAAACAGAAATGGAAAGATTTAATTGCTGTTTTTTAAGCTCTTTTAAGATTATTTTAACCTATAACATTTTAAGGATGTAATGAAAAGCAGGTTTGTTTGCTTTTTTTATCATTCAGTTACTGTTATTACTGTGGGTTTTGGTGGCAGTTGCCCTTTATCTGTACAGAGATGGGAAATTCAATAGTACTTATTACATTGAGCAGTTAATTCCCACATACTGTGAACACATTCCTGTTCAAAGTAGGTTATCTCGCGTTCCATTTAGAGCCGAACGAGAGATACCATGTCAGTGGCTTTCTATCTCCTAGGGCTATATTAATTATTTATTACTGACTGCTAATACAAACTGTTAACTCTGGCTAGTAATAGTTTGTTCATTTATCTATCACTTACTCCTCCTTTCCTGTGTTTCCACCCACTCCCTTTCGACAGTGTGCGCAGGCTATGAATTCATGTATAATTTTGCACCTGATTAAAACAACCCCAAAAACTGTTATTGGTCTGAGATGCTAAGTTTCGTTTAGGACCTGACTTTCTTAGAGTTTTGCAGTGCCTGAACTGAGGGATTTCATTGGAGCGTTAACAGGTGGTTGGTTAATGGTGAAAGGGGGATGTCTTTGCCTGTGAACTGAAGAGATGTGTCTGCCTGTTTCTGGTATGAGTAGCTTCTTTGCTGCTTTGTTTTCAACCGATACAGCAAAATGTTCGGATGCTCTCCTCCTCTCCCTGGAAAACGCTTTATCTGCTGAAATCAGCACAGCCGGTTCAGCGAAGCGGCGTGTTAGGGACTGCTATTTCTTGTTGGTTTGCACAAGTGCACATGCCCATATGTTTCTGGGAGATGTAAAACCATAATGTTGCTGCTGAGTAATCCACAACAAAAGCACATGCGGGCTGCATTCCTTGGATTCCTGTACAGTAGACTAATCCACTTAATCTCGCTGTTCGCTTCTCTGGCTGGAATTTCACAGTCTCCTTTGATTTACTGGTTTGTAAATCTCTGATTAAGTGCTTGGGGTGGGGGGGGCAGGGGGATATAATCTCTGAAACCCCCTCTTTTCTCTCAAATGGTTTTATGGCAAGGAAATGCTAAAGTTGAAATAGGGGTTAGCTGGTCCTTTTTGGTCATCGTTTTGTCATCATACTATAATTTTTTAAAAATATTTATCAGTAGTTTATTCTCTCAGCTCTTCTGTGCATGGGAAATGTCTCTTTTTGCCACAAGGCAACATTTCCAATCCCCGAGCTTCACAATTTTTTAATGAAATTTTTTCTTTTCCAGTTGTGTTTTCAATCAAAAATGCTAACCAAAATATGCACAAGCAACTTTCTTGTCTGTTAGTGCATGGACAAGGACAGAACGCAGGAGCTAGATGCTGGTTGTGAATCAAATTGTCAAAAACCTGCTGCTTGCTCTGACTGTTGAGGAGGCACTCCTATAGCATGGGTATGAATGCAAGATAAATCCCTATCTAAGCAGGCAGATAAATGAGGGAGCTTGGCCTCAGAAGGTGCTCAGCTGATACAAATACCAATTTAGGACCTGCCCTTGAAATATAAAAGTATAAGTAAATAATAGAGGTGGCTCACCTGACTTAATGAGTCATAAAGGATGGGAAATAAAACACTGAGCTTCCGAAATAAACCCTTCATTTAAAATAATAAATTACCAGAACCCATTGTGTCCTCAGCCACTGCGAGCGCCCTGCTTTTGTGAGTGACGTGACCGCGCGTGGCCATGAGCAACGCTGACCTCCAGTAGACTCAGGCTTGCACGCACGGTGCTACGTAAAGCATGCAGCTGCTCCGCTCTGCGCAGCTCTGACTCAAAGCCAGTCCCTCCCCTGCGTGGTGCGTGCTGCTGAGATGACTCCGCGCCGAAGCGTGGGGGCACTTTCCAGCTCAGCGGAAAATTCCTCCGCAATCCCACAGTGTCTTCGGCGGTCTCGAAGGAGGAAGAGCTTTAGGTCATCGCCTTCCTCCCACGATCACGCATCCTACTGAGCAGCTTATGGGTGTCCCCAAACAGTGCTGCTGGTGGGAAGGACCTGTCACTGAAGCCAGATGTAACTATCCATCAAGAAATTAATCAGAAAGGGACTGAGTAAGTGAGCACGCAAATAAACAAACATATGAGCTACCTGACAACACAACATTTGGAGTAGCTTTTCTCAGGCAGAAAGGATAAAATCTCCCACGCTCTCCAGGGCTGTCCAGAGGCATTTACAATTAGATCCAAACTGGGTTTAGGCAACAGATTTAAGTCTGAGTTGAATTGCCTAGGCTTGTGTCCGAAGATCCCAAATTCTGTGAACTAACCTCAGCCCAAAGTGATGAGAACCGCACAAGAACAGCCTCTCTCACAGCGTTCCTGCCATCTGGGATGGTGCCAGGTCCCAGGGCGCGGAGACGCAGCCTGCTCCCAGGATGGACCATGCTGGTGGGATTTCAGCTGCATCCGAATGGGAACTGGAAAACAGATTTCTCTAAACTTTGGCTGTAAACCAGAGCTAAAGCCACCGGGGCAGAGGCAGGCCCTTGGGTATCAAGCTGATGTCATTCAAAAACTTGGAAGTTCTTGTTTCAATATTTTCGCTTTAGCACGCCTGCAATGCTCAGAGGAAGCATCAGGAGTGCTGTGAATCTCGCCACGCGTACCATTAATCTCCTACGGCCAACGCAACCACAGTCGTCCTTTCGAAAGGGCTCCCTGGTAGGACTGCTGCAGCTGAAAGTCAGAAAGATAAGAAGCAATGGGCAGTCAGCAGGAAGAAATAGGGTCTCACCAGGGTATTCCCACAGTGAATAGATAAGAAGGGTGATAGCTAAATGCCACCTGAACTTTGGGTTCAAGATGTAGAGCAGATAAGTGAACCGCAGTGACTCAAAGGCAATAAATCTTCTGTTCCAGACAAAATTAATCCAAGGCTGTCACCGGAGGCTAGAGAGGAAATTTGGAACCCCCTTTGGAGTGAGTGTCTGCCAAACTGGAAGCATATACATTGTGCTATGACCTGTCAGCTTGCATGAGCCCATGCTGCTGGGGTGCAAGCCAGGCCCTTTGGCTTTCTGTCCCTCACAGTGCAGACAGTGCTACTAAGAAGGGAAAATATAGGACCTCACAGAAAAGTTTTTTGTCTCCAGGCATGTGGCTACTTTTAAATAAGTGTAGGTACAAGTGGGCAAGAGAGAAATTATGAAAGAGCACGGTTCTCTAAAAGCTAACGGTAGCAGAAGTAGCGTTTGACGAGATGGTTTGCGAGCAGAGCAGCGAGCCACTGGTGCCAGCTCTTCCGTCTGTTTAGTACAGCCACTAAAGTACAGCCTGGCTAAGACTTAGTGTGATGTCAGCTCGTTTAATCAAACCCTTTCTCAGGTGTGCCCACGCTTAGAAATGAGCACTAGCTTTCACAATGTGAAGGCTGACCTCTGCTAGCAAACCTCAGGAGAGAACTACCGTCCTGTTTCTGTAAGCTTTTTACGGCATCCCGGCTTGCTGTCCATCTGGTGGTCTCTCCTATTGGGAGTAGACAAGTCTTTGACCCCTCTTCGTATCAAGGCAGTTGAATGGATTGACACTACTCTTTCATGACATGCAGCGTCTGGTGGCAGTACAGGCTTGGCCGGTCCCCGTGGTGTGACCTACCGGGTCTTGAGGAGTTTGTGAGACCGAGTGTCCATAGACTGAAACTAGCTCCCCATCACCTCCCCTAACTTCTCCATCTGCCCAGCTGCGCCCACCCTTGCATGGCTGGGCAGTGGTTCACAGCGGGAAGCTTATCTTTGCCGCTATCGGGGCTAGAGGCTTTGTTTATTTTTAGATTACTCTGTAGAGTCTGGACAGAGAGATGAAAAGAGCCAGCCTAAAGGGGTCTGTGCATGCCAGACTGTCTTGCTTGTGCTCCAACTCTGAAAACACAGGGCAGGGAAAATGTGAAGGGATGGGCTTGATCTAGCCAGATTGATTAAAGGTGTCTCTGCCCCCACATTTTGAGTGGCAGATGTGATACGGGGGTGGGCTCTGATTCATTTTGGTGCAAAGGCAGCAAGGCTCCAGCAACTCCTCTGCTTGAGCCAAGCTGGCGGATGTTGAGCTGAAGAGGATGAGACGCACCGGCACAGCCTGTTGTTCTGGCAGCTCTGCTTAGACAGCAATGATTTCCATCTGAGAAGTGCTAAAAAAACCTTGGGGGAAGTTCAGATTATCTTGAAGTGCCCGGTGGTGGCAGGGTGGGGGGACCTGCGAAATGGAGGTGTGCCTGAGCCCTGGTCTATCTAACGAAGAGGAAGAAACCTTTTTCATCATCCTGCATTACACATTACAGGGAACTTTTTAAAAGTGCATGGTTCGTTGTCCTTCAAAGGCAAATTGAAAAGTGATCTGGAAAGATTGTCCCTGCCTGTCAGGCTCCCTCGTTTCAGAGCTCACTAGGGATGACGAGAGGGAGCCTGGCATCTCTGAGCTCTTTCGGTCCTGCCCCTAAGCAGAAAAAAGTGTGGCGCAGGGAGGCGAGGAGAGAAGAGCAACCCTCCTTGCCATCCCCTCAGGTGTGGTGACAGCAGCTCTCTTGCTGATTGTCAGTGAATTTACTGACTGCTAATGAAGTGGAGGGAGAAGTGCCTTTCAGTGACATCCATGCAAAAATGTATGTTGCTGAAAACCAATACCTATTTTTGGAGAATTTTTTCCCCTGCCAGACTTAAGCATCATCCTGAGTTTGTTTGGGGGTTTTTTATGACTATATGGTGGTGGTGTTTTTTTGTAGCAGTGAAGTTAATAAAGATGGATATCAGCAACAAACTGTCAAGTCCCAAGCTGGAGAGATTTTTCACTGAGTGAAATAGACCAGGGAAAATAAATAATCCAAGAAGTGGTAGTGCTTGTAAATATTGACATGTACAAGCAAGGAAACAGAAGTTGGGCAAAATAAAAAATGGGTTGGAGATTGCTATTTTTCAGGTTATTGCTTGGAAAAAACCCTACATTTACCTGGCGTCCTGTCTGGGGAAGTGGTAATATTTTTTGGTTAGAATAGAAGATTTTAAATGTTCGAAGGGGTGTACTGCTGTTTCCCCAAGCCAGCGTCTCTATTTGAGGGTCAGTCATCCTTCCTTCCCAGCTTTTGGGACCACGGTCAGAAATAGTCCTTTTTCCCTGTGGTGTCTATAGGAATATCCACGGAAGAGAAGACTAAGGAAGGAAGAAAGAAATGCAAGGTGAGAAGCAGAAGAGATCAGAGGCACACCACTCCTTTCACACGTTTCCCACCAGAAAAGGGGTCTTTTTAAGATCTCCACAAGGATACCTTTTCTTCTCAGTTGGGGTCCAAGCCTACTGCCCAGACACTTTGCCAGTGCATTGCTTGGCCTCAGCTCGCACAGAGAGAGATGCGAAGCTGCACAGGCCCCACCAGCTGTTGGTCCCTTTTCCGTACGGGTGACAATTTTGGCTCCCTGGGGCCTGCCACCATGACGTGCAGTTGCCACACACCAGCTAGCTAGCTAAAAACATCTTTAAAACACTTCCTGCTTCATTTTGTTTTTCTCTGCCTTCTTAAGAGCTCCAAGAAGCCTACTAGGACTAGCATCTGTCGCTCAGCCATCAACTGGTTGTTTGGTTGGTTACCCAAGTCCTCCTTTCCTCAAGCCAGTCTGTCATCTTTGTGACTGGAGGAGGGTTTGCAGTGCAGGCCTGCCTGCACACATGGTGGAAAGCTTCCACACCTTTGAATATTCTGATCGTACGCAGAGCAAGCCAGCGATGTAACCTTAAAGAGGGGCTTATCTGCAGTCTTTTAGAGATGGGAAATCTTTTTGTTCCACCCCGTCGTAACGTAACAGAATGCCAGTGGGTGTAAATGGCAACTGTGCAGTAGCCAGTAGTGTTTTAGCTACCTGTTATTCTTTAATGGTCAAGTTGCTATAATTATGGGAGGTGGAAATGAGGTTATTGGGGATGGTGTTCTTACAAGGCAGGCATAAAATTCTAAATAAAAAACTGTTTCCAGATACTCAGTGAAATTAATGGGAGGGAAAGAAGGGTGGTCTTTAATTATTTCAGACCCAGACAGTTAAGGCAGATGTACATCATCAGTCTTCAAAGAATGTCCTGGGGATATAGCCAAGACAGTATTTTTTTTCCTCCTATCATTGCTGATTTAATATCTGCACAAGTGCACACGCAAGAGGATGATACGAAACTTGCACTGTTCAGTTCAAGTCCCTGTAAATGACTCCCCCTTGGAGACTGTTAAGAATGTAATGGGGTTATTGTAGCACTTGGGAATCAGTACTTGAATGCATGTGCCAGGAAGGCAAAGGTGGGTTGACCCCGTCTGTGTTAAGTCAGGGAAACTATGGCACTGAGCTGAGCATCTAGTGGAAATAAAAACTAATTCCAAGCAGGCCCCAGTGAGCATGTTTTTATCCAAAAAGCAATCAGAGAGAGGAATATGACCTACCAGATGGAATTGCTGAGGCAGGGGTGAAAGTTAGAAAAAACAATAACGAAACACGATCAAGTATAATTTTGACAGAATGAAGATATTAGAGAGAAAAGGCCCCAGCAGGCCAGTTTGGCTCATCTTGATCCCAATATTTCATCTGCACTCAGAAAACCCCTGGAGAAAGCTGTGCCACAGCACCGTTAGATGTCGAGGCTGAACCAGGCTGAGGGCTGCAGCTGCCTGCAGCCGTGCAGGGGGGCCAAGGCTCGCTGGCAGTAACCTTGGTGTGCTGGTGGGCCAGGTAGGGAAGGGCTGCTCAAGGCCCTGGAAAGCGGGGCTGAGGGTGCTGGGATCTGAGTGACACTCCAGTTTTCCCTGTCACAGTATCCCCCAGCATCGCCCATACTGGCTATTAGGAAACTCAGTGGAGAGACACAGGACATGGACTTAACTCTCAACTCCCCTTTTGTTGTGAAAAGCATTTCTAGTGCCCTAAGCAAAATTTAGACCCACTTCAGGACTCTCAGTGCTTCCCAACAGACACGAGAGCCTTAATGTAAATGAGAATCAGATCCACTGTGCCTATGAATTTTGGTCTGTCACTCATAGCCCGTAACGGTCAATATAAATTCTCCAGGAAAATTAGAAAAACAAACTGGACCTGCTGTGAGGAAAACAGGCTGGAAAGTGAGAAGCATGTTTTTAAAATTTGCCAGATGTTTGGTTTGCTGTTTTGCACCATGCGGCCGGCTATGGGTGCCTGGGATGGCTGCTGGTGTGGCTGCAGGAACACGAAGCGGGAGCGGGGAAGGCTTGCCTGTGCTGGAGGAGGTGGTGGGAAGCGGAAGGGTGAAGCTGCAGCAACGTGTGGAGCTCTGTCAGCTCCCTAAATAATGGGGTTGTCTGCTTGGGCTTGGCTAGGTACCAAGTCAAGGTTTTATGGTGTGAGTTCATCTGCTGGCTTTTCCCTTTACATGATGTAATGCTCTCTGTGAGCGTGCTATCTATTACACCCAGCTCTGCAGTGGGTACGTGTAGTTGTAGCCAGCCTCAGAAAGTTTGGAAAAAGCTTCTCGGTCTTATTTGCATCCTTTGGGCTGACCTATGACATAATCTGCGGAGGGTCGGTGCTGTGGTTCCCTCCTTCACACTCCCCGCTTGCCCTCTCCCTCCTCCTCCCTCTCCCAGCGGTTTGTCAAACTGCCTTGCCTTTATCTCTTCTCACAGGCTTCACAACAAGTCACGGGATGATTTATGCCCCGATAACTTCTGCTTTTAAATGCTGGGCTAAGAAAAGCAGCCTTTGCAAAAACGACTTTTGCGGAGGTGTGGGGAAACCCGCTCGTCATCGCGCTCAGCAGGTGAAAGCGCCATCTCAGCAGAGATGCCGGGGGAGCGGGGCCGAGGGTCGCTTCCCTCCCCATCCTCTCCTGGCACCCAAAGGGAGGTGGTGGTGGGAGGATGGCTTGGAGGAAAGCCTCCCCGAGCCCGGGCTGGCGAGCCTCAGCTGGTGAAGGAGCACAGGGTTTGCATCACCCATTGCCCTTGTATCTCCGTCCCAATCCCCCCTGCTCAGCTCCCTGCAGAGCTGGGAGCTGATGTGCACCTTGGAGGCCGGGGAGGGGGCCACAGCTGCGTGTTGGGGCTGCTGGTGAGAAGGGCTGCACTTTGCTAAAGGAGGAAAATATTTTGCAGCTGTGATACCACTTTCAGCATTTTATCACAATCTTCCTCAGTCGCTACGAGGCAGCCGGGGATGAGGCCGGCAGCTAAAGCTGTGATCCTGTTGCGCTGGCTGCAGCATCGGGCGTGCCGGAGCTGCAAACGCACCGTGGCTGCCCGCCCTTCATTAATCTCTGGCTGTGAGGTTTACCCCAGACCTCCCCACCGGCACTGCAGCTGCACCAGGGAGGCAGGCAGCAACCCGCCCGGCTGCGTCTCCGGCGTGCTGGGGGCATCGGCGCTGGCATTACGGACCTGCCGGGTTAAATGCCACTGGGACTTCAGCCTAATGGCGATCTGCCCTGGAAGTTCTGATGTGGGCACGGCCATGGGCCGTAGGCACGGGCTGTATTTTTGTGTTTAAAGCACCACGGAGTGAAACCTTTCAAGCAGTTCCTACTTCAAAGCGCTCCCACTGTAATTACAAGACCAGAAAGGTGAGGTGGGCACAGGCAGACAGGGAAAGAATAGGAATATGTTTGCAAGATCTGACGTATTTTAATTGTTCTTACTAGGTGATTTTTAAATTTTATTTTTATTTTGCAATGAGGAGAGAGAAGATTTTCCTCTGACTGCTTGACTAACGTGTGTCCGAAACCATTATGGCTCCCTGAACAAAAGCAAGCCAGCTATGCTGCAGCTAAGGCTGGCACACTGAGTTTCCTGGGGGGGAAAAATCACAAACAAACAAAAATCAGGTGTTGAAAGCTGAATCCTTACCTTAACTGAAACCTTTTCAAGCAATACAATGAACACAGAGCACGGAACAATTTATATTTAGGTAAAGATTTTTTGTAATTACTTTTTGTGTGGTGTTTTTGATTTCTCAGAGCATTTTTTTTTTCCTCCCAAAGGACACGGTTGTACTTGCCTAAACTCCTAAACAAACTAGTTAGACCTGAGCAAAATGTTCACGGCAAAATATGAAATTGGTTGAAACTTGCTTGGTTTCAGGTTTCTTTACAATCTCTAAGCTCAGCCCTGGTTCACTGAGAGGTTTGGTAAGGACCATGAACTTTTAGAGGGAACATGGACTGATTTATGGGTCTGCATGAAAATCCATGTGAAATTTGCCTTTCATATGACCACAATACAAAATATCTCCTCTACCCTCCAACCCTTCCTATGGTAGTGGATAAACACTGATGTGTTTTATCTCCTGTTACTGCATCGAGGCCACCCAGCACAAGCAACATTTTGCTTAATTCCTTATAAATCACCAGTGGTGCTAACAACAAAATGTTGGCAGCTCTGGGGTTAGTACTTGTTAGTTTGTTGCCACTACCCTGAACTAGGCAGGATGAAAATCATGCTGATTTTGATTTATTTTAACTTAACGTGAACACTGTTGTGCACATTTCACTCTGGATTGTAACAGCTGAAGACAGAACAGGGCTACACAAAGGCCTCTCAACGCTCCGTGACATATGCCAGGTCATAGGAGGGCACGTCGCTGGTGCATCAGCTTGCGTGCTTGGGGAAGTGCCATGGGATGGAAATGGCCCGCCATGTGGGGCCACTGGGTGCTCGTCATGGTGCAGCCCCACGGTCCAGTGCAGTGACAACCATGGCGCATCCAACCCGTGGGGCATCTGTGAGGGGTCTGGGGCGGGGAAGAGCCACTGGTTTTGTGCTCTTCAGGGGACTTTCACAGTTGATGTCTGCCACAGGTCCAGGTCTCTGCTCTCAGGAATAGTGCACTCTTCTGTTAGAGATAAGGGATTTCGTGGCCTTTCTTATTTCCTACACCCATGTAAATGGTTGTATATTGACCTCACATTTGGATCTCCTGTTTCTCCACTTCCAAACTGTGTGTAAGACTTTTTTGGTCATCTGCAGCCACCAAGACCTACCCTGGTCTCAGGGCAGTACATATCCTTTTACCCAAAGGTCAGCTCTTCCCTTCTCCATGTGCACAAGCTGTTCCTTACAGCAACCTTTGCAAACACAGCCAGTTCTCAGGCTGGAGAAGTAGCTGTGTAGGGGCCGGTCTTGAGGGGTTTGACAGCAATCTACAGTGCCAGTCACAGGGGCTCTGCTTGCTCATTTATAGAGTGGTGTAGGTGGCCCATGGAAAGTTCCCATCCAGCCCATGTTGCCAGAGAGGAAAGGACGAGATGTTGCAAGTGAAGAGACAGCAGCCTGCATTGGCTTCAACACCTCTTGAAAGACATTTGACATTGGAAATTCATTGGAAAAATAGCCTCATTATAGGAAAGGGCTAAGTCTATCCCCAACACATACCTGAATTCCCTTTATCATAGGGAAAACATCCGAGAAAGAAAAAGTTGTAGTTTTTTTTTAATCACGACATGCCTTATTTCAAAACTAAGTTGAAAATTGCTTCTCCAAGTTGCAAATTCCTTTTCGTTTCACATTCCAAATTAATTTACAGTAAAACAAATGTGTCCAGTTGCAAAACTTGAGGGGAGACACTGGGAAATCTCCCAAGCATTTTGATTGAGCAGCTCTGACTGTTCTCTTTCCCTTTTCCCCATCCTCAAATTTTCGCTTGTTGATTTGTTTTTTTCCATGCCTTTATAAGGTGGGATAAATATTAAATATGACAGCCATTCCAATGGGACCAACAATGTGATTGTCACTGGGCTCTGCTCAACGGCTACTCCTGCAGCTCATATATCAGCCAGAAGGATCGCTGCAGAGTTGCCTGGCCCATTTCCCTCTGTGGTTTCTCTGTGCAGATGATGTGGGTTAACCTGGGAATCGAGAAACTGGAGTTGATCCTAGGCCCCTCCTGCACTTCTGAAGAGCACAGATGTGCAGAGCTTATAGGCCAGCTCACAGGTCATTTCCCTTATTGAGGATCTGTCATTAGGCTGGCCTTACTCTTGATATATAGCATTTCTTCTGCTTCAGAGTTACTTATATTACTCCACTGTTTATCACTTTGTGGTTTTATTTTATATTATCCCTGGCCCATAATGACTCATCAGGCTGTGAACACATTTAACGAAACTTAAGCTGCATTTTTCTGGCAGAGCTGCAAACAGAGCTCAGTTCACAAAATTTCCAGCAGCTCTCCTGATCCTGTGTGCTTCATAAAGGTGTGAGTCGATAATTCAAACCAACATCTCATCTGCTCTGAAAATACAATCGCTTTGAGGGCAAATCTGGCTTCAGAAATAAAGGCTTGTAAGATTGCAGAAAAAAAAAAAAGAGCAATTTCAAGGCAGGGTAAACTGTTGTTTTGTTTGCGTCTACCCAAAATATAGGAGTGTTTTATGTCAGAGGAGCTTTTCCCAGTGGGAATGAATGAGAGACTGTAATGGATAATAAATGCTGGGGGTCAGGAGGTTTTCAAACTTCTTTTGCAGTGTGTGCTGGCTTTGAATGATTCACAGTCCTTCACCCTTTTTGTTCCAGGCAACATGTATCACCTTCCCACCTCTCCCATAAATGAAGTGCAGTTGCAGAGCATTTAAAGTAAGACCCAGAGGCTCTAAGCTGGAGGCTGAAGCCTTCCCTTGGACTCCAGCTGAAGCCCTGGGGATGACCTGGCTGCTTGTAGGTGTCTGGTTGTTTGGACTGGGAGTCAAAGGGACTGGGAGGGATGTGGGCTGAGCATGCCATAAATCCTGCTGGTCTGAGAGGCTTGCTGCCTTAGGAGGACCCTTGATCTTTAACATACACTTCCCCTCTGGCTGTCACAGCTGTTACTTGCTGTGAGAACATGAGAAGGGATTTTGAGAGCAGCCTTCCCAGCCACTCTTATGAGAGTTCAGATGCGGGAGCAAGGGGGGACATCCTCACTCCAGGCCCTCTGAAGCATCCAGCAAGGTCCCTGACGAAGATGTCTGTCAGGCCATAAGCTGCAGTTTGGGAACGCCTGTCCTACAGCATCAATAGACTGTGTCATACATCTTGCCTACTGACTTCAGCATCTGCTGTGCTCCAGTGCCTTGTGATACCTGCAGCCGTGCTGCCCTTCCCTTACACCAGCTGAAATCACATCCTCCTGGGTGGACCGTTACACACCTCTCAGCCTCACAAGAGCTCCAGGGGACTCGGGGATGATGGAGTTGGCCATGTCGGGTACCCTCATGCAGGCCAGACTGTGGGGTGGCAGTGCTTCTGGCTGCCTTGGGTGTGATCCTTTCCCTTTCCTTTTCCCTTTCCCTATTTCCCTTCAGAGAGAACCATAATACGTCAGCTGGCTGGAGCCAGTCCCTCAGAAATGGAGATGTTCAAAATAAGTAATCACTTTAAAAAGGAAAAAAAGAGAGCACAACCTGATCTTTTGCTTCCTCCTGCTCCTGACTGTTAAGTGAGGATAATAAATGCTTTCTCACTTTACAGAGCAGTATGACACTAAATATATTTTCAAAGGTGTCGCATGCAACAAGGATGACTGCCACAGGGAGGAGAAAAAAAAAAAGGCTTCCTCATCCATTTACGTCCCCTTTCTGTAAACTCCCTAAACAGCTACTGAAAAAGAGCCATCACTTCACACACTGACTATCAAATAGGAGGAAGAGGCACCCCCTCCTCTCCAGTGGTGCAGGTGTGTTTCCCTTGCAGCCTTAGCCCTGACCCTGGCCCCAGCCTTACCTCTCCCTGGGCCACCAGCGCCTCAGTGGGGACTACCTCTCCAAGGCAGGGGAGGGGGTCACCCCGGCTCTGCGTTCCCCTTGGGTGGGAGCACAAGTTAAATAGGTCATCTCTTTGTGGACCTCTGGTTCCTCCCATATTTCAGAAAGTCATGTAGGTCCTTCGGCAGTTTTGGGAAGGACTCTGACAGCAGTGTACCAAAGTGCAGAAGCCTACGGGGTAACAGAAAAATAGATCCCCCCCCCGCCTGGCATTAGCTGAATATCATGGGAGATTTTTTAATTGGTGAGTAGTTTTTCATCTTACAGAGAAGTGCTCAGCCTCCCTCTCCTTTCTGTAGGTGCGAAAGCCTCTTCCCTCAGCCGAGTGGTGCCAGACGGGCGAGCGATGCCGGGCGGGAGGCAGGCGTGGGGGCAGTCCATGCTTGATTCAGCCTGATGCGTGCGTGAGCAACCTGCTTCCTCTCACACGGCCTCGACGTGTGCGAGGGAAGGAAGGGGGAGCAGTGCCGAGGTGGTAATGTCTTACTAACTGTTCTATTCCTCATCAGATGGCCTGGTGAGCCATCTTTGAGGACTGCAAATTCAAATTGAGATAAGGTTGCTACATCAAGGAATGAATAAGTAATGAAATAACCCTCGCTACTTCCCTGCGCAGCGTTTGCAACCACAGAGCTTGAAGCATCCCAGCGCCACAGAGGCAGGCAAGCGTAATTATCCTCGCTTAAGGGAGGAGGATAGAGGCAGTGGGAGAGGGGCTTCTGCAGGAATGGTAGATGTTTCCTGGAGATAGCAGAGGTGCAGAGACGGCTGGCCAAGGTCTGGCAGCAGCCTCCTGCCTGTAAATGCAGTGGGGGAAAATCTTTGACCTGAAACACAGATGTTTCTTTGTGCGGGTAGCCTTACAGGCCGCAGGAAAGGGCCGGGGCTGGCATGCCTGCCGTAGGTCCTCACTGGAGCCGGAGCTGAGACCCTCTGGGCGCACTGCAGCCTCGTGAGCATGCTCTTTGGGGCAGCAGGGCCATGCTGAGAGACCCAAATCGCCATACCATGCGTACCACGAGGTTTGATGCTTGGAGGCTGCCGGGACTTCGGACTCCCGCCGCAGTGGAGTACCAATGGGCGCCCCAAACAAAGGCCAACAACCCGACCTGAGACATTGCCCTTTGAAAACCTGCTGCCGCCACCACCACTCGTTTTCGTAGTCCTTTCCCCTGTGATAATATAAACAAGCTGTCATTTATTTTTCAATGAAAAAATACTTTTGCTTGGCTTGGTTTCACATTGCACGGTTACTATTTGCTGTGGCGGAAGCTGCTGCAGCTATAAATAACCTCACCACAAGCTCCTCTCGTCTGTAAGCCCAAGCGCTCGCTTCGGAAGAGGCAGGCGAGATTAGGATCTTGTTTTGAAGGGGAGACTCTCCTGGCAGAGGCGATGGGTGGCTGCCATCGCCAGGGCTCTCGCACCCCATGGGCCCGAGGCTCTGCCTGGCTTCCTGGCAGAGGGTGCAGGGCCCGGCCACCTGAAACCACTCACATGTCACCCAGGGGGTGACGCCTGTGCCAAGAGCGGGGGATGAGGGCAGCCGGCAGCGTTGCCCCGCTGCTATCAGCACAGCCTGCCAGCAGTTTGTGGTAACACCGCTGTCCGTGGCCCTGGTGCCCTCGTCTGACCCCCTTCTGAGGCCGCAGCTCCCACTGACGCTGGGCCCCGGCTGCCCAGGAGTAGGCAAGGGGACATGGGCATGGCTGGCCCCGCCCAGCCCTGGCCGGCATGAAGGGGAGGCCAGGGGGTCATACACGTGCCCTGACTGCGGGGCGAGAGCCGAAGGTTCAACCTGTCAGAAAACTGCTCACTTCTTGGGCTTTTTTGGCTCAGTTTTCTTCCAGATTGTTAAGTCAGACTGGCTCAGATGAGAGAGGATCGGATGAGCCCAAAGTCTGGCACAAGGGGGGAAGGGGGAGGGAAGGGATGGATCGCTGCAAGGGTGACATGCTCCCCGCGTGTGCTTGCCTCTCACCAGACGGCTGCCGAGCCCCTGGGCTGCTGAGAAACCCCACAGCAATGGCAGGTGCTGGCTTTGCAGACGGCTCACTCAACCTCTGGTGCCAGCCGAGCGTGAGACGCACCACAGAATCACAGAATCACAGAATTACTAAGGTTGGAAAAGACCTCCAAGATCATCAAGTCCAACCATCAACCCAACACCACCATGCCTATTGAACCATGTTCCGAAGCGCCACGTTCACACGTTTCTTTGATACTTCCAGTGATGGTGACTCCACTACCTCCCTGCACAGCCTGTTCCAGTGTTTGACCACTGTCTCTGTGAAGAAATTTTTCCTAGTATCCAGTCTAAACCTCCCCTGGTGCAACTTGGGGCCATTTCCTCTCGCCCTATCACTAGTTACTTGGGAGAAGAGACCAACACCCATCTCACCACAACCTCCTTTCAGGTAGTTGTAGAGAGTGATAAGGTCTCCCCTCAGCCTCCTCTTCTCCAGACTAAACAACCCCAGTTCCCTCAGCCGCTCCTCATAAGACTTGTTCTCCAGACCCCTCAACCAGCTTCGTTGCCATTCTCTGGACACGCTCCAGCACCTCCATGTCCTCCTTGTAGTAAGGCGCCCAAAATTGAACACTGTATTCAAGGTGCGGCCTCACCAGTGCCAAGTACAGGGGCACAATCACTTCCCTACTCCTGCTGGCCACACTATTCCTGATACAGGCCAGGACACTGTTGGCCTTCTTGGTCACCTGGGCACACTGCTGCCTCATATTCAGCTGGCTGTCAGCCAGCACCCCCAGGTCCCTTTCCCCCAGGCAGATCTCCAGCCACTCCTCCCCAAGCCTGTAGCGTTGTATGGGGTTGTGGTGACCCAAGTGCAGGACCCGGCACTTGGCATTGACAGGTTTCGTATGCTCCCCTTTTCCTGGAAGCGTTTGCTTTGTTGTCCAGGGCTGTTGTTTTCTACATCTGCTTTGTTTGTTCCACCATCCTGCTTCGGCCTCACTCGTGGTGATGGCTGCGTCCTCCCCGGCACGCCGCTGTCGTAGTAAATGTGTGCCTTGGGCAGGGGCCATGGTGTGATTTGCCCCAAGGTGGAGCGATGAGGTTACGCTCCTCCGGATCATTGCCCACGCCAGAGTAGATGCTCTGAGCTGATGATGCCCTAGATCGAGCTGGGAGTGAACTTCAGAAAGGAGAGCTGGTTTCCATTGCAGGCTGAATGAATACAGTGACTCATCTCAGTTCCTAAAAGCAGAGATGTATTTGTTTCCATACAACAAGAGGAGGCTCTAACTTAACGTACAAGGTCTCCAGCTGCGGTTTCACATTTATAGTTGGCTGCTGCTGAGCAGGGCTGGTTCCCCTCCCTCTCTCCTACACCCAGCCTTGCAAAGTCTTGCCCCTGCCCTGGTGCGCGTCTGACCCCCGTGGCGAGCTGACGTAGGGAACTTGACCAGGAAGAAATTATCCCCTTCCTCTTTATTTTCAGTAGGCTTAGTTTTCTGTCGGGTTAGCTCTGAGATCAGGAGCGAGGCAAAGGTGAAGGAGGCCCATCCAGGGTGGCAGGCATCTTTTGGCTGGCTTAGCTGTAACGTGCACCCGCTGTCCCTAAATGCCGAACCCACACCACGCCGCCGCCCCCAGTGCGGCGTACGCGGCGTGGGCGAAGCCGGCAGAAAGCACTGCTCCCCTTTTACCTGGGGCTTAGGCCCAAGGCCAGAGAGAACCAGGCCTGCAGATTTATTCCCGAGTCCTTTTGTTTTTGTGATACCTTACTTTCCCAGCTAGACAGGATGAGAAACAAATGCCACCAAAATACTACGAGAGAGGCTATTCCTGAAGTGTTTATAGCCCAGCGTCACTGGAGAATGTTTGGCCGCCTCCCAAGACAGCCTATTCTCACCGCATTTCCAAGCCAGTTTCTGAACTTTTGGGCTCTTACCCAAACAGAATCTGGACTTTTTGAAGTTTGCTTATCTCTGTTTACGAGAGCCTCTTGCGAGGGCGAGTCACGCGAGGGCAGCTGAGGCCAGGGGCGCGAGGGGCCAGCAAGCAGAGCCGGGAAGCTCTGATGAGCTTTGCTCGCGCCACACGTGAGAGCGGTACCCTCACATTCCTGGGTGCCCCGGCTCTGGTCTGCCCGAGTTAGCGGTCAGCCTGGCTGTATCCAGCGCTTCTCTTGATTGCAAAAGGCTTTAAAAAGCCCTTAAGTTCCTCAAGCGCTTTTAATTTATGAAACCGAAGGTCCAGCTGACGTGGCTGATTAAATGAGGGGACAAGCGGGTGTAGCTGGAGCTTCAGACCAGCGCTCTCCTGCAACCTCGCAGGGGTTAAGGTGGGAGCTGGCAGGTTCTGCACAGCTCTGCAAAGTCGTGGCTGGCCCCTTCCACTCAGCCTGGCTAAGAAAAGCAGCCGCTGCCCCCACCTTTCCGTACCCTCTGTTTTCCAGACAGTCAACTGTTACTTATTAATCTCGAGGAGATTCTGCCTCATTAGTGCTGGAGAATAGCAAGTGTTTGCTAAATTCTCTCAGTTTTCTTTTTATTCCAGGGTGCTTCCTGTGATGGTATCTTGGGACCTCTCTGCTTGCTTGCAGATACAGATTGTGAGCGCTGTATCAGTTTAGAATGAATAAAACCCAAGTTAAAATATGGGTGAGAAATGGGCTGCATGTTTTAGCAAATGGCTGTGAATTTGCAGTCTGCAAAACTACTTTAAAATGATAGTAACTGAAAGCTTGTTTTGCATGTTTAAGGAGAAATACAAACTAATCAGGATAAGATTAAATGAAATATATACTACTATTGTAAAAATTCTGTTATATTAAAAAGTTATTTAATTGCATGCTACTATCCAATATCCTTGGTTGCCATTCTCAATTACTGACATTATTAGTCTAGCATTATTCTGTTCAAAATGTAATAAAATATTTCCATTAGTTTCGGAGTCACCTAATCACTGAGAAAAAAGATGTTTGAGAATGCATTGAGTGATCACGTGAACACAGGGATTTTATTTTATTAATTGGCTGTTAGGGCAAACTTCAACATTTTATAAGCAGTAAGTGATGTCAATGCTATGTTTGTTTAAACTCATTGCTGTTTGAACTGACTGAGCAACAATAATAAAACCCTTTGTTTTTAGATAAACTTTTTTTTTTCTCCTACAGGGAGCTCATTTTATTTAACATATGCCATGAATAAAATTCACTGTGCTACTCCTAGTAAAGCATGTCTGTTTAAATCAAGTAAATTAAATGTAATTCCTGAGATTAAGGAGAAAGCAGCTATACTTTTATTTGGAGCAGCTTGTTTTTTCTAGTTGTTTTTGTTACAGTTTTCCAACATTTATATAAACAAATAGTTTAATCGGGAACAATAGTGGGGGAATCTTGACTTTCCTTTTTCCTCTATGTAATAAAGATACTGTAATTGTGAAACAATACCATGCAAAAGATAATACAGCGATTATTTTCACTTTTAGAAATGTGGCATGAGCCACGAAGTTCAGAAGCAAGGTAGCAATATCACAAAGACTTAAGCGTGGTAACCGGCCCCACTGAAGTCAGAACAGTAATAAACAAGCATGGCAGGCTTCCTCCGTGCAAAACCTCCCGTTAAGTCCTTGACATAGTTGAGAAATCACAACTGACGTTACAGTCTGCTCCCCGTTCTCTGGGTTTCTCTCTCTAACGTGAGCAGCATTGGTTTGCTATACCCAGGCATGACTATGAGCACGTGCACGTGCACACGTAGTCCGAAACGAAACACTCTCCTATGAGCGCTTCTACCTCAGGGAAAAGATGATGGGAGTAGATACGTGACTGATGTTAGTCATGTTGCTTAATACACTGGTGGGAGGCAACACGAAGCAGCTCAGATAATGCCATGCAGGAACCCATGGGTTTGAGCAGTCCATCAAGTTTTGCTCTCAGTGTTTTGTATGAGGCTTGCCAGAAGATGTAGTCAGTGTAGTCACTTGTGACGGTAGGAAGAGAAACGGATCGCTCTGAAACTCTTTGAAAATCTGAAGCCTACAACCCAGTTCCTGCCTAAATTTAGCATGGTGCATTGTGTGACAAGACACTGACTCAGAGGAGTTACTCATATGCTTAAGTGTTTGTGAAGTTGGTACCTTTCTTGTGAACTTCTGAACTGTTGCCTTAAAAGCCACCTATTGTTAATTTGTGCATATAGGTTTTTTGTGAAGGTTTTGCTGAAGGAAATTTGAATAGAAAGCATTGTTAATGTTCTCATGTCCAGCCCTAATACATAATTTCTGAGAATACTTCATTGCCACTTAAACACTGTGGTTAACTCATAGCTTTATCTAAAAGTTCTTGAATAAGTCAGCTCCTCAATTAAGTAACCTTTTCTCATAGTGCCTTGAATGGAAGGGAAAAAATGTTGTGCTTTTTAATCTGTGTAAGTGGTAAGCAGGGCCTGTAAACTTTGCATATGCCCCCCCCCCCCCCAAATTTAACACGGACAAGGCAGTAAAGTTTTTTTCCGAAGTTTTCCTGTATTTTATTTAAGCTTTAAAAATATCTTTGTCGATTCTGATGTCCTGTGGTTTCAGAGGTGAATTCCAGGCTTTCTTGTCTCGTAATCAAGTGGAATGCTAAAACTTTTATGTGGATGTTTTTACAGATAGGTGTTTTCCTAAACGAGTTAAATGATAAACAAAGATGGAGGCTGATGAAAAATTGCTTTTTCCTCTGACTCTTATGGTACAACCTGTTCTCCAGCCATCCATGGAATCTTACGGGAAATCAGACAATCTGGTTTGCAAAGCAATAAAAACATAGCACATTCTTTTTCTCTGGCCTATCAAAACTCTGAAAGAAACAGGAATTTAGATTTTCTTTAATGCAATGCACAGGGTGTTTTATTTTTTATATTTTTATGTTTTATTCAAGTTAAAGTTTTCCCCTGAACTGAGGTGTCCTTAAACAAATCCAGGTACCCTGCGTCCAGGGTACGCCCAGGGTGCTAGACCTCCCTCGCTGGAAGGCACTGCAGAATCTGAATAGCAATTGTTTTGACTTGTATGCATTAACTCTGTCTTTGAAAGACATTCGCGGCGTCAGCACTCTACTATTGCCTTCCATCAATTTGTTCAGAGATTAATCTTCCCTGTTGACAACGGTAATTTTTAAACTTCAGAGCCGGACAGTCCCTCTGTGCTGTGACGTGATGCAGAGGACGTGGGCTGACACCAAGCAGCAGCGGCCCCAAGGACCTGCTGCTGGTGCCCAGGGGCCAGGGCAGGAGGGTGGCATTGCTCGGGCACAGCAGAGCTGCCATGGCCCCCCTGAGCGAGGGCAAGCCAGGAGGGAGCCCATCTGCGAGGGCCTGGGGACCCCTCGGTGGAGCTAAGCTGCCGGCTGATCTGAGAGGAGCGGGCAAGGTGCTGTTAAAAATGCCTGAGTCCTGCTTGAAGGTGCATTTTCACCACCTCATTATGGAGGGAAACAACAGACAAATGCTGGGCCCATTTCCCTCAGGAATCTGGTTAATTGGTTTTGTTTAAAAAGAAAAAAAAAGCAAAGTGCTGACAGGGCATTGTTGGCCGGTGTGGACAGGATTTGAATATGTTTTAAGTCAGCTAACAGCAGCGTAGATGCTAGGTTCATTCCCTTCTACTTTGTGTGCCCAGAGAAGGAGGGAAAGAAAAACAGCAGAGTCAAAGTTACTGATAGATTTTAATCCTTCCTGGTCTTGCTATCAGCTAGGCTCCTGCTACTGTTTACCCAGCTGAGCAGCGCCTTTAAATGGGTGTCTCCATTTGCATGGATCTCTTCCCATTGTGAATAAGGCAATGACTAGACAATGAGGCTGTTACAGAAGAAAGATGAGCTGGCTGCAGCCAACAAATCTTGCACTCTCCATTTACAGGGCTATAATTATCCAAAGTTTTAAAACACAATGCTATCTGCTGAAAGGGACCATCTGGGTGAAGATCAAGACATTCCAATTAAATGATTGATAAGCAGCTCATGTACTGGAGGAGCACACACCACCCATACATTGCAGTTCTAAAAATGCCACTTGCGTTGACAAACATCTTGAAGAAGTTTGCATGTAGCATGCACTGTGGGAGGGAGAAGATCAAGTGTGTTTGTGTGATTCAAAGTAACGGGGTATGAATAAGATCGGCCTCAGGAGCACGGTGGAAAGCACTCTTAGAGCACTGAGGTGCAGGGGAGGAGCAGTGCCCATTCGTGCTTTGCAGTCTGCTGTGTGAGGGGAGTGCCATGACCTGAGGGATGTTACAGGGAAGTGTTAGCAGCAGAGAGGGGAGGAATGACAAACTTGCGCTCATGGGAGGCCTTTCCTTGCTAGGCAGGAGAGCAGGTTGTCCATCAGCCTGCAGCAGCAGATGAGTGTAAGCGTGAGGCTGGGACGGGCGCTGCGACGTTGGAGAAATCTGCACTGGTTTCCTCTATCCACCACACACTTTGTCTTTAGCCTTGCCCAGCGGTTCTGTTTCCCACCCGCAATGATAGGAAGTCAGTCTGTCCTCCTGTTCTTGACCCACCCACCTTATTTGACTTGTAAGCTTGGCTCAGCTCTTGCAGAATGCATACATGATGCCTGACTTCTTAGGACCAGCATCTTGTTTGGCACTTCTTCATGCCACAGCAGCAATGAACGCATTTTTGTCCCATAACACCTTCCCAAGTGCACATTAATACTCTTTTGCATCTCTTCAAAGCAGTAACTTGAACCTTGGGCATGTCTACGGTCAGAAGTCTGACTCGGGGTGCCTGCAGTAAAATAATGTAGCCAGCTGCAGCCCGTTTGCTTTACAACAATTGCCCAGTGTTACCAATAATAGGCCATCCCTAGGTTATAATGCCAGATGGGGTTTTGTGTGATACTCTATGCTGACCATAAGCCTTGCCTTGATTAGTTCTTTTAATTTGCAAAACCATCGGTCTTGAGTTTAAGGTATTTTTTTAGAAATCCAGGGATAGAAAGTTTTGCCTCTGAAGCCTGGATCTTATTTTTTAGTGTCACTGTGTCTAACCATACCTTCTAGACTTTGATCTGGCCTGTGGCCTCTTTTGCTAAATTCCTCTTTGGCTATCAACTGTTCTCCCCCCCTCCACCTATTTTAAGCTAAACAGATTGAGCCACATGTATCTTTTAACTAGATTTATTTGCTACTGCTTTTTCCTTGGCTTTTCTCTGAACCCATCTTGATTTACCAGCACAGTTACCCACATGAGCATTCACATGGGATGTAGCCTTCATTCTGTATGCCTAGAGAATACTTGTGACAGCATTTTCCAGCATATTTAAATGCAATTTTGCAGGGCGTACTGTCTGAGTGACTTGTCATGCTCATTTGTGCATCACTTTCCCTAAATCTTCCTCTTATCTGCAAACTTTTCAAGTAAGTTTTGTTGTCATCTTTTGTTGTCTTGCCTCTCTGGCAAAAGTCAAATAGGGCAGGGGTGGGACTCCAGCTAAGTCTTGGTGGAAGCAGACACACTCACTGATGTTTTCTCCATTTATTGCCATCCATGAGCCATGTTTATCTCACATTTCAAGTGAATGATAATAATTTCCATTGTTCTAAATTCCTAATCAAAATATTGGTTTGGTGTTAAGTCTCACGGAAGCTAAAGTGTGTTATATTACACCAACACTATTACTTTTATAAGACAAAATTACAATCTCATCAAAACAAAATTCCAGGTTTTGACAAGGTATGACATCAGACAGGTATGTTTCATAAACTTGATTGGCATTTTAAATTATCTTCCCATTAGTCCTTATCAATTGAATTTTACATTGACTTCTCCATTATTTTATCTGGGCTGTCAGAATTATAGTTGCCTGGGTCAGTTCATGTATACTTTTCTAGTACTAACACAACCTTAGCTTTCTTTCAGTTTAACTTTCTTCAGTGCAAGGTCCTTGAAAATTTGCATGACGTAAATATTTTGAAAATAATCAGTCAAATCCCCTTCATACCATCCCACCACAGGTCACCTGTAAAAGTGGACATTCTCTGTTGGATCAAGGACTCTGCTCTAGTGTTGCAAGCATCTTTAAAAAAATGATGAAATGAAGTCACCTTGAAGAAGAGGTCTGCAAGAGTAAGCATCCCCAGAATCCACATTACTAAAACAACTGGGAAGCTCGGAGGTGTAACCATCTACAAGACAATGCCTAGATGTAGTTTGCCTGGATGTAGTTCAGGGCTCCAGGACTGTCCTCAACGTTTATAGAGATAGTGTGGGTCAGGCTGTGCCAGGGTTGGCTCTCTCTACCCCACACATCCTCCAGTGTTATCTTGAGGGGTCTTGCATCTTAACACTTTGCTCTGATGTGCTTTCATGCCACACTGCCGTGTATACAGCACACACCAATGCTGTGAAAACACTGCTCTGGGAGGCAGCAACATTCCCATCACTACAGACATTTTTGAAGTAATCCTGCTCCCCATACACACACCCCAAAGTAATTATGTCCCAGTGTCAGAGGAGCTCCACAAGGCGCCTAGAAGCCCCATGGGACCAGGTCCCTGGCCTGTTTATATGTACCAGTAGAGGTGACAGCTACTATAGCAGCAAACGAAGTTTAGAGAAGGCAAGGTCTTTGTAAATATGCCAGAACCATGACTATACAAATACACTCCTTGTGTGAAACAAAGCCTGATGTCACTATCAGGTGCTAAAAGATGTTTCTGAACAATGACTGAATTTAACAGCCTTTTACAATGCATTGCACTAGCTTAATCTGCAGGTGACAAAGGCATAGATTAAGTGTCATGAGACCAATAAAAAAAATCACACCTGCTTGCCAAGCCAGGTATAAAAATGAAACCTCACACAGAGCTGAGGCTTCAATGTTTGAATCAGCTTTAGGAAAACCCCTGTGTCACAACCTTAAAAAAACGTATAAGACCTTCACTTAAGGAAATACACAGGACTGCTGCAGTGTCTCCTAGAACTGCTTTCTCCAACTACAGGTGCCATTTTCATATGCAAGACACAGCTGTTCCTGTCTGCCCACCAGTCTTTCCTCTCAACCTCAATGAGCTGGAGGGATGTCAAGAACCATGAGTTCTTCTAATGATGGAGTAGATAGGTGCCATTTCGCACCATCTTCATCTTTGTCTTCATCTTCATCTATCTTCAGGTCTGTACATCTTCATGGAAGATATTCTGTAACCAGATACAGATTACTTTTCTCCTTAAGAAGAATCTGGGTGGTAGTCTATAGCACTTCTGTTACAGGAAGTGAGTCTGGATTTTCTTCATCCCTAAAACTTCTGTGCCTCTCAAAAAGAAAGGAGAAAAGCAATGGTAAAGTCAAATGAAATGCCAACTATACCTCACTGAAATATTAACGTCTTTGCCTCCTGCTTTATCTAAAAGAAACTTTATTTTCTTAATTTAATACCAGAAATGGAACGGTTGACCCAATTGGCTTGTTGCTGTTAGGAAGGAAAAAAATATTTTTCATGTTGATTCAATTGTTGGACCTTTCTGTTTTCCAGTGGTGAAAACATTTGAAAACGTGGAATTTTCCTTATAGCACGACATGGACTTAGATCACAAAGTTTGAACCTGTCTGAAATATTCCTCAAATTCAGGGTCCAGGTGGTTAATAGTGGGAATTGGTTATATCGTTTTAGGGAACCTGGATTTTAAGGTGTTGTAAACATGGGTTTCATGTAGCAGTCATAGTATTTGGATCCGTTCCCTAATTCATTAAAGGTTTGGTGATGAGAAAGGGAGAAGTATTTGGATGTCAAACTTCAGGTTTGTTTGTCTTTGGCTCAGCCTGTCTAAAGCATTTTCTAAAGGCTCAGCTATGACCTGCCCATTCTTCATGCATTTAAGACAATTACAAGGCAATTTCCTTCTCTGTGGAATACTTTTCTGTGGAGATAGAGCATAGCTGGGCTGGAACTTGTTTCCTTTTAGGCTGTTTTCCCCGACCTACCTTAGATCCTCTCTTTTCTCCTGCAGTCTGTGACCCAGTCTGCTTTATCTAATCTGATCTAACTTGTCTTTTATGCCACACTCATCCCCATGGTTTGAATGTCCCAAGAGCCTGCCTTTGTTGCCTTTCTTGCCCCATGAGTCCCACTCCTTCAATCAAGAAAAACCTGGGATGTCCATCAGATAAGACCAACAAATCTGGCTTTGCCTGATAATTCCAATGTAATCAGCCTGTCCTGCAGCTTGATGGAGAAAAATACCTTCCAGGCTGGGTCCAGGAAAAAAAGGCAACGTCTTTGTGTCCTCCATCTCCTTCAGACAAGTTCTCACATGGCTTGGCTACCCTGGAGACTGAGGCAACAAGCAGGCTGTGAGATCTGCTGCCATGGCACACTCTTGTTCACCCTGTCGCAAATTTGCCCTCAACGAAGTTCACGACTGGACCTCCTGAAACTTCCCCCTAGCAGCAAGGGCCAGTGCTGGCCAAGCATGTGAGCTTGTCTCCCTCTCGTGGTTGGCCAGATCTGGGCTTACTCTGGGGTCATTTTGCTTGCTCCAGGGGTGAGGGCTGGGTCAGCTGCTCCAGGGCTTCAGCTGGATCTGGGATGGCCCATGTCAAGAGCAGGTAGCTGCTGGCTTTCTTGTTGCGTGGCACTGGAGCTCATGAGGACTTCAGGTGCTTGCATGCATGTAGGTATGACTATGCAATGCTTTAATGCAATGTAGGTATGACATCTCAAGTGACCAGTCCCAGAAAGATTAAGGCTTCTGGGTTTCTTCCTGGAAATGGTGCCTGGCTAGGAGTGGGCCATCTGTCAGGTGAATGGTGAATGGCGTTAAATCCGGCTGGCGGCCGGTCACGAGTGGTGTTCCCCAGGGCTCAGTTCTGGGACCAGTCTTGTTCAATATCTTTATAGATGATCTGGATGAGGGAATTGAGTGCTCCCTCAGTAAGTTTGCAGATGACACCAAGCTGGGTGGGAGTGTTGATCTGCTGGAGGGTAGGAGGGCTCTGCAGAGGGATCTGGACAGGCTGGATCGATGGGCAGAGGCCAACTGTATGAGGTTTAATAAGGCCAAGTGCAGGGTCCTGCACTTTGGCCACAACAACCCCATGCAATGCTACAGGCTTGGGGAGGAGTGGCTGGAGAGCAGCCCGGCGGAAAGGGACCTGGGGGTGCTGGTTGACAGGCGGCTGAATATGAGCCGGTAGTGTGCCCAGGTGGCCAAGAAGGCCAACAGCGTCCTGGCCTGTATCAGGAATAGTGTGGCCAGCAGGAGTAGGGAAGTGATTGTGCCCCTGTACTCGGCACTGGTGAGGCCGCACCTTGAATCCTGTGTTCAGTTTTGGGCCCCTCACTACAAGAAGGACATTGAGGTGCTGGAGCGTGTCCAGAGAAGGGCAACGAAGCTGGTGAGGGGTCTGGAGCACATGTCTTATGAGGAGCGGCTGAGGGAACTGGGGTTGTTTAGTCTGGAGAAGAGGAGGCTGAGGGGAGACCTTATCGCTCTCTACAACTACCTGAAAGGGGGTTGTGGCAATGAGGGTGTTGGTCTCTTCTCCCAAGTAACTAGTGATAGGACAAGAGGAAATGGCCTCAAGTTGCGCCAGGGGAGGTTTAGATTGGATATTAGGAAAAATTTCTTCACTGAGAGGGTGGTCAGGCATTGGAACAGGCTGCCCAGGGAGGTGGTGGAGTCGCCATCCCTGGAAGTGTTCAAAAAACGTGTGGATGTGGCGCTTCAGGACATGGTTTAGGGGACATGGTGGTTCTGGATTAATGGTTGGACTTGATGATCTTAAAGGTCCTTTCCAACCTAGTGATTCTGTGATTCTGTGATTCTGTGATTCTGTGTCCTGACAAACACCTATAAGCGTGTCAGTCAAAAACATATCACACTTGCAAACATGTCAATCTGATAGTCCCAAAATCATGGGAATCATTACGTGTACGCTACTAAGAGCATGAGCATGTCTCCACCTGGAAATCCCTTCTACTTTTGGAACCTAAGGTCCACATTATTTGTAGTATATGAAAAAAGCCACACAAGCATTTCTGGGAGTCAAGGGCAAAAGCTGAGATGACAGTCCTCTATTTCTGAGGTCATTTTGTCATGTAATAAGTCAAGATACTCTCTGATCTTTTACGAGGAAAAACGTCTGGCAAAATTCTCCAGTTGATCTCTTTCGTACACCCTCCAGCATACATATGTGACTGGGGAAGTGAGGCACCCAACAGTTTGTGCATGGAATGGGTAGTATTCTTACCAGTTAATTTAAAGGCAAATGACTGTTATCAAGAGTATACTTCAGACAGGTTAAAATATTCTGATTTTACTGAGTGAAGCAGGGAGAGCTGTACAGACTATCCAGTTTGTTGCTGGGCTGTCAGAGCTGAGGTGTATGATGGGCATAGAGCATCTTGCTGTTCATCACTGTATTCAGATCCGATTGTCCACTAAAAATGAAATTGTGGAAGAAGAAATGCCAGCACAAGATGCTGTAGAAAACAACCCATTTGTTGTTATTTCACCAATTATTATTTCAGAGAAGGGACCTTATAACTGTGGGTCCTCAAGAAAAAAAAGTAACAGATGCATATTGGAGCAGAAGCGTTAATGTTTGATTTATACCACAGAAGCATTTTCCTCTGCTGCCAGGTGTCTCTTAAGTCTGAGCACTTCTTGCTTTGTTAGATGTATTCTCCTGTAAACACTTTGTTGCTGCTATTACATTTTCCCATGCTGAAAGTCTATCGCAAAGACTTTTTTTCTGAAGCATTGGCAGATGGCAATTAGCACCCTTCATATTCCTTCTCCGTAACTTCAGCAGTTTTTTGCCTGCATCCACTTAACAGCTCCAGGCATGCCAAATCGCACACTTTTGGAGTACTTGTTGCTAGTAGCAGATCTTTGATTCTAAATGCCTAAGTAGCGTCTGAACTATATTTAGAGCAAGTACACGCCTGCCTATTCATGTGTCTTTTGTGTGTAGCCTGGACAGCTCGGTGCCAACATTCAGCATAATCAGCTTCTTCTTTAGCGGTCGAAATTCCACAGCTCTTCAGAGAAGAAGGGGGGGAAAAGGGTGGTGGGCAAGGAAACAAGGATAGTAATTAAATATGACTTAGGGAAAAAATCCCTGAACAGCAAATTAGCTTTGCTGTTTTAGTAACTTTATTGTTTGTTTTATAAAGTCCCAGCCATGTAATTATTACACACTCATAACTCCCATAGACTTTCTAGAGACTTTTACCGTATCAAGTGAGGCTGTGAGCATCGAGAAGTTGTCCTCCTTTTCCTGGACTGCTAAGAAAAGAAAGAACTGACTACAGTTCCTGCTTAAGAGGATTTCCATTAACTTACGAGTCAGGCACCTTTTAAAAAATATTAGGTAGTTGTCCTACATCCCTGCACGGGAAGGACATCTGGAGTAACAAGACCAAGCCTACAGCAGATGTAAGATGATATTTGGGCTCTTGGAATTAAGTTTAACCACAAAAAACCTGATCATTACACCTATTTTTATCTGAACCTATTGGTGTGCCAAAACATGTAGGTAAAACCTGAAGAGCTGGGACTTGAGTGATCACCTGGGAAAAAAATTTCCAACTTGGTAATTTGACGTTGGCACTTACTGACTTGTATAAATGCTCAGAATTTATGGATTCCAAGCATCTGATTTTTCTAAGTCAAGTAGTTTTGTAGCTACTTAGTTCTGCAACATTAGAGCAAGATGTCTCTCCTGTAAGACACAGACATATTTAACTGATTTGATCATGTAGTGGTAAATAAAAAGATGATCAAAGCTACCTGCTCATTCACTTAGATGAAAATAGGTAAATTTGGATTTATGATTGACTATACCACTAACTTTTGTCTCACCTGTGAGAATGTCTCCATTAAACTTCTAACTTGGCACCTCTTCACAGGGAGGCAAACCAGAAGTATTTTTCTCAATAAGCCTCTTAAATAATAACTACATCTTCCCCTTGAACTTATGGTACAGTGTAAAGGCAACAAAATAGAAAACAAGCCTTTTATAATATGTCATTTGCTACTGAAAGCCCAAAAAACGTCCCTGTTCTGGTTTGTCACTGTAAAATATTTTGGCTAGCCTCATTTAACTGGTCAAAGTGAAAGCTTGAACCTACTCAGCTGTTCAAGGTGGGTGGATAGAGAAACAGGTGACACCCAACTGTAGAGCATGGGCCCATCCTATGAAACCACACAAATGAAACCCATTGAAATGTACATACATTTCTCAGTAAATTGCACTACTAAATAAGAGAACATAATGTGTCTGCTTGATTTTACTTCTTCTAAATGTATTTACAGTTGATTTGCTTTGAGAAACAGCATGGATGTTTCTTCACCTATGCACCATTGGTTCTCTTTGTGTGAAGGGTGATACATTTTGCATGTTATTGGTTCTTACGGTTCTGTTAAAATGGCTCTGTACTTCCACCATTTTAGCGGTAGCACTGCTGCTAGAGATGCAAACTGTGTCTGACCTACAGTCCAGCTCAGTGGCTTGTAGGTAGCAGCATATGCCAGAAATACAAGGTACTGTGCCTTCAGCTGTAACAGACAGCTGAAGTTTTTAACTCCCTCTGAGTAGATACGTGGGGTTTTCCAGCAGCAGGTGGGGGGAAAAACCTGAGTTTGCTCTTTATACGAGAGCCATCTTACCATTTATCCAATAGTTGTCACATATGCTTCATGGCAAATTGAAGCTCTGGGAATTAAAGAGGGAGGATTTCTGTCTAGACCTTATTGTTGACGGTCTCTGTGGGACACATCCAGCGTCCTAGGGAAGGAGGTCACTTTCTTGAGTGCAGATGGAATAAGGCTGTAACATCTCCTGCTGGCCATGTGCCATTTCCCTCTGTCCTGCTTTGCTTGAGAGGAGTTCAATTTCTGTCTTCTCTGAGTTCCTCTGATAATATAATCTTGTTTGGAAGAGATAAGCATAGCCATTTCACTATTAAAATCGACTGTGTACGATTTTTTTTGTCTGAGAGTCAGAAAATTGGACATGATTTCTGCAATGTGCTTTGGGAATGGTAGGCTATTGATTAATCCTCTGTCATACAGATTGTATTTGAAAACAAGACAGGTCTGTAATTCCTTTCTTGACTGACATTTCTGAACCAAACAAATGAGTTTTATTTGTGCTTTTGGGATGAACTGTTAAGTAGAAAATGTTCTGGTGTTTTCCCCAGGAAAAGAACTAGAAATCCACAGCTGTTAGGACAGCAATCAAAGTGTTTTAGCTTAAGTGATGCGTGGCCCAAGCTAAAGAAGTGAATTTGAAGCCTCAAAAGGTTGAAGTTTATGGCTTAGTCCCACCAAGCATAATCAAGAACAAATAATGAAGTCCTCACCTTGATCTGAATGCAGAAGGTATTCTTAGCACTGCATGAAACTGTCCATCTGATGCTAACCAGGAGGGTGGTACACTGCCAGCAACGGCTGGCAGAAGGAACAAAGACCACCTCTTGTATTCCCTGTTGGGTTTCTATGTCAGTTAAGGACCGCAACATCCATGTATGCTTTACACATGTATGTTGGGGTTTTTTTCCTAGAAATTGTAAGTGATGGAGGTTGGAGTTATACTGCATAGATACCTGAACAAGCCCTAAACATTCAAAAATGGTTTTGTAAGTGTACCCTATGCACCACATAATCTCTTCTTGAGTTTTGCCTTAGCATCAAGTGTATTAGCTGTTGTTCTGTGGCAAACAGCATTGCAATTGTAGAAAAGCTCAAAGTTAGACTTTACAAAAGAGGAAGGTGGTTTTATTATAAAACAAGCTGAATTTACTTGCTCACACTCCCCTACTCGCATATTCACAAGCCTTTTGAACTCTTCAGGAACTTACAGTGAAGGGGAACTTTCATCTCTCCTTCCTTTCCTACCTCTGTGAATCATGAGGGTTTAGTCACAGTCTTTCATCTCTGTGTCTGGATGTCTAAAAGCTCCAACTTTGTTCTTCATCATCATCTCTTAACTGCTGTCCCTCTTTTTATGCAGTCCATTGTTTTCCCTACCTGAGTCTCCTCAGAAGCTGCACATGGATGTGCTGTGATTTTGATGACCTGCAGAGCTGGGTGCCAGCAAAACCTTCTGTCTTTCCTTCTGGTGCTTTCCTACCTCACCATTCCCACTCATTCTCCACAGGCCAACCTTAACACTTCTGTGACAATTCTCTATGCTTCTGTGCCTGTTCTGAATTTGATTTTTTCTTCTTCAGCTACAAATGTGCATATAATTTTCTTTGGTAGTGTGATACTTTTATGAAATAATGATGAATCACTCAACTGTTTCTAGCATTTCCTTAACACTATGCTAATCACCTGGACCTCCAAATTAACTATACTATAGGAGAGAGTGTTCTGGTCCTGAAAAAAGGAGTCATAAAGGGTGACCAGTCCTTCACAGTAGCAGCTTCTGTGTTCATCCTTCTACAACCTGGCAGGAAGTCATTTGAATCGAGCAGATTTGGAGATTCAGATCTGAGGACCTGTTGTCTGAATGGACTTTTGTCACCCAGAATAATACTCCCTGGCATCCTTGATAGTTGTTCAATAGGTAAGCGAGAATTGAGGTAGTGAAGTTGAAAATGCAGAGCTTCAGGAGCACACTTTTTATCCCCTGGTCATCCTCAGGGCTGACACAAATGCAAAACGAACACCCTCAAATAAAGCTGAGCTCAGAAGGGGAAGCCTCCAGTATCTGAAATCAAATGCAAGTAAGAAGACATTCCCTGAGCCCACTCAGCTCAGGTGGCACCGGGTACCCATCTGGAAGGAGCCGAGCAAACAAAGGACCAGCTGTGTCGTCTGCCTAGAACAGGGTTATATGTGGGGCTTTTTGGAGCAGGAGGAGAGGAGGTTCATCCATTATTAAAACATAGATAATAGAAACTTTATGCTCCACTGATCTTGCATCAGACAACATGAACTGAAAGATGAGGTCTCTGCTAATTCAGTGCCTGGTACTCCTGAGACTGGCTCCCATGTGAGGGGGAAGCAGACAGCACTTGTCTGTCTTACTCTGCCTGGTGCTGATCCCAGCCACCTGAGAGGTCACTGCTGCTTCCCTGGCAATGGCCTCCTGCAGCAGCTTCACTTCACTGGAAGAATAAAGCTGTCAGCAAGGAGGAGAAGACGAGCCAGGCCGTGTCCACAGGACATGAAGTCAGGCAAAATGAAGTGGTCACTACCCATGCCAGATCAAGCGCTTAATGTAAAACACATCTCCAACTCTCTCCTTCAACAGGCACTCTAACAGCAGCACTATTCTCAAAAACAAAGTCTCCCACAGGTGAGCTTCATCCTTCCCAGAGGGTTGGAAAAAGATGGATATGTTTACATTCATTTCTTGAGGAAGACACTGGGATGCCATGGGTTATTCTCGGTAAATAAAAGCAAGCTGGAAAACCCCATACATAGCCTCTCTCTCTCTGGTGCCCCCATAACTTGATATGATATGGGCCTTTTTCCTATTAAAGTGTAGGCTTTGAGAAACTCTACCCTGTGTATAGCTACAAACAAGTAGAGGAACTAATGTTAAACCTAATGGGCCTAGCAATCCATGTCCAATGCAAATATTTGTTGTGACAAAATCTGTTAACACCATCTCCCTTCAAACAACATGTTCAAGCCTCCCTGCCTTGAAGTTTCTCAAACCAAACAAAATGTCTGTTTGGGACACTCTGTAAAATTGTGGGGTGTTTGCGATTCAGGGGTTTTTTTTAGCATTTTATGCAATGAAACACCAACATGTTTTCTCAAACTGAACCATTCCATTCTGTCCTGTGCAGTGCTAGATTTGTTTTGGTAATCTGTGATTTTGGCTAAGGTCCCAAACCACTGGCAATGCAAGTCCTTAGCAGCTGACTCTTTATGGTTTTGGATACCAGAAGCTTAAATAATGAAGTCCGTATTTTTTTTCTTCAGTAGGAAAAATAAAACCATCTGAGTGGTATTTAAAACAAAAATAGATTGAGAACTTCACCTACTGCAAAATTTGAAATGTCTCACTTATTTTGAATATTTTCAGAGATGCTTCTTCAATGATTCAAGAAAATACGAGCCTGATGTTCAGATAGCAATATTGTTCACATATTTTTAGTTTCAACATTTTACTGAGGGCAGTAGTAAGAGAATTAGAAGAAAGCACCTACTTGTTCTTATTTCTTACTCACAGCTCTCTTCTAAATGGCACAAGTTGAGCTTTGAAGGAGATTTCACTGAAGTGTTGCAATCAGAGATATTAATTGTACCCAGCGTATATCCCATTAGAAGCAACTACTATTTGAATAATTTCATGATGTAGGAACAGATCTCTCCCCTGTGATTAGACATAGAAAGCCTCCCTTGTTCTCTCGGAGCGGTGTAAAATGGACTCCCACTGTTGTCAGAGCATCCCTGAATGCACGCTTTTCCTTCTCGGGGAAGTGTAATGCCAGAGTGCAGGCATCCAGGGATGTTTGTTTGATTTCAGGAGAAGCAGAAATAAGCCTCGTTGCCCTGGTGGGTCCTTCCTCCCCTCCTTCTGTATCTTCCTCAAGTTATGGAGGATACAGTGTTTTGAATAATTGGCCTAATTTCAAGCTTCTTTTCACACCACTCCCCCCGCCCCCAAAAGTGGCTATTGCTGTCTTTCAGAATGCATTTCAAGGTACTTTTCAGAGCTGTGATTCATCTGAACTTCTTCCACTGATGCACTGAATGATGTGGCCACAGCCATGACGTTCTCTTTCTTTCATCCATTCCCCAGTGGGAGAGCTGCAGGGGTGGAGGTGAGTTTTGTTTTTGGACTAGAGAGGAAGGGGGACTGGGAAAGTTTTATCCTTATGCCTTTCTTTTCCTTTTGTTAATATTTATTTGTAATGAGTCAATTTTGAGAAGGCAAAGGACTGAGAAGGGATAAATCTAATGCTGCTCTTTAGTCCCTGGTAGAGTTTATCCCCGAGTGCTAGATGTCCTCTCATAAAAGTCTGTCTCCTGCACAGCCTGTAGCTTCCTCCAGGAGGTGGACAGGGCAACACAGATGCAACAACAAATTCAAACAGTTCTCCTGCATCTGCTCCAGACTGGTTACACTCTCACACCAAGCCAGAGCCCTGAAAGGGATGCCAGATTTGTTTAGATATTTTATGGCACGTGACTTTACAGACCAGCCAGCAGGTCTAGTCATGTCCCCTAGCCAGTGTCAGTAAGAAAATGTGCTGTAACGTTGTGCACAAGCTGTGGTTTCTGACAGGTCAGTAGGTCGGCCACCAGCTGCAACGCATGGCTGTATTTCATAGGTTAGGTGGCAAAGGTGTGTTACTTGCTCTACTGGTAGATGCTGCCTGAAGACAACAGAGTCAACACAGACTCTGAAAACCTTCTGAATGACCAACTGGCTCAGCCAGCCATACACAGATAGTGACAGAGGGGTCAGCCCAGCCACCTGCACCCAGCTAAGTGGAAGCTTGCTGTGGCCTCGCACTGTTAGCAGAAAATGTTATTGCTTGGCTCCCTACAGTGTGTCATGGATTGTCTGCCCTTGGTGAGCCCTTCCACCATCCTCAGGGGTCAGCTGCAGGTGACAACAGTGGAGAGCGTGCTTTACTTCACATCTCTGGGGAATGTTATAATGATAATTTTTAGCCTCTGTAATTGGGTTTACGCTCTGTAGGTTATTTCCAAAGCAGAAAGAAAGGTTGGAAAGTATTTAAAACAACATAAAGGTTAGCCTTGACACGTGGACAACTCACAAAGCAAGAGGAGAAACATCTTGGCAGGCTTTGTCAAGGTTGCCTGTGGCTCAGTGCAGAATCAGAGGCATTAGCAATGGTAACAACCTAGTTCAGTCCCTGTTTCTGATTTCCCATCCAATGAAAGAACAACGTGTTTTCTCTAATTCCATCCCTTATCTCTGCATTTGGCAATTGGAGGATGGCAAGAGGATTCAAAACACAGCAGCATAAGAAAGATGGGGACAAACATTTTAGCAGGGCCTGGAGCAATAGGTCAAGGGGTAAAAGTTTTAAACTAAAAGAGGGTAGTTTTAGACTCGGTCTAAGGAAGAAACTTTCCCAATGAGGGTGATGAATCACTGGCACAGGTTGCCCAGAGAAGTGGTAGATGCCCCATCCCTGGAAACATTCGAGGTCAGGTTGGATGGGGCCCTGAGCAATCTGATCTACTTGAAGACGTCCCTGCTCATTGCAGGAATTTTGGACTAGATGACCTTTAAAGGTCCCTTCCAACCCAAACTATTCTATGATTCTATGATCCTAAGATCTCCTGTTATCATCTTCAGCTTCTAGACAAAAGCCCACAATGCCTGTGGAGTCTACGCTGTGGGCATTCACCTCCAGCCGGTGTCTGCTGCCTCTCAGCTCTCTCTGCAGACAGCCGGGAAGGGGTGGCATTCATCACTGACATGCAAGGAGCCCATCTTCAGTGATTCTCATCAGCAATTCCCTTCACTCAGCCCACAGTTCAGCTCAAGCTGTTCTTTCACACAATTTTTTTCATTTATGCAGGTAAAGGGAAAAGACAAAACAAATTAAGTAGATTCTTTTTCCACAGATAGAAAGGTGATTAACCATCACCAGCAGTTGCCAAGCAGGTGTATACCTCAGAGATGATACTAGTGTAGAGAGAAGCTGCCAATGTTGCTGGTTTGTCCATATTTTTAGTATTTTCCATGTGATTAATTAAGGATAGGCTCTTTTCCGTGTGCATGAAATTTCCTTTCATAAACCAGTGAAGTTTTTCCACAGACTGAAGGCCAATTCTGATCTCACTTACACCTGTGTAAACCTGGACTAACTCCACTGGAGCCTGTCCATATAATCTAATCTGCCTATAATTCAAGTGTGCCAGGCATTAGGGTATCTTAGCACCCGTGCTTATCCGCAGACTTAAACCGGTGTCGCAGGGTTCAGTCTTACTCACCATGTCTTATCCTTCATATATAATTTATCAGCCAGAATGATGTTAGGTGATTTGCACTCTGAAGTAATCATCACTCGGGCAGCAAGATGATGGATAGGTGGAGGGAGAGCAGATGGTATAAAAGATTAATCAAAAAGCGAGAGTCCGTGCCACTGCCGGTCCACAGCTAAAGATCCTCTTGGGTGTGAAAAATGCTAGAATAATGGTGAGGTATTTGTTTCGTGAATTTGTGCTATTGCTAGGAAATCCTTCCACACTGCACAGAGCTGAAAAGGCTGGCAGCTTTTTTGGGAGCCTAGTGGGGCAAGTCTCACCCACGAGCACAGCTGCATCAGGGCAGCTCGGCCTCCGTTGCACGCTTCGGCACGTGCCGCCTTCTGCTTTTCCCCTTCTCACGTACTGTTTGCTCCAGCACAAGCACAACTCCTCCCTGGCCATCATCTCCCATTAATTAGTACTGCAGACCCCTCTCTCCCTTGCCAGGTCACCCCTCCCGCCCCTCTGCCTGCTCCCTAGCCGGGTGTCTCCTTCCCCTTCTTCCCATCACACCTCTCCCCTTTGGATAGGGCGGGCGTCAGTGCTACTGCGGCAGCTATGGCTCTACTCTCCCTAGCAATGGCTCTTTCCGTACGTTTCTTCCAGGAAGGTCTCCTTCTGCCAGCGATGCTTCACCTTTCCCATTTGCACTCCCTTTCTCTGATCGTTTTTTCCTGCTCTAGCTTCCTCCTGATTCATGTTTCCCCTCAGACACTTCAGGTCCTCCTCAAAGATTGGTCATGCACCCTCCAAGAGCAGTCAAATGTGAGAAAACATGAGTTTTGCTTCCCCAAACCAGGGTGGGCCAAATGCCAGGCTGGAGCCAGAGCCAGGCGAAAGGGAGGAAGGATGAGGGTTAGGATGAGGAGTTGGGAAACCAGGCCCATGATTGGCCTCACTGTCCCCACTGCCACTGTGAAAGGCAGGGCAGAAACAGAGACCGATGCTGTGAAACTAGACCTGGCCATGAGATTTAGGCAGGACCAGAGGGGAACTGCTGAAACCGGTAACAAGAAAAAGCTGTGAGTGATGTGGTACACTAGACCTCAGCCAGCGGGGCTTGAGCACGGAAAAATAGAGGGAAGAGGAAAGTGTGGATCTTATACCTATGGCCCTGACTGTTAAATCGTCAGCAAACACTGCAACTGCTGCTTTTTCGGCAGCTTTAGGGCACTGAGAGGGTCTCCTAGTTTGCTCTGGACATCAGTGTGGTTTCAGTTGCTCTCATGCAGCCTCAGCACTGTGGCATGCTTGGGTGATGCCTTCAAAGGCTATCTTCACAGCACGAAGTGCAATAAACTTAAGGCCATTACCTGTATTGGGCCACTCATTGCAACTCTGTTGGAGCTGGTAGGCATTAGTGTGAGCCAGAAACGAATATGCCTCAAATTTGTTTTAAATTAAAGCTTCAGATTTGCAGGAACTTTTTATTGCCCCAGGCAAGAAGAAGGGTGGAATGATGTTCCACCCTTCCAACATAAACCTGAGCTGAGCAAAGCCCACCATACGCCGGCTCTGCAATCCTCCAGTGCTTCCTGTTCAGCTATTTAATTTGGTTGCCATTGGCCAGCTTTAAAACCTAGGGTTTTAATCTGCTGTAAATTGGTGCAGCTTTACTGAAATGTGGTTTTCAGCCTGTGGTCTGTCAATCCCTAGGACTGTGGACTGCTTCAAAAGAGTCTGCAAAAGGTAACTATGAAAAGCAGACCCTACTGTCAGTAGGCTTAAGTTGCCAATACATGGGCCTTTTTCCTCCACTTGAACCATTTTGCGATGCCAAAAAATTAAAATGACTGAAGATCATGAAAAGAGTGCTGTTTTACACTAGATGAGGATCTGTCCCTGCTCATTTACTGAGTAAAAAGTTATTTTTGAAGAGCTGCTCAGGGTATAGTAAGCAAATGTTACAGCTTAGGCTCAGAGTTCTGTGTGTATTTTTTAAAGGATTTTGAAAGTGGTCTAAAATGCTGTCACGTACACTATATATCTGTTTGTAAGCTGTCCTGGTTGAATAGTAGGGGATAGCAAAATGCAATTGGAATCGTTTGAGCATGATATTTGGGAAAACTGTTTTTCCATGTATTGCTTCAGGAGGCCTATGTCCATCTCTCCTGAGTGAAAAATGAGCATCTGAAGTACTGTTTTAATATGGTTTTATGTAACTTAACCTCAGCTAAAAAAAATGCATATAACCTCTTACTAACTTCAAAGCAGTGAAAGATCTTTCATTCAATTCCAGTAGTGTCACATTAATTTATCTTTTTCTGAGTTCCAAAAGTTTTGTGTATTTTATAAGTAGGCACAAATACGTTCTTTGCAGTATTTTTTTTCTTCTCTTAGAAGTGGCTAGAAGATGCATATGCTGTTTCACTAAGGATCTTGAGATTTAGTGTTGTGCTGCAGGGCAAGAAACCCCAAGAAATACAAGGTCCTTCAGCAAGAAAATTCAGAATGTCTGAAGACAACACTTTCCTTAAAGATATCTAAGCAGCTTCCCTGGAGACTGTCACATATTTTCTTGTGTTTCTTCCTAGTTGTAATTTTAAAAAATTACTTGACTTTGTAAAGCATTTTGATTTTACAGAACTGCACATTCCAGTGGAATAGGGCTCTATACAAATCTTTTTGAACAATTCTGTTTCTTTATAGTGCTCTGACTATAGCACGGACAACTGTGAAAGCTCCGGAGCCACATTCAGATACCTAAGAGAGACTGGAGCTGTTTGGATCTGGAATCTAAATTCTGTTTGCGATCAACTCAGGTTATTCCACTGATATTCTCCAGCATGCAGAGAAGAAAAAAGTCTTTCTTGCAGCAAAGGGCTATCAGCCAAGTCCTGCTCGCTAGGCTCGAGCAAGTTCCAGTGACTGCACCAAGCTACATGCACGCAAGTAAGGCAGGCAGGGTTCCTTGTGTGAGGAAACGATGCTGCTTTCACGAAGCTGTATGTCCTCTCTCCCTTAGTTAGCTTTGGGATGCGACTCCCTGCTTTGCGACTTGCCCCAGTCTTTTCCATTCCCAGACTTCGGGGAGAAATGTGGCCTCCCTATAGCCAGCCATTAATGAGTAAATAAACTTTTTTAAAAAGGAACTGGAAGATTACATGAGTAGCAGAAACTGATGTGCTCTGCCAGACGAGAGGAAAGCGAGAGAGGCTGCTGCAAAGGGAAGACCATTTTGTAGCAGTGATTCCATGTATTTTCTGTCTTTAACCTTTCCCCTCTCCAAATATTTGCCATGTGCAAATGATATGCATTTCATATAGATCTAAACCATGCCATATTTTTATATAGATTACCTATGTGTAGCGAGTACAGCCCATGATGAAAAGCAGAGGTTTATGTTAGTTCATATCAACATATGATCTCAGCAGTATCTAAAACATATGCTACTTACCATAGCATTTGCATGTGCATTCATATGTTTTTGTTCCACCCTGCTTATCTTAGAGCCTTAGGGCCTACCCCATTTGCAAATGTTTGACTTGGATGCAAAACCATTGTATGAAAATACAATTGTGGAGGAGAAGAAGGGGGACGCTTCAAGAATATGTATTCTCTTCCTCCTTTCCTGTCAGTTCTGTGTTCGCATCTGTGTTTGCTGCATGGGTTGCTGTCACACATATACCCGGATTCACTTTCAGGGCAAACACTCCTAAAGCTACATCTTGCAGGACCATGTAAGGCAGTTCAAATTAGGGAATCTAAGCTTCTTCTCTCACTTGAAATACAGGTGAGGTTTCCTATTTTTCTATCCCCATACTTCAACTTTTTCCACTGTCATCTGTGTACCTACAAGCTAATTTCCCCATTACAAACTGGACCATCAGTGTGCACATGAATATCGACTTTGGAGGTTACAATGAGGCAAACTCATGGTATTTTCTCTTCATGGAGCAGATGCATTGACAGTTCCTAAGTTATTCATGCTAAATGCCCTCAGGGATCCATTTATATACGTTCGAAAGATATAGAATCATAGAATCATAGAATAGTTTGGGTTGGAAAGGACCTTTAAAGGTCATCTAGTCTAAAACCTCTGCAGTGAGCAGGGACGTCTTCAACTGGATCAGGTTGTTCAGGGCCCCGTCCAACCTGACCTCGAATGTTTCCAAGGATGGGGCATCTACCACCTCTCTGGGCAACCTGCTCCAGTGTTTCATCACCCTCATTGTGGAAAGTTTCTTCTTTAGATGAGTCTAAATCTACCCTCTTTTAGTTTAAAACCATTACTCCTTCTTCTATCACAACAGGCCCTGCTAAAATGTCTGTCCCCATCTTTCTTATGAGCCCCCTTCAAGTACTGAAAGGCTGCAATAAGGTCTGCAATATATTGGGTGCTGGCCTGTTTCTAATGCCTGCCTATCCTACGGTTCCCATAACCATAATCATATCCCAGTTTATGCTGTGTCATCATCACAACATGCTTTTGAGGAAGTGCAACTACTCCCAGTTTTCTCAGGGCAAAAAGGGCCCTGGGGGACTTGGGCTGGTTGCCCCATGTCTCAAGAAATTCATCCTGGCTCTCTGCAATCCCAGACTAACTGTTGTCTGTTGGACCTCTGTTACCTTCTGTGCCAGGGTGTGTAAAATCTCCTGTCAAACACTTATCCAACAGAAATCAGCAGATCCCAGCTTGGCTGCTGTAACTCCAGCTCTAAGCATTGACCTTGTCATTAGACCCCAGGTCTTTTCCTTAAGGAAGGTGCTGTGTTCAGTATGTATCACTCAGCTTTTGCCTCCCCTTCAGCTGCCACTGAAATTTGCTTGCCAGTACGGGGCAAGAGATAGGTGACAGGTTTTAACATCTCCATCACTGGACAGAGATATTGATATCAATCTTTCGGGTTCATTTGGTTTGGTTTGCATTTTTTAACAGCTTGAATGCATTATGCAAAACAAATACATGCTTCGGTGCCTTCTTACTTAATACATGATTCGTGTTATGTGCATCATTCCCTGTGCTTTGTTTACTGTCAGATTTACCTGTTTGTCTAAATCAGCTGTGGATGTCCAGCTTCCGATCTATATAGAACAAGAGATGTGCTAGTTATCTCTGAGCCTAACTCGGTTGCTCCTGTGGAAAAACTCCAGGGAAAGCCGTGGATATGCACTGTTGAATTAATCAGGAGGAGGAAGTGTTCTTGGAAGAGGCAGCACTTCCTTTTATGCAGGATAAGATGTGGCTAGATGCCAAGGGTGGGGAACGGGGGCACGATTAAAGACCTAGATAAAGAAGGAAGTGCTTTTCCCTGTAAAGATGAAGCATTTTCCTAAAACTTGATTTCTTACATGGCTTGGAAATCAAGCTGTTCCACCCTTTTCTTGTTTTATCTTCTGCTTCAGTTGCAGATTTTCCCTCTTACTCAGCAGTCCAGCCAGTAGAAATGAAATTTCCTTCCTCTTTGAAGCTTGCAGATGCTAGATTCAGAAAAGGGCAAATGAAGGAAGAGCACGGACTATGCCCATTTTTGGCTGCAATTTGTACCCCCAGGCGCGGATGATGGAGAGCACCACGACCTTTTCCAGCATTATTCTCGATATTACACCACTGACGTCATCAGAATTTGTTCCACACTCACATTTAGCCTTGTCACCATTATTTGCTGAAGATCAATAATTCACAGGTGTACACACGTGCGCACGTGCGCACGCACACACACCCAGAGGGATTTACGGAGACAGCAGTGTGTTTCATGACTCCAATCACCACCAGGTGTTCCCGTGTAACAGGGTTACAGCCCGTTTGGTATCTATACAGCAGCGGGACAAGAGTTCTCCTCGCCCGTGGTGTAAACCCATTTGACTTTGACCGTAGATCTAATGACCTTGCCTTTTCCCACCCACCCCACATCGCCTCGCTCTCGCTGCCTGCCCGGATACATTTCCTTTCATCTCCATGCAGAGTATGCCACCGTTCCGTAACTCGGTAAATCAGCTCGCTCTTTTGATTCCTCCCACCGGCACAGCTGTGCTTCAGAGCAGAGTCCTGTGTCCCCTGGGGTGGGATGCCTGCTGTGGCAAATGAACACGGAAGCCACCCCAGTTCTGCACTTCTATTTACTTAGTCTCTATGTAAAAACACATATACGTGGGGCTTTTTTTTTAAGCGTGCAGACATCCGCTGGAGCTAGCATTGTTTTCATTGATTGCTGCTGCTGGAGCTCTGGAGGCAGCAGTACTGATCCATATGGAAACAAGGTTTCCATAAATCTGTCAGACTTGAATTCTCTTGCAGAGCCTCATCCGGTTGCTTGCTCCTATTTTCTTTTCCGTGTTTTCAATTCCTGATTGAGTCGAGTTCAAACAAGCCACTTATTTGGCAGTGCCCTTGAAATAAAGGTCTGGTTTAATTGTGCCTCGGAAAGCCTGGGAACATAAGGTTTCCTCATGCACTCGGAAAAAGTATATTCACAGGTACATGTGCGTCTGCTGTCCCATGTCCTCTGGCACACATGGGGTAGAGCTCTCCGGCATACCTCTTTCTAGCATGCGGGGGCTGAGTGCTTTTCAAAGCCTGGGATTAGACTCTTTCTTCTGTTAAGGAGTGGCTATTAGCATTTGATGCCTTCTGTCCTGCCTGCTGCTTTTATGCTCCATTGGCGCTGTTTCAGAAATGACATTATCATGGGATTGAGCAGCTCAGGGGATTGAAAACAGGCGGCAGAGTCTTTCCCCTCCAGGTCAGGAGTTCATCGCTGACCTGGGCTAATACTGGCTGAACATCATTAGCATCTGAAATGAGTTAGGGAGCCTCTTCCTGGTCCCTACTGAACGCTTATCCCATTGCTCCCTAACACAAAATTTTGCTCTACCGGGCACCCTCCGAGGGTGCTACAAAGACACCCACAGCTAGAAACTGTCCTTTCAGCGATGGTGTCGAGGCAGACAGGCCAGGTGGTGTGAGCATAACATGCAGAGGTTTTCTCCACTGTTGTCCCCTCTCTATCTGTCACCAGCACCAAAGTTACTTGCATAGCCTTGGGCTGTTGGGGAAGCCTCGTCATGACATTGCTGAGGGACACGATGAAGAGTGGGAGACTATGCTAGACTGAGAGGGTTGTTCATAAGCAGAGGTATTTGCAAGTTAACTAAAACGTCTGTGCCAATAAAACAAGAGACTTTAGACTTTCATTGCCCATTCCTGTGTTTCTGAGGAAGGCTATCACTGTGAATTAAAAGGAAATGATGCTAAATTGTTGTTATTTTGGGGGATCAGAAGATGATGTTGCAATAAAATCAAAAAGGATTTTTTTTTCTTCAGCTGGAACAAACTGCGTGAAAGAGAATTTGCTTTCCATATGATACAAGATGCTACATAGATACCACATGCCTGACCTGCTCTAAAACCATCTGTCATCAGCTCTAGGCAGCACCCGTTTATCTCGGTGGAAAAGCTCCTCCAGTTGGTTTAGTCGCCTGTCTGTTTATGTTCATAAGCCTAACAGTGCTGCAGCTGGCTGGAACAGCTTATTAGTATTGTTTGCTGTACTTTGTTGTTTAATTGGAAAGACTGATAAGGAGTCTAAAAACTAGTGGCTTTTCGAAGCCTTTCATGTAAGAGTGACATTGGCATGGAAGTACAAAATCAAGACTCGCAAAGAGGCAGCTGAGGGCTCTGTCCTTCACTCTTACCCTTATCTTTGTATTTTTCCCCTGTGGAGCGCAGGGGAGCCTTTGAGTTCTTTGGCTATGGCGGGTTTGTTATAGGACCTTTTTGTATCTAAGGAGGTTCAGTCATTTAATTTCAATAAAGCATTCATATTTCAGGTTCCCTTCTCTTCTGGCAAGCATCAGGGTGTTAAAGCCAGTGCCTCCTGCTGGGGCTCATTCCTACAGCTTTTCTGCCCTCCCCTCCTCTCCCCAGCACCGAGCATTGAATCTAGAGCCAGACTTGCTTCACGGCCTGCGTTCGTGGAGGTTACCGTACGCACCTGCCGAATACAGTCTGTCATGAAACCTGTCACTCCGTATGAACCAGCTGGTGGGAGAGCTTGAGAAACCGCTGGACAACCAAGTGAACAACCACGTCATGAATTCCTGGCACGCAGGGAGGAAAGGGGTGGAAGAAACCCAAAGGCTTTCCTGAGGCTGCGTCACACATGGCCGTACATGGTACTGCTACCCGGGCAACACCGCGGCTATTTGCCTTCCCCTGGCCTTTTTCTGTAATGCCCTCTCCATGTGCAATATTTGCCTCCCTCAGTTGCCACGCTACTGTTCCTTCCCTTTTAATCCCCTCTAAAGAGCCAGTTCTCCTGTGATTTCCTCAGGAAATGGAACAAACTTGAAGTTCTCGAGTCCTTTGCCCATCCCCTTCCCCTTCTGTATTCTGCACGTCTGCCTATTAGATTATAAGTGATTTGTGGAGAGGCTTAACTTTAGCTGGAGTCTTGTACATTGCCAGCTTCATTGTCATCAGTAAATGTACACTTTACCTGGGCTTCTTGCTTTCTTCTTTTCCTTTTAAAAATGAAAATTCCCTTGAAGCTCTAAACTAAAACTGCAGATCCACAAAGGTTTAACTGCAGTGCCTTAAACAGGTGCTTTATCCACTGTGCTGTTTGAACTGTGGATACTAGCATTTGTGACAATCTAACAGTGATGCTTTGTCCCCTGGAGAAAGACTAATTGCTCACCATGACGGCAAATAAATCCATGGAGATTTTCAAGTTAAAATTTGGATTTCAGACTAGCTGTGTTGTACGATGCACAGCACTACCTCCATGACACAGATTTGTATACACATCCAATTTCCCAGACAAAACAATGTATTTTCTCTTTTTATTAATATTTATTTATTTATTTTCTCTAATTGGGGTACTTGCTGAAAGAACATTTGTGTATTCCAACATGGAAAACAGATATTCTACGCTGGGAGAAGCTGGGGCATCACTGTGAGAAGGTGGTGTGACCAGAGAGGAGAGGCCAGTTTATTCATCAGGACATTAATTTTGATCTTGGAAGATGTGCTCCACTTCAGATTTCCTATACGGATATGAAAAAATCCCTTATTCACCAAGTGTTTTCAGGCACTTCAGCAAGACTTAGGTTTAGTTCCTAAGAAGTTTGGAAACTGGGGCCTCAGCCTCTACTTGTCTAAGCTCCCCATATGAAAAGCTTTCTTTGTCCAGCATGAACTCGCTTCATGACTGACTGTCAATGTTTCACAGTGAAAATCAAGCCCTGCACTGAGGCGATGCTTTGTTTTAAAGAATCCCCAAATGTTGCTGGTTTAAGGTCATTTTGAAATTCTGCATGAAGACAGAGCAGCTTGTGAGAGTGTATTTAGACAGCGCAGCTCCATCTTGAAGCTGAATGGGCATGAAGAAGCACCTATTCACTAGGCTGACTCGCACCACTCGAGGCAGACGAGGCTAAAGCAGAGACGTGGCAGTCTGGAGACCTCAGCTCTCCTTTGCTCTGCAGTGGAACCGAGATGACTTTGGGCAAGTCTCTTAATATTTCTTTCTGTGCATCAGCAACTTTACATCATCTCCAAAGAAGGTGAGAGGGTGATGGTGACTGTGGGTTTGGGGCTTACCCCAAACCTGTGCAGAGATCACCCAGGATTCAGCATGCTGTGAATTTTCACAGGAATAAATTTGGCTTTGTTGTAAAGTTGATGGACGTCACCCACACATCCTGCTATTATTTTGGGGCAAAGGCGTAAGCTGGCCTGTTGAAGGAAGGTCCTACCTCCAGTTTGTTGAGGTGCATGGAGTGTCAAAGGGCTGACCTGCAGAGAGCTTGCCCTGCTAATGGATCAGGATTGTTACAGACAGAAGGGATATGCCGTAGTCAGGGTGGTAAATCTGTAATGACAGACGTTTGTTCTATATTTGTGAATGACCTGATTTGGCATGCATGCCGTTCATTCGCCTGACAATAATGGAAACATGGTGTGAGACAGACAGAGAAATAAAGCTGTGGTTAAAGTGAGGCTATAAATTTATAAAGGTTTTGGTTTAAAGTATTTTCCCCACCTTAATTTCTCGCCTGGTTTTAAAAAAAAAAAAAAAAAAAAGCCTCTGAATAGTCTTTGAAAAGCTTTCAGCTCTCCTCCTCCTTCTTTTCCCTCCTCCCTCACCTCCCTCCTAAGCTCCAGAGATGAGTGTAAGACATCTGTCAAAGCTGTGGTAACGGATTTCTCCTGATTTGCAGCGACCCTAGGAATCTGTCAGAGCATCCCCGGCTGCTGCGGTCCTGTCACTGGGAGATAGCTGCCCTGGGAGGCAAGAGTCGGGCACCGCCAGGAGACAAACCACTTCATCCTGACGTTAATTCATCCTTGAACTGGAGGGAGGGGAAGGGGAGATTTCCCTAGAAAAAGAGAGAGTTTGGAGGGGAAAGACACTGGAAACTTTAGGGAAGAGCAGAGGATGTCGTGCCCTCAAAGAAGAGCCCGTCTTGCTTTCTGCTCCACATTTCTCCCTCCCTCCTCCAGGAAATATTCCTAAACTGCTTTGGCTCTGTACCAACTATTCCTTTGGCCTCCCAGCCAGAAAAGCTCACTGGGGATGGAGAAATTGCTGTACACAATGGTTTTGAGAACGAATAACACATGCATGCGGTCCAGCCTTGAATTATATGAAATATGGTGCATGGCTTTCAATCCTGTTTTGTCAGAGGCCTTGACGGCTTAAAAGCCTTCCAGTCCCTCTCCTGCCTCTCCCCCCTCCCCCCCAATAAAATAAATTCCACACGTTTTCTCTCAACTTCCAGCATGTGTGACCGTAATTGTGTCTTGGATGCTGGCAGAGCGCCCAAGCTGTCAGCCTCACCCGGGGATGGGGAGGGAGCGGGGAAGGATGCCTGCTGGATCAACTCGGCTGGGAGGGGACAGGGGGGCTGGGGGGCCGGGGCGCTTGCTCCCCTGGCCCCACAGAGGAGTGGGAGGGCAGGATGCTGCTGCTCGCCCGGGATGCATGGGGGCAGGCGGGGACCGGCCTCGCTGGCTGCTTCCTTCTGAGGGAACTGCTTGGGGCCAGTGGGTATAACCGGCAGCAATTAGTTAAATCAAGGGGCCAGCTACAAGTGAACTAATTACATCGGTGCATTGTACTCCAGCAGCTTGTAATTCTTCTACCCCATGTTAGTACAGATGGGTTCTCCCTTGATAAATGAAGACACTCTCTGTGTTAGTCACGCTGCTGGATCAAGAAGAGCATGGTGCAGGCTTTGCAAGCGAGCAAAACGAACCTGCTCGGTACCTGACCCTTTTTGCGTGGTCTCTAGCACGGCTACTTACGTTAGTTAAAACAAAAAAAGGTGTGGATCACACTGATCTCCAGAGAGGATAACTCTTGGAAGTTGTGCGGTGCCTAGGGGAACAGTTATTTGTCCTGATCATGACCGCTAGAAACCGACTTGATAGAAAAAAAATTTAGTTCTGGAAGAACTTGCTATTAAAAGACAACTCACGGAACTTAATTGCTTGAAATAATTTGAACTTGAAGTAAGCACAATTCTGGAAAATCTATCCAAGGGTAGCAGGCATATACCAGTGTGGGTAGCATCTTCCTCTAGTTCTGAAGATACTCAGTTTCAATGGGTAAGGCTTACAGGAGGCTTATGCTGTGATCAGCAGTGAAATAATTAGCCACCGTTATCATTAAACGTCAGTACCCACACAACATGAATCTTCCAAGTGAACATTACTGTGCTGTTACTTCCAGGTCCTTAAGCCAACTCCTGTACGAGCTTACATGGTAAGATGCATATTTCCCTCCAGATTGTCCTCAAAAATCAGGTAGAGGAACAAGGATGCAGTGTGAGGGATGAGGATGCAGCATGACACCGTGGCTGGAAGGGAGCGAGTGAGCAAGGAGCGGGCGTGCACAGCAAGTTTGCTGCATGTGCCAGCAGAGGAATAGCAGGAGAGGTGCTGGAGCTGCTCTGGGCCCTCCAAGCACTTATCCTCACACTCTAAACCACCAGCTAAACAAGACTCAGTCACATTTTCATGCTCCTGCTAAGGGGATGAGGGCTCGGCTCCACAGCATAACAGTGTTATCAATGTACATTTCTGCCATCATCACTGGCATTTTGCCTTGGTTTACCGTGGTTGCAGTAGGTCCTGGGTGTACACAAGGACACTGTTATGCCAGGCACTTAAAAACACCGATAACCTAAAAAGCTTGTATCCTAAGGGAGTACCTTTTTCCCAGTTAGGACAGACTAGCAATGGAAGAGCTTGCTCACCAAGGCTGTGCAGTCTCCATCTTCAGAGGTCTTCAAGACCAGACTGAACAAAGCCTTGGGCTACCTGGTTGGATCCCATAGCTGGCCATGCTTGAGCAAGTGGTTAGACTAGGGCCCTCCTGGGTTCCCTCATCCTGAATTACAATCCTATGATCTTTATCTGGGGTTGTTTATGGTTTTATGTTAAAAAACAAACACTGTGCTCTATGTAGAGCTCTATGTAGACAGGTACCTGCCTACAAGCTAACTTGTTGATGGCATTTTCTCCTGTGCAGAGCCTTCTGAAGGAAATATGCATACGGGTGTAGGAAGTCTTGGTTTCTTCTCACCTGCATCTTAGTGACCAGGGCATGTCAACATTAATTGTGAATATTTCTTAGGGATATATTTTGTTAGCGGTTTGGCACATTTTCCTTGCTCATTAAGTCATTACTCACTGTTCAGTCATACCTCTGATGGTAGTTTAATACAGCAAAGCATTTATTTTTTCCCCTGGTGCTAAACACATATTTGCACAGCCTTTTTTGTTCTAGCTGATGATGTTATTTTCTTTCCTCATAGGTGGATGATTCCTCCGCTATTCCCCCTTCCTCCTCACTTTCCCTCCCCCCTCATGCCTCCAGTGCCAGGATGACAGCTCTAAGGTTACTGGTAGTCCGTTGGCTGTTGCAAATGAAGGACTTTAATCATAGCATGACGCCATCATGTGAGCAAATATGATATTAATGGTGTTTGCTAATATGATATTTTAAAAAAAGAATATGTTAAAAACCAATCTTTTAGGGGGATTTTACATATTAATGCTTAGTAATTTGAATATGTGCTCATACTTTCTTCATTTGGAATGTTTAATTGATAAAGATTATGTGGGTAAAGATCTATAATTAACTGATAAACATTAAAACATTAACAGATAAAGATTTATATTGTTCCTGAGGAAAATTATAAGAGTTTTCCTTCTTGGCTACACCCTTTTAAGGAGTGATAAAGGAATAGGAATATGGCATTTAGTGTGCCTTAAATGTAACTTGCTTTATTGTGCCATTGCTGAATTAAGGTAATTAAACTTTAGATAAACTTTTAAAAAAATTATTATTGAAAGAGAGAGAAGTTAATTTCAGCCTAATTGTAGTACTTTATTTTCTGGGAAAGCATTCTGGACTAAGAATTGCCATAATAATCATAACAGACATCTTCTATCTGGATTTCTCTAAGGCCTTTGGCATGGTCCTCACAACATCCTTCTCTCTAAATTGGAGAGATATGGATTTGATGGGTGGACTGTTCAGTGGATGAGGAATTGACTGGATGGTCAAACCCAGAGGGTAGTGGTCAATGGCTCAATGTCCAGATGGAGACTGGTGATGAGTGGTGTCCCTCAGGGGTCTCTATTGGGACCAGCACATATTCATCAATAACGTAGACAGGGGGATGAGTGCAGCCTCAGCAAGTTTGCAGATGACACCAAGCTGAGTGGTGCGGTTGACACGCCTGAGGGATGGGATGCCATCCAGAGGGGCTGGACAAACTCAAAACATAGGCCTGTGTGAACCTCATGAGGTTCAACAAGGCCAAATGCAGGGTCCTGCACCTGGGTCAGGGCAATCCCCAGTATCAATACAGGCTGGGGGATGAAGGGACCAACAGCAGCCCTGCTAAGAAGGACTTGGGGATACCGGTGGATGAAAAGCTGAACATGAGCTGGCAATGTGCGCTCACAGCCCAGAAGGCCAACTGTACCCTGGGCTGCATCAAAAGCAGCGTTGCCAGCAGGTCAGCATTCTGCCCCTCTACCCCACTCTGGTGAGACCCCACCTGCAGTCCTGCGCCCAGCTCTGGAGCCCTCAGCAGAGGAAAGACATGGACCTGTTGGAGCAGGTCCAGAGGAGGACCACAAAAATGGTCAGAGGGATGGAACCCCTCTCCTATGAGGACAGGCTGAGAGAGTTGGGGTTGTTCATCCTGGAGAAGAGAAGGCTTTGGAGAGACCTTATTGCAGCCTTTCAGTACTTAAAGCGAGCTCATAAGAGAGATTGGGACAAACTTTTTAGCAGGGCCTATAGTGTTAGGAGAAGGAATAATGGTTTTAAACTAAAAGAGGGTAGATTGAGATTAGATCTAACGAAGAAATTTTTCACAATGAGGGTGGTGAAACACTGGAGCAGGTTGCCCAGAGAGGTGGTAGGTGCCCCATCCCTGGAAACATTCAAGGTCAGGTTGGACGGGGCTCTGAGCAACCTGATCTAGTTGAAGATGTCCCTGCACATTGCAGGGGTTTTGGACTAGATGACCTTTAAAGGTCCCTTCCAACCCAATCCAATCAAGGATCAAAGCAGACAGACAGTTTTCCTTCTGTACTCCTCATCCAGAACTCGACAGAAACCACACCTTGCATAACAAAAGATCAGAGATTAAAGGCTGTGAAGCCTGTCTTCATGAGACTAAAAATCTGCTCATATATGAGGAAGTCCATCAAAGCTTGTCTAAAGGTTGTATGTGACAGGAAATATACTAATTTTACAGGCAGAGTCGTTAAACAGATTTTCCTACTAAGTCAGAAGTAGAAGTAGAATTAGAGACAAATCCACCCACCAGTGAGAATTTAGTGGAAACACCTCACTTGACTTTGCTCTCGGATTAGTCTGTCAAACCTCACTCCTGCTGATCCCACCCCGGACCCACCAGGCTTTGCTGCCACTCTGCAAGGAGATTGCAGCCCTTAACTCCAAACGGCCAAGGACTTGGCTTGTTCATTGTTGTCTGTTTGCTCTTGACGGTACACTGAACCTTCCTCATTATTGTGCCAGTGCCAAATCCAGCCTACCTTTTTTTATACATCTAGTATGCAACCATTTTCAACCACTGATGTTGTCCTTTTTCTTAGCTTTTTTTAAAGGCTGTTCAATAAGCATGTCTTGAAATAATACTCCTGCAGGACAATTCTAAGATGTAATGATCAGTACAGTCCTAATGACGTTGCTCCTTTAGCCTCTATGGACTAGATAATTTCAGTGTAGAATGTATTTATGATCACTTATCCCAGCAAAAAGATATAGTAACTATTAGTAATGTACGGGCTGTTTACCACATTTTTCTTAACACCTGTGTCTTTTGCTGTGATAATCTACTTTTGAGTCAAAACTTTAGCATTAATCTAGGTAAGTTCATTATCTTTCACTAGCTATGTTTCAAAATGAAATTCCTGCCTTCGTACTTCTGAATACAGATTTGGCAGTCTTGAATCAACTACACTGCCCATGGAAGGTCAGCATAATCCCCAGGGCCTTGGATATTTTTTAAAAAGAAAATAGGACTGTCTTGTTTGCAGAGAACCAGTGTGGTTTCAACATCCCAAGACATGCCGCTGCCAATCCTTTATCCTCCCAGAAGGTGAGAGGAGGCATTGGACACGTGCAGCCCTTCATGTGCCAACAGACATCATCATCCTCACCAATTCTGTTTCACAGCACAGCCCTGCCTAGGAAGGGCAGCTGTGCCCAGGCAAATGCCATCTGCAGGTCCCAGCCCTTCCTGAAGGCATCTCTGTTGACTTCTATGATGTGACGTGATACATCTGTGCCACTGGTCTCTCTAACTGCATGCTGACCTGCAAAGAGGAGGGCCCTTCCCACATGAGCAGAATAAATAGAGGTATGATAATCATCTGATTATATCCAAATTAGTCAAAAACACAGTCCCAACATATCTGAACATACAACATGGTCACCCTTCCCCTAGAGTTTTGGCTCTCTGCTGACAAAGAACCACAACTCAAACTCCTTTCATTTTTTTCGTAATACAAAAAAAAAGGCTCTCTTGCCTTGAAATATTATTGTGGCATGACTAATTTCACCTTATTTAATCTAGAAACATTTTTTTTTTAAATTCTTGGTAACTGGATGATGTGCTTTACTCAGAAATCATGTCCAAGGCAGGCAGCTATGTTACCTTTTATGTCCCTACCTGTGCTTCAAAACTCCAACCTATTTGGGCATGCTCAAGTTTAGCTTTCCCTGACTCTACAGGCTAGAGTAACTTAGGTTGGAGAAATAGCTTTAGGAAATGTTGATTTAAAAAAAAAAAGAAAATCAGTCATACTGCTCTGCTAATTACATTGGCCATATTAATGGCACAGACTGCTCATTTTCAGGCTCTGTTGGAAAGATTACCCAGAGAGGTGTTATTCTCTCAGTACAGTGTCAGATGTCACCCTGTGGGATATTAAAGCCAAGTCAAGATTGTGTTGAAAAATATTTTTTTTTTCTTCTGTACAGTAACACATACAGCACTAGATTGCATTAAAAAGAAATCCCTTTGCAGAAGAAATGTTAATGTGGGCTGCCAAATGGGAGAGATTTTCCATAGTTCACTATTAATGTAAGACCTCAGCTCTTGTGAAACATGCTGTCCTCTAATGAAGACCTCCTTAATGAGAGTGGAGAATCAGGGTTTCACATCTATACGAATGACAGCAAAGTTTGGAAGGTGTTGTTTCTGTTTTTCTTTCTTTTTCTTTTTAATACAAGCACTAATTGGTCTTAAATAAAAGCGGGTAGTACACAATAGATTTATGATATTTTTTGTGAAGCAAAACCAGATCTCAGGCATTTGGAGAAACAGGCTCCCCTTTTATGAGGTAATTATGATTTAGTGTTTACTGTCTCCCTGTTGAGTCTGTGGGTTGCCTTTAAAGTGGCTCTGGGATGAATGTCAAAAGAGGAATTTACAGTCAAACCTTTCCAACATGTAAAATGCAGGAGACATTTATTATTTTCCTAAGTAATATTTCTTCTCTGCCTCTACATTGTTTTTTTTTTCAAAACAACACCTATAAATTGTCCCCAGTGGACAGGTTGCTGCATCATCAGAAAATTGATATTTTGGAAGAGTTTGGGAAGGTTTCTAAGAATTTAAGTATTTCTTCTAGTAGCAGCAATAGTCATCTTCCAAGTTTCACTTCCATTTTCCCCTTGGAAAACAAGTTTTTGTGTATTTAAAGGGATGCAAATGAAGTATAGAGGCTTGCCATTAGGTTTGCTTTTTGATTTGGGGAGAAGACCTGGGAGAAGGCTCCCTTTAGAGTTCAATTTCACAGGGCTGCGACCCAGCCCCAGGACTTCAGTGAGAGCTCGGTCTGCCACGCAGCGCCAGGCCAGCAATATCGTTCTGAAAGGACAACCGGACAGCTTGCTAACAGCTCTTACCCTGAGCTTTTCCAGAGGCCCTGGGAAATGAGGCAGTATTTCTCCCTCTTGCCCCCTCTGCTCTGCCCCCTCTGCTCTTTGTCCATTGAATTAACCCGCACATTCAGCAACCCACCGTAACGGCATGCTGGAGCTACGTGCTCAGCAAACCCAGCACCTCATTCGCATCTGCACAGCTCTCGCGAAGTCCTTCTGAAAAAAAGGCTCCATCCGCCTTGCTGATTTCACACCCGCACAATTTACTTTTTAAGCCTCTTCCTTTCCCTGCTACCAAATTCAGAAACATTGAGTAGGATTTAGGAATGGTTTAGGGAAAAAAAATTACAATGAAAAAAATAGAAATTGCAAAGAGTTAGAACAGTGTGGCAGCACATGCCATGTATTTCAGCTGCGTCGTAAGATGGATTGTGGTCTACATGTGAATTTGGCAGGGCTGCAGGTGTTCAAATCATGCATCTGTGCAGTCTAGGAGATTTCTTCTACTTTACAGTCTTCCAGCATACACCATCTCCAAAAGCCTAGTGGCATTGAAAAAGTGTGTTTCAGCTCTGACAGAAAATATCAATAAAAAGTCCACGAAAGCTATTTTCCTTTGAAACAAAGACAGGAATGTAAAGAACATGGGCAAATGGTGAAACTGCATCAGCTCTTGGTTGTGCGTAGCAGAGGATGAATCTAGCATAAGATCATTAAACCAAAACTCATTAAAAAACAGTGTAAAATTCAAGTGGTTTATCTGTGAAGATAACTGGTCATATGAGGAAGACATTGATCAAAAAATGTGCTCAGTGCAGGTAGAGGATGAAAATCAGAGCTCTCTCCCACTATGCTCTGGTATTATTATTTGGCAGAAGCCATTGAAAATTTACACAACATTGCTCCACACAACAGCAGGTGATGAATATAGCTGAGGGAGGACTCTTTTGGAAACCCATGCCACCAAGAACCTTGATCCCTTCAGAGGAGAACTGAGTGCCAGGACTCAAGGCTGCAAAACACAGACCCGCTTACACATTGTGGGGTGATACTGCAGGTACCCACCTACAAAACCCAAGGGTACTAAAGGCCTACATGACCTATGTGGGCCACTTGTTCACTAGTTTTCAAAAAAAAGGTCGTGGGTGGTTTCCAGTATTTTCGGTATTACAAGCCTTGGTGATCCTCAGTAACACATTTATCCATTCATGTCACCCAGGTGATTTGCACCCAAACGCTCAAGTTGCATTTTTGCCACCATCCTAGTTAGGCAACCACCAGCCCAAGGAGCAATTGCTAACTCTAAAATGTTTTATTTATGACCAACATTGATGCAATTACTTAGAGTGATGGACAAGGCAAATAAGACACCAGTCAAGCAAGTTTTGGAAATGTTTCAACATCTGAAATGTCTTGGAAAACATTCTTGCTGTGTGGAACTCGATAACCAGCAAGACAATTAATGATGTTTGGAAATCCATGTGGAAGGGGCGCACTCACAGCTCCAGAGGGTCTGAGGAAGAAGATGATGGTGTAGCTCAAAGAGTAAGCTTTGGATGGAAAGCTGCATTTGGTGAAAGGAGAAGAGATGAGTATTCAAGAGAGTTACCTGTGTGTTACCTGAACTCACTGAAGAAGAGCAGACGAAGAGAGAGAAGGTGACACAAACATGGAATGACAGTCAACAGTTAAAAACCTTTCTAAATTGTTAGAGAAAGCATATAGCTAATTCACTTTGTATTAGAACTAGGTCTGAACATGAACTGAAGCTTGAAGAGACAGATTACGAAAGTTATTGCAGTTCATCAAGAAATGTATAAACACCAAAAGCAAATTAAGTCATTCACTTCATCTGTTTTTTTAAAGACCCCATTGACCCCTGGTGTTGTCATTCCTGATTCAAGTGGAATTCAATCTATTGCACCTGAAACTCTTTTGCTTCCCTGTTCCTATACCACCTGTGCCTGATGATGACCCATATGAACCTTTATTGCCATCCTACATCACCTCCTAGTAGTTTTAATGGTATCTTTCCCATCTGTCTGTAATGTCTGCATATGCTACAATTTTTTCAGGTATGTTGTTACCACCTTATGTTTATTTTTATGTAGTTTCATTGACTTATAATTAACCACTGTATACATACTATCTTTTATTTCAATACATTTCTATGATGATAAGTACGTATGGGGTGCATTATGGAGTTTGGTGAAAAGAGTTGAAAGGGATTCCCCTTACTTTCTGTTGAAATACCAGTTTGCAAATGCTGACTTTGAAACTATGGCGTTCCCTTAAGAAGACATGTGTTGGTATTGTGGAGGGAGTGCTGCATGCTGATCCCAGTCTTACTGAGCACAATCCAGCCTTACCCAGCGCTCTCACCTGCCTCTTTCTGGTAAACCATAATTATTTGAAATTTCTGGAAATGTTGACAATGTGGGAGAAAAAAAGGTCTCACGTGCTCTTCGTGTCGCCTTACCTCTTTGGACGTGAGGGGAGAAGACTGAAAGCTGCAGCAGTTATTTTTTCTAAAAAAAAAAAATCCTTTATTTCTTAAAGAGTCTGAACTGCATTATGTAGATTTAGCAATGGCGTATAAAATAGTGCTAGGTATGTGTATGTATTATATCAGTTCTTTACTTCTGAATAGACCTAAAAAGCCTACTCTTGGAGACCTCTGTTTTGTGCACTGAAGTACTTCAGGTGTATTGTTGGTCACTAAAATACAAGGGAAAGTAAAATCCTTTAGAAAACAGAAAGTATTATAGGGTTCATATATAAACAAAAAGCATGGCTATATTACAGAAAGCTAATAATGCAACTGCTGTAAACCCTCAGGTTTCTATAGAAAAATTCTGGGAAATCAGCATGACGTTCATAGATGCCTCTGTGTACTTTTGTGCGTTGTTGATAATGTAGTTAATGTAGCATCATATTAAGGATCAGCACTAAATTTCATCTGTGACGTACAGGAACTGGAATGGCAATATAAAATGATTTTGAAAAAAGTAACTCAATTTGATATGCTAATGATAAAAATAATAATTCAATGTGCAGCAGGAAAAGTTTAATTTCATACCATATTCTAAACATCCCTTCAGTGACTATACTGTGATAATGTATTTAACATAATTTTAATTTTTTTCCTAAAATTTCCCTTTATTTCACTATCAAGCCTAAGGCACAGGTATGGAGGGGAAAAGAGAATGAATATTTTCTCAAAACAGCTTTTCACTGCTGGCTTTGACATCTATAGCCAGGGTAGGATAGGTATGAACAGACCAGTGAAACTGGGTTATGGCACGACGGCAAGGAATGACGTTCTCCTGAACACTCAAGACCCAGCACACCTGCTATTTGGCACAAATGTCAGAACTACAGTGACAAAAGGATCCGAGGGGCTGTTTAAATCAAGGCAGGTCACCTAGCTGGAAAAACGGGTATCTCCATCATGCGTGTGGCCAAAGAGGCGACAGTCGCAGCTGCACATGATGGGCATGTGAAAGAGGCAGGAGAGGTCACATCGCTAAATACAGGGAGTCAGAGGAGAGCTTTGGAAAGCAGGTAGAGCATTTGGAACGGGTCCAGAGGAGGGCCACAGCAATGATCAGAGGGATGGAGCCCCGCTCCTATGAGGACAGGCTGAGAGAGTTGGGGCTGTTCAGCCTGGAGAAGAGAAGGCTCCGAGGAGACCTTATTGCAGCCTTCCAGTACTTAAAGGGGGCTTATAAGAAAGATGGGGACAGACTTTTTTAGCAGGGCTTGTAGTTTTAAATTAAAAGAGGCTAGATTGAGGCTAGATATAAGGAAGAAATTTTTTATAACAAGGGTGGTGAAACACCAGCACAGGTTGCCCAGAGAGGTGATAGATGCCCCATCTCTGGAAACATTCAAGGTCAGGTTGGACGAGCTCTGAGCAGCCTGGTCTAGTTGAAGATGTCCCTGCTTATTGCAGAGGGGTTTTGGACTAGATGGCCGTTAAAGGTCCCTTCCAAACCAAACTATTCTGATTCTATATACAGAAAGGGATGGTGAACCTGATAGTAATAAAAATGATGGACACATGGTCATGTGTGTGTGAAGGACCCTTTTAAATTACAGCAAACTTAAAATTTTGGAATATCCTTTCAGAAGAATCTCAGAATATAATTGCAGAATCTGAAGCAGAAAAGGATTAGCTGGCAAAAAGAATAATTCAAGAACAGAGTTTAAACTTGTATTATTTAAAAAAAAAGATGAAAAAACTTTCTCAGAAGCCAAGTTAAAGCAACGATATGTATTTTTTCCAGTACTTACATGGTCAACTAAGTCTGAAAAAATGAACCTTCCAGAAAAAGTAGATCAAGCTGCCACTTCAACAATGGCCTAAAAAAGGCAGGGTCTTTTTTAGAAAACCTAACTGAGAACAAATACCAGAATGGCTTTATGCATTAAGGCAATGCATTTCATGAGGGTGCAATAAGCATGGAGAGAAGGGACAAAGTGTCCGTATGTAACTGGAGCCAAATAATGTCATTCCTAAGAAAATAAGTGTTACTGAATTTCCAGTAACACTTTACAAAGGCAAGACAAGATCTTGAGAATAATTACTTTTGCTGGTTTTATTCCCCAAGCAAGCAAGGAATTAAAAAAGAAAAATAGCATTGAACACAATTTTAACTTTTTTTTTTTTTCTCCTTGCTAGACCAAAATCTGAAAACAAAACATGGGACAGGAAACCTTTGGTGAAACCTCAGACACAGCGTTTGGCACTTGTAAGGAAAGCAAAGGGGAACATCAGAAGTTTGACTTCCCTTGCACCTGGGGGAAATTTGAACCCACATTTGTCATTTTCCAGAAAAGTGGTCTAACCATCAGGCTGATGGTTTAGGGGTAAGGAGTTGTCTCATTTCATGTGTGAGGGTCTTCATTGGTGTAGGGAGTGGGACACCCCTATGTCTGCAAGTGTTCATCAAGGGGCTGAAGGAGCCTTCTCCTCCCCAAAACACCCACGGTGTGAGCAGCAAGCTGTGGGCATACACAACCTGCATCCCTGGGGGCTGAACATGGCCTGGGTGAGCGCCAGGGTTAATGCAGGGGGTTCTGCAAGGAATCAAGGCTTTTTCCAGCCTTCCTGGGCAATCTGAATGCAATCAGTGGTTTTTAGGGAGAGCAACGTCTCTCGCTCCCCATCAGGTTGCTTTTGAGGTGGTGGTGAGCATGTCTGGGGAGAAAGCAGGAGCCCCAAAGGCTATTTCCATGCAAAATTGAGCCCAAATTTTCCCAGTCTTTTGGAAGGAGGACAGTAGAGGATGAAAACATGCAGAAGCGCCTCATAAAGGGAGAAAAGGAAGGGTGATCCATCACCCTAAGCAGATGATCACCAGACATGTGGAGTCGGAGCCTAGACCAGACGGGCAGCTCTGTGCTGAAGCAGGAAATAATCTTCATATTCCTACATACAAAAATAAGCAGAGCCTTAACCATTCAGCTGTATTTCCTTATAAGCGGGGTTTGCACATCGGTTCCGGCAAAACACATTGGTAAACAGAGTTTCCCCCTGCTCTGGTAACAGGAGTCCGCTAGAGACAGACGTTAGCATTAGGCGGTAAATACGCTCCCGTCAGGAACAATGTCAGGTATTGGGAGTATTCTGCCAGGCAGAGCGTAACTGAGGTGAGCGTGTCAATTTATCTGTGCTACTTCTAAAGGTAATTTGCTACGGAAGTCCTCAAAACCTTTTCAGTCTCTGACTCCAGAACTGTCTGAAATATCTTCAGGGTTTTTTTTTTATTTACTACTGATTTTCCATCAGGAATAATAAATTTTGTAACCTCCCCAAGCCTGTGTGCATGTATGCATGTGTGTCTTTCCTCCTCATATGCCGACATCCCTGATACATAGATAATTTATGAAAACAGAGTAGATGCTTTTTAATAATTAAGTAAGAGATAATAGGGGGGAACTTTTTCCAACAATGCACAGTGGCTTTGAAGTAGAACACAGCCCTGAAAGGTTAGTGGCTGCAGATAAATTACATTTAGAAAAAGAAAACCTGAAGAAAGCTGCTACCCTCGCACTATATCATTAAATAAATTAAAACACTGAAAAGGGTTTTGTTTGGTTTTTTTTATTTTGCAATGCACGCACTTCATCGCAGCAACGTGTGAGCAGCAGTCCTGTGGTAAAAAGCCAGCTGACTGCCCCAGACTAAATCACACAGCATCAACACGGTCTATCCTCTCCAAATTACAGGGCAAACAATAACACAGGTAAAATTAGCCCCGGCTGTAATTATACAGCAGAAGTGTGTCGAGGACATAGAATGATAAACGGCAAACGCAGAATATGTTGTGTCATATCATGTAATCTCTCCTGCTGCAGAGCTGAAAAACAAAAGGAGAGTTGTGCCTTGTTTGTCTAACATGCTCTATATCACAAATTAGAAATCCTTCCTAATTAAGATATTGTTAAATTTCCTTTGTTAAACAATTTTTTAACAATGTTAATTAGTGATCACTGATGACATTTTAACAATGTTAATTAGTGATCATTGTTCATCTAACAAACAATTAGGGTGATTTGCGCTGCAGTTCTCAGGCGCAGAAGTGCATCACAGAGCCTTCCTGCCTTTTTACCCCCAGGCTGCTTGAGCCAAGGGAGGGCATCTGGGAACGCGAATGCGATACGTAGCCGCTCATTTAGCAGATGCATCGCAGGGAAACCATGTCTGGCTTAGGAACGTTTAATAGTTCAAAACAGCTGTAACTTCACAAGGGTGTTCTCATCACACAAGTGCTCCATGAGGTCACTCAGGCCATTTTTGCGCTAATGTCGTATAATAGAATATGAGGTAGAAGTGGACATTAATTTCCCACTATTTCGTTAATTCTCGTCTAGCTGTGCGGATGGCAGTGGCTCCTGGAGGCCTGAGGTTGTTGGGGTGGTCGCACCGTTACTGTGGTATCACCTAACTCCAGCCATTTTCTGGTCTGCGAGACGGTGAAAGGAGTAGCAGCAGCGACGTGCGCTGTGGCCCGCGTCCCCGCTGCCTTTGTAAAAACCAGGACCAAAAGCATCAGAACAAGAACCGCTGTCACCTTTACAACACCAGCCTCGGAGCTGCGATATCGCTTTGATTTGTAAGAAACACCCCTGAGAAAGAAGAGCGTTAGCATCAAGAGCTATGAAGGGGCTTGAGAAATCAGCTCGTCGGTTAGACCACACGATCGTAGAAATGGGACTGCGTTTCCTGGCACAGGCAAGCGGAGGGCTACAGGCTCTGGCGGATGTCAGGCTCGATGCACGCTTCCTCTCCACAGTGGTCAAAGCATTATCTCCAGCTAGAGCCAGAAGACCTATCTACTACCCAACAACTTCAGGGGAAGTTGGGTTAGATGCTAGTTCAACTAAAAAAAATAAAACAATTTAAATTGTGAAGACTTGCACTGAGGAAAATGGATGGTCCGGAGGTTGAGTGGTGGGATAATATTCCCTGAGAAACCTCCTACTGTTGCCCTGCTGCCAGTGACAGCAACACTGGGGCAACCAGAGGTAGGGTGCCGTGCAAGCGTTGGCCAGCAGCGCGGACAAGGTGCTAGCAGCAGCCCATGTTATCACTGTGCTTGTGCTTCTGCCCCAGGCAAGGTTAGACGGCCTGAGTGATAACATATAGGCGTATGCCGTATGTCAGTGCTCCTACGGCAAGCGTTGTCAGTGGACCACCAGAGTAGCTGTGCGATGTGGAAGGTGCGTAGGATGGATTTTGCTGCTGGGGGGTGTTACTATGCTTACCATAGCGCTTAGCAAGTGGCATAAATGTGCTTTTCTGTGAGCCTTGCCTAGGCAAATGGGCTTGAACCCAGTTACATTACAATTTTTTTTCTCATTCTATATTTGCCTATGGCGTGAATACCTGCTGTCCACTCGTGGTTCAGCTGTGTAGATTTACCCATCTTTTGTTCACGTTCATAGTTTATCCCCTCTGTGATATGAACCCTGAATTGTTTGCACGTTGCTATACATAAATATTTCTGCAGCGAATGGTAGATGAAAATGGGTGCCAAAACCCACACAACATCTTCTAAATGTTAACTGTAGATTTGGAAAATCATTGCTTATGCAAGCCTGATATAACAGATATGTTCTTGCATTGTCCAGGTTAGTGGATAGCATCGGTATGATTAGATTATAAGGGTGAGCCATTAATCCCTCCTTTTCCTGATTATTATTGACAAAATTGGAGTGTAAACTAACACTAACCTGCTTAGTTCCAGCTACGTTCTCATGAATATAAATGTATCAGTCCATCAAATTTACATTTATAAAATGCCCTTCATTCAAGGACCTCAGAATGCAAGAGGCAATCAATATAAAAATAAAATTGTTAGCCTTGATTCGGTAAGAAAAATTCAGCTTAGGAATGTCAAGATTTTCTGATAGCATTTTCTACACTGGTGTTCAGTGGGATATGCCTGAGTTATGTCTTTCGCCTCGCCACTTGGTCGTGTTGGTTTTGTGCAAATCTAAGTCATGATAGAAGCAAAGGGTTAATAGTGCTTGCTAGGATTATGTTCTGTTTTTCCAGCAAAGTAGCACCCTTTTGGTTCACCATTCCCTGGGAATGGCTGGATGTATCTTTTCAGCAAAGACTTCCAATTGCAAAGATTTTGTGTTTCAGCAAAGACTTCCAGTGGCTCTAAAACAAACAGCAGTTTAGAGAGGCCACTCAATGGCCACAGGGAATGGCTGTGAACTACTCACCTTGCTTTCTGCACAGAAGTCAGACGCCGACCCTTGAAGAAGAAACCAAATGTGCTATGTGTTATGACAGTAACGTGTTCCCAGTTTTCCAAGTCAAGAACCTGCAACTGAGGGCCTAAAACCACGTTTTAAAGAGCAAATGCATTTAGGTGCTGCAGGGCCCACCCAAGGCAGGTTTGGGCAACAGTATCTGCCTTTAAACATCTGCATTTGGTGAGGTGGGAGAGGGAACTGATATACACTTGCCTGTGTTTCTGGGTAACTTTTTGTCATAGGGCAGGGAAATTTTATTACCGTTTGTATTATGGATTATGATTGTCAGACATAGATGTGAAAGTCAAAACATATTTTGACTTCCATGGGGACAGATGGAAATTGTAAACTGATTTTCACCTTTAAAAAATGACCATTCTCATTGTTAAATTGGATTAATTTGTTCTGTTGCTATGACTTTGTTGTGTTCTAGATTCCAAGCAACTGTGATTTCTGTTTCCAAAACAGAAGTTGGTATCCCTAAGGGAAAGTGGAAATGTTTTGTAAAGATAATGCTGGCAATATGTTAGCTGTGGTGGAGTGGGCTATAATTAGAGATCCATTTGCACCCCGTAATTTTCTGTTAGCATCTGTAAGCAACAGTAAGGTGCTGCATTTCTACCATCCTGTGGATTTACACATTTACTAATTCTTTGAGTCTTCACACCTCGCTCCTAAAATCAATCGTTTCTGGCATCATTATGTGATTCTGAAGCACTGGTTTCTAAGCAGGATATTCCCAACAGCCACAGCAGAAATATGGGATGCCTCAGCCAGCAGAGAAAGACTAAAAAATTCCCTTTGCACTGAGACTGACTGACTTTCTTCGCCGGTCATCAGTAAGCATTACCTACACAGCACCTCAGTGACCACTGTCTTGTGTTGTGATATTAAACTAGGCTTCTCTTGCATTAGGTAGCAACGAAAGGCAGTAAGCAAAGGAAGAAGAAGGTTCCTCAATATTGGATCTGCTCCTTTTCTATTTCAAATAGCTCATGTACACTTGCTCCTGAAAATCTGCTGGGCTCTCTTGCAACCACCCTGAGGTTTGGAGGTTCCTGACTCTGGAGAGGGTGAAGAGTAGGATGAGGGAACAGTCTTCTTCATCTAGTGTGTCCGCCCTGTTTGTCAGCTTTCACAAAAGAAAGGCCAAACGCACTGGAAGTTAAATCATCAAAGACCTGCGGGACCTGGCTATTTTAGCGGCTTGCAGTGCCTGGATGCCACAGTGGAGATGTAACCCCAGCCAGCCCGCTCTGCTGAAATGCCGGTGGCTGCAGGCGGGCTGTTGGCCCCCAGGACGGATAGAAGGTTCCCTTGACGCCTGCAGTTCCACTGGGCACGGCTGTTGTGCGCTTCCATGCGAACCCTTCACAACAGCCAGTTTAACTGGAATTAGATGCTTTCACTAAAAACTGACAAGTCATTCAGAAAATTAATTAAAAAAAACCCAAACCCAGAAAACCCCAAACAAACAAAAAACCCCAACCCCCACAACTGTGCTGGTGCAAGTAATTTGCACATTGCAATATTTTATGATAAAGCTTACATTCTTGGTCATTTCCCAGCTCGAGCATAAAGAGAGAAATCGGGAAAAAAAAGAGTATTTAGATCCACATCACAGGGGGAAATGGTGATAAATGGTCAAGAAAATTCCAGTGGCTGTGTGTATTTGTTTTCTTAAACAGGGATAGATAAATAGTGTAATATAAGAAATCTAAATTGGCTATTTTCTATTTGTATAGAGAGCTGCATCTCCTTCTAAATTCAATTCTTTAATCAGTGGCAACTGTACCTCATAGCACAATCAGAACGTGTTCTTCTATGTTTTTATATTTAGTGCTAGATACATAAATAAACTGTCTGATATATAAGAAACCAACTTGAAACACATGGTCATGTTTTCTGTTCTCCCCTCTTCTTTCTTCTCTCTTGGCTTTGAAGGTTGCTGCTTGGGAAAACGTGGAGCATTCTTCCTGACTGAAACATTGGTATTTTATATTTTATATATTTATGTGAATTTATGAGTGGATAATTAGCTTCTAATTCCTCCCAAGTGGCATTCTCCCGTTCTTCTCTCTTCTGCTCTGCTCCGTCTTCCCCAATTCGGCTATCCTTTTCCTCCCTGTTCCCACTCTTGTTTTTGTCACCAGGTTTTATCTCTTCAGACCCTACTGCTACTTTGTTCACCCTTTCTTATTGCTTCGTGTCCCACCTCGTCACCCTTCTCCCACGCGTGATGCCTCCTCTTCACCGCATCTTCCTCTGGCCAGTTCCCAGGCCCCAGCTCCCTCCCTCTCTGAGTGTTGCCCTATAGCCATCCTCTTTCTGCTCATTTCTTCTCTCTGCTTTTATTTTCCTTCTCATGCTCAGATGCGTGAGACATAGCTAACGGCCACCCGCCTCATCAGAAAGGCAGGTACTTTAGGAAGGCCCTAGTTAGCTTTATGGTCTGTGAGCTGCCTGGCACCAGCCCATAATAGGCTTTACCAAACCAGAAAATTAAAATGTAGCATGGAAGTGTTCAGTCTGTCATATTATTATGCAAAGTGTCATCTAGTGGCTCATCTTATCAAGAAAATTGCCCAGCACCATCATAGTTTTCTTCAGTCTCTACAGTCCTGGTCATTGCCTCGTTTCCAGTCAGGAAGGATTTTCTTAAACAATAAAAATATCCATGATGAGTCCACACTCTAAATTATGCTCGGACATGCCATCTCTCACTCTAATTTTCAAACCTGATTGTCTAAATGAAGGCACCCAGTCCCACATTTTAATTTTCAGACGGGCACTTAGGCACCCAACTACCCCTTTTACTCTCCGAAGTGCCAATCTGAGCACTCCCACGCAGCAGGTGATTGGGCACCCCCGCCCAAGCCGCCAAGTTCGGAAGCCTCGTTCCGTCTCGCCGAGCGCAATTACGTGGCAGTTCGTCGTACCCCGCCGTTGGCGTCCTCCTCCGCGAAACCGCTGCTCCTCCAGCAGCGCTCGTCACTTGGCTGGGTACGGGGGACGTGTCCCCGTGCGGCGTCCCGCCGTCCCTCGCAGGGGTCCCCAGGCTCCGCCGGCACCTCCCACGCTGCGGACCGTGGGGTTGCTCAACCAGGAACGGGAGGAAACGGGAGATAACGTGAGTGCTTTTGGCTGCGCGGCAAAGCTGCCGCCTCCGGGGGCCGCCGCTGAGTCCCACACCCCGTGAGAAGAGACGATGCTCAAAGCATCACCCGGGAGTACCCGTTTGCAGCACGGTCTCCTCTGCGGGACCCTGACTTGCCCCGAGTCTGTCGCATGAAGGACTGCTGCTCTCCTTCGAGCACCTCCTCCACTAATTCAATCATCTCCCTGGGACCATCCCAGCTCCTTCTACCTAAATTGAGCCAGCCACGCGCGCTTCAAGTCAGGCACATGACGTATTTTCTTGAATCCGTACCACAGCGAAGGGCTCCCGGCTGCTTTGCCAAAAAAACCCAAAAAACCCAAACCAAAACCCTAGCACCCCACTGCTCCTGGGCAACGGCTCGAAGGACTCCGAAGGGGCTTGCAAAATGGGACGTTTCTGGCACAGATGGCCGGCCGAGGAGCACGGCTGAGCAGCGCTGGGCTGGGCAGGCCGCGGCAGGCAGGAGCTGGCAGCTGCCACCAGCGAGGCCTGAGCCGCCCCGAATCAGCCCCGAAACGAAGCTATAAGGCGCGCCGGTCGCACAGGCGGCACACCAGCGTCGAGGGCTCTTACCGCAGTACGTACAATGCGCGGGGAGGTACGCAGGCGTTTGTGCCGTGGAAGCAATCGTATTCTTTGTTTCCCAGTTTAATGGAAGCCCCCTCCAAAGCCCCCAGCGGCGGATTTAAATCACAATAAGGCGCTGACTCCGGCTCACAAAAAAAACCAAGGAAACAGACATTTATGGCTTAAATCTGGTCTGACACCTGACCTTAACTGTGACTGCCGTGCCAGCAAACAGACAACAACAACAAAAAAGATCAATTTAAAGCCTGTTCTTGTTAACTCGGAGTGTTAGATATAACTGTGAAATTCCAGCTTTTGTGGGGTTAATTGCATAACTCTTTGCTGTGCTTTAACAAGATGTTTTGTAGCTGAATAGCTGTGATTTCCTTTGTTTCTTTCTGTGGGCCGAAGGTAGTTTAAGAGGGGAAATTAGCCATTTAATTATTATGAGAGCAGGAGAAGTAAAAAGACCATATGGTTTGCTGTTGAAATTAGTCACAAGAAACTTTTTTTTTTTTTTAATAATATGTGATATTTTTAACAAGCAGATGTGAAGCCGCAGCGTCTCCCACAAGAGCCTTGCCAGGCTTATCTATTGTACCGAGTGCTGCAGGGGGGTATTTTTAGCACAGGGGGTCATTGTGGGGAGGAAGAGGGTGAGGAGGAGGGGGTTGCAAGGCAAGCTGGAGGCACAGCTATGGGGAGGGGAAGGACAGCCGGGGGTCTGTGGTTCGTCTGTGGGACTCGGGCTCCCAGACGGGAACTGGAGACGGTGCCCAGCCCAGCCCTCTGCTGCAGGGTGTTTCCTCCAGGACTTGCTGCCTCGAGCACCTGAGCATCTCTTCCCCAGCCCGGGCTGCCGCTCACGGTCCTGGCAATTGTCTGTCAGTAACACCAGTGTTTCTCTATCGCCATGATTCCTCTCCTGGTTCCCCCTCCAGTACCCCACAGGCTCCCTGAAGCCTTTTTTCTGTCTTTCACTGACTCGTTCACCTTCTCAGGCTAGTCACCGGCACAGCGGGCCCACGGCGGCATCCCCGGCATTCCATTTGCTTTCCCAGATTACAGTTTAAAAACAGCGGCAGGAACCCTGCGGGTGCCGAAGGGCGTTGCTCGACGAGGCAAAATGCCGCCCGTCGGCTGGTCGGGGTGGGAGAAGCGCGTGGGGCCGAGCGAGATGCGCACTCCGCTCCCGACTCCCCTCGGGAGCGAGCTTGGTGGGAGCAGGGAGCAGCTGCCTTCCGCAGATGCACGGCTGCTCCTCCTTCCCGTCCTCCTGGGGGCCCTTGGAAATCTTTGCGTGATGTCTTTGGCACCTGTAGCTGCAGCGTGTTGACCACTGTACCTGATAACGCAGACCCCATTGGGTAACTCTGGAAATTCATTCCTCCTGTGTGTTTTCTGTTTCTTAGCCAGCTTTATGCTTTCTGTTGCTCCTCCGTCTTAATCTCTTTTCCTTCTCATCCATTTCTTTGTTTCTCAGGGAACTTTTGTAAGTGAAAACAGAGCGATACCCTTGCCTTTATCCATAGCTTGTTGCCACTTATCTAGATACAGAGGTCATGTTAGAGAGGCACAGATTTTCGCTATAAAAGTCACGGTGCCTTCCCTCTGCCCTGCCCAAATTTACTTTGTATTAAATTTTTTCAGAAGGCAGAGAAATAATAAAAGAAATTAGGACTAAGGGGAGTGAATATTGCTATATAATTCTATGGAAGAACTTCAGAATATTTAAATAACCGTAACAAGACCCGGTTAGTTTTGCACTGGCTCTTGGCCAGACCAATAAAGTACCACCCAGCAAGAAATACTCTGTTTTCACTGCTAACCCATGCAATCCTTTTGAAGTTGGTGGTTTTGCAAAAAAAGGGTAAGTCAGGGCAGGATTTGGGCCCTTCAGGAAATTTTGAACAAAGTGCTCGATCGTTGCATTGCTCATGCTGCAGTGCAGGAACTCAATCAGGTTGACATCTACTGTGTGCAGGAACACCTACGCTCCTTTTCAGGCCTCCGACACCGGAGACCGGTAACGCTGTATTGAATTGTAGGCAGCACTCCTAAACGGCACCGCTTTTTCAAACGGGAACTTTGGGGAGTTACCATGGCTCTGAGGCTTAATTTGAATCTTCTTTGCTAAGTTTGTATTCTCCTTTGCAGCCCGAGGGTTTCTGATACTCCTCTACTACAAACAACAAAAAGGCCTCGTTTGCTTTGCCCTGAACTTCAGGAATTGTTCAAGTCACCTTATCAAGATAATTCAATAAGGTCTTCCTGTTCAAAATCACCCAGTTGGATGGGCTACGGTATCTGTTCCTTCCGTTCCCTTTTTTCCTGCCTGCCTTCCTTCTTCTTCTTCTCTGTTTCTTTACACCAGTTCTAATTATTTGACGCTCGAATGATAAATGAGTTTGAAATAATTAGAGGTGGTATAAAGGGCCGCAGCCGGGAGATTTATGCCAGCTGAGCCGTCCGAACAAAGAGCCTTCTGTGGGTATCATTTTTCTCTCTGGACTTTGAAGCCGTGTTCTGCTGTCTCCACCTTCAAAGAGCTATATCATTTTTAACCCACATAATTTTATTCCCCTTTTTCATACCTGGGCAATGTCACAGGCCCTTATTAAGGAGCAGACCAAATGTCGAAGTTTTGTTGTAAATCAGCAGGAAGCCGGTAACAAGTAGGGGTGAGAGGGCTCAAGGGAGGCCCGATACAAGGACCCGAGTCAGACGTGTTGCCAATTCATTAGAAAGGAGTGCTGTAAAAGACAAACCGCCTCCGACTTTCTTTAGGACAACTTAGTAACAATAACAACACTGGATTACTTCTGCATGGGCCCCCGGCCAGACCAGTCCTGTCATCTGGAAAAAAAGGTAAACCTGCCTGACTTCTGCGGGTATCAAGCAGGGGTCTTGCCTGCTACTAAATCCTTTGTGAAAAAGTATGAATTTTTAAAGTCAGATAAATAAACAAACGTGTGTCCCAGGACAAGGACGTGCCGAGAAAGAACCTCTGAGAGGGAACGGGTTATTGGCAATCCTCTTCCCTTTCTCTTGCTCCCCTGGCGGCTCCATATAAACTTTCTAAGGAGCCAGACTTGCCCTCTCATAAAACACCACAGCCGAAAGCCGAAAGCCGAAGGCCAAAAGCCCTCCTCCTTCCCTCCAAGGCTCGTAGGGGCTTCACGTTCCGGCCATCAAGCGCTTCACGCCCTGCGTGCTGCTACCTAACGATTGGGAGACGAACTGCAATGCAAAGCTGAAGTGAAACCAGGTTTTTTTGCCTCTGCAGGGCAGGACTCAGCTACGCACGTGTGCCCGTGCGCGACTGCGCGAGGGGAGGGGGGCTGGAGGTGGGGAGGGGGGTTTGGCACAGAAGCGCTTTGGTGGGGACCTGCGGCATCCCTTTCCCTCGGCTCTCGAGCTCCAGTGCGTGTGGTGACGGTAATGGCGTAACCACCTGTAGTGCAACTTTTCTTGTTGGTCTGGAAAAACTAAGGTGAAAGGCAACAATTAACGTTTCGGGGAACGCCTAATGTGATTTCCAACGCCTGGGCTGAGAAGCCAGTGAGGCTTCAGTTTCTCAGAGAGACGGGATGGTAGGAAGTGTGGCCCGTGATCACACTGGCTCTTTTCCTTAAGGCTTTGTTTTGCTTTTTCTGTCTGGCTCTGTGCTTGGTTTTTAGGCTGTAGGCTCACTGGCATATGTGCCGGTTCCTTTAAAGTCTTTTGTAGGTCTAGTCGTGTGCGGCTTTGCTGCAACGTACGAGTGGGCCCTGTCTGCTGCAGGAGTAGGTATCAGTGACTATCGGTATTTTCCCAGTGAAAAAGGAACGTCTTAACTTGAAAGAGCTTATTTCTTTACTGTACTTTTCTACCATGCCTTGCCTTGCTAGCTGCTGGGAAATCAGAAGTGAGTTGGAGAGGGGGATGCATCTTCACCCTCTCCTTCTCCGGGATGAAGCTGCAAACTCCCTCTCAAGCCTCTGGAAATACTGTGTTTGTGCAGCTGAGCACGGGAACACAACCAGAGCTTTTCCGCTCATTTTTCAGCCAGGAAGGATGAGCAACCGCACATCAATACAGTGACAGAAATAGAGCATTCGTGAATGTTGACTGAAACATGGGCACTATGTACAGCAGTTTCGATCACAGTAAAACAATTGCCATGAAGATGTGCCATCAACATTTGATTGACATCATCACTTTAAATTCTTTAGTGGAGTTGGGGATCTATATGTCCAGGCAGACAGTTGAACGGAAGAAAGATGAACCCATATTTTCAGATATAGCAACTTTAATAGCCTCTTGCTTTGGCATACAAAAATATGTAACCTGCAGAGAATGTAAGACAACACTATAAATCAGAATATGTGGAGTACTTATTCCTAGCCAGTGCAAGAAATCTGATGAACACAAAAAAAGAAGAAACTTCTAAAATAAGCCTGTTTGTTAGAGAGTAACTGTGGAAAGAAGACTGAATTAGCAACACGAAGAAAGGGAAGCAAAACCAGGGGCATATGACTGTGGACTCTGCTGAAGGCAAGAACTAATTTCACGCCAGGGAAGGTATGAAGCAGCCTGGCAAACTACACCTGCACAGAGGAGGCAGTGGCTCATGTTAAAGGTGCAGGAGAAAGAGCTACAAAAAAGGAAAAGAGAAAAAAAGTTTGTCTCAGCAGGGCAATGCATCTAATGCCACACCGGTAAGACTGATGCCTTGCAGATGTGGTCTTCAGGAAAACTACCCCACACTTGACGTGGCTGAACTCGCTGTCCCGATAAACGGCTGCCTTGCCTGGACTCTGCCGCATGGATCAGCTGCCTGTGCCGCGCTTACCTGTCCAACAATTGCATGTTATCGATGATGAAGCTCAAAGAAAGATCATTGCACAACGGCTTGTGAGTTAAACCCTTTATTGAGCCTGGACCTCTATCTCCAAACCCTTTGCCGGGGCGACGGCCTGTCAGTTATCTTGAGGAGTACCCAGGAGGTCTCTAAGGCTGCCGTGTCTGGCAGACACGGCAAGCGCCATCGCTGAATCAGTATTTCCATGGGTCGGTGTGCAAGCACAAGACCACCCTGGCAAGGTGTGATCAAAAAAACCAGGAGGATACTGAGGAAATTTTGTTAGCAGAGCAGTGCAAAATGATTTAACTCAGAAGTTTTTGTAATCTTGGCCAAGCACATTTACAACATCAAGCTCTTTCTCTAGTTAGGTGGTCTGGAGACCAAATTCATCCTGGGGGCCAAAATATGAAATATTTGGGAATTCTGGCAGGCTCCACGCAACTATTCATGTTTCTTGTTTATCTCGCAGTGTTTCTTTGCATAATGAATTGGAAGGGGTGAAATAAACACAGCAATGTTTAAAACAATAGAGCAGCTTGGATTGAGACATTACTGACCCCCATTTAGATTTTCACCAACGAGGCAAAACAGTTGTTTTAGAGAGCATAGTGCTTTTTAGGTTGGCTGCGTGTCCCAGAGCTCTCTTTCTGCTTGTGGCACTGCTTAGGAGGGAGTAGAAACGCCTTCCCAGGCTTGACTCCTGCTCAAGTTTGGTTTTTTGAGCTGGAAGTGCCACTTCTCTTGACCTCGTAGCAGACAGAGGCTGCCCCAGATGAGAGACACGTTGCAAATTCAGGCTGCTGCAAACACGTTTGACCAGCAATTCGAGACAAACTTTCCACGGTATTTTCCAAGTCGATGGAGACGGTTTGTTCTTTATTACATCAGAGAAGTGTCAAAACTGCTTGGCTTGTTTGTGGATGTGTATAAGGCACCCACAAGGCTGCACACGAAATAGCTAAGGTGCCAGCGGGCAGCACTTGGGAATGCAGAGCAGCGCTCTGGGTACTCGCAGAGCGAACGGAGCTCATTGCCAGGACCAGCAAACGGTGTTCTTCCTGCACGTCTTCTGCCCTCAGCACTGCCCTCCCGCTGACGGCCTGTCTGTTCCAAAGGGACAGACCTATCATTGTCTAAGTCACCATCTCTTTGATGCCCAAGTGCTTGGGCTGTTGGTCATCTTTGTTTTCAATTCGTTTCCTTTGACTGAAAGGGAGTTTCAATACTGATTTCGGAGTCCCTACGCAACACCATACCGCACGGTTTTAATGCAAAACTGTTGCCAAGTTCTATTCAGGCTTTAGGCCGATGTGGTCCCTCTGGCTTTGATGCTTGTGCGCGCTGCATAAATCTGCGTGAAACGTGGCTTGCTCTGTCTGCTTGTTCGCAAGCCCAATGATACGTTCTGCGTTGAGGGAGAGAATCAACCGCCTGCATGTGCGTCCAGGGATTTAGCTAAGCGCCTCGCCACGTGCAGACACCAGAGCTCACGTACCTGGGGTAGATTCTAAGTGCACAGCTAATGGCCACTCCTTGGCAGATTTTCCCTTGCAAGTAAATGAAATTATTGCCAAAATTGCAAGTTAGTAATTAATAGCCTACCAAGAAATCAGTGTTGTCCTCAAAGTGCTCTGAGGTAGCCCCTGATCCTGCAAACAACTGTATCTTCATGTAAAGCAGGTTGCAGGTTCAGGGCATTCCTTGCCATGTCAAATAATCATTAGCTTTTCAACAATATCAGGGGAATCTTTTTTTTTTTTTTTTTACTGCTCGCTTTTGCACACTGTAGGGCACTCGGATGCTCATTAACATACATGTCCCTTCCAATTTCACTCTCATTTGCACTATGTTAACAGCTACTTTTTCATCTTTGCTCAGACAAACGATGGCCTTTGTAACCAGGAGTAAAATTAGTTGCAAATGGAAGCCTGTTTTAATGAGGCCAAATTGTTATTTAACTCCAAATGTGTACAATATTTTTTCTCTAAATCTCCTTTAATTCCTCCCTAGTATTAATTATATCTTGTCATAAACAGGCCTCAGAAATGCTCGCTGCTCCAGCAGAGTTCAAAATAGAGCCTTATGCCAAAGCACCATATTAATAAGGTAAAAAAAAAAAGGGGGTGGGGGAGAAAGCTCCTTTTGTCTAATTTTTCCAAAACGTCTGATTAAAATATATGAGATCACTGGGATTTATACAGGCAAGTTTGGCAGCTCCTCTAAATTTACTGAAACTGTGACATAAATCAAAACTCTCCAAGAATGCGTTATTTGTTATCAGAGTAAGTATGTGTTAGTGACTCACACATGAATAAGGTACTTCTGTTACAGCTGTTTATTGGAGAGTTTTCTTGGCTTCCATTTCTTGCTCTGCCACTGCCTCGCTTCATAACCTTGGGGAAGTCTCCGTGTTTTGATTAATTGAGATGATGGGCATATGTATACGTCTGTACATACATACGTACGTGCATAACTACATATATAGTCATTTCCTACTCAAAGAATGTTTCAAAATGCTGCAAATGGTGAAATGAAGGTGATACAGAGACTCCGCTTGTTAGCGTACTGTCTTTATTTATCCGCACACATAAGCCAGAGCTACTCAAGCAACATCCAGGCAGACACGGAGTTACCGTCCGTGGGCCAACCCCAGTTTTTAGGTGAAGGGAGGCCAGAAGCAGAAACCATCTGTCATAGCTCCCCTTCTCACCACCACCCCGACACTACTTATTCACAATAACAACAAGAAAGTATTGTTTCTTCATTAACCCAGCAGTTTTGCCCAGTTAGAGAAAGAATGTGGAAAACTCTGTGTTGTTACAGTGCCATCTGGTGATGCCCCTGTACGAGTGGGTGAAGCTCGCTCGTCAGGCGCTCCAGCAGCGTTACGACTGTTCTGCGTTACTTAGCATACTTCCTTAAGCATCTTGTCATGTGTGATTTTTTTTTTTTTTTTAACTCTTTAGCATTTTAATGCACAGGAAACTTCAACAAACAGCAATCAAAACAATTTCCAAATGTACTCTTAATCAAGTTTATCAGTAGCGGTTTGATTTTAAGAAATGGAAGGCAAAGCAGTACTAAAGAGAGTGTTTCCTAATCGTTCATAATTCATCAGGAGCCTGATTGTGCCGGTGCTGCACCCCTGGACAAAGGCATGCGCCCTTCTTGGTACCCAGAAAGTGCTGTAGGTATGTTGTTAGCATCCCGTATGCATTTGTGTGGCACCTGGTTTTTTCAAGGTGATAAGCCAATGTTATCAGCTGCCGCTCCTCAGTGAGTTACAGAAGCCTTATCCCCACGTTACTCATGGGTAAATGAGTTGGAGATGCTTGAGATGAGTCTTGAACAGACCTGGGGTTAGAGCTGTGGATGCCCGTTTCTGCTTTCCTGCCCGAGAGCAGGATGTGTCTTCCCTCGGGGTGTGCCTGGTTGTGGCATAATGTGGTGGTGTGATGCTGCTTTGGGGCTTGGCACACCTCTGCCGCCGGCTTTTCTGGTCACTTTGCCTTTTTCCCCCTCTTGGAAGTAGGGAGAAAGATTATTTTGTTCCTCTGTAAGAGTTGAGTATTTGTGTATCGTTTTGTTTAATAGACGGTTAAGGGTTTTCCCTGATCTGGGGGCTTTTGAGGCTGGTCTCACGTGCAGCATGTAGTCCTCATGCAAATATGGAGTAGCTACTAGCAAAATTTAGCATCAAATGAGCTTCTGAAGCTTCAGATCCTTGTCTGAGGTGTTCACATAACTGCAATGACTCTTTCCTCCACTTTAAAATAGATCAAAACCAAAACAAAAAATCCTGTTGTGGGCAGAAGATCAGTTTGCCCTCTAAAAACATTGTGTGTGGTTTACTGAGGTAGAGGCATGTAACATCTCAAATGTTGAGTTTAATTAATTATTGATAAGGAATAACAAATTCCTCATTTCCCATCCATCTTTTGGTAATCTATAGAGAAAGGAGGCCATTCCTCTCTCCCGCTTGCTCACTTATCCCAGAGGAAATGCAGTTCTCTCTTCCATTCAGGTGTTATCCTTTGTCTCCTCTGAAAAGTAACAGCTTGGTCCATCCTATAAACATCTGCAGTGCCAGCTCGCTTTTCTCCCATTCAGCTCAGTTCCAGCCTGCTGCGAGTGGGAACTTGAGGCAAGAGGTGTTTCTGGTCTTCTCCCAAATCCTTCTGAAGAGTCGATCAATGTCCACTCTTTAAAAAGTCTACAGGTGAGGGTATTACAGCTCAGGGTGACAATTCCCACTATTCCAGGGAAATGGCACGCAGTTGAAAATACTGTTCGTGTAGTTGTGACGGGTATTAACCAAAGGGCATTTCAGAAACACATTCCCAAGAGCTAATAAAAGTATATGGTATATATGCTTCAAAACCTGAAGAAAGCAGTCAGAAGCAAAGAAGGTGTGATATCTGCAGGCAGGGCCAACTCTGAGAAGAGTTTGCTCTTTAATTGGCCAAGTTAAACAAGATACAATTAGGGCTAACCCGGTCCCCTAGGGTACATAAAGCCTTACTTGGAAGTTTTGGGGAGATGGTGGCGAAGCAGCGGCTTTATTTGTATCTTGTTTAACTTGGCCACTTTAATCACTTACACTTCTCTGACTTGGCTTCTTTCATAGATGTCACACCTTCAAACAGCTGACTAGCCTTTCTTTTTCTCCCTAAGATAACTGTTTCTGTATATTAACTGCTCTGAACCAGATAGAGACCGTATTTGTGGAGGGGAGAAGAGTTTTAATTTATTATATAACCAGATATAAATGATATTTTTAATATAATGGGTCAGGTTCTCTGCAGCTTAAATTCTGAAGAACAAAATGCTGCTCTGACAGTCTACACCAGCCAAAAAGCAACTCTGCTGATCATGTGGAGGCTCGTTGCATACTTCTTCTCTACCCAGGGGCGAAAGCCACTTTCCATGCCTTGTGGGCTACCAGCTGCTAAAGTAAGCCAGTAATCAAAATTACCGATGCCTTAACTCTTCCACCAGCAGGAGACTGTGGCAATCCATATGTGTGATAGAAGGTGAACACTATGGGCTTCCTACAGGCACGTACCTGTTAGCTACAGCTGAGACAGTTAACACTGGAAAAGCAGAGCTGGGTATCAAAATCCGAAGTATTTAGGCCAGTTCTCCAAATGCACTTCACTCTGGCTGCCCTGACACACTGCAAATTTCTCCGTGTGCCTGTGCTGCTGAAGGGCTTTGACTATCCAGAAGTGCCAGGTCTTCCATGATGCTCTTCACAGAATTTTCCTGATGAAACCAGCTCCTGTCTCTACTCACAGCAGCTGCATATATTTTGGGAGATGTGGTCTGAACAGCCTAAGTTGGGGGGGGCAGGAATGGAAGCATGAGACTTCTGGCTAACATTTTCCTAGGGCAGCATCTTCACCACTGGAGGCCAGAGAAATGCTTGTCAGGGAAGACTTTGAGCACAGCTGATCCTGCCTCAGGACAAAGGTCTCTTGAGGACTGTGAAACTCTGTGGTTCTAAGATTTCTGGATAGAAGTATTTTGTCTTGGGACTTCTTTTTTTTTGTCCAGTCTTTCCTTTCAAAGGAAAACTTTTGATAAATTCAATCTTTCTTTGTAAGGAAATTAGTCATGAGAAAACTTCAAGTTTTCTAACTGGTGCTGTTTTATAAGGGAATAACAAATCTCATTGCAAGACCAGGGATCGAGTTTATCAATTCCTCATGCCAGACACCTGGTTTGGGCCCTTTAAGGCTTAGGGCGTCATTTAAGGCTATAGCTAAGCTGAACTAATCACCTATGAGCTGCTCAAAGGGGCTATGTTACTCCTCCCTTACCTCTTTTGTCCCTGGCTACCCATCCCCTCCAACCTGGCTCTGTCTGAGCCTGCAACGAGCCACCTCAGAGGGCTGAACCAGCACCAAGTGCCTCTCTTCTTGCAGCACAGCTCATTTTCTCCCAGCTGAGCCCCTTAAACCAATTTGCCGTGAGGCCAAAAGAAAGAAGAGCCAGCAGCCTGCAGACATGAGCAGCGGGGAGGATGGGGAGGGGAATGCAAGTCCATGGACTGCTGTGACATAAAATAGGGCACTTCATTAAGTCTGTTAGATGAATTGGGCCCTGACCATTTGGCAAAATCTGCACGCAAAGGACTCAGTCCTTCAGGGCATAAAGCGAGGCTGGGGCGAGGAGGCTGGGGCTATCTATCTCCCCCCAGCCTCGCTGAATGCCCGTCCATTTATTCCTGGCTGTGGCACAAGCTGTAGGGCAGAGGCAGTTTGGGATCGAAAAAAGTGGTGTGTTTGTTCTCCTCTCAAGAGTGGCTTTTTTTGTAACATGCAGCACGTTGGTCATGTGAGCCAAATAGCCAAAGGTAAAAGAATTTACAAGCGCCGCTGATGGAACTGCATTTATAAAAACAGAGTGTCTCTGGATTTTTCATTTTCTCTTCTTTTTTTCCTTGGGGGGGGGGGCAAGGAGAGAAGAGTAAGAGGAATTTAAATATAAGGCCATAGAGATTGTGAAATTTAGCACTCAAAAGTGTTCCAAAAGTGGAGACTTCTCCTGCAATGGTAAATTGGCTATGTGATACACAGGGAGGATTTGCTCTTATTTCCTCAGGTTTTGATGGACAGGTATGGTTTTGGGTATATTTGTCGTTCCCAACAGTCTTCGTAGAGGGATGTGTGTGGGCGGACGTGTTGCAATGAAAATGAAAGGCCAGTATGCTTATAATATGTGTACACAATGCACACCTCTCCGCCGAGCATCCGAGTAAAACAGGGTTTCATGCAATTCTCCTAGCTGTGCCCAGGTGATTCAAGCCAGCATTTTTATACCCTGCCTGTTCTCGGGAAAGGGAGCGCTCAGCAGCAGGCCCCGTTTTTGTTCAGCTTGAAGCCTCAGCTATCGACTCCTTCTATTGTTCCTCTTGTAAGTGGCAAAACTTTGGGACCCCGACTTAGAAATGAGAAGAAAAGCCCCCAGCTGAAAGCTCCTGCACGGCGGCTGGGAAGGCACGGGGGGGGGTGCGGGGAGGAGAGGGCTTTGAGGTGTCTAGCGGTGTCTATCTCTGCCTTCTTTTTTTTTGTTGTTGTTCTTCTGGTTCAGCGTAGCGTGAAGCGGGGCGAAGGGAGAGGAGACGGGAAAGCAGCAGAGGGGCGCGGGGACGCGGAGGCATCCTTCCCGCGCGCCGCCGCCGCCCGCTCCGGGAGGGCCTTATCCACCCGCCCCAGATCAATTTGACTAATCTATTTAATCTCGCCATCTAATCTGTCTGTTTCTGCTGAGCTATCCATCTGCCTCGTGGTATTGATCCCAACAGTTTCGTAATTGTATTTATAAAATGCCCTTTCACCCCCCTGGGAAGGGGGGGGTTCTGTAAAGGCAGATGGGGGCGGGGGCAGGGGGAGGTAAGGGGTGGAAATGGCAGACTCCGCTGCTCCGGATGGCAAAGCCACCGGCACCCGCTACGAGCCCTCCAGCCCTCCGTTTCTTCCTTGTGCGGCCCCTCCTCGTCACCCGAGCCTCAACGCAGCGGAGGGAACCGTAAGAGGGGGTACGCGGGCCGGGGGAGCGCAGGGCAGTCTGCGATGGCGGAGGGATGACTGCCAGCAGCAAAGCCCTTTACAGAAAACGGAGCGGTGTCCATCTCCAGCCTGTTGCAGAGGAGCTTGCTCCAAGCTGAAATACATCTGTTTCCAACAGTTAGCTGGAGCAGGCTGAGACTGCCAGATCATCTGAAGGGGAAAAACAGGGTGAGGGGAAAAAGTAGGATATTTGTGATAGGGAAGGAAAAGGCTTTTGATCCCCATACAAAGTCAAATTTAATGCAGAGATGAGCAATGACAACTTCCAGGCATAAACAAACCCTTAGAGATGCTCACGAATGTCCTCTGGATAAATACCTGCGTGGCAACGGAGCCTCCCCCTGACTGCGGGAACCAGCTGCCACGCGAAGCCCTCGGCCGCGTGCCCTGGTCGCTTCTTGGTCCCTGTTTAGGCAGGAACCCCCTCTCTGCACGGGGCCGGGCATTTTCTCAGCTGCATCATATTTAGAAATCAAGACTTGATTCAGTCTTAAATTTACCTACCTTGACCTCCACACTTTAGTCATAGAAAACACTATATACCAGCAAAGCCTCCTGCGTGATGGATGTGTGCGCGCGCACGTGTGTGTCCATGTCTATGTCTTCTCCTCATTTTCCATCTCTGGAACGTATCACATCTCACCTCTGAGATACATGAGGAGAGTAAAGGACACTGGGGTCACACCGGTCTCTGTTTACAGACTTCCTTCCAACTTCTTAAGCAGGAAGTGGTTTGTGATTAGCCTCATTTTTTTCATGTCAGTAAAATACCTTTATCATGTATTTATTGTGCATGAATAATTAGCTAAAGACTGGAAACCTATCGCTTCCACTCGGTGGCGCTTCTCTGTGCGAAGCACAGCAACTTTGGAATTGCATATTGGGTAGGCATCGGGATGGCAGGGAACGCTGCGGGCATCGGTGGGCAAAGCCCAGATGGTTCCCAGTTTGGAGCACTGGGAAAGGCTGGTTCAGAGGGATGCAAGAGCACCAGGCTGCCTCGTGCAGCAGAGCATGTTTGCCACCCTCTGCTGCTGCTTGCTCACTAGCAGAGGAAGGGGTTTGATTTCCCGTGTTAGGAGGTAGCCTTTGAATCCAGTGTTTCTCTGAGACTCTGCTGAGCAGTGTAGCTGCTCGCTTGGCATTGGAATTACTTTAGTTATTGCAGCGCGAGATCCCGAGCACTCTAAAACCACTTTCATTGTGACCGTAACACCTCAAAGCCCCTTTTAAATGCTGGAAAATCCCTTTGCTCATGGAAAGATTATACAGCCGTTAAGTAGCCTGTTACCCCTTTCCCCGCTCTCGGCAGAGCCACAGAAGCTGGCAGCCAGCGCAGAGCCAGACCTCCTGGCTACAGGTGGGCGTCTGGCGCTGAAGGGGTATCTCCAGCCCCACAGAAGAGGGTCACATCTCTGCATCTTTTTCTGACTTGGTCCATCCTCAGTTATCTGCCTTTCGTTAGCAAAGGCGAAAGTAAGACTGCGTTTAAAAGCATTATTAAAACGTGCTAGTTGTCTAAAACTGGCATTTACAATGCAATTTCATAAAGTTTTATATTGACAATGCGACACTTTAAAAGGCCCTTTCTGATTAACAAGGCTCAGAATTGCTCCCCTGGTTATGTTTTAAGAGAGAGAATAAAATGCTATGGATCTTGAAACAGCTGAAATCGTGATTTCCCAATATTATCAGCGGCCTCGTTGTTCTGAAAAAGTGGAGGCTGTGATCAGCAGACCCCCATCGGCTTCCCCGGGTGACTCGGCGGCTCTCCTCCGGGCCGGATAGAGCTGACGGGGTGGAACCGTGGCCAAATTAAGCTTTGGCTGTTCCCGCGCTCGTCTGAGCTGTGGGGACCGTGGCAGTGCCAGGCCCCTGCCTGAGCCATCTCCCACACGCCCACGCTCCCCCCACCTTTGCTGGCCCCAAGAAGTTCAGCAACCTCCGTGGGGCTGGAATTAGTGTTCGCGTTCCTGCACCCATGGACAGCTGTGCTTTTTACTCTCTTTCAGTTCCTACTACCTCTCTGGGCAAAACCAGACGGGATGTGCTGTATTTTCACCAAAGACCTCCTCTTGCCCCACGCCTGGCGATTCACCCACAAAGAGCAACGCGAGACCCTCAGGATGCCTGAGCGAAGCTCAAGCTCTCCAAGCAGCCGTGTGAACAGTGAAACAACAGATTTACTGGCCAAGTAGAAGAGCAGATGCAGGCAAAAAAATCCATTACGTGGGCTGCGCAATGGAGCTGGCGACGTGGACGCCGGGCTCTTGTCAGAGCTGCTTCTAGGAGCCTGACGTGAATCGCACCTGTGCAGGCGCATCGTGGAAAAGGTGATTATTTCTGATTTTGTTAGTTGGGGGTAGGTGACATCCCCTTACCCAAATCACACTCTTCTCTGTGCCACACGTTAAAAACTGGCAGGAACATTGTAAGTCCTCTCACTGTCGTAGCCATGTATTTACCTGGAACTTTAATTGCAGATTTCTTTTCTGTTTTGCCTGAAGTTAATTTTACTGGTTTGGTTGACTTGACCATCATCAGCACGTTCCTTAGGGACCAGCAGCATATCATAGCGATCAAGCTGGCTCACCTGGGGGAAGCCTTTGGGAGCAGAGCGCTGAAATACATAAAGCAGTGTCTGCCTGCTCTTTTACTTAGGCAATAAATCTATTGCTTTATTATTGCTGTTGGGAAACTCGGAGCCAAGTTCTTTGCTGGCAAAACATTGACTTCAGTGGAGTTCGGCCAGCAGAGAGTTTAGCTTCCTGGTTTTGTTCCAATTCGAAGAGTGTGCTCAGCCTGATTATTGTTGTTGTTTTGCTTTTTAGCTGTTTTAATTCAAAATAATTATGTGTTGCGGATTGGTTGGTTTTGGTTTTTTTCTGGGGAGGGTAATTTCTTCTCGATACGTCAAGTTGTTTGTAGCAGCCAGAGACAAAAGAAAAATGATGCCATTGCTACATATCCTCTCCTTTGTTCAGGAGTTACGAAACTGGAGGTCTCATCCAAAGGCAAGGCTTAGCCCGGGCTGAGCCCGACTCGGCGTGACCTGGTGCCCGGGCGGGCGCCTTCAGCCCGGGGACCTGGGGGTGAGTCTGGAGCTGGTTCCTGCTGGAGACTCTGGGCGCTCACCCGGGTTTTCTAGTAACGCAGCAGCTCCCCAGTAACCCTCACCCCAGCCCCGCAAAGAGAGGCAGAAGCGCGACTTGTGACTTGCCCGGGCGAGCACCGTACCTCAGGTACCTGGCACTGAGACACCAAGGGAGTTTGCTCTGAGGGCTATTACAGCCTGGCTCTCTGTACAGGGGCTGGCACCACAGGGCCCCGGCTTAGCCGGGGCCTGTAGCTATTCCTGTGGTGTAAATGTTATTTATACAATGCAATTAAACTGGGGCTTAATGTAAACTGCTGCCAGCACAGGGGCAGGTACCAAAGGGAGAGAACGTCTTGAGAGACGGTTTAGAGAACCACAAGCACAAAGTTTTAATTGCCCGTTAAACAAAGAGAAGGCTTTCTGGGAGAGGTGAAGCAATGCAAACAGCAAATGATCCGGTTTCGAGGAGTAGCTCTCTCCCGAGCAAACTGGTTAAACACAGGCGCGAGCCAGAGACAGGAGCGTGGCCATCTTGTCTTGTCTGGTGCGATCCCAGCCGATGGCAATGCCGCAGGCTCCCCTTTTCCTAATCCTTGCGTAACGGGCTCAGGGAGGACAACTTGCTGTGTTCTAGCACACCAAAATCAACGTAGTCAACGCTCCGCAAATGCGTGTCAGAAAAGGTCTAAAGCAAAGACACGTAAACATCACACCCTGCTATTTGTACAGTTCTTGCATCACGCTCGGCACTGGATTCCCCTGGGGCTTTCCCCTCTTCCCCCACCCAGGCAAAGGAGCAGGCTTTGCCTCCGCAGAGGTCTTGAGCACCAGCTGAGGTTGGGCTTCTCCATCTTCCCATCTTTTGGAACAAGCAAACAGCTGGATCCCGTGACACAGGCCTCATGAACTTCTGGAGTATGTTTTCACTGGTGCAGCATTGATTTTACTAGGATCAATATAAATATTACTTTAGCTCGCAGCTGCTAATTATATCAACATAAACTTAATTTATAATGACGATCCCAGTCCTAACGCTGTGCTGCTGCCAACCCTCACAACTGATGCTTTGAGACATCATGTAAACCGAGCCACTAACAATCAAGTAAATGCTCCCATTACACGTTACTGATACTGGCTAAAGAACTTTTTAATTGACTTCTTACAATTTATAGCAGATCGTGCAGACTGTGTGCTTAAATTCAGGATTCTTGTTGATGTTTTCTATCTGCTGCTGCTTAGATAGATGCTAGTCTTATACAATATAATGCAACATTACGTGCTTGAAATCAAAAAGACTGAGGAAGACTGTTTTGCTTGGAAAGAAGATAAACAAGAGGGCTCAAGATAAAAGTCTATGAAAGAATGAACAGCATAGAAAAAGTTGAATGGGAGCATCTCTTCCCCACCCGCTAAAATAAAAATGCTGAAATAGTCATTGAAATCAAAAGGTGGTAGATTCAAAAGTGGTAAAAGGGATTTTCCCCATAAACAGAATGTGAAAACTTGATTACCAGAGAAAATAGCTAAGGCCAAGAATTCAGTGACTTTCAGATAGGGTTTGCACATTTATATGCAAAAGACTATCAAGAGAGGTTATACTTAAAGCTAATGCTCCCAGTAAGGGATATAAAACTTTAGGGTCCTATGGCTTAAACTGCTCTCTAACAAGCAGGAGTTAGGATGACATCTTCACAGAGGCTGGATTAGACAGTAAGGGTTTTCTTCTCCCTTTCCACCGAAGTATCTAGCAGCAGCCATAAGGAGAATAAAAACAACAACAAAAAAATCAAATGGCTTTTAGTCCTAGAAGTTTCTACGTTTGAGATAAGGTACTGGAATTTCAGATGCTCCACTGTTGAATGAAAACTAAGAAAGGCTTATTGTATGGGGGACTTGCAGTGCCCCTGTCCACAAAGAAACTCCCAGAAGTATCAATGAAATAGGGTTCTTGAGTTGCACAGAAAACATGGCAGTGAGCCAGAAAGCAAATTATTATAATAAACTTGGGATTTGAAGTTTGGGGGGAGGACAGTAAAAAAGCATCTAGGTTACCATGGGTTAGAGGCAGCACTGAGGAGTTGGTATAGTGGGGAAAAATACCACTGAATGAGACAAACAGCAGGATTTCTGGGGTTTTATTGACCAGATAAATGAGAGTGACAAAGTTTCACACCTTTGAGCAGCACTTGGAACACAAAGTGCCTGCATAGTCATGCACCAGACCGATGGAGTTTTTGGTTTGTTTTTTATGGTAGATATTTATATATCTATAGATATATATGTGTGTTGCTTATATAGAAAATGTATATGTTTATGTCTATATATGCATAAATATCTATGTTACTTATGTGTGTACATATTATTTATGTGGTATCACTCACATGATGCATAGTCATCACATCAAAAGGTAACTTACTCTGCCTAGACCAGAGGTTTAAAATGGTACTTAAATACAATTTTTGAAAGCACACTGTATCCTAGCCGAGACATATCCATGGCTGCCAATATGTGAGATATTTTTCATAGGACAAATCTCCAAATAAGCCTGTGAGCTGAAAGTCAACAGGTTTTGGAAACTGCAGGTACCATTTCTAACTATTGTGAGACTCTTGAAGTGCTGGAGCAAGAAGTAGGTAACATCTTCCTGTGAGATGAGCACAGGGGAAGGACTCTGCCCCCACCAGGCATCTCCCACGCAGAACTCGGCTTTCCCTTTTTATAAAGGGATGTTATGAAACGTACCTTAAAAAAGAAGCAATGACTATGAAAGCATCCTTGCGAAGGAGCGCTCTCAGATTAGCATGAATATTGATTCCCCGCTAAGATTTATTTATTTACTGGATTATAAAGGGTTTGTTGATCTATATTTAGTTTTGTAGAGGACTCTGCTAACCATGGTTTCATCTATAGTTGAGGATTCAGATGAATTGATTAGAAATGTGTCCGGATGAAGCTGTTCACTTTGTACGGTTTTGTCCGCATCCCTGTCACACAAAATAGTCTGCGTGCTGAAGGGCAGCTAGATCTCGACTTGATTCTGTTATGGCAGATTTTCAAAAAGGTTTCTGTGTTTTGCCTGCCTGATTTGCCACCTGTTGAATCTGATGACATTTGTATAGTGTGCAGCTGGGGGAATTTTAAAAAGCACAGATTACAAGTATGTGTGCTGTCGTCAGGCGGTGTTGTGTGTGTGTGCTGCAGATACAAGCTGAATTCCTCCAGAAGCGTTCGTCCCAGTCTTGCTGACTGGGACACTCAAGTACGTAAGCACGTGGCTAGCTTTTAACGTATAATTTACTCCCAATTTAATTGTACTTGCACTGGCGTTCAGCTAGTATTCCGTGCTTGGGTTTAGAGCCGAAGATTGCTACCGTGGGTAGGTCAGACTCACAAACCCCATCATTTTCTGCATAGCAGGATGAACTTTATGCTGCGGTTATCTGATTTTCAGGTTCCGTCACCTGTTGTTTTTTGGATGTAAATACCCTCTCCTGGCAAAAAAAAAGCTCAAATGGGAAGAAAGTAATCATCATAACAAATCATAGTAAGCAACGTAGGGATTTTAACTCCTTCCAAGCAAGTTCAGCAATGTTCAACAGCCCATTTAATGGCATAAGACATTTGCCATTGTAGTGAATTTCCTGTTCTGCAGACATAAATCTCTGCTTGCATGCAAAGCGACAAGGTTAAATAGCTCTTCAGATCATTTTGCATTAAGCATATGCTGGCAAGTGGATTAGAAGTATCATGTATGCAAAGACTAAGACAGTAGCGTTGAGAAGAAAATACTGTTTCTAAGTAAGTCAGATCACAGGCATCTTAGCATCCAGCCTGCAAACCCACAGTTTTCTGCAACCTGTGGGTTTTCCCCTGGAAATAACAGTGGTAGCCATATTTTGATAAGCTTGAAAGGGATCCAACACTCACCTTTTTGTCAAATTTGTGTTCCTGGATCAGTCTAATGACCTGCCTAAAAGCTAAAGCTATAAAATTGTGTCGTGTCCCCGAGTTGTGCTTAGCCATTGCTTGAATAAGAAAATGAAATGGACATAAATGTCCCTCCTGCTAGGCAGCCACTTCAGAGTAATTTGGGCTACAGATTTACTCTGTGCAACTGAATGATTAAATTATGAGGGTGACATTCTGTTGCAAAAAAGAGTGGCACCCTCAAGGCTTTAGGCTGATACATTCACCATAGAAACACGAAGAGAGAAAAATATTTGTTTCATTAAAATTAAGACTGTTTTTCACCATGACCTAACCTTAAAATGGAGAAATAAGCTCATTAAAATAGAACAATTTAAGAACAGTTAGTTCCACAGCATGATGCACCCGACAATATTATGCCAAATTACAGGTTAAGAAATGTTGCAATTGAAATGGCTTAAAAAGCTTTAGCATAAAGATTAATTCCTGACTTTCCTTGTCTTCATTCAGAAGCTCTGAAAGGTTACAGCTGAGTCAAACAAAGCCCTTAGATGCAAAATAATATGGATGAAATACAATAGCTAAGACAGCGTGACAAGAAGATACTGTCCCAAAACTGGCTTCTTCTTTTCTTATCTCTCTTTTTTTTTTTTTAATAACCTACAAAAATTAAATTGAACTGCAATTGAATTGATCTGGCAATTAAAAAGATAAATTTTGAAGTGTCCAGTGGAGCTGCAGCCCAGTGTGAGAGAGAAGTGTTTCTAATACTCATAAGGAAACACTGAAAGTAGCATCTACAAATTGCAAAGCCTTTCTCTTCTCATCCAACAGTGATCCTCGTGTACACTAAATCAGGAGGAACAGAGAAGACTCTCATACGGCTTTCAGGGGAACGGGTGCAGCACTGTTCTGGTATTAAATGAGCCGTCCCACAATTTAACTGATTCATTAGGAATTTTCACGGGCAAGGATCTGAGAGCTGTGGGATGATGAGCGTTAAAAGATGTTGGGAGAGGCATTGGCTGGGGTCACTCATGCAGCCTCATCAGACCGGTGAGTTCATGAGACAGAGGTCAACTTAGGTTGACCGCTCCTCCTTCTCTCCTGCTGTTTTTACTGACCTGAAGTTCCTCCTAGCAATAAAGAGACTGGGGGTCATTAGCACCATGTGATCTGTCGGCTCTTCAGACCCCATCAGTGAATGGCCTGCAGACCATGACTTGGGACTTGCAAGGGAACCAGAGGGAAAGGAAGCCAAAGCTTTGTTTATAGAAAAAAACTTGCTCCACTTTCAAGAAATCAGTTTAACGTGGATCTAGTTAAACCAGTACAAACATCTTAATTAGATGCACATAAACCAATTTAATCCTTTGCTTAAATCAGTTTACCTTGATTTATCAATGCAAGCTAAAAACAGTGCGTGTAAGGATTACACTGGTTTAAATGTCTATATCAGAAGTATGCACCGATTTAATTAGATTGATTTTAAATAGATTTGATTATGTAAATGCAACTTTCCATAATTTCATTGGCTTATTGATATAGTAGTTAATTAAGCAGGAAAGGTATGTGGAAAGAAAGAAATGTCTTGTTTTAGAGTAAAAAGAGCTTCATGAATAATTTATTCTGTTTATAGATATTTGATAAAAATACGGACTATTTTGATTTAAAGTCCTCTTTTCTTTAGAAATCTAATGAAATATTTTCATGCCAATTAGATACATTATACCAATACTATGGGCAGGCCTTGTGCCTTTATGTCAAGGTGGCTCATTTGAGACAGCTATCACCATGTAAATACCTAGAGGTGACAAGCACAAGTAGCCAAGGTCAGTCTGAGTGCAAGCAAAAGGTTGCCACTCTTCTCACGGTGTGAGTCCAAGACGAGGCAGATACAGGCAGATGGTGGAGCCCACACAAACCACTGCACAGCATCGGGCGGCATGGTAGGCAGAGATCTCAACTGTACTCTAACAGTTACCAGGTTTTGCGTAAATGTCATGTTAAGGAAGAGTATTAAAGATTAGAAGGGGACTAATGAGGTGTCGGTGTGGAGACTTTTTCACTGAAGAAGGAAGTCCTGGAAGGAGTGCTGGTTTGAAAATGTACAGTCTTTTGATACCGAGCGTGAGACATTAGTGTGAGGACAGTCAGCGTGAACATTTAAGACAGACAGCCCGTATTCTGTGCAATAGGGAAATGGAAAACAGTGGAAAGAAAAAGGGAGGTGATCAAAAAAATGGGCAAGAATCACTGGTTCTCTAGGAACATCCTGGGTTAATAAGAGTGAGAAGGCCAGATTAAAGGATGTTGCAGTGATGCAGATGCAGGAGAGTGAGAATTTTAGCAGTGTGGCATGACACACACATGCAAAGACAATTTACATGGCCATAGGCAGGAAATAAGAATATAGAGGGAGATGTATGCTGAACACAATGCCCAGAGAGCAGCATACAAGTCTGAGCAGAGGCTAACATGGCAATAACTTGAGTGGACCAGAAGAGGCTATCAAATGAGTTTAGGAACCTTTTTTTTTAAACTCGGTTGACTTTGAAACAATAGCTAAGAGAGTTATAAGAGGCAGGCCAGCTATGGTTGTGAGGTTGGCAGAGTGTGACAAGAGATACCAACACGCAAATTGTCCACAATCATGTGACTTATGGATGGCTTATGAGTCAAGGAAGCTCAAGATGGAGCAGTGCCTCGACTTTTGGCCAAGAGGTAGTCAGAAACTCTGGCAAGAAAGGTTTCTGTTGAGTGCAAGGCAGGAGGGCATCCAAGATGCAATTAGAAGAAAACAGCTACAGACAGTGGCTGGATGCTTAGGTGGCTGTATTTTGGGAGGGGAGGAGAGGGGGTTCCTACTCAAAAAGGCAAGAGCAGTCAAGAGTCAAGGTGCTCCCTAAGGTGGATTTACTGGACATCTTTCTGCAGGGAGAGGAAAGGGCCAGGAAACAGTGAGAAGAGGCTAGACCACCTGGATGGAGGGGCTAGAGGGGAGGATGAAACACTCTTGCATTTTAGAAGGACAAGAGGTTGCAGAGGAGGAGGCAGAAGGGGAGATCAGATGGTTGAAAAGCTGCTGTGTTTTCACCACTTCGTTCCAAGGAAGCTGAACACTGAATGGCAAGAAAAAGGCAAGCAGGAGGAAGGGAAGGTTTGAGCAGTGGGTCAAGATGTGAGGTGAAGAAGCAGCTGGCATTGCACACCATCCACTAAAGCAGTGGAGTGGTATAGCTGGGACGATCACTGGCGTGAAGAGAGTGGGGGTGCATGGGTGGCTTTGGGGGAAGGATGTGCCAGAGTCACCTAGAAGGGAGTTTGGGGCAATGAAGAGGGCAATGGCAAGGGTATGAGCAGTAGCTGGCGGTGGCAGGTGGCCACGGGATGGGGGTTGTTAGGTCTGGACTTGACACAAATGGGGAGGAAGGCACGCATAGGTACTGTGAATTTGCAGTGGCAGGAGGGAAGGAGGAGAAGGTCTGGGGAGAAAAGCATATGGCAGGTTTGTGGGAACTGCTGGTGGGTCGAGGCAAGAGGGGGGTCTGCCAAAATGAGGGCTGGCACATGGACAAGGGGCTGGCACGTGGACAAGGCTGCAAGAAAAGCAGCCACAAATTTGAAGCTGATGTCTGTAGCCACAGATCTTTCCTCTCCCCTGCCTGCGTGGAGATTCTAACCCAGTGTGAATAAATTAATTCAGATTTCCTTCATTTGGAGGAAGTTTCCTCTTCCTCGGCAACAGTGTGTATAGTCATCCCTCCATGGGGGGGGTGTCATACTCTGCAGGCACGGAGCTTGCACCCTTTCGAAACACTACAGTGCTCTAGGATCAAAGCTTGCAAGGGTCCTTTTTAATCAGTATCCCTTTATAGTTTGGGGGTCTGTCTCCACATCTGTAGCTTTAGCCAGTTGTAAATAAACACCCTGGAAACCTGAATTAGCCGTAAACACGATTATTCTGTGAAACAAAAGGTCTGAGAGGTGTGAACTGCTTTATAGGCTCCCAGGAGCGTCTAAGCCTGACACTTAAAACGGCAATTTAAAAGCCAATGTTGGCATCGGTCAAAGCTGGAGCTGAAGGCTCCAGTTTGAGTCTGTACCCCACAACTTCCTGCTGCCATCCCAGGAGATAAAACCCCACATTTAGTGGCTCCAGCCCAGCTGTCACAACCTCCATCTTCTTCCCAACTGCTCCCGTGCGTACAGTCGGTCACGACGCCTGTGGCGTGCTGAAAATGGGGTGACAGCAGAGACCGGTACCAGGCAGCAGGACAGCGAGAGCACCGAACCGGTTGCGTTTCACAGGCCGAGGTCAGTTGTGGCCAAAGCTGCGCGGGGAGCCGGGGCTTTTCCCCAGGGATCCGGAGGAGCTGGACAGGGCAGCCGTGGCTGTGGCCACCTCCCTGCGCCGGGGCACGGGCTGGACCCGTGGGCAGGGGATGGGGCAGAGCGGTGCCGCCAGCTGCCGAGCCGCAGGCGGCAGCATCTTCTTGTTTGTTTTTATCGGGAGTTTCGTTTTCCTCCTTTGCTCCTCTTTCCTCCTCGTGCTTAGACGCTGTTTTTTCAAATGTGCCTCTGTTAAGGCCATATTTAGGGCTTGTTTTCTAATTTGGCACTGCTTAGCCTCTCTCAGATTGATTTTCCTGGGGGCGTTTTTTATTTTTATTTTAAGTGTGTGATACCTTTAGACCTGTAAATATCCGGTCTAATCAGAATACCTAAACAGTCACTTTCCAAACTGCCAACGTGTTAAAATCTGTTGACGTGTGCAATCCTGAAGTTGCCATGGCGACCGCCTCCATCGCCAGGGAGACACACCAGATCCCCTCCAGATCCCCTTCAGCTTGTGGAGGACATGCCTTGGACCTAAACTTTAGGCAGTGTGTTTACTTCCAGCTCCTGAGGCCCAGCTTGCCGGGCTATAGCTGCGTCCTGCCGGTGAACGGGAAGGCGAGGGAGCCCTGGCCTGCTCCCAGGCTGGGAAGGATGCTCGTACCCCCAGACCCTGCTGCAGAGGTGGTTCAATCTGAGCAGCCCAAGGGTGGCATCGCCATCCATCGCCCTGGCTGGGGCAGGATGCAAGTGGGATAGTGAGATATACCTGAATTTCGGTCACAAATGGATGGGAACCGCCTCAAGTAAGCGAGAAAGTCCATCCCTGCGTGTTAGTGGGTGCTGGACAACAGCACCGTGCAACGCGGAGAGCCTCTAATTGCTGCCTGCGAGGTGCTGTGTCCATCACCACTGGTGGCTGCAAAGTGTTGCAGGGTGAGCCTCACCACGGCTGGTCCACCATCACACCATCCCTAGTGTGAAAGGATGATCCTCTGAAACACCCAAGTACATTGTGGGAGAGACACTGTTAACAAATACCTCTTTATAACAAATGGCGATCGTCTTTTTATCCTTCAGTTTGTTCTCTGAGGCAGCTCCTTCTAGAGCAATTCCACAAGACCTTTTTTTCTTTACCCCGCAGACTATAGTTATATACTACAGTAAGGGTGTATGTGTGGGTTTTGTATTTTTTTTCCTTTTGTGGTAAAGCATTATGCAAGGAAGATGATGTTTGCAGTTCCTTTGTCACATCCTTTTGTCCTTCTTTAGTCTCAAGGTTTCTACCCCCAAAAGGTCTACAACTCTATTGCAAGAAAACATTTAGGAAGGGGCTCGCGCACGTGCAGAGGCTTCCACTGAAAACACACAGGGGTGGACTCAGAGCTGACATCCACAGTTTGCTGCAGCTTCCTGGGTATGGGAATTTCCTTTCATTTTACATTTGGACAAAACCCAAGAAAACTAATGTGGCTGTGCAGAAAGGTTTGCCTTTTGTCTTGTTGTTTCTGCGAAACTTGTCTGGGCTTTCCATAGAGAGTGAACAGTGTCCAACATCAGACAAAATATATAAAAACATTGTGCTTTTAATAGCTTTGGTACTCCCACCATCTCTGATGATTGCAATCCATTTAATAATTACGTTTTTTAAATATATATATTTATTTGTATATATGTGTATGTATATTTATATACATTTTCATACATATTATTTTCTTTTTCATATATATAATTTTCACAGCTGGACAGATATAGTATCAGTCATTGTGAAAGTATGCTCCAGCAACAATCACTCTTTGCCCCTGTTTAATATCCTGTCCAAATCAGTTTTACTTACATCAGCATTCAAAAACCATGTCAAAAATCCTCCCTGCAAACTCATGGATTTGCTTAAAATTCATAAAAGCTTGTTTAGAAAGTAAACAACAGCCTGGTTTTAAAGCTTGTGTTTAAGTTTTGCTATTTAAAAAAACCAACAAACCTGCACTTTGAACTTTTCAGGCTTGCATGAGTCAAGTTTAGGGTTAGAAATTTAAAGATCACCAATATTCTTGTGAGGAAGAATGTCTCAAGCCATGAGTGCTAAGAGCTGTTTGCTCTTGTTCATTACGGGCAGCTCCCAACAAAATGTTGGGGTGACAGTGAGCCAGAGTCCAGCTGAACAGCAGGAGTGCAGCACCTTCAGCATCTCAGCAACTTGGGAAATGCTTTTTTCATGCTTCCTGTACCAGCACATTTCTCTTAGTCTACTTTATGGGCTGTTTACTACCTCAAGAGTCAACAATGCTCTGTGATAATTAGCTTATGTTAAGGATTTTGGCAGGTTCTTGGCAAATTATCTCTCTCTATGGTCACATCGATATACACTGGTAGCATGTAAGAAGCAGCACGTAAGCACTGTCCCTTGCAGCCCGACCAGCTCTGGCCTACCTTTTGACTCCAGCACCAAGGGAGAAATCTGTGCTGGGTTTCGAAGGACCTTCTCAATTGCTGTGAAAGCATTGCCTAAGGTTCATAAGAAAAGACAGCTTTTGTCTTTGTGAGATGATGGGCTGGACAGTTTATCTCTTCCTTCAGTAGCCTCAGATGCCTTCGCAGCTAGCAAGCTCTCTCTTGCACTGTCCTCTTGGTGGTTTATCAGAGGTCTGTCTTCTCAGGTCCTGTAGCCTTAATAAGCATTGCTTTACAATTTTTTTCAAAATTCACTGAAGATGCCACATCAGTTGGGAAACGTAGTGCACTGTTTTCCTAAGGGGATCCCAAAAATTCCACCTGCCCCCTGGGATAAGGAGATGCTTCCAGAGTAAGAGGGAGGCCTTAGGGACAGGACATAGGATGTGCTTTATTCCCTCTGCTCCCAAATACCTATTCTTATTTTAATCACAGTCATGCCTACAGTTCCTGGCTGTTCCAAATCAGGGTAGTTTGGAAGTCTTTCAGTTAACGAAGGGGAAAAAATCAGTTGTAATTCAATTAAAGAAGAAAGAGATGAAAAGAGCAAAGATGTTTTCCCCGCTTCACTAGGAATGATAATTTTAACTATAGTTCTAAATATTTTAGTAAATGAGGTGCATGAGCTCAACACGCTGCTGATTCTTCTCTGTTCCAGTTAGTCTGTTACCTGCACAGACGTGCAAAGCGTCCCCCTCTGAAATGGGCATCTCTTTTAGCAGGAGCTGTTCTTTGCCCTCTCTGTTTAGTCTCGATCTCCCTGACATAGGCAGCCTGCAGGCAGGAAACTTTACTGGCAGCTGCCTGACTTTTATGAAAAGAAAGTAGACCTGGATTCTCCGCTCTTGTGTCTTCTTGAGCTCCAAAAGCAAGAAGAATTGCATGGTTGTCTAAGCCCAAACAAGCCCACAGACAGTTTTATTTGTCTACCCATTACCAGTCATCCATCATGAGTTAAGGCAGGAAAGGACGAAGAAGTTTATTTTCTATTCTAGCCCTTTTACTTCCTTGAAGATTTTTCACTCTGGGGGGAAATGGAGCATTTTTTTCTCTGAATACAAGTTTCAAAAACAAAAGGAGAAGACAGGGCCCTTCAAAACCCTGGGAACATGTGTCAGAGATGCTATGCAGTCATGACACAACCTTTTCAATCCCGTGCAAGTGCCGTGACCCTGGGGTCCCTGCAGCCCCAGCTCAGCCCAAATCCGGCGCAGCTCCTTTGGGCAGAGCTGTGCTTGTGCCTGTCTACCACATAAACGTAAATCTCTGCCACAGTCCCATGTGCGGGCACGCGACGGGCAACGATGGTCTGTGTGACCTCGGGCGACCCAAGGCTCAGCACTGTGCTTTTCTTCTCCTGAACCTTGGGTTTCTTCTCCCACCTATTTGGGCTCTGAGTTCCCCGAGGTGGAGGCTCCTCTCCGGAGCACACAGAGCGCTCCGCACAGAGGCGGCTCAGTACTGCAAGGAAAAATTATTGCAGTGGAGAAGGAGCCTAGTCAGAAAAAAATACTGCTTTTTTTCCTCTGGAAAAAAAACCCCAACATCAAAGGATTTTAATAGTGTTTAAGTAATGCTTTCTTAAATGCTGAGATACTTGTTTTCTCACTCATTTGTAACAAAACCTATTACGTGTACGACAGTGCAATCTATCATAAAAGCAATGAAACATGCAAGGTGGGAGGAGGAACTCATGACATGTTTTTAATAGACATTTCTTCCCTTCCCCCTCCAAACTGAAGGTATTCGTTATGACTTTTACTTAAAATGGGGAAAGGGGAGAGGGAGGGGACTATGTTCTGAATTCACTGGAGAAGAAGGAAGATTTGTTTTATTTTATTTTAGTAGCTCCAGGCCTCCTTTGTGTAACTGGGTATTACAGTCCTGGTGCATCTCTAATTAATAAGATCAACTGCCCCTGAATTTTCTTTTACAAACTAATTTAGATATGTCAAGGCTGCAATTATTTTAAGAAAGATCTGACTCTTTGCTTATTCATCTTTCCTCCTACTCCCTTAGAAAATAAAACCGTCAGCTTAAATGCCCTTTGAAGTCTGTTTTAGGTACTTGATTGAAAATTAAATACTGCCCTGCTGCTGCAAAAGCAGTCAAGGTTCCTGTTCTTTCTTTTTTCCCCCCTTACCCTGCGATTTGCAAAGGATAAAGAACCCTGAGATCTGGCTTATTTCCAAATACAACCTGGCTTCGCTGCGGTCAGCCGGGTCCCTTCCCATGGGTGTCGCAGGTGAGACGGCGGCACCGTTGGGGTCGGTGGCAAAGAACCCAGCTCGGCTGCGCCCAGGGTGGGAAGGGTCCGACCCTGAGAGGTGCCAAGCGTCCTCCAGCCCCCAGCTGACTGCTCAACCTCACACAATTGAGCTCTCCCTTAGTCCCAGAGAGCCCTGAGGTTTATGGCGAACGGCTCCGAAAACTCGTAAAGATCAAGCTGTTTATTGGCGCGAGTGGTTTACTTTTATTTGGCAATATTTGCGGGGCCCGGGCAGTGAGGGGGTGCTGGTCGTCAGCCCAGGCTTGTGTTATAAAAGTTATTGCATGTCAGGTGCCTCCCGAAATCCTACTCCAATAATCCCCGCTTGCTGGAATCCTCCAGAAAGAAAGAAACGAGGGAGGGGAGAAGAGGGGGAGGAAGAATTTGGGTTCCCACTTGTTAAATCCGATCAGTCAAAGCTTTCATCTTCTGGCTGAGACTGTGCAGCTGGAAGAGTCCCCTCGGGATGCCGAAACAACCGGCCCGGCCTGGGCGACGCGCCTGTGCCTCGTAGGGGCAGCGCGGCAAGGCAGGGCAGCAGTCCCCTCACCAACAGAAGGAACAGGGTCAGCGTGAAAAGCCACCCATGCATGGGCTTTACAAGAAGAGCTCGTTCTTGTTCCAAAGCAAGCTGAGCCCCTTTAAATGGGGAAAAGCCGCCTGGCTGTGGTTTTGTTTTGCTCAGGCTGGGTTTCCTACTCGGGCGGCATGACTGCGCGGTGCCCTGCCTGCCGCCCACGGCGAAACGCTTGCCCCCTTCCTCCCTGTCCTTCCCCTCCCCTCCCAAATTCAAGCGGGATCAGCAAAAAGCCTGGCAGGAAGGACACTAGCAGGCAGGCAACTCTCCAACACCGCATCGAGCACCCTCCACCCTAACCCCTGCCTGGCTTAGGTTTGAGAGGTAGACTTAGGTAGAGAGGTTTGAGGCTTAGACTTCATTTTCTTTTGACAAACGAAGACTTTTCTGGAACGCCAAGTTTTTTTCCAGAAGCTGACAGAGCCTGACCGGAGCCTAGCAAGCTCTCAACAGAGCTTTAGCTGCACCGATTAATTTATTCAGAGGTCTCAAGCTAGCATGACATTCAAGGTGATGATAAATGCCGTCTGGCTGGAGCTGTGAGACGGGAATTTCTAGCCCGGTCCTGTCTAGACCGGTGTTTGTTATGGAGAGAAAGTCACAAAGGGGGGACTGTGGGATCGCTCTGCACGGCGGTGCCATCGTGGGGGACTCTGGGCACGTCTAAAGTGCAAGCCTGGCGTCCGGCTCCCACTAAAGCTGCTGGAAATAGCTGGAGAGCTGTCTTTCAGCCGGCTCCGGGAAGCTCGTAACCTGAGCGCCCGTGGGCTGCTGGTAGCCAGATACCAAAATGCGCTAAATGTCTAAAATTTTTCTTCTTCAGACCCAGCAGTTTCAAGGATGCATGAAGGTGAAGAGCAAGGACGTAGCTGTAAGAAAAACATGTTTTCTTGTCAAGCCTGGATTGCTGTTTTACCTGTGTCCAGCTCCATATAACAGAGGGGGAGAAATAGATATGAAATTAATATAATTTACATATATATTTGCATAGCTGCATATACAAGATGCCACCTATGGAACATCCGTGCCCATACGGAGCAGAGTTAAATGTAAGGCATGCGCTGTAAAATGCGTGGCCGACGCAGATGGCACGGTGAGCAGTCTCCTATACCCTGCTCATAGCAACCACGCACTATGTGGAGAAACTTAACATTTAAAGTATGCTGACTTGCACATTTAGCTGAGTCTGTCTGTTATCATCATCATTTACTTTCACTTCAAATTTTGTCCCTTTGTGTATTTCGAACAAACAGCATGAGAGTATCAGTAGAGTTTTGTCATGAGCTGAAACTGTATTTTAAATACAGAAGGGGACAGCCAAGGAAAGTGTTCGTATGTAATGTGTGAAGACCACCTTCAGGTATATCCACCCTCCCATTCCATACTGTCACACTATAATTCTAGTCCTGTCCGTTGCAAGGTACCACAATATCACATTTCGTCAAAGTCAAAGTTGTGCCAAATGAAACACAGGCCTCTTTAGATCTGTTTTCACCAGTATTTGTTTCCAATTACAACAACATAGCTACTCTATCAAACATACTACCCTATTATTGTTTCTCAGGGAAGCTAATATTTTTATGCCTCAATGCGAATAGAAAATAGTGACTTATTTACAGGCAATTTTCAGTGTGAAAAATACAACTCCCTGTTAATTTGAAATATTTTTCCCCCTTTCTGACTTTGATTTTGGGAACTTAAACTCTAGCAATGTGTCATCTTCCTATCCTTGCACATGGTAGTTTGCCTGTTGGATGGTTACAGAGAAGGATCTTTCACGAGGGCGGGTTCCTGACACAGAACTGCCCAACGCGAGAATGAAAGCGGCCTTGCACTTCGTGTTACAGGACATTACTTTCAGTCTCTTGAAGATTTTGGGAAATATTTCCCACTGTGACAGAAATTTTTCTGTGTTGATCCAAAACATTCTAGTTTTTGCTAGGAAAAGGTGAGAAAATGCATGCCAATTTGGGGAGAAATTTTTCTTCCCTAACCTATTTATCTCCTCTGTTCACCCTCCCCCTCTTCTTTTCATAGGGAACTTATTTTTGTGCACTAATATACATGCTGTAACAGCTACACTACGAATAGTGCAAGGAAGCTGAAACTTCTAGGAGAATCTCAGCCTTTTCATTTCCTGAAGTATATTTAATTTTAGGAACATCGACGATGCTTTTGCATTTAACGTATCTGCTTCGAAAAGGAGGATCCAATTTTTTGTTCTGTAAAACAATGCGTTCATCAAGGCTGCCGTGGATCACAAATACATGCATACAGACACACACATGCACGTCCCTTTTAACTTTGCATTTAGGCCCGCTGTGATTGAAAGTGAATCATCTGAAGTGACATTCTTTAAAGACCTTAACAGCTCAGGCAACTGCCATAGAAACAGGGAGCCGCTACAAAGAGGAGAGTTTCCAACCGCGTGTGCCTTTTAGGCCTGTAGGAAGAAGCACACGCTTTGCTCAGGGCTAGATCTTGAAACAAGCTGGGCCACCATCCAGCCAAGTTTTGTAAGCCCATGTTTGATTCTCCTTCAAGCAAAAAGGGGATGCTCAAAGGCTCGTGCGAAGAGGTCTGATGAACGTCACTTTATTTTTATTAAAGTTGGGTAAATCACTCTTGAGCACAGTTACTCCCCTGCTTGGAAGATCAGGCTCTCCATACTGCTTATGTGTCTAAAAATAATACATAATGAAATATATATTTGTGTGTTCCTGTAATCTCTGTCTTAGGCTGTCACGTATATTATCTTTGTACATCAGACCATGCAAGTTATTTTTAAGTCCAAATTTTCTTCTCTTTATCCCATTCCAAAAACAATAAACAAAGCTTGTGAGGAGAAGGAATAATAACATATAACTTCCCTATAAACGCATGGGTATCATTCCTCCTGAATTCCTCTCCTGACTAGCAGCCACCCCAGAGTTCACCTCCTCTCACAGCTCATGGTGCTTCCATTGGGTCAGGCTTTGTCTTCCAACAGGAACCAATGGGTGCTTGCACACGTTGTTCTGCACTACCTTGTGCAAGGCTTTGATCAGATGAAATAGTTTTTGAAACCGCTGAGACACTTTCCACCCGTGCGGTCCAGCTAAAGTCACAGCCATGCCATGTAGGATGCCCGTACAATGGATGTGGCGTTCCTGCTGCCAGCTCTCACCTCTTGGGGTTGGTACTGGAAACCCCAGGTGGAGAGTTACAAGACAACAGTTTCACCTTAAGAAACAAAAAAAATTCTATCCCTCCAGTTGGGGGAAAAAAAAATTGAGACACAGCCATGACCCACTGCCTTAGAGGAGCCGAACACCCAGTAAGAACCCAGCAAGCTACATCACATTCCCATCTTTCCCAAGAAAGGTGTGTTTTTTAAGCTGTACTTAGCAGATGTTGGCTACAGCATTGCCGTGAGATGCATGCAGGACAAAAATAGCTGCGATCGTATTTCCTCCTGCTTCCCTTGTAGGTGGGGAGATGTGGGAAGATTCCTCTCTCTGCTGGGGTCGCAGCAGTGCAATGTTTGTTGTCTTCTGCCTACTGTCATGTGCCCCATAAAAGCCAAAAGAGGCCTTCTCTTTATTGAAAGAAGTACTTGGCATATTTGGAGCACATGCTGACACCAGTTGCTTTTCAAAGGCTCTGTAAATTCCAGCTCACTCTTCTATCCCATTTTCCATTCAGAGACACAGCAAGGGGCATTTGGCAGACCATGAAATAAAACTGCACGTGCTGTAATCCTTTTCAGGGTGAGGCTCAAGCTCTCGCTCCCTCTCCTCCCTCCCTTTCCTCCCTTTCACTCCCAGTCTCTTTCTATACAAGTGTGACCAACTCCAGGAGCACCTTGCTTGGATTAGACAAGGTCATGGAAAATCTAGGGCTTGTTATGAGCTCAACGAGCAGCAATACTGACCTTACTAGTTTTAATAGCACGGGGGTTTAATTCCACCCCATGAGCTGTCTTTTGCTTTCTCCCCCTCCTTCTGTTGCTAGCCAAGGTTAACTCTTTGCAGTCTTAAGGAAGGTTGGCTACTTTGTCAGCCGTTACAGAAAAATACACGGTGTCTAACTCACTGTCTTATACTTGTGGACAGGCAAAAAAGGCAGCTCTGTGATTTTTGACTGAGCTCCACCAGGTTTGCGGTAGATGCGCCAATCGCTTCAGTGCATTCCTAGGTTAATTTGATATTCCCTTTCTGGCACCAGAAGAGCCTGCTGCCCCACTTGGAAGATAAACCATGAGAGCAAAAAGCATGTTTCTCAGCTTCAGTGTCTGTTCAGGTCTTACCCTGCAAGGGGACCTTTGGGGTGCACCAGTGCAAAGGTGCTGTAGAACGAGGCAGATGAAGTGTTCTGATCAAAGTAATGGAGAGAGAGACTTTGTGCCGGTAGCTCGTGAGCTTTAGGGACCAAACCTACTTAGTTATTTTAAATTGGCTTTGTTCCGTTGACTTGGTTTCTCACTTAAGCATAGCTTCGTGTGTTTCTGGGTCCTTTAATTTTAGGCCTCTGAGAAAAAGGGAAAAAAAAAATATCTGATTTCCCAGTGTCTGTCTTCCTCTGCAAGGTTACGGTTCCACCCGCCGCGTGGGTCAGTGCTGCCGGCTGCCAGCTTGCTCTCCCCTCCCCTTCTCTCCCCTCCCGCCTGCCTTCAGCCGCTTGCTCCCGTTCCCCTTCTCAGCTAAAATGTGGGCACGACGGGTGCTGGAGGCACCAGGTGGGCAGTGGGAGCAGGGATGGAGAGGAGAGGTGGGAAAAGGGGGTGGGCTTCCCCCTGTGGTACTGGTGAGGTGTTGTGTTGGGTCATCCCATCAGAGCCAACCCCCCGCAACATCGATGATTTATCACTGAATAATCGTTTGGGTTCGCTAAGCCCACCCATGAATGAAGTCACCGTTGTGCAGGGTGATGGAGAAGGCCCTTGCCCCAGAGAGCTGACATCAGGAGGTGAGAGGTGGTCGCAGGCTCACGGACAGGTAGAAATCTCCCGTGGGAGGATCAGCACGCACGGTAACGCGACCGGGGCAGCCGGGAGGTGACGGCACACATCAAAAGAAAATGCAGAAATGCCTGCGAGGAAAGGGAAGACTCAGGAGGGAAGGATGAGTCAATTACCTTAATACCAACCAAGTTCTATTAGAAAGGGTGCTTCTATTTTGAGTAAGTGGCTTTCCAGTATATGACCCTGGCAAGGCTCCCTAGCTTTATTTCTCTAAATTGAATTCAAAAATCCATTCTCAATTTGCTTTCAGCAGCTTGGAGAGAATTCACATCTAGATGCAAACCTCATGGCTTGGTCCAGTCCCTTCTGTCCCTCCATCCATTTATTTACTTTCCAATTTATATCTTTCAGATGTGGGCAAGGGATAAGGCAAGATTGTTTTGTTAACTTAGGCCCATTTAAACTGTCTTCCTATAGAATAGTCTTCAAACACATATTTGTATGTATTTTCTTTGGTTTAGAAACTTAAATAAATAAGTTAGCAAACATGAATATGGTAATGAAAATAAGTCATATTTCTCCACATATCTCTAAACCAGTTCTTTGTACCCAGAAGAGGTATTGTTTTTAACTGCCCTGGTTTTTAGTCCAGTGACATTAGAGAAGCACAGAAGCAACAGTGATGAGCCCCAAGGTGTGTTTATTTAACGTCTTTGGAGATGCCGTAAATCCATGCCTACTGGTGTCTCCTGTAATTCAGAGGAACTGTGTGGAAAGGGGAAGTGAAAAGGTTGATCTCAGCAAATTTGGTACAAATTTGGGCAAAGGAACAAAGTGTTTTTATGGAAGCCAGCTGATCAATCCTTATCTTTCATGTAGCAGATCTCCTTTTTTCTTCCTTTTTTTTGGTCATTGTTGTTAAAATCATGAAATAGAAAATAAATGCTTTATCACCGGCCAGAGCATGATTTCCACCAGCACATGAAGGTTTCTCTGCCTTGGTCTTTTCCAGCAACCAGTAAATATCCAAACACATCGTTGTGCCAGATAAAAGAGCAAAGTAATAATACCGTATGAAATCAGCCTGGGCAGCTAGCTAATGAGTTGGCTTGCTTTTCTTTCAGGACTACGGGAATCAAATTCAGTTCTGTGCTGGTATTTACTGTCAAGTGGCCTACTTCAGATTTTAATGATCTCTTGAGACCCTGGCCTGACCCAGAATGTTGTTACAACTTGGCCCACCCTGGTATAATAAACTATAAACCTGTCACATGGTGCCCCTCATTCAGTAATTAGAAACGTCCTAAGACCAGTGTTAAGTACTGTGCCTAAAAACAGGCTGAGCAAATGCCAATTTACAAGGGATTCATGGTCAAGGTGCTGAGTGAATTGCTGGCTGAAGAGGCAGACCACAAAAAAAGAAATGAAAAGAAACCTTGCTAAACTCCCTTTGGGAAAATTGCAGCAGCCTCCCCTCTGCATAATCAACAGCTGCAGGAGCAAAAGCATTGCTCATCTGTTTTCCTACCGAGTGGAAAATATATACTGTATGCATCATGGAAATGGAGAAGATATATAAGGGTATAATGACACTATAGATAGAAAACATTTATAAATGGCTAGTTGGATGATACTTTTCAGGCAAAGAACCAGGGAAATAAGAGATTGTTGCAGAAAAGTGCCAAAATATGCTTAAAAAATTGAGGAGTAATGAATATACGCTCTTGTGACTATACATTATGAATGTAGAATTAATTTATATTGCATTTCAGCAATGTTATACCCTACTCCACACTTAATTATACCAGATAAATACCTGGAGTGAGGAACGTGTTGCTGACACTTGCAGCTGAAGAAGTCTTTTGTCATAAAAGGACTAAATTTTTGCAAGGTGGAGACAGCTTTAAGTATTTTCATAGCTAACCCAATCTCTACCGCTGTTTCTGAGCAGGCTATTAACGCCCTGCAGTACCAGCGGCTTTTCTGCTTGAAGACCTTGACACTCACACCCCACCTCACCTTGGTGACATCAATGTCAATTAGCGATGCTGCACCTTTCTTACCCTGCGCAGCTAAGCCAGCACCACAGGTTTTTGCCAGACTAGGTGATGTGATTTGTTTCCTTTCTGTTCCTTTTTAATACCTCCTCAAGCCACGGAGACGTCCCTCCGTGTTGCAGTGGTGGCATATGCAGCAGGGCGGCCGCGCAGGGGGAAGATGCTCCTCTTCCTCCCCGCTGCCGTGTCGCACGGGCACGGGTTTCTGCTGGCTGCTCTAGTGCAAAAGCAGTCCCCAAAACTTGTAACAGTTTGAGTAGAACTGCTTTCCCATTTTATATCCTCATTTCAGGATGTTCCCTGGGCCCCCAAGGTGGGGGGATACCTCAGGTAACGGAAAACCTCCGATAATAATTCTACAACTCTTACCCAGGAAGTCAAGCAGACGTGTTCACAGGGCCCCTTGCAAGCCATCATGTCCTCTGACAGTAGAGAATTAACTGCATTTGCGGTATCATTAACCCCACTAATCCCCTAAAAAAAAAAAACAAAACAAAACCAAAATGCCCTCACGAGAGCAAAAGGCACTGGCTCTAAATATATTCATTAAACCCTTACAACCTAGCCGGTCAGGAACGAGCCCTTTCGTGCATCTTTATGCCTTTTAAAGACGCGTAAGGATCTCGCGCATGTAATTTGTGGTTGCTTTTTAGGTCGCCTCCGGCAGCGAGGGCGGCGGGCGCAGGCATGGCGCTGCCCCACGTTCGGTGGTGCGGACCTCCAAGAGGGCTCGGGGCAGGCTGGCGGGCAGGGGGGAGGAAGTAATCGGAGGGGAAAAGGCAGTTTTTAAAGCCTTCACCGTCAGCTGTCCCTCAGCTCGGTGAGTGACGTGTGATGCAGAGCAGGGCCGTCGCGCCTTTCCATCATTCTGCCACTCAGCTTCAGGAGGGGAAGGGAAAAAAAAAAGCCCCTGCAAGCCTCCAGCCAGGAGACCTGGTTGTGCATCGTTTGTCAAGCCGCGGCATACGCTGCCGCTCCGAAACCCTGCCTGGCCACACCGGTGTTGCGGAAAACTTGGAAACTGCAGAGGGACCGACTGTTCTCATTGCCCTCGGAAGCGGAGCCCATAGGAAGAGGCTGCTGTTTTCCAAAGTAACCCTGTTAGGAGCAGTTACCAAAACTGGAAGATAAAATAAGCGTGTGATAAGATTCATGTAAACCTCAGACGACTATTTGGGGATACAGCGAAAGAGCTGACTTAATGCATTAAAATATTTTTTGCCTTAGTAGCAGATAGTTTGAGTAAAAAAATCAAATCACCACATGCAAGGTTTAAGTGTGCAGTAGATACAAACCAGCTCTCAGACCCGGTATGTGAATCATTTTGTTGTGTTCCTGGGTCCGTTGCGCATCTCTGTCATTCTGGCATTGGTGGGATGGGTTTGATCCCGCAGACATGGGACCAGAAACCTTTCCACAGCTTCCAGAGATTTTTCTGGGGCCTCTTGGTAAGAATTTTCTGGGGAGGGTCTTTCACAGAAAGGCTCATAAACTGGTACAAAGGTGAGCTGGTGGTTTCTCCTAACAGGATTCCCTGCTGTAGAAATGTTTAGAGCCAGGTTTTGATGTGATTTTATTTTAACGTGCCACTTGATTTGGAACTGCTACGTTTTTTATGATCTAATTGCATTTATTTTGTGATAATTCTATGAATAATGGTAGAATTAATATCCATCAGATTAGTAACTGCCCAGGATAGTATTTAATCCACTTTTAATTTGAATGAGGGGATTTAAAAATCTCTAAGTCCATTTTACACCATTGTCTTCTGGGTTTGGTCCCTTTCCCAAGGACACCATTCAGAGTGATATCAGAGACTAAAAAGGTCACTGGCAGGACAGGTCTTGTCTATTGGATGACGCTGAGTTGGCACACAGAGATGCCAAGCTTTAGCTGTCTGAAAAGAGGGCGGACACGGTGATGGAGAATGAATGAACACATTGAAATAACCCCAATTCAATCTGCAGTTGGCATCTCTCTGAAGCAGCCAGCCTCAGGAGTTTGCTTGCAGCTCCATCCAGATAGCCTACTAAGAAGTCTACAAACTCAGTAGTCTCTTCATGGGGAAACAACCTCAGGTATCTCATTTTGGGATCGCCAGAAACCCAGCATGGCCAAGGAAACCATACGAGGGGAGCTTATGTTTCCTGCCCTTCTCCATTTTGCCTCTTTCTCCACCAGCTACTTGAAAACAGCAACGTGTGTCTCCAAGTCTGACCGTGTGCCATCCTTCTTGGGTAGAACCTGTTTGCAGAAACACTATGTAAGAGAAGTACTGGGTTATTCCTTGGGTTTGAATGCTCCAGAGTTGGAATGAGGTGCTTCACCATCAAGCAGGTCAGACGTGTCCCAAGCTCACGGGACCAAATGATAAGGTGGATAGGAAAAGGAAGCAGGGGGTTACATGATATGTGGTTTTAATGGATGTTTATATTGGCTGTAAATGTGGGAGCACACGTTTGTTTAGAGTTATCAGGATATGAATCAAAGAAATAAAAATAGCAATGCATTAAGGCTTAGACAACCTTTTGAGAAGAAGCAAATTAATGTTTTTAAATGTAAATATTTTCACCCAGCCTGTTAGTCATGTTCTTGTGCTACAGTGTGAGAGACCGGAGTTTGATGTGGTAACTCATTCCCTTTTTTCTGCAGCAGCAGCACGTTGTGCTTCATCCACCAGTGCCTTGTCTGACTGATAAGTAGTGCTATTTTCCAGGTGACAAATATTTGTCAAAAACTTGTGCTTTTCAGAAACCATATGTATCTTCGAACTTTCTCGTATTAAGCAACACATCAGTCTCTCCCTGGGTTACCACGTTACCCTGTAAAAAAAATAATTCAAAACTACTTTTTCCCAGATTTTCTGTTATTGGTGTACGGCACTGCCCGCAGTCAGCCAGTAAATTCCCAATCTTGGTTCTTCTTTTAATACCTTTACTACTGTGAGAAATTGCTGGAGACATTAAGAATACTTCTTTATTAAATCAGTGAGTTTCCTCTTCCCTTTCTCTCTACTCCCTGTAATTCCCATGGACTTACTTAGTTCAGACTTTTAAGCAGGGGTGATGTTTAAAAGGTTCAATAAATGACTAGTAGACGTCAGCACATTACAGGCATAAGAAACACATTATAGATTGTTAAAAAACATTGTCATTCAAAGGCGTCAATTTTTGAGACACTATACTGTTTTATAACAATTGATTTTTTAATTCCAACATCTTCCTGAGATAATTACAAATTTAAAACTAATACTAAATATGAACTATATTTGCAATGATTTGTCGAATTGTTAGAACTGATGGTAATTGGAAAAATTAGCTGTGCTAACAGTCAAGAGAGATGATTGCAACCACTTTGCTTGTTTGGCTCCGGCTAGCTTTTCTCAAGAATGCTGCTAAGCCAGAGGAATCACCCAGAGTTTGCGCAGGGATAGCCCCTAATCATGGCATTAAAATGTTACTGTTGGGGGAAGAGCGAGTTTACCAGTTTTGTGCCTGCTCCTGGTCCCCCAGGAGAACTGAGGTCCAGTCTGAGTGTTGTTTCCTCCTGCTTCGTCCTTCCTTCGCGACTTACCACTTGTGATGCCCACAGCTCACTTTGGGTAGCACAAGCCGTGAAGAACACTCTTCTGCTTACTTAGTGCTGTTAATTAAAGAAAGTCTATTAAATGAGCACATCAGTGTCTGCACTGGGCTCCTTATCTCTATGGGAGCTGTTCAGGTTGTGGATGATGTCTCTCTGTGAGCCATGTTGCTTTTGGCAGCGCACGACGGCAAGAGCTGGAAGTGCCTAGAACAATTATTATGACCATGAGCATTACAGCTTAGACTTAAAATCTGGGGCTGTAAAAGAGGCATTGCTGGGGTGTGGTGGCCCCAATTGTTGGAATTTCCTTTTTCCATTGGTCTGAAAAAAGTACAAGTCCATGATATGAAGCCTGTCTGCTTCCTCCATTTCTGCCTTACAGAACAGCTATTGTAAAGAGGTTTTTTCCAAGGAAGTAGTCTAAAGAGGTCTATAAAACTTGTAGATTTACATTTTTTATATGTCCCCAGGTATGCTGTAAAGAATACATTTTATAAATGCTAGAATAAATAATGGAATTACGAACAAAAAAAGCATTGCATGTCGCAGCTGCGTGCTTTGCCAACCTTTGTCTTGAGTGACCCATTCAAGGAGAAATGAAGCAAAGATTCCTTTGCTTGGGCTCCTTTCCAGTCATTTGGCATTTTAACTATATTTAGGCCAACCTTCTTTCTGAAAGTTTTAATTCTTACAGAATTAAAAAAGAAACAGCAGTGAGAAGGAGGATAATACAGTAGCTGTATCTGGCAATAGAGTGCTACCAAAATTTTTGCCTATTTAATGTCTTTGAGCTCTTTCTAATTTTTTTTTTTTTCTCAAGTCTTTCTTTGCTGACTATCAATGTATGGAAAAAAGACAAATTTCTGTATTTATTGAGAATCTTGCTCTAGTATAAAAGTTATTTTATTTCCATTGTCTCCTCCTGACTGGCTGTTAGTTGACTGAGTGACAATAGACTGACTCTTTCTGCCCATTTTACTCTTTCTCAGAGACACACAAAAAGTACTTATTTAACTTACTTTACGCAACCTTAGTTTTTCAGCTAAGAGATTAGTGAACTATACAATAAAAGTACTAGCATTGAAAATTAGATTGGAGATTCCTGTGGGATAAAGGATGAGGCAGTTGGAGGTCAAGCCACATCATATGAGATACAAGAAAAAAACAAGAATTTTTCAATACTGGGCTACTATAGATCATTATTGACCAGTGCAGGAAGTCAAATGTGTCACTTAACTCCAGCCACTATATCAAATCACATGAATTTTACCACAGCTCTGAAATCTCCTTCCCAAATTGCCTCTCTCTCTTATACTGTCCCCTGAAGACTTTGCCTGTCTTTGAGGTGATATGCCGATTTCCCACTGGAGCTATAATTCAAATGAAATCACATCACGGTGACACCAGCACTATTAAATTATAAATAAAGGCCATGACATGTATTTCTAAAAGCTATTATGAAACATATTTATAGACATATAATGTGCATTAGATTGTTATTTAAAAGGTTTTTTTAAAAGCTCAATTTAAGTCAAAGTAGATTGCCCATATTTACTGCCCTTTCTTTCTAATCTCAGGGTTTAGCAAACATGAGCCTGTGTTACTCTCTCTATTATAAAAATAGGAAGACTGAGATGTTAAATGTGACTTTCTCCTGGTCAGAGAGCAAGGGGCATGGGAATGTTTCAGATCTCAAGCTCCTCAATTCCTCTATCCTCTCCATTGCATTGTCATGTCTCCATAATTCCTTATTTAGCTATAGGCTAGAAGTGAGCAGGGCAATCCTTTATTAAATCTAGAATCCTACCAATTCTATTCCCAATAGGGCTGTTCTTCAGCTCTTACCAGCATCCTTCCAGTCTATTACCTTCCCAAAATTACCTGGGCTAATTGGAGGTTTTACTGTGTCTGAAGCAGATTCTATTAAAATTAGACATGAAATGGAGTTTGTAGCAACACAGTTACTGGCATTAATGGGCATTAATTTTGGGAGGCTAGAGGCAGCCAAACCACGCACCGTGCCCAGCTCAGTAAAGAGCAGCGTATGACAGAAAAGGGAGGGAAAAAGCACTCGCACAGCTCTTCCTCTGGGGAATTAGGAGTCTGCATGGGACATCAGCTGGTCCCGGATCCTCAGGAAACAGCTTGAGCTTTATTTATTGCCATGTAAATAGCGTAGAATAATCCCATGCCAGATGTCCTCTTTTCCTACCACGTTTTGCATAGGAGCCGGGCTGCATTACTGCCGTGTGAGAATGGATGCCTCTGAAGGAAATGCTGGCATTTGCACCGTAGCGCATGCTCAAGGCACGCAGCAAGCGCGGCTGCTTGCAATGGTGCATGCGACAATGACGTCACGGGAGGGGAGAGCTAACTGACGTAGACATATGAAAGTTTGGACTCTAGACTTACTGTCTTGAAGCTTATCTTTGTTTCCTAATCCAGCTGATTATCTTTTCAAGAGTATTTAATTTCCTAGGCAAACTTTAATTTATTACATTTTTTCTCTATCTCTGGGTAGTGAATGGTAAGAAATCAAGCAGATTAAAGTTATCGCACAAACAAGGAAAAAAAATTACCCGTCTGGTGATGACCTGGAGATACAATTCCTGAATGGCAAAAGCCCAGAGGAATTGAGCACTCTTGAGTCCGTGGATTCTTAACAACAGGGCAAGCGTGGACGTGGAGAAGAGCAAGTGAGACTCCAGGGGCTCACATTAGCCTGGAGCATGTTGTGTGTCAGCAACATCACCAGACGATACAGTAATTCAGCGCATTTTGGCTCCAAACCTGCGAAGTCTTAGGCCTGCACTTAAGATGCATGGAGGAAACGTAATAAAGCTCAGAGTGCGCAAAAGGTTTTATGGAAGAGAGGCATATTTTTTCATCCAGAAACAGGCTTTGCTGCACAAACTTTTGTGCCTCAGAATACCAAGCAGGAGCAGAGTTAAATGGAATCCTATTAATAAGCATAGATAATCCCATCATCTGGGGCCAGGCTGACGGCAAAGCAGCTCCAAACACACGCAGCTGAGTGAAATTTTCCTGCAATTAATTGAATTTGATTAAATTTCTCATTTAGTGGCTGGAGGAAAAGTAACAGACCAAACACAGGAGTAACTTTCTTGCTAACCTGGAGCTTTGAGTAATAGCTGTGGATGCAGGAAATCGGGTTCCCCACTGCGATAGATGGGAAGAGTGTTGCTCTGAACATAGGAGCACAAGTGCAAGAACCCAGTTTCTCACGACCTTTCTCCTTGTCCTGACCTCCTCCTTTTCCCGAAGAGAAGATGAAAATTTTGACCCCCAAATGGCTTTTCTGACGCTGTTACGTTTCCACAAAAAAGGTTGAAATCTTCTAATTTTTGTTCCCAGGAAGGTTGAAAACCAATTTCAAGGCCTTGAAAGCTACTGGGAAATGGAGCTGTCAATCTCCAGCCAGCTTTAGCTTATGATCTGTGAACTCAGATGGGGGCATACAGCCACTGGTACCATCCTTGCCCTCCCTTACGAGGGGCCTATGCTCTACTTAGAAACACTGAATCTTGATTAAAATCACTTACAGCCAGGTCCTGAAAAATCCCTAAGTAAGTGAAACAAGCAGTTGCTTTTATCATCTTGCTAAAATTGTGCATGACACAGGGAGGCTTGCATGGATACTAAATATGTCCATAGATTTGCCATTTGATAAATCCTGAACTAGTTTTATACTAAGTGTCTTAAATGGTACAAACTGGGCCTGGTTTCGGCTTCATTTCTCATCTGTATCATCAAACTATGTTAGCTGTTGAAAACTTGATTTGTTTTATACCAGTGACTTGAGTCCTTTTTAGTGCCACTTGGAATGAAAAACTGAAAAGAGCAAAGGAATTTTCCATTAAAACCCCACATTTTGCAAACATATAGATCAGCTTTTTCAAAACGCACCGAAAGTCTCGGTGAGCTCTGGCTTGCATAGTTTTCCATCATGGGTAACACCAGTGGTGTAACAACAGTGGGAATTGACAACTTCTGCTAGATCATCTGGTTTTGGTCAGATTTTTACATTGTAGTGTTCAATGGAAGCTTTATTTTTTTTTTTTACAGGTGTCCTGCTGTCTTTCCAACAGGCAGCAGTGTCCTCTACGTGATGACAGGGAGTCCAAGCCTCATGCGTGGCTCCTGGTGGCTCAGGCATCACTATCTCAGCGTCAGTACATTTACTTTCTGAAATCTTGGAAAATTTCAGCACACAAACTTAGTTTATGTTGAACTGATTTACAGTACCTCAACAAATGAGAGATAAGAGAAGCAGTATCACAGCTCGGTTTCACATGCACATATAAACAAGTTGCCCAGAGAGTTGGTAGGTGCCCCATCCCTGGCAACATTCAAGGTCAGGTTGGACGGGGCTCTGAGCAGCCTGATCTAGTTGAAGCTGTCCCTGTTCGTTGCAAGGGTGGGGAGAGGTGGACTAGTTGACCTTTAAAGGTCCCTTCCAACCCAAAATATTCTATGATTCTATGATAATTCTATAAACACATAAAACCAAGTACCTATACACATGTATGCATATACATGCATGAGCACACCCAGCCACAGTTTCTTAACATCATTATGACTTTTTCTCTGATTTGTATCATAGATGCATAGATCATTTCTAAAACCATTGTAGGATAACATGACTTGCAGATGACAAAAAAAAAAAATGCTTTTCTTTCCCTCTTGGTGTCTTACGTGTCCCAGTCTTCCAAAACACAAACCACATACAAAACCAGCCACACTGTAATTCACAGTGGTGGCTCATAAATGCCGGTCTAAGCCAGCCCCCTCGACCCTATACAAGTGAAACTGAGAGGGGATCGTGCCACCAGCTTTTCCCTCCACCACAGTAACTAGTACTCCACTTCTGGAGCTTCCCCAGGCCAAGGGGAGGTTTGCTCCTGCGTTAGCTTAGCTGGGCAGTGACAAGCGCTGTGGCAGTTCCCCGGTTACTTTGGCGTCGATCCCCACCATCTCAGCAAGCAGCCAAGCTCTCTGGAAGGACGCCAGTTCCGGAAGGGCACACCCATCGACAGCACCCATCGACGGCACCAATCGATGGCACCCATTGACAGCACCCATCGACAACGCCACGAGGCAAAGGGCCCACAGCTGGCACTGCACATTCAGGTCCCTGCTTCGTTATCTGTCTTCGCTGTCTGGCTGCTTTTTAATTGCCGGCTAATAACCTTCAGGGTTCACCTTGTTACAACCACCAGGCAGCCAGGCAGCGTGCAGCAACACCCGGCTGCTCCTAGACCAAAATCTGGGGACATTTGCTGCCTCCCAGCCTCTGGCACACCGGTGGGACTGCTCCTGCTTCCAGTTAGCCCCCTAAATTTGCACAGAAACCCCTTCTCTGTCCCTCTCTACAGTGGGTGGAGGCACCTCAGCAGGATGGACACGGACGTTATTCTACCACTGAAATGCACCTAGGCTGGAAAGAGCCATACTGGCAAGCGTCTGCTTTTTTCCCGGTGACACTGTGGGTAATGCCAGCCTGTACAGGCGATACAAGCTAAAAGCACAGCTGCTCGTTTGTTTGTTTGTTTTCCTGAATCGCTGTACAGCAACTCCCTGTCCATTACAGCAGGTACCGTCATCCTTTCTTCACAGCCAGGGATTTACAATGCACAGATTTAGAGAGAAATCCAGGCTACGCTGAAATCCGCAGATGAACTCCCAGCCCTGCCAAGGTCAGGCCTGGGATTTCACCTAAAATGACTCCTGTGATGTATCACGCAGAAAGGCTGTGGCGTGTTATGGGATGAAACACTGGTTTGGGGAAAAGAGCCTGTTTAAAACATTTGTCTTTTTTGAAAAAACACACACCTTCCAGAAACAAAAAGCTTTTTGGTCTCATGTTAATTTTGGTGGTAATTTGTCAACATATTTCTGCAAGAACAAGCCAGAATAAAGTGGACATTTTGCTGTGAGATTGTTACTTTTTGTTTGAATCTGTTTTTCTGAAATCTATGCTGCATTGTTGTTGTGAGAAACACCTGAACTTCCTCTTGCTTTCCTGAGTGAATGTTAAGGACAATTGAGTTAAAAAGGTCAGAACAAAAATATGTCATCTCAGCTTTTCCACACGAAACACTCAACTTCACTACATCCAAAATGAAATCATTCAAACTTACTGCACCACAAGAAGCTCTCAGCGTTTCTGTGCTCCTGCTTTGAGGCCACAAAGTTCCCGGTCATACCTTTTCCACCCTTTTCCCCCAGAAAACAGAATTTCTGGTTTTCAGCCAGCTCTGGCAACGTGTCACCACCCGGTCTCTGCACAGCGCCGTCCTCGCCTTGCCACGTGAAGGATGCCCTCGCCATGCGACCCGGTTACTGGCTGGCCCTGGGCTCCCGAGCTGCCCGGCTGGTGCTCGCCCTTGGCAATGATACACCAGCCCAACACAGAGACGGGGATGTGGGTTAGACAGGTTTGGGTAGCCGGCACAGCCAGGCTCGTCTCACGCCTGGGAGGTACGGAAGGAGGCACGGGAGGCTGCGTTTCTGGATGACAGCGTCCGACCGTGATTCCTTTGGGGATAAGCCCGGGCTAACAACTTATTTCATATCAGTTAGTGCCAATCACTCGCAGCATCTGAGGGACTGTGAAAGCTTAGCTGTGCGAGCCCGCCCAGGATTCAGGCGGCTGGCCTCGAGGTGGAGATCTCTCTATCCCATTATACACCCCCCAAGACACCCAGACCCCCTCTACTTTGTTTTCCCTGCTCCCTGTCATTTATTTTCATCTCTCGTTTTAATCTTCTTAGCACGTCAGTTGTGCCAGTCGAAGAGGTACTTTCCACACAATCTAGCAAGTACATTAATATGGTTTGTTCGTCTCCGTGTTCGGATATCAATCAGTGGTGCTTTTTGGCTATTTGTCAAGCTTTTCTGTTTCAGCCAAGCTTATCTTTTAGGGTTTCATATAATCACATTAGCAGGACAGACGTTAAACAGAAGTGGGGAAAAAGTGCTGAGAGGGGCTGGGGGAAGCGAGAGCATCACTATGGAAATGTCTCAGCTTTTTTTTTGCAGGGAAAAAGGTAACTAGGGGCTGAAGATGATTGCTGGGTTTGTTTCCACACCAAGGCTGAGAAATAAATAAACCAAGCTAAGGATGAATGACTTTAGCCCTGCTAGAGTCTGGATGCAAATATTCTGCAGAAATGGCCCAGAAATTGTACTTTGCAGGTAAATGGGGGAAAAAAGCCCTCAGGGCTCTGTTACAAGAGTGCAGAGCAGCTGGGGTGAATAAACCCTGTCAGTATAAAAGGTCTTACTCATTAGAAGAGAATGACCTTCATTTGTGTAAGGGAGATCTGTGTTAGGGCTACTGATGTCCTGAAGTGAGGTTTCTCACTCAGTAGTAAACAGCAGTCCACCCCTATTTCATATCAAATCATGTATCTGAATATATTTATGTTTTTGTTCTGAACTGGAATTCATGGCACATTAAGGGCAGCCCTGTTTTTTTACACTTAAATGCCTCCTATCTTCAGTAAGGCTCCAGACGTTTTCTTCTTGAGCCGTAAGACTTACAGCTGGCACCACTACTTCTCCAGCTACCTACCTACTTCTATTCCTTATGCTAGGAATTAGCTTTGCAGGATCTTTCTGTTGCCTTTTGATGCTTTAAGAGGCAGTTCTACACTTTGGTGCTTTATTCCAAATATTTTGTCAGGGTAGATGATACCAGTAGATACAATATTACTTGCTTAATTAAGGAGAGGTGAAAAAAAGACAACCTGAGAAAAAAGTGGATGATTTCGTATGATTTTTCACTTGTGCTGTGTAATTGCTGTTGCTGGAAGTGGCTGATGGTGGTAGAAAAATTGTTGAATTTTTGTTAAAAATTAACATGGGGGAGCCTATAATTTCTATGCAACACTTGATACAAATCCTAAATATTGTCTGAGGTCTTTTTGGCAACTTTTGCCAAAAGAAACTTTTGTCAGCCCTTTGCCACTCCTCCTATCAGAGATACCTTGAGTTTGAAGCAGCATGGAGTACACCCTGACATGCTGCTACTCACAGCCTGTAGCTAACGAAGCCGTCTTACCGCAACTCCTAGCCTGCTCTTCTGCCACCTCTCTTCCTTATTTCCACTAGTTTCTGATTTGGGAGGAGCTCCAACTCAGAAGGGTTTTTGTGGGGGACGAGTTTGAGAGGGGTGGGCAGACAATCCAGATGAGGGGCAGGGTGTGATGTTAGCAGGGAGCTGGTGGGAGCAGAAGGTACTTTGTACCCTGGGGCACCAGAAATGGGAAGGCAGAAAAAAAGCACCTGAGAAGGGAGGAAAAATATAAAATGCTAAAGGAAATAGGGACTGAAAAGGAGGGGAAGGGCTGCAGTTGGGAGCCCTGCCAAATGGCTGCAGTGCAAGTTGCATGGTTGGTGGTGCTGTGTGGCCAGCGAGGACCTTGGCCCAGAAGCACAATGGTCTCCATCCCGTGCAGCCTGAAGCTGGTAGGCACACAACATGGAAACTGGACCACAGCTGCCAGAACTCAAAAATACAGCGTTTGGTATTATTTTTTCTTGCGCAGGTAGATTATTCTGCCTATAAAACATGTTTTCCCTAACTAAGCAACAATTTTTTTGTGTTGCATAATGTCTTGTCCTGGCTCCTAGTGCCAAAGATACCAGAAGATGAATACACCTTTATGTACAGCAAGAATCGGGATAGTAAAGAAGGCGAGGAAATATTGAACAGTCCTGAATCCTGGTTACTCTTTCTGCATCATTTCCAAGTGGGAGGGGAAGATTTGCCCCTGGCCTCAGTCTATGAAGTTGAGATGAAAAATTCTATTATATGAATCTGAAAAATCTTTTCCAGACTTTCTTACTGATGTTGTAAGTTTTTGTTTGCTTGTTTTGTTTTGTTTTGTTTTGTTTTTTAATGTGGCCAGCATTGGAAATGTTATATGCCTGAGTACAAAATCACACAACTCAAAGGTAGAATAATGAAAGCCACACTATCACTAAGCTGATGAGATAAAAAGTAAGGAGGACCATGTTAATACAGTCACAGGAGCTTTGACTTGGATATCCCCTCAGTCAGCTGCATCTAGCAAGCCTGAGTTTCACCTCTCTGGGTGTTAAGAATAAACATCAAATGTTGTGGGCAACCACAAAAGCCTTTTAACTGAGGTTTAACTACCAAGCCCAGAAAGATGTTTTGGTTCTGAAAAGACGGTAATAAGCAGCGTTTCAGTTGGAATAGGTTGTTCCACAGCTGAGAAGAAGCATGCACAAAAATTTTTTTTATTAATTTAGGAAGAACATTAGCATAATGGATGTTGTTATTTTTATATTGTGCATTTAGATTAGTACTGAAGAAAGTACTTAACTTTAGGTCATTTGCAATGAGGAAAGCACTTATGCACATTATATAACTTTATGCAGGTATTAAAAACATCTCGGGTCTCTAGAGCATTTACTGAATCAAACTCAGTATTTATTAGTAAATTGTATGAAAAGCCACTTTCATATACACACAGCTTGAGTTCTCAAAAACCAAATGTGAACTAGAAATGTTTCCATGACTCTTGCATTTAATTGCATGATACAGAAAGAAAAAACAGTTGGAAAGAGAATAAAAACAGTCCCCTGTAGCATATTATTATCTTTTGAGCCCAGAAAAGGAGATTATTGGCAATAAATAGAACAAGACAATCTGATGTACTTATTACACTAAGAAACAGAAAACCAATATGAAAGAGAAAAATGTGGGTGTTGTAAACCTTTGTCTTGGGAAGCTTTAGCTGGTTATCCAGTTAGCTATCTGAAAAATGTCTTAAATCAGGATTCCATCCAATCTGCTATGCACCTTTGTGCAGCTTGAAGGAATACTTGGAGTGTAGCAGTATCACTTACAATAATAAAGGACGACTAAGCCTGGCACTTCAGCAACTCAGATTCCCTCCCTCTTGAGCAGTATCTTGAGTAACAACCTATTAAGTGTTGTATGTAACGCGAGTCAAAGCATTTCTACATACTCCTTGATTTTGATCTTTGCAGCTTCCACTTCAGTTTTTGAGGGAAAACGTTCATGTAAAATGATGCCCTTTGACAGATGCAGGGCATGATTCTCCTACATCCCTTGAATCAGGCAGAATAGCACCTGCTATGGTGTTATTCTAAAGAATTTGAGCTTCAATATCAGCACCAACCAGCCTGGAGGAAAGTGGAGACCTGAGAGTATAGGGAGCTGTATAAGCAAAGGCAGGTATATGGATTTGATCTTATTTACTAAGCAGAGAGCTCAGACCACACTTGCTATGAAACCATCAGTTGGGAGAGTTGGCCCAAGCTTTCTTGCTTCCCCCAAATTATTTTTCAATGTTGGAAATGTGTCTGCATGCAAACACCGGCCTTTTAAGTCTCCTTGGAAAGGGGAAATTTTGGGTGTCCCGCTGAGTCACTCTGTGCCTTTTTGGTTAAAAGAAAATCCACCAAACTCTTAAACTAAATATAGAAGTAGGTCATCCTGTGTGTTTGTGTGGCACTGAGCATGGTGGGGTCATGATTCGGAATGAGGTCAGGGCAATACAAACTACAGCCAGAAGAGAGTCGGTGAGCAAAGTTACTTCCATTTTGCCCGTATGCTCGTGTGTTTGTTGCAAAACATATAGCCTGATTCTTCTCTCATGCCTATATGAGAAGTCTCCATAGCAAACAGAACAATACCAGAGGAAGCAAAGAAACAAACTGGCCTATTTATAATTTTCTGCTACCAATATACTCCTTCAATAGCTTGCCCAGATTAGACTTAATCACATATACTCTCTGGAACAGTGGTTCTGAATCCTGTACCTATAATTTTGTGTCTTGTCAGAAGAGGTTTTTATAATGCAGTCTGTATTTATAATTGGATTCTACGCACCCTATTACATGGACACTTTAATATTAATTACTTTGACCTCTGTTTGTCTACTAGGTAAAGGAACAGGGGGCTTTTTCTAGGAACATAATCCTTCTCATTTTTCCAGAGATATGGCTTTTGTTTTAATTTTGTTTCTCTCCAATCACTGTAACACTTGTCTTGTTCCCAAGTCCCTCTTATAAGATGAAATGGTCTTTCTGTGTCAGTTTTTTTCCCTTGAAAAATCTCCCCTCAGACTTCCTCTTTATCAACAGACAGAAAAGAAACTCTGGCGTGCTGAAAACCAGCGAAAACCCAAGTTCCTGCAAGTACCCCGCCAAGCTGCAGTCAGCCATTGAAGAACCCAATTGCCTGGCTTTACCTTGGGGCAGGCAGGGGAAGGATTTTGCACGGTGCCTCTTTCTGCAGAGGATTTAACCACTGTTGGTGCGTGACACCAGTCGATGTGCAACACGGGGCTGCGTCGGACTGCAGATGAGGAGGAGGAGGCCACTTCACGTTGTGCCAGGAGACCTGTTCTCTGCTGCTCCTGCAGCAGGTCGGAGAGGCAGCCGCCTGGCTGAAACCCCGGGCATTCCCTGCGTTGCCATTCCCCTTCCCACCTTCCTTCTGCCTTGCCTAATTACCGTGTGAGCTTTTCAGGGCAGTCTCTGCCGCCCTGTGCCCAGCACAGTGGGGCTCTGATGTGGGTTAGGGCCCTGGGGCACTAAATGCAGTGGAAGTCATTAATAGGTCAAGAGAAACGTTGTTGAAGCATGCGGTAAGGATGGAGAATGAACAAAACCCTGAAAATTCCCAAATGTTTACTGGCCTGAGGTCGGAGCAAACTGTTCTGTGAAATCGAAGATCTTGGATTAACTCTTTGATGTTGCTTCTTTTTCCTGACCGAGGATCGGTGGTTTTGGCCAGCCCCTCCACTTCCCTCTTCTCTTCCCCTCTCTCCTTATCCACTGACAAATCCTGCGGATGGCACAGGGTTTTGGCTTGCAGGAGAGAATCTCATCTCCAGCAAGGGAACTTGGCCCTCCACATCTCCACTGTAATCCTCCGGTCCACCAGCCCAGAGGATTACATCGGAGCAAACGCCTTATTTTGTCAATAAAGCATTTGCTTTATTGTAATGTCAGCAATTCCCATACTGGATACAACCATTAAAAAAAAACATCAAGCAAAAACCCCTGTAGCTAAAACCTTTGCAATGGTGGCATCAAGGCAGAGGCTCCTCTAACCTGACTGGAGGCAGGGACAGGAAAGGTGTTGCATCGCAATGACTGCGTTATGCGCCGCATAAGCAGGCGCTCATCTGCCGGTACCCATGAGGGAACTAATGTTCCCTTATTCCCCCATCCCTCCGCCACCAGCTAATCTGTGCCTGCCCTTCTAATTTCCTGGCAACTGTTCTAATGCACGGGCTAATAATGTTTGCAGCAGTCCTGGGAGACATCACTACCCACAGCGGGCTAGCTATGGGGTTATAGGTTCCAAAGGAGGATTAATTAGGGGAATTGTGGCATCTGAAAGGGGGGGAGCTTTTGAGAAGCCCTTCATCCAGGTGGTGCGAGCAGGAGTTCAGATAAGCACCCACATATTTCTGTGAAGAACTGAATGCCATCCCTAATTGAAGTTCAACTGCTACTAAGTCCCCTTGATAATTTCTCCTCCTTTCTTTCTCAGACTATCTCTTTTGTTGTTATTTCCGACTATAACTTAATGAAAACACATTTGAAAGTAAAATGATGGATTTCTCGGGGACTCTGACCCTTAGGGGCAGCCATGGAGATACTGCAGAAGGAGCTGAGTACACGAGCTCCTGTTAATTAGAGCAGAGTGAATGATTCATAGGAAATAATTTATTCAATTAATTTAGCCTCTCTTTCTTTTGCAAATTGTCTATGAAAAGTTTACAATTTTATTGCATTCAGCTGCTAGACAGCGAATGATTTCTCTGCATGTAGTTGACCCCCATGCGGTTTGAAATGTAAGCTCCAGCTTTTAGTTTTTCAGTGGAGAGAGGTACTGGAGTTTGTGTTCCCCCTTGATTAAACAACTGGCTTTTAACATGCGCCTCAAAAAACTGATGTTCATTGTTACAAATGTAGAGGTGACCTTCCATGAATATTATTACCCATGGCATAAAAACAGCTCTGCCAGCGAACCCATTTGCTAGAACAATGATCTGGAAAGTCTGTCCAGCACTCCCCCTCCTGTGTCCGACATGGTGTGTCTTTGTGAGCCTTCCCCTCTGGCGTGCCTGGGGAATTTCCACTCTTTCTCCTTCACCAGACCTGTGCAGAGCCCTTTGCTTAAGCTTATCTCCACGTTGAGGCAACCTCTCCGGAATATCAATTGTCTGATCAAAGCAGCCATGAAGCACAGTTGTTAAAGTCAAAGTCATAAAATTCATTGCCAATAATCTGATGCGTACTTGCTAAAGTCCTTGTCAGCGAGGCAGGTATTTATTCGCCAAGAAGCATGCATGATGCTTGCCGTTTTTCACAGTGAAGACTACAGAATACTTCACAAGCTGCACAAAACCCTGCATCGCACCTGTAATGCCCCTCCACCCCCACAGCCCTGCTCCCTGCCCTTGCAGCATGTCCCCTGGTCTGACTTCCACACCGAGGGTAAATAAAATTCATGCAGGCCTTGTGTGTGGGCAACCGAATTCGCACATCGGTCTGTCTGGGTGTAGGGCAGGGCCACTGCCTCCAGTGGACTTCTGCTGCCCTGAGAAGAGGGACAGGCGGCCAGCCCAACCTGTGGCGGGCAGGCTTTTCTTGAGATGCACCCAAGCACGTGGTTTGTAACTCCGTGCTCAAGGGAACATTAGTTTCGTTAACAGCTTTTCTCACTCCATCATCAAAAAACATTTTTAAAGAGCAATGGTACTGCGTGAAAATGAATGCACAGCAGCGTTCTTGTAACAGGTGCATAATATTTCAGTAATAGGCTTGTGGGATGTTTATTCACTTGCCAAATTCATTTATCAGGTATTGGATTCAAAGGATTTCCCAACAGGATATCTGCAGAGATTAGTGAGCTAGGCAAATGTTCTTTGAACGAATGCATCCTTTCATCAGGCAGTCATTTGGATAATTCCAGCATCTATATGCTCGCTGCTGGAATGGGTCAGCTGGTAATTGCATTAACCATTTTTTTCCAGCAGTCATATATATCTATCCCTTTAGATCCTGCAAGGGCAAAGTTTGGCCTGTGACCTGTTAGTCAAGCCCATCCTTGCCCATACATGTGCGGTTTCAGCTAGGCCAGCATTGCCCAAAGTAACCTTTCTTCCCTGGAAAGAGCTGCTGTATCAAAAAAACCAAAAATATGGCACAAGACGTTGTCAGCACAGGTTGACAATACTTTGTTTTGAAAAATAATTGAAGAAAAACTGTCTTGAAGATGTAAGAACATTTTATTTTGAAGTATTTTAGTAGTACTATGTGGTAGTATATGAAGTACTCCTTACTTTCATTTTCTTGTCTTTTAGAAGGTATTTTTATTTCATTTTTAAGGTGGAGAACCGTCATCCTTTCATTGATTTTTGAAAATGTGGGTCACCATACATAAGGTACCAAGCTTAAATCTTATATGACTTAAATGTGGCTTTTCTGTGCCTTGAGCTGTAGAAGTACAAACAAAACTGAGGATTTAAGGGTTAGCACATGATTTTGCAACCTGCTGTTTGCTTTTTTGTCATCCTTTTTTAGCCTTTTAAGTTGTGCAGGGCTGAAAGACCATTTAATAAGTAAATTTTGGAGTACACCAGGGCCTTCCTGCCTCATGAAACCAAATCTTACCAAGTCTTCAGCATGAAGGGAACCACAGCCATGGAGACAGCACAAAAGGAAGAAAGGTTTTTTGAGAAACAGAAAAGGAACAAGGCGGGTGAAAGCGTGTGCAGAATTGGGAAGTTGGCCTAACATGTTTGTGTTAACAGGCTAACAGGCTTTGCTTATGCCCATCTCAATGTGTCAGAAATGGCATGGGAGAGGGATGACAGCCTTCCACGCATGGTTTTGCCATGGTGACAGCGCGAACAGGTAGGACATTCAAAAAACATGTGAGGTGTGGCACTTCAGGACATGGTTTAGTGAGCATAGTGGTTGTTGGGTTGATGGTTGGACTTGATGATCTTAAAGGTCTTTTCCAACCTTAATGATTCTGTGATTCTGTGACATCACCACCCCACCTTTGCCCACCAGCCAGCTTGCGTGGGGCCACAATGTCTTGGCGTGTCCCACCACGATTTGCCCAGTGTCCCCAGGCTGGGCTCCGCTAGGTGAGTAGGACCTTGCACCCAGCGCGCCCAGCCACGGGCACCTGGCAGGAGGCAGCAGGGCAGGATGCTGGATCGCGAGCAGGCTTCTCCGGATGGCTCTGGCGTGGAAATGCCTGCATGCAGGAGCCCTTCAGCAGCGAGGAAAAGAAAGCCAGAGTGCACTCCTGCTTTCTGTCAGGGAGACTTTAAAAGCAGCTTGCCGGCTGACAGAAGCGGCAGCTGCAAGGAAATTTCCCCCCCATTCCTTTTTTTTTTTTTTTTTTAATGACAGCAACATTTTAATCAACTTGGTCTGAGCATGAAAGTCTGAGTGGGAGGAATAGCTGAGGAGGGGAGGAGGAGTGGAGGAATGGCTGGCTGCTGGCATATGTCTGGGCTGAGGGATGCTTTCTGCCTAGGAGGACAGTTAACCTACACAAAATGTTCTGGCTTCTTGCCCGTATCAGCCACATCATGCTGCTCCAGCCGTTTGTGCCAGATCCCCGAGATGGTGACTGTCACTCTGACAGAGGGAGAGAGAAGAATGAAAGATAGAAAAGATGGGAAAAAAACCCAAACCAAACCATCGAACCCAACACCACAACCCAGTAATAAACTTGCTGTCAAGCCCAGGTCGAGTAGCAGTATTTTTTGGGAATGAGCGCCGGTGGAAAGGTAGTGAGCCAGCTGTGTGCTTCTGCAGAATAAATCAAGGCCAGGCTGAAGGCTTCGGAGAGTAAAGTCAGCAGAGTTCTACAGAAATGGGTCTGAACATATGGCGTTTAATAGGGAACCTGAACGCAAACAGTCTAGCCACGAGCAAACTGAGACTAGTGCTGGGATTTTTTTTTGCTGTTAAATCCAGGTGGAAGAAATGTATTGATTTCTAGAAAAGAAAAATGCATTGTCAGAAATGCTTTGATAACACCTTTGTTTATACCCATAGACTTTCTTATACAAGGAGTGTATAAATGATATAAATGGCTATAAATGATAACCATTTTACCAAAACTGTCCCTGGTCTTGGGTCAAATCTCCTGGTCTCCTTAGGCTGGGACTTTTGCTACCTCCTCCCTTACAAACTTCACTTTCTGTAGAAGGCTGTTAGCTCCCACAATTAAGAAGGTCCCCCTCCAAATTATTCTGGAAAACTGAGTGGTTGTGCTCTGCCCCACACTTTGTGCGTGGGAGTTGACGGAGCCATGTCATTACCCAGTCCGCAAAAAATCTTTATTATTAGCAACAAAACTGCTGTTCCCAGGTTACACCACACAGCTCTCACGGTCTTTTCCAGCACCAGTGAATTCGCTGGGCATCATCCGCACGCAAAAATGTCCTCCTTTGGCCAGAAATGGCCGCAAATGTCTTCTCAGCCTCTGTGGCTTGAGTTTGGAGCCGGCGGCTCCCCCGGCAAAGGGGGCTCTGGGAAGCATAGAGGAGGGACTGCCTGTGCCCCGTGAATGCTGGGGTGGGAGCAGGGGGGCACAGTAGCTCCTCAAAGCATGGGGGGAATTGCAGCTGATCCCACAGCGAGTGTTCAGAAGGGAAGAGACTGCTGCAAAGCACATCTTAATATCGAAAAGCTGTGTGCGACTTCACTTTGAGACCTGGCTGCTGATCACGTAGCTTGCACTCAAATTTTGCTTTCAAGCTGTTCTCCAAAACCACTTATCTACTTCAAAAATATTTTTAATTGAACCTGAGATTCTCCAGTAGCTTGACTCCAAAGGAAAAATATGGGATATAACAGGATTCAGGTCAGAATAACACACTATTCCAGGATATCTGAAGATGAGGGAAGATATCTAAGGTCATTTGAATGAAATGACTCAAGGTGGGGAGGTTTGAAGATCATTTAATTTATTTTATTTAGACTTATCATAGAAAAAAAAAGCATCTGGGGACAATTATTGTGATTTTTAAATCTGCAAAAGGCACAAATCGAGAAATTAGTTGGAAGCAAATAGACAAACAGTTGGTTTAAAGTACACATCAGGGAAGTATAGAGCCACAGCTGCTCTTATGGCAACCGCCACCCAAGTTACGGGTCTTTCCTTGCGCCCAGCCTGTCACGCAAGGACCATGCCAGATGCCTTGTGAAAACCCCCTCAGCACCAACCTCTCCTGTGCTGGCAGCCTCCGAAGGACAGAGAGAGAAGGGGTGGGCAGGGGGTCACAGCAAACACCTTCCAGCTGGTAGGAAGCTTTCATCTGCTCCACACACATGGTAGGGCTGCTTAAATAAGCTGTGTATTTGTCTAACATATCCCCAGGGAATTAGAAGTGACACTGCTGTACCTCAGTGGAAAGGCAACAGAAGTTGAAAGAGTAAACAGAGAAGCCTGGTGGATGGTTTTATAAAAGCTTCAGCCCTTTCTGCTTTCTGACTGTAGAGCCACTGCTATCTCGCTGGCGGCGAAACGCACGTGCTAAGCATTTGGCATGCAGGTATACCTGCTGCTGTTCCGGCGTCAGGTTTACACCCAGCATTATATGGGACACAAAAGAAAAGTGAGAGGGAAAAAAGTAGCTTCTGTGCTTTTTACCACTTGTTTGGGGCTTAGGTGTAAAAAATTGTGAAAGGTTTTGTTTTCAGGGCTCTGTTTTCTTCCCACCTCTCTAGCAATATTGTCTGTGTCAGTTTTGTTGTTCAGCTGTCTCTGGTGGAAAACTTCTTGCAGGCATCAACAGTAAAAGTCCTTCAGGTTTTACCTAGGTGTTTTAGCGCTTGAACATAGGCTCCTTTCTCTCATATCAGTTAATAAAAAATACTTCACAAAACCCTGGAGCTTTTAATAACTGTATAGATATTAAAATAGGTGGAAGATTTTAAAAGAAGGGAGGAGGGGTGCTCCTTGATGCATCTTTTGCTGTAAGAGTGCTGTAGACAACACACCCAGCACTCCTCTCTGCCCACCTACACCAAAAAAGCCTTTGGTAAGAGTGGGCTGGGGTTCCTCGGGCCGTAGGGCGGAGATGTGCTTGGCCAGTGGCCTCCCCACAGCCTCTGTAACCAAAGGTGGAGGTGGAGAGGTCTGTAGAAAGGTGGTAGTGGCTGGGAATAACATTCATTGCACCCAGTATGGTCCATCTAGGAGTCAGACATCAAGACCCACCTAGTGACCTGGCTCCAGCTGGTCAGCGGAGAGGAGCTGCTCACCCTGACATGGACACATGTCCCTCTTGTGATAAATACCCACCTTAGGGCAGCATGACTCACTCCTCAGAGGTTGCCCTCACCCTGTACACTGTGCCAGACTAACCAGCCAGCGCTGACTAGCTTTTTAATTTTAAGGTGGATAAAGTTTTAGACAGTAGAATAAATACCATCTCTGGTTTCTGAACAGCCAAAGCAGCAATCAGCTGCTAAATAATGACACACTGGCTTTCTAGCAAGTCCTGTGGTCAAAGCAGACTCCAGCAATTAGCTTCCCTTAGTCTCCCTGACAAAAAATGTAGTGTAGCACATTATTTAATGGTTAACATTTGGACTTCCAGAAAGAGGTACCAACCCAAAATAAGCTTGCGTCAAATCTTGATAATTGGGTTCAGCACTTGCTAAGTTAAATTTAGACATTGGAACAATCTGCATTTTGACCAGGATGCATTTAGGTGTGGCCTAAGTGTGAATGTCCCTCATGGGTTGGTACACCTCCTTCAACTGATGAGGGATGTAAGATCAGAATTGCCCTCAGATCTATATGTAGACATCCACAGAGCAGCTTTTAGATAGGCATCACTTGAGGACATGTCTCATTGAGACACTGGATGTGTCTGAAGGAGATTACAGGGTCCTTGTAAAGCAGAGCAGAGCACAACGCTGTCCTCCTTCTGTGTGATGGCATCTCTCCTCAGGATAATTCCTGGGACATGCTGCTGTTACACAGCTAGTAACATCCGTCTTGCACAGAGATCATTTCTGGAGGGGGGAGGAGGGAATGATGTATGCACTTTTCAGCCTAAAAAGAGGACAAATTATGAGATCAATTTCACCTGTGTGAATTATTATTTGAGGGACAGGTTACACAGGTATCCTCACTGACATCAGGAGGGAAAGAACATCTTTTTCCTTTAGCCCCAGAGAACTAAGGCACCCTTGTTCAAGGACCCCAGAGCAGGAACCTGTGTCTGCTGAGCATGTGTGCTGGGGCTCAGGTTCACGTCAAGCGGGAATCTCTGTCTGAGGGGAGCTTTGGACCACACTCAGAGGCTTCACTCTAGAGAAGGCAGGAGCTATTATTATGAACCAGGGGTTTCATCCACTTGTTAAAGAAGTCTGTCAGCTATGATGTTTCTTTTGTAGTTTCATGGTTGTCTTAAGGGACCATTTCTTGGCAGTCATTACGAAATAAGCTGGAGTCTGAGTCCGCTCCCGAGCCTTAAACCCCACCAGTGACCAGATTGGTAACCTCCTCTCAGGCCTCGCTGGCTGTTCCTCCCACCAGAAAGGAGGGATATTTTCAGCATCCTTGGTTCAGTCTTCACCAAGTAGGAACAAAATGAGCAACAACATCTTTGGCTTATCCCTTCCAGGTCCACACTGTGGGTGCACTGGTAATATTCTTGAGAAAGTCCCTTATTTCCTTTGGGCTCCTGATACACAGCAAGAGCCAGGAGAAATGTTTGCAAGGCAAATGCTTTCTGCGGGGCCTGCCCCGCGCTCGCCGGTTACAAGCCGTTTGTACGGAAATGACACTACGGTTGCTACCCTGGAGCCGCATCCAACCCTGGCTTCAGCAGACGGCACAGGCTCCCAGGTGGCAGAAATCCTACCCGAGCACCGAGCGTTTTAAACCTCCCTTTTTGCTAAGGATTTAAATGGTCCGTGTGCTGAAGGTGTAACGTGCGGCTGCGGCCTGGCTGCCCAGCGGAGGTCTCTGCCGCCGGGGCTGAAGGGGATGAGCGATTAGCTTGTAGCAGCCAGGAGCTTGTATCCCCCCGCTTACGTCCTGACATCGGACTGTACTATGGTCTCAGGCGTGTTAAAATGTCTGGTCTCGCATCTGGAGGAGCGTGGTGGTGCCTGTATCCACAGCCCGAGTGTCAAATTGGGGCTGTTGTGACAGAGGCTTGAGAGAAAAGCAAAGGCTGAGAGCGGTCTGGGTGCCTGGGCTCCCCTTTGTCTCAGCTACCTGCTTCTGGGGTCGGCTGGTGAAACCCCGAGCTAAGGGCTTCAGAGGGTGCAGTTTGTCACAAATGTCAGAGGAGCGCAAACACTGCTCCCCAGGGGATTTTCAGCCTCGGATTTCCAGGGTCTGGCAAGACAGCAGACCCTGGAAATCGGAGGCTGCAGATCCTGCTCCTGAGAGCCGCTGTGCAGCAAGCTGCGTGGTGCCCGGGCAGAAGGCCCTCAGCTCTGGCTACCGGTTGCTCGCTAAGTTAGAGGGGCAGCTAGGACACTCTTTCATCATCTGCGCGATTTCATCTGGCCGCTGGAAAGGGCTTGATTCTCCCCTGAGCCGATCCCCTACTCCAGGCACCCCTCATAAGTCATCTTCCAAAAATCTGCCGTCAGCCTGGCTGGCTGAGGCTGCACCCGCTCCAGGGCAGTAATGCCCTTTTTTGTGTGAAAAGGTGACTGTGCACAGTGCTTCAAATGAAAAAGTGCCCCACCTCGTGCAGAAATGTTATCCCTTCTCCTGATTTATAGCCTCTTCTCTGCTTCATCCAGTCTTGCCTTTTGTGCTGGAGTAGGACTCCGGCTGGATGGCTCGGAGGACTTCACTAAAGTAACCCCTGGAGAAAATTCCTTTCCTAGTCAGAGTAATTCACTCTGAATTACTCCTGTGCTTAAAATGTACTCTTGCTGTCCGGGCCCACTGCCTCTAGATTTATTATGTAACGTTTGTCTCATTTAAATTGTGTTTTTTCTTTACTGGCCCAGTTGCCTGAAAGATCTGCTTCACCCTGAATCGGGTTATGTTGTTGGTCATTATTTAGTTTTTCTGTCTGCGGTTCTGGCACTGTCAACCAAAGTTGGTATTTTGCATCTGACATCCTTATCTAAATAATTTACATACATTTAATGCACTTAAAAGATAGGGAGGCCAGATTTTTAGAAATCTTGCAAGGTCACTGCAAATAAGGCTAAGATGTCATTTGTTTTTTGCTTGTCCTTTTCATATGGAAAATTGTGTTTTGATATTCATAAGGAGACTTTTATTAGCAAATGTAAGAGTGCCTTGAAACAGATATTTTAATCATGCACGTAATTTTTTATGATTGTGACTATTAGTATTTAGCATGCTTGTTATCCTTGATGGTTTTTTTGCCCAGAGGGTCTCCAGATGAACAAAGCAGCACATACTTCAGTAAATTGTTCTCTCTGTCTCTGTGAGTTATTGACCCTTTTAAAAACACTTTTTGCTAAAATATACGTATCTACAAAATAATACAGTGCTGTTTCTAACGGGAATAGACAGCAAGCATTTTCCAGTGCAAATGACTCTCTAGCTGTTCCTTTCAGCCCTGTGCCAGACCCAGGTAACTTCTGTAATAGGAACCCAGAGCTCCTTGAAGGCCGTGCCTTAAGTACTGCTGTTACGGCGAGCATTAAATCAAACTTCTAAAAGGTTTCGGGCTTGTGAAGACTAGCACTCCATAACAAGCATTTTGGGCTAGGTCCTCCAAAGCACCTGAGTCCCAGACACTGCCTGCACAGCTCTGGGGCACTGGGGTGGCATCTCCTCGTATTGCGGCGCAGGTGAAGGCAGCCCGAGCAGAGACCAGAGGAGCCTCAGGCTGCGTAGGCATCACCCCATGGAAACTTGCCGTCACCACAGTGCAGGAGCACGCTGGGCTATCTGGCACCAGCGGGGTCACGTTACCAGAGGAGAAAGCCCCTCTACTGGGGTGAGGAGGAACCAGTGGTCATTTGCTGCCAGAAACCCCCTTAGGTACCGTCAGGTGGCCAGAAAGGAAAGTTGTCTATAGGCTGCTTTTAAGCTCTGCCAGAGCACCTGCCCTGTGTGCAGCTGGCTCCTCTGGAACTGGCTGGGTGCTCCTCAGCTGTGGCCCCGCCACGTTTCAGAGGTGGGGGAACATGGTTCACGGCTTTGGTCCAGGCTCACAAACTCTTCCATTCTCCCCAAGGCAGTTCATAGGAATCATAAAACCTTGAACTGCAGGAGTCTCAGCCCCTCCTATTATGTATGAACTTGTTTCTAGTGTTTCATTGGGCTCCAGGGCAAGTTTGTTCATTTCAACAGAAATTATTTCTCTTCCCAAGTACAGCAAATTGTAGGCAATCCCTAACAGTAGATATGAGTCCATTTTCACAGGTATCACGTCTTACATATCTGCAAGTAGACTGCATTTTCGCAAAATAAGTAGATAAAAGGTTTGAGGTTTAGAAATCTCCGAAGAAAATAAGCATCACAAGGTGGGGGGAGATGAAAAACTTTCTCACATATAGCATGCACTGGTATCTCCATGGCTCGTGTTACCGTACATCTCCTCACATTAACTGTGTCTCTGAAATGAGGAACTGCTGCTGTTCTCACTGGATACATGGGGTGGTTTGATGATGGACAGATGGGAAATCTGTAAGAAAGCTAGAAAATAATCCATATTTCATGAGTTCTGGACCAGGAAAAGCAAGTTAGGTGGTTAAAAAGTGTTGTGGATTAGAGGTTAAGTCACCAGACTAGGAGACCAAAGTTTGTTTTTTCAGGGATTTATTGCATTTACTCTTTGTCAGGTTACATCAGTGAAATAAAAATGTCAACAATTGACAAAAAAATTAAACTGATCCAATAGCTATTAACATTTTCTACTACTCAGGTGGCACTAGTCACAAAATAACCCTTGAGTAATACATGTGCTAAATATCAACAGTAAGTTTCAGTATTTGTCATCAGATGTGCTTTAATACTGAAGCTGCCCATGCACGGAAAAAACAGAAAGAGCAAGTAGTGTTTGCAGACAGCAAGAAGACTAGAGATACCATACTAAATACAAAAGCAACCCTGCAAAAAACCACTCTGGTTATTAGTAAAAGAAAACTATTAGAAATAAAACAAGCATTAAAATGAGAAAAGTAGAAAATATAAATTCTTGCATGCTAAATGTTAAATGTAAAACTAAACGAAGCAGGAAAAAAAGGTTTTCAGGAGATCTTTGCCAAGAACATAAAAGGTAGCAGTGATGGTAATGGCAGCAGAACCAGCAAGAACAAATGCAACCACCTTTGGTACAGGGAAACAGTCAACGAAACCAGCAGATGATCAAGAAGACAAAGAAGTATGGAAGAGGGGCAAGAGCGTTACGGGAAGAGGATCACTATTCACTATCAGTGAGACGGGGTGACACCAGAACTGTATTTGGTCCTGAGGAACCTAAGGAGCTATCTAAACCAGAAGTGTCAATAGGACAGACTGCTGGACAAATCACAAGAACAAGACAGAGGTCATTGGAGAGTTATAAGGGAATTCAGATCGAAATTTTTCGGCAACTAATTGTGGTTTGTAACCTATCATTTTTTCCCCAGAATAACGTACAGTGGCAAATGTGTCACCAGTCTTTCGTAACGGCTGTAGGCATCAGTGGGAACTACAGATCAGTAAATCTCCCTTAAAGACCAGTCAAACTTGTAGAAACGGTCATAAACAGAAATCTTAGACACAAAAATATGTACAAGTTGCTGGGGAAGAACTGCACAGATTTTGTAAAATCTTACCTTTAAAATGTATCAGAGAGCCTTGGAGGAGCTAGCAACTACCTGAATAAATGTGATCCAGCTGGTAAGTAATGACCTTATGGTTCACAATGCTTTTGACAAGATCTCTCACCGCAGGTTTTTAAGGAAGGGAGGCTCTCATGGAGTCCACAGGGCATTTCATGGCGGGAAGGAGAGTTAGCGGGCAGCAAATCTCGTGCTCTAGCTCTATGTATTTGTGTGTTTTCCAGCAAAGCTGGTGAATCATGGAGTGACAAGTTCTGCAGACAAGATAAAAATACTCAGGATAATAAAATATGAGACAACTTTTGAGGGAGAATATCAAAGAAGTCTATTCAGGAGTGATATGGAGCAGGCGAATGGGGAATTACTTTTCACTATTTCTGTCAGTACAAGACCCATGAAGTACCCAGTGAAAACTGTGAAGCAGCAAGACTGAAATAAACAAAAGTGTTTTTTTTCCATAATATATATAAACTCTTAAACTGTGGGACACTCTGCCACTGAACATTACTGATGTCAACTAAAACCAGGTTCAAAAACAGATTAGGCAACTCAGGGCTATCAGTGACTAAGACATGCTGGCCAAAATGAAGTTCAGGTCAGACTCAGTATGGCAGTTTCAATTTCCTGTGGAAAAGAAGTCATGTTGCTGATGGCACGAAATGGTACTTCTTGTATTTAAAGTATTCTTATATTTAAAATTTCTCCTTAGATGGTGAAGTGAGCTGTCAGAGTTCTGTTCTTGGCACAGTTGGTCAGAAGAATTGCAAAAGAACTATAATGCCATCAGAAATCAAAACACTTTGCAGAAGAGGATTGCTTTCAGCAGACTCCTGGAAGAAAATAAGTGGAAAAAGTACTGACAATGTAATGTTGAAAGATCTCATTCTATTTTTTATTTTGAAACAACTTTCTGCCTTGATTTTTTTTTTTTACTTTGCATTAGCTTTTTTGCTACAACATATTAACTTTAAAAAGTCAAAGTCAAACCAGAATGTTTCAGTTTCCATTACAACAAAACCTGTCAATCAACTTGAAATATGTTGAGGTTTATTTTAATTCCCCTTTGCTGAGAATTTCAGACTTCATTGCAATTCAGAATAAAGTCAAGTTTCAGAACCTGCAAGACTTTTAAAAAACAGGTCTCCTATACTTTAAAGCTTGGGCAAAGTCACTCTAATTTCTTTCTCTTTCAGTTTGCTTATCTGAAAAGTGGTAAGAATGTCGCGGATCCATCTTTGCAAAGCCCTTTCTGACTAAGCACCAAAGAATCACACATTTCTGTGTTTGATGCTAACGCTGCACAATCTCAAGCACCATCCCAATCCCACTGCTTTCAGCTGTGCCCCTCTTTGCCCTAGCTGTTGGTTCACAGATTTCAAGGGTACAATATACAGCATATTTCTTCTATGAGAACCATGACGTGTTTGGGGCCTTCCTTTTTCCCCTTTCCTTTTCTTCCTGTCCCTGTCTAATGTTTTTGGTTTGCCTTTTTATTTGTGCAAACTGGGAATTGTTCCCTTCTGGGATGGGGGGAAGAGTTACTTTCCTGAGGGCTATTGGGTTTCCCTTGTCCAAAATCTTTTTATGGTTAGTGGCTTATTGAGTGGAGCATGCAAACTCCTGACAGTTCGTGGAGAGCTGAATCAACTTTGGCAGGACAGTATGGGGAAGCTTACAGTCTGTCACTTGTGCTATAAATACAAAAATAAAAGGAAGACCTCATTCCCTAAACTATGCGCATTACGTCCTCAAACTGGGGACTCAAGCGTGCTTTGTGCTGTGCGTTAGCCATCTGCACCAGAGGGAATGTCTTCCTCGTTTTGTTCCCAGGATGGAGGCATCAGGATTGCTATGAGATAGCGTGAGGCAGGAAGAGTTTTCTGGGTCCTGGAATGCCAATAAGCACTTCAAACATCTTTCTTGGCTTCTGGAGTCCCTGCATCCAGCACCCCGGAGCGTGATTTCTTTTTATAAAAAGAAAGCCTGTGCTATTTTTCATACCAATCACATGCTGTTCTAAATGGCTTAAAAGTTTCAAGGACTCCAAATGCTGAAAAACAGCTGTATGCTGATGTGAGCAGCATGTGTAAGGATGATTTAAATCTAGTTTTTATCCTATTTAACTCCCAGGGCTTTTATGTTTTCCATAAATGGCTGAGAAAAGTTCTTGGCTGGAAAGAGCCATAAAAACATGTAATAAATTCTTTGTAGTCTCAACATGAGCAATTAATCATATTTTTGCTTGTTTGTTTTCTGGGATTTTGTTTGCTTTCTGTGACTTTGACATGTCTTGGATCTCTGATGAGTCTCTTGTTCCTCACTACACACTGAGCCACACTGATAAACTGTCCTTCACACTTTGGTTTCAAGGTAATGACCCACATCCAGAACAGAACACCCATTGCCTGGGATGTCCACAAGGACAAGGACCACCTACGTCCTACTGAAACATGAGTCTTCCTAAAAATCTTTCCTCTAGGGTAACTATTCTCAGTGACCCAGAGGCCACAAGAGGCAGCAGGACTCCTTGTCAAGATCTTAGCAGATTGGATGTGTAGAAGTTTTGGGTTTTGACTGTGCCCTGTTGCTAACTTGGGAAAGCACTCTGTGGCACCCAACCCGGACCGGTAAAACTGCTGACAGAGGATTCCAGGTCCTCCTGAACACATTGTAGTTCATGTATTCACATCACATCTCCAGGGTCAGATTTAGTGATAATTTGACTCAAACTAATATCTACATAAGGGGATTTTGCAAATTTATAATTTCCAAAGGGCACATCTGCTAATATTCTATTATAATTTCTGAACTCCATTTCCTTCATTAAGGAGCTAATTTTGTTCCCAAGAGGATCATTAGCTTTTACCCATTTTGATTAATTTAATTCATATTACCAATAGCTACCTAAGGCTTTATGAACTGGATGGGAACTTTTAGCTTTTGCTTTAACGCAGTCCCTCACCATGAGGAATCTTGTCACTTCTAATTGCATTGAGAGGAATTTAAATTCACTTCCTTTGACATTTTTTTCCAGACCTATGCTGAGTAAAGTGCATGTTACGCTCCTCACAATGCTCCCATTCTGCCTTCATAATAACATTAAGCATGGAGGGCTCTTTGTCCAGGATTATCCCAAAAGCATTCTCAGGAGACTTGATCCCAAGAGGTACGGGATTTCCTCAGCTCCCACTGAGCTACAGAACAGCACTATAGACTTTCTTCTCCTCCTATCTGTTGCAGCGGAGTTTAGCCTTGGGCTCTTCTCCTCCACAAGTCTCCCTGGGGTTCTTACATCCAACTTTACAGCTATCTTGGGACATTTGTGCACAGGAGAGAGGAAGAGGCCAAGGGAATTACCTTTTACCCGTCATGGACATGGGGATGAGGTAACAACAGCACAGAAGGGACCAAAGGGTGCTTGGCCCTATGGTGCACCTATGGCACTTGGGACAACATCCACACTTTTACAGAAGTAAGAGCAGATGCTGTTAGTAAACGGGCCAGACTGGGCCTCTTGGACATCTCTGGTGGCTACCACTCTATCTGCAGCCCCTGTCAGGCAAAAGCCAGCATGCTTTCTCTTTCCCCACTGTCATGTCTAAGCTTCAGGCACTGGCTATGACCATAAATATATCCATTACCAGCAATTTCTTCTCAGATCCTGATGGAGACTTGATAGCCAAGTGCAAGTGCATGTTCCTGCATTCCTCATTTCTTTCCATTTTTGCTTGGATTTGCAAAGGCTACAGGTTGTTCAATCTTCTTTTCTATTGACTGTCAATGGGAATTCATCCTAGCGCAATGAAAAAATCCCCCTCCTCAGGCCTAAAATGCCACTCTGCATGTTCCTAATTGCCTTGTTATTTTTGGATGCTTAGCTTCAGCCGTGGGGATTGTAGTTGATCCTTCAATTCCCTGATATTATCATTAAAACTGATGGGTCGTAACCACAGGTAAAACCATGTGATGTAGGAAACGGGCTTTCAGAGCCCTTTACAATGGCAACTATAAATGGCAGTAAACAAGGTAAATGGCTTGCATGGGCAAAGTACGCGCAGAATCTGCATTCTCCAAATGACGCATCCCTGGAGACCACACAGTTGCTGTTTAGAGAGTAGCAACTGAACTGCCACCAAATCCAGCAGGAACTGCGGGCACTATAAATAGCACATGCTGGGACTGAGGTAGCAATGCTGGGGCCGAGCCATAGCGCTGCGAAACAGCTGGGATAAAGGCGGTGTAAAAAAAATAGGTCCGGATGTAGAGTTTGGCCCGTAGAGTTGAAGCTAAGGTGGTTGCAACCACTATTACGTGAATTCCCTTGCTGCATGTGTCTGTTCAGTGCACAGGTGGGAAGCAGCCTGCAAAGCCTTACCGTGTCGCATGCCGACTGTGAGCTGGAGGCAACCGCGAGTATCAGCGCAGGGAGGACCTCGTTCTGAAACGGCTGGCTGCCCCGTACATACCGCACAAAGGCAGTAAACTCCTTATCTCACCATCCTATAAATCTTTGTTGACCATCTCTGTATGTGTCTCCATAAGAACATTTGACCTAATAGCCTTTTTAAAAATTTCCCTTCATTTTCCAGTATAACCCCCCAGTGAATCATTAATGTAACAAGATAAAGATCTCTAGCTAAGGAATTATTCTTATTATAAAGTTCCCAAGTTCTAGTAGCAGACCTCTCCAGGGTATATATTAAACCAAAAAGGTCCCACACAATCATTTAAATCTACGAAATTCAATTCATTTCTGACTCCCTCCAGGCACTTGTTTTATAGTGATCTAATAAAGGGGAGTTGTGGCTGTTAAATGATAAAGTCTCCAAAGGGGATGTGGGAACTCTGCACACTAGTCCCCAACGTTTGCTGGGAAGCTTTATTCCTCCATCTCACCCACAATCCTTTTGAAAAGGAAACCTTTCAACAGCTTGCAAAATGAATAGATGATTCTGTTTTTAAAGAAAAGCAAAGTTCATAAAATTTCCTTACATAAATGTACCGCTCGAGGATATAAGTTACAAAAAGATTAAGCACTTAATTGTTCCAGAAATTATGTGTCTGCCTTCACCAAATCACTGAAACTGGAGATGGAGCAGATGCGCGTCTGCTCTACTTCCTTGCTTGTGCGAGAATGTTCCCTGCGATGCTTTTTCTGCTACTTCCTCCAGTCTAGTTCTAAATTACCTGTGAAATTATCATTGGTGCAATTCTGTTGTGCGATAATGCACATAGATTCCCCGGCAGACAGTGTCTGATGGAGGTTTTTTCCCACAGTCTTGAGAATAGAGAGGTAGGGCTAATAAAATACCAGCTCTCCTGACTGCATCAAAAGCATAACTGCAGGTATATCAGTATCATCTACTAAACCACACTCAAGAGACACCAGAAGCTTTTTTTACAGTTGGAAAATATATTATACATGAGGTGTAGTGTTAGAAAAAGGAGTCGCTTACCTGATGTTAAACACAACTTCCTACCTAACACAGACACGGGGCCAGGTCAAGCTTGATACTACCACAGCTAATTACCGTTCATCTGAGAAAGCCCAGGGTTAATCATCATCAGCTAACACAGGTTTTGCAGTATCCATTTTTGTCCATGATAAGAGATTGTTTATGTTCAGTTTTAACCGTGTGGTAACTACTGTATTTTGCAACACGTTGTATTTTCCTTGCAAAGATGAGACACAAAAGAGGAAATTGGAGCTTCCTTCCAAAAAGCAAAAAAATAACCATCTTGAGGTGGATCCACAGAGACCAGCAGAGAGCCAGCTTTATTTCCACGGAAGAAAATTCAGTTTGTCCGCCCGTGTCCACACCTTAACGCGTTAAGTGTTTTTTGGGGTTGCCACTGGGACCAAATGTTTTTTTCGGCCAAAGGCAGGCTTTGTGAGAGTGTTTAAAGAAATCAATATGTGAGGTTTGCCTAAGGTTACATGTTTGTTAATGTTTTATTGATTACACTATCGGTTGTAAATTATGTAACTTAATAAAGCTGGGGACTCTTTCTAATAAAGACAAAGAGGTTATTCCATTAGCTGGCAACTTAAGGCAAAGAAACTTAATAATATAGCACATTATAAGACCACAGCCCAGAGACTGACAAATCCAATTCATCATGGAAGTGGCTGTGATGTTGCAGACACCAGGCTATGTACTCACGCAATTAGGCAGGGCAGGTCAAGTTTAAAAGAGGGCGAAGTCTGCTTTCTGAAACTGTGATGTGGCCATAAAAAGCGGATGAGAACAGCGAAGTGGTGGCCCGAAAGGATGCCTGGAGCTGTTTTGAAGCTGGAGGCACCCCCCAGCCACCCCGCACAGGGTTTAGATGGCACGTGCGCCATCGCAGCCTTCTGTCGCGTGTTCACATTGTTAGCTAAGACCTTTTTTCAGAGTTAGTTTTCCCCAGAACTGCTTCCCACATCTCCTTGGAGATGAACCTGTTTTAGTTTATTTTATTTTAATTTAAAGAAAGCTTTCATCACCGAGGGAAAAAAAAAAAATTCTGAAAACGCTTTTGAAATGAAACAAGACAGTGAATTTCCAAGTGACTAAAGATTGCCTCTGCACTATACAATTGCATTTCCACGGCCGTGGAGGACAGATACTGCAGCTCCCCTTGGCATGCGTGGGACTGACAAGCAGCTGGTTGCAGAAGTGGGTCTAATATTTGACTTGACTGCAGTTGCCAGGCATGGGAGTTGTTCTGAGAGCAGAAAAAAGCATCCTGTGTCAGGGGATGATGGAGCACCTCCTCCAGCTGCCTCGGCAACCTGCTGCTTTTTATTTAGCTGGGAGCGGAGGCTCCAAACCCCGTCTCCTGAGCGGTGCCCAGCCCGGCTCCCCTCCCGTCCGCACGCACCCCTGCCAGCACCCTCTCCCATCCAGACTGGGTAGTTAAAGGCAGGTGTCAGCGAGGCCACCCCGACCACGCGTTGGGTGCTCGAAGCACTGTCAGCCCACGGGGGCACGGCAGGCACCGGGATTTCTAATGAACACGAGCCAGGGGCTGGAGGAGTGGGTCTGCTGCCAGCAGAGTGCTCCTCTCCCAGGCAGGCAGACCTCCTTTCGGCTCCTGGACTGTCAGCGCAACCATTAACTGATAACATGGAGACCATCCGTCAGGCGACGCGGGAGTCTGTGTGTGTCCGTGTGTCCATCAGGAAGCGCCAGGTGCTGTCGGGAGGAAACACCTGGAATCTGTCTCTCGGGTCAACGGATTCGGGCAGCTAAAATGGACGTACTCAGGATGGCCTGGTACGTTTTACAAATGTAGGGTCTTTCAGCTCCTGCCATTAGGAGATTTTCAGTTTCCCATCTTCCCAATTAAACCCGTTATTTTCTTAAGAAATTCAGAGGTTGGGGACAGATTCTGCTCACGGTTACATCTGTGTGAAGTCAAGGGTGTTACTAGGTGCTGCATGCACAGAGCAGGCTCTGGCATTATGGATTTGAAGCCGTGAATTAATCCCACTGGAAGGCACATTTATATCACTCAGAATTTAAGGGGAACAGCATAACAAAACTGGCTCTGTTTATTTGGGCTTGTTTAGTGATGGATTCGTCCTGCCCTACAGTATCCATGGTATAAACCCACCAAGCTTGTAATCAGCATCCTAAACTGAAGCCCATCCCCACAACTAATATCTTACCCTTTCACTAAAATCACTGCTATCTCAATCCTGGAAGAGTAACAAAAAACTCACAGCCCAAGTATTAATTCAGAAAAAAAACACTAATGCTTAAAGGAAATGTCAAAACAAATTTAAAAAAAAAAAAAAATCCTTGGAGAGGACGATCCACTTTTATATGGCTCCGTAGCAAGGAAGAGACTGGGCCACGCTAGTACAAGAGTGTCCACGCAGCGTGTTTTGAACGAGGCATGCCTCAGAGCGAGCCTGAGTGCCAGCAGTAGCAGGTTTTATTTTTAAAACTGAGCAGTCAGTGAAATGATGGGCTGCCGATGCTCTGCAGGGCACAAAATGAGCTCCAAAGCATGCGACCCACATAACAGCAAATTATTCTGACTTGACCGTTACCCACAGGTAATGAAGCTAATGAGCTAACGAGGAGCTGCCAACCCAGTGTTGGTCTCGAGTGGGAGATGTTGGCCTGAACCCATCCCGTTGCGGCGAATGATGAGTTGCTCAGCCGTTAGCACGGGAGCAGCCTCAAATCCTTCGCTTGTCTGGTTTGGAGTTAAATTTTGTAGGGGGTACAAATAATGGTGGAAAGGAATGATTAAATACCGGTTTAAGGTCATGTTTGCAAGCTGAATTACTGCTGTAAGAAAGGGAATCTCTCAGCTGATGGTTGTTTTTGCCACATTGCCATTACTCTGAACGGCACTGTCAGTGCTGCCAGTTTAACACTGATCCCGGCCGCCATCCCGTTGCTCCTGGTTCTCTCTGGGCCTCCAGTTTCTGACTCCAAGCAAGCTGGAGGGGACAAAAAGGGAAACCAGGAAAGCTGCTACAGCACCAGGATGAGCACACAGCTCACCCAGGTGAGCTGTACTCAATCATTTCATTTTTCCATCTTACTTTTGTCTTGCAACATGTCATGTTCACATCTAACTATGATCTGAAAGTGCAAATGCTTGGTATCATTTTAATATTTATTCCCATGAATAACCCCTCTAAAATGAAAGCATTAGTGTTTGCATGATCAAAGCCACTGTAAACTCTGTGTTCTCTGAGGTGGCAAGTGTGTTTTATATTTGCTCCCTAAGCTGCTTTGAACACTGTGGCCAATGCAAAAATAATGCATAACAATGAGTTTTCAATAACAATACTTAACAATTCTTCACTGATGAGGAGGGGAAATGTATGGTTCAATCATAATTTTGTTACTCTTTTTTTTTTCTTTATGAGATTGTTAAATAAGCCTGAATGAGATAAAGTATCACTGGCTTTATTGGAGGCATAAGCATCAGACTCATTCACAAAATGCTCCCCATTATTGCATATAATTGGAAAACAAAAGAAAATAGTCTCTTTGGGACTTTAACATATATGATTTCTTTTAAAGACCTAATGCTGTGGGACATAGGCAGCGTTAATTCTGTGCATGCTCTTTTTAACTTGCATTGTTTTTTTGATCCTTTCAATAACTCAAGACCCAATGTTCCTAGTTAAATGTGCTTTTTTTTTTTTTTTTTTAATTAATGCTTACAGGCCAATGTCAGGTCGCTTGCTCTATGCATGACTTGGATACTTAACTTCATTGCTCATTGATTTATGTTATGGTGGGACTCAGCACTATCAATCATTGCGCTAGATACTCTACAGACTTCTGACAAAGATGATGGCCCAATCTACATGATCAGAAACAACAGTTGGGCAAAAGCAATAAGCAGAAGCTCCTGGGCAGGGGGGGATGTGGAGGGGAAGTCAAGGACAAGAGGACAAGTTCAGATGTTGTTGTGGAGTTTTGCAGAAACCACTACCCGATTTTCCCAACATACATTCTTCTTGTATGTTGCATACAGCTTCTTAAAAATATAAATCGCTATAAAGTGATAGAGAAGTAAAACTAACACTGGAGAAAGTGGTTGAAGACAAAGCAGGGTCTTGATAGGAATTGCATTTTATTAAATGGCCTGTGGTAGGAAAACACTTGGAAATTACTCTTGAGGTTTCTCCTCCGCTCCTTTTGTTCCTGGGAGAAGTTGTCTTGCTGCCTTTCCTGATTTTATTGGCTCAAAGGACAAATACGTGCTGAGGTAGCAACTGGGCACAGAGTGACGGGTGGGGCACGTGGAGGCCCCAGGGCGAGGGGTGCGATGCAAATGCACTGGGAAGGCCTTTCCCCTTCTGGTGTCCACAGGGGGTGCAGGTGGCGACACTTCTTTCACGCCTTGGGGTAGAGTAGTTGCCCTCCCGTGCCACGATGAAGCCAGGGAAGTTTCTCGCTGCCGCCCTCACCGCACCTGGGAACGGCGCAGAGCGTGAGAGGGTGGGAGGAGAGAGAAGACATTGTTGAAGATCATGGGTCAGGTTCTGGGAAACTCTTTAAACTTACCCCAATTTTGTCTACTTAGCATTTCATCAAAATGCAGCCATGTTTTAAACAAATCTCTGAAGCCTGTCTCCCCAGTGAAGCCCATTACGTTTTGTGCCGCACAACTTTGATCTCGCAGAGCAGTCTCTTTATATTAAGTAATAAGGCATCATTTGGTTTGCATTTCATCCATTCTTTATCACATTTACATTCAGGTAATTGCTTCCACATGCTCTTTAGCAAAAGAAAAATCCAACTGCAGTTCAGGCATGTTTACATTTATGGATGAATCGAGTATGGCAAGTGTCGATGCTTTATTTTATTTTTTTTTCTCCAAAGTGACCAATCCTCAAAGACCACTTTGGAGGGGGGAGGAGAAGGAGAGTCAGTAATTCATGTTTCAAAATTTTTCAAAATTGCTCCCAACTGAGATGTTTTTCAAAGCCCTAATTTACCATGCACAAAACTTTAACACTTGCCATGCCATCGTGTTTATGTCAGGGTAGGTCTCCCATGCATTCACTTGTGTTGCTATTTAATGTGGCAACAGCTTTAACCCTTTCTGTGCTACAAGCTGTAAATAAGCTAAGCCTGTGAGTATTTCTTCCAAGTAGAACAAAGCTGTATTTTGTCTTTCCTAGGAATTTTGGGTGAATAGCTCCACTTGTCTCCTGTCCTGCTAGTAGAGAGAGAAATAGTTTGCCAACCACGGCATAAGTTGTGAAGCCTGAGAAAATAGCAGTGTGAACATATTAATGCTAAAATACAGTCATTTTTGTTTTAATTTTTTTTTTTTTCGCATGAAGGCTATTGTTGAGAAGGAGTAGAAACAAAGTACGGGCTGTACTGGAAGATGTAGAACATACCCGTGTTCTGCATGCTTTATAGAGATTAATCTTCATACACCAACAGTTGTTGTCAGCGGAGTCGACATTTTTTTTTCTTTTGCTAATGTTAATGGAAATATACTAGCACAATTTACCAGAGACATTTACAGCTGTTAAGATGGAGTGAAATGGAAAGAAGCTGTGAGAAGACAAACCCAGGAGATTTGACACTGCTTAGGTGACAGGAAGCATGAACTGAGGGGAGAATCTCTTATTCTAAGGTCTTCGAAAACTTTGCCAAATTCGGTCGTTTAGGAACTGTACTAAACGCTGTAGGAGTGTTGCTTGTCTTTTTTTACTGATGTTGGGTGGGGGCCTGGGGGGAGAGTGCGGGAGTGGTTTTTTGTTTTTCTAAGGGAAGGAGCACTTTAACTAGTTCTCTCTTTTAGGTAGAGAGGAATGAGCCCGTCACAATTGCCAGGATCTTAATCCACTTGACTGTATTTGTACAGTAAGTAGCACAGAGGGCCTGGCAACCTGATTTGCGAGTAGATACTGCTCTGTACACTTAACAAAAGTACTACTATGGTATGCAAATCTCGTGCTTGGGCACCAGGCAGCTTCCAAAAAGTTCCACACAGATCATCTGTTTACCCTGGGCACTTATCATAACATAGAGGCACATCATAGCACTTAACATAGGCTTCCTGCTACTACCCCGAGAGAGTAAGACAGCGATAAGGAGTCCCTGAGCAACTTAGGTCCTGCGAAATGCAGGTCTGGAGGGGCTTAGCCGAAGGACATATCCTCAGGACCAGTGTCTTGCAGCCTCACAGAAATGCCCCGACACCTGGTCTGGGATTGCAGTTTTTAGCAAGTTAAGGGCACAGCTGCAGGTCCGAGGATGGGAGCTGCGTGAGACAGTATGGAGAAGGAGGAGGAAAGCGCTTTGGCTCCAGCTCCATCACCAGTGACCCTCCCACTGAGCTGCCCCACCAGGCAGCAGTCTCTGAGCCCTGATGTCTGCAAGGACAAAGGTTGAGTAGCGCATCCCAGTGTGAGAAACATATATTTGCCTTGTAGGCAGGAGGCTGGCTCTTTCGCCACAGTGTGCCACAGGTTAGGGATTTTTTATTTATTTTTTTTATCCACGTGTAATCCCAGTGTGGCTGAGTGCCACACAGACAAGAAAATGATGAGACCATGTGCTTGGCTCCATGAGCCGGTGGGTGCGTGTGTGCAGTCGCCCATTGCTGTCATATAGTCTGAGATCTAGGAGTGGGATGCAGACAAAAATTGTCTTCATTGAATGCCATATATTATTAACACTTCCAAAATTCAAGTGCAAGATGTGTTGGAGACTATGAATTTCTGCAAGGACCAGCAGAAGTATTTCATATTGAGAAAAGCCAGAACACAAAGAAAGGTCTCTGACAGTGTGCCATGTATCCTTGTCCATTTGTCCTTGATTGAAGAGGTAAAATTAAAAAAAAAAAAAGTTTGTTGTAAAAAATACTGCATTTTTATTAGCCTTTAACCAATGGAAAAGAACTAGTCCATTTTTGAAGCACAATTTGTCCACTGTTTGTTTTTCTTCTATCCCACAGCTACTTTTCATACAGTAGTCTACACATTTTGTGTGAGATACCCTTGGTCGTTACTGGCAGAGGGCAGATATCTGGGACTGGTCCATTCATACCACGATGAACATCTTGAAGAGTAGTGATAAATAATTGTTCTCTGACCATGAAGAGTGTAGATTCATAGGATAATTGAGGTGGGAAGGGACCTCAGGAGGTCCCTAGTCTAACCTCCTGCTTAAAGCAGAGTAAGCTATGGGATCAGACCAAGTTGCTTAGGGCTTTGTCCAGTTAGGTCTTTAAAACCTTCAGGGATGGAGACTTCACAGCCTCTGTGAACAACCTGTTCCACTGCTTGGCTGCCCCCACAGGGAAAATGATATTCCTGTCTGAACTACTCTTATTTCAACTTACGCTTATTGCCTTTCATCTTCGCACCATGCATCACTGTGAAGTGCCTGGCACCACCTTCTTGGTAACTTCCTCACAGGTACTGGGGAGATGGGTTTTAGGTCTCCCTAAAAGCATCTCTTCTCCAGGCTGAACACACACCAGTCTCACAGCCTCTCCTCACAGAGCTAGCACCCCAGCCCTGAGTGCCTTGGGGGCAGTTTTGGGAGCCCAGAACTGGACAAGCTATCTAGGTGTGGTCTAAAGAGTGTTGAGTAGGGGGATCTGCTTGATCTGTTGGCTGCGCTCCTGTTCACAGAGCTCCGGATGCTGCTGGCCTTCCAGACCTCTTCTGCTCAGTATGTATCTGCAAGGTTATTTCAGCAGTAATGTGCTCAGCACACTCTCTGTTTGAGGAGCTGACACAGCCCCATCAGCTCTGCTGCCCACCTGAACACCAGCGGCCACATTGCAAGAGAGGCGTGCTAGCTGGCCCTAATGAAGCGAAAGGGTTAATTTCTCCTGGCTTGTACATAACCCTACACTTCCAGCTCAGTAGATGGAAGGAATGTGATTAAATCGGCATTGATACCAAGTCTGAGAACAGATGTGAGAGTGAATTGGCAGAGCCGGAATTCAGATGGGATGAAAATAGCAAAAGGGAGTGGGTGGAAACTGTCACACATTTGTGTTACAGGTGCTTGGTCTAGACCTCAGCATTTGCAGAGACTCTTGTATTTTTCTTCTTACCAATTCTTACTAATCCAGTTTCTCTTGTCAGCAGGGCCTTTTTCCCTTAACTTCAATGCCCAGCACTTCAAGCATCCTGTTCTTTCCCCTGAAGGACAACTTGGGTAAAAAGTTCCTTTCAGCTCCAAGTAGGCAATGAGTTGCAAATATTGCCCGTTTCCCCACTTCTCACACAAGATAACACTTGAACTCATTCGCTCCCCTTTATAGATAGGGAAACTGAGGCACACAGCGCAGATGTTTTTAAGAACAAAGAAACAAAGAGCCCCAACCACTACAGGCTGTTCTTACTCCCTTCACAGAAGCAACTGAAAGACCCTGAAGAGAGCAAAGCCCATGTTTGCGCTGGGCTTGCGTAAGCCATGTTTCCCCTAGGACCTGTCTCTTCTCTTAGTTGTTGCCCCTTGCCTTCAATCTGTCCATGGGGTTGGTTTGTGGTTTTTTTTTTTTAATTTTTCTTACACTGGCTGTGACGTCTGTTTTGTAACAGAGGAAATGCTTAAAATCAGTCCAGGCTGTCCATTTGCAGCATAACAGATGCACGTGTAACTCAGCCACAGGGACATAGCAAGTTTTCCATCAAAGGGTGGGAAGACTTGTATGGTTTGGACGTAAGATGAAGCCTTCAAAGGACCCACCACTCCTTGCAGCGACCCGTGTTGGTCTTGCCACCACCCAATCCCTCGGTGGATTTTTCAGGATTTACATCACCGCTCCGGAGGGTTAACGGCACTCTTCTCACAGCTTTACACAGAAGTAATATCAGCTGTAGTCAGCGAAAAGCGGAGTACTGCAAACACAGGTCTTGGCAGCAAAGTGAAGAGAGAACAGACCATCAACCAAAAAATTTGGTGTTGCGTTTATTTGTAACTCTTTAATCTCCCCAGCAGTTTGTTCCACAAATTACTAAGAATTAGGGTTTCACTGATAGTTACTTAAAAATGAGCTGCGGGGAAAGCGCTTACAATTTACCTAACTATGTAGCTGTAACATAGCGTAGAAGTGTTGTCTTCGTGTACAGAGATGAGGGAAATCAATTGCAGCTCCCAAGGGGCAGACGTATTTGTTGGGAAGGTCACTAAATACTTGTAGTTGCTCAATGGACTTGGAACCAGATCCCCTCTGCGCTGCATCGCTGCTCGGCTCCGCGCTGAGAGGGGGAAGAAAGGGAATGCGTGCATCTGGGAAATGCTCTTTATCCTCTCCAAAATGGTCTTACCAAGGGCAGAAGAATGAAGGGAGGGAGGCATTCAGCGTGCCCAAAGAGTCATATGCTGTTTGTATCATTCACAGGCACATATTGAGGATTACTTTGGTCCACATTGTTGAATACAAGCGTGCTTATAGCTCCTGCTCAGGAGAAATAGGTTGAAAACTGTTCAGCCTTTACAGAAAATATTACGGTTGCAATGCTGCCAAGGTCACTGTCAGCCTGGGTTATCTACTGTGCAAGTGCTAGCTGCACAAATCAGGCCTAGCTAAGGGCTATAATTCATACACTCAGCATTTTGTGGATTATGTCCTTTAGCTTTCCCTCATTGCCATTTTGGATATTCATTTAGCTGCGGTGTATGACTGCCGCCATTTCTCTTTGGGGTAATTTCCCCATGTGATGCAGTGTTTGTCTGTACATTCCTTAATCACAGGCATATGAATTCGCTCTGTATGAGTAATTTTATATATAATGTTTATTGTTATCTTCGAACGCAGATGGTTCACCTTTTGGACAAAACAATAGAAAAATGCAGGTTACAGGGGAAAAAAAATCAATTAAAAAATTACAAAACCCACAAGAATTATTAACAAGGAAGCTCCAGTGGTTAAGGCATCCACAAGAGAGTCAGGAAACCTCAGCTCTCATCCCTATTCTGACCCAGACTTCTTCAGGAGATTTCTGATTTCCAGCTTTTGTTTCTAAAACAAAGATTATCTTATTTCCCACCTCATGGATTTTTTGAGATGAACTGAATTCCTGATTCTAAAAAAGTATTGTAAGAGAGTATTACAAGGAGCAGTCCTAGCATAAACGTATGCTATTATATTATCTTACAAAACTGAAGGCATCAGTAATAAGAAGAGTAGTGGAAAATAAAAAACAATTTTTTTCCTGTCCAACAAAGCAATCATTCTGTATAATCAAAAAAAGCCGTTAGATTGTGTAATCCAGAAACACATTCCCTTCAATAATGAGTTGTGATAGTCTAAAGAATGTGTGCATGTGCTCATCCCCTGTATGCCGGGCTAGCTGGGGCAGTAATCTTGAAATAGGCTACTTAGATCCACAGGTCCGTACTGCAAGGAAAGGACCGTCTCCTCTGAGATACTATGCTAAAATGCGTGTACCTCATTCTGTAAGATTTTCAGCCAAGACATGATTTTTTAAATTATTTTTTTCCTGTTAGTGCTGAAGTTGCAGTATGTTAGCTTATATCCTTCAGTTACCTGGTTCTCCTTCGCCGTACTTCTAGCTAATGGTAGGTTTTGCCCTACAACACCACAACAGTCTCTTTATATCCTTTACACCCCAGATGCACAGGCACCTTCACGACTTTAGGACATTGCCTGTTTCTCTCCAGCACTGTGATTCAGTCAAGCATCTTGGCATAAGACTTTCTCACTGCTTACTCCTTCTAAACAATTTAAGGCATTTAAGTGGCCTTGAATGTGATCACTTCTACTGCACAGCTGGGATTACAGAAAATCCCCAGAATGAACCAGCCTGAAACTTCTGAACCTGAAATTTGACTCACAGTGTTGTTGCCTCAGGCCCAATCTTCTGCATTGCAGACAGTTTGGCCCGGGGTGAAAATAATGGGTATAGTCGCTTACACAAAGTCCCTTTTTTCATTTTGTCCTATCTGATCTGATCCTATTTATACATGCAAAGAAATAATTTTTAAAGTGTTTCAGCTTCTGCTGCTGATTAATTATCAACCCCTTTCAAATGAATTTTCCTTTCCTTCCTTTTGTCTGCTCTCCTAAAAAAAAATACTAAAAAAAAAATTTAAAAAAAATGACTGTCAGGTATTAAGCTTTACTGACCAAATGGAGAAACCTGATGTACCCTAGGTCAGTTATTACACATGCACATTCGGTTCATATTATTGCCACCTAAACATACAGGTCACCCGTGATGATGCGCAATGTTTAAAAGTGCCCATGGGTAGACTGAAACACCCTTGTGTTCTCCCTAATGACTCGCCTGTCAGTAGGGAACAGGTGTTTTAGAATGTACTTTGGACAGAAAGTGAAATATTGAGGAAAATTTAAATTATCTTAGGTACTTAGAAATGCATAAAATTATCCATTGCTTAATCAATTACACGCACACACATGCCCTCCCCCACAGAAGAGGCTGGATGAAGCATCTACATTATTTGATGTAATTATGTTGGTTGTAAAATAAAATGCAATTGATACGGAGTATTTCTGGGTTTATTTGCCATATGCGGCACACAAAAACAAATGGTAGGTTACCTCTGAATTTTTATTTCAAGTATGTTACACACACTTATATGTAAAAATTGATTATAAAAAAGCAAATGTGGCATTAATTTACCATGCTCTAAGTAAATTGCGTATCCCTTGGAACAATTCTTCTGGTCAGGAGCCCCTTGGACTCCAGCAATGTCAACATCTACCCTGCTCACAGAGGCAATACTGAGGGATGCACGGTGCTTTCTTCCCATCAGCACTTCAAAATTAGTCAAAGATTACAGAAAGAGCCTCCTTGTCAACAGCCTGGAAACTGCATTAAAAATCTTAATGTTGCAGTTTAGTTCTTGAAGGATTTTTTTTTTTTTAAAGATTCTGTTCTTAAGTGCTTGCAAATTCTCGTATTTTGGCCCAAATTCTCATGTTGTGGCATGAACACCCAGTCAGTCTAGACTCCTCTTGCTTCACCTTCTGCACCAGCAGCCCAATAAAGGAGGTTCCTTGATCTCAGACTCCAGAATCTCTCTTGCTTTCTTTGGTCCAAGAGGGCAAGTCTTCTCTCCCTTACATTGTGTGCCAGAGTTCAGCTTTCCTTATGTCCTTGTTTCACATACACTGCACACTGTCAGCACCAAAAGCAGGTGCTCATATGCCAAATCTTCCATTCCTGTATCTCACGTTTGACTTAATACATCTCAAAAATATGGACAGTCGATTTCTTCCAAGCTGTGGGTTTAGTCATCACTCGTGTAACTTGCCTGACATAGATGTTGCACACATTTGGTTTCATGTTTTATAAAACACAAAATAAGTCATCTTTACATGTCCTTAATATCACAGATTTCTTCATTCTTATTTTTGTTGTTTTAAGGGTAACAGTCCTGTTGAAGTTTCCTATGGATTGACCTATCTAGAGATGCCTCTGGGAAATGTGTCCCTATTTCTCTTGCAGAGATAGAAAGTTCCTCTCCGTCCAGAAAGATTTCCAGATTATTTTCTCCCTTCTTACATTTCAGCCCATCTGTCACTCCGAGAATTCAAAGTGAATGTTCATTTGATCCACCTAGGACAAGAGCATGAAGTTGCCTCTCCAGCTTACTTGAACACCACATGACAAGTTACACCCCATTTGCAGTGAAGGAGCTCCATCCAGAATCAGGCTCAGAGCCAGAGACAGCCCCGCACACCCACCTTTTCATACTGCAGCACCTGTTGTGTTTACTTTTGAAAGATGAGAGCTACTAGTTCAGTGAAGAGCTTAATCCCCCGGCTTTGCGCTGCCATGGCCTCCCTGTAACTTGGTCTTTGTATCACAGGCATGGTCTTGCTCAGAACAAGAGGGCTGAACGGCAGAGTGAGATAAAGTTGATAACAACTTCGTAACAGCATCGGAAGACCGTTGTGTAGATGTAATGGTACCTCTTAGCTGCCTAACTCCCAAAAGTTACTGTAGTGCATAACAGTGCTTCTCGAAGGCTTGTCCAGCGCAGGCAGATCACTGACAGGTTACCTATACTTTCAGGCTGTTCTGAAGAGGCCATATATTACCATTTATTTCCTCTCCGTACCACCCAGCCATCCACCTAGTGTCATGTTTACTGATGAGCCCATGGTGCTGTCAACATCAACTTGGACGGATCTTGAAGTAAGCTAATTTTTGCAAGTGCTGTCACTGTTTAAATCCTGGAAAGTTCTCATTTCATGTACATTGATGAGGGTAAGCATGTGTTTCATATCTGGTCTGTTTTTTTGATAATTGGGAGACATATTCTCTTTTCTTAGACACGTCTAAAAGAGAAAACAGAAAGGAAAGCTTAAAACTGAGAATTCCTATGAAAGGCAATTTTATTTGAAGTTTGAAAGTTTTGTTTTTTCTCCTTGCTAAGCATAGGTCATTACACCTTTTCCATTTGTTTGTCACCAGAAGCATCTAGCACAAAGAAAAGCTGCCATTTCTTGCTCAGTCAAGGAGCTTTATAGGACAAAAGCCTAAGTCACAAAAGGAAATTTACATTTACTTTAAGTTTTCATATGAATAGGCCTTGCATAAAGCTCTTGCAAGTGTGTTTCCACCTGCCTTCAATACAGACCAGTGTCTGAAATATTTTCATCAAGTTGTCAGAGTAAAGCCCCAGTCCTGCCAACCAGTCTTAAACTTATTGTCGCTGTTGAATTTAGTGGAGATAAGGCACGATCTCCACTAAAGGAGAGGACAAGGCAACCTGTAAGGACTTAACAAGCATTTTAAATAATGAAGCTCACTTGTGAAATCAGGGCAATATTAAATTTTGATGAAAGCTAGCTTGATACCTGAGACTGGACCTCACCCAAGTGTAAGATACACATAATTCCAGTGAAGTGGTTATCTTCACTACATGGCTCTGCTTTTTTTTAACAGCACCGTTAAAACTGAGACTTTTTTTTTAGATACGGGAAGGAGAGATCTGAAATTCTTTCAGGACACTGAGTAGAACAGGGGCATCTGTCTCTTCTGAATGATATCCTTGCTTTCATACTTTCATCCCAACAAATTCCTACAAGACTTATCCTGTCAAACTTTAGTCTGAACAGCACAAATTACTGGCAGGATTGTCAATCTAACAAAAAGACAGGCATAAATTTAATTGCTCCCTGAAGATACATGAAGATCTACATTTAGCTGCAACTAATTAGGTATTCTCCAATCAACAGTTATGATTCATCTGCTGAGGAGCAAAACAAGAAGGCAAATATGAAATAGGCAGCAGAAGTTAAACCTGACCTCCCAAAATGCTGGGGTTGGGTTGGGTTGGTTTTTAATTAGAAATGTGGCTGGTGTTGCACTGTACACCCAAGGCTGACGCTGCCTCTAAGGCAGGAGGTGCAGAGCTCTGCACGGGGGGGGACCTCACCGCTCCCGCAGACAACGCATCGATTTGCTTCTGTGAAGTGAGCTTCCCGAATACCTCCTCTGCCCACCTTCCCCAGAACCACCAGCTGGCATTAAAGGTATGGATAAAGCCCCAAGGAGGCTCTTTTCCAAGGATCTTAAAATGCCTGTTTAACAAGAAAGACGGAGCTTCACAAAAACGCCCATCCAAAATGGGGTTGTCACCAATTTAAAGGCATGGAAACTGAGGCAACAAGTACGTGGACTTGAACTTGTCCATTGTGCTGCCACACAACACAATGCCGTAGGTGGGGAAGGGATCCCAGGGGCCTGTGCCTCCATCTTGGGCAAATGCTGTTCCCAAGCACCAAACCAGAAAAGCTGTTGATGTGCCCTAAAGCTGAAGTAGTAGCTTGCGCTCAGAGTACCTGGAAGCAGAAATGCGCTGCGTGGTGCAGGAAAATAACTGTCTGGTTTGAGTTAGATCAGGGTGCAGTGAAATGTTTTATCTCTTTGGGACTCCATCCTTGCTCCTCATGCACCTGAGTTTCCTCTGGCTTTGAAAATACTGTGTGAGTATTTGAAGGATTTGGTCATAAATGAAATACGAACACCAACTTCTGACCAGCTGTCTTAAAGGTGGTGCTAGCAGAGAAAATGAGTGGGGTTTTTTTGTTGGTTTTGGTTGGTTTGTTTTGTGAGAAATGGAATTACTTACACAGGTAAAAAAGATGAGCAGCAAGTAAAAAATCCCAAGGCAAGTCAGCATGAAAAGCTCAGATTTGTATTTTTTAAATTTTTCGTCTTCTATTCCAGGGCAACCTAAAAAGTAAATCAAGGCGTTACATTGTTCAGGTGTTTGTAAAATATTTTTGAACTGTTGCCTTCATGAAATGCCATGCAGAGCACGGGACAGTTAAGAGCCTCTACTGTACCTGTTACTTTTAATGTGACTGTGCTGCTCAGATTGCGTTCTCCACTCTGTTCCCACAAAGTGCACTTATAAATCCCACTGTTTTGGCTGGTTGTGTTTTTGATCTTCAGTGAAAAGAAGGTGTCGTTGGAGAGCTCCAGGGACCGCCCAAGTTCTTTGGGATAATGAGATTCCACATCAAGGACTTTCCATGCTATTCCTTCACCATCTCCAGCCATCTGGAAAACACAAATATATTTCTCGTCTTGGGCAACAGGGTCATTCTGAGTTCTAGGGGAAAGAGAGTTTTAAAGCTGGCTTATGGCTGACAACGCAGAGGCTGAAGAGAGGCGGGGGGGAACCTCAAAAGCGTCTAATACGTTCATGCTCACAATCGAAAAGTATTTGCTTTTTTGCTTAAATAGACACTATATTTACAGATACTATAAAGCTATTCTGTAGTAGCTTCTTAGTCTGCCTCACCAGGAGACAATCCAACATGATAAAAGGCAGCAGTAGAGTTTGCTCTCCAAGTGCCTACGCAGAGGCCCCAAAAGCGTTCAAACAGAGCACGACAGCGCGGGGGGATGGAGCCGGGGCAGCGAGAGGCAGCCCTACCCAGCGGCTTAGCGGTGGCTCCGGGGACGAGAGGTCCCCGGGAGAGCGTGACAGCGGGCAGGTAGGCTCCGCCGCCGCCCGCGCTCGGCCTGCCGGCACGCTCGCTGCCGTGCGGCGGGGGGAACGAAACGCGCCCACCCCGGCAGGCGCGCCCAGCGCGCCGGCTCTGCCCGCCCGGGCTGGCGCCCTGCCAGCGAGCCCGCAGCCCAGCGCCCCGTGTGGGAACGCGGCCCTGGAATCTGCGCTTCCCCGCGCCAGTTTCCGCGCAGCCGGCCCCCTCTCTTGGAGGAATGGGGGGTTCCCCGCCTCCCCTCCACACTTTATTGGAGCCAAAGAGGAAAAAAATTGCTTCAACTCCTTCGGATTCGGTTGCGTGAAGGTCACAAGCAGGTTCTGGTGCACTTGGGGAGCGTTTGTATGTTGAATTTCTTAATTGTAACCAGAAGACCTACATTCCTTGGCATTGCTGAGAGGCTGCTGGAGGAATGAAGTGTATTCCCAGAACAGTTTGTACTGCGGGGCGATAGGATGCGCTGAAAATGACAATTGGCTGGGAACCACAAAGAAGAGAGAAATCACTAACTTGATTTGAAAGATGGGAGAAGGGTTTGAATTAGCCCGTGTCCATTCTTATTCATCGACGTTGCTCCCTGGGATTCGAGGCAGCGTGCCCTCCATGAAGGTTTCCCAAGTAATGAATTCAGTCTTTTTGTGTACCAGCAGAGCCAGAGCCAGCTCATACAGTCCAAGGCTCAACTTTTCAGCCAAACCTATAACTGATGTAAGCAAGCCAAGGCTTTTTTATTATTATTATTTTATTTTAATAGACACATTTTTGGGTTGCATGTTGGTGCTTACTTTCTATCAGTATAGCTACTGCATCAGGGTATAACAGTTACACTGCAAGTTATTAAAATTAACACAATTTTCTCACACTGAGGCTAGGAGTATCTGGTTTCCCTTGCATGTATTTGCATGAGGAAAGCGTAATCAGGGGTCTGGGAGAAATATGGGCTTGATGCTCCATTATACTTAGCTATTTTGCAGCCCTAAAATGGTGTAAAACAAGCTGCAGGTTGAGGAACTTTTCAGAAACTGGGGAATCAGACTAAAGCACAAGATTTTCATAATTGTAAAGATCCTTTCTCAGGATCTTTCTCAGAAAGGTTGGGGTTTTTTGGTGCATCAACTGAAAAACAGACCAGTAATTCCCTGGGGCTTTCCACACTTTAGCCAGCAAGAGGGAAGAAAGTACCTTCTTCCTCTTAATCTCCCAGTAAATTTACCCCAGCTTCTCTTTCTTATTACGCTTAGCCCCAAGCACCTCTGAGACAAGCAGTATTTATAGTGGTTTTCAGGCTATAGGGACTTCACCGTGCTACAGGAATTTAGGTATTTTCAGGCCCTGCACGTTATCAGAGATGTGTCCAGAGGAATTCTGATACCCAGGCTGGGCTCAGCTCTGGTTACAAGTGGGTCAATAGCAGTTAAGTGGATAGAGTTGACCTCCCTCAGATCTAATTTTTGCCACTCTCCCTTCCCTTACCACCCCCTTCCTCAGTGAAATCTAAAACTGCCCACAGGGCAACAAAGAGAACCAGCCTGGCTGCCCTTCGGATTGCCCTAAAATGCAGATAGGAGGTCTGAGCTACACACAGAATACTAGTTTTGTTTTTTTCTTTCTTTTTTTTTTTTTTTTCAATTCACCCGTAGCATAAATAATTGCTGTCTTGGGTGGTAAATGGTACTGTGATTCATGTGGCTGAGACCTGGGAATAAGAAAACACTTTGATCTTTCTGTATGCAGTTGTAATCACCACTGCTAACATACAGGAGAAGTTAAATTAAGTCCATGTATCCTATGCCTGACCATGCCCTTATTCCCAATGGGATTTTTGGTCAATGATTTAACTTCCCTATTTTATGGAGTCACTGAGGGGTAGGATTGATGATTGCCTCCAAAGCTTTTCGAGGTGCTCAGTTGCTGTCACAAGTTACAGTGACAGTGACCCTGGAGGCAAGCAAGTTGTAACTTTGCCTCGTGCAGACCTGTTCTGTGTGAGGCAAAACACCGTCCATGAAGCTGCACCAGCAAGCCTTCCCCCAGACCAGAAGAAAAAGTTACTTTATGGCCTAATCTGGCTCCCTCACTTGGGGAGAAACCAGTTGCGATCTGGATGGGGGTCGCGAACCTTTGCGTCTGATGAGGAGGAGGAAGGGTTCACACGCGTGGGTTTAATTCGGGGTTTGCATGCCTTTCTTTCTCCATTAAATCTCCCCTTTACTGAAGAGCAAAGGCAGGCAGGGCAGCCCGTGGGGGTGCTGGTGTGCCCAGCAGCCTCCCTACATTTTTTAGGCTGCAGAGACATCTGGTGGCATTTTTCCCAGCCTCTACACGCAGCACATCCATCTCTGCTCAGAGGTCACAGCAACCCTTTCTCTGATGCCTGAAACAAGCCCTTTCCCACTGCAACCTTATCTCCTATTACCTTATCAAAAAAAATCAACCCCTCCCTTTTTAAGTTCTCTAAGTAGAGAGGAAACATCTGAGCAAATATGCAGGGTGTCTCCCCATATCCCAGCCATGAGGAAGGAAATCCAGGAGATGTTCGGTAAGGTCATCATTCTGCCTCTTGCTCTGTTCAAGCTAACCTCTTTTCCCCCAAAACCTAATTAAAATTATGAAAATGCCACTTTGTTTGCCACCTCCTGTGAATCACTTGGCAGACTCTCGCTAGACAGATCATTTCACAGCTCCAGCTCCTGTGATAATCCAGCGCTAATTCATGTCAAGTCTCCTCCAGGTGATACCACAGCCCAAGGTAAATGCCAGGGGTTTTACCTAATTAATTCCACACAAGCTTAGAGGGATCGAAGCGAGCGCTGTTGGTGGCAGCAATACACTTGTGTAGGGACCACCTTCTTCTTTAATCAGCAACAAAATATTTTCCACCTACGTTTCTCTTCCCTTCCACCTCGCTGACGAGCAAGCTGCAGCACACCGGTTCCCCCTGCTCCCCACCGCCAACGGGAGAAGGAAAGGGGGGTGGTCTTTTCCTGCTCCCATGTTTGTTGTTAATTAGGCTTTACCAAAATTCAAAAAGCAAATCATGACTTGTGAGGGGACCGGTAGAAGTGCTACTGAATCTATTTGCAAAAAAATGCTCTCGTTGCCATGTTGGCTGCTGGGGGTTACTGAAGCAAGAATTTTGCTAGGAAACAGGGACCTGAGGTCTGGCAGCATCATTCTGCCTATCTGCATAAAACTACCCATTAAGAAAATTAAACAAGAAAAGAAATGTGAGTTTACCTTTATTGTCACATATATATTGGCCAGCGGCAATGTCTGTGACAGGCTTTTTCAGAAATCAGCTGGGGGCCTAAATCTGTTGTTTTCCACCACCTCCATGGCAATGAGAGGAAACGCTACCCCCAGGGGCTGATACTGTCCAACACCTTCATTAACAGTCACCTCTTTGCAGGTGATACAAGCTGGGAGCGGTGGCTGATGCGCCAGAGGGTCGTGCTGCCATCCAGAGGGACGAGGGGCTGGGGACATGGGCTGTGAGGAACCTCACGACGTTCAGCAAATGGAAATGCCAAGTCCTGCCCCTGGGGAGGAATAACCCCAGGCAGCAGGACAGGCTGGGCCCAACCTGCTGGAAAGGCCCTGGTGTCCTGGTGGACACTGAGTTGACCAGTGATGAGTCCTTGTGTCAAAGACGGCCAACAGCCTCCTGGGCTGCGCTCAGCAGAGCACCTCCAGCAGGTCGCGGGAGGTGGTCCTTCCCCTCTGCTCAGCACTGGTGAGACACACCTGGGGTGCTGGACTCCCCAGTGAAAGACAGACAGGGACTTACTGAGGAGAGTCCAGCAAAGGGACACAAAGATGATTAAAGATTTGGAGCACCTGACATACGAGGAGAGGCTGAGAGAGCTTGGATTCTTTAGCATGGAGGAGACAAGGCTCAGGGGCATCTTATCAATATGTACCTGATTGCCAGAGGGATAAAGAAGCTGAAGACAGACTCTTCTCATGGTCTCTAGAGACAAGAGGTAATGGGCACAAAGTGAAATTCAGGTGAAAATAGGAAAAACCTTTTTTACTCTGGGGGTAGTTGAACACTGGAATGGGTTGTGCAGAGAGGTTATAGAGTATCCATCCTTGGAGGTATTTAAAACCCAACTGGACACAACCCTGAGCAACCAGCTCTAGTTGCCTTACTTTAGTGAGTTTAACTGAAAGTTATTCTGGTTCCCAAAAGCTTGGAAACACTTGGTCTGAAGAGGTTGCAATTTTCCCACATGGATTCTCTAGTCAATTGGCTGATTCCTGTTAAGTTTCTCCTAGCCCAGAGCTTTTTGGTAAGAATATCAGTGGTGATAGAGTAGATATTAAAATGGCATAGGTTTGATCGAAAATACCATTGAGCTGATAAATTTCTGTTCTCTGACTGGACGAATTATGAGAAATAGGTAGAATAATTAAGTCTCCAAAATTTAAGTGCTCTTCAGTAAAAATTTCTTTTTCAGAGAACTAAACACAAGGTGGAAGAAGAAGGAGGAGGAACACTTTCCTCAGTCCTAGCTAGTTGGGTTTTAGCTGCAGTTTTGAAAACTGCTACAGAATTACATAATAGTGCCACTAAACAAAGGCAATTCACACATGCTGTAGTACTTACACCCAACTAATCGATTAAAACTTAATTTTGTCATTTACGTGTGAAAGCAAACAATTATTAACTCATGTTCTTGCTCTCATTAAATATCTTTTCTCATCAAACTTTTCCCAGACTAAGGTGGTACATTGGCTCCGAGGTAAATCAAAGTGCCAACATAATCTACTTTTCCCATAAAAGCAAATTTTTATTTCAAACAAAATGGTTCAGATCCAAAACTGATGGCAATTTAAAGGTGGAATGTATTAACATTAATTTATTTTCTTCTGAGGGTGGGATGATTGTAAAAATAGTTTTGTTTAAAATTATACCAGGAATAATGGCCAACTTGAAATTTCTGACTGCTAAAGAAATCTAAAATCTATATACAGCCAGAAGGAATTTATTTTCTGAAGCAAAATATCTAGAATTCTGGCAATGCCTGATAGCTAACATATAATGAATCACAACTGAGCTGAAACCGCTTAAAAGGTGTATTCAACACAAAAGCACTTGCACGTTTGAAAATGTGAAAGTGCTTTTTCACAGTGCTGAAGGTGCGTCCATATGGTTCCTATACAGTGTCATGTAAAGATACCAATGTTAAATTCGAAAAAAACAGACACAAATTGTGGGCACGTGTGAGTGAACTCGGACTGTCCTTTAGAGGGAAAACAAAAAAGAAGAAAGCAGAAGCCAAAACCTAACCCCAAAACAGCAGCAAAGGAATTGCATGTGACACACGAGCCAGCTGGAAAAGCCCTCTGACTCAGTCGCACAGCCTCTTCATTTTTTTTTTTTTAGCTAAGGGCATCCAGCACTAGCTCATGTCAGGCAAAAGAATTGTTTTGGTCACGACATCATTTCCACTGCTCCCTTCCTGTCTAAATAATCAATGTGTTGGAGCTACTTGGAGAGGAATAGAGGTCTGAGGAGCATTTGACTGCATTTCTTCAGGTATGTTAGAAAGTAGACTGAAGTAATTTAACAACTATTTACCTATGCTAATAGATAATAGCTATGCACATTTAGCAAAAGTAATTTCCTTTGAAGGAAGGTACGATTAATATTAAATGTCTATAAGGTTTAATCTTATTTTGTAATATGACTTTCCCCTCTAATTCTGCCACAGTTTTATATTTTTCGGGGAAGTCATATGAAGTTAACAGACTTCTCTCCACTGAAGTACAGCCTTCTTTCATCTTCCTCGAGATTTGTTTTAGATTAAGACTTTTCTGGCTACCACATGAACAAAATAGCAAAATATCCACTGGGACTTCATTTGTGTGTGTTTAAGCTTGATTTTCAAACTGGATATAAAGTGATAATTACGAGGTTTTATGAAGTGGTTCTCATTTTCAGTGTACTACACAAAGAGAAACTGTTCAGTTTTCAATAGCCCTATGAGGAAGAAAGGTAAGTAAAGTTTCATTACCCAGATTCTTGTTTCATAGGTGGGCCGCAGAGATTCAAACCAATATTTCCATACACAATTCCCAGTGCCTGGGAGCTTATGCAAAAATTACCTAGTTTTCGGTCCTCAGCTGGCAAACTTCCACACTGCTCATGTAGGGGTTTATGGCATGTAGGTTGCCCAGCACTCCTAAAAATGGACCTCCTTTAAAGGGTACCATCATAATGAAAGCTTCTCCCTAATTTTCCCAGAGACACGTAGCGAATGGGATGAGAGCTGCACCAGGCTGGAAGAGGACTTGGTGCTCTACCTTCTCCCCAGTGTGCTAGGCCTGCCTACGTCAAGTATTTCCAAGTAAAAATCATTTCGTCTGAGCTGACTGACTGTGGTCCCGATTCTGCACAGCGCTACTTACACGTGTACCTTCATGCATGCAGGTAACCTAATTAGGACTCTTCCTAACAGCCAGCATGAATGGGCTTCCCTGGTTTGGGGGACAAAGTGTGTGTTGCTATCGGAGCCCAGGCTGTGCCATGTCATGTATTCAAAAGTGTGTGGACGTGGCACTTCAGGAACGTGGTTTAGTGGGCATGGTGGTGTTGAGTTGATGGCTGGACTTGATGATCTTAAAGGTCTTTTCCAACCCTAATGATTCTGTGATTCTGTGATACTGGGTACACGACAGGTTAAACACATGCACACCTTTTTGCAGTATGAGACATTAGCAAAAGTGAAGGAACTGTTGAATGCAATCCTTCCTTTTTACATCCAGTTGGATTTTGATAGCAGGTTATTAACACCTTTAAATAATTATTTCTCCATTAAAAAACTGAAGAAGTGAGTACTTTTAAATAACATCTTTTTTTTTTTTTTTTTAAGTGGATTGTAGCAAACTATTTAAAAGTACCCCTTAATTGGTCAGAGCATGCAGAAGTGCCAGTAGGAAGGAGGGGGTTGTTCGCTGAGCGTCCACCCTGCGCAAACAGCTGCATGCGCAGCACCGTAACGTTGTCGCCATCATTTTTTTAAAGCAGCAGAAGCAAAGGTTAATTGCTTGCATTTACTGCACAGTTCAGAGTGACCTCATACAAAAGATTTAGCCTAACACCTGCTTGAGCTTTACAGTCTGAAATTTTGTACCATTTGTTGGAATTACCTTTTAATTAGCCCTTTGGGGGTATACGTGGTGTTTATTGATTAATCCTTCAGTAGCTGTTTTTTAAATAACAGATTCTCTACGTTGGGTAGCCCTGTCACGCTCTGCCCTCAGCGAGGAGAGGGGAGAGCTTCAAGCTGCTGCCTATTTAGCTAGCCCCACAAGTAGGAGAAGTATTGCTTCTTCAGCACAAAACACCGAGCCCCAATTACTTTTTCCTGCCAAGAGTCGGGCATTTCAGCTTTGGTGCTGTGTTTTTCCTAATATGCCTGTGACTGTGGCTTGGGCTAGCATCACCAAGAGTGGCCTTAACTGCCTGGCCCCACTTCCCACCTCTCTCCTGGGATGAGTAACCAGAAGACTGCAATACCATGGCTGGTGCCATCAGTCCCTGAGGATGGTGGCAGGAGCTGAAGATAGCTAGATTTCCTAACTTCTTATGGTTTCAGCAGTGCCAGCAGAGAAAAAAAGCATGAGGCACTGGAAAAACAGTCTTTTCCTGAGCAAAACGGATGAAGCAGGAAGAGCAAGGAGACCATGGAGGGAGAGGAGACTGGTGGGACAGGGCAGGGGAGGTGCAGTGGCAGTCTGGACTGTAACAGCCTGACTGCTGTGAAGGGAAGCAGCACTAGTGAGGGCTGCTGAGGAAGGTGCACACACAAAAGGCATCATCAAATGTCACCCTCCCCTGCACGTGCAGTTGTTTTGTGCCCAGGTGGAGCTGTAAAGAGCTACGAGACAACGCAGAATTGGGTCTACAGGGTTTCCTTACACTCTTTCGTCAGGGCAATGGCTTGTGGCTCCTGTGTGCTGCCTGGCCCTCCCGCTTGCCGCTGAACTCAGAAGGACATGCTTCTGGTGGATCCCCGCACTTCAGCCTGCTGAAACTGTTTTCGTTTTTGTTGACTTCCAACACTGGTTTGGGGGAGAATTTTCAGGAATCTAGTCAACCTCTCTGTTTATTCCTCCCCCAACACTCACCACTTCTGCTCAACTCCTCCAGGTCCACCAGACTGCATGGTCTGCCTGCAGTGAGCTCCCTGCCCTGTCTACACTCTGTGGGAAACATGAGACCTTAAATAATTATCATATACCTGTATGGAAAATACATGTCCTTATCCAGCTTTTGAAGCAGAAATCAAAAAAGAGTAAGTTGACACCTACCCCAGCTCCCATAGTAATGTTCAACCAGATGCATTACTCTCTCCTCTCTGTCTCCCACCCACATTTAGTTCAGCATTTTGGAAAAAGAAGGAGACTATAGATGCTGCACTTGCTGATGGGCTGGTAGCCAGATGTTCAAAATAGCTCTTTCAAAGTTAGGTACCTTTGGGTTGCAGCTATCATCTAGTCAGTAGGCAGATGCTCATTGTTATACCAGCACTGAAACTCAGATGCATCGCAAGTTTCAACCACAGGAGCCCTATCTAGTAACACTGTTTTTTGGTTTACTGTGGGGAATAACTTTAAAACTATATCTCAGCAAACTGCTGGGGAAGCCAAGGCTGTGGCTTTATGTTCTGGCAGAGGTAAATTAACAGGTTTTGCCCACCAAAAATAGAGTTTTTTTCCCTTCCCTTCCACTGCTTTCCCATCACATGGGAAAGTAATTCAACTTTGTAACCCACAAAATATTTATTCGCAGATTGATTTTCCACTTTTACAACAAGCAACAGTGAGTTGACTTAACAGGCAACCAGAGGACCACCAGGACTGACCTATGGTAAACGGCAGGAGTGCATGTCTGGGAGTGAGCAATGGGGGAGAACAAAACCTTCCTTTTTTTCCTGTTAATTTGGCTCACACCATAAGCTGAAACTATGCACCAAGATGCAAATACACGGTGCCATACAGCAAGTCAACAGCCACTTCTTCAACCACTGTGCAACTCTGCCTCTCTTTCTATGAGAAATTTCATCTTCATAGTGTTGAACAGAACTTTATGCTCATCAGCCGATCAATCCTTGTAGCCCTCCTGCAAATAGGTGGTCAGCAGGGCTCCTGCTTTGGAGATGGGAATTCTGAACCAAGGCAGTCAGGATTAGACATTTACTTCATGACTGCAAAGGGATAACTCAGAATTTCTAGCTCTACATCAGCCTTTTGCATACCCTGCCCTTATAGCTACCTCCACTAGCCAAATCTTCCTAAAGAATAGCAAGTACTTGTTTAGTTCCATTTCAAAGAAAAAATTGGCTCCTGTTCAGCAGGAGATTAAGTAAGGCACAACATCACTGATGTCTCAAGGTTTAAATACCAGTTTTTGCTCTGAAGAAAAATCCTGGAAAAACTCCACTTTGGAGTGGCATATGTACATGGGGCATCACCTAAATTCTGATCCCTGGAAGGCAGCAACAGTTAGATATAAAAGCAGGCCAAGAGTAATTCAGGGATCACGCTCAAATAGTCTATCTACAATGACATGGAAATTGCCTGTTCTCTGTGATCAGCTCAAATGTTTCCACTGCTGCCTCATCTCTCATAGAAACACAGAATTGCAGAATCATTAAGGTTGGAAAAGACCCTTAAGATCATCAAGTCCAACCATCAACCCTACACCACCATGTCCACTAAACCACGTCCTGAAGTGCCACATCTACATGTTTTTTGAACACTTCCAGCAATGGTGACTCCACCACCTCCCTGGGCAGCCTGTTCCGATGCTTGACCACTCTCTCAGCAAAGAAATTTTTCCTAATATCTAGTCTAACCCCCTCCAGTGCAAACTTGAGGCCATTTCCTCTTGTCCTATCGCTAGTTACTTGAACACAGGATTCGAGGTGCGGCCTCACCAGTGCCAAGTACAGGGGCACAATCACTTCCCTACTCCTGCTGGCCACACTATTCCTGATACAGGCCAGGACGCTGTTGGCCTTCTTGGCCACCTGGGCACACTGCTGGCTCATGTTCAGCCGGCTGCCAACCAGCACCTCCAGGTCCCTTTCTGCCGGGCTGCTCTCCAGCCACTCCTCCCCAAGCCTGTAGCTTACTTACTTGCATGGGGTTGTTGTGACCCAAGTGCAGGACCCAACACTTGGCCTTATTAAACCTCATGCAGTTGATCTCAGCCCATCGATCCAGCCTGTCCAGATCCCTCCGCAGAGCCCTCCTGCCCTCCAACAGATCAACACTCCCACCCAACTTGGTGTCATCTGCAAACTTACTGAGGGAGCACTCCATCCCCTCATCCAGATCATCAGTAAAGATATTGAACAAGACTGGCCCCAGAACTGAGCCCTGGGGAACACCATTTGTGGCCAGCCACCAACTGGATTTAATGTTCTGCTGCACTGAGGGGTGGATGCCTCTTCATAAAATAACCCATTTTGTACAAGACAGTATCAGGTAGGAAAGCAAAGGAGACTGCTCAAATAACTTAGGCTTTTTTCTTACTTTATACCAAGATGCTGTCTGGTAGGCGATTGAGGAGTCCTGAAGAACTTTACAGGGCAGCAGCGCTTCTTCAGCACATCTCACAGCAACATCTGGGACCACCACAGAAGCCCCATGGATCAAGCACCAAACTGCAAAGCACAGGTACACATCGCCTTTAAAAGAGATTGCCTAGGTAATCCTCCCTGTCTTCCCAAAACATATCCCCACAAAATACATGTGAAAGACCAGGATGAAAAAGGCAAGGCTCCCCACTTACCATTGCACAGGACGATGAGCAGAGCATAGGCTACCAGAGACATGGCTTTTGCTGCTTCAAATCACAGAGCAGCAACAGCGTGCGTCTTTGCAGGACAGACTGTGAGAGCAGAGTGAAACTGCTACTGCTTCTAGAGTGATATTTCTGGAGGCAGACTGGGGAATCCCCCAGAGAGCACATCTTGAAGTTCCCCGTCACAGGGAAAATCCCTACGTGCTCCTCCCATCCAATCTGTTAGGTCACTCCCCTTTCTGCGACTGCCTGCACTGGTAGCACCTCATCTCCCTTTTTTTCTTCTCCCTCACCCCACCGTGTTAATCTGAACAGAAATAAGATTGATTGTGGGGCACTGTGGGTCAGCGTGAAGGGCATCAAAATCAGCAAAATCAGTGACAAAATGCAGGGGCAAGGGTTTGTGAGCCTCCCAAAATCCCTTCTCAACCTTCTCTCTGCCTATGGTACCTGTGCAAACGTTGGCGACATTTCTGAAACCCCATTTAAGCTCTCAGGTCATAACACCATGAGGACACTGTGACTTGGGTCTAAGGGCTAAGCAGGAATTTACAGCGCAGCTGAGCAATACAAACTATATTCCTGTAGTGTTACGCGTGTAACTCCCCATGTCGGCACTCATGATGTAGAAGCAGCAGCTCTTCTTAGTGTGTTTTGTCATTTTCCAGACAAGCAGGGGCAACTAGAATGACATAATACTACCAAATTATATGATAGAAAATTTCCTCATGAAAAAAAGTGAAGGCAGCTCCCAGAAGAGGAATCATTTGGACATCCCTTCTAGGTATCTGGAAAAAAAAAAAAGTGCTTTCCTTATGATCTGTAAGAGCTGTTTCCCCCTGGAGAAGTTTTGAGGAAGTCTGAGGCTGATCACAGAAGCATTTACAAATCATGAAACTCAGAAAGTTGCTGACATGTTATTTTTGGAAAATACATCTGGCTGCTGTCTTTAGGCTGCTGAGATCATGATGGAGAGAAGCCATTTAGGAGGGGGTTTTTGAGTTTTGGTGGGTGAAGAGTGTATGGTCAGCCTGTTTTGAAAATCAGGTTCCTGGATCCACATCAGTTGGGGCACCTTAAAGCCAAATCACCCCTAGGCAGTTTTGTGAGGAGAAATCAGTTTGACAAGTCCTCGGCATGCAAAAGTCCAGCTCCGACAGGTAAACGCCGTGGGTGGGTAACACTTTCAGAAACTCCAATCTGTTCTGCGAGGGAAGGCAAACAGCAATTTCACCTGGGGCATTGCTGCTGAAATAGGCTATTTATTTTTAAAGCTTTTTGCTTCTACCTTCATTGACCGACAGTAAATATAACGGGCTCTGAGCTTTATTTTTCTTTTGGTGTTTTCTGGTTTCAAAGACCTCAATCCATTACTTAGAAGATAGGTGCAAGTAAAACGTAAATCCCAATGTATCTCTCTAGAAGGACAAAAAATCCTGAACTCTCACTCCTTTCTCCTGCGTGAAATAATAGAGTCCTTGAGAAGACAGTCCTTGAGAAGACAGAAGCGGAGCGGGGAGGGGAATGGTGCTGACGGAAATCTTGGAGAGAAGAGGGCTCCAGTTAATATATTTCACATCTGTTCTTCACTAAAATGATAGTTCTCCTGCCCCCATGAGTCAGTCACATATCAAGCCCACCTCCAGGAAGGGCACTCAGCTTTCACCCAAGTGCCTCTTTCTGTGAGTCCTGCAGAGCTACATGTTTACCCTTCATAAACCAGTCAAGAGGCAAAACCCTTCTCTACCTCCCTTTTCATTGAGGGAAACCCCCAGTGAGCAAATCGCAGTAAGCTCCTGCGCCTGCTGTGGGTCAGCCTACAGCAATCTTTCCCAAAACGGCCTGACCGGGTAGAGTCTGGAGGGACCCTGGTATGCCTAAGGCCAAGGTCACCAGCTTGCCCACATAGAGTGCAGAGTGCACTGAAGGTAAGTGTAAAGGGTCAGTCTTTGGTTTGATCTGGGAAATGTACATGCCACACACACTTGCCAAGGTGATGTTAAACAGCGTTCTTCCTCGGTTAGTTAAAATACAGGAGTTAAGACTCTTAAAAACACACGGTTTTTCCCTCTAGGACAGGCATAGCTTCAAGCAAAACAGACCTTTTCCTCCAGAAGTATTTGCAAGCTCAGCTGCTGTTCCACAGCACGGTGTGTGAAGCAAGAGAGCAAGGTATGAAAAACAAAAACTGAAACTCCCTTTGCTGGGGGAAGAGAAACCATTTTGCTTCTAAACTTTCCCTGGTTGGGTTTTTTTCTTTAGGGAAACTTTCAACCAGGCTGTACTTTCCGTCCTAACTTTTAATACCCTTTCTATGGTTTCAAAGAGCAGGCCTATTCTCTCCAGAGCCCTGGAAGCTGCTCCGAATTTCACTCCAGTCCTGAGCAGTGGAAGCAAGGGGAGCTCAGCGGGACAGGTTCGGGTGTGGGAGTGCAGAGGCAGTGATTGCCCGTCAGCCTTCCCTGAGACAAGAGGACCCACACCTCCACAGGGCCCTCGGGAACGGCAGGAGCTGCACAGTTATGTGAATAAGTGGAAGTTTCTCCCTAAACACATTGTTCTGTGGCCCTAACGAGACCTGCTTTCCTACAGGTGTATCCCATTGCCTCTTCCTCTCCTTCCCTCGCCCGTACCACTCGCTACACCAACCGTAAGCCCTCAATCTCACTGAGGAAGAAACACCATCTGCTCTGGTGAGTCCAGAGCCACACGCGCGATGACTGACATCAGCAAGCAGCGTGTAAGACGGCTGCGTTCTGCCTACCTTTCCCTTAGCAAGGGCACTCTTTGACCCAGCTGCTGATTCTCATTAATTTCATAGGCACTTAATTCTCTTTGAGCCCCAATCCCACTGTCAGTTTGATAGAAAGCAGGTTCAGAACATACTGGCTGATAGACAGCCAGATGGCACGATCACAGAAATTTCATTCTCTGTGGGAAATGAGGCTAGAAGCACAAAGATGTGGGATGGATTCATGGGAGAAGGTTAAAAAGTCAAGACTGTGTATTTTTTTCAGTGTTGATAGAGCCCTGAGAATGCTGATCATGGAATCGTATCCTTTTTTCTTGAACCAGGTAGGTACTGGCTCCCGCAGTTACTCAGGAAGTGGATTTTTCTCATTTTTTTATTCCAGTGTGTGGCTGCAAAAGATATGTAAGATTCCTTCTTATTTCATGTATTTGCCCCTCAGTGCCAGCATTCATCAGGAAGCACAGAGTTTAAAAAAAAACCCAAAATCTTAGGGCTCTACAAGGAGCACAGAGCTCTCCACAATGAATAATCAAAGGTTAAGACAAAGGTGTCAAAAGAGCATTCAAGCATTTCTGTCAAGGCACAGGTTTTTCTATATTAGGACATGATTATCAAATATCCATTGTTCCACTGCATTTATGCTCCTGCTTTGAGTAAGGTCCATCCACGTGCCTCAAATCTATTGTGAAACCACTGACGAGGGGGAGTTCTTTATCTATTTTTATTACTATTAATCTCCTGTGCAGCAATAAAAACTGTCTGCTTCAGTTCAACTGACAAAACCAGGAAGGCTTTTGGTTTATGTTTTAGTAGACAATCGTTTTATAAATAATATACTGTGTGTAATGTGGCACTGTCAGCTGAAGGAACAGTGACAGAAAAATCCACAGCCACAAATGCAGAGTAGTCATGTATTTTGAGGGACCCAGCAGAGCTGCAGTCAGAGCGTTTACTTTCCTGTCGTGCTAGGATCTTGATGCTCATCACACCAACAATTAAAAGCAACTGAGAGTTTCTAGATTGCAGCTAATGAGAGGTACGTAGATTACTCACAAACTGGAGTTAGGGAAGTTTAAGGACAAAGTTCTCTCCTCTGCCCCTTCATGGCAGATGTTGGGTCAGGGTCTGCCTTTGCTGTTTAAACAGTGGCAATCCTGCAATACTGAGAAGCCAAAACACTGGAACTGTGACCTGCTGAGCGGTGCAGAGCTTTGTGCTACAGACTGTCTCTGGCTGCCAGCTCAATAAATAACACCCAGTTAATTATACACAAACAGCTACTCCTCTGAAATGCCTGGACTTTGGAGTGAGCCGTTTGAGATGTGCCAGTCCTGTTTGTCAAAGTAGTGATTAAGCATACTCACACAGAACTTGAAATGTGACCCAAAATACAGGTGCAAAATGGAGGTATCCAAAATCAGAAGCCTCTTTAGAAGCTCTTGGCCTGGGAGTTTAGGAATTGCCTTTAAGCAAACAGGAGCAAGAACTTATCCCATGTCTATACATGTGACTGTAAGAATTGGAATAAGGCTGGACTGAAGCTCCATCCAGTCCAGCATCTTGTCTCCAACAGCAGGCAGTGAGCTATCAGGTAGCCAAGCAGGCCAAGGCGCTGCATTCAAACTGCTTTGTCCGCTGGAGGTGCACATTGAAATCTCATTTTTAACAGATTCCGGGTTCCTCTCTTATCATCAGTGTGCTAGATGGTGCTGGTGTCACCAGGGCTAGGGACACCTTGGGCCACGGTTTGCAGATTTCAGTGGACTCTCCACTGCTCACCCTCCATGAGCGGTCATCCATGCCATGGTCACCTCCAGAAGGTAAGGAGCAGATTATTGCCTGCTGTCTCTATTGAGTTCAGCAACAGTAGTCCCCACATAGTCACAGCCTTGCAGAGCTCCTTCTTGGACCTTGCATCTCCTTACCACACCTGGCCAGGCACTGTTTTAGTAGAGATCTAATGTTAAGCTGGTCTGCCCCCAAATCATGCTGTGGAAATACTTACTCCTCCTGCTGCTCCCCTCTCTTTTCTCTTGCCTGTACATCCTCCCTAGACACACATGCTATGGGACTTTTGACATTGGCAGAGAATGAAGGATCCCAGTAGGTCACCTTGTACTCCTAGCTGATCCCATGGCCCACCAGGAATGTAAGTCAGGAAATCCTCCTGGGAGCAGCCTGTGCTAACAGCAGATCTCACAGGGTGCCCTGACCGTTGTGTGCCATCTGGGGACCTGACCATGCACAGAAGCCAACTGTGCCAACCTGCAACCCCTGTCCTGATGCCTCCAAGACCTCTTGTTGTGGGGTGGGTTTTTTTATACCTTCCCCATCTGAGGTCCCACTGAGTCATGGGACTTCCTGATCAACTTCCCCCACCATCCCCAGCAGCAGAAAGAGGAAGCCTAGTGACGGGGCCCTGGTGACCACAGAGCCTATATCCATTCCCTTTTCCTCTCAGGTCTCCCAGCACAGCACCAGTGGACACTGTCCTGACCTTGATTTTCCTCTCTTCTCTCCTTTGATGTCCCCCGCGATCATTTGGCTTTCCCCAGGTCTTTCACAGAGCACAAGATCAGTGCAGGCATATACTGACACTTCACCAGACTACTTGTCTAGCCTGAAAAGAGTTAAAACAACTCACCCCTACTATGTGTACTAACTTTGTGCCTTCACCAAATTGTCTTCTAACCATATGCCCTCTTTTCTAGTTCATTTATAAATAGGTTGAACAGCAGGAGCCCAGGAACAAAACCCCCTCAAACATCACTGAAGACCTCCCTCAAATGTGAATGCTGGCCATTTATCCTCCTCGTTTAATAGGTTATTCACATGAAGACTTTTTCTCTTGTCCCATGGTGCCTTAATTTCTTTCAGAGCCGTTACTGATGGACCTTTATGTCTTCGGGAATTGTTGCTGGGATTCTATATGGCTGACCTTGTTGTGGTTTTCATTTAACTTGCCAGAGTTTATGATCTATTTTCCATTCTTGGACACAACTTGTATTTTCTGAAGAAAGTCTTCTGCTTCTAATAAATTCATTTATCCTACTGTTAGCCATGTCAGCTTTCCTTTTGGTGTTTCCAAAGTTTTTGTCCATACACAGAGGCTTAGAGCAAATGTACTCCTACGCGTTATGTTTAAATAGTCACCATGCAAACATTTTAGCCTTCAGACATCCATTTTAGTTTGTTTTTAACAAGGTTCCTTGTTCCTATGTAATTCTGTTGTAGTTGGGGGGTTTTTTTGGCTTTTGTTCCCTAGGCAAGAATGTTGAGCAGGAGCATTTTGAACTAGGTTCTGTGTGTTGCTCAGGGCTAATATAAACATTTCTTCTTCTTTTGTAGGCTCTTTCATGCAGCAACACTATTTTATTTTTTCTAGAGCATCAATTTCTGATATGACATTTGCCCAGTATACAGGTTGGAAATTGATTATCTCCTGTTATTGTTGCACTCCTTGCCTTGTCAGCAACTTTGATCTCCCTCAGCATGTAATAGATAGAGACGTTTGATCTAACCCTGATATGGCATATTTCTAACTTAGGCCAGGACTGTCAGGCTATATAGGTTTTGAGCTGCTTGTAAACAAGATTAGCTTGTTACTTTGATTTGACACAAAGCTTTCTCTAATACGTGTTACCACTTCTCTACAGCTGCTGCCTCCTCTGTCTTTTTTCATACTTTGTACCCTGATTCTAGAGCATCTGATCAATTGCCTTCTTCCCATCAAGTTTCTGACACACATGGTTTGAGATCATCCCTGTTTAAAGTCAGGCATTTTTGTTTCCCCATCTTGTTTGTTAGAGTTCTAGCATTTATAAAGAAGCATCTTTTCTTTTCCTCTCTCTATACTATGGGATCCTTTTTTTTTTTTCGTTCTTTCTTTTTCAGTTTCACCAAATTATTGTTATTCACTGGGGGATAAAGTTTTCCTGACTTCCTGCTCTGAATATGTGCCATCCTGAATCATGTTTTAGCACTTGTCAGCTTCTCCCTTCCTTCAATTTAAAAAAATCTCCTAACACCTTTTTAAGTGCCATCACTGGTTTCCTTTTAGTTTACCTGAATCTGACTACATATGTTCTGAAAGTTTTCCCATTTTCTAACAAGTACAAACCCTTTGTCTTCAACCATTTCCTAGCCACTCATTGAGAATTTGTCTCTGTTTCTCCCAGTTCAGCCTTGCTCATGGTATTGGAGGCATTCCAGCTGAAGCTGCTATGGAGCTCCTAGCCTCCAGCTTACCGTCTGACTGCATGCATTTTGCCTCCAGAAACCCTCTCCTCCCTTCCCGAGGTCATTGCTCCATATACTGTGTCCAAAGGCTCCCTCAAGCCTGCCCCAAGAGCCTGCCCAGATATTCCACACCATCCAGCAAACAGATATTGCATCCAGCAGTCTAATCACCACGCAGTCCTTTCTGGTATCACAAAACTGCACAGATGTATGCCTGATAGAGCACCAGTGTCCCTCTGTCACTGTATCTTCCTGAAAACTGGGATCTGAAGAGTAATCTCCGTGCAAAAGCATATGTGGCCTCAAGCTGTGAGATCACTTCTGCTCCCCTCACCCTCCCCAGGATAAGGCTTCCAGCCACAAAGCCTTCCCCCACCTCAGCAGCATGGGGACTATGTAAGTCTGGTGGTAGGACTGCTCAGTGACGATCCTAAAGAGACTGTCAGTACATCTGTCTGTTACCCTGAAATCTTTTAGTTTAGGTGTCACGGCCTCAAGGACTAGGATGTTGGGCTAATTGCACTGGATACGCATAGTTGTTACCTATGAACTGTATAGATAATGGTTTATAGTGCTCAGCGGAGCAAACTGAGGACTCCTTGCCCACTCATTTAAATAGCCAGCTGCTGCTTTAGTTTGCTTATGATCAGGAGGGGTCTGATGGGCTCTATGCCCAGCTCCAGGCAGATCCTTGAAGGAGAAGTCATTCAGATACCTAAACCAAGGAGACAGGTGAACTCCCTCTCTGGCAGATCTCCTTTTACATCACCCAGCATCGCCCGTTTGGAGCTGCTGTGATCCCATGGTGAGTCTTTGGTTTCTCTCTTACTCTTCATCGCTCACACCCAGAAAGGGGAAAGTGAGCACAAAAAGCACAGTATAAGGGATGCTGAAATAAATAGCCATTGGTGACTATATACTGTCACATTGCTTTGCCCTGAGGTACGCTTTGGACCTTCCTTTCTTTAGACTGGAAGGACATTTTACAAACATTTCATTTCAACTGCCCTGAGCAGAGGCATTCCACAGGAGTCAGAAATGGTGACTTGGAAACAAGAGACATTATACTAGAAGCATTGTTGGGGTTGAAATATGTTCAGTCTTTTTGGTTACATTTCTTCTATATACTGACAGTTGGTCCTTCCCTCTCCTTGAGTTTTCAAAGAAAGATCTACCACCTGAGAGCTCCACATTCATGGAAGACAAGAAGACCCAGGAGGCAATAGCAAAACGGAGAGCAGCAGCACCCAACAAGAACTGTGAAACACCAGGTGTGTAGTCACCACTGGAACAGCAGCTTCATGGGAGGTAGACAGGATGGAACCTAGCCTGCCTGGAGACAAGGGACTGGGACAACTAGACAAGGTAGCATGCTAATCTGAGTTCCCTTAAAGTCCCTAGGAACCACTTTCTTCAAACCAGTAGGATACTAGGCTCTCCCAGACCTCAGCTTCCACAGCCTCCCTCATTCACAGAATCACAGAATCATTAAGGTGGGAAAAGACCCTTAAGATCATCAAGTCCAGCCACTCTTCATCAGACTTGTACTCCAGACCCCCCACCAGCTTCGTTGCCCTTCTTTGGACACACTCGAGCACCTCAATGTCCTTCTTGTAGTGAGGGGCCCAAAACTGAACACAGGATTCAAGGTGTGGCCTCACCAATGGCAAGTACAGGGGCACAATCACTTCCCTACTCCTGCTGGCCACACTGTTGCTGATACAGACCAGGATACTGTTCTGTTGGCCTTCTTGGCCACCTGGGCACACTGCTGGCTCATATTCAGCCAGCTGTCAACCAGCACCCCCAGGTCCCTTTCCACCAGGCAGCTCTCCAGCCACTCCTCCCCAAGCCTGTAGCGTCGCATGGTGTTGTTGTGACCCAAGTGCAGGACCCAACACTTGGCCTTATTAAACGTCACACAGTTGACCTCTGCCCATCGATCCAGCCTGTCCAGATCCCTCTGCAGAGCCCTCCTACCCTCCAGCAGATCAACACTCCCACCCAACTTGGTGTCATCTGCAAACTTACTGAGGGAGCACTCGATCCCCTCATCCAGATCATCAATAAAGATATTGAACAAGACCAGCCCCAGAACCTTCAGCCCAGGGCTCTGCACATGAGCTGTCATCAGCAAAACCTTTAGTAACCATGCTGATGCACATAAGAGATGGAAAGGGGAACGACTGTTTCTTGAGGGGGAGGCTGAGGAAACAGGTGACGTGTAGTGGGAGGATGAGCAGTGAGAAATGGAGAAATGAAAAATAGAAAGTTTTCGCTAGAGCTGTGACAAATATAGCTCTTCTAAGTGTAATGGAACTAGGCGGTAGTGTGGGCAGAGACAACTTGGTGGCCTTTTAAAAGAGGAAGGAGTGACAAATATGTGAAGATACTAAACTGACCTATGTCCTGAGGGCCCTGACTCTCAAGCTCTGGGGTTCACACTGAGGTGGTTCTAAGAAGCTACTAGTCCAAGCTGGCCACCCATTGCTACAGGTTATGGCCCCAACACTAACTTGTCAGAAATAGCAGTGTGCGCACACCATAGGCACCAGATTGATATATTGACATAAACTGTGGCTAATTGGGTTCACTAGGATGTGGACTGTGGTGGCCAAGCGATCTCCTTCTTGATCCCCATCAGATTTAGTTGAATAGGTGACCAGCTGAGGTCAGAAACCTCCTGAGCCATCACAGCCTAACCTGACAATCACCAAGAGTTACCAAGAGAGCACCTTGATACTATTTTAGACAATTGGCTTATCTTTAGATCTCCTTTTCTCTGATTTTCACAAACTCCTTTGTTGCCTTAGCTTGCAAAAGGCATTGGAGAAGGTTTACAAAACCCATGTAAGCTTGTTCTTTTGTTTTGTTGACTTTCCTCTAGGGAGCTGAGTGCCAGATTGAGTAGCACAGGCAGGATGTAATCATAGAATCCTTAAATAGTTTGGGTTGGAAGGGACCTTTAAAGGTCATCTAGTCTAACACCCCTGCAATGAGCAAGGACATCTTCAAGTAGATCAGGTTGCTCGGAGCCCCATCCAACCTGACCTTGGACGTTTCCAGGGATGGGGCATCTACCACCTCTCTGGGCAACCTGTGCCAGTGTTTCATCACCCTCATTGTGAAAAATCTCTTCCTTCTATCTAGTCTAAATCTACCCTCTTTCAGTTTAAAACCATTACCCCTTGTCCTATTGCAACAGGCCCTGCTAAAAAGTTTGTCCTCATCTTTCTTATGAGCCCCCTTTAAGTACTGGAAGGCTTCAATAAGGTCTCCCTGGAGCCTTCCCTTCTCCAGGCTGAACAGCCCCAACTCTCTCAGCCTGTCCTTATAGGAGAGGTGTTCCATCCCTCTGACCAAATTTTGTGGCTCTCCTCTGGACCCACTCCAACAGGTCCATGTCTTTCCTGTGCTGAGGGCTCCAGAGCTGGATGCAGGACTCCAGGTGGGGTCTCACCAGAGCGGAGTAGGGGGGCAGAATCCCTTCCCTCGACCTGCTGGCCACACTTCTTTGGATGCAGCCCAGGATACGGTTGGCCTTCTGGGCTGCGAGCGCACATTGCCGGCTCATGTCCAACTTTTCATCCACCAGTACCCCCAACTCCTTCTTGGCAGGGCTGCTCTCAGTCCCTTCATTCCCCAGCCTGTATTGATACCGGATGAACCATGTCATCCCTTGACATGGTTCAGAGAAGAGTACTGGTAGTCTTACAGCAGTAGGTGCAGGGTGCAGCAAGGGCCAGGAAACAATCCCAGGGTAGCAGGGCAGGGCCTGGCAGCCAGGGGCCATCCTACTGCCTGGGCCAGGGTAGCCTGGGCAGAGGCAGCCCCAGCCCCAGGCATCCGGCACCTCCGTGGGGATGGGCCCACGGCCAGGCAGGGCATGGCCATGGGGAGTTGGAGACCGGCACTGCTGCAGGGATTTATAGACCCAGGGGGCTGAAATGGGGTCCTGGGCTCTGATCAGTGTTGGGGTGGAGCCCTGGGGGGTTGAAATGGGGTCCTGGTCCCTGGGCAGGGTGGGGGGAGCCCCAGGGCAGCTGGGGCAGGGACAAGCAAAGTTGGCGGTGCCCTCAGGGCCATGACAATTCATTGACCAAGACTGACCCTTTTGATCATCTCTGCTCATATCAAGGAACTACAGAGAAAAACCTGCTCTGGCAAATAAGTTGCAAAACTAAGCTTAATCTACTGTAATAAAAATTTGTTATTGCTACTTTGGTCATGTCCTGTGATAACCACAGTGCAAATTACCACTGCAGAGCCAAAAAGATGCCAGCCTTACACTTGGTGAGAGCTTTGCACTGCTTCTGGAGATTTGGTTTAGCTCTGACTGCAGCAATCCCTGAACGTGCTAGGAGGAGCTGCTAATAAATGGCAAGTAGTCCCATGAGAATCATGACTAATGGCTCCTGTTCAGTTAGATAATCAACCATTTAATAAAGGGTGAGCTTCTACTTCTTCCCTTCCATGGGGAGCTTTAATGCATTATTTTTCCCCTCCTTAGCCACTTACTTCCACAAAACTGATAGGAATTTAATATTTTTGAAACCACTTTTCCTCTATTAATCTTCCTGAAATTGCCCAATGGGTTCCAAAGTTATTAGGAATAGCTAGATGGTTGTACGGATGTTGACAGATACAGACACAAAGCATTATTGTATTAAGAAAGCACTCAAGTTTATAGCAACAAAGATTTTTAAATCACATTAACATCCAGAAGATAGTTACTAGTATGGAGATTATGTTTCCTTTCTATGCAAGTCTGACTCAATAACAGCCTGAGAAGCTAAAGGAGCTCAGAAAGAAGCGGCCATTGCTTAGACTTCATGTCTTCATGGTCTTCTCCGGGAACGAGTGATTGCACAGTCAGGACTTGACAGGAGGACTTGCATAAATACTTTTAAGAGACTAAAAGTTTTGCTTTGCACACCCGACTCCAGATCTTTCAAAGCCACAATTATCATCTTTCTCCCCTCCAACACTATAAATTAAATCCCCTCTCACTCTGTCCACTTCCCATGCTAGCCTTTCCCTTCTTGTACCTTGAGACTCGAATGAGCGAATGTTGCTGTCTTTACTAATGCTGAGCTGCTCAGTAGCCAAAAAGCTTTATCGCTTTATGTGAGTATTTGTTTCTCAGGGAAGTTCAAGCTTTAGATATAAACATTTGTGAGTAATTTCTCCTTAGAACTATTTAAAATACAATGAGATTTATATTTTATGTTGATTTGAGCTTTGGTTTACTTGTTTATATATTTTTTAAAAAGAACAGATGCTGCTTGAACGTTTCCCACGAGGCAGATTAAACACACTCTAGAGAGCACACCTGAGCCAAAGGTCAATCTTTACCAGCAAGACAGCCAGCGACAAACTGCTCCATGGTTTCCCAATTTTAATAGTGAAGTCTTGTAAAGTAGACTGTAAAGAAAATATTTCTATTTATTTTTATTTAAACTTTTACAAACTACTGAAAGATACGTTTTGAAAATTTTTGCTTTAGTGGCTTGAAGAGGATAGCATCTGATTTTCTACCTACAGTATACTTAATTTGGAAAACTCCACATTTTCCAATAAATTGGTCTGGCAGCTTTCACTGCAGAATTACAAGTTGAGTGGTTTCCACCACCAGTCATACCTACAGTTCTGCCCTTCTCAGAAGTGTATTTCTCACAAGACTTAAGCTTCTTTCAAATTAGAGTCTGAAATGGCTTTGTCATCATCTGTGGACCACTGTACTCTTATTGTAAAGCACCTCACTTATCTCGTTGCCATTGGCTTTAAAATGATGGTGTTCATGCTCAGGATGAGCACTCTGTTTCTTCCATGGGAGGCTTGGTTACTTCAGAGAGTTGTGCCAATTGCATCGAGGAAAAATCGTCCCTTCAAAACTCTCCATGCTGGCTCTAAGCAGAGTAGTAAAAACAGGTTGGTGAAATAAAAGCTGTGATCTGTCACCATGTATGGCTAGGAGGAATTACTGAAAAGCTCATTGTGTTCCCTCCTCACCCTCTGAATCGGTCTTGGTATTACAGTTTAGTTTATGTATTTCAAAAGCAGAAAAGAAATCAATGTTGCATGGGTGTTCAAAATGTCAAAGTCACCCAAACAAGCAGTAGATGTGTCATTTGTTTGTGATGATCTCTACTTACAGATTATTCTGTAAACTGTATCTTAAGCTAAAACTCTCATTTGTTCATTTTCAGAAAGGGACTGGGCAGGCTTGGGGGCTGGGCAGGTTTGGGGATGATGAAGGGAGAAAGTAATACTTGTTTTCAGGAAGAGCTTTTTATTGCTATTCATCCAAAGACAGAGCAACTGTTAGCTGGTCAGTTTGAGTGATTTTCTTAAATGAAGGTGGGGAATAACAAGTCATAGGAAGCCTGGACATGTCTCCAGGAGAGAACAGAGCGTTTGTCTCCTATCTATCTATCTATCTATCTATCTATCTATCTATCTATCTATCTATCTATCTATCTATCTAAAGTGGCCAACCAAAATGGCAACTTCCCTCAGCAAAAAAGCAGAATTATATGGACTTAAAAATACCACAAATGTTTCCGTTACATAGCTACATATGCCATGGAGACATTGCCTACGAACTGTGAAAGCGGAATGTTTATATTATAAACTATCCTTGATGGGTCTGAATGATAAATGTCAAAAACAAGTGATCCTAGAGGGAAATCTATTCTAGCAGAATTCTAAATCTGCTCTGAAAAGTATATTCAGCCTGAAGAAATTGATGGAACTGATATTTTTCAGAAGCCCTTTGTTTCCTCCTTTCAGCTACAGTTTCTAAATACTCTTTAACACTTTTCCTACACTTTTGGAAGATCTGAATTTCTCCTGAGATGACTTCCTAACTTTTTCAACCACCACTTCACCCTCGTTACTTATCTGTCCTGACATTTTACCCTTCTAAAATTTTGAATCAAGGAGTTATCTTTGTGAAATGTCTGGTGAAGCACTTATAGATTACAAAAGCTCATGTTTGGGGCTGCTTATGTGGTAGAGATGGGAGGTAAGAGGGGCCAGGCAGTCAGTGAAAAGGGCCTTAGGTAACTCTAATCCTCTCTACTCTCCTTTATTCTCTGCCTTAGGAAAGGTTGCACTTCAGAATGAGTATTACAGAGAAAACTTTTTTCTTTATTTTCTGAAGATTTCACTAGTTGTAGTTGCCCTACGTTTCCCCAAGATGATATTTGAGTATAAATAATTTCTAAATTTTTATTAAAAATTGATTCAAGAGAGAGGAGTGAGAACAATATTGGGATCTTAGTCTAAACTCTGTTCAGTTCCTGTTTTTCAGTTACTCTGGGTATAAGATGTGAAAAAATATAGAAGTGGATAAACGGATTTTGTTTCAAAGTAAGTGTTTTATTGTCCAGTGTAGAAGTGGATACTCCATCTACACAAAAGAAGAGTTGTTTAATTTGCACCAGTTGTTGAATCTTCACGGGAATTTTATTTTCCACCAGCTTTCATTTCCATATTTCATTTCCTTCCTGGCCCTGTGTGCTGTGTATCCAAATCTCTGTGTGACAAAAAGCAACAATAACAGAGCCGTGTGGTTTGAAGACAGAAAAGGGGAGATGGGATGGGGGCCTTAGATCCAGATTATCCACCAGCAAAGCATCCCAGCAGCCACACACTTAGCCTTCACACTGTGCCACGTGCACTTGCCGCGCCTGAGTTAGTTGGTTTAGTTGAAGAGGCCGGAGCTGTGCTTCCACCACCATAGGTCAAGATCACTGATGGGTACAAGCGGTCCCTCTGCAGACCCTAATGAAAATAATCACAGAATCACAGAATCACTAGGTTGGAAAGGACCTCCAAGATCATCAAGTCCAACCATTAATCCAGTGCCACCATGTCCCCTAAACTATGTCCTGAAGCACCACATCCACACGTTTTTTGAACATTTCCAGAGATGGTGACTCCACCACCTCCCTGGGCAGCCTGTTCCAGTGCTTGACCACCCTCTCGGTGAAGAAATTTTTCCTAATATCCAATCTAAACCTCCCCTGGTGCAACTTGAGGCCATTTCCTCTCGTTCTATCGCTGGTTACTTGGGAGAAGAGACAAACACCCATCTCACCACAAACCCCTTTCAGGCAGTTGTAGAGAGTGATAAGGTCTTCCCTCAGCCTCCTTTTCTCCAGATTGAACAATCCCAGTTCCTTCAGCCACTCCTCATAAGACTTGTGCTCCAGACCCCTCACCAGCTTCGTTGCCCTTCTCTGGACATGCTCCAGCACCTCAACATCCTTCTTGTAGTGAGGGCCCCAAAACTGAACACAGGATTCAAGCTGCGGCCTCACCAGTGCCAAGTACAGGGGCACAATCACTTCCCTACTCCTGCTGGCCACACTATTGCTGATACAGGCCAGGACGCTGTTGGCCTTCTTGGCCACCTGGGCACACTGCTGGCTTATGTTCAGCCGGCTGTCAACCAGCACCCCCAGGTCCCTTTCAGCTGGGCAGCTCTCCAGCCACTCCTCCCCAAGCCTGTAGTGTTACATGGGGTTGTTGTGACCCAAGTGCAGGACCCGGCACTTGGCCTTATTAAACCTCATGCAGTTGACCTCTGCCCATCGATCCAGCCTGTCCAGATCCCTCTGCAGAGCCCTCCTACCCTCCAGCAGATCAACACTCCCACTCAATTTCGTGTCATCTGCAAACTTACTGAGGGAGCACTCGATCCCTTCATCCAGATCATCAATAAAGATATTGAACAAGACCGGCCCCAGAACCGAGCCCTGGGGAACACCGCTTGTGACTGGCTGCCAGCCGGATTTAACGCCATTCACCATGACTCTCTGGGCTTGGCCATCCAGCCAGTTCTTTACCCAGCAAAGAGTGCACCTGTCTAAGCCACGAGCCACCAGTTTCTCCAGGAGAATGCTGTGCGAGATGGTGTCAAAGGCTTTATTAAAGTCCAGGTAGACAACGTCCACAGCTTTTCCCTCATCCACTAGGCAGGTCGCCTGGTCATAGAAGGAGATCAGGTTGGTCAAGCAGGACCTGCCTTTCATGAACCCATGCTGCCTGGGCCTGAGCCCTTGGTTGTCCTGCAGATGCCCTGTGAGCACCCTCAAGATGAACCGCTCCATGATCTTCCCCGGTACGGAGGTCAGGTTGACAGACCTGTAGCTCCCAGGATCCTCCTTCCGGCCTTTCTTGTAGATGGGTGTCACATTGGCAAGCCTCCAGTCTTCTGGGACCTCCGCTTTTAACCAGGACTGCTGATAAATGATGGAGAGTGGCTTGGCAAGCTCCTTTGCCAGCTCTCTCAGTACTCTCGGGTGGATCCCATCAGGCCCCATAGACTTGTGGGTGTCCAGGTGGTTTAACATGTCCTTGACTGCTTCCTCCTGGATCATGGGCGGGTTATTGTGCTCTCTATCCCCATCTTCCAGCTCAGGGGGCTGAATACCCTGTGGATACCTGGACTGGCTATTAAAGACTGAGGCAAAGAAGGCATTAAGTACCTCAGCCTTGTCCTCGTCCTTGGAGACAATGTTCCCCGCCATATCCAGTAGGGGATGGAGATTCTCCTTGCCTCTCTGTTGTTAATATATTTATAAAAACATTTTTTATTATCCTTTATGACTGTGGCCAGACTGAGCTCTAGCTGGGCTTTTGCCTTTCTAATTTTGTCCCTTGTCCTTGTACTCTTTGTGAGTTGCCTGCCCCTTCTTCCAGAGGTGATAAACTCTCCTCTTTTCCCTGAGTCCCAGCAAAATCTCCCTCTTCAGCCAGGCCAGTCACCTTCCCCGCCAGCTCTTCTTACGGCACATGGGGACCGCCTGCTCCTGCGCCTTTAAGATTTCCTTCTTGAAGGCTGTCCAGCCTTCCTGGACCCCCTTGTCCTTCAGGACTGTCTCCCAAGGGACTCTCTCAATCAGTGACCTGAACAGGCCAAAGTCTGCCCTCCGGAAGTCCATGGTAGCAGTTTTGCTGACCCCTCTCCTTACTTCCCTCACAACCGAGAATTCTATCATGTCGTGGTCGCTAAGCCCAAGACGGCCTCCGACCACCACATGTCTCACCAGTCCTTCTCTGTTTGTAAACACAGGTCAAGCAAGGCACCTCCCCTGGTGGGCTCAACGCAGGCTACAGGCTGCCTTGCATTCTCCAGGAATTCACATAAAAGTATTTAGCTTGTTGGAAATACACCTTTCAGTTCTTTTGTAGTGGAAAAACAGGTGCTAAGTGACAGGGTGGGAGACCATAGAACCCTAGAATCATTAAGGTTGGAAAGGACCTCTAAGATCATCAAGTCCAGCCATCAACCCAACACCACCATGCCCACTAAACCATGTCCCGAAGTGCAATGTCTACACGTTTTTTGAACACCTTCAGTGATGGTGACTCCACCACTTCTCTGGGCAGCCTGCTCCAATGCCTGACCACTCTTTCAGTAAAGAAACGTCTGGGTATGTTGGAGGATTCCTTTTTCTTTAGGTGGTGGGGGAAAGAAAAGACATGCAGAATTTCCATTTTGATGAACTGACTCTAGGTGGCAACAACACGCTGTGTAGCCTTACCAGAGGCTCGTCAGGCAGACTATTTACTGCTGCTTACACAGAGGCAAAAAAATTGACAGCATTTTCACTGCTGCTTCTAGAAAATTTTCCAGCTGATTGCACCAGCTGCACATTGCTAGAAACACTTCCAGATTCTGTCAGTTTTCATTGTAATAGAGGACCTGGTTTTCAACATGTATTTTGAATCAGATGCTGCACGTTTCATTTTGTAGGCATAATACTGCAGGTGTGCAGAGGAAAATTAGCAAACTATTCTCTTTCAGTTATCCTGCTTGGATGGGCAATCTCAAGAAGTGGGTGTATAATCCTGATTTGTAATGAAGCCCGTAAAAGTGCACAGATGGGTATGTACAATTGCAGTTCTGTAGCATTCACCAACGATGCTCTTGAAATGCCACTTCATCACCTCGTCAAAAAAACAGCCACACAGATACCTACGAAATGCTTGCCACATGTTCTGTGTAAAACACTGTATTGTCTGCCAAGAGATTTGTAATGCCCTATTTCATTCCCTCTTCTCTATGTCTCCTGCTTCCTGGGCTTAGCAGTAGAAAAGCAAACACTTGCACAATATAAAAAAAATTTATAAGTGTGATGAACTGCAGTGTTTTCACATTTTTCTGAAAAGTCAGTCTTATCGTTAACTCCACCGACCCTTGAAATATTTAAATCTGTTATTGATGTGTTCATAGGCATAGGGAGAAAGTAGAGAAAAAAATACTAGTTTTGATTACCTGCTGCAGCAAAGAACTGTCATTGTAACCATACTATGTACTAATAATGACCACAGAAAATCTTTCAAGTGAGATTACATCATGTTTGTAGCAAGGCCAAAGTGTCTGATGGCATCTACAGGATGTGATAAACTTCTTTATTACTCTGTCAAAGTGAGAAGGCTGTGAAACCCTGTGATTAAATCAGCTGTTTTGTATAATTGACCCATTCACCTGCATGTTGTCAGTTAATCTCCTCTGGGGCTATTTCTAGTATTTCAAACCTCTAAGCTGCTTTCAAAGGGAAGAACTGTCCTTTAAAATGTAAAAATGTATCACCTGAAAGCAATTTCTTACCAAAGTGTGGAATTTTCCTTTAAATTATACTGAATCAGGTTTCCAGATTTACAGTGTTCTAAACTGATACCTTATAATCCTCTATAAACCTGATAGACTAATTTTTTTAATAAGTATGTATAAATAAATCAGGATTTATTCCTACTAGGAATATATAAACCTATCTGGGATAAGAGTGCCATAAAAAGGAAAAATAGAATTCACTAACCCTTTAAGGTACTTTCTGCCAAGGTACTTTGTGTAACACTTATTTTTATTAGTTTTTCTCCTTTCAATTAAGCAGTAGTTTTACTGTACATTTTTCAAAAAGTGGGGACATGATGGCAAAAGTGATGGAAACACAATTGGAAAAATTGGTCATATCTATGACACATTGTGCAAATATATATCATAATATATTGTTTTTCAAGTTTCCTTGTGTTAAAAAGGCCTATCTGTTTAAAAACAATGTTTTTAATCATGGTTGGTTTTCAGTGCTATTCCAAGATACCCACACTTTGTATCAAGGTCCTAGGACCCTTACTCAGAGGCATGTATGCCACCCGGAGAGCTGAGGTACAAGAGTTGAGTACACCAGCACTGAAGACTCATTTTGGACAAGCCCTGAGATCCTTCTCAACTTGCGTCCCACACAGCTTGAGGAGACTCTTGATAAAGCATCATCACGTGTAGCTATATAACACCCATCCTGTACTATCTGTGGTAACCTGCAAATGCAAAAGGTGACACTTTCATTACAACCACTGTGGCTATTTTCAGGAGTCATCTACCTTGTGGCATCTGAGGTAGACAAGGCTTCTCACATCTGCTTGTCTCCCCATAGGTGTCCCATGTGTCACCTCTGTTTTCAGATGCTAGGAGCCCTCATTTCCCTCATATGCCCTGCATGTTTATAATTTTCTTTCTCCTTCCCATGCAAGGTGTCCTATTCTCACCATTCTCATGCCAGAGTAGGCTCATCCCACACCCCTTAGAGATGGTATTTTCATGCCACATCCCACATCTTTTCCCAAAAATCTTAGCCTGCACTAGTAGTCCCTGCACCGTTTTTTCACCCGGTTGGGCTTCTCCCATCAGGCTGCTACCTGGTTCTGTTCCCTTTCTCCTCTCTCCATACCAATGCTTCTGTTGATCCTTTCACAGGTTGCTTAAGCTGTGGTTTTCTCTTTCTCCTTCATGCCAGATCTGCATTGCACTGCGGGACTCCATACTAGAAATCCACATTTCTTCCATGCCAGAAGCTTTGTGTGCCCCTTCTAATTTTTGTCCCTCCTAATATTTCTTACTCCTTTCTCTTCTTTTCGTTGTCTTTCAGGGTGTCAACATTTTGAACACAAGCCTAAATAAAATGAGTAATGTATTGAGACTAACAAGTTTTTCTGCCATCAGCTAGCTCTTTGATCAACAGGAGTTTAACAAACAAGTACATTGCAAATGCTAGCTGTCCCTACTGCAAATGTGGGGAAACGCGTTGCTTGCTGAGAGCCCAGCGGGTTTCCAGATACAGCTGGGTAGGACATACGCTAGCAGCTCACCACGGTCTTATCCAGTATTGACATGGGCAAAATCAATGTTACTACAGGCAGTGAGAATTAAAGTTGTAGGGACTGATAGCTGCTAAATCACGTGTTCTTTAACCCTTCAGTATAAAACTCTGTGGGGGTCTGTATCACCATTCTTTACCCTTTGGGCATCCCTCCATCCTAGTTTTCATCCACATCAAAGAAGTTTTTCACACTGATGATTGGAATGTTCCCTGAAACTTGAGTTGGTCCAGGAAGCTACCACACCACACCTAAGCTTAAAGTGCCATGAAATTGTAAAAAATAGCCTTGTCTGTTCAACCAGCCATTGGAAGATGAAAACCGTAAGTGACATGTCAGATGCCAAGTTTTGTTTTAAGGTGAGGCATCATGTAATAAAAATAGTTTTCATAACATTCTGTTATTTGGGTTGGCTTGGGTTTTTTTCTCAAATAGGGTCAGACATCACCTTGTACAGGTTAAAGCATCTTATTTTCTAGATGAAACTGTCTCATGTTTACAATGAAACAGTTTGTCACTGTTTGGGTGCAATATGAAACGTCATTCTCTACAGTACTACAGATAATCCACAAAGGAAACAATACAACATTCAAAACGAAACCAAATGTCTATGTGTCCCATAAGTGTAGATTCCGTATTTTTGACCCACCTAAAGGAAGTCACTTCATTCCCTGTTTATACTAAAGACCGGTATCCGTTTCAAAATAAATTTCATTCAGCAAAATAGTTATCACGTTTTCAGGAGCTCTACCTTCTACCAGGGTTATCCAAATTTTGTCGGAGCACCACCATCAGGGTATAGAATAGTTGTTGGTGGCAATGGCACAAGCTCCAGAAGGAGGTATTTGGCTGTTTGCACATGATTCTCTTTCAAGCAACTACTCTATATTTTCTTCCATATTACAAGTCTCCACTGTGATTTACAATTCTAAATGCAACCCTAGTTATTACAGATGAGTTGGAAAGTAAAGTTTCTCTATAGTCGATCTATACTATACTTTATCCACAAGCTGTAGAAGAGTGAAGACCTAAACCAACCTTAGAAGACTTTTATTGATTATACAAATAAAAACAGATTTTTTGTTTTGTGCTTATCAGGTAAATCTGGGAATTATGAAAATTGGAGTAAAGGAAGACTCCAAACTAAATGTAGACTGTACCAGTTGACTTCTTTCATTGATAAATAGTATTTCAAAATGTGTTTCTTTTTCCTAACCAAAACCTACCTTTCTGAAACTCTTCCTTTGTCCTCAAATTAATGTCAAATCCCAGAGTTACTGCCTCTTCAAAAATTTTGTTCTGTGTTCACTTTTCATTTTGGTTCTCCAATTGACTTTTACCATAAGATAATTTAAGGATTTCTTTTCCACAAGGCAGGCAACATTTAACATAAGAGTTAAATTTATTATATGCAAAACTGGTTTCAGCACAGTAATCATTAATTAATGACAAATCATTGATTCAGATATTGAAATTACTATTGGGGCTTACAGATCCTAGTGATGCAGGAGCATTTATTCAACATTATTCTGCCTGCAGTGGCCTTCTTACTATATGCATCATTAACTCCTTTATGTGCAGTTAACCGACGAGTATTAAAAGAATAAATTCAAAGTAAAGAGGAAGTTGACAAGAAAAGCTATAGTGTCTCTCTCTGGCTTCTCGGGTTTAGTTTTTTAAACTTAAAAGCTGCAGTGTGGTTTTCTTGGTTTCATTTTTTTAAACCTTAAGAAGCAGCAAACTGATTAGACAGACTGTAAGCATTAGGGCTTCTGATATTCTTTCACAATGTAGTTGACATTACCCTACCAACTCCTTTGTATCCCACAGAATATGTATGTCCTCGGGGAAATAGTATACCTCAAGAAAACTAAGATGCTAGCACATAATGTGAATTCTATCAATTTCATGCCACTGACAGACACAGAATCACATCCCCGGCAAAGTTAAGCTCCTATTAGATTGGTATTTTCTTCCTTACTGTTGTTTGGGGCAGAGGTTGGAAGTGTAATTGTTCATGAACATTTTAATGGACATTCATTCTGGCTTAAAAAAACCAAAAATTAAAAAATTATATAAATATTGTTGCTGGCAAATGACTATTGAATTGTTACACTTTTCTGCAGTTGCTTTAGCTGTGCTATAGTGTTTCCTGATGTGGATGGGAAATGTAAGGGGAAACAGCCATTGCTGGTACCAAATTACTGCACAGGCTCCAGCTGTGAGCCAGTAATTGGTTTTTTTTATGTGAGGCAAGAAAAGATGGGCACATTTTGAATCTGTTAAAGTGTAGTACAGGTTGGTCAATCTAATTGAACAACCCCAGGCTGGTTTAATGCACAAATAGCATGGAAAAAACTGTGATTCCTGTGTACTGAACAGAGAGCTTCAGCTTGAGGACTTGTTTGGATAATGTAGCTTATAAGAAAGTAAGAAGGTAATAGGTGTAGTAGAGATCCACAGTACTGGCATTGTAATTCACCACAAATTCAAACATGATTCAAATTTATATATAAGTAATGGCTGTGTGAGGTGTAAGTAGTTTTCTGACGGCTGAACATCTTGGAATATGTGTGGTCTTGTCACATTATTATCTTTCCCAAGAAGTGAAGTCCCTACTTTTTTTGCCAGGCACGTGTTGCTGTACTGAACTCCACTGTATCTAAAATGGTTGAATCTAATTTATTATGGGGAAAAAAATCTCCTAATGTGTCCAGTATGATTTTGGATTTTTATATGGCTAATGACGGCAAGGCTCGAGGTGAAAATTTCAAAAGTGACTCATTGACTGGGGATTGTAGCATACTAAAATGACGGAAATGTTCTGTCTCCAAAGTACCTAGCTTCTGTTGGTTTTTACCTAGTAAGTTTGCATCTATTTGAAGTAACACTACCAGTCACGTATTTAATCGACCCCTGAGCTGGGTAAAGTATGAACCACACAGCGGGTTACTAGCTCCAGTAGTTGAGAGGTTTTCAATCTGCAATCAGACGGTGCTTTGCAGGACTCCTTGGAGCATGGGCCATACAAATACAGGACTACGCCCATCACATGGAAGTGTCTTTAGATACCCAAGTCCCTAAAGGCCAGATTTGTAAATGAGTTTATAAAGAAGCGTTTGCAGTTTCCCAACAATGTAGTCTTTGGTGATCTGTGGAAAGAGAAACACCCAGTGCTGTACAATGGGAGAGAACATTCACTCAGGCACAAACGGGTGACCATGGTGGGGGGCCATTAGTCCCTCCTGAATGAGAAAGTGAATCTGTATATCAGATGACAACCAATATAATCTGTTGTTGTACCTTCTCCCCCTAATCACCAGCAGTAGACACTTCAGAAGAAGTTTCAAGAAATTCGATAATTTGCTCAAAGAGGAGTTTCAGTTAATGCTCCTTTCCCTGTCCCTCTGGCTTAATGACAGGCTTATGCATTGAAATATGACGGTTTCTATCCCTTTACACCTGTTTTATAAAATCTAATCCTTTCTTTAAATTTTATCTCATGTAACAGTGAATGGTTTCACTGTAATAGCTAATATTTCCTTTCATCACTTTCAAATTTTTATCTTTAATTCCACTGGATGAACTCTTGTTCTTAAATTACGAAAGAAAAAGGTGACTGGAAATGCAGGACTTATCTTCTTTGTGCCATTCATTATTTTTTATAAAGGTCTATCAGGTCTATCATGTCCTTTCTTCATGCCACCCCTAAACAGGTCTGATCTTTCCAATTTCTCCAGATACAAAATTTTCTCTCTTAGTCTCTAATCATTTCCATTGCCTGCCTTCAGATGCTCCCTGTATCTCCTATATCTATTTTGCAGTCAAGTTCCTAGAACTGAACAAAGTATTCAAGATGTAGCAAATAACCAATCTGTGGGAATTACAGTATTTCCAGTCTGATTTTTTCTTTCCCACTAGCATTTTTTTCAACACTGCTGTCCACCCAGCTTTCCACAGTAATCCCAGGTTTTTTTTTTTTCTGAGCCACTGCACTCAATGAAGATCCCAGTAGGTTGTGTGAATAACACAAAATACACCATCCAGAGTTACATTTTCCTAGCATTAATCCCTTTGGCCACTGTGGTGGTTATTCAGCTACTTAGGTTAGGCTTCTCTTCGCTATCTCTGAGGCTCTCCTATAGTAAGCAAAACTAAATAATGGTATGCATTCTGTATGTTGCCACATCATTTACCCTTTTCCAGATCAATAATACTTTTCACGTGCCCTTTTAACACATATGTTTCCTTCAGATGCCATGTTGTCACAAGAGGCCTGTAAGTGTATACACTTGGGATATATCTATGCGGCCCCACACAGGGAGTACAAACACAGCCAAGCACGTCCACATTGGTATAGCTCCGCACTTCAGCTCAGATATTGCCTGTTTCTCAGCAGAACACTTCACTGCCTTCTTTTGAGTAGCTGTGGTATCCCACACAGCACTACGTGGTGAAGGGCAAGCATGAGCCTGGCCATGTTGAAAGTCAACCACATAGCAGTAATATTTGCTTTCTGACAGTCTGTTCTTAGAGACAAGAGTACTTTCTCTCCCACCACAAGTTTGGGTAGGAGCCTTTATAACCCTCTGATAACTATTTCGTTAAATGATCAGCTGCAAGTCTGAATATATTTATACATACTTGATTTTCCTTATGCCACTATGTCCCCAACAGGGTAAAAAAAAGGAATAGAAATAGAAAGGCAGGGAATCCAAGCGTGTACCCCCGATACCATGGATCTGGTAACTACAGTGATCCCTCTCAAGCCCTCCTCCCCTCAACAACCTTTTGGTGTCCCTCACCCCTAAAAGCCACTGCCAAACACTGCTGCGGCTGCGGTGGCTCTACCCAGCCAGAGGCACCTCTGAGATGCAGCCCAGAGGAGCAGCATCTGGCAGAGCTGGGGGGGGCCGTGTCCCCTTGGCACTCCCATCCCTTTGGTCCTGCTGGAGCTTTGTCTCTGCAGGACACCCAGAAATCTCAAGCAAAGGTTTAAGAAACACATTTCTGCCCAAGGGGGAAAGAAAGGCAAAAAAAAAAGAAGAAGAATATATGTCTGAGGAAACAGAGATAGCCGTGGGGAAAGCATATTTTCCTTTTGCAAAGCTAGAACCTAGGTGTTCATCCCCTATTTTAGCATATTCATGTTTTATTCCTTCCTTCAATTACCATTTCAACTCATTTTCCAGGTTCCAAAGTGTCTAATTTCCAAAAGGACTGCTAACCTATAGATGCAGAAAAATGGTCTTGCACTGTCTCCTGACAGAATTATTATTACAATTATTATGTTATTTAAAATTTATATTACACATATTTAAAAGGCTGCAATTAAATTAGGCCCCACTGTGCTTGCCACTACCCAAATGTATAACTAATGGCATTCCAGGCCCTCAGGAAAAACATTTAATTCCAAGGTAAACTCCTCAGGGCAGAAATTACCTACATTTTTGTTCTGTGGGTAGACAGTGCCTGGCACTGGTGCAGCCTAGAGGCTGAACCACAATCCTAATAATAATAGTGGTAATGATAATTAATATTAGTATTAAATATTGTTACTTCAATTTTACCACAGCTTACCCACCTCTTTTCTTTTAATATGGTGTGCTAAGAATGCATTTCATTCCTTCAGTTGAAGCATTATTTACTTAATATTTCAGTGCTGTGCTAAGGATACTTTGCTCCACTTACAGGGATCAAATAGCCAAATGGAATGTGTTTGGTGGGACGAATGGTGTTTGGAGTCAGAACAAATGGCAAGAGAGAGGGGACACCATCAAAAACTGTTCCCCTGCTCCACGTGAATGTTAACACTTGTTCGATGTTCTGCGATGAACTCCTTCAGTACACCGAGTTACTGGAAAAAAAGCCTCCACGCTGAGAAAGATGCACATGTCACTGCTGAGTCAGAAGCTGGCCATGGTCTTATCAGCACACATTTTTTTACACGTTCTTTTTTTTTGTCACCCTCCCCCAAGGAAGTGTGTGTTCCCTAAAAAATGTTGCCAGAAGGAATTCCAGTTTAGATTTTAAAAGTATTGTCCTTAACACAAACTGGGAGAAATAGGCACAAAATACCAAAACACAAAGGCAGAAAGGCTTAGTGTTACAAAATGTGATGCTGATTTAATACTGACTTGTTACTGCAATGCAATAATTTACTGTCTTTTATGTTTCATTCCCCTCACCATAACTACAGAAATACTGTGTCTGCAAAGAGCCCAAGCATCAACTTGGCACGTTTGCAGTTAGTGCCCTACTTTGTAAATGCTATTATAAAAATTAGGATCCAAATGATATTAAGCTAGTTAAAATTAAATACGCTTCAAGCATTTTAAGCAGAATTTAAATTTAAAAAAACAGTAAAACACTTTACAAGCACTGAATGCTGAACTGGCTTAAAGATACAGGTGATATTCATCTACAAAAATGGCTCATTTCTGTCAGTAAAATATCATTGTAACTTCGATAGGAAAAGTAATCTAGAAGGCACAGATATCTGCACAATACTAAGACACATCTGATTGTGCCTGCCTGTGAGTCTTCTAAGATATCACCCAATTGTCTCAGTTGCACCTTCTGGAAATGCTATTCTTTACCGTCAGCCTAGAGAGGAAAACATATTTAGAAATCTGTGTGTAAAATTGCATTGAAGATTAAAAGCCCCAGGAACACACGAAATAATATCACTGTTCAGGTGCTTTGTATTAGTGAAGACCAAATAGGAAGTAAGTCTTTCCGATCATTTTTCTAGCCCTTCTTGCGCTTCCACCTGGGAGAAAGTGCTATGAAATTCTTTTGTAAGAAAAATGAATAGGCATCATAGCAACAGCACTGTATTTCTTGCTGTCAAAATAATTACCATCTCTTTTAACAACATTTGTGTTGCTAAACTCTCTCTTTCCTGAACACATCTTAAGTTGAAAAGCATCCTTACTCTTCCAAAAGGTTTTAGAATATGAATTGCTTTCCAGCTTTCAGGTTTTTAAAGGAACTGTATTTATTATGAATATTGTTACTGCATTTGATTAAAAGGATGAAAGCATTATATTATATACAGGAAAAATATGCAGAATTTCCCTTATGCTATAGGATCTAGCACATGGCAGATCTTTCACTTCTCTGATGTTACTTTTCCCACCTCAGAGCAAGAGAATTCTCTATAAGGAAAACAAAGCAATTAATTCAGCTCTGCTATGCTCTGACTAGATCTCTCTTTTTTTAATTCTAGAATTAGTATTTAGCATGCAAGTGAGATAGATAAATATGTGGTGACCCCCCATCTTTCATACCCAACCTTCTGTCTCTCTCATTTGTGCCATCATTGTCATTTGGCTGGGTTACGGTCTGCCAGCAGTTCTGCTGTAAGCTGCGTTGTTTTGTGAAGCGCTCCTGTGGGGGGTCTTTCTTGTCTTTGGCAAACTCTTCCTAAAGAGCATTTTCTGCAGTGTGCCAGCAGCTCTTGGCACAGATTCACCAGCTCACAATGACTTGCAGTGCTGATGCTTAATAGTCATCCCCAGTAGCTTAGCAGTGGAAATAGGTGAGATGGATAATGCATCCTCTGAATTGTACCTTGCACGTTGGGTTCCTTCTGTTTGGCAAACTTGGAAGGCAAATTTAATCAGTATAAACCAGGGAAAGAGGAAAGGAAAGATCCATCTTGCACTTCAAAGGGTGTTTTATCAACTTTACTCCTATTGAAAGAAGAAGAATGTTCCAGGGACAGAAATTAGAAGAGAATACGTTCGACAAACCTATTCCACCTCATCAGTGGCCGAGGAGGAAAGGAAGAAGAAAGCAGGGACTGCTTCAGCTTTTTTCAGTTGTGACAAGCAGGGAGAAAGGACATGAAGATGGGCGTCCATGACAGGCCTCAGGTTGTCGCTGTAGGAAAACATGCCATCCCCCAGACTCAGGGTAAGGAAGACCCTGAAACTCCTAAGCGTCAGGATGCAATATCTCCCATCCACCTGGCTGCTTTACCCTGATAAATTCTCAGCCTTTCCCTCCTCTTCCTTCCCCATCACCCACACTTCCCTTCCCATTTGCTGCCTGCACAGTACCCAGGACAACAGGCCCTACTCCTTCTCATCCCTCAGGGCCTGAGCAGCAGCAAAAACCCCACCGTGCCCTTGGATCCCTTTGATCTCGCTTCAGAGACCACGAGCTGCTGTCCAGAGGAGTCCCAGCAGCAAGTTCTCACACAAAACCAGTTCTTCACCAGAGGACGTGGAGCTAAATTTCTTTTACAAAATGAAACGCTGTCGCTAAAGAAGTTTTTAGGGTTTTTTTGTGGAGATTCTCCAGGACCAAACAGGCTGTGAAGGCAGGGGGGCAGGAGCGGGAGTCCAGGTCAACCCCTGCCATTTCGTGTGGCGGGCTCTCCCGGGGTCCCCGCTGCCCTGGCGTCCGCTCTCGGAGTGGGCGATCCAGGGAGTGAGGGTGAGTGCATCCCTGTATGTGTTTAGGGGGGGAAGTCTCCCTGAGGAGGCAGCGGTGATGGGGCGGGGTGTGCCACGGCCAGCGGGGGCACCTTCCCGGCCCGGGGAAGCAGGGTGAGGTGAGGGCAGCGAGGCGTCTTCCCAGCCCCCGGGCCGGGCTGGGCGGTGCCGGGGGCTGGCTGCAGGAGGAGGAGGAGGAAGAAGCCAGGATATTCCTGAATGAACGGCTCCCTCCTCACCCCACATCTCCGCCCGGCTCTCGGCTCCCGCCTCCCGCCCGTGTCGCTTCGAGGCGCAGCCAGTTTCTATAGCGACGGCGCTGATCCGCGGCTCTTCCGAGTAGTAACAAAGCCGGCTGCCCGCTGCCGCGCCGGGGCTGAGGGGGGACGAGGCTCCCTCTCCCGAAGACACCCCGCCCGCCTGCGGCGCCCCAGACAGGTAAGGGAGCGAGGGGCTCCCCGGCGGCCGCCGCCCGCCCCCGCCGCGGCTGGGGATGACCGCCATGCGGCCGCAGCAGCCCCAGCCAGGCGGCGGGGCGCGGGGACCTGCCGCTGGGTGACGGCTGCGGGAGAGGCTCCCCCGCGGGCCAGGCGGCGGCGGCGGGTGTCGCCTGAGGCGCGGCCCGGGGCGGCTGAGGGGCGGCGGCGGGCGGCTGAGGTCTAAGCGGGGGGACGCGTCCGTCCGCCCGCCCGCCCGCCTCTGTGGCAGCTGATGGAGAGCGGGGAGGGGGGCACCGGGGCGGCTCGACTGCCGGGTACGGCCGCTCGCCGGGGCGGGCCCGGCAGGGTCCACTCAGCACCCGGGCGGCGGCGTTAGGGGTGCGCGGGCGGGCGGACGGTACAGGCGGGCTCCGCGCCCTGGGCTGCAACCGGTGGGCTTGGCGTTCCTGCTCCGCCGGGGACAGCGCTCAATTAAGCTTACCGATGATGATGATGTTGTTGATGATATAATAACAACAACAACAACAGTAATAATAATAATAATAATAATAATAATAATAATAATGATGATGGTGGTGGTGTTATAAAAATATGCTTTGCTCCCCCCTGGAAATTTGGGGGTTACAAAGTTTAATTCGTTCAGCTTTGTAATGTTGACTAGGATGATGGCTTTAAAATGCCTTACTTAGTTAAAAAAAAAAATTCTAAAGGATTGATACTGAAGAGTTATCAAGAAATTACTGCTTCTTTTTAGGAGTAGCTGTACCGAAAGGTTTTACGTGAAATGAGTCTGTAGCTTTCAGAGTCAGCCTAGCTCATTAGAAGACGGAGCTAAGGTAAGATGGTAGAGATGATAGATGCTTGCTTGTCTTGGACAACCAAGGTTAGGCAAGAATTAGCCACCCTGAGCTCCTGAGATACTAATGTCAAAGCGTTGATGGGAAGGTCATTAGCAGGACAGTTGCCTGAGCAATGTTTGTAGTGGCTGTATAAACACCATCTGAATTGTAGCGGCTGTATGAATAACCGTGCATTTGAGCAGAAGTTTAAAATTCAGAGAAACTTCCCAATGATAACAGAACGGCTGATCTTGCATGATGAGGTCCTAAGAAGCAGCCATTATGGTTCATACCAAGTGATTTAGGAAATAAACTAGTTGATGGGCCAAGGCAAAATTGTACTGTGCCATGTATTGCAGCCAGCAGGATGCTCTAGATGGGAATGTTCTTGGATGTGAACAAGAAAAAAAAAGGGAAGTAGTATGTCAGATGAGGATAGTGTGGCTGTCATAGTTATTGAGTAGGTGGACAAGAATTTAAATTTTAAGTAATATGTAATCTGACTATCAGATTATTTGAGATGTAAAACACTACACATAAGGTAATATCAGGGTATCAGAACCCAAAGGCTAAGTATTGACTGGAAGAAGCTTGAGAGGTACATAAAAATAGAGACTGTTAAATGAAAAGAGGAACTACCAGTACCATTTAAGTAAACGGTAGAAAATAATTTTTATAGGGTGGAAAGAGAAGATACAGGTCTCTTCAGCAGTCATGAATACAAGTAGCATATAAAGTGGAGTCAGGCTTCTCTTGCAAGAGATGTATAACTGAAGTTTTCAATGAGGGTTAATCAAGGTTAAATATTTATCAATATAAAATGTAAAGGAGTAATATCGTAGCAATAGATACAGTGGAATTCAGATCTAGTTTATTAAAAACAAGCAAACAAAAAACCCCATGGAATTTCTTACTTAGGGTGATTGCAGTGGTTTGCCCAGTGTTTATAAGTGTTTGTCCTTTGCTTCTTTCAGAAGTGTCACAACAGTTGTTTTGCTGAAAAAGTTATAACCTTCTGAATGACCTCTGTTTTTCATGCAACACTGAAATGCGAACTCCTGAGTTTATTAAATGTGTAAAAATGGAGACCTCAGATTAGTTTAGCATGATGGAAAATAGCATTTCAAGACCATACTCTGAGCTATCTGAAATTGAATGCACCTAGCAGGAAATAAAAGGTCAGCTGTGTATAATAAAGACCTGGGGACTTCTATTCCCTTAGCTGCATGGCAGAGAATAAGAAACATCAGAACTCAATACGATCTTGCCTTAAAAGCTAAAGGGATAGGCAAAATATTTATGGTTACGCTGCCGTGTGACATTTCAGTCCTGAAATTGTTCCGTGTGGAACAATTGCAGACTCCACTTGATGAAGTTTATCAGAGGAAAAAAACAATGTAGTAGTTGAGGCACTACCAGGAAAGAACGCAATAGCTCACTATAGGTAATATGTCCCATAACATAGCCTGATACGTATAAGGTCTTCTTAATGGTCTAAACAGTTCTAGCACTTATATCACAGTCTCTCAGGCTGTCATTTCCCGCCTTCCTGATGCCCGTCAGCCCAGGCTATGTTTCTGAAATTGTCGTGAAAGCATCCTCTAAAGCTGTGCACTCCATACAGTGATATAAGGTCACAGCAGGACTCCGCTTGCCAGTATTCCTCTTGCTTTAATCAGTCTGAGTTTAACATGTTTGTCTATATCCTAGGTCTGATGACTCTGTTAAATGTTTTTCTGGAGATGTGTGTGTGCTTGCTGTAGCCAGTAGCTATTTCAAGTATACAGGGACACTTATCACCTGCTGTCTAGAGGTTGTGATTTCAGTCCTTCCAGCAAGGTTGCTAAGGAGTGTGAGGGATCCTCGGAGAGCAAAGCTCGGGAAATTCTCCTGTGGCCTTTTCACGCGTTGTGTGCTGAAGCGTTTCCTATCCGATATAAACCACTGTTTCGGCAGTAAGATAGTATGGGCAGATGTGTACCTTAGAGTAGTGTAACATAGGATAATTGTGACTTTCTAGTATAAAGAAAACATTTGCAAGTGTGAGAGTGCTGTGGTAAGCTGCAAAGAGCTCAGGCCTCCTGAAAACGTACCTTAGGTTTCAAATTAATTAGGTTTCAAATTAATTAATAAACCCCTTTATGCACATAAAGAAGTACAAGATGTGCAGCTTTTAACCTACTACAGCTCTACAATTTTTTAAACCCAGTCTTCTGTGGTTTCATTCAGCTTGGTTTTCCTGCAGAGATGGTGCAGCACAGCGTTTTAGACATAGATTTGGAGGGGGGAGGGGATAAAACCGGGCTCACTAGAGTTGAACCTAGGGGTAGGTTCAATGTGCCAGAGTTGAAATCGATAGCCCAGCTCAGGTGCATCTACACCAATGCGCGCAGCATGGGCACCAAACAGGAGGAGCTGGAAGCCATTGTGCAGCAGGACGGCTATGATGTAGTTGCCATCACAGAAACATGGTGGGATGCTTCTCATGACTGGAGTGCTGCAATGGATGGCTATAAGCTCTTCCGAAGGGATAGGCAGGGAAGGAGAGGTGGTGGGGTGGCTCTGTGTGTTAGGAAGTGGTTTGATTGCATAGAAATTGATGATTGTGAAGACCAAGTAGAGTGCTTATGGGTAAGGATGAGGGGGAAGGCCAATGAGGCAGATATCGTGCTGGGAGTCTGTTACAGACCACCCAACCAGGATGAAGAGACAGATGAGACATTCTATAAGCGACTGGCAGAGGTCTCGCATTCGCTGGCCCTTGTTCTTGTGGGGGACTTCAACCTACTGGACATCTGCTGGAAGTATAACACGGCAGAGAGGAAACAGTCTAGGAGGTTCCTGGAGTGTGTGGAGGATAACTTCCTGACGCAGCTCGTGAGTGAGCCCACGAGGGGAGGTGCCTTGCTGGACCTGCTGTTTACAAACAGAGAAGGAGATCTGTTGTGAGATCTCCTGGTGAGAGATGTGGTGGTCGGAGGCCGTCTTGGGCTTAGCGACCATGACATGATAGAATTCTCAGTTGTGAGCAAAGTAAGGACAGGGGTCAGCAAAACTGCTACCATGGACTTCCGGAGGGCAGACTTTGGCCTGTTCAGGTCACTGACTGAGAGAGTCCCTTGGGACACAGTCCTGAAGGACAAAGGGGTCCAGGAAGGTCGGACAGCCTTCAAGAAGGAAATCTTAAAGACGCAGGAGCAGGCGGTCCCCATGTGCCGTAAGAAGAGCTGGCGGGGAAGGCGACCGGCCTGGCTGAACAGGGAGATTTTGCTGGGACTCAGGGAAAAGAGGAGAGTTTATCACCTCTGGAAGAAGGGGCAGGCAACTCACAAAGAGTACAAGGATCTCGTTAGGTCAAGCAGGGACAAAATTAGAAAGGCAAAAGCCCAGCTAGAGCTCAGTCTGGCCACAGTCATAAAGGATAATAAAAAATGTTTTTACAAATATATTAACAACAGAAAGAGAGGCAAGGAGAATCTCCATCCCTTACTGGATATGGCGGGGAACATTGTCTCCAAGGATGAGGACAAGGCTGAGGTACTTAATGCCTTCTTTGCCTCAGTCTTTAATAGCCAGTCCAGGTATCCACAGGGTATTCAGCCCCCTGAGCTGGAAGATGGGGATGGAGAGCACAATAACCCGCCCATGATCCAGGAGGAAGCAGTCAAGGACATGTTAAACCACCTGGACACCCACAAGTCTATGGGGCCTGATGGGATCCACCCAAGAGTACTGAGAGAGCTGGCAAAGGAGCTTGCCAAGCCACTCTCCATCATTTATCAGCAGTCCTGGTTAAAAGCGGAGGTCCCAGAAGACTGGAGGATTGCCAGTGTGACACCCATCTACAAGAAAGGCCGGAAGGAGGATCCTGGGAGCTACAGGTCTGTCAACCTGACCTCCGTACCGGGGAAGATCATGGAGCAGTTCATCTTGAGGGTGCTCACAGGGCATCTGCAGGACAACCAAGGGCTCAGGCCCAGGCAGCATGGGTTCATGAAAGGCAGGTCCTGCTTGACCAACCTGATCTTCTTCTATGACCAGGTGACCCGCCTAGTGGATGAGGGAAAAGCTGTGGATGTTGTCTACCTGGACTTTAATAAAGCCTTTGACACCATCTCGCACAGCATTCTCCTGGAGAAACTGGTGGCTCGTGGCTTGGACGGGTTTATTCTTTGCTGGGTGAGGAACTGGCTGGATGGCCAAGCCCAGAGAGTCATGGTGAATGGCATTAAATCCGGCTGGCGGCCGGTCACAAGCGATGTTCCCCAGGGCTCGGTTCTGGGGCCGGTCTTGTTCAATATCTTTATTGATGATCTGGATGAGGGGATCGAGTGCTCCCTCAGTAAGTTTGCAGATGACACGAAATTGAGTGGGAGTGTTGATCTGCTGGAGGGTAGGAGGGCTCTGCAGAGGGATCTGGACAGGCTGGATCGATGGGCAGAGGTCAACTGCATGAGGTTTAATAAGGCCAAGTGCCGGGTCCTGCACTTGGGTCACAACAACCCCATGTAACACTACAGGCTTGGGGAGGAGTGGCTGGAGAGCTGCCCAGCTGAAAGGGACCTGGGGGTGCTGGTTGACAGCCGGCTGAACATGAGCCAGCAGTGTTCCCAGGTGGCCAAGAAGGCCAACAGCATCCTGGCCTGTATCAGCAATAGTTTGGCCAGCAGGAGTAGGGAAGTGATTGTGCCCCTGTACTTGGCACTGGTGAGGCCGCAGCTTGAATCCTGTGTTCAGTTTTGGGGCCCTCACTACAAGAAGGATGTTGAGGTGCTGGAACGTGTCCAGAGAAGGGCAACGAAGCTGGTGAGGGGTCTGGAGCACAAGTCTTATGAGGAGCGGCTGAGGGAACTGGGGTGGTTTAGTCTGGAGAAGAGGGGGCTGAGGGGAGACCTCATCGCTCTCTACAACTACCTGAAAGGGGGTTGTGGTGAGGTGGGTGTTGGTCTCTTCTCCCAAGTAACTAGTGATAGGATGAGAGGAAAAGGCCTCAAGTTGCGCCAGGGGAGGTTTAGATTGGATATTAGGAAAAATTTCTTTGCTGAGAGAGTGGTCAAGCACTGGAACAGGCTGCCCAGGGAGGTGGTGGAGTCACCATCTCTGGAAATGTTCAAAAAACGTGTGGATGTGGTGCTTCAGGACATAGTTTTAGGGAACATGGTGGCGCTGGATTAATGGTTTGACTTGATGATCTTGAAGGTCCTTTCCAACCTAGTGATTCTGTGATTCTGTGATAATAAATGCATACCTTTCCTTTTCCCATTTTATCTTTTTCACTGTCAACAAATGAATCCAATTTTTCAGATCTGATGGTGGCTTACAGCTGAGTTATTCTGAAATGCGGGATGTTCATTTGAGGGCTTAACTTCAGTAAATTTCCAAATGGATGGAAGTCTTTATTAATTCTCCAGACAAGATTTATGCAAACATCCAGTAAAAGTTTAAATTACAGATCAGCAATTTAAGTTTATTCCAGGTAGTGTGAAAACCTGAGATGCTCCAGCACCTCCAAAGTGCAGAGACTTAAATTCATTAAGGGTTTGCCTGATGTCTCTTGCCATTTCCAGGAAATTTAGCCAAAGTGTAACAAGTTATGGCTCTGAAAGACTTAGGTTCACAAGTATTTTGTAGATATGTATTGCATTTTGAAAGTAGGATCTATAAAGATTACTACCACTGGTGCTGCAATGTTCAGAAATTGAAGGAGGAATGGAGATGGACTGTCTTACCTTTCAGCTTTCCTGCCTCAGTTAGGAATTGCCCAAGTTATTAGGAGAAATGGCAGTTTGGTAGAAAGAAAAGGGTGTGACAAGCTGGACTTGAGAATAGCTGTAGGGACACCTGAAAAAAACTGAAGGTGTATGGGGCTGCTGTGAGGAGCAAGGTGGGGTTTGATGTGCAGCCCATGATGGAGATGTAGCCCTGGAGTTAAGGTGTATGGTGGGAGAGGGTTACCTGGGACTGGCATGAGGACTCAGGTTGAGATGGGACTGGGACTAGGACAGGCTGGTGGAGACCTAGCCAGGAAAATCTGTAGGTATTAGACTGTGTGCTCCAGTTCCTCCCAGTGGATGGCCCAGTTAGGGGCTGAAGGCTTCTTTTAGGCCCCCTTTGGTAAGCCTTCAAGGCTTCATCAGCAATATCTGTGGCAAAAGGTGTTGGTAAGGAAACCCAAACCTTTCCATAATAGTTTCAGGGCAGGTGGTGTTCCAGGCAGGGGAACTAATCTTGGCAGGCAGTTCATGGCAAAGAAAGAAAACTCCCATTTCAGATGATAGATGGATAGCCAGCCTGTAAATCTCAGGCAGGAGATGTCCTCCTGTGAACAGAAAGGAAATATTCCCCACTTGGTGACTCACAAGCACTGACCTGATCAGAGTCTGCTTGAAAAAGCATCTGACCTTGAAGCTCTACTGCGGAATAGCTTTATGTGAAAGTATGGCTTGGCCCCTGAGGAGCTACCCTGCAGGTGTTTACCAAGAACCTGCAGAAACCATTTGCTTCCTAATACGTGATGGGGGACCTAGAGTATCTTCACAGTAGTATTCAGTGGTGGAAACAAACCTACGTAAACCTCAAACTGGTACTAGCCTTTCACTCTTTAAACAATTCCTACAAGTAACACTCAAAAAAGTTTGAAAAGGCTTACCAGTGCTTCTACCACTATTGAAAATATTTAGCTTATTTAACTAGAATTTTATAAAAACCATAAGCAGAAATTTTGGGTAGTATTTGAATTACCCTTTGTCTAAGTGGAGTGTTCTGTAACATGCATGTGTAATGAGGGCTTCTTTCAGATCATTTGTTTTCCATTAGACAGTTCCCCATTCTCGAGGGCTGATTTGGTAATTCCAGACTCTGTATCTGGTTGTATTCAGGTGAATTTTATTTGAATGAGCTGACGTGCAGAAACCAGGCTCCACAACCTGTAAGGTTGTAAAGTAGGTATGTTTGTTCAGCGCTGGGCAGCACGGGGGGTCGCCCCACCACAACCGTGCACGCCCACCGCGGCAGTTAGCTTAGGATTTATACAGTCAAGCTTTACATATTCATAACCTTTCCCGAAAAGGCGGTCTTTATTACAATGAGTTCCGAGAAATCATTTCTATAGTCTCCACCTTTAATTCTTCCCAGCTGCGCACGCGCAGTGCCTTCTGGTGGCCGTGGGCCGGGTCTCGGGGATGAAGGCCGTATGTCTTCCTCGCTGTGTACTTTTCACCTTTGACGTTAATGGCTCTTCCAAACCACAGAACTGGTTGCCGCCGGATGAGCGCTTTCTCAAGACAGCTGGGTGCCTTCTTTGAATACAAATTGTTCCCTTATCTCCCAGCGAGGTCAATGTGACCATTTTATCGTTTCAACACATTCTTTCTTGCTTAAGCGTCTTATGCAGTGCCTAAGGTTATAGATACGCACCTTAAGCTAAGCAATGACTCTACTATTTACCCTTAAGTGTCAGTTCCCTCTATCAATCCCCCCTTTTCTAAGAGATTAGTAAATTCTTTTACTCATTCTTATAGCATGTTTTCTTTCTTTATGCATTTCTCAAAGTATTGTCCTGACTCAACCTTTTGTCGAAGCTGATGCTTCTTCCAAAGTTCGTAGTTACCTGTGGTCCCTTTTGCACAGCACATAAAGCATCTAAGTAAGGCACAAATCACAATCCCTAAGACTATTATTGTAATTAATACTACAAACAACTGCTTCAACCAAGCAAAGTTAGGCAGCCATGAGGTTAATTTATTCTAAAGATCAGAAAAACCAAGTGAAGTATCATCTTGAGATACTTGATGTAGTACCTTTGACTGTTGCCAAATTCGAGCAACATCCGTTTCGATTCTTTTCTCTTGATTTATATATGAGCAGCAACTCTGGTTTATTATTAAGCAAACTCCTCCCTCCTTTGCCGTAATTAAATCTAGGGCCATACGATTCTGCAAAACCACCTTACCAAGGGAAGATACTTCAGTTTGTAGTCCCTGGATTGCATCTGTGGTAAGATTCTCAATTTTCTCCATGGTGGCTGAGATGTTTACTATAGCTTTTTCTAATTCACTTACTTCTAACTGGGGAAAAAGCCATCTCACAAAACTATGGAAAGCTGATGGCCTCTCCGCAAGCGGATTATTCGGGACCTCGCGTACTTTCCGCCAGTGTGTCCGTATAATCCCTGGAGGAGGATGCGAGTGATTATATATTCTATTTTTGGGAATCACATACCCCAGCGTGCAGACTCCATCCCAGTAGTCAGGTAAAGATTTCCTAGCACGCCCATCTCCACATAGCCACCAGAGTCCATCAGGAATACAACTATAGGAATAATTGAGCCATAATCCCATCGTTACTGCTAGCGGACACCCGCCACGGCTGTCATTGATGTCCTTCCCTCTTTCACATATAGTTCCATTAAGATCTGCTGTTAGATTGAGATTAAAAACTCCAACCTTTGGGGCGGTATTATTGTGTCTCTTTATGAATATTGGTTTTTCCAATATCTGCAGATCAAATTTGAGTGGGTAAACACTGTTATTCCCACATGTGTATTTTGGGAGTTCATAACTCTTTGGGGGTATTGGAGCCTGAAAGCCCCAGCAAAGAATCTCACCATTAGGGAGACGGGATTGTTGTTGACCTGGTGTACAGTCGCCCTCTGTATTCCATATAAGGTTTTCCTCTGTAGGTAAAGTGGAATTGTTTAGGTTGTCATAAGGCCAGCTCCAATTTGCATAAGAAACTGGTATTCCAAGAAGGGGAAGTTCTAAATTTCCCTTGGGAAGAGCTGTACATACCCAACAATCGGAGAGGTTCAGACTATCTGCTACAGATTTGGTCATCTGTACATATGAGTTCTGATCCCACATTTCCACAGTTCCCCACAATATAATGACTATGTCTGTGAGAAAAATAGTTTTCCCGGTTAGGCTTGCGTGACCTTCCATGGAAACTTATGTGCCTTTTTCACTCTGGTGTGGTGGATCCAGGCGCTCTGCTCCTTGATTTTGATTGCTGTGAAGGAGGTGAGGAGTACCTGGAATGGTCCTTCCCACTGCAGCTCCAAAGTCTTTTCTGTAAGAGACTTTACATATACATAGTCTCCAGGTTGTATGTTATGCACAGGCCCGTCCAAACCTCTACTTCGAGTCCCAACCACATGTTTCTTAATTTTGGTGAGTTGTCTGCCTAATGCCACCATGTAAGAGGCCATGATTTCATCCCCAGCTTGTGTGGAAATCCCTTTCTGTGTTCCATAGGGTCATCCATACAAGATTTCAAAGGGACTCAGTCCCTCTTTCGCTATTGGCCTAGTTCGTATGTGCAAGAGAGCCAAAGGAAGGGACTGAGGCCAGGACAAGTTAGTTTCCTGTCCCAATTTCACTATCTGTAGTTTGATTAAGTGGTTCATTTTTTCTACTTGGCCACTCGACTGAGGGCGATATGGGGTATGAAGCTGCCAATCTATACCCAAATGGTGGCTAATTTTTTGTACTACCTTTGTCCAATACTGCATGCCAAGCAACACCGCCTCAGTTTACCTTTAAAAGTTCTTTATTATTTTCCCGCTCGAGGGCAAGTACCATAGGGTCCTGTGGCGGCACCATCCCACAGTCCCTTTGCCACTCCGGGTGATTTTGGAGGGTGAAAAACATACCTGCATATGACACCTCATCCCATTTTCCTTCTCTCCTTAAAAACAACATTAATTGCAAGATAGTGTTATAATCAATTGACTCATTAAGTGGCCACTTAGCTCCATTTTCCAGCTTATATATCGGCCACTATTGATTGCAATATTTAATGAGAGTCGTCTTATTCTCTGTACCCCCGGTTCCAACAATATCCCTCCAATGTGTCAATATGCAACCAAGGCGACTTTTCTTCAAAATATCCTTATTCTGAACGTTACCCATCTCTTCTGATTCCTTATCCTTATTTTCTAGATTGTTTCTCGTTAGCTATTGTGCTTCGTTTTAATTTCCACATAAACCTTTCCTCATAGGTCTTTACAGTCTTCTCCCCTCCTTCGTTTAAATATTCCCAAGGTTCTAGCCCAAACCACCAAAGGAGTGACTCTCTCTGTCCTGCCGCTTTGATGATCAGCCAGACCCCCCAATACTTAGAAGATTGACCAAACACCACAGCAACCCAACTTACATATATCAAGACATTTACAAATCTTACAAACGTCCGTCTCTGGCCGTGTTCCTCACGGAGTCACGGAACCGCAAATCAGGACTCCCACTCGCTTCCCAGCGGTGCTGTGTCTCAAACACCCCCCCCCCCCCCGCCAAATAAAACACCCGGGCACTTACAAATAAGACATACAATTATTACTCCAGTTAATATCCCCCAGCAGTTGCAAATATTATCCAAGTAATCACATCACAATTTTGAGAGGCCCGCTTACCCTTCTCCCGCTTCTTATACAACCATTAGCAACTCCGTCCTGGCTCCCGACACTGGGATGCAGCGGTGACCTCGGATTTGCTCGATCTGCTCGCAGGATCGCTAGCGGCCGCCCCCTCGGTCAGCAACCCCCCTGTTAACATGCAGGGTACCCTCCTCCCATACGGGGGCTATGCCGTACGCCAGACGTCTCTGCGCGGTTGACCGGGGGCCCCGGCCAAGCGTGGGCGTCCCCTACGGCGAACTGGCCCCTTTGTAAAACATACCGTTTATCCGCGGCTTCAGGAGGTTGTTGTCTGCTCCCGCGGTGAGCGGCTGGGAGTGGAGGCTCCTCCGAGGAAAGCGCTCGGGGCGCCCCCAGGGGCGTCCGCTCCGCAGCCGATCCCGCAGCCGAGCAGACTGTCTCCCGCCTGGCTCGCCAAAATGACGTGGGGAAACCAGACTCCACAACCTGTAAGGTTGTAAAGTAGGTATGTTTGTTCAGCGCTGGGCAGCACGGGGGGTCGCCCCACCACAACCGTGCGCGCCCACCGCGGCAGTTAGCTTAGGATTTATACAGTCAAGCTTTACATATTCATAACCTTTCCCGAAAAGGCGGTCTTTATTACAATGAGTTCCGAGAAATCATTTCTATAGTCTCCACCTTTAATTCTTCCCAGCTGCGCACGCGCAGTGCCTTCTGGTGGCCGTGGGCCGGGTCTCGGGGATGAAGGCCGTATGTCTTCCTCGCTGTGTACTTTTCACCTTTGACGTTAATGGCTCTTCCAAACCACAGAACTGGTTGCCGCCGGATGAGCGCTTTCTCAAGACAGCTGGGTGCCTTCTCTGAATACAAATTGTTCCCTTATCTCCCAGCGAGGTCAATGTGACCGTTTTATCTTTTCAACACATTCTTTCTTGCTTAAGCGTCTTATGCAGTGCCTAAGGTTATAGATACGCACCTTAAGCTAAGCAATGACTCTACTATTTACCCTTGAGTGTCAGTTCCCTCTATCAGAGCCTGGTTTGCCAAATAATCCTGTCCTCTTAATTATTTACTTTTCTGCCAATTTTTTGTGCAATCCATACAATTTTTCAGAAGTTATTTTATATTCCTTCAAGTCCACTGGCAAAAACACTTATTAGCCTAGTCCTCAGTTCCCCCTTTAAAACATGCCTATTTGATGATCCTTTCTGGCAGGCATTAGTGGAGAAATGTCTGTGAATTTTTAATCTACATGCTTCATTCACAGCGTGAGTTAGGTACCCATCTTATGTGAATAGTCGTACCTTTATAGCAATCTGATACAATAACAACGCAACTAGAAAGTACTTTAATGTTACAGTTACTATTTTCTTTTGTTAGTTCCTCATTTTGTTTCTCTCACTTGAGCAAAGTTGTTAGGTGGAAGTTCTCTCTGCATTCGTCAATATTCTAATGTATTTCCCTGAAATTTGTCTTATCCTTCCTGTAGGTGTCTAAGTCCTTCATGCTTGTGCTATTAAGTTAAAGGTCGACACCTTGAATAACGCTTGTTAAGTAAATGGAAATGAAATATGATCTTACTAGCCAGATCTATCTAAAAAGACCAAAAGGGAGACTGCCTTCTTGACTGCATAGCTTATGTTTTTCTTCATTGGCCATTAGGTGGTATTTGACACTTGAGAAGATAGGCATGGGTACCTGCTCATTTAAAGATCGTCTAACAATAAAAAATTTTATTTCTGGCCCTGTCTGTCCTTTAAAAATTAGGAACAGGTATCTATCCAGTAAGATAAAAACTGCCCTCTTTATACCACCAAGTTTCTCTTAGACTGAAATATTAACACCTTAATCATAAAATACCACATCTCCCACAGGACAAAAAGAGAACAGAGAACATACCAATGATGAATCATCTGTTTTTGTTATCAGTCATTCAGACGCTTTGGGGATGGATGGATGGATGGATGGATGGATGAATAGATCGAGCCCAGAGCTCTGAGCCAGCTTGGCAGCTGGCAGGTATGTCCCTGGAAGCTCACCAAAATGCTTTCTCAAGCATCACACCTCTATTCTACATGTTGTATTTTGCCAAATCATATCCTAGAATATAAAGTATCTTCTTAAGACAATAGGATCACACTTAAGCATACACCTACTTTCAGTGGAACTTAAGCATGTACATACGTGTACATTTGCTCAGACAGGAGTCTGAAGAAGGGTGCTTTCTTGGATGGGCAAATAGAGAAACAGCTCCTACAAGACTTAGAGCGAGGCAGAGCTGAAAATTAATGGTGTGCAGGTGATGTAAAAAAGAAGTAATAATATTGCATATCGATGGATCCCACAAAAGTTCCAAATTAACTAAGTTTCCAGAAAATCTATGTCATCTGTCTCTTAAGAATAAATGAAACTCTCTTACATGACTGCTTTGCCCATATATGCCTCCTGACAGGCAAGTTAAAGCATTTTATAACCCTGGAACAGGGAAAACTTGAGTGCAGTGGTGTCTCCCTACCTTTCCCTGGTATGTCTCCCGACATAGCTCGTCCCACTGTAGTGTGCTGTGCTTATGGATCTGGCAACATTTGCATTATGAAGCTCCTTTTTATGAATTTACTGTAGCATGGACAAAACATTTACTTCATGCTGAACTGTAGTTTCTAGGGACTGAGGATAATTTTCAGTGTGTTCATCGGTGTAAATGTAAGGCTTCAGTAATGCATGTTGACATAGTCTTATTAAAATATGTTTGCATTGACTTTGGGATAGGGAGGCGGGAGGCATATCACAGTAACACATAGAAAGAAACTTTCCCGGATTCTTCTTTTTAATGCAGTTTTTTTATTCAGACATGGCTATGAATAAGTTGAACAGCCTTCTGAACTTAGTTCCCTGTAAAAAATTAAGTCGTCTGCCTTTTTTTCTGTTTTAGTAAAGTAAAATTATTCATAAAAAGAAATGTCAGTTGCGCCAGTCTTGTAATTTGCTTTTGCTTTCAATAACATTAATGTGATGCTTGACTCACTGTTTGTCATTTATATAGATAGCTCATATAGTGTGTGTGTGTGTATTTTAAATTCTGTAGGTCTCTTGAGAGGGTAACAGCTTTTCTGTAGTTCTAGTCCACATACACACAGGCACACACACACATTTATATATGCTACCCTGTCAAGAGAGCTATAATATTTTAAATTATGCAAATAGAGACACACGTAGATTTGTATTTGCCAGGTAGACCAAGGGTGTAAATTGACATCACAGATACATGTATGGAAATTGCCTACCTACAGTGCTGTGAATTACTGTACAAACAAGTTCATCCCTGTCACCTTTTGTTTGCCTGTTGCTCAAGGAAGGAAAACAATTTCACACAGTATGATCAGTAAAGAGCAGCTGTGGACAAAAAAGAAGTATCTATCTACGGACTGTAAAATAGTAACTTCTAACAAAAAGTCCTGCTGCATATTTGACGCTGCCTCCTTTTCACTGCTCCTGCTTTTTACTGCTTCACTCTGCACCTCTTTCAATAGCAGTGTTGTGACTTTATGCTTAGTTTCATCACACCTTTTTTCATTTATGATCTTGTCTGTGTGAGTACAGAAAAGCCAACCTCATTGAAACACAGATTTATTTTTTTTAAAAGGTGTTTCAAAGAGTTATCCTAAAAGTTTAATTGTGTTGCTCGCACACTTGCAATGTTAACCAAAGTGGTGATAAAGAGCAAAAAGAAGCATGAAATAATGTTATGACAAATAAATTTAACTCCTGGGAAACAAACAAAAAAAATATACAGTCATCAGCACATGCCTCTCTGTATTGAAAAGTAAGGTTAATATCACCCCATAATTTCTGGCACAGAGCTCTTTTAATCGTGTTTGAAGAGTTGCATTTGTTTTGGGACATTTGGAGTATTGATAAGGGGCAACTTCAACCAACATTTGCTTTGATATTTGTATATGCATAAAATTAAAATTCAGGGGTGTGTGTGAGTTATAGTAATGGGCATAGCTGATGGATTAGATTCATTATTTGTTGTTAAAAAGTTAGCAATATCTTTGATGGACAAGATGCCTTTGCTGTGCAGAATTTAGGGTCTCAACAGACAGAAGTACAGCAAGTAGGGTATGTCAGAAAATTCCAGAGAAGGAGTTTAATATTATTTGGCATGAGTTTTGAGTCGAAATGGATTGGAATGGTTTACTGGGTTTTCCGTGGGTTTTTGTTTGGTTGGTTTTGTTTTTTTTTATGGTGGGAAAAATGGAAGATATGGGTCTTTGGGGAAGAAATATGAATTAGGAGTGGGATTTCTGGACTGGCGTGTGGAGGAGAATGAATTTCTATCCTGTGAGAATGCCTGTTAAAACACCTAACTTTGCACTACCAGTACACACTGCAATGTTTAGATCAAATTTTCTAGACAATACACTGAAGGAGTGTGGAGCGCTCAGACAATAGGCAGAGTCTGAAAGACTTGTAGAAAAAAAATGAAACTGAACCCATATATTGCAAGATCATATTGTTCTGAGAGAAGAAACAAATCTTGGGAGGGCAATTTCATCAGCATTCATAGCAGTAAGCAGTGGCACAGTTCCTGTGAAGCCTGCTCCAGAAATGACGTCATTTGTCCACGGTGACATACTAGGCCACTCAGGCTGGCACACAAACACTGAGCAGCTGCCCCACGCAAACCCAGTTGCATATCTCTAGCGAAAGAAAGACTCTAGTCAGAGATATGAGAGGTTATTCACCCATCTGCAAAAAGAAATGCAGTGTGCCAGGCAGCAGACAGCAAGCGTCGTGGATTCACTGATGAGCAAAGTTACAGTGGGGAAACCACAGGGAATGGTGTTGACAGGGAATGGGCAAAGACCGGGGGTCTGTTCTGTTAAACCCGCTGGTTCCAGTGAGGACGCTGACAAAGCTCACTTCCCGTGTACAGCTCCAGACGTCCATGAAACCTTTTTTTTTCCCCCCCAATTTTTCTTTCACGTGAACAAAGAATGGCACTGCCACTGAGCGGCCGGGGATGGCCCTTGCTCTGCTGGAGGCCTGAGAGGAAGGGAACTGGAGTGGTACTCCTCTGCTCTGCCAGCTGCCCTGGAAGGGCTGAGGTTGAGAGCTGTGGCCATTGCATTCCCGCAGCTGGCTTTTAGTCTCTGGAATGTGACAGGCAAGATCTGCACAGGTCACACCAGTTTTAGCGTGTCTCTTAGTTACATTTGGAACCAAAAAGGGCCGTAGTTAAGGAATAGAAGAGTACAGAGACATTTTTGATCCCTTGCCTAGACTGAGTGAATTAGCTAAACGGTGAATATCTCGCATTGTGCAATCATTATTGTTCATCATTGTGACAGGCCGGAAAGAGCAAACATAATAATTAATATGAGGCATTGTGATAATGGCATTGTGTCCCAGCTTTAAATTGTTTAAACGAAGCTTCCCTTTTATTTAAGTAACTCCCCGATAATTCTGTTAAATCTTTCTTTTCTTCAGTCTTGATTCAACATTTAAATAGAGACGTCTTGTGTCCCCTGGCTGAAGTGGGCTTACAGGCGGGGAACGTCTGTGTTTGTATGTGTGTGTTGCTCTTTCTCCCTCCATCAGTATCCCTTTAAAGTACCGATTAAAGAGCACAGCTATGACTGAATATTTTTCTTGAAACATCAGATAAAATTATCTAGCTAAATATTATTGTACACATACGATACTTGTAGATTAAAACATTCATTTATCAATGTAATGTTCAAAGAAATATATTGAGCTACTTTTCTTCTGCATTTGCAGAAATGCAGAGTTTTATTTCAGTTGAAGAGCAGTCATTAGCAACAGTATTCTACTTGATATGGTTTCTTTTATGAGGATATAGTAGTGAGCATTTTCAATGTGAAAATTGCAATTTCAGCTTTTATCCCGAAGTATTGTGTATCTCTCTGTCTTCCCCAATATATAGTAATGGATTTAGAAGCATGGAAGCATAGTGTGTGAGGCAACACACTCCCTCCTCTGTAACCCTTCCTGGAAATGCACTGTATGTTAGACCTGATTTTGAAAATCAGAATCATCAAAAAGGTAATATATTACAAAGAAAACTATCTGAAAACGTGACCATTCATGTACAAATATATACATATAAAATTTATCTTTCTTTGATAGCACAGTTCATGCATGATTCAAATAAAAGTTATCAACAGTCAGTCTTGTTTGTACGTTTCTTTTAATGTTCGTTCACAGTGCCATGAATGTGTAACGAATAGAAGCCCACAGATGAAGACAGACATACGGAAATTGCGTTAAGTGCCCTTGCTAAAGATGAGGACACTCCCTTAATGGCCAGCCTCATGTTAGAGGTAGAGAGGAGATTGCTAGCCTCAGGGATGACTAGGTCCCAAGCCAAGCTATGACCCAGCTGGCAACACCATATAGTTAAAGGGTAAAATGTCCTCTATCAAACAGACTCAGGGAGAATTTAGTAAACCTTATAGCAGTAGCCAACATGTCCAAGCAGGTATGCTCTTAGTTAGGGATTATGGAAGCCGAGATGGTATTAAGCTAGCTTTGTTTCTCCAGAGCAGCTCTGTGATCTGTTCTGACCACAGGACATAGATGACAATGCCTGTCAAACCTCTCATATGCTCTACTCAATTTACTGTCCTTTGTGTGGCTCTGAAGACTTTCATCATCTTCTGTTTGCTTTGTGTGCGGGGTAGCAATGTGCACAGCATGAGAGGTTGCCTTGGATCTGCCCCCTGAATCGGTGAAAGAGCCAAGGGCGATATGAGTGAATTCTTCACTGTGAGTCAGGTCTTGAAATAGGCACCCGGGGGTGTTGTGGACCCTCCATCATCACTGGAGACATTCAAACCTAAAATGGATAAGGCCTTGGGTAAATAAAACTTCAGACCTTTCTCTAATTTTGTTGAGAATTGCAATGAGAACCTTGATTGGTGTGAATGTGATTGTATGGGTATGGAAGCACAAAACTAACAATGGGAGAAGAATAAGGATGCTGGAGAAGCATAAGAATGGCTGTTGATGGCACCCAGATTAGGAGTTCATCAAGATAACAGCACACATCTGCATGCAGCTTCTCAGGACACCCACCCACGGGAGAGTCCTGCTGACTCACAGAGGTGGGACAGGAAGAAGAGATTGTTTGCTGTTGGTGCCTAAAGATAACAGAAAGGCACACCCAGCAGTAGCACATGGTTGCCAACCTAAAAAGAAAGCACAAGTTTGGATGAGGACTGGATAGTCGGCATCCCTTGTCCACCATGTCATTGCAAGGGATGTAGCTCCATTATGAAAGCTGGACAGACTATTTGGTTACATACACCTTGGTGCTTGTGAGCACATGGGATGGAGTGAGATGAACACCCTCCTGTTCTGCAGGATCTCACGTTGAACTCCACTGAACTGTTGGTATTGTTGCAATATTGTTTTCTAGGCTTTTCAGGTAGTGAGATTTGAACCAGATGACCTCCAGAGGTTCCTTCCAATCTAAATTATTCTGCGATTCTGTCATTTGAATGCAGGAATTAGTGGAGTATGTTCAATGATCTCCGCTGCACAGGAGGTAAGATTAGTATAGTTTTTTGTTCCATTCTTAAATCTTACATTTTTGTCTTCATTTGTTCCAGCTACACATGTCCTCACAGGTAAGGATTCACCTTTTTTTTCTTTTTAAAAATGGATTTGACTCACCCAGATACAAGAAAAAAAAAATACCACAAAGCATTTTCAGAGCATTAAAGTTAGTTTCATATTCCCAAGAGGGATTATTTTGACCATCTATTAAATAATCTTGCACTTGAAAAAATTCCATTCAGTGGATCTTTTTGATCAGAAGGCTGTAAGCTTCTGTACTGCAGAGAGCTGGGATTGAAATGTCATCTCAGTTGTTGACTGAGACAGGATCAGTCACAAACAATGAGGATTATGTATCCACTTAAAAAAAGATACAGTGCCCAGACTGAACTCCCCAATTTGCAGACCTCATCTTGTCATGTTCTCCACTGTGCTGAGCTGATTGTATGAGGCTGGAGCCACAAATAATCTCTGTCATTTGTCTCTACTGTAATGTTGCTGTACATATAGAATGAAGACGTGTTACTCAAAATCGTCCGCGTCTGTTAGCTCTACCACAGACTGGGAGTTGTGCTTGTCGGTTTGCTTGTTGTCTGAGAAAATATTGTTTCTTTAAAAACACTGAAGGATCTGCTGTGAACCCCATCATCCGCTCCTTGTCCAGCCTTCACCCTTAGTAGAATTTCCTGTTAAAAGAACCAAGCCATTTGTCATGTTGGTGATCTGACAGCTCAGAGAGCAAATGTGAATGCATCTCTTCCCTGCATCACTCTCCCTTCTCCCCAATCTCTCCTGTTGTGTTTGGGTGTCTTTACTTTGTGTTGCTTTGTGGTTGTTTGTTTTTTTTTTTAATAGCTACTAACACTTGTGATTGCTCTTGATAGTGAGAAAATTTGGTTATGCAACAAAATAAACACATTTTCTCCTGAACTTTGCTTTGGCTGGTTCTCTAACATTACACTGTAGCTATTTTACTGGTATTTCCAGTATCAAAATGAATTCCATATTTTGTTTCTACATACTCTCCTGCTTTATCATTCTGTTACTATTTATCAGGTTCATTCTCATCACTGTGGTGGGCAACAGAAGCTGTATCTCATTTCTCCATTTCGTTTCATATTCAGATTAGTACCAAATTTTCCTATAATCTGTTCTTGTATAATATACACAATCTTTCTCACCTTCCACCTCTGCCTATGCCTTAGTACTTTCTTACTTTGATTCCTGTAACTTGTAACATATAATCCGTAACCTACTCTTTCCTAGTGGATTGGACACTTCCATTGCCTCCCTTCCCCTTTTCTAAACCCCTCGTATCTTTTTTGGCCATCTTCCTAAACCATATAATTCTGCATCTTTGAAACTTCCCACAAATTCACCTTGTGTATCAACTCAAACTTGCTTTCATTACCTTCAAACCTTCTCCCCCGTATGTTCTTTCTGCTGTGTTGCTTTGCATGTCAGTTTAGAAACCATTTTTCCTGAATTTTCTTCACACACACATACCTCCCTCTAACCACTCGATATGTAAACTTCTTTCAGATTCATTATACTGCTGACCTCTCTTTTTGCTGACTCAAAACTCTTTCGTAAGGATCCCAAGACTCTGAGATAGCAATCTTGTAAATTGTATTCTGTGACCACACTCATGCAACATCAGTAACTCAATGAATTGAGCTCAGTGGCTTTGCACAGGTATAAGCAGGAGTAAGATCTACTGCAGAGTGCTTAGAAAAGACAGTGGGCATTTACTTTTAAAGTCCTTTTTTCTTCCATTTAGATCTAGTGCTTAATGATGTCGTTATTAAGGTGTCACTGCAAGGTATCTTACAGTCTTTAAAGATGATTACAATGCATAGTGCTTTAGTTTCCTATTCCGAGTAGTTAAGTTAAAGTCTTACCACGTGAAATGTTTACGGATTGCTATTGGTGGTGAGTGGGATCTAAAGTTCTTTCAGAGCCACTGGTGTAATAAGCCAGTGGTTCCACCTCGTACGTTCACAGAATATGAGACACATCTGAGGTTCTAGTGTCTCATTTGGACATGATACCAACTCTGTGTGACTGTATCAAATACTTCATTGACATAATGTTCGATCAGTGAGTCCTTCAGACTTGATATCCTGCCAGTGGGGCTGCCACAATCGTGTGTTCATAAACACTGTCCTTGAGATCTTGTCTGCTCCTCTCTGCACATCCCAGTGTATTATAAGAAGTTTATCTTTTTGGGTAGGGAACAGCATCCTGCAGTTTTTATGAATTACTAGATGCCATCATAGTTCTTTACAGATGATGTTCCCTGGTTGGAATTACATATTATGAAGCAGAGTTGTTTCCAAGATTTAATAATGTGACAATTAAAAAAAATATTTTTTTTTTCAATAACAGTGCAAAGGAGAAATTAATGGTTGTTTGTGTCAGTCTCCTAGTCAATTCAGTTTGACTTTTGCCTTAGCAGGGGTTACAAGTTTAGCAACTGAATAAATGAGGCAGTAACAAATTTTAGAAACATCAAAAAGGTTTTTATTCTATGAAACAGAAATCAAGACAAGGATTCTGTATTCCTCTAGTGCTTAATTCTACCTGCTTTCTCCCTGTTAGGCCAATAAATAAATGGAATAATGTTTGCATCCAAGATTGCATTTCTACTGTCATTTTCCAAGCTAATATCAGTGAGAAGATTTGATGAACTAATCCCTCAGGTTTTTTTTTAACACATCATTAGAACTACAGGCTACCACAAGGAAAGCAACAGGAGGAAGACTTTTTTCCAAACAAAGGGCTTTTTAAAGACAAAAGCCGATGTGATTTGTTCACATTGTATTTGCAAGTGTTGCATCTTGTTTGGTTGAATCACTCTTGATTTACACAAGAGGATCTTGTTTACAGTATCTTTGTCTAATGAATTATCAATATGCCCTATTGCCATTTTGCTAATCAAAAGGCTTTTAACCACTCTGGCCTAAAAGTAAAGAATAGTTTTATTGCTGCACTATACCATAAATCACATCACTGAAAATGCTGTACAGAGCTTTTTATTTTATGCAGTTGAGTGGAACCATTGACAGCTAGAGGTTTGAGCATAGACAGCATGATACTCTATCACCACTGTAGAAAAGGAATGCTTCATTAATAAAGCAAAATTGCCAGTAGGACTGGCTGAAGTCAGTCAGAAGTCTCAGTCTGAATCATTCAGTCAAAATAATTTCACCAAGGGGTAGACATGTTCTGGTAGTCCTTTCCCAGGTACTGTCATTCAATCCAGTGGGACTACACAGACAGCACTCATTTATCGGAGTACATGCCCTGCATTTGGTACAAGAAAGCAGCTTTGTCATCAACAATCAATCTTAGATGTGTATTTCGAATTTTTTATTTGTTTGTTTAAAGCTGTAACTGTTAGCATGTTCAACTAATCTGCAATCTGGAAGCTTCTGCTTGAATTCCACGCTTACAGTTTGGTCATTTGACTTGATCTGGTATATAAACTGTGGCCACGGCTGTGTGATATGTGATTGGCTTTTTGCAGCAGTTATTTGGTCTGGTGGATCCACTTAACATAAAATTCACTATCGGGGCAGCTGCTTCTCCCTCAATCCACCGAATCTTACGATCCGTCCATATAGCACTGTTCTGTGAAGGCCTTTCAGAAACAGGAGTCTCAGGAAAAATCATGGAAGTTGAAGTTTCTCAAGCCTTCTACTGTAAGCCTTGTTGCTTCAAATGTGGAAGACATTAATGGGCACAACAAAACTTCAGAAGGCGTCTGTATGGAGGAACACAGCCGGACATGATGTGAACAGCAATATTTACATAAAGTTTTGAGTAAATGGAGAGGAAGATCTCCATTTTCCATGGTTACTGATCCTCTGAGATACCCAGTTCAAACTAAGACGTATCTAAGTTTGGAAGCTGAGGAAGAAATGTAAAACTTTTACTGTCTCTAGGATATCTCCTATCACATCTCAAAGTGCAGTCTTCTGTAGCTTAACGCCGTACAGTGACGGCTTACAGATTGGCAAGCTGTATGGGCACAGGTTTTAGACAAACCTCAGCATATTCACAGAGGATGATGGAGTGGGAAATGGTATGTAAGTTTGGCTGAATCTCCTACAGACCAGATTAACTTAGCTCACCCAGAACTACATGTTACAGCTAGGATGCTTCCATTACCAGATCTGGCTCAGTTATATCAACACTGCACTGCAGTTTGAAGTGTAGATGTACTACTCACTGTTGCAAAATATGTCCACCACAATGAACAGGAAATGCCCTTCAGGGTGCACTTTCTGAGAGAGCCCTCCGGAAGCCGAGAAGGACAAATATGAGCTCAGAAGTCCTCAAGGAATACTGAAATCATTTGACTCTGGAGAAGACACTAAAACTGGACTTTATTCACTTTCACAGAGAGCGCCTTCTGTCAAGAAGCCAAGTCCAAGGAAGAAGGTATATTTTAACTTGCTGCAAATTATGTGGTCTGTGTTTGCAGAGATGTGAAAAAGTTAGATTCACAGTGGATGCTATGCTGCCTTTTGCACTGATTATTAGTGCGATACTTGTAACTTTATAAACTGTGGTCTAGTAGGCTAGCAAACAGCAGTACGCTCTACTGATGCTTCAAACATGGAGCTTTCCATGGAAGAGTAAGAGCATAAATAAAAATTAATGCTTCTTAGTTTCCAAATAGATACTACATTTCTATAGGGTTTTTTTTTCCTAGACCTTCATTTTTTTGGTGAATTGTATGCATTCGGCACACTGGAAATGAAGACATAGTAACATATGTGTTATCCCCTAATGTCTAGTAAATAAAGTCACTTATGCATCTTTCTAGTATTCCTTTTTGGAAAAGAGACTTACGTAGTAGAACGTTCAGAAACCTCCTATTCATTTGCTTAAGTAAAAGCAGAGCAGAGGAGATTCATTATTTAAAATATTTTAAATAAAATGTCATTTAAAACATCTGCTATTTTAAGACGCTCTTGGTTATGTTTCTGTTCTATCAAAAAATCTTTTCTTACTTAGTAGAAGGCAAGAAATGTTTTTCATTTCCTGCTTTATTCCGTAAGCCTCAGCCAAGCTCCTCATTTGTGATACTGTATGGAAAACCTGATATCCTTGGGAATACTCACTGAAAAGCTGCTGTGTTGATGTTGGGATTTATATTACATTAAGTGAAATTCAGAACTTGTTAGTGTTCTATTTTCTCATTTTTCTAGCTTTGCAAAACACTTAAACTAAAATCCCCATTCATTATTACCAGTTAAGAAAATACCAATACCTGGTCTCAGTTATTAATTTACACTAAGCCACGTAAATAGGCAAATGTAATGACTCTCTATGGACTGTATTGCTTTTTAAACCTTTAGAATTACACTTTATGTTCTCTCTATCTGTTTTGTGGTGGTGGTTTTTTCCTGTCTTTCTAATTACTTTAATATACAAGCTGTGTTTCTGAATATGCCTTGATTACTTCCAAAATTTCTGAAGCAATGCTTTTCTCTCCTGGATTTTGTGTTTTAAATATGCTTAACTGGCACGCTTCAAACATTTTGATTTAGTTCAACCTTTCAACTGCTGTAGCTCTGCTCAAAGCAAAGACAATTTCATACCCTCCACCGGGTTTGTGAGACTTGACCAGTGTAAATCTTCTGGATGATGGAAAATCTGGAAAGTCCAAGTTGTCCTTGTCTCAAAATGGAATTAGGCAACTCTTGCTGAAACACATTTGCCAACTGCTTTGCAGTTTCATATTGATCAGATTTAGACTTGATTGGATTAGTTGCTGTTGTGGCAGTGTATTTCTATCAGAAACACATGTCGGGGAGATGCACTGCATTCCTAACTGGATTTTGATACATGCTGTGGACAAATTGCCCGCTTCTTTCTGCTCCTCTTATCCAGTCTGAAGGGTGCTCCAGGCCTGAACAAGCTTCCAGAAGTAGCCCTAGTCTCAGGGCAAGCCCTGGTGACCATGGTGCCTTCAGAAATACCCAGAGGATATAATATTTCAGCTCATCCTCAGCAGATTCCTGTGTACTTCAGGAATGATGTGGGGTGGGATGATGTATACATAGTAAGTAGAGACAATTTTTCTTTTGCCCACTGAGGAAAATTTGACCCAAAGTCTGAGGTGGGCTGAGGGCTAACACTTCAAAGCTAACTCTCAAGGAGACATTGAGACTACCAATGGAGAGGGTTTCTCTTGGGAAAGAGATCGTACCAAAGTGATTCCTCACAGAGTGTAGTCTCTGTATTTTTGCTGTATATAGTCTCAGCCCGTGAGGATTCTGTCCTTCGCTTGAAATACTCCGTCCAACAGTGCTTAAACTCTTTCACTGACAGTTCACAATGGGTAAAAAATATACTACATTTCACTGCTAAATAACATGTTAAAAGCAGAGCAACTCATATCAGTGTCCCTGAAGTGTAAGTCCTTTATAAGCATTTACCTGAGTCAAGCAAATCTCACCAGTAGAACACCCCAGCGATTCTGAGACTGGTGGTGTAGCACTTTATGGACCTCTGACAGTCCCAGATCATTCACAGTAGTTACAAAGATACCTCCAGACTAATACTTAAAGCTGTTCTTGTTTAAAAGGATTCTTGTATTCCTTAATGGCATAAAATAAAGGCTGTGCGTATCGTTTGACACAAATTAATTTAATTCCTTTCATCCACGTTTCAAATACATGCAATTTTATTTCATGTACCTGTGTCTAGAATGATGGGTGAGCATGCAGTAACTGGTCTTTGCAGTTTTGTAGTTTGTCTGCACGCAGCAGCCATGCAACGGTGAAGTCCTGCTAGACAGAAGTTGAGTTGCTTCATTTTCGGTAGAAGCACTCAAATAAAGAAACCCAACTAACTACTAACAGATAATTTTCTTCTGTATTTTCTTAAGACCGTAGAGGTCATAGATCGTAATTTGCTTATAGTTAGTATAAAACCTAACAAGAAGTTTTTCTTTCTTATTAGTTGAGGGATCTTTCATTGCCAAAGAAAAACACTTCTGAAAGTTAGCTAAAAATAAGGCTGTTTGGTGCAGGTTGCCGATACAATAACAAGTGCTTGGGAAAAAAAAAAAAGCAGTTAGAAACAAATTTGGTACACTTCTAAAATTATTTCCCTTGTGTAGAAATCAGGCCGAATGGACTTTTTCCTGCAAATATTTTGTAAGAGGGCAATACATGTTACAGTCAAAGTTAATGTCTCCTCATCGATACTTGTCTGTTGGGATCATTCAGTTCCCATGAATGCAGCTGAAGACATACAACTTAGCTTTACCACATGTCAACAAGATCTACTAATATTACATTTCTCCTAACATCTGGAGGGGGATTGTGTTTACTCTTTTTTAAATATATCAATAAGATTTTTAAACAAAATTTGTCTTAGTTACATTATTGCAATTCTAGTAATAGATAATAATGTCAAGTGAGGAGGGAATATATGCCAACTATTGCTATATTGCCAAAATAAAAATAATTTTGATCCCAGCAGTAACTATTTTTAGATGTGTGCTCTAAGTGAACTAAATTAAGTATTAAAATTACAGTTTAGTATATCCAAGTTAATGTGTTGGTTCCTCAGACCCCTCCCTTTTCTTTTCAAGCTATTGGTACTACCTGCAACATCAGTTAGATCAGATTTTGGTTGGCAGCTTTTCAAGAAGGAGATGATGGTAGAAGACCAGGTCTGGAAAAGTTGTTTATAAGTGAAAACCTGTATTGGATTTGGATTATTTTGACATATGGTTTTCAAACATTCCGTGACTGAAGTAACTGCAGTTTTTTGCTATTTTCCTTTGCACACAGGATAACACACAAATTCTGAGCAGCAGTTAAAGCAGAAAACCTTGTTACCAAATATATGTAAACATTACTTAAACTTCAGTATCAGTACTGCCCTGTAGAATGCTCCACCCTGTTTATTTTCTGTTTGCACTAACCAATTGAGATAAAGTTTACAATATGGTAAAATCTTTATACATAGTCATATCCTTAAAAATGTCTGAAATAGGATGAACCAAGTTAAACATACTTAAGTATTACACAGATTGCTTTTAATGACAATAGAAAAAGCAAGAAGTACAGCTTCATTTCTAGTCTATTCTGGGATTATTTTCAGGTCCATTAGGACAAAGCTAATGCAACACTTACTTTCTATTTAAATCTTATTTTAAAGGTTAATTGGAACTTATTATTATACATTAAAATGATTCCCCTGTGTGAAGAGGAATTTCTCACTGAATGATGTAATCAAGATGAATTTTCTGTAATTTTGTCTCACCTGGTCCCTCCCAAATTATATAAAATAGAAAATATGTCCAAAGAAAAATAATTCTGTCATATCTTGGGGATCTTACACTTTGTGTACGTCACTTAATATCTTCCAGTACAACAGTAATTTTTATTAAAAAAGAAAAAGTTATTTGCTTGTATTTCTGGATTTATTTTAATTATTTACATTCAAATATACAATAGCAAGCAAAAGGAGGTAAACTTCTATGGTTATCTTCATGTATTCTGAAACCTAATACAAAATCATAACGGCTTTTAATAATGCCTAATTTAAAGATAAATACTAGACATATCTGTAGGTCATATGATTAAACATTTATGTCTATATTAAGAAATACTGGGAAGATTTTAATTTATTTATCATTTTGTATCTTTTCAAGTCATATTCTAGAATCAGTGCCCTACAGTCTTTTCAGTTCTCAGAAGAGCTTCATAAAGGACACAAACACTAAAGCACAGAAACAGAACTCCATCTTACTTGAGAAAGCTGCCAAAACCCACTCCTATTACCAAAGAGGAGAATGTCTAACTTTTCCCTAAAATAATAGTAAGGTCATGAGTTCTATCGTGAAATATATTCTTATTGGAGTAGATCCTTTCTCGGTTTCAGAGTCAGAAAAGAAAAGCCATTGGCAGTGAGAAAACAGTACGAGAGAAAATGCTAAAATAGCCCAAGTAAGCAGGTTGTGAAACTATTAAAAGTCATTTTAAAAGGAATGAATTCTGTTTAACCAGTGTATTTCCAAAATTAAATGTTACCATTTTAGATACAAATTTCAAGCCACCTCTTTTTACTTATCGATTTAGTGTAATTAATAGTCTGTTTAAATCAAGACATCAAGCCATTAAGATATCAGATCCTTTGCCCTTTATTAGTTTTATTCTTAAAACAGCTACAAAGCAACCCACAACCGTATGTCACATTTAGTCATTCAGCATATCGCTATATAAATAGCTCATGAATTATATATGAGGGAAAAATCCTTCTTGAGAAATACTAGAAGCAGATTTTGCTTGTCACTGAAAGCCTAACTAATAAAACATTTTTTTCTACATCATAGTCAGTTTTAAGATTCATATCAATACTGTAGTGGCCTCTAGCTAGAAAGAAAGTCATTGAGGATAGCGGGGTTTCAGTGAGGCGTTCACTGTTTATTCGTACCATTTTCCACTACTTCCTGACACATAATGTGAGTTATTGGAACAATAAGAAGTATTGCGAGTGGTATTGTTAAGGGGGCACAGAGTCTGGTGACATTGAATATGCATGTGCAGAGGACGTAGAAAGTACCCTAAGAGCCAGTGTCACAATACTGAATAAAGTGAGCTCTGTGTCAGATGAAAATACCCCTGCTTACTTACCAGGGGGAAAATAATAAAAAAACCCAACGTTAACTGTTGGGTTTTGTTTGTTTGTTTGTTTTTTAGTATAAGATGGCACATTAATATTACATGACTTCTCATACTAAATGATCATATTTTCTGTATTTTGTGTTTTTGTGATATTATTGGTTGTTGAGGATTGAGAGAGATCAGGCAAGGACTCTAAATATTGTAACGATAACTTCTGATAAAAATACCTGTATTTGATATTAAACCCTTGTGAAGAAGTCAATATTACACAAATGTTTGCTGTATATGTTGCAAGGTTTCTCTTTCGTGCATAGTTATTTGAGAAATAACCTCGTTACCCATCCCACTAAAGACCACGTTTTTGCGAAAAGAATTGAGGCACTTTCCATAGCGGTCCATGCAGCTGACCACAAACCAAGCACGGATCAGTACGCCGCATTCTGCGACGCTGGTGCAAAGCCTTGCGTTGATTAGAGTTGACAGGGAAATGCCCACTGTTAAAACCCATCCAGCGTTGGCAGAAACGTGGCGTGGAACGGGTTGAGCGTGAGAGAGCTGCTGGCGCTCTGGACGTCGCCTATTCAAATGTCAGATTAGCGAAGCAGTTTGGGGCTGGTTTTGCATTGCGCGTAGCTGAAGCTGGAAAACTCTGATGCCATGGTCGCTTCCTGCTGAGTCAGGCGGCAGCAAAGCCGCGCGGGCGGGAGCGCGGCGGTCCGCAGGAGCTGGTTGCTTTCTGGTCTCTGCTGGAGAAGAGGCTGCAGTCGGTTTGGAAAGGTGGAAGTGATCAAAGAGCTCCTGTGAGATTTGTGAAGGAAAGTATTTCGATATGTTTTTAAACCTCTTCTTTCAAAGCACGGTTTATCGCTTTAGCTGCTTTTCTTTTGGGTTTTTTTTTGAGTGAGTTGCTAACACTTGTGAATATGTGGTTACTAGAAGAGGTAGCACGTCAGAGTGTTTAGCGCATGATATTGAGAGAGGCTTAAAGTCAACAGCAGATCTGTAAAGATAACTCTGGATTCTTTTACAGAAATAGTTTTAGTAAATGGGATTTACCCAATCTATTTCTCTAAACAGAAATCTTAACATATGGGTATTTCCATCCAAACCAGAGAAGTTGGACTACTTCCTTTCTTTCAGAGAAAACAGACTGAGAAGTCTCCCAGCTGTATTCCTGCTCTACTAATTTTGTTTCCCTCCGTTCCACCAGTTTTTGCCTGCGTGGAGAAAAACAGGCATTTCTCGTGTTCCCTGCAAGTGAACCCTTGCAAGTTCTTTTTCTTGGAAAATAAGTTTCTCTGTATTTATTTATCTCTATTTTTTTTTCCCTTCTCTTATTCCCCAAATACACGTGGCTTGCATTTAAAGTAAACTCTTTGAAAACCTTTGAAAATATCGCAGTGTTGCGTAGCTCCGTGGATGTTATCTTGCAGAAGTTAATTACTGACCTCACGTATTCGTTTTAGGTTATATGTGAAATATTGGGAAATTCCCTTCACAGAAAAAAAGCTTGAGAGATGAATGATAAACGGTTGGTGTGACAAACTGGGCGAGGATGTTCTTTCATCAGGGAGGAAAAGCACAAATTTCCCATCCCCTTCGCTCTGCCAGCGTGACTGAGCTCCAATGTTGAGAGTTTCAGCTACAACCTCTCTGTCTTCAGCATGTCTCCCTTTCTAGTAAAGGGATCGGGTAGAGGAGACTGCAAGGTACAGGGCAAGCGGCACCGGGAAGGGGAGTCAGAGCTCCAGCAGCAGCAGGAACGTGGAGTGAACAGGAATGATGGATTCACCCCTGCGGTGCTTCGGTCTCTTACGAAAGACGAGTTCTCGTCGGAGTATAACAGATGTGCTTGTTCTTGTATAAACTGCAATGGACGCTGTTATCGTTGTGTATGTCTAGTAGTGTATATTTTGTTTGAAAATAGTAGCCGCAGGAGCAAGCAGTTCTGCAAGTGGATTGTGCTGATCCCATCAGATAGGTTCTATGGAAAACAGAACAGCAGGTGTCTAGGCTTTCTTGTAAAAAGGAATTCATATATTAAATGAAAGATTTATTATCTAGGGGAGATGTTGAGCTACATAACCAACTGTAAGCCTGATCCAGTAAGGGAGAAATCTTCTCAAACACACCACGTAAAGTGAGTTCATGATACCGAAATATAGAATCGTAGAATAATTTGGGTTGGAAGAAATCTCCAGCAAAGGTCCGGTCCCCTTTGCTCAAAGCGGAGCCAAATTCCAAGGTGCGGTGGCCTGACCAGGGTTGCATCCAGTCAAGTTTTCAATATCTGTAAGGTTGGAGATTTCATTTCCACCTCTCCCTGCACCTGTTCTAGTGTTTGAACACCTTGTGAATTTTTTTTTCCTAATACCTAATTGAAATTTCCCTAGTTGCAACTTGTGTCTGTTGGTATCAAACAAGCAGGTGAGATACCTCTATATAAAAAGAGGTGGAAAGTGGAAAACTGGACATAAGGAGTAGTTTAAAGTCATTAAAAATATCAGAATTGATAAAAATAAACACAGTGCTTTAAAAATAGACATTGGGACCTCACTTTGATCTCAAGTCAGTAACAATTTTGTACTTGAAGTGAAAGAGGTTAGACCCATCGTAGGATTTGCACTCAGGAGTTTTTACTTGACTGCTCTCCGGATGTCAAGATCAGAAAGAACATGTGGATCGCAGCCCAGTATTTAAAAAAATCCGAACATTCACAGAGTATTGGAGCATATAATAGGGACATACCTTCTCATGGCATCATAAAAAAGTGGCTCAAAGAGCAGAGCTGGACAAAATGTGAACACACAGACACAATCCCTTTTTTCTGCATAGTATTGCAGCTTCTCTTGCTTTCAACACAAATAGCAAACAGAAATATGTGAATTGCCACCTTTTTGGCAGGGTACCAGGATTAAGAGGGGCAGCAGTTAATCTATTCCTTACTTTAATTCCTTATTCTGCTTGTTTCCAGTAAATACCCACTTGGGAGACATGGAAAAGACAAACTAGAAAATCTTTGACGTAGAGTCAGCTTGAAGGAGTAGCTGGCTGTATTTCTCAATAAAAGTCTCATTTTCTTAAGAAATAGGGCTAATTTGAAGTCAAATGTCTTTAAAGTCCTCCGTTTTCTTGTATTTTAATAGATCTTTGAACAGAGAACTTTTCAGTGTATGTGGTGTATATAGCAGGGTGGCATTAATTAAGCTCAGAAAGATGTCAGTTCTCAGCAGAGAAAAAACAAGCAGGAAAGTGGGTATTGAAAAGGAAAAATAGAAAATTCCGTAAAAAATCATGAAAGCAAAAAGGACAGAAGAAGCATCTAAAACCACCATAGAGCTGAGAAGGTAAAAAATGTATGAATAGCATTAATAGGAATTAGTGATTAAATTTTAATTTTCAAAGGAAAAGGTTATAAATTAAGAATAGTAGTAAGCAGTAATCACTCTAGAACACGTAAGGAGAAATTCAACATCTAAACTTAGCCAAAGAAAAAACAGTCAATGATGTTTTATTACTGACGGATATGTTTTGAAGAGACTTTGTGAAGAGAGAAAGATGATGAAAGTAGCTCTTTCTTGTACGGTACATTAAAAAAAAAGTTTTAAAATAATTTGTAGAATAGCTCATGACAGAAACTACAGTAAGAGGATCCTTGTGTTCTGGAAATGAAGCTAATGGTCCCAATATAGCAACTGGGACATTGCTAGTCCCAGGGACTTGTTACTCCTTGTATTGATGCTAAATTTGGCCACTTAAAGGAGATAGAAGCAGGAGAATACTTTCAGTTTGAAAACTGATCCAGGCAGAAGTGATCCATGTCTGAACAGAATTGGTTGGAAAGTGGTCTGTTTTTTGTGAAAACCTGAAATTCATTAGAAAGATGAACACTAAAATACAAAGATTTTCTAATTGGGAGTTTTCAGAGAAAGGTCATGAGAAGCAGACACATTTTCTGCAATATTTTTGGTTAATCAGAAATCTAGTTTTATGTCATAGGACAACATTTGCCAGCCTTAGCTGTGAAGCATGAACATGTTAGTAATCCTAATTCACCTCAAGTACAGAAGATGAACGATACTCAAGATGTAAAAGTTCAAAACCATTGCTTGTTTTGTTTGGCTTCTTAACTTTTCAGTGGTGCTTTGCGTTCCTGTAGGCTGGCATTTCACTTTTTTAGGTCCATTTTGTGGTTTCTTCATCCTTTGGAAAGTTAGCATCTCATGACATTTATATATGCCTAAAAGTCATCTGGAAGATGATATTTGGAATGAAGTAAAAAGAGTAGTAGAAATGAATAAGGAAGCACACAGTGTAAGGAAGGATAAAGGATTGTTTATAAGATCTGCAAAAGATGTACTTTTTGTCTCTTATAAGATGTTCAGTTTGTACACTCTGAAAATTATGGATCAACCTTCTTGTGTTTGCCTAACGAACATGCCACAAATATAGTAACAGTACAAATAATAAAAACAACAGTAAGGCAGAGATGAAAATTAAAGCACTAAAGAAATGGAAGAGGCAGGAAAAAAGTTAAGAAAATTGAATGGGGTGGGGCGTGTCTGTTATAAATTTGTACAGAAATATGTTTTTTCTTCATTATGTTGTCTTCTTCATTACTGTGCTGTTTGAAGTGTAACATCTTAGTCTGAAAATCAAGGAGGTGAGTTTTAGAAATTATGTTACTGAGAGAAGCTATGTTGTGCAGCAAGTTACGAGAGAGAATGGAAAATACTTAAAGCACTGGAAAATACTTAAAGCACAAGAAAATACTTAAAGCACAAGGAACAAGAGGCCCATGAAAGGGACTTTACGGTAGCTGATGGTTGGCAGGTAAAATATATTGACAGAAGGAGCACATTGCTTAAAAGAGAGAACTTTCTGCCTTGTTCTCAACAAAAGGTTAAAGATCTGAGTGCTAGAATTGAGTAAAAACTTCCCAAGGAAAAGGGAAAGGAATCAAACAATTACGAAAACTAAGTCAAGAAACAAGTTAATTGAAATAGACCACTTCTTCTTTTGTTTTCATAGTCCACGTGCTTGCCATTTATTGATAAGGCAGGAGGCATCTGGACACAAGTGCTGGCCCCCGTCATTTGACCACGGGGAGTTCCTTGCTGCTCTAGCAGTGAGGAATGAGTTTGAAAGCCTGCAAAATGCAGTGCCGCGCCCACCTTTGCGAGCAAGTGTATGCCTGAATTTCAGAGAAATTTACATCCTCTGGCAGACAGAGCTGGTTTGTAAATGCTGGTAGTTATTGCTCTCCAGACTACCTAGTCCTGGTTAATGTTTTCTTTATAATACGTGGCCTGTTTCCTGAAGCCGTGAAAATGCATGGTTACAAAACCCGGCCAAACATGTTTTTACGGGGGGCTGATGGGTCCGGTAGCAGAATCTCCGCACAGAAGGGGAGTGCCAGCAAGCCACGGGTCTCTCCCCTGCTGCGGTGTGGAACAGCTGCCGCAGCCGTGAAACGCTTGGAAGCCAGTGCATCTGGAAAATGCCCGCGAGAGACACCTTAGCCTTCCCCCTATCATCCATGCATTAAAGGAGGCATCTGTTGCAAGCTAAAGAACCCTCATTTTTGGTGTCTGTGTTCAGCAGCTGGGTGAAGGGAGGGAGAAATAAGCTGTTCCACAAGCAGCAAAATTAATAAAGCCTGATCTTTTCCAAATTTGACCTAGGTCCCCACATATCTCTTTACAATACAATACCCACTCCACCCCTGAAAACTCTTTCCCAGAGTATCACCAGCTTCCTCCTGTGTTGCCCTCCTCTCTGGCTGAGGAACTGCCTGTTCAGAGCAGGGGCTGGGTGTGTGCTGGCTGACCACTGCCCTCCGGGGTAAGTGGTAGTTATTATGAATACCTCTCCCTCTCCTCTACCCAACCCAGTGCTCACTACTTTTTTAGAAACTTAACTATCTGCAGTTACTGCTGTCCCTCTGCCAATTTGTTTGAAATTCGACAGCAGGTTCAAAAGTTGCCAAGAAAGACAAAAAGCTCCAAGAGTCAGGTCTCGTTTCCTTAGGAAACCAGATTGCAGCTTCTGCTGAGAACTTCATGGGCTGAGCCAGTCTAAGTTACACATCTAAAACAAATGCGTGCAGCGTGATGATAAGTTTTATCAGCATGACTGCTACATAGGCCCCATGTGCCACAGAAAAAGCTACCTTACCTTAGAGGTATTTTTATCAAAGGAAGCTAAGCTTCTAAAAAGTGGAACTTGCATATTTCACCTGCTAGAGCTTTCTCTTTCCTTTTCTTCCACAGAGATTCCACATCGTCTTTTTCAGATGGATGCCTGGCTCAGAGTAAAGGACATCCAGTGCACAGGTCCTAGCAGAAGCTGAAAATGGATGACACTTACTGATGCTTTTCAACATCATCATCTCCTCTTTTCCTGTTTGAGATGGGTGATATGATCATGAAGAAAAAGTTCTAAAATAAGACCAAGTGACCTCTTCATCCATTGACTCCTCTTTCCACAAATCTAAAAAACAGCAGAAGAAATGACCAGTCAACTACCAGAGGAGTCTGTGGAGACCCAGAGCTCAGATGAGCTTGAGTGCAAGATCTGTTACAACCGCTATAACCTGCGACAGAGAAAGCCGAAAGTGCTGGAGTGTTGTCACAGAGTATGTGCCAAATGCCTTTGCAAGATCATAGACTTCGGTGATTCCCCACAAGGAGTCATAGTATGCCCGTTTTGCAGGTTCGAAACATGCCTGCCAGACGATGAGGTTGGTAGTCTTCCTGATGACAACAACATCCTTCTGAATTTAGCTTGTGGGGGAAAGGGAAAGAAGTGCCTACCAGACAACCCAACAGAACTGCTGCTGACTCCCAAAAGGTTGGCGTCTCTGGTTAGCCCTTCTCACACCTCTTCTAATTGCCTGGTTATAACAATCATGGAAGTGCAAAGAGAGAGTCCCCAGGCTCTGAACTCAGCCCCTGTGGTGGAATTTTACAGGCCTACAAGTTTTGACTCTGTTGCAACTGTGTCCCACAACTGGACAGTGTGGAACTGCACATCTTTGCTCTTCCAGACCACAATTCGGGTGCTAGTGTGGTTGCTAGGGTTGCTGTACTTTAGTTCCTTGCCTTTAGGGATTTATTTACTGGTATCTAAGAAAGTCACCCTTGGGGTTGTCTTTGTAAGCCTTGTTCCTTCGAGCCTTGTTATTCTCATGGTTTATGGCTTTTGCCAGTGTGTTTGCCATGAAGTTCTAGACTGCATGTCATCCTGATAACAAATACAGTAGAATAAGATGTATTGCCACATCTGTAGCATAGTTGATTTATCCTGCCTTTGTATTGTTATTTATTCTTATTGTTGTCCATCCCACTAAATGGAAGCAGTGGCTCTACTTACATGGTCCTTTGATTTCTATTTGTTTTCTTTTTTCCCCCTCCTTTTTTAAGCTAAATAATGGCAATAAAATTAGCGTGTTGATTTTAAAAGGCCAGGTTGTAAAAAGGGATAAAGCAAAATTGCCAAACTTGGTGCCTGCTGGTGCCACTATTCAAATGAGTAGCCCGTTGCTTTCTATTGGCTTGATCGCAGGAGTCAAGGCTGCAGGATCCACCCTAGAAGAAATTAGTGTAACAGGAACCTGCAAGATCGAAGTGCATCATCTCTTCATCCAAAGCATGTCATGCTTTGGAATATCTGTTTTTTTATCATTTATAGCAAATGAAATCACTTTGTTAACATTATAAGAAGACAAGCTACCGCTGCTTTTTCCAGTTCTTGTTATAGCAAAAATATTTGTGGGAAGCCAGTGGTCACAGATTTTTTGCATTCTGCAACATTAGGAAGGAATCTTTCTTTTTCCCATGCTAAAAACATGTCTCCAAAACACTTTCCCCAAGCAGAAGCCCACTTTACCTGTCATATAGTTGCAACTCCCTCTGAGATACTCCTGCTAATGAATACTTCCAGCCACACATTTGCTTTTCTCTAGATGCACTGATTTCAGTGTGCACCTTAGGCTTCCCTTCGAGGGTTCAGAGCTCTGCAGACTTCTCTAGCTATGTTCTGTTATGCTTACCCTCCCCCCCAGCATTTCTATCACCCCACCACATTTCCAACCCATTAGTCCTCCTAACAATTTTCCTGACCAACTTCATGCGTGCCTACTCTGTGGTAGCCACACTGGAGAATTTGGCTTACGTGACTTTAGCTATCAAGATGGATTTTTATTCACAACTAATAGTTGGGATTTAATTTCCTAATAGGAAATGGACCTTCAATGACTAATACAAATTTCAGAAAAATTCTGAAATGGTTAACTGTTGGTTAACCAAAAAACTGTTGGGTTTTTGTTGCTTTCTGAGTTCACAGAATGAGCACTGTAAGGAGGTACCAGGACCTTGGGAAGGTTTCTGTTTAACGCATAGACCTTCAAAATATTCAATACCTTGAACTCCCTCTGTCACCACTGTCAGTTGATGGCACTCTAGATGTGGCAATTAGCATGTCTTCATTAGTTGAGTTCGGAGGAATTACTGATGATATACCATTCCACAAACAGAATCAGGCCCTGCAAGGCTTGCTTGTATGTTGCGTGGTTTAGCCTACTTTTTGAACTGGAAGAGCATAAAAATAAGAAATATTTCATGTTTATGTGTATTAAGTAGGTCTAGTCAACACCACAGCTGCAAACTCGTTTTCCTGAGCACAGCAGGGTAAAAACTGAGGAGCTGAGCAGTGCAAGCCTAGTTTTTGGATCAGGCACAAGATGTAGTAATTTCAAGGCAGTGTAAGAGGGAGAGGGGTTTGTTGCATGAAGATTGAATGTGTGACCTAACAATATATTCTTAGAGCAAACTGACTTTGGTAAGAATGAAAAATGCCAATGGGAAAAGAAGAGCGTAAGTGGTTGTTGTGTCTGTCAAGAGGATTTGAAGTCAAGCTGGTCCAGTTTTTGTAGATGCCACAGGTGGTATTGACAGTTCCATTCCTGTTGCAAACATAGGGAAAATGTGGAAATGTAAAGGTCCTGCTTTTCTTGACACTCATTTTATAATAGTGCGTATGTATGTGTGTGTATGTACATATAGACACATATGTAAGAAGAAAACTTATAGCGAAATTATAGTTTTCAAGTGTATGGAGTTATGGAGCTATGTACTGAACAATTAAAGGAAACGTTTCAGACTTTTCTGTAATGACTTGATAACAATTATAACTAACTATTTTCAGAATTCCTAGAAAAGACTATTCCTAAATAATTGTTTTTAATGTTTGTGGTAAAGCACATATAGTTAGAAGAGGTATCATCTCCAGTTCTGGTATACGGCAAGGTTTGACTCATCTATGAACTCATAAATTTTAAGTATCCAACAACAACCATGTCAAAAAGCAAGAAAAATAGAAACCTATGTGGTTTTATAGTACTTCATGACTTTGGGAAAAGATGTATTTGTAGTGTTAGGGATTTCTATGTTCTAGGATTTGTTCAATTTGTCTGAATATAGTGTCTCTAATAAAGGGCTGCCTGATAGAGGAAGTAGGTTTGCAAATGTGTGACGTATATGTGTTACCTCTGCACAACATGTCTACAGTGCTACCTGTTGTCCTTCCCGTTTGATTTTCAGTTGCTTAAGATTATCTTAGCTCCAGTACCAGATATTTTGTACTCCGTTTTAAAACAGACCCTAATCTTGGCAGAATTACTGTGGTACCAGTTACACATCACAGCACAAATAAATACACCTGTTATTCTACTTCACTACTTTTAAGACTGCCACCGTGTTAAATTTATGCTGCTATTTTAGACTGTGCTGCAATACTAATCCAATCAAAAATGCGAGTGTGCAAAAGCATACTGATTGTATAGCTCTTCTGCTGCTCAGCCAGAGCATGTTATTACAGCTTTGGTCTCATAAAATTCCTGTATGACTTATAGCATGGCCATTGAGAATTGCTAGGAGGTCTAAATCTGAATTATTTGTGGAGAAGATATTTACCGTGTGACTGAGACTAGAAGAACTTGAGATACTACTCTCATTATTTTTATTGTCCACCATCCTTAAGACTTACAACTGAAAACTCTCTTATCCTCTGCTGTGGAATAACTCTGCTGAAGTCAGTGTAAATGGGGCCAGAATCAAGTCCTGCATACTTGCATATACCTTTCCTTTTCCCATACCTGCCTTTCCTTCCCGTTCTGTGACTTTTCTCTCTCCTTCGAGAGTAGTGGCTTCCGTGGTTGTAAAATGCTGCCTGCACCCCAAGGCAATTCCCTTTCAGTAGGATTTTATTCCTGCTTTACCCGGGCGTGTGACTCAGCCGCGTACAAAGTGTTCTAAATTCATTACTGCGGGATTAATTCAGTCGAAATGAGATTTTTGTTTGTTTGTTTCCATTCCCGCTTACCCTACGGATGCAGACGGTGTCCTCACCGGCTGCTCGCTCCGGGCGTGGTGCGGCGGTGTCCCCTGAGGGCTGGGGCAGGGTGATGCGGCGGTAGCTGCTGGGCACAACGTAGGAAGGACGCGCTGAGCCGGACCGTCCCTGGGCGGGACCCAGTGAGGGGTGAAGCTCTCCTGCAAGCCTGGCCTGAGCCCAGACCCTAACGCGCAATTAACAGGGAGTGGGTTACGTGGAGGGCAGGGCCTGTGGGTCCAGAAAGAGGACGTGGGATCTTGGGGCTGGGGGTGGGCTGTGACTGAGCAGCTGTGCAAAGCGGAGGGGCGTCTACGCCTGGGGCAAAGGGGCTGCGTTTTAAATAGGAGTTTGGGATAGAGCCGATGCAAACAGTTCAATGGTTTTCATACTGACCCTTCTGAGCTTTAAAATGCATTTGGTAATTAAAAGTCGTTTGCTACTGCTACTACAGTTGAGTATTTTTACTTTCCAAATGGCATTTTGGAAATTACATTATAATTTAAAGAGATCCTTATATTTGGGCATACTCCCTCTATTACGTTAACTATTTAAAGCTACAGTCTTTCAAACAGGATTGACCAAAATAAGGGCTGATGTCTTCGGTTTAGCTGCTTTGTGAGCTTTGTCCTACTGTATTGATTATATGCCTGCAAAACTGTATACACTAATATAAAACACTTAAATTAGGTGAACTCTTGTCCTGGTAACACTATTGGCAAACTTCAGGGTTTCCAGCATCTTACGATGCATTCAAGAATAGATGCTCTTCCTAATGGACTTTATTACCTGAAGATACAGATGAGTCCAGGAAAACACAGCTTTCCAGCTAAATGGCTGCACATCACTTCAACCAGAGGAAGGGGAACTGAGGAGGTTCACAGGAAGGTGGATGATGTTGCGTTTGAGGGACCTCCTTGTTATTAGGTACAGAACTACTGTTTTTCCTAATTCTAACCATTTCCAGGATTAGATTCAACTCACATTTCCCTATTACTTTTCTGCCCCCTCTGCTGGGACAAGACTATATGGAACTGTGGGTGAACAGTATTTTGAAATGAAACAACCTTTTCTACTAGACTGACTTTATAGCTCAGTCAAGCAAAACAAGAACAATACTGAAAAAATAGCAAATTGCAGCCAGGATGTGAGAGTGCAGAGGGGAAACGGCAGCAGGTTGATAGGACAGTTTTGATGTCAAAGCAAAGAAAACACATGGCTACATCCTGTCTTGTCTTGGCTGGTTCAAAACTAGTGAGAGACTCTCCCGAGCCTGAGGACCACCATGACTCAACACCCTCCCCTGCATTACCTCTGTGATAGTTCAGTTCAGTTGTTCATCTTGATATCTTGTATGGCGGTTGTATGTCATGATTTCGTCTTCCTGCATGGATGATGGGTGTAATGAAAGGTCCACAGGGTTACACTCTTAAACAGGCTCATTTTAACTATCCTATGGGTTCTCAGGGCAGGGAGGGGTGTCTGGATTTCTTCATATTTCTACAAAAGCAAGACAGTGCGCTTTATTTTAAATGGAGCAGTGCCTTCAAGGATAAAAAAAAAAACAGTGGGAAGAAGAAGAACTGAGAATTTTGAAATCATTTTAAGATATTCAAAGCGATGGAAAGAGACTGTTCTGAGAGTCTACTTTTACTTTCATATGAGCAGATTAGATGTTATCTTTTGAGTGACATCAGTAAATATTTAGCGCTGGAGATTCCTCAGGGAGTTTATAAGTCTGTCAGACCTTAGGCACAAACCCTGTACTCCACTGCTTTTCTGTAAAGCACCATTCTGCCTTTTGCATCAGCTCCCCTTGTCAAAAGTTGAACTGTCACAGTTTATAAAGAGTTCTGTCACAGAGAATAAATCCCCAGTCTGGGGGTGGTAAATCATCTTTTTAGAGATGTGTGTGTGGCAGTAGCAAAGCTTTCAGTGCTAGACCTTAAACAAAGAGAATTCATCTTTCAGTCTGAATTGCCAGCATAAATTTCATTTTAAATCAAGTTTAACTGTGTTGGGCAACACTACAACTAAAAATCCTTTTATTATATTTCTGTATTTCTCTTTTTTGTGTTACACAAATGTGGTTTGCATTTTTAAAAATTTATCAAATCATAGAAATCAGAGATGGGTAGAAAAAAGCCTAGTAAGTCATTTTATGCATTTCCTCTGCCCCTGCAGAGATGAATGCTTTGTCTAGTCTGGTTTTAAACATCTCCAGTGATGAGGCCTCCACCTCTTCCCACAAGGGACTTCGCAGCCGTTTAACAGGCATGTTTGTTAGGAAATGTTTTCTTTGTATGGATCCCAATTTTTTCTGCCGCATAATGCAATCCTTTTATTCTGCACCCACTGTTTTAACTTTTATGAAATCTGGGAAATGTATCATATTTATCCATTTCATCCTGTAGCTGAATAATTCTCAATCCCTGTTCAAGTAATACATGAGATAAAGAACCAGCTGCTGAAGAGATAATACTTCACTGAGACAGTGTGCCATGTGCCAGTAGACATATTTCCTTGGCAAGTCCTGGCTGACACTTCTTTCTACATTAGGAAGTGAAAAATGTCAAGAGAAACCGAAGAAATACGTCTTCCCAAGTGTGTGCGTGGCAATATTACTGAAATTTCAAGAGGTGCTGAGGCAAACAGCCTACTTCTTTAGATAGAGCTTTTCTTTCTAAAAGTGGATGATTTTAATAAAAGTATGCTTTTAAAAAGCATTTAAATGTCCTTTTCATAAGCAAACCTCCATGTGAGAACCACCCTATGTCAAAACTCTTGTTGAGAGACAAGGCTGGATTGATTGCCACTCACTGCAGAGCAGTTTTTGCTGACAGCTTAGCTCAGAAGTAAAATTTAATCCAGCATTAAGAAGAGTTTGAAAAGATGCCTTTGCAACTGTGTCTCTGGAATCAGATCTCTGGATGAAAAAGTGACTCATGTCTTGACAACAGAAACAAGCGCATTGCCGATTTAATTACAACATATTAGATAATCCTCTGCCCATCTCAAATGACAAGAAGGAGCAGTGTGACTAAGGAAACCCTATGTGGACAGATTGACTGACTGCACATGGTTTTGCATTCAAAAGATACTTACTTGGCCGCACCTTGAATCCTGTGTTCAGTTTTGGGCCCCTCACTACAAGAAGGATGTTGAGTTGCTGGAGCGTGTCCAGAGAAGGGCAACAAAGCTGGTGAGGGGTTTGGAGCACAAGTCTTATGAGGAGCGGCTGAGGGAACTGGAGTTGTTCAGTCTGGAGAAAAGGAGGCTGAGGGGAGACCTTATCGCTCTCTACAACTACCTGAAAGGGGGTTGTGGTGAGGTGGGTGTTGGTCTCTTCTCCCAAGTAACTAGTGATAGGATGAGAGGAAAAGGCCTCAAGTTGCGCCAGGGGAGGTTTAGATTGGATATTAGGAAAAATTTCTTTGCTGAGAGAGTGGTCAAGCACTGGAACAGGCTGCCCAGGGAGGTGGTGGAGTCACCATCGCTGGAAGTGTTCAGAAAACATGTAGACATGGCGCTTCAGGACATGGTTTAGTGGGTATGGTGGTGTTGGGTTGATGGTTGGACTTGATGATCTTAAAGGTCTTTTCCAACCTTAATGATTCTGTGATTCTGTGATTCTGATACTTAAAAAAGTGGTACTGTGCTTTATAAGAGAACGCTGAGCCTGGGTCAGGTGGATGGTCTTTTGGTTCAAGAAGGGTCTCTCTAACAGTGAGTGGTGCTGGATGCATGTGAAACAATACATGAACAGCCCACATGGACGGTGAGCTTCCAATATACCTCCTCATTTACAGCAATCTGCAGTTCGGAGATCTCTTGAGATAGAGGCTATATCTGTATCTGTGGGTTTGATTCTTGCCTATGGATTTCTGTGAATTCCTTTAAGTGTTGTATTTAACCCATTTATAGTCTTGGGACCTGTAAAATCCCACAGTGACAAGTTCCATAATTTAATTATATACTTCGTGGAAAAGGTCTGCTTTGTCTTAAAAGCTCCTAAGGTACTAGTTACGTGTCCCCTACTTTTTCTGATAGGAAAAGCGTTTCCGAGGTGTGATTGCACATTGTTTCCTCCGCACCCTTCAGAACTTCATCTGCCTCTAGAAATATTAACATCATGATTTTGTACCTCATACTTCTCCTCGGCTGCCTCTTTTCCAAGCCGAAGATCCTAGTCAATTTGATCTCTTCTTCGACAGCAGCCTTTCCATGCTTGACACCAACTATTGCACTTCCTGAACCTTTTCTACTGCTCCTTCTTTTTCACTTTGAGGTGGGGCAGAGCACTCAGAAATAGGTTCAAATTAGTGTCATTTGTGAATAAGTTGTGTGACCATGTAAGACATCTGTACTCCCATGGCCACTGAAATCACCTCGTCATTGATATCATTCCTGATGGCACATCTGAGGTGTTTAGTTAGTTTATATATCACACATTATATGGGAGGCAAAAACACGTGCATTCATAAACTTGCTAACGTGTTTATCCCATGCATTCTAGTCTGTCTGTTTAAACAGCCCAGTTCACACGGGTGCAGGAGATGGTAGATTCCAGGAGAATATTTAATTTAATTAATCTTGCCATGGACTGCACAGATTCTAGCTCTGTTAAACGCATGGCCTGACGCTGCTGGACTGAGCAGCTATTCCTCAGCGAGCGCTGTAAGATGCCTTCTCTCTCCGCCACAGTGGCGTGCCTACCTCACCCACGTGCTGCATCCATCCCAAACTCCGGCCTAGAGCTTTTCATTGCAAGAATTTTTTTTTTTTTTTAACATCTTTTACTTAATCTTTTATTTCCTCAAGGCTCGTGGCCTTTTTCATGTTCTCCTTTATTCATTCCAAGAAGAGGAGATGCTGGCAGATAAAAATAATAATTATAATGCTGTTTAGAGGGTAAGCCCTTTACATTTAGTCCTTCATATCGCCACTTAGGGCAAAAATTAGAGGGTTCTGCCTTTAGCTCCCAGGGATGCAAGAAGGGGGCTCAGCAGCTTGCTGGAAGGCTCCTTGCACCCTCTGGAGGACTTCTTCACGTTGATGCTCTTTACATCAATGTTCCATCTTTTTTCCTGCTTTTACTTAGAAAAACTGAGCAACTGTAAAAAGCATTATTATTCCATTAAAACTAGATAGGGCTCATTTTCTCTCAGCAAAGAATAAAATTCTGAGGCCAAAACTCAGGAATTCTGTGGCGCTTCCAGGGTCAGCTGCAAATCTCTGATGACTTTTTTGTTTATTTTGGTAATGAAATACCAATTAAACAACACTAAATAAAACCAAGTCAGTGAGGCTGTATAAATCAGGCAGGTAGTTAATGAAACTTTGCAAGAGGGTTCTGAAAGTCAGGGTGAAAAGTTAACAAAAAAAAAAAAAAAAAAGAGGCTTAATCACACAATAGGGCTTGGGTGGAGAGGGCAAACAGCTGGATGTAACTTGATAAGACTAAAGATTGTAGGAATAATGCACAAAGACAGGTAGAATGTGAAAAATATGTGTGCAAGCTCCAGTGAATTATCAATACATTGTAGTCTGTAATTCTTAATCCAACAAACTGAAAAAACCAAAAGGTTTAAGCATATATTGCTTTACTTTATACTTTGGCTCCTAAAATCCTCTTTTTTAAAATTCCAGATCAGTTTGATGCTTACCAAATGTAACGTGAGTTTTATGAGAGGAGTTTGACTGGTATAACTTTGCCTTCTATCGTTGTCTTTTTTAGTTTTACGATAAAAAGTCACAGTGTGGGCACTTCTTTTTGTTTGTTTTTTTCAGGAGTGGAACGATGTAATACAACGTAATCTTGCGGACACAGAAATTATAACATGGTAGCAAATGGCTAAAGCATAACTATTCCTATCTGAAATAATGAAGTACTAATGTAAAAGCAATTGTTTCACTCAATAAAAATTTAATTTTTCAGTAAAGATTTGTCATGATAAGCGTATTTCTTAATGCCTGGATTTGGAGGTCTTTCAGATTTCACTCCTGTTATTCATTGGATCAAGTTAAAAAGTAGACTGAAGGTGAGTATGTGATAATATTTCACAGTATTTTAACTGTGAAAGAGGACAAAATATTTCTGTTTACTGCATGAGAATGTAAAGTCTTTCGTGTAAAGGAGGACTGCAGATTTAAACAAAAGCTAGGCAGATTTCTAGATGATCACTCAACCATGTATTTTTAAGGTTACAAGACAGCTTGTACGAGGGAGCATTCCAGAAGGTACTCTGGAGCGTGTATTTTGCATTGAATTCCTACATTCTCTGACCTTGCCCACTGGCTGTTAGTAAAAACACAGGGCTAATTCCTGGTTTAGAGAAGGATGTTCTTGCCCGGAAAACCTCAGAGCAGAGTCTCTCAAACCTGAGCCCACCAGTGTGTGTCTCTTCTGAAGGCTGCAAGCCGCAGGCTGTCCCTCGTGTTACAAGAGAGGTGGTGGTGGAGCCTGGTGGTAGAGTCGTAGGATCACAGAAGAGTTTGGGTTGGAATAGTTGGGTCGCAGGGGACGTGGGCGTAATCCGCACGCACGGATCGTGCACAGGGGCATGCAGCTGCCCGGCAGAGGCACGCTCCCCCGGCGTGACTTACTCCTTCTTTTAGCAGGGCTACGAGGAGCGGGTGTGCTGCGTAACTCTGCTGGCTTCAGGCGCAGCTGGACCCTGCAGGAGCACAGCTCACAGGGTTACGGCCTCTCATCTTCTAGTAGTGGGTAGAATAGGAAGATTTATTCACATTAGGCAGCATCTCGCCACCGGTGTGGTATGCATTTTGAGTGGATGAGATATAAAACTCACACGGTGGCTTCTTTATTTTTTATATTGCAAAACCTCACCTGCCATGCATCACTTCCTTTTCCTCTATTAAACTGAGGGATGGCCCAGAACTGCTAAGCTTTCTGATTTCCAGATCTCATGAGCCTATAAGCTTGTAGATATTTGAACCCTGCGTTGTGGGGTAAACCCACTCTTAGCTGAGAGTAAACCATCCTTGGAAAAGGGTGGAGGTGTACTATCTTTCCCTCTTTCTAGTGTAGAAATAAAAGCTCAAATTAAAATGTAGGCATTTTTTTTCCCCATGGGAAATCCAGACTTGAAATTTCTTTTCAGTTTCATTTTTACCACACCAGAATTTCAGATATTTCCCCGTTTTTTTCCCAACACAGACCAATGCATAGGTTTAGGAAATCAAGTGCAGTACATAAGCAAATGAGAGAGACTGTGATCTTCGCTCCCAAGTTCTTTGTTTCTTTGTTGAACTGTGCTGATAAAAGCACCAAAAAAAAAAACCTTTGTGAGAAGAGGCAGCTTTGGTAGGTATTCAAAGGGTTGAGCTTTCAGCACTCGGCAGCATTACTGGAACCTCCAAAGAGGAAAATAAAACTTAGACATGGATTCTTGATACAATAGAGATTAAAGCTAGCTCTCCCCCTCCTCAAACACAGAAAATATCAGGAGCTGCTTACGCATTGCAAAGGGATGCAAACCTGTTCCTCTTTCCATTGACACATTTTTCAAAAAGCACATTATTTGGTGGTTACTTTTGCTTGAGGCATTGCTGTTTTGACCTGGGACTGAGCCTCTGGTAGGCTCAGGGAAATGTACCTTCAGCATCACCTGGCTGTACGTCCCTATAGCAACTGGATGGAGAGGACCGGGAAGGCTGCGTCTCCCAGGCCTGGAACAACGACAACATTTAGAGATGCTTCTTGAAAGGTGTTACCTGCCAGCTGCGCCTGCTGGTCTGAAACGTAAATCACGGCTGTCTCCTTGACCAAGGAGCTACAGCTGAACCATACGTTGCCAGACACCTCCGGGAAATCCTATAGAGCAATCTGAGCTGCCTTCTAAGAGAGAATTGGGAGGAAGAGCCTTGCAGGTATCACGGGGTGTGCTTTTCACACAGCGGCAAGGGAAGAAGCCCCGTGTTCCCATCAACGTGCAGAGGAACGGAGCGTTTCATTCCCAGCAGAGCAGAGCAGAGCCTGCGCTTGCCCGGGGTAAGCGGCTCGGTCGCACGAAGCGTTCTCCCCGCTGCAGCGCCGCGCACAACGATTAAAGCTGTGGGGCAGCTGCATTCGGGCATCGGCGGCCCCAGCAGCCGCCCGTCCTCTCCCCCACGGCCTTGCACACGCCTGGCACCCCGCAAGCAGCTCCTCCCCGCCCCCCCCACCGCCGCCAGCCCCTCAGGGCTCCTTCCCTGCCCGCCCCCCCGCCCCGGCTCCCTCTGCCTGCCTCGCCGCTGGGTTTCTTAAGGAAATGTTGCAGCCATGTTCTGCTCCTTCCGTTCGACTTCTTGTATTGCTTCTATGTATTTCCTTCTGTCCTGCACAAGGCACAACCCCTGAATCACTAGATGAAATACTATACTTAGACCTGATTGATTAATTCAAACAGAATACTTGGCAGAATTAATTTAGACTTTGCCTTTCCCTGTTTGCAGAGCACTGTCACAGAGGTCGATGTTTCCTGAAAATAATTTGTTGTGTGTTTATTTCTTTAAATTGATATCCCTTTGAAGATTGTCCTCAGTGGAGCGATGACAGATGCTTGCAATTTGAACAGTGTTGTGGATTACAATCGGTTAAAAAAGTTGGGGTGGTGTATCTTCAGTGATGTGTGGCACAAATTCTTGCAATGCCTAAACATTTGTCCATAGATTTTAAAATTGTTTGGGGATGTGTAGGATTGGGGCAAATTTATCTGAAATGTGAACGATTAGTCTTAGAGAAAAAAAATAATTGCAATTTTGACACATTTAGAGTCCTCAGGTTTCCGGACATCATAAAGTAAGAAGAGTAAGGTATGCATCCCGTGCCACCCCTGCAGCTGGCTGTCCCAGCTCGCACCACGAGCGCTACTCTTCCATGCGAGCTCACCTCCAGACTACACGACGAACTCCCTCAGACCTCCTCACATGCCGGTCAATGGTGGTTTCTAAACCAGGATAGAGCAAACAGGATAATGTGGATGTTGTCGCTCCAGCACTTCGCTACTTGGAAAGAGTAGGGCAGCGTCTGCGGGGAAGCAAAGGGAAGTGGGGGAGCGGTAGTGGGGGTCCCCAGAGGGGACAGGGATGTGTAATGAGCAGGGGAGGCTTCACAATGGGGAGGCGAAACTGGGAGGTGGAGGCCCATGTAGACTCAAGACTCATCTTAAACCAGACAGTCTTCTGGAAATACTCTTTTTGCACCAGTCTTCCTTAAGGGAAGGTTGGCTGTGAGCAAACAGCTCGTAAAATTAATACCAGTGACAGGTAAAATGGGCAAGAAAAAATGGTCTGGTCATTGGTTAGCTTGGAGGCTTTCCAGTCAGGCATGCCAGATGAGCTTTTCCTAGATTAAAGGTCCTGCTAACGCTGTCTCAGACTTATCAGTGGTCCTCTTCAGAAATTCAGGAAGGATGTCAGAATTACCAGGAAGAAGGAAAAAAACAGGTATGTATTTTTATTTTTTTAAAGGTGGAGTAGGTAGGAGCAGGGAATTACTGACTGGTCAGCTCTCTGCAGCTCTCTGCTGTTCCCGTGATCAAGCCACTGTACGCTTGAAGGTCTCAAGGAGTAAGTGAGTAGTTTTATCAAAAGCAAATCCTGGCAAGCTAATTTCCTCCTACAACAAGGTAAGGGGCCTTGTAGATGTCCTACATCTGGGGTGTCAATACAGTTTTTGGAACTGCCTCATGTAAAAAAAAAAAATATAATCTTGTAAACAAAGATGACAAATGTGGGAAACTACTGAAAGGTAGCAAAGCTGGATATTTACACCCAAGATTCTGAAAGGATGACTAACCAAATGGAGACCAGAACTGAGGTACTGAGCAGGGTTATCCGGAGTAATATCCTGGTCCAGGCCTGGATCCAATATTTGCATTAACCAACCTGGCATTCAGGATGTACATATTGAATGGGGATACAGGGTTACTCAGTGCTCCCACCATGATTTTGTTTCTGAATTATTGAAAAATTCCGTATTCTTTATGGTAAAGGAAAAATCCAAGGTGAAGGTAAAAGCATAAATGGAAAAATTACTAGAAAAAAATACACTGTAGGAGTTGCATGCTCCTGAAAAATCACCTAAGATTTATTTAATAACCAATTGTTTCAGCAGTAAAAGAAATTTCCTATGACAAGGGTTTTCTTCAACTGCTGCCAAGCACGAATCAAGGCATGTTTACTTTGGTGCCTTTGTCTGACAGAGAAGGATTGTTTCTGGCAAGTACTTTATATTATATTAAGAAATCAGTCAAAACAAACAAGAATGTGAAAATTACATTTTAAAAGTCATTTAAAGTCACCATGCAGAGTCTCAAACATTAAAGGACACAGTGAGGGCAAATGTGGTTGGTTTGAAAAAAGTATATTCATAAGGTTGGCAATATATTTGCCTCTTTTAAGTTCCTGATGTGAGTGAGACTCTTCTGGATCCATGGATCTATTCTTTTTTTGCATCGGGAATACAGCTCAGTCTTTACAATGGACAACAAGTGTTTCCCTCTGCACCCAGTATGGACACCCCAACCAGCAATGTGCTTGTGCAAAAAATATTGATAGATACCTTATCTGCAGGCAAGTCACAATTAACTCATCCATTTCCAACATCAAATAGCAGAAGGAATAAAGAAAAGGAAAAACTGCAGATCAAAGCAGTGTTGTTAGCATATTTAAAATCCTTTTGAGTTAACAATTTATCTACTGTATGTAGCAAACAGTAAGTTAAAAATAGAATCACACAAAATCATTAAGGTTGGGAAAGACCTTTAAGATCATCAAGTCCAACCATCAACCCAACACCACCATGCCCAATAAACCATGTCCTGAAGTGCCATGTCCACACGTTTTTTGAACACTTCCAGGGATGGTGACTCCACCACCTCCCTGGGCAGCCTGTTCCAAAGCTTGACCACTCTCTCAGTAAAGAAATTTTTCCTAATATCTAGTCTAAGACTTCAGGTATGCAATTTTTTCTTTCAACTTCTTTTAATATACGTCTGCTGAAATGAGTATCTTTTCTTCCAATTGCTTTGTTGTATGCCTTTGCCTTTGAATTCCCCAAGCTGACAAAAGTTTCAGTAGTTCAGTGTGCCAGAAGCTCCTGCTATTAGTCCCACTACAGCACATTACTTGCAAACCAGAGGTGATAGCTCACGTCAATAAGCAGGGATAGAGGTAGGACCTGAGCTCTGTTATAGCACGAATTCTTTCACGGAACACTGCAGGGTAACATGAAGAGAATAAAAATTAAAACAAGCATTATCGGTACCAAAACCACTCTGGTCCCCACCATTGCAGGACTCCCAAATGGAGAAATGGCCCCCAAACTAGTGCGGGGCATATGGGCTTCCTCAGGTGTGGAAAGCTGTATGCTCCCTCCGCTCTCTGGCCCGACACCACACCAGGTTGTGCCTTCCAGTAGTATGTGAAGTGCCTGATGTTGCTGAAGTCGATGATGGGTTTTTCTCATGTCTTTTCTCTGGGTAGGGGAACGAATGTATCGGATGCCTGCTACAGTTAATCGGTGAAAATGAAAACCCACCAGCATGCTCTTAAAACATAAACATAACATATAGGTTTATGATAATGTTAAAGATGACAAAGTCAAAGAAATGCATCTTGCGGCTGCAGCAGTAAGTGCTGAAGGATGAAAAGGGTGTGGATGGGAAGGTGCCTTCCCAAGTGCAGCTTGTTAGATCCCAGAAGGAGGTGCGAGGGAGGATCTGCCTCCCACCAAGGTGAGTCTTGCTGTGGGAAACTTCCATGGTGCCGGAAGAGGGACCTCAACAAACTGGTCTTGGTTAAACTTCCAGTTAGCATAAATCATGGGGTGCATGAATGGTAAACCTGGAAATCTAACACTCAGAATAGTATTTTAGGGAAGGCAGCAGAAAGTAGCAGGAAGGTAAAATTTAGATTGCTGAGGGGACCTGCTGTATTAGCACAGACCCATCACGACCTAGGGAGGTTTCCCAAGCACTGACGGCTGCCTACAATATAAAGACAACACAGGTATGATGAGCTGAAGCCAGGTCATTGCCCAGCAGAATGGGGCAACCTCTGAGCCAGCAGCGACAGAAAACAGCGGGTACAAAAGCTGCAGCGTGATGCAGCAACGCAGACACGCGGATGCTGTGATGCAAAGCCATGCAATTTAGGTTCAGTGACTTGTACCATACGAGCTGAGGCAGTTGACTGGTGAAGGCAGCACTGTAGCTGCACGATCCTCTCTGAAAGCTTCCCACCGCCCTGTCTCATGGGATCTGTCTTACCCAGGTGTTCCTCTTCCATGACCCGATCCCACACAAGAGCTGGACCTTGCTGATAGTGGGGATCATTACCATTACATCATTACCACAGTAAGTGGTTTTCCCTCTGCTGCCAGCACTTCAGACCGCGCTGTCTGGCCAGCTCATCCTGAAACTGCAGAGAGAAATGGAAAAGAGGTGGAGACAGATTTGGGTCCTGTGAATCTTCACAGGTGAGTCCTCCAGCAGCGGGGATGCAGTTTCTCCTTGTTGAGCACGGCTTTTATCTTCCTAGATTACTTTACTGAATACGTCTGCATGCCCTGCCGCTCCTCGCAGACAAAATGTTAGCATGCATTGGTCAGCAGTACTGAAAGCCCAGAGTGAGATCTAGAAAGGGGTTGGAAATTAATATTGCCCTTGATGGTAAGACTCTCTCAGGGTCAGCATTTCCCTCTGGAATATTTGTTTGAATTTGGGGTTTGTTCAGTCTACTACATTAGATAAGTCTGTAGTTGGCCTGCAGCTGTCTTTGCTTCGATGAGCTCCTCTCGCTTCAAATTTATTGTCCAGCTTAAGTAAGCACAGTGCCCTTCTATTAAGACTGGTATCCCTTGCCATCTTTTTTAAACACAATTAATTAAAAGGTCTGTAAAAGGCAGGAAATTCACAATCTTGTAGACATCAGATCAGCTCTGAATCTTCATAGTAATCTCCCCATAGGGCCTGACCACACGTGAATAAGAATCATCTTCCTTTTATTGGGTCTTGTTTGGAGAGAAGTGTGGTTTACATTATAACATTCCTGTTTAGTGAGGTGACTCTAAACTCTTATTTGCCCTGATTGGAAGGGTTTAAAATGGGGATTATAGCCTTCTAGCTCTAAGTCAGGAAAACATTCATGTGTCTGCTGCTGGAAGACACGTGGTCTTAGCACATGCTACTGTCAAGCATATGTTTTGAAAATCTATTTTTAGAGAGAGGTGAATTTAAGCAGCAGCTTAAGACCTGTCTTGAACTGGGACACAGTAGGTAACATTCATTTGGCCAGATTTCTCTACTGGCATCTAGTTTATCTAAGCCATTTGAACCGCTAGTAGAAGGGAAAAAACCACATGATATTAAACACCTTGCTAGCAATGGTGTTTGTACATACTGTAAATGTGTCCTCTATTGCCTTTTGATAGTGTTTGTAACACTGAACTGTTAATTACACTCTTCTGTAATCTTGAACAAGTAATTACAGTTTGATGTAATCTCACTCTTTAAACTGATTTATTTTTATTTTTATTTTACTAGAGTCTCTGATGTTGCGTAAGCTTTTCATTAGTACTAGTCACTGTTGACATCAAAATTAGCAAGTATATTTACAATACACTAATGTGCAAATAGAATGCTTCTTAATGAGTCTTTGGGGGATTTTTTAGATCATCCCTTTTTTCCCCCTTAAGACTACAGCAGCAATATGAAGCATCTTTACCTTCCACAGGTGCTACCTGCCATCATGCATTCTTAGAGCTTTCTGCTCTGCTTCTGCAGTGGCACAATACAATCTTCACAGTCCAAGCACTAAAACAATTAAGTAAACTGTCATAATATTATGAGAAGATAAACCTGGCCACAGTTTGTTTGCCTTTTACAATTCATCATCAAATTTTATACGGAACATGTAAAAACAAAATACTTTTGACAAGAGATGGAGTTGATCTTGGAGTCCTTTCTTAATGTGGATGATGGTAACAGAAGAGGTGTAAATCACCGAAATACTGCTGCTCATTACAGAGATCTTTAAGATAGTAATAGACATGTTTACAGCACTGAGCATTGTCTAATTCAGCCCAAATACAAATCAACCCATAGATTTCTGTGACATTCCGTCTTAGGTGCTTAGAATGAAAATTATAGACAATGAGGAGCTGAACAAAAGGTTGTTGCCTAACCTCTCCGAGTCCTGAAAGCCAGCAGATTGCAGGTTATTATAATGCCTAAATGATAGGGAAATTTTTGATAAAAACTTTCTTTTACCTCACTGAAGAGTCACAGATCAAAAAGCAGGGGCTGGAGCACAGGAAAGAAAACCTAATTTAGTCTGTCTGTTTTATTTTATTTTTATGTCTCTGTTTTTTTCAAAATGGGTTCTAATTGTTTCTTGAAATGCTCCTGCCTTTAGCTCAATACTTCTGAATTTAGTTTATTTCTAAGAATTTGTCTGATTTTTTCACCAGCAAACTCCTGGGATAAAAACAATACAAGATGCAACAGTGGCTCTTTCTATCTAAACCACATAATTAATATAATTCTTTGAGCAAGGAGAAGAATGTATTTTCCTTTCTAACACAAATGAGAGAATAATGAACAGGAAAAACACATCAAGCTAAAAGCGAGTAAGAAAGGCTGTTTGACCTGGGTGTTCTGCTGTGTTTGCAGCTCCCTCAGGAGTGCAGAGGAGAAGATTTCTGTTACCAACAGCAGATTCTGGTCCCGTTTTAATGCAAAGTTTATAGCAGTTATCACAAATGTTTATGAACACTGATTGTGCGGATTGGTTCAATGACAAATTACAGGATTCAAAGGTACAGATACTATTGAAATAAATCACAGTTTGTCTGAAGTACATGCATATGTCATTTGAAATTATTGACTGCCAGATTTCAGTCATTAGGCAACTTTCTGTGCTCTGTGGTGTCTTTGGAGTTGCAGTGGGGTAAGGGAGATGAGGTTATGGTTTCTCTTCACCTCTAGGGAGAAAGGCACTGCTGCCACTAACTTCATTTTATTTCATCAGCTACAGTTTCTTTGTGATGCCAATATTCCTCACCCGCTGACCACCTTCTCAGGAGCTAGACCGATTCTGCTTGCTAGCAGAGCACACACACGGGTTTTCAGGGCCATTAATTATTCAATGTAAACTGCCAGGTGAAAAAACATGTATCAGTGCACCCTCCAAGAAGACAGCTCATCGTCACGGTTTGAGCCATTCCCAGACACTCTTCCAAGATGGATTAGTTTAGAGGCAACTTCATCTTGCATCTCAGATTCCCAGTTCTTCTACCTTTATTTTTGTTTAAATTACTGTCCTTTAAAAATCTTACTGAAATAAATCATATCGTAGAGAACCTAAAGCCATCAGAAACTTTTGCAGTAATAGAGATGGGACTCACAGGATACCTGAACTCTGCGGGGAGAGGCAGTGTGTGATGAAAGAGCTGGAACAGAAACACTCTTACCCAAGGAAATTACTGTTAGGAGAAACTAGGGGCATTATCTTGTGGCCCTGTGTAAGAAGATGGAATCAAACTCACATGAACACCTGACGAAAAAAACCCACAAAGATGCTACTGATAGGCATGAATTTGAACTGTGGTTATCCAAAGAGCTAACAAAAACCTCGTTTCTCAAATACAAAACAGGAAATGTTTCACATAAAGACCATAGAAAAATCTGTGCAATTAACTTCTCTGCACAGATGATACTCAACTGAATTCAAATTAGGGAGTAAAAACTCCTGTGCTTGCTAGCATTCTTCTGATTTTGAAGTATAAGATTCAAATGTAGATGATGAAACAACAGCATGATTTATCTGTTAGATGTATCGAAAGAACTAAGCCTGGGGCTTGAATGCACACATAGCTTTAAGCCCCTTAATGCAACACGCAACAGCCTCTTCTTGATCACTTCTTCATCTTTTCTTCATTTTTTTAAGATTTCTTTTTGTGCCTTGAGCAATGCACACTACTCATTCCTAAGGGGCATTGCTCAAATCCCAAGTTCTCCTTTATTTCTGATTTCACTGGGTGAATGGTTTACTCAACTCCTTTGTGGATGAAGAAGGGCAGCGTTCACACTCCTGCTGTCTACTCCAGCTGGCACTTGAGCACCCCATGAGCCAAGCCTTAAACTCTTAAACTTAAACAGAAAGGCATTATGAATGTATTTGTGTTGCAAAGCGTTCTTTCTGAGACATCTGCAGAAACTACATTTTAAATGTTATAAGTCTACAGCTCTATTTCTGAAGTGTAGAAAAGAATCATGTTTTTCCCCTAAGTATTTGATTCTCTCTGTAAAAAAAGCTGCTCCCTTTTTTTAATAGTCTTAATGGACAAATACCTTTTCCTCCTGATAATGTAAACAGAATTGTAAACAGAACTTCCTAGTGCATTGGAGAAGATGAGAAAACAAACATGTGCCAGATGTTAGTCATGCTATTTAACGCATTATTGGAAGATACTTGCATATTGTGGTGATGACTGCAGTACAAAAACCTATGCAGAATAGAAACTAGCAACTAAGAAGCTTTTGAGCAGAAATGAAAATAGGATTAAATTGTCCAACTGTGCAGCTCTGATATTCTATTTTCTTGTATGTAATCTGATAGGCTTCACATTATTCTCCAGAATACTTCATTGGTCCAAATTCATTCTTAGTGTAACTCCATTGACTTTAATAGACTTGTACAAGAGCTTAGTTTGGCCTATTGTATGTCAGATATTTTATGCATGCAGCATCATTCCTAGGAGAAGATTACTTAAGGATAAAAATGTTATCTATGTTTCAAGACATGGTCCATCTTCCAGTTGAGACCCAAGAGAGCAAAATAAAAATGTCAACAAATTAAGAATTGGCAGTTGCGCAGGAAAAGATGTTCAAATGCTTTTTAAAGCAGTGATTTTTTTTCCACAGTTCCTTGAGAAATTTTTTTATAATATTGGAAGGAAAGCTGTTTCGTGGGGGTTTTTTGTTTATCCTATATTTAATTCATTTCTATCTTCATGATTAAAAAGCTTCAGTCAGCTACAGAGACTAATTAGGCTGTGCTATAACAAGGATTACTGAACTGTAATTATTATTTATTCAAATCAGTGGAAGAATTACCGAAGCTTACATTAAAGACAATAGAAGCTAATGGAGGAAGAAGCAAAGGAAGCCAGTGATTTCAACTGCATATTGTCAACCACCCCAGCAATACAAAAGTAGCCATCTAACCGACACTCTAAACAGAGGCCTGCTGATATTTGCTCGTGAGTCATTCATTTCGACCATATTTTTAAACACGACCTCTTTTTAAAGACATATCGTTGGGAAAAAATTGTATGTAGGGTATGAATACTAGTATTACTAGCTGTTTGATGAAATAAAGTGTCTGGAAAAAGCTACGGAGATATATTTGCCTGGTATTTTCACTGAATTTAAAATGTGGGGTTTTTTGCTCATTCTCTAAAAGACTCCAGACTGCTGGATCGCTGCAAATGCCCATGGCCTTTCAGCTGCATTTTTAACCCACCAGTTACTCCCAAGCTGCACTTCCAGCATTCAAAAAACAATTCCAGATGCATTTTAATTTCACTGAAAAGTTTTAACACTCCCAAAATGAAACAATACCCACCTGAATGGCCATTCTGCCCAAGGGCCTCCTTCCCCTCATCCCTTTCCCTCTGCATGAGCTCCAGCTAACAAAATTGACAGGGCTGGTGCAATCTACAGGCAAATTATGGTATAGTACCGGGGTTTAACCTAGGCAAAGATCCTGATCTAGAGATAAACTGGCTGATGCAGAACATTGCCTGACCAAACTAGTGGCCAAGAAGGACTTGGGTGGATGAAAACCTGGACGTGAGCCAGCAATGTGCAATCGCAGCCCAGAAAGCCAACTGTACCCTGGGCTGCATCCAAAGCAGCCTGGCCAGCAGGTCGAGGGAGGTGATTCTGCCCCTCTACTCCGCTCTGGTGAGACCCCACCTGGAGTCCTGTGTCCAGCTCTGGAGCCCTCAGCACAGGAAAGACAGGGACCTGTTGGAGTGGGTCCAGAGGAGGGCCACAAAATTCATCAGAGGATGGAACCCCTCTCCTATGAGGACAGGCTGAGAGAGTTGGGGTTGTTCATCCTGGAGAAGAGAAGGCTCTGGGGAGACCTTATTGCAGCATTCCAGTACTTAAAGGGGGCTCATAAAAAAGATGGGGACAAACTTTTTAGCAGGGCCTGTTGCGATAGGACAAGGGGTAATGGATTTAAACTAGAAGAGGGTAGATTTAGACTAGATAGAAGGAAGAGATTTTTCACGATGAGAGTGGTGAAACACTGGCACAGGTTGCTCAGAGACCTGGTAGGTGCCCCATCCCTGGAAACATTCCAGGTCAGGCTGGATGGGGCTCTGAGCAACCTGATCTAGTTGAAGATGTCCCTGCTCATGGCAGGGGGTTGGACTAGATGACCTTAAAAGTTCCCTTCCAAACCAAAGATTCTATGATTCTATGATTCTATGATTCTATGATTCTATTATCAGTATTAACAGCCCAGATTTGTCTTGCTCTGATCTAAAATGAAATGCTTCAATTCAGTTTAAGAGAAAAGTTTTGATTCTCGTCAATCAAAAAATACTTCCATTTCACCCAATCGGGTAAAAATTGGGAGTTTGTGGAAACTGTCTTTGCATTTAGTTGTACTTTCTGGAAATGGGGCCCAATACCACTTAGGACTTTAGGTGCTAGTAATGAAAAGGGAAGAGGCTGGACTTTGAAACAGCAGCCATTTACATCTGTCACTCCCTTTCTAGTCCTTCCCTGGTCTCCAGCCTCCCAGGTACCAGGCTTGTGTCTCTGCTCCTCTGTTAAAGCGATTCCCCCAAACTCACTACAAGTGAGGAAAGCAGGGCACGGGGAGGTTATTTTCCAACAGGTATGTCCCACCTGGGTGGCTGTGGGAGCCAGTTATAGGTGAAATTTTGTCATTTCGCAATGCATGTGTCTTGCCAAGGGATAATCAATATGTAGAATCACCTTACAGAGATTTTTTTTTTTTTTTTTTTTTTAATACAGAAGAGATGTGCTTGTTTTCCTCCTTTTCAGCCTCAGGTCACAAGCATTTCTCTCACTTCATGTTACGTACATGAGGAAGGGCACGTGGCAGGGCTTGATCACAGGGAGGATATCACAGAAGACCTGAGGTGCAGATGTGTCTCGGGTATGGATGCCTAAATAAAGGTTCAATGTGTAGGACCCTGAAGTCTCCTGCACTCCTGCAAATGCGAAAGGTGTCACTTGCCGCAAGGATCCATAAGCTAAATCCTTTTCTCTTAATGAAAGCACAGCTGTCACTTTTGGGTTAGTGAAACCTTGGGGCTTCAGCAATACTGCTTATCTGCATCACTGCCACTATGAGATTTGAGAGATGAGTTCATTCACCTTTACCTCCACAAATATGTGTCCATATAATCCATTTATCAGAACTATGCAGTGCCTTCAATAATAGCTTAACAATCCACAATAATTTCCTTGCTCCCAGCCGTGTGTCACCTTCAGGTCAAACTTGAAGACACGGGTGATAAAAGTTAACATCCAGATGGATGATATGTATTGAAAACACAATTTTGTATTGTTAGTTTCATATAATGTGTCTGATTTTTTTGTGTCTGAGCTCTAAAATGCTGCAACTAAGATGAAGTTTTGCCACATAATCTTCTTATTTGTTTTCTAAATCTTTCATTCAGATTCATGCAGATGTTCAGTCTGAAGCTATGCAAAATTTCAGATGGCTGTAGACATAGAAAACATGATCACAAGTGTTTACATAAGCAAAATCCCTCAGCAATGCTGACTTGAAAACCTGAGTTGACTGTCCCTGCTTCATCTCTGCATAGCTGGCTGATTAGCATTTGGATTTTAACTTACCTCTTCAAAGGACACCAAGTGTACAGCTTGGTTCTTCTGAAGCATTTACGAGTTTATACACAGTAGCTGAAATAGAACTTCAGATGTCATCACACCGATCCCGTCTGTCCTTGAGCCTGCATAAAAAGAAAGTGCTGATACACACTTCTACGGTTGGAAAAATGCTCATGGGTCCTACTGGCAGACGTTGCTCCATTTCATCCACCGCTGTTATAAAAACCCCTTGGAGCAAAGACATCCTTTTTATTTTTGTGTGGTACTTAGCATCGTAATATCCCCGTCTGTGACTAGGACCCTGAGATGCAATGGGAATAGAAATGATGTCGTAATAAAGGCACTTGGAAAATTCTGCTCAGTTGGCTTTCTCCTGCAGGAATTTGGCTTTGCTCTTAATGAGGTCATGTGAAAGGAGCATTTATTTATTTATTCGTTATTTTTGCATATGTACAAAAAGGTTCTGGAAGTGCACCCTCAGCACCTTTTACACAGCTACAAATTATCTTTATAAAAATAACACTAAACCAAAGTGCAGAGCAGCCACTCAAAAGAAGTAGTTAAAAATACACTTGGCAAATGAAAAGCTGGAATCACGTTTCTATACCAGCGAGATTCTGCCCCCATCACAGTCCTGTTCAGGGAAAAATGTGGGTCTTTATACTGAACCCATAGAGTCAACAGATATGAGCTCTTTCGGACTGTGAGAACTTGATGAGTTCTGGAGCCTGAAAGCCAGATGTAAGCTGTGTGCAAGAACTTGGGATTTCAAGTGACTTTCTTGGCACAGCAAAGAGAGGTGGTATCAGTGTGTTCTGTGAGATTCTCTGTATTGCTCTTCCATGTTCCTATCAATCAATAAATTATATCTACTCTTCCAGCTATTTGTGTCTCCAATATTATACCAAAATAAAAGGATAAGACTCACACTGGATAAGAAATATTTAAATCATTTTCCCATCAACAGCTCTGTACGAAAGTAAAGATACAGCAAAAATTATTGGGTTGTTACGAGGTTAGGGTTTCTCCTAAGACAGAAATGATGGCTATTTGTTCCTGTTGCATTTCAAGGTGTTTCTTTGGATTACAGTTGTATGAAAACTCCAAATACTTTATGGAACTAGTTCTGCTGAAAGTCTTAAAATCATCTTCTGGGCAATGTTCTTTGTGAACACAGCATTGTACTCTGGAAAGACGTAATGGCTTAGTCATTCAGGCTGATTAGTTTTGTCAGGCACTGCAAATTGAGTGATCTTCCTTAGGAGTGGTATTTAGGGCAGTTTTGTTTTAAGTACTTAAGTTTTTACCTTGTTTGGTTTTTTGTTTGTTTTTTTAATGCATCCACATCTGTCTCACTTACCGGTGTGATCCATCAGATGTCACGAGCTACGTAAGGATGCATTCATACTGGATTTCAGAGGAGATGCTCCGAAGGACAACCCAGGCAGAGCCGTTGCTGATGTCGGAGACCCCAGTGCATCCCCTTGAGGTCAGCACTAGACAGCTCTGGGTACCAGCAGCAGGTATGGCATGGGAGGTAGGGCAGCAGGAGCTGGGGGCACTTCGCAGGGCTGGAAGTCACACACCTGGAACCTGCTCCAATACTGAATTGCTGCTCGGAAATGGCATCAGGTCCCATTTCAATGCTAAGAAGGTTGAATACAAAGTTTCAGGAACTGAACTGAGGTTTACAAGATTTAATGACTGGGTTTGCCATTCTTTCAGGAGAAAAGCATTTAAAGCAAAAAATTTCAAACTTCTTCAGCCATTCACAGTAACCTTAACAAAAGTGAGATAACTTAAACATATAACGAGTTTCTACTTGCCCTACTGAATTGTAGGGCCTGGTCCTTACTGACAAAAATATATCCAAAAAACAGTCACTGACTATAATTTAGGGGCCTTACATCTCTAATACGGGAATGATAATAATATTGCCATTTCTCACAGTGGTGCCAAAAAGAGCATTCATTAATGTTTAGCAAGCAGAGTACATCTCTACATAATACTCTCAATGAAAAGATGTAAAATGAAAGTCTTCAGTGTGTATAAACCAACACAAAACTCTTCCAAAAGCCATCATCTGATGGCCAAGTCAGAAATAAAGTAATCTCATCTTCTTAAATTCTGTATGTTTTTTCATTTGGGCACAGTGGCAGCATTTCATATCAATTAGGTACTCATTTCAGCAGCTGTACCTTTCCTAATATATTTATATGAATGTACAGACTACTTTTGTCAGATTTTTACAAAATTGACTAGCTTGAGCCTTTCAGCAATAACAGGGGTATTCTGTATGGTTTCTGCCAGTTCTAGAAAAGGAACTTTCTGCTGACAAGCAATTAGCTTTCTGCTATTATTAAAATTATTCAATGGCATTTTTGCCATCTGTTACAATGTGTACTTTTCTTAAATGCAACAAAATTTGCCACTTAAAGAATGATGTGGGGGAGAAAGGGTTCTACACAAGCAGGACCTACCTCAAAGAAAAAACTCCACAAAAAACTAGGCACCCAGAACTATAATCTCCTTTTATATATTGCCAAAAATGCAATGCCTTTCACGGATAATTACGTCCCCAAATGACCACATTGATGCAAAATCTTTTATTGGACTGCTTTCTTCCATCTGGAAACCTTAGAAAATGCTATGAGCTAGACCATTGTTCATTAACAAAAGGAAACCTGTTACTTTCTTCTTCCAGCCACAGTATTCATTTATAATAACTTGAACATAGGGGGAAGAAGTTGTGTTCTCTGGGAGATATGCATTCTATTTCAAAAGGAATTGCGGTCTACTGAAATCTTAAAGAAATGGAGGTTGGTTGTTAGTTGGTAATTTCCTTTCTCTTTCCGAATACTTAAGCAGTTACCTATCACAATTTAAAGATGCTTCCTTCCAGGCCTTTTGGTTTCACAATATTTATTTTTTGAAAGCTCTAGGTGAGGTTGAGATGTTAATGCTTTTCCAATTAAATGGGCATTGCTTTCGTGCCATTTTTATGGTTATAAAGTTAATTGTATCTTGGTCCTCCTGTGAGTCACTCCAAGTGCACCCCAGCAGGGATCACTCTTCATGTCAGCTGTAGAGGTGAAAGTCCCCTATTTTTAGATGAGTCTACAGTGCTCTGTAGAGCAATCAGCCTCAGCCCAGACGCTCAGTCACTTTCTGGCATTTATGTCACCTCCCTTGGGAGTCTATGATCAGGTCTCATATTTAAGTGATGATTAGAAGAAACAAAGCATTGGATAACATCTAGGATATTTTAAAGTAGTTTATGCTTGTGTCTGTCTTACCTATGCACCACGCCTTGAAGGACTGCCTTCTCTGAGCCCTCATTAGGTCTGTGTGACTTCTTTGCAGGTAACTGACATTTCTGAAAGTACACCACAGACCTCATTGGAGTTTTTAAGAGTTTGAAGACTCGTGGGTTTATTCCTAGACAAATAGCACCTTCAGACTTAGAAGGAGTTTGACTGCACGTCCTTGAGTCTATGGGGTTGGCTGTGTCTTTATGGCTCTTCAATCTCAGTTAACAGGAGTTGCCTATAAGGTAACGTTTTCTGAATCAAAATATTGCAGTTGTACAGAAAATATCTTCATAACCTCCTTGGTCAACCTACAGTGCCTATGGAGTACTACACAGAAGAGAAACCCTTCGCCTCCATACTACAGAGTTTGCATTATTCCATGGAGGGAAGCAGAATCATTTGGATCAAACAAGAGGCTGCATTTAGTAATGTCCTGAAAGTTACTAATAACCATCAACCACAGAGCATTAGGTCCAGAGCCAGCCTCTAGCCTAGCTGTACTAAAGACATCTGCAACTAATGGAGGCTGCGAGGTGGCAGGTCAGAGCTAAGCTAAGCTAAGCAATTTCCTGAGCTGCAACTACAATCAAAGGTACTGACTGGTGCCAAGAGGGGAAAAAACAAACCCACACGGGAATTATGGGAAAGGAAACATGGTTGTTTACCGTCCCTTGCGTACATTTTTGTAAACAAGATTGTAACCTGAGTTTTTCACCTGATTCATGTTGGCAAATCTTCCTCCCTCTCACTACAGCCTTACACGTCTTGAACACTGATCGGTGTTGCCAGAGAACAACAGTGTTATCTACAATGTCAGATGTCCCTACAACTCAGACTCCGATGGCAGACGCTTAGGCCTTTTGCATCCTTGTCTTGAAGTATATACATTACTTTCAGTTTTAAGCATGTTAAGTCATTAGGGAGGGGATAAGAAACAAAGGAGGTTTAACATTAGTATTGCTTTAAACCAACAACATGAGATTAAATCCAGCCAAACAGACTCCAAAGATCTAATAGAAGATAATTCTAGGAGGGAGATGTCTGGAAGGAAGCAGCAGTGAAGGAAGGAAACTAATAGTGTTGAAAGCCCATTTGGAGAGCAAACAGCCAGTTGGAGCTATTTTGCACAGAGCATGCCACAGGTTTGCCCTAGTCCTCAAAAATTAGTTTCTGACTGAAATGGGAAAGTGAATTTTGTGCAGAATAATGAAGTCAGCATGCACGGAAAAATCTGTCTCCCCGTCTCACGAAGAAATCTCCAATGTTGAGGCCTAGAGCATTGGCAGTCATTAAGACACAAAAAGAGGAGCATCTCTGACACTAATTGGGCCTCTGCAAGTTCAGGCAGAATCTGTCTATCTCCTTGAGGTCTGGAGGCTGGAGGTCAGGAGGCTGGAGGTCAGGAGATCCTGGCCATTCCAACAGGGCCCAAATGTCCCTTTGCCTTAGCTGAGAAAAGAGGACCTCTCTCAACATCTTTCTCCTAAAGCTTCCCCATCTGAGGGAGACCAAGGCACCAACATGTGACCGAGTCACTGAGGACACGCTCTCAAAACATGTCTTAGCTAGCGCAACTGCTCTCTCCTCAGTTGGAAGGCAACTGGAAAAAAAATAAACAGGATTTAAAAGGCTGCAGCAACCTTTAAGAAAACCTAGAGACCTGGTGAACCCGATGAAAATTATCTATGTGAGTGCAATGATCAGCCTGTGTGAATGTCTCAAGATCTCATATCTGAAAGGAAAAAAAACAGGAAATGTTTAGCTATGACTGGCAGCTTTGCCCCAGCATCGTCCTCCAAAATAAAAAAAGTACAAGCTGCAGACTAATGCAGCTGAACTTGTATCTTTTGCCTTTATAATTTCTAGATATTTTCCATATATGAATGTTTACATTTTTATGTGTATACTGTATCTCCATAATTCCCAGTTGCATGGCTAGGTCCTCATAGAGTTAGTGCTAACTTCAGCAGCCCTGAACCTCAACATAAGGATTGTGCTAGGTTTGATTCTGACATGATGTGTGGAAATGATGACAGAAAGCCACAGATACAAGCAAATATGAAGAGCTGAAGTTAACATTCTCTATTGTCAGATGAGAATAGTAGTTTACAGCATTTTTACCATGGCTGAACAGAAACAGGATGGCATGGTATCCAACCACATCAACCTGCTTCTGCTCCAGCAGATCCCATTTCCCTTTAAACTTACTTTTATGTCACATTTTTCTATTTCACAAATTTCTGTTCTACGATTTTTAACAATATTGGCTAATGTATTAAGAAATTGCTGTTACTAGTTTCACAATTACTTTTGCTGGAAATATATGAGGACCTATTACCATGTCTGTATTATTATTATTACATCTCAACCTTGCACTTCATTGCTAACCAAAAACAATCCTAGCAACCCAAATACTCTAACTTAAGAAGATATATCACTGTTTTCCTCTCTAACAAATATGACATTAAAACCTTGTTGGGTAAGACAATAATTTCTGCATATGAACACACATCTCGACTCGTTTGTGTGAAACAAATGTTTTAGACTTAAATATTCTGTGCTTGCATTGCAGCGTCAGACAAAGGGGAAGCTATAGCTTTTGTTGAGGTAAGACAGACTTCTTTACAATTGCTTTTCTGACCTGTTGTGGGAAACAGCACCCTTAACCTTGGTAGGGCAGCGGAATGGGAGCAGCAGGAGTGATATTTGCCAGCCGTCTCAAGAATCCAACTAGTGTCCAGACTTGGAACAGATAATAGTTGGAAGACATCTAGCTCAGCATTTATTCTGGGTTGGATCCAGCAGTCATGCCAATCTACCACAGAATTAGATGCAAGTGTTTTCTGGGTAAGGGGTTTGAGCACTTAGCTGGTAAAGTGCTTTTCCTTTCTCTCTTGTAGGGTTTTTGTTTTGTTTTTTTCTGACTGTGAAAAACACTGAAACAAAAAAATGATACAGCATACTGTGTACCCTGTATAAATCAGTATACTTCATTTTTACTGCAGGAATGAAGACTTGGAAATTTGTTTTCCACCACCTTCTCATCTGTATTGCATTTCTACCTGTTTAAAATAAGACAGCCTTCTCTTGAAGCAGAATGCTTACATTTGACACCATCAGAGAGTGTCATGTCCAAAAGGCTGGTTGTTTTTCATCTACCTATAACAGTAGAGAGAGCTGAAAAATGGAAACATTTATTTGCTGATGTTTGACACCTATTTTGTAGAGGTAGAAACAGATGCAAGGCAGAGGAGAATCCAGCTTTCAGGCTCTTAGGTAGAAATCATGCCAATAAGTTTGACCCTGAGTAATCCTGGGGCCATGAAGAGCTTCAGCCTCTCTGTGCAGGTTAGATGGCTCCAAAAAGCATAGGTCCCTTCTACATGCCACTTGTCAGAGCCACAAAGTTATCTTTGAACTTCCTTCGCCTCACCTCCACGTCCCCAGTGAAGGAATGCGCAGTTGAAAAACAGGCTTCCTCTCCTCTGCTTCTGCAATGGCTTCAGCATCTATTGCAACATGTGTGAGTCTAGCCCAAAGAGACATGGGAGAGGATTTCACAGACAGAGTGACTGTGAACTGGTGCAGGGCTTCTATCTTCATTAGTTTTTCATCTATTTTTATGGGTTTGGTTTGGATTTTTTTTTATGTGCATAAAGCTCCCTCAGACATGCCCCTTATCACAAAGGAGACTCTGCATAATTATTTCTCAACATAATCGTCCCATTTCATAATTAATTTATTCATTCTCTTGCTGTATAACTGTTTCTCTACTTAACTAACTGACTGTGGTAATAGTTCTCTGCATAATTGATTCATATTGCTGTTGATTCTCTCCATTTTTATTTAATACCAGAAATGATTTGCTGTATAACTGCTTCATTGCTTAACTCATTATCTACACAATTGCTTGGTATCATAATTGATTCACTGCTTAACTGTCTCACAGGATAATGAACAGCAAGTAACGGCCATCCACTTCTCACCTCCATTTCCCTTCCCTACATCAGCCTCTTCCTTTCTTTACATGACAACCCAAAGCTTTCCTGACACCCATTTAATCCCCTCAGCCCATTTTAATATGTCACTGCTATCACCGTGGGTCACCCTGACCCTTATTCTCATGCCTCCAGCCCCCTTTAGTGTCCTTCCCCATCCCTCTCCCAGCTGCATCACACAGAGCCTGCCAAGCTTCAGCTCCGTATCTCTTGTATAGTCACAATGCGGTCTCACTCCATTTTTTTAAACCTTTATGCTCATCCCTTCGATCCTCCTTTCACCACTTAGGTTCATGTCGGTCCCCTCCATGGACATTTTTGCCTACCGACTTGTAATCTTTCTTTTGCACATTTACGCCTGGAAGACACCCCTGGACTACTCCAGAAAGCCTCTACTCTGCCTCCTCTTTGAAATCTTCCTTCAAACCCTCACCTCTCATGTTGCATACAATGCCTGCTAAGCCAGAGGCCACTGCAGTATTACTGTCCATCATATGAACTTTACAACAGCTGGCAACACACCTAGATTGCTTATGTGTCTCCACACATATCACCACACTGCTCCTGATCCCAATTGTCTTCACAACATATTATATACTTCTTGAAAAGCACACTTAGGCTGATGACTTTGTTTTGTATATTTGCCCTGCCTGAGATAGCTGGGTAAAAATGTAAATAATAAATGCATTTCCAGAAAGTTGAAAAGTCAATGCGCAACCACCTTTAGCTTCTTTCCTTCCTGTAGATATGACCTCACAACTCCAATCTACTCCCCCTTCTGTTGTTTGGAAATTATATTTTGTTCTGAATCTTCTGTCATTATGAGCCAGATCTCGAAGGAGTGATTAAAAACCAGCAAGGCAAGTCCTGCCTGACAATCCCACTGCAGGACTCCTTTAGGAAAGAAGTAAGACCAGGGTTGTGAGGAAATTAAATTCTTGTTTGCAACTTATACGATTCCCTATGTGTAAAGATAAAGGGAAAATATGTAACACCTATGGACAATCTCCTCCCTTACTTCTGTCTTCCTGCTTACGGCAACCAGGAGCAGCTGCTGCTGCCTTTCTGTGCTATCAGCATGATTCCTCCTGCCTTTATTTAGTCAAAGGTGGTGAATACATCAATATTTTGTATACAAGGTAATTCTTGGGTAGGCAGGAAGGGATATTGGTCCAAATTGTTCTCCATTTTAAGACATTCAGTTTCAATATCTTTAAACAACAGATTGTATTTACCTGTTCATTCTACAGGTAAAACATGTCTGATGACAACATAGCAAGTTTTAATGTTCTAGTATAAATGCCATTTCTTATTGCTGCCAACCATACCACTTGAATAAATAATATACCTCCTTCCTTCAAGAAATCACACTGGGGCTGTTTCTGACAATCGAACCAGCTTTCACAGAGACCTGTTCTGCTGGTGGTTTCTGCAACGAGCTTGGTGCATGACCCCATTTTAAGATCCCTGAAGTGGCTGTTTAGGAACTGGGGGGATCAGGTCAATTGGTTTAAAGCTTCTCTGGGTCTTAAGACTTCGGAGTGGCACTGACAGCTAGCACTGTTAGCAGTTACTGCCATCTATGGGTAGGATCATTTTAGCTTTATTCCTCAGTGATTGTTTCTTCGTTACAAATAATATGACTGTTCTCATACATAAACAAATATAATTTAGAAATGACGCATTCATCATTGATTTCTCCACTAAAAAGAAAACAAAATAACAGAGGAAGGATTTCACCTACGCATCCACCTGAAAAGAATAGGAGAAGATTTTGAACACTTAAGATTATTACCTGCCGTAGCTGAGGAAAACAATGGCATCGCTTTATTTCCCGTCTTCAGTATGTTGGGTGCCACCTTTGCTTTAAAACCACTGGGACACACTCATCCCTGATATAACAGGACTGGAATGATTCCAAATGCACTTTAGCATTTGCATATTCATTCCAATGCCTTTATAGCTGCCTTTAAAAAATCCCTTCACAGTGGGAGAGCATCCATGCACTGGCGACTCTCATTCTTTTCCAGCCTGGGAGTTTTTTAGCTTTTCCCATTTAGAATTAAGAGCAGTTTGAGGTATTCATCACCTCTGACAGCTGTTAATCCCCCTCAACTCCGTACAGTCACTGTGTTAAAACATTTGAACATAACAGGACTATTCAATGCTATTTTGGATTGCATCTGTGGTCCTTTTAGCTCATTAGTCTTTCTCTGAGAGTGGCTAGTCCCAGATGCTTGAGGGGGAAAGTGAAAAATCTCCATAGTGGAAAATTAATGTAAGGGCACAGGAACCAGTCCCTTGCTGTTATAGGCAACTGCATCGTACAATCCCTTTCACAAGCCAAACACATCCATCTAAAAACCAGTTTCAATTTTTGATCCCTCCTGATTCCTGTTGGGAAGGTGTCCCTGCCCATGGCAAGGGGGTTGGAACTAGATGATCTTTAAGGTCCCTTCCAACCCAAACCATTTTATGATTCTGTGATTCTATGACTTTATGACTGTTGAGTAAAAACCTTTTCATTTCCAATCTACATTTATTTATGGCCACTTCACTCCAAATGTTCCTTTACCAGTAATGTTCTCTTGCATAAACAGTGGTTCTTGTTTCTTTCTCTACCTGTTTTTACACTATTTTGTTTACAGATGGAAACAAGATCCCCTCTCAAGCTTTGTTTTGCTAAGCTAAACAAGCCAATCTCTTTTTAATCACCTGCAACAGAAAAGACCCTTCGCCCCCCTTAATTAGTCCTGCTGACACTAGGTTGTCAGTTTGAATAGGAATTCATCTTTCCTGTATTGGAATGACCAGAACTGTAGTTTGTATTTGAAACTACATTATACTCAAGTGTCAATGAAACTTTCCATGTGAACCAGTGAAAATGCCCTACTTGATATACCTTAGGGTTACATTTGCTTTTCTTGCAGCCATAGCACATTGGCTGGTCAACAATACCTCTCAGAGCTCATTTTATTCTCCCCTTCAGTTTTCACCTAAAAGTACAGCAGATATTGTTATTAGTCCTTATTTTGCACTTTGCATTACTTTGCCATTTCTGTTACCCCAGTTTTTAAGGTCATCCACCACTTCTTAATCCTTCTCCGCAGATTTTACTGTTGTAACCAAGGGGGTTATAAATTCGTAGATCAGTGAACACTGTGTGCCTGCAGGGACAAAGTTTTCAGGACACTAAGCATGTAACCTTCAGCGCTTGTTTCATTTATAGTCTCTAAGTAAGGACCTAACAACTTCCACGGGGCAACGGATAGATTAAAGCCAAGCATTAAGCAACCTAGAATCCTGAGACAGCAGAAAGTTGTTCATCTTTTCCTCTCCTGGCTTGTGACTACACTGCTTATGCCTCTTCATGCAGGAATTAGTCCCTGACGCCCAGTTAGCAAAACGGATAGCTCTGAAGCTACTGCAGCCTACTGAAGCTGCCTCCAGAGCTCAGTGAATCTACCTGCTGGTTAGTATATAACAATCTTCAACGCGGAGAAGGATGAAACAGGGAAGCGTCTGGAAGATGACACTAGAAAGGGGAAAAAATGAACGAGTAGACCTCTGACACAAAGAGAGAAAGTCAGTTGCACCAGGAGATCTCTGTAGCTAGAGGCAGTGACTTTGCTTCCCTTAGAGAAGATGACAAGGGGCACTGTGTGACAGCCAGGACCCGCGGGTGCATTTGCCCCTGAACGGGCTGACTCCAGTTGCCGTCACAGGCTCCGTCTGTACAGCATTTCTTGCATACATTATCTGCCAACATATCCAAGCGCAGAAATCAACTGCAAAATGCAAACCGGCAGATGAGATAAAAGGAGATACTTCAGTTAGTCACAATTTTGCCTTTCAATTGCCGTAGCAAGCGCAGGGCTTTGAAAAGGATCATTGAAGAAAAGAATATCAAAGAAAATACTGCACCGATTTCTGAATCACCCGTAGATGAAAAGACAACTGCCTGCCGACTCACAAATGTCAGGAATTACTCCTGTGCTAATGCCAGGCAACATGCATCTAACAGCCAAGCAGATGCAATGCACATTAGGCAAGTTTCTGCTTTTACTTAGAATGAAAACAAACGCGGCAGTGCGGGTGAGCCCACCGATGTCCCTCAATTTGTACAGTGCAAGTGGTTCAAGAAATGGCTGTTCACGTAGGACTAGCGTGTAACTGTAGTAGTATCTTTCTGACACACTGAAGTAATATACACTGTTTATTTTGTAGTAACAGTGATGGCTTCTACTGTTCTGCTTTATCACCACAGCAGGTGGAGGGAATTGCTGCTACAGACGCCAGCCCTGTGTAGGTACATTGGCCCAGCTGCAGTGACAAGCTGTGCTGCGGTGGCATGGCTACATGCCACGGCGGTTCACCTACCTTTGCATTTATATAGATACACCTGCATGATTCCACCTTCATACTGATTTACTGTAATTACTGATTCTGGTAGGAAGAAAAGGTGCCACATGGTTCTTGTGAACATGTACGCAAGAGAAAAAGTAGACTTGCTCTGAAATAAGTGCTGCCAGCAGAAAATAACAGGGGAGCTAACTGCTCTCTTCTCATATTAATTCCCTACAAATATTAAGTACATTTGATTTAGAAACTGAGCAGGAAACGGTACACCCAGGTTTGCAGCAGAACTGCAAGCTTAGCACAGTTTACCGGCTGTGACGTTTACAGCAATTACTTAATGATTAAAGCTCCTGACTCTTAGATCCACCCAGTTGCCTAATTCTGCAAATTACTTGGTTAGTAACTTTGAAACCCGAAATCTCAGCCTCACCACGGAACAAGGTTTTGTCTGAAATGCACTTTTCTCTACTAAACGTCTATCTTCGCCCAGAAAGAAGAAAAAAAAGTTATTCAGGAAGGGGTCGGAGGTCGGACAGGAGGCACCGGATCGTGCCCGTCCTGCAGCACCAAGACAAACCTCCCTGCCGAAGTATTCGTCGCTTTTTTCACTTAAATAAAGGAGGGAAACAGCAGTGGGGCCGCTGCGCGACGGCTGGCAGAGCCTGCGCCACTAACGGCCTAACTCCTGCCACTCCTCGCCAGGGCCGCGGCCCACGGGGCCGGCGGGATGCCGGTACCGCCGTTATCGCCGCGGCCGCAGGGCGAGCACCGGGGATCGGGGGACTCTCCGCCTCCGCCGGGCCCGACCCACTTGCCGCAGGCGCCGCCCCGCAGCCGGCCCGCCCGCGCCGCTCTTCTCGCCGCGGCGGCTGCGTGAGCCGTAAAATCAACCGCAGCCTCTCGCGGCGTCCCCCGCGTGCTTTGCCACGTGCCGGAGGCGGAAGTGAGCGCCGCCTGTAGCGGAAGTGAGACGCCGGGGCGGTGCGTGCTCAGCGATGGCGTTCCAGTAGGGGCGGCGGTGGCGGCGGCGGCAGCAGCAGCGGTTTCCCTCCTTCCCCTCTCTTCCGTCGTCGGGACCGGGTGGCACGGGCATGGCCAGGGGCCAGGCGGCCGCGGCCACGGCTGTGAGCGGCGGGAGGCGGGCGCTGCTGCTGTTGCTGCGGCCGCGCGGCGCCGACGGTGCCCTCCCGCCCGCCGCCGCTGCCGCCGCGCCACGTGACCGCCGCGCGCCCCCCTCCCCCGCACGCCGCTGCTTCGGCGACTGGCAGCGCCCGGCCGTGCCGCTGGGCTCCAGGGCGGCCGTTACGGCCGTTAACGGCCGCGCGGGGTGGGGAGGGCGCGTCGGCGGGACCGGCAGGGAGAGTCGCCGGCGCTGCGGGGAGCGGGGTGAGAGCTGGGAGGCGGAGCGTGGCACGAGGGGACGCGGGTGCCCCCGTCACCTCCCCCGCCCCCGGGAGTCCAGTGGCGTGGGGGTCCCCCGCGCCCCCCGAGGGGCCTGCAAGGGCTGCGCTGCTGTCCGCAGCAGCTTTGGGAACTGGCCGCGGCGGTAGTTATTAGGACTGAGTTTTTTTCAGCCCCGAAGACTAAATTGGTTATCCGTTACTGATCTTCGAGTAAGGCAACTAAGGCACAGCCGTATTTTCTGTCCAAGTGTTTTAAAATGTAATGTCTTTGAGGTCAGAGAGGTGTGTCTCCTGACAATTTACCTCACGTTCCATCTTGCGTTCCTTCTGTCAGTTTATGCAAATGTCCAAGTGGAAACTACACTGCCTTAGATTTGCATTCAATGTTGAAAATATTTTCTGTAAAAATAGTACATGGCAAATTGTGAGTGATTACTTTTTGTCTAAAGGGTAAGCAATGAAGGTTTGCTTCTTTAACAAAGAATGGAAGGAGTCTGTGGATTTAGTCCCCAAAGCTTTGAAGTGCTCACAGCTTCCACCGATTATGCTGATAACAGTAAAGGAACAATTTTAAGACCCTGACACTTGGTGGGATTTTTCTAGAACATTATATTCTTGGAGAGCGTCTCAGAAGTGCGGCAGTAGCATTGTTGTCTATTTTCAAGCTCTTGTGGAGAGAACTTGTTAGTCGGATACCTTTTCCATTTCAAGCAGGGTGTGATAATCTCAATGTACAGTCTAGTATTTTGTCATAAATCAAAAATATTTGGGGTAGTAAGGAAACTCATGGAAAGCAAATATGTTGATTAAATATTCTTTTTTAAAAATAACTTACGTTTTGTTTGTCTCTTTTTTCAGATGTAAGCATCTCTGCGTCATCATCTTTACAAAGCAAAGGGAATATTTCCTTACTGGGAAATAGGAAGCTTTGTTTTGACACTCATGCGCTCGTATGCCTCTTGGAAGAAAATGGTAATTTACTAGAAAAACGTAGTTATTTCTAAAGTCATTTCATGAGTGTTTCATTAGCTTGCAAAGTTATTTACTGCTTGACATGTGATGTTACAGCTTCAGTCTTACGGATTTTATTTTTTTAAATTACTGGATAAGAACATACAGGTTTTTTCTACTTCCAAAAGGGAACAGTGATCTTATAACTTTGATTGGAGTAATTTATTATCCTACTCATAATAGAAAATGCTGAAGAGAAATTAAATTTCAAGAACTGAAGCTAAAAAACCCAGAATTTTCAAGATAGTGGTTTAAAATGTATTAATTGGATTCCTACATATTCAGTATATAGCACCTTGAATATGCAACAGTGTATTATAATAGGATTGAGCATGGACTACTATTTAAAATGCAGCTTTTGGGATAGAACGTGGAATACTATATAAAATATGGCTGCTGTTATGCTAAAACATAGATAAGGGAATAGATTATTTTGCATTCATGCTAGTGTTGCTGAGGTGGGGAAGGTACCTTCAGGTGAAGTTCAGTACAGCTGAATTGACTTCTGACAGCTCTCCATCCCTGAAAAGGAGAGGTCCCAGTCCCTTTCCCCTGCCATGTGGTTTCATCTCTTTTGATGTGCCAACCTAATTCTCAGAAAATTCTCCAGGTCTTTTGCTTGATTGGTATTCTGAGACACTAGTTAGTGAGCTCACAGAGCAGTTGTGTGAGCACCAGGATGTACAAAGTGTCAGGAGGAGGGCTGTCTCTTCCTTTTGGTGGTAGCAAACTATGATATCAGCTCAGCTATTGAAAGCAACTCACTCTCAGACACCATACGTGCTTTCTCACGCTTAACTGCTAGTTAGTTTGAAACAATCATGCTTTTGCAAGTGGTTCTTTTCATAATGATTAAATCTTGTTCATGACATTTTTACCCATGCATTTTGAAAGTGGAAAAGTTGAGAATATATCTAGGGACAATGTTTTATAATAGTTTCCAGTATGTTCAGTTTAAAAGGTTTCTAACAGGGACTCAAATGCTGGTAGCTTTGTTTTCAGTTGTTGAGTTTTGCACGTCTTCAGCAGTAGTGAAGAACTATAGTGTGCTGAAAGTAAGTATCTGCTTTTTAGGATCAGAATTCTTGCTCATAGAAATAACCACATACATGTGAGAAATGACATTTCATAATACTTCTAGAAAATTTCCAGAGTTTATCCTGCTGATATGGTAATAGTGCTGTAGTACAGAAGTGATATGTCACAGACATAATTTTGGGGTGGGGGAACTTGGGTGTACTGACTGTGTTCTTTTGTTAGCACTGGTTCAAGAGTAGTATGTTTTATTACCTTCATAACTGACATTTTTTTTGACTTGGTGCTGAGTATTAGCAAGTGGCATTTCTGTAAACTGTCCAGATTTAGGTCTGTCTCTGAATGTTGTTGCATTTTGTTTTGCTTAGGGTTCACTACTCAGCAGTCGGAGGTCATTGTATCTGCATTAGTGAAAATCACGAACACCAACCTGGATATGATTTACAAGGACATGGTCACCAAAGTACAGCAGGTTAGGTCAGAGACAATGGTGGGGTTAAAGTAAATCAAAACCTAGTATGCCTGCTAGTGAAATATATGTTGCTATTTATTACTGTATTTTAAAAGTCTGAAGGTGAAGAACAAACATCCCTGTGTGTCTATTGGCTAGGGAATTTTGTCTGGGTTTATCAAATACTTAACGAAGTGTTGTGATGGACCTTGAGATTTAGGTACTGTGAGTTGGTATGCAAACCAGGGGTAGTCTTTTAGTTTCAACCTTATTGTAGCATGAAATAGAATTATTGAGAAGGCTTTTAGACAGACATAGGATGTACTCAACGCATGGATTTGAATAGTTACAACTCCTACATAGATTATTTTGTAGACTTGTAACAAGGAAGTACAGATTCCTGCAGTTACTTACCACCCTGTTATGTGGTCCTTTTTATTTATCTTATTGTCTCACGATGACATTTATATTGTATTAGAATGTAGCTGAATTTCTTTTTTTATATGATGTTTTTAGGGTATGATTGATTACACTGATAAGATATAGGAACATGTATAGTTTGGATGCTGATACTGAAATATGTCTCCTTTTTCCTTTGCATACGTTGCTCATGGTATCCTCTACATCTACCCAGCATATGCATCTTGGTGGGAGGACGTGAAGAAAACTTGCTTGTAAATAGACTGATAATGCTGAGTATCTGCAGAGATCCTGGCTACCAGGAAATTGCGTACAACCGAACTGAATTATTAGCTTTGACTTGTGAGGGAATGATTGTTTTGACTAATAATTGTGTCTGGAGGCAAGGCTTCTTGTTCTAATATTGGCTGTGATTTTTTGAGGCCCTTTGTCAGGTCATCCAAAGGTAGATTTATGTAAAGAATTGAACATGACAGTGTTGAGCTTCTAGGCATCAGGGTCCAGAAATGAAACTGAATTTCAGAGTGAGACGTGATTCACTACATGTGGAACTTTAGCGTTTGAATGGAATTTACAATATCTGGTGTGCTGGAATTCCCTGACATGTAAGCTGATCAAATAGACAATGCTGACAAGAAGCATAGCTGAAGTACAGCCCCATGGGCTGCTCTGTGAGGCTCGGATTCACAGCCCCAAGTCACCTTCTGAGCACAAGCTTTAACTTATTTCTTAGTAACTAGGCTGCTGTCTTAAAACATGAGAAGACAGCAGTTGCTGTCTTTGTAGTATAATAGTCTAATAATGGCAGTAGGGCATCACATTAAGTGGGATACCTGGATTGTGCACCACCTTCCATCTAGGGAGGTTTCAGCCCGTCCTTCTAGCTTTTAGGTTCCAGGCAAAGCAGTCGTGGAGTGCTTCCTCCTCCTGTGCTGAATTCGTTCCACAGTCAGTCAAGGAATGCAATCTTAACGGGACCTTTTCTCCCATGGTTGGTTGTACTATATATAGTAAGCAGTCTACAATAAGCAATCTCAACCTCCTTCTATGCCCAGCTCTTTTGAATAAAAGTAAACATGTTTTCCTTTGTTTTGTGCTGAATTAAATGTTGCTACTGGTGGTAGCTGCTTTCCAAGACTGTTAGATTCAACCTCAGGTGACTTTCTGCCATTCAGATTCAAATGTGCAGGTTTGTACAGCATGCTAAGATAGAGGCAGCTCAAGAAGGTGTGTATGCCATGAACTCTGGACAACATGATAAACTTGTACTTCCTTACAGTCTTTGAATGCACAAGGGCTTAGGCAAAAAGAGAATGAAGAATTGGAAGAAGGTTGTTAATGTTGTGGATGTAACTATTACCATTAAGCCATAGTTGGCTATATAAAAGATGAAGTATTACAATGGTTAGATAAAACCTTAGGGAAAAAGTAATATATATGTATGTGTAGAGATGGGGAAGGGAAAAAACATGGAAGATTCTGTTTTCTGAGCTCTTTGAAGAAGGGAGAGAACAAAAGCAAGCTGGAGACATCGGGGAGTAAGAGAAGAGGTGTCCACGGCAGTACTCTTTCTGTAGACTTTTTGTAATGTGTCCAGTACACTGACCCATTTTTTTTCAGTCTTGTAGTCAGGTAGCCTGGTAAGGCATCTCCAGATGCCACTTAGAGATATAACACTGCAAATTGGAATAGCATTTCCTGACAAAAGTGAAGCTTGTGCTGTGTTGGCTTTGTAGGGTTCTTAGTCCAGAATCAAAAGCAAGGGACTACTTATTAGAGGGTGATCTTCAGAGAAGAGAAGGCAGTCCCTGTTTGCACGTGTGGATAGTGTAGGATCTAGAACAATGTCTACAGATTTTTCTGTCCTTGAAAGTTGCAGAGGACACATTTGTCTTCTGTCAGCTCAGTATAACAGACTGATAAGAGCAATTAAAAGTGTAAGTATAGGGCATGATTCTGAGTAGCGAAGCAGAGTGAGCCCCCTTGGCAGGGGAAGGTAGAAGAGGAGGTAGTTACAAAAGACTATGGCTGCATTGAGGAGTTTTGGTCTGAAAGCCAGCTTTCCGCATGAGACTTCTCTCCCTAATGCTTTTGCTAGCTTAAGAATTTGACGACTTGGAAGAAACTATTTCTTAGGTTATTAATTGAATTATTCTGTCAGCACTGCTAATTTTATCAAAAGTTACCAACGTTTGAGCCTGACTTGCTTATTTTGTCACTGTCACTTAATTTATCTTGCTTTCTGAAGATCAGATAATCAATCTAAAATTGCTGAATTAAAAATATATAAAGAGCATTATAGTTATGATATGTTCTGATGTTTTCTTCCCTCTTTTAAAGGAAATTGCACTTCAGCAAGTAATGTCCCATATTGGTGGTGTGAAAAAGGACATGATTATTTTAGAAAAAAGTGAATTTTCAGCACTTCGTTCAGAAAATGAGGTAAAAATCACTGTCTTGGAAAGTGCTATTTTAGCGCTTGCTTATTTTTTCTAATGATACGTCTTGTACCCAAGGGTACAAGGGCTCTGGGGACAGTATGGTTTAACACCTTCATTAATGACCTTGTTGATGGAGCAGAGTGCATCAGCGAGTCTGCAGATGATACAAAGCTGGGAGCAGATACATCAGGCAGTTGTGCTGCCATTCAGAGGGACATGAACAAGCTGGGGAAATGGGATGACAGGGATCTCATGAAGTTGAACAAATGGAAATGCCAAGTCCTGCCCTTGGGGAAGAATAACTCCAGGCACCAGACAGGCTGGGAGTGATCAGCTGGAAAGCAGCTTTGCAGAAGAGGCCCTGAGAGTCCTGGTGGACACCAAGTGCACCATGAGCCAGCGATGAGCCCTTGTGGCAAAGGCTGACAACAGACTCCTGGGCTGTGTTAGGAGGGCTGCCAGTGTGTCAAGGGAGGTGATCCTTTCCCTCTGCCTGGCATTGGTGAGACTTCATTTGGAGTGCTGGGTCCGGTTCTGGGCTCTCCAGCGCAAAGGAGACATGGACCCGCTGGACAGAGTCCAACCAGAAAGGTTGCAAATCTTTCTGCTGGCCAGAAAGATGAGTAAGGGACTGGAGCATCTGACATATGAGGAAAGACCGCTAGAGAGGGGACTGTCTAGCCTGGAGAAGAGAAGGCTCAGAGGGGATCTCAGTGTATACAACTATTTGAAGGGAGGGTATAAAGAAGACAGACAGTCTCTTCCTGGTGTTGTCCAGTGACACAGTAATACGTAATTTGCACAGATCAAAATGCATGAAACTCTATTTAAATATAAGAAAACCCTTTCTACTATAAGGGTGGCAGAAAACTGGAATAGGGTACCTAGAGAGGGTGTGGAGTCCCTGTGCTGGAGGTATTCAAAACCCAACTGGACATGGCCTTGAGCAACCTGCTGCAGTTGGCCCTGCTTTGAGCAGGCGATTGGACTGGATGATCTCCAGAGAGGTTTAATAGGTATAGCTGTAGTATGTTCTATTTCATGTATCTTTTGAAACAGATAAAGTAATAGAATTATTTGGATTGGAAAGGACCTCTAGAGACCTTTGGGTAGTTGCAGGCTGCAGTATGATTGCCCTTTAGCCATCTCTTCTTAAAGCTGAACAAACCCCGGTCTCTTTCCTCCTCACCCCCAACATAGTGTGCTCCAGCCCCTCATCATCTTCGTGACCCACCACTGGACTTGCTCCAGTATGTCAACATCTGTCTTTTACCAGGGAGTCTAAAGCTGGACACAGCACTTCCAGTGCAGGCTCACAAGTGCTGAATTGGGGAAATGATCACTTCCCTTGGCCTGCTGGCTTTACTCTTGTTAATACCATCCTATGCTGCTGTGGGACACTGCTAGCTTCTGTCTTGTGCTGCTGTTTGGAAATGCACAGTACTGAGTAAACATGCATGTGTATGCATGTGCATATATCTATACACATATTGAGGACATAAGAGTTAAACCACGCTCGTTTTGCCTTTTCACATTATGAATTTCATATTAATTGTTACTGGTCATGCACATTCATCAGTATTTCTAGATTATGTGGTTTTACATACAGTAATAAAGTGTACAATTTTTTTCTACTCTTCCAGAAAATAAAACTTGAACTCCAGCAGATAAAGAAGCAAGTCATGGTAAGATACCATACCAACATAATTAAGAATGAACACCTGTCTAGTTTGCTTTAAATAAAAAATAATTGTTGCTTTCAAGATTTTATTTTAAAAGCTGTGCTTAATTGTTGTGAGACATAGGATACTGAAATTGCAGTTGATGGTACTCTGTGGGCTGCAGCAAAAACAATTCCATACATACTTCCTTTATGGTGACAGAGATCTGTGAATGGTACAAGAGGTGAAGAAAAACTTAACTGAAGTTTTTTTTACATGTCCTTAATTTAGATTCAGAAAGTGGCTAACTGCTGTGTCATGGTTAAGGCTGAGTGAAGTTCTGCATTTAGGGCTGTCTGTTACATGTACAGATGGAACATACTTTTAAAATTACAGCACTTTCTAATTGGTTTGGGGTTTTCTTGTTGGTTGTGTTTGTGGGATTTTTTTGGGGGGGGGGGGGTTGCATTTAGGGTTTGGTTTTGGTTTTGTGGTTTTGGGGTTTTTTTTGTTTGTTTGAAGACATATCTGTTATCTGTCCAAAATTTAAAACAGCTTTGAAATCATTTCTTTAGGCCACTAAGTTTGGGACCATTATGTTTGGCCCCATTTGTCTGGGAGCAAATGACCTTTGGAAGAAAACAGACTCTCTGGGGAAAATTTACTCTGTTAAGAATAAGAATGTGTATGATAATTATCAGGTGTTCTTTATGGTTTGCCTGTCTTGAATAGTACTCCAAACACCCTTCTACCATGAAAACCAAGACTGTCTTAAAATCTATTATTTCAATGAGTGTGGAGTCATAAGCAGCCTTTACACAGAAACAAACATTCTTGCAATAGTGATTAAGATTGGAAACTGGGAAACATTAACTGTTTTTAGGGAGTATGGTCATCTGACGTGAGAACTGCTGTTTCCTGCTGTGATGTCCTTCTTAGCTGGAAGGATGGAGCATTCTTCTTTCCCTAGGATTTGTCCATGAAACTGGCAGAATATTGGACTTGTTGAGTTAGCTGAGAAAGTGGTCAAAGTCAGCGTAGTGCCTCCTTGCGATTTCTTTCCTATTCTCTTTAATTCCTTTTTGCACTGTCCTCTCCAAAAGGAGAACATAAATTTCTCCAGGCTAATCCTGCATGTTTTATATTGTGTTATGAAATGCCTAATGCATCTGGGTTTTCAGAATACCATTTCAAAATACATTTGGCATCTAATTTTTGCATTTCAACTTATTTTATTATTTTAGTTGCATATAAATGAGCTAGTGTAATCCACTGGTAGACCATCAAGGATCTGAGTCGTCTTTTCTTAAAAGCTAGCGTCTTTTATATTTACAGTTAAAAGTAAAATTTAAATAACTTGCCCTTGCGAGAGTTATGTTTGCTCATACTTGTTCCTCTAAAAGACAAGACGACGTAACATTGTAAAAGTTTAAGAAAAATATATTTCTAATTTTTTGATTCATTGAACTGTAATGTATCATGTTGTAATGACATCTAATTGTAAACTAAAGTTCAAAAATTCAAACACAGGAATTGAGTCTAATTATTGTTCTTACTAACTTAATGAACTCTTGACTAGTTGACATTGGCCTACTTGAGAGATGCGTACTTGTTTTTAGTAGTAGAATCTCCCAGAACATCAGCAATCTTTTGCTTCTCCCACACATTCATTTGATCAGCAGTTTGCCTCATGACAAACTGTCAGCTGGCTGGAATTCCTGCCAGGAGGTTGCATTAAAATGGCAGCTGTCACTGAGAAAAGCAGGAATCACTTACAGCTATTGATGAAGTAAAATGAAAGTGTACAACTTGTGTTAGTTTAAAGAAGTTAGACGTTTAAAAATGTAAAAAAAGTTTCCTGGCTTCTAAGCTGTCTGTAGCTTTTTTCTGAAAGCCCTAGCTGTAGTAGTCTTTAGAAACAGATTTACTTTTACATGGGAAGATTAGAAACTGCTTTTAGAGTTATTTTGAGCATCAAGATTGCTTCATGTAGGAAGTCCAACATACATGTGTACCTAGGTATGGATCTAGAAATCAGAGAGAGTTACGGCATATATGAAGCATTCCCAGCATTTATAGAAGGATGTGCTCTCAGTTAACTGCTGTTCTCAGTGTTCTGGTTTGAAAAGCAACTGCTAGTTTTTGATTCGAAGATCCAATTCATACTGTAGAACATGAGTATTTCCTGGGGGAAGAATAAGAGTACTTATACTTTGGAAAATTATGTAAATTAATTTGAGAGAAGCTTGATTCCTGCCATACGTGAAGAAACATATTTGTCTAATTTTTTTCTGCTTATGATTAAGTAGTAAATCTTGCTTGCTGCTTTATCAATTGTTCCCATTAGGATGAAATTACCAAAGTTCGTGCAGATAACAAGTTAAACCTAAACCTAGAGAAGAGCAGAGTAAAAGAATTGGTAAGCTTTTGTTACTTTCTTATAGAAGCATCTAAACAGTGAGTAATCTCCAAATTTGGGTAAGAGCATCTTACCCAAAGAGCATTTTCATATTAATCTATAGTATCATTCAGCTTTAAGATGTATTAATCCAAGTTGTTTATTGTTATTATTAATAATTATGTTGCTATAGTACAAGGTGCCATGTTTGGTTTTGTATGTCTGTCTATTTTGATATTGTTTTAATATCAGGATTAACACATTACACTTAAATATATTAGATATTTAATCTAAATATGCTGACTAGCTGCCTAGACGTTTTCTATGCTATTAGTGTATCTCTATTTTCATGCTTAATTAAGTTTATACATTTCATTAAATTTATTATCATTGAAGATGTTTCATTTCCTTATAGTTAAAGAATTTATAGCATAGCTAGTTTGTCAGGAAATACTTGTTGTGAAAATAGTTGTCATTTTTTTAATTGTAACTGATAGTGGTTCAGATTGTTTTGAACTTTGAAATATCTGGTAGAACTGAATTGATGTGATCTTAAATTAGAATAATGTAGATGAAGAATTAGAAGATTAACAATTTTTTGCTTTATATATAGCACTCTATTTAGAGTTCTGTTCCCGTAGATCCTTTTTGAATAGCTTTTAGGATCTCAAAGAAATTGTATCTTCTAGATTGAAAGATCTTCTAATGACATTTTTCTATTAATTTTACTTCTTGTTCAGTCCTTTTTCACAGGTGTGTCATGAAGACTTAATGTTTATCTCCAATCTAGGCAATAAGAACTGTTCAAGTAGATATCATTTATCTTCTGTGTGTGCCCCTTGGACTTTTTCACAATAATTAGTTTAGGTAACAGCTGTGTCAGTGATTTAATATAATGACTAACAGTCTGTTATCCCATGGTAGATTCTTGAATAAAGTAAAACTTGAGCAGGTAGAATTCTTGTTTAAAGGTTAATACTTTATGCTAATGATTTAAAAAAGCATCATATGAAATGTATTAACTGTGCAGATCATAAGCTTTGCAATACTTTGGGTTTACAAAACCTATTTAAAACCAATTTACCAGTGATAAATTAGGCACTAGTGTGTTTTTGTATATTTATGTAGGATCCTGGAACCTGGACTCTGTGTATTGCTCAGAACGCTACATTATTTTGACTGCCTCCCAGGAAAAGCAAACTATATGTCAGCTTTCTCTTAAGAAAGTTGACCAACTTTGTAGTCTGTTGTGCAACTATAATTTCATATTTACTGTGAAAACTACTCTTCTTTTTTTTTTCCCCCCCCTCCCCCTCACTCCCCCACTTTAATTGCCATGCATGAACAGAGAAGGAAATGATGAATGGGGAGCAGATTGTAGCATATGCTGAGTAGTGGGTGAGAGGTAATCCAACATTTTCTACAGTAGGCAGAGAGTATCATTATCATATTTACTTGGATTGTGATGTGATTTAGGACTGAATATCTATCTTTCTGAGAATACAACTCGGGATTATTGGAGATTACTGTGCATTCTTACTAAGTTACTATTCAGAAGAGAAATGTCCTGAGCTTAAATTGATTTAACTTGAAGCACTAAGTAAAATGTTCTTATCCTTCAGTTTTGCTTGGAATAAGTTCTGAAGGAGAATTCCTTAATTTGTCAACACTGATGTGGGCAGTCTTTAAAATTTCAAACTCTAAATGCTTTATCTTTTAATTAGTTCATTCCACTTTACATTTCTTGGAGAACCCTACATTGCTTAACGCACATCTCTTTATGCTGTGATTTATATCTGCAGTGATGCAGATGTGACTTAAAAACTTGCAGTACGGTTCAAAATTCCATATATATTCATGTTTTCATGCATTGTGGTGCCTCTAAGGTTGCTGTTAAAAATCTCAAGATGCATCGGACAAAACTGAATTTTCTCTGCACTGTGAAAAACATGGACCTAAGGGGAAATCTCCCTGCTGAATTTCAGGGAGGGGGTTTAACCTTGTCTGTCTCTTTTTTTTTTTTTTTTTTTTTTTTTTTTTTTTTTTTTTTAAATTCACTGGTGTTATTACAGAAGTGTTGTGATGCCTTGCAGTAAAAGGGTGTATTTCACTGTCTTAAACCTAAGTTTAAGATACTTGGGTCTGACCTAGAAAGTTCTAGCCACAAAGCAAAGCTTTAACAAATACAAACCTCAAGAAAGAAGTTTGTAGAATAGAAATTATTCAACAAATGTGTATTTGGCTAACAGCATCTATTTAAAGTAAAACAGATGAACTATTTCAATCCATAAAATTGGTTATTTTAAGTGTCATGGTTCTTTTGATAGTGATGATCAGTTTATTAATGTGAGGTCAAATTTTACATGAAATTTCACCTCTAACGTAATTTTAATTAGATTCTTTTATAAATATTCTGCCATCTTACCACTTTCAAAAATGTATATTTATATGAAATGTCTGAAATTTTTTTTGTCCCTCTCCTCATTTTGCGGAATTTAGTGACTGTTTCATTAATTGTAGACTTGCTGTTATTTGTCTTTATGTTTATGTCATTTTCCACATTGTAGCAGCCTGTTATCTCTTAACTTCATCCTTAGATCAGTCAAAAATCCAAACAGAGCTCTAGATCTTTAAGAAGGATTTTTCAATTTATTGAATTTATGTAGATTAATCTGAGTTTAATGTCAGAGTGGAATAAGTTGCCAGAGTGGACTAAAAATAAAGCAACTTTCCACATGGGCATGTCAACAGATGAGGTTATTGCTGTGTAAATGAAGATTCTGAGATGTGTGCCTGATGACCTTAATACTCTGCGCTATAGACTGGCAGTTTAGCAGCTGTCTATGCATAATTGAATTGCTCCAGTGGTGGGACAGGAACCAATATAGATGTCAGGGTAGATCATGCCCGTTCATTAGTCAGGTAACCTGCCTTACAGGTATGCTTCTTTAATTTGGATTTATCTTTCCTTGAACCCAAATAGTTATAACTTAAAAATAAGCCACAACTTTTTATGTTCCACAAATGAATGGCTTAACGTGAGGTACAAATGTTCTATGTTTAACAAATATATCATTAAGTGATGGTCAGAAGAATATAAATGGTGAGCGCATGCAATGCTGGCTAAACATTTCTTTGATAGCTGAGTTTTGAGATGATGTTTTAAAACTGTATTCCCCTTCCTGAAGAAAGTAGATGGTTCAGTCTTAATTGTGCTTGTATGCTCAATGGATTAGTTAACTGTTCCAGAGTTACTGTTTAGAATCATAGGTCTTCATTTTTCAGAAATGCAAATCTGCCAAACTTTCTTCCAACTGCTTATTAATATATACAGTTTTTGCAGAAGATTAGTGTCTGATGGACTTGTGCTTTACAGTTCAAAGGTGTGGATTAACATCTGTCTAAATTGTGCTTTTTCTGAAGGACAGCAATTATCCTACAGTACTGTCTCCCAAGTGTTGTCAGACAATAACTTTGTCCAGATTCAGTGTTCTACAGAATTTGGAAACAAAGAAATATGCTTTTAAGTGCGGGAGGAAAAGCTTAATGACAATGTCATGTTTGGTTTTTTTTGCCCCCCTCTAGTACTCACTTAATGAAAGAAAACTACTTGAAATGAGGACAGAAATAGTGGAATTGGTAAGAACTTGGTAGCTGATTATTACACAGCAAATCTTTTTCTACTTGTGTTATAAACCTGACATTCTGTTTGGCATTGTTGATGTCTCTAGACGCTTTAATGTACAAAATGTCATTATGCTTTATTATTTCCCTGTGTATTTTCATATTGGTACAAATAACTGGAATGTTTACAGAACATAAAGCTTTCGTATATATTATTAGACCCTCTGTATGTATATATAAACTGTTCAGTGGTCACTTTGTTTTGAAACTTCATGCATGTAGTATTTTCTCTAGTGGAATTCTACTTTTAATGTTCGTTTGTGAAATTAATTTATCTCCTCCCCCCACCTGTGTTCAGTGAGGCTGAAACACATTGCTAGATTGATTTGGCTTCATTTTAGAGGAGGCTTTTACCAAGCACTTCCTCTTCCTTTTTTTTTTCCTTTCAGTAGTATAAGGAATTATCCCTAGGAAGATGTGTAGCAGTAAATCATTAACTGATTCACAATGTTTCAGTAGTGCTGATTTGAAAATACCAACAACTCAGCAGCTGTTGTTCTCAGTTTACAAGTTTGATCTTTCAGTCTTTTCCGAGTAATGACTCTATCCCATTTTTTTTACAGAAGTCCTGTCTTCTGTCATAATCACATTCTGACTTTGTCTGTAGCTGGTTTTGTGGTAGAATTCATTACAAGATGAAGATGTTTTTTTACATCAGGAGACTGATTCTCAGTTTTTCTAATGATCCATAAGTCTTTATGCTCTGGTATGTTTTTGTCACAAAAGGCTCTTAGACTTCTCAATAGCTCTTGTAGTTGAGCAGTGACTTTAATATCAGTGGGCCAAATGACAGATTGAAGTTAATGTTTATGTTACTAGATTGAGATAAGAAGGCATCCAGTTCTGCCACTTTCTAAGATTACATGATAAGGAACGTATAATCATATAAACTTCCAAGTTCACCATATTATTCAGTTCCTTGGATATAATCATCTAGGAAGGAACTTGTTCTCTTTGAATGCAAATTAACATACATTTAAGGAGGAACCAAAAATACAACTTGAAGGGATGGGTTAAATTTCTAAATAAACTAGAAACCATTAAAGTTGCATAATTTTGTTGCTTTGTTTCTTAGCATGCACAACAAGATCGAGCTCTGACACAAACAGACAGAAAAATAGACACAGAAGTTGCAGATCTGAAAACAATGCTCGAATCGCACAAACTTGATAATATTAAGTACTTAGCAGGTAAGGAATCTGATGGTTTTCTCTGGTGAAACTGTTAAACATTGTTTGACAAACTCTCAATTGACTGTGTTCATAAATGCCCTTATTAAAACATAGAATACTTGAAATAGTCTCAGTCAAGATTAGCAGCCTTATTTGTGTACTTAACTGAGACACAATATCCTATGATTTGCAACTTTATTTTGCATGGGCTATGGCTGTATGACTCTCTTGTTTTTTCCCCCTGCTTTACACTGTAATAATAATGTGTGTGAGAAATCTAAAAGGCTGCCTGTTAACAACGGCCAAAAAGTTCTTCTCTGTCTGACTTAATTTATAAAAGCAGCCTGCTGTATGCATTTCTAAGATTTCTTCATCTGTCTGATGGAGCTATGACATATGCAAAATGGAACGTTTCAACTTTTCTGACTGTTCAGCACCACATATTTGTTAAGCTTTCATTTTTTAGGCATGTGCGTTAGAAAAATACTATATATAATGTGTGTTCCTACATTATTGCCATCGGTAACTAATATTTTGACATTTTTCTGCTGAGTGTGCAGCGCTATTATATGAGCAGTTTTCCAGTAGAATATTATTCTTCTGATTTAGATTTTATGATTATTCTTTCACAATGGATTTTGTCACAAATATAATCACTTACATCTGTTCATAGTACTGTACTTCAGGCATAAAACCTTTAGTGAGAACCATTACTGGAAAATAAAAGGCAATTTATTAAAATGAGAGGAAATTCTTTTCCCCACCATCCCTATTCAAAAATATATGGAACTCTGCATGGAGAAAAAAAAATTAACAATAATTTGCATTGTGTTTGAAGTGCTCGTGTTGCAAACAATGGCAAAAATCTTTTGTGTGTATATCTAGAAACCAAAAGTTGATTTCATTTAAATAGAAATTAAAAAAATTATGAACTGATAAGCCTTGTTAAAGATAGCTTTCACTTATTTGTTTGCTGAATACTTGACTATGATTTAATAACCTTCTTATTCATTTCCTCACTTTACAACTGTAACTTGACATATTGATCTGTTTTGGAATGGTAAGCAACTAAGGGTTTCTTTCAGCCTTTTGGTAGTTTTCCAGCCCAGTTTTCCTGTGTTCTTTTTTTCTTTCCTTCTTTGTCATTTTTGTGCCCCTCCACCTTGAAATTGTTTGTTTTAAATTAAAACCTTATTTTCTTATATGGGGTGATGGTTACACTTTTAGTATTGTAGTAAGATGTGTACATAGCTTTTTGAAGAAATGTTCTGAGACCTAATGATTTATTGTCTCCGTTTTCCTCCCCGTTTTTATTTTCTTTCAGGTTCAGTATTTACATGCCTTACTGTAGCACTGGGATTTTATCGTTTATGGATATAATAAAACATCAATTTAAAGGGACTCTACTGTCTTGGTTTCTGAAAAAAAGAAGTTTTATCTTTGCCTGGACTTTAACCAAGTCTTGACTGTTTTATTTATTTTTTTTTTTGTAAAGCAGACTGTATTGAGAATGTAACCAAAGATGTGCCTAGAAACAAACTGTACACATATCATGCATATTTTGAAACTTACCTCTGATGAAATCGTGGTATATGCATTTCTGCTCTTTCCCTTCATTCTGTACTGCAGTACACTTTGCTGCTATGAACTGTCATATAAGCAAAGACTGGCATTTGTACCAATCCTATGGGGCTGCCTGCTGTAGAGAAGAATCTATGGAACGATGTTCCATTGCCTCCTCAGACATGCCTTGCCGGAGCCAGTTGCATGTATCGGACTGAAATCTTGATTATTAATGTAAAACTGAAACTACGTGTTTTGTGGCTTGGAGGCACTCTTGTATAAGTAGAATTTGTGTTAACTGAATCATGCTTGATTCCCTCCTAACACTTGTTCATACAGTTACTATGATCAAATATCTGTTCTGCTATTTATGTAACATTACAGTTATCAGCTGGCCATCCAATCAGTCATGTTTCATGAGAGTACTGTGTAATGATAGCAGTGTTTGCTGCTAGTTTTGTTTGTAATATATTTGTAGAAGTTTTAGTGACTAACTTGCCTTTGGTACATATAAGTATCTGATACTCATTCCATATGCTAATTGTGAACTTTACCACTGTAACTGGAAGTTTGAAATGCAGTAAAATACGCTGGTTGTGTTAATTTACAATTAAGTGATATGAAGTGTCTCTGGTGCTGCCTTCTTGATGGAAGGGAATTGATGCTTCTAGAAAGGAAGAGATCTTAAATTGTGGTTATGAAGCAGTGTCTTAGGTGAGGGAACTGCAATACTGACAGTCTTCTGGGTTTTTTGTTGTTTTACTTAAAAAAAAAAAAAAAACACAAACAAAACAAAAAATTCTTGTTGGTTCTTCAGTGTGGAACTTTGATAGTGATTATTATAATGAAAGCAGTAATGGAGACTTGCGAAGATGTTCAATCCAGTTCTGAGCAAGCCCATGTGAACTAGTAAGTGCAACTGAAAGCAATGAAGGCAGGCATCTAGTGTATCCAACTATCTGTCATTCTTCCACTGATGACATGGCTGCTTTAGTAGCAGAGCTGCCATCTGTGGTCCTTTGGTGAAGGGAAATTTCCCTTTCTTGCTTGCTCTTGGGGAGAGAGAACAATGTATGCACTGGTAATAAATGCTGCTAGAGCACAATCATGGCTTTGCTTAATGAAAGTAAAGCTGTTGGCTACTTTGTGCCTGTAACAATACTGTACTGGCCTGAAATAAAGAATTTTGAATATTTCATAGAATATGCTGGGTTTTCATTATAAATGCAATTTTTAAAATTTTAATTTAATCTCTTTGAAGGTAAGTCACTACTAATAGGACTTTTTTTTAAGCTGAGAATTAGTGAAGTTGACAGCCACTCTAACACACTGAAGAGAAAAGAACAGTCAATAATGTAAGGAAAAGTATTATTGCAGAATAACTTGACAGCCCCTCGAAATTGAATGCATCTGTATTAAAGATCTTCACTTTTTTATTTAAATTTTTTTTTTTTGTACTAGCTTACAGGACTTGACACTCTCAAATTAGACAAGCAATCATTTAATGTTTGGAATGGCTTCAGTGTTGGTTCCTATCTTCTCAGGAGAGATGATTCTATATGTGTCTATGTAATCAGTACATCTTTGCCTGTATGCTTGAACATCTGATAAATAATCACTAAAATAATTATTTAGAACTAATTTTAAATGTAGGGTCTATTCTGCCAAAAATAGATACTATGCAAATAAATTTCTTTTCAGGGCTGGTGGAAGGAGGAAATGACAGGTTATAGAACAGCATTGTCCTGGAATTAGCGAAGTGTGAGGAAAACCAGCACTTCTTGGTGAGTGTTCTAAATGAGGAATAAAGTTAATATGTCATTCATGAAAAGGACGCTCTAAATAGAACGTAATTATTATTTCCTCATCCAGAAAGTCTTCAAGTGTGATGTAAAAGCTTGTTACTCCTATCCTGTGTTGCATAGATGCAAAATCATCTCTGGCTTCCTCTGATTTTAAAGATCAGTTTAGCAATCTTTCTAATGCAGTCTCATGATGTGTACCACATGTATTTATTGGCATTCCAAAAAGGTAGAAAATCCCTCCATATATTTCCAAACACAAATTCTTTCAAAGAGAGATTTAAACTCAGAGAATGAGCCTTTTGGTACAGGTGAGAAGCGCAAATACATCAGGACGTACTACTAAATATTTCTTGAAAAGGAACAGTTCAGTGTCAAATGAGCACCAAATTCATAAATGGGAGACCTAATTTGGCAATTCTCCAATTTTTTTTTCTATAAATCTCTCTGTATCATGCTGTATAGTGTCTTTAATTTGAATCGGTAGCAATTCTAAATAAACAAATACTTTTCATTTCTCTGACTTCAGATTTTAATTTTTCATCTGCAGAGCTCTTTCAAAAGATGCAAGTGAAAAATAAATGGAACTGTTTTACCATAAAGCCACTTCAGCTATGAAAAACCACAGTAGCTCCCCCTTGATTCAGAAATTATCAGTTCATTTCCTGCCTGGCAGGAAAAAAGTGTAAAAGGAAAAAAATTAATCTACAAATGCTAGATCTCTGAGGCGCTCTCTGTTAAGTTAGTTTGCAAGAATAGAGGATGCAGCTGAAGCTGAGCTCCAGCTCTGATTTGCTTTCAGGAATAGCCCATCTCTATTGAGAGTGTGTAAGAGTAACAGTCTGCCTATGATAGAACTAGCTGTGAGTTTTCTCTGTGAACTTCCATATTTGCACAGCAAAGACAGGAAGTTCTTTAGGGATTTTTTTTGTGTTGGGAAAGGAGATTGGGAATCGTTCCATTTGCTGGAAAACCTGAGTTGCTCCTAAACCTTCTTTGTGCTTTGCAGAACAAATTGAGATCCAGAGTTCTTGCAAAACTCTATTTACTTGTAATACGTTAGTGGGACTATACTGAATTTAACTGCTTGTCTATCTTGCTTTCCCTCTTGTTTTCAGTAAAAATCCATAAGGGAGCCATCTCCTTTTCACTGGTATGTATTAGCTAAATTGTTTGCTTCCAGTATTTTATTACTGTTAAACCACATGCTGCCTAGCTCTTTTTCTGTTGGAAGTGTTGATTGCCTCATTCATTTCCCAGAATGTTGTAGAGTTGTACTTAAAACCGTGAATTCACAAATGGAAACATATTTCTAATGTAGGTATGAAATCTGCTTCAAATTTTCTAACAGAAATGCCTTGTTTTACTAGAGTAAGCCTTATTCCAGTTGTGAATATTCACTTAACTGACCTTTTCATAAATGGTGAAATCCTAGCTCTGTGCAGCTATTAACAGTTCCTACTGACTTTGGAGAAGGCATGTTTTTACCTTCTAGATATTTTGAGTCATACCACTTAAGTGGACTTTCCTCTTCTTACTCTTGCTACCATCTGTAGACCTCACACAGGAAAACTGGTGGGGTGTTTTGTGGTTTGTTTTTTGTTGTTGTTGTTTTTCTTAATCAGCAAAGGTAGCTGGATTCCTGTGACTAGTTCCTTTGAACTACTCGTTGCAAGGTTTGAGCAAGACTTAATTTTGTATCTCCCGATGAGCTTTCAGGAATCAAGTAAACTGCCTTTATTATGATTTCTAAAATTACCAAAACTCTGCAAGACAATTCAATATTTAACAGCACTGCTGTGTAAAGTCTGTTTAAGGAGTACGTACACTTTAAAATTAATGATCTTTTAAAATGTTTCAATATATTTGGAAAAGTTGTATTCAGAAATTATTTATTGATTAGTTGGATAATGGTGGCTTTTTAAAAATTATTTTTCCTTTAGTTTAGTTAGTATCTTGAATTTATAGGGCTTTTTGTTTTGGGATGGGTTTTTTTTGTTGTTTTTAGAGTAAAGCTTTGTGTACAAACAATTAATTTTCCTCAGCCCCTAAATGGAAAGTTCATTTGCAATCAAATATGTGCCTGGAGTATTGGGGTTTGCTTTAATCAGAAACAAGTGCATACACTCTTGGAGATAGAGGGCCTGATGTGTCTTTGTTAGGAAATCTTCCCTTGACTTAAACAATGTTTTTTTTTACCCTATTGTCAAACATTTTAAAGCAGTAGTGTTGATTCTTTATTTTACACTTAAATTCTGCATCAGAGCAGTTGCCTCTTATCCTTAACATGCAGTTTTGTAACTACATTAAGATCATAAAGGGAAGATATTAGTGTTTGCATTGTGCTCCCTTGAAATCTCTCCATTCCAAGAAAGAAGATTCCAGTTTTCTTGGGAGGATGCCCAGTGGGTATCAAAAGCAAAATACTGGAAATGAGTAACAAAGTATTGCAGCAAGTATCAATCTTGGGCCAATGCTTATCCCCATAGTGAGGCACATTAATGTGTTGCAATGTTTCAGATACCCTACCTCCCCTTGGTGTTCCGATATGCACCTTATCAAACTCTTCAAAGTTCACTAGGTTCCCCATTGTATTTTGAAATTATATCGGCTTGATTCAAGTCATGACTAATACTACTCATGGTCACTTCTAAGTGAAAATGTAGGGAGGAAAAAAAGAAGGGTGGTGTGTTGTGGGGTTTTTTGTTTGTTTTGTTTTGTTTTTTTCCTGTGGGTAAGTGGCACATGTTCAGTGAGAACTTTAAACAGAACTATATGGTACATGAATACAATAATGGCATACTTATAGCAGGCAATTTAATTTGGTCAAATCAGTCTTGTATACAGGGCTCCAGGGTTTGCTTCAGAACCGATAGGGTGAGTAATAGTTGTCTTGGCAGGGGGTGGGAAGGGAAGCAGGGCAGGTTTCTCAGCATGAAGGGTAAAACTCAAGAGTTTATACTGTTTACACTTTCACCTCCAGTATGCTTTGGTCCTTTTCCATTGTCAGAAATCTTGTACTCCTCTTAGGTAGGACTGTCAGCAATGCATGTTACTGCACGAATAGGAAACTATTGAATATGTCACTTTTGATTGTGGTTTTGTCCAGAATAATTTGTATCACTCCCAGTCATTCTCCTGTCTTTACCCAGGATCTGTTTACTTGTTGGAAAGGTGTACGAAGCATTATGTATTTACAAAGTTCTCCCAGTGATGCAAGAAATTAATAAATATAAAGGCCACTTCAGAAGCTCCCTTTGAAGACTACGTACCACAGCCAGATCCAGATAGTGGCTGGAGAGTTTGAAGGCTGAAATATAAAAGATTATCAAAGAAGTCAGTTCTAATGCCTCGTGATTTACGTGCAGAGTTCCCTCGTGTTCCTTAGACACGAGCTAGGCCAAGGCACTAAGTGCTTTTTTGTCTGAGCTACTGAACTCTTCACTGAGCTTTTAAGACCAAATAAAACTACGGGCACGAGCCTATACTAAAAAAATTAACCACTGATGAGACTGAGTGTGTCTAGTGTGGACGCTGCATGTGGGTTTTACATTTTTGTTCAGTATTTTTCTTTCAAGCAGTTAGTTACCTTATCTCACGTTGTTGTTCTTGCATTGCAGTACCATTCAGAAGTACTGGGTTCTGGGAAGCTTTTAAGAAGAAGCTGAAATTCTATAAAAGTTGAGGGGGGAAAATGCAAAATAACGCTCGCTCCCACAAGTCCATAGGAAAATTCTTGCAGAGATTTTAGTATTTTTGTTTCCTCTGAAAAAGAGCCTTGTTTAAAAATTGAGCTTTTTTAGAAGCTTCTGAGTTGATTTTTATTTTTTTTATCCTCCTAGCAACCTTCCAGTCTATGCATTGCAGTACATTCCTCTATGTGAATTGTTTCATTCTTAATAAACTGATTTGGGGATACATTTGACCACAGCCCTCAAAAAACCTATGCCAAGGTATTACTCTTTCTTTCTGCTATTCAGTAAAAATGCATCCAAGACTTCAGAAAATTTAACAGTATATTCTCTGCTAAGCTGTTAAGCAGTTAACTTTGTCTTGTTTGAAACAGGGTCCTGGTTTGCCCTAAGGTGTCAGACCACACCTGACAAGTTATAAATTTGATGATTCATAAAGTGTGGTTAACTGGGTGTTGGGAATATCTAAGGAAGCTAATCCTGTTTGATAGAGAAAACAATGGTAGTCTTCAGCTAACAAAGCAAAAATATGCTCACTGTGAAAGGTAAATGTTTAATAGAAACCTCATCTCCATTTACGTAAATGCCAGTGTTTTGAAAGGTATTTTCTTTTTCTGCTGTTACCTAACAGGAAAAAAAAAATGCACAGTTCTGTACTTGAGCACTCCTAGCTCATTTTCCTTTGCAGTTCCTAACTTCAAATATTCAATATGTCATTTAATAAACATGTTTTGGATTCCTTTATATGCCATTTGTAGTTTCAATGTTGTTTTCAAGCTTTCTTCCCCGCCCAGGTTGTAGAGAGATTTGGAGGAGGAAAGGGTTGGTTTTCGTTTGTTCTTAATGAGGGATTTAATGTATTTCTTAATGAAACTGTGTTTAATGCATTAAAATATGACCAAAGGCTCTCCTGCAAGCCTTTACTTGTTCACTGAAGTTAAAGGCTTATTTATATGAACGTTTCGTGATCAGTCTTCTGATTGATGCTTTTTAAAGTTTTTGTACAAATTGTATTTCAAGTAGCAATTTAAATATTTCTGTACACTGTTAGTACATCACCACATGCAGCAAAACCACAAGACCCTGAGGTACTCAAATCTCTCTAAATAAAACAAGCCACAGGGTCACAGATAAATAGATGCAAATATGGGGGGGTGGGAATTGCAAGGTGCTTGAAGTCTGTCTACTGTATAAATATCTAAGATACCAAATAGGTAAGGCTGTAGCAACAGTGAAAGAAAACATAAGCAAAGCCAGTTACTTCAGTCCATAAATGAAGGTTACGGTGTGCAGATCCTCTTTGCTCTTGGACAGAACCCAGCAATAGAGACAGAGGGCTGTTTAACAACTGCCTTTGCAGCATCTGTAGCTGCCTGTTCCTTTAACTGGTGGTTAATCCAGAAAATGGAGGTTTACTTTGTGTGCATTTCTGTTGTCCTGGAATGAAACACTTTATTGCAAATATGTGAAGTTTTATATAAGCTGCATTAGGTTTGGTGTGAAAATTGTAACTTAAAATGTGTGTGGCACGGGTTGGTTGTGGTTCAGATCTTTTATCTATGTTGCTCTGACATACTGTTTTTGAGTCCTGTTTGCAAACTACCAAAGGATGATTGTTCCTTGCTAATTACCCTTACTGAAGTAACAGGAGGGCTAGGCGATGTGGTGATAAGCCTAAGTCAGAATGAGCTGTAGTGATGTTCATGAGACAGAATTACTGTAGCGAGACAGCCAAAAAAGGCCAGACAGAAGAAAAGTGATCTGCTGCTTGAAGCACGGCAAATGAGGGGCAAATATTTGAAATACAGACGCATAGTGAAAGGGAGAAACTCAAGAGATGGTAATGCTAAAGAAGGCCTGTGAGTGATAGCAGGTAGCAAGTTAGTTGCTAAGTTACGAGGCAATTTTGGACAGCAGCTACGTAGGCAAGGATGGCTTAACGGGTCTGTGCCCATGTTCAGAGATTATACGGAAACACTATGTCAGCGTCAAATCCTACATCATCGCACGCGGAGTACAGTGATTCCGTTGCTGGGAAAGATATCTGCGTTGCCAGAGAAAGGAGCTGCCTTGCTTTTTGCTCCATGTAGGGCTGGGGGAGGGGGGAGCACCAGCCTTTGTGCCTCGCTTTGTCCCACACTCGGATGAGTCCTCCAAATTCCTGCTCCTACTGGAATAATTATATAGGGAAATCCGGCTTTTAAAAGCAGAGAGGTAGTTCCTGCCTATTTTTCATAGCCCTTCCTAGCAGGGCTGCAAGCACTGAAAAATTCTGCCCTCTCAGAAGAGATCCCAGCCTGCCCAAGGATAGGAAACAATGGCTCTTGGCATAATCTTTTCTGCAGTGGGGATGAAATAGGACTGTTGAATGATAAAAAGAGACTCTAATCGTTTGCTGGGATCCCGAGGGCTGAAGGGCTTTTCTCCCAGAATGGATTCTAGCTTTTCCAAAGACAAAGAATGGTGAATTCAGTAATGAGTCCCTAGCTAGTCAGCATAATAGATTCACTCTATTTAAACCTTGTCCCGAGAGACATTTATGCGGGTTGCCTTTTTTTATTTGTGGTCTCTGCTACCATAGAGCTGAGATCGATGAAACTGCTCATCAAATCTGTAACTAGCATGTATGATGGAGGTTGATAAATATGGCTAAGTACAGTTAGGTATTACGTGGACTTTATTTCTTGCAGCAGACTGACATAAGCTGTTGCCAGAATCTGGATTTCATTCTTTTTGGTATGTGATCAATGTTAGTCAACTTAAGAAGCCACATTTGATCTATATGACAATTATGATTCTCTGAGCTCTTTCCCTAGTAATGTCCAATTTAATTTACCATGGATTGCTACCTCCAGTAGTACGGGGGGCTTTTCAAATAATATAAAGGAAAGAATACTTGGAGATATAAAAGGAAAATTGCATGAAAAGTAGTACAGTTTTACCAAGAGTAGATTGCGCCAGACTAATTTGGCAATTTTCTTTGGTAATAACTGAATAACAGACTTTGTAGGCAAAAGAAACGCAATAGATCTAATAGATCTTGACTTCAGGTTCCACATAATCTAGCTTGAAGCAGATACAAAGATAATGCTGTTAAGAAGTATCCTCATGATGGTAAGACAAAAAGTTCTGTTCCCCAGTGTTCAAGAAAGACCAATTCAAACTGTAAGTGTTCTGGAGAAGGGCTACTAGGATGTTCAGAAACGTGATTTATTTAGCCTAACAAATGAAAATTGAAGCTAAGCTAACTCTGGGCATGCTCTCAAGGGTACTATGTTAGTAGCAAACACAAGAAAAAGGAAAGAATTATTTAAGGTGAAGGACACAGACTTGCCATAAGTACACCTAGGATGGAAATTATAAATATGTTCCTGACCACCAGGGAATTTAGGATTTGGAATAGTGATCCAATAGAAGCAGCCAGAAGAAATCTGATTGGAAGACTAGCATGAACCAACATGGTCACATTATACTGTGTGGTGCTTATGTTAGCAAAGACAGGACTCCACAGGGAACTTACCTCGGTTGTAGGTTTATAAAAACACTGGAGGGAAATGCTTTTTATTTTTTGACTAGCTGGAAACTTTTTTTACAGAGTTGTGACTACAACATTATATCTATTGGTTCAAGTGTCAGGACTATGTCAGCATTTTTTTACAGTAATTTCAGTAGATCAAAACCCACGTCATTCCCTAGTGTTCAATGAGTATGAAAAATGTGATTTTTAAAGGGGGGGGCGTGTTGTCTTCTAGAGATAACTTACTGTAAAACTCGAGACAGCACTAGTGGGCTACTCCCTTCAATATGGCATGAGTTTGAAAGGGGAAACATCTAGATTCTAAAGTGCACTAAGCCTTACTTTCATCTTGAAATAATCTTCTAAATTTCTTTAAAGATATTTTTAATATATGTGAACATCTAGTTGTAGCTAAAGATAATTTACACTTCAGTTATCCTCCCTTCCTGCTAGGTCCTCAGCAGATGAACAATCCCAGGAAGAGTCTTTAGCCTAGGTACTCTCTACCTCACTACGCCTTGACGGATATTCTGTCGTGCTCTCGGAAGTCCAAAGGTGAAAAAGGGTAAGTGTATATATGTATATGTATGTGTGTCTGCTCACGTGCAGGGAGGGTAAGGAAGGACACATCTGCCCTGTTTTACATTCACTGTGCCCAGCCCTAGTGTTTATGCACACAGTTACGTCTGTACACACAGTCCTGGTATGAACAAAGGAGTTTCTCATGCTGCTATGAAAGCTGTTTCTTAGAGTGCCAAAATCCTAGGCCCATAAGCAATGTGGTTGTTTTACAGTCTTCTCAACTTCCCTCTATGATCTGCACCTTCCTTTCCCTACTCAGCCCCAAACTGCAAAAGCCAACTCATTTCACCAGAGCTTTAGCGCCTTGCTCCCCTTCAGTCTGGGCACCTCCCAGAGCTACCTCTGCTGCTTCTCACTGTCCTGGTCCTGCAAGACCTCTTGCTGGAGATCTGGAGCGGTAATTCAACAGCTGACCTCAGCCCAAATGAGACTCATAGGAAATTGTAGCCATTTTCAGGAGAAACAGACAAAATGGAAACCTTTCCTGGTATCTTGATGGCACAAGTAACCTCTGCTCCTTTACTGTTCACCAATTCCAACTGCTGGTCATCATCCAGTTCTCAGATGTTGCAACGCTGCACTGCAAGCCTCTGTTTTTTTTGTGCTTTGTTCTGTAGCCCCGCGCTGCTGGCAACGCCATGTTTGGCCTTTGGTGAAATGACACACATCTGCTGTTCCTGAAGTGCTGTTATCCTGCCCTCCTCAGCCAGTTGAAGAGTTGCTCTAGCTGAGATGTTAAGGTGTGATGGGGAGAGGAAATTAAGTCATTTGGGAGGTGCAAGTTTTCAGCTTGCCTGTCCTCAGTTATTTACTACTTTGTTTAGGTTTCCTGGGGAGAAATAGATAAGGCCCTTTAAAGAAGGTTTTTAATTGGCAGCGTGGTAAAGTGGCAGTGGGAGTGTGTATTGAAGAAACTGGAATAAACAACAAAACCAAAAAAACCCATAAGGTCATGATTCAAGCAAATATGCTGGAGGGAGCACTTGGAGCAGTCGACATTTATTGCTCAATGTAGTCTAAAGTCCGGGCAGCGTGGGGATGCAGTCCAATGGAGCTCTGCTAAAGCTGGGAATGGAGAGGTGCACAGGGAGCAGACCACAGAGGAGGCAACATGTTTTCCTTTGGAAAGGGGCAGTAATGGTTGTGCAGTAGTCGAGAAGTATTTAGCCATATAAAAGGTCTCCGTGTTAGCAGCAGCAATGGAAGGTTTTGCACATTTCTTTATTAAAAAAAGAAATCAGACATTAACTTCTAGTGTGAGATAGCAGGTCAGTCACCATTTCTTACACAAACCATTGCAGCTGAAAATGACTGTGGGAAAACTTCCTAATTAGCCCTGTTGTTGTTTTTGTTTTTTAAGAAGAGAAAAGTAGCTGAACTTCTGAATCAAGTTTCCTGTGGAAACAAAGCTTACACAATCAGTGTTTGTCCTGTACCTAATAATTTTGGTAACCTTCTGGCAAATCAGATTTTTGACTAAAGTTGAAAGAGTGATAATGTTAGACATAATTTTTTTTTTAAACATTTCATGAAATCTGGCAGCAGGATAAGGGACAGAGAGTCAGGTTACTGCCTTGACTTAAGAAAAGGCAAGAGGAACTCAGCCATTATATGTTGCTTGCCAGCCAGCTGGCCTGTCAGCACACACGTGCCGACAGTGCATGTTTTTATAGCTCCAGACTAGTCCCAGAGTTTGTTGTCTCTTGGTAGTGACAGTGTCATCAGAAGCATGAGGAGAGCTGGGATTGCTGTGGTGAAGGAGAAGGAGATGTGGGACAAAGGACACAAATCCATAGGAAATCAGGCTTCGTTAGTTCTGCTGCTCAGGAACAACGTGTTTGTCTAACAATAGCTTTCTGCCTGAGCACATACGTCAGAACCAGATTAGATTTCTATTTGCATACCTCCTTACCTTTCTCAGGAATGCCTCCGGCATAAAACTTCTCAATTTCTCTTTCTTCCTTAAGGCATGGTCTCTCCTGGAGAGTAACTGTAAAAGCTGCATCTTATTTCTTAATAGATTTATTACTTTGTTTACTTAAAGTCAGATGAACTGGGTTTAATAACAACATCAAATGTTTTCTGCTTTTTTAAATCCTCTTGGCTCTTCAGAAACAACATAACAGAGAGAGAGCAAATGAGCTGGATGCAATTCCATGTTGTGCGCACATGCTGAGAGCAGAACCTGAAGATAGTATTGTTGTGCGATGTAAACAAGGCATAAATTTATCCTACAGAACACTTGTAGCCAATGATCTGAGGGGGAAAAAAATCCAGTGAATTTCTGAAGCATAGGATGAGCCTGCAGCACTGACAGGAAGAACAGGATTTTTTTGTTTTCTTGTAAACGGAGCACATTTTATATGTACTTGTTGAAATAATAAGCATAAAAAAAAAAAAAAAACCACAAGAAAACTTTTACAGCCACTGTTCAAAAGAATGCTGTAGTATCCAAGGGAGTTTTTAATCTGCAGGGAGAGAGAATAGGGGCTGTGCTCTTCTTTTTGTCTTATGTAGTCTAAGGTCTGTATTGTGCTCATTATAATGATATCAGTGCTTCTAAATTAAAGTACCAATGCCCAGATTCCACGGGGATGTGTGTCACAGAAATGCACGTGCTAGTAATTAAAACAGAGTTTTCAAATATTGCTTCAGATTCAGACAAGAACCTTTTTAATGCAGTTGTGTAATAAAAAAAAGGAAGCTAGAGACAAACTGAGGGGCAGCATTAATACATGACACAGCCACTGACACAACATAAGACCTTGCATGCTATTGTTGCCGCTAGACACACCGAAGAAAAGAAGTGTTTTCAAACACTAGGTAGCATTTCAGAAGCTCAACCTTTATGGAAGTCCATCCAAACCCTAGCTGAATGTTCCCACTGCTAACCACTTTGAACATTCATTCCAAAGAATAACTAGTCATGTCGAAAGAAAATGAGATACGATTACAATTAAACAGACATTACTTTATTAGATCCTACCACTGGGCTACTCAGTATCCAGCCATTAGTATTGTGCCTTTTCAGGGGCAAGTATTTGATGCTTCAAGGGGGGGGGAAAAAAAAAAAAAGGCATAAAGAGCCAACTAAGCTGTGCTGCACTTTGTGGTGATAGGGGATAGTCCTTCCTGATCCCCCCATGGACAACGGGTTTGTGAAAAGAAATACAGAGCAATTACCCTAATCACTGTCTTAGCAAATGCGATTAATGATCAAATAGTTTTTCAACATTTCGGCAAATCCTGTCTTAGTGTTATTTACCTTGAATTATTCCCACAGCAATAAGCTATGTAAGTTGACGAAATGTGAATACAAAAAACACTACCTTTTGTGTCCCAGGGGTGCTATAACTTGATTATATCCAACCTACTCTTTAGCAGCTGACCTAATTTTTTTCTCTTGTTATAATTTTAGAAGGAAGTTTTTACAGACTCTTTTTACATGATATAGATTAATACTCCAAGGTATCTTGGACAAAAAAGGACATGAAAAATAGTCTTTTGTTCCTGGTACATTGTTGGTTTTAATTCAGTTGGGTGTGTCTGGTGGAGAAATAGAGGAGCCTAATTTTAAGATTTTCTGATTTTGTTCACCTTGCATTTATGTGTTCTGAGGCTAAAACAAAGCTTGTGTTGCACATGTACAGCAGCTAATGAATTAGCTCCAGTCATCAGTTTAACTGCTAGGAAATTTTACACTGGGTCAAACCTAACAAATTGGTACGCTTACAGTGTAGCAGCTCAGATCTACTTTCAAAACAAACACCTCAAATGTGTCATTAAAAAGCTAAAATACACCCACTGGCAAGGCCTGCATCCCAATAAGGTGGCCACATGAGTCCTAGGCTGAGTCAAGGGGATCCTGCTAAAAGCAAAACTTTGCCCAGTGCAGTGGCAAAGGGGATGGAATTTGTCTCACACAATTTTTGCAGTTACTTGCTATAGTCTGTCGATGTTTGCTCAGTCACACCTAGTCAAACTGGTTTACGTTGTCTCCTGCCTCGTCATTTGTAAGTAATCCTTTCTTCTTTTTCTTTTTTTTTTTTTAAACTTGCTGATGCTCACAGTTGTGTTAGAATTGTTATTAGAAAGTATCAAGGTGGAAAAAATAGAGTGGGCTTCAGAGGCCTTGTTTGGAGCTCGGATTTAACTGCTTAAAATCACTTGCTTGTGGTATATGTTCATTTAGCAATTAATACATATGACTGAGTGTAGCGTAGTGCTTCAGAGTCTTCCCAGCCCTCCCCTATGTGGTTCAAGTAACTATGTTTTTCTGTCATGGTACATGCCTAGTGAGAAATAGGAAAGTGGTTTTTGAACAGCATGAGCTGAAACTTTTCCCCTTGCTCACAAGGGGAGAAAGTCTGGCTTGCAGCAATTTTTAATCCAGGAATGTAAATTCTGAGGAGATGAAGTCTCTTGAATAGCTGTGACAGCAGTCCTAATTGAGAGTAAAGCATTCTGGGACTAAATAAATGGCACACCAGAGAGAGAAGGAGATCTGGAAGGAGCTTGCTGAAACTGTGGATGAGTAACCTAGGTTATTGTGCTAATGAGATTATGTTTT